>NC_064630.1:233167399-234417399 GCF_023864275.1 Schistocerca cancellata | reverse complement strand
TATCACTCCAATTGCACACGCCCCACACCATTAAAGAGCCTCCACCAGCTTGAACAGTACATTCCTGACATGCAGCGTCTATGGATTCATAGGGTTGTCTTGAGACCAGTACATGTCCTTCCACTCGATAGAATTTGAAACAAGAATCGTGCGACCAGACAACACGTCTCCAGTCATCAACAGTCCAATGTCGGTGTTGAAGGATCCATGCGAGGCGTAAAGCTATGGGTCGCGAAGTTATCAAGGGTACCCGAGTGGGCCTCCGGCTCCGAAAGCCCATATCGATGACGTTCCGTTGAATGGTTCGCACGCTGACACTTGCTGATGGCCCAGCATTGAAATCTGCAGCAATTTTGAAAGGGTTGCACCTCTGTCACGTTGAGCGATTCTCTTCAGTCGTCGCTGATACCGTTTTTGCAGGATTTTCTTCCGGCCGCAGCAATGTCGGAGATTTGCTGTTTCACCGGATTCATGATATTCACGGTACACTCGTGAAATGGTAGTATGGGATAATCCCCACTTCAATTACCTCGGAGATGCTTTGCCCCATCGCTCGTGCGCCGACTATAACGTCACGTTCAAAATCACTTAAATCTTGATTACCTGCCGTTGTAGCAGCAAAAACTGATACAACAACTGCGTCAGACATTTGCTGTCTTATACAGGCACTGCCGATCGCAGCGCCGTATTCTCCCTACTTACATATTTCTGTATTTGAATACGCACGCGTATACGAGTTTCTTTGGTGCTTCGTTGTATTAATTGTTGTTATTGTCTTTTCACCTTGTTAAAATTTTGATTTCAGTGCCCATTCGTTGTAGCCGGCCGGAGTGGCCGAGTGGTTCTAGGCGCTCCAGTCTGGAACCGCGCGACCGCTACGGTCGCAGGGTCGAATCCTGCCTCGGGCATGGATGTGTGTAATAGCATTAGGTTAGTTAGGTTTAAGTACTTCTAAGTTCTAGGGGACTGATGACCTCAGAAGTTAAGTCCCATAGTGCTCAGAGCCATTTGAACCATTTGAGCTCATTTGTTGTAGACAGCTACACCTGCTACTATGTGAATGCTGAATAAAATGGGCGAAATCCGGTAACAGTATAGAGGCCATACTAAGACGCGCACAACCCATCATTTTAAGAGAAACCGATCAGGGGGCGTAGGGCTGGGGCGGTGTAGCTGCCTTTCTCGTCTGCCTGCAGAGTGAGACATTTCTGAATTACGTGGTCTTGTACCAAAACCGTCATTCTTCTATTTCTACTTCTATATCCATACTTCTCAAGACACCTTACACAATGTGGCAGCGAGTGCTTTGTGTGCAGTGTGAGTTCCCACTTTTCCTGTTCCATCGCGAAATTACGCTCTGGAATCTTTAATTATGAATGACATTGTGACGCAGAACGCGTCTCTTGGAGCGTATGACACTATCGTTGGTTGATCATCTCCTTGACGCTTTCGTGCTTATTAATGAAACTGTAGCGAAATTTTTTGCTCCTGTTTGAATGTTCTCGTTTTTCTCTACCAATCCTCTCTCGTACCGATTCCACACTGCCGATCTATACTCAGGTATTAGTGATCACAATGGGCAGACAGCTTGAGCCATCAGTCCCCCAATCCCCATTCCTCCAGTCGCTTCTGTATTGTAACTTATCGTCTACTATTCTCTCTCTCTCTCTCTCTCTCTTTCTCTCGTAACTTCGGTCTAACACTTTTTGTCGTTCCTTCTTTAAATTTTTTCCACTCACTCCTGTCACACACGTGACTGGCACAAGGTATAACTGCATTCTTTTTAGAGACCAATTTTTGTCCAGAATGTACAGCAAACGAAGATGTTTTCAAAGTATTTGTGACTTTTAACTGGCCTTGACAGGCACCTCTTCCTTTTCCATCACGTCCAACTCACAGTTATGCAAATCATTTAGTTCTGCCAGTATGTATAACTTAGTAGTTCTCCAACAATTTAATTTTCTTATACGGCGAAACGTCAGACTATCAAACCTTAGTCTGCACTTCTGTTATCATCAGTCGGAAAGGAACCCTCTAGGTGTCAGCTCATTCCAGTAGACGCATACAGCGTATTTTTGACGGATCAGACTGCTGGTGACGGTCGTGTCAGTGATGCCAGTCCACTTATTAATAAAATGTTGTGTCTAAGGCATCATTCGTATCCGTTCTTGAAGACCTTTGCAATTTTACTCAGTGACCGCGGCTAGTGAAATCACTTTGGGCTTTCACTGATATAGGTATCCGTCCTCCTGTAACCGAGGTCGGTAACGCATACCTGTTTGGTAACATTCTACACAGAAATAAACGGATTCGAGTCTTCTTCGTGGGAGAAATTTGCACCAATGTTTGTTGGCCATCAAGGCGGAGTGGTGAAGGCGTAAAAATTGTGAGCATCAGACATTGAGTCAGCGTCCTGGATTATTCCAAACATTTCCACAGTATATCATGGAGAGAGGTGATGGTGATCTGTTCATCGGATGGACACGTTAAGCTAGGCCTCCGCCTTGGTACCATTCGTTAGGATTACTTGTCGACTCCAGGTTTTACCCTCTCGCTTCTCTCATTATCATACAGCATATACTTGATACCACGCTATGAACTCGCCCATCACAATGACCTGCACTTATTGTATACACATCGCATGGAAATGGGCCAATATGGACGGAGAAGGGAAACTCTTCCCGATTAGGCGTTTGAACCTATTCACCAGTGTGTCCTAGTCAACAACGCCACACGTCTGTCTCTCTCTTTAGCGACACCAATGCTGCTAGGGTATTAAGTATAGTCTATTTATACTTTCTTCGAGTATCCTTACGTTTTTACTGGGCGACACGTGCCTTTATACAATGTCCACCCAAGCATTCATAAAGCGTTCTTGCTAGAACACCGTAATCGAAGTACCCTGTACTCCTTCCCCCTAAACTCCGGAAATATGACGAATAGTGATCAATTACTAAAAGTGAAAATATTCCATTTGTAAGCTAGAAAAATTGGCAATCTTTATTCATCTCTTACAACAGGAAGATATTTAAAAGGTCTGCGAACTGTATGAGAGGTTATTCATCGATACATACCTCTTTGTATCTCTATATCACGAAGCTCTTGGAGTCTGCTAATCTGTCTGTCAGTAGGGTAACTATCTATCTAATTTTCTCGAATTTAACTTTTTTAACAAGTATCACGCAGCCGAATCACCAAGTCCACTGCACTACACCCCTGTGTAATAGATCAGCTCATGCTCGTGGAAGATCCCGGATTTCGGAGAATAGTAATTTTCTCAGTCTTGTAATTGTAATGTTTCCTCTCCAGTATTATTTTCAATTAGTACTTCGAGAATATGATTGAGCAAATTCCGCTAGATGATTAAGGAGTAAAAACTGGAATACAGTGTCTGAGGTTTGCGAACGACACGGCCTTTTAGAGAAATACAAAAGAGAGTTTCAGGAAAGAGTGGAGGTTATTGAAGCCCTAAAAGGAAATAAAATGGTAAAGATAATGCAGAAATGGCGAAATACTCGAAGATGCGCTAACCTTTCAGAAGTTGTAGTAAGCAAAGTAAAAATCAACTGAAAGAGCAGCATAGAAATTAAAACCAGGATATGCTGAGGGAGACATTTGCAAGAAAACCAAAGCGGAAATAGGGGCAAAGGTATGAGGGAAAGTCTAACAACGTGTTTTGTATCGAGCGTTCTCGTGTATATGTCGAAACGAGGGTAGTGAGGAAGAAAGACAGATGAAGTATTCCGAACTATGGACGTGGCAAGGCATTGAAAAAGTGATTAGAGACAGTTACTGAATCAATAAAAATGAGGAAACGGAACTTGACAGAACTTATGTTAAGAAAGAATGACGGCTTTCTGGGAGGTAAGTCAAAGAGAGTGAGAATATATTTCAGATCCTGGGCAGCTCGTAGAAGATTATTCAGAAAGTAGTGAGGGACCGCAAGAAACGGAGACGCAAAAGACCCGCCGACATAGCAGAAAATTGTAGATGATGATGAGGTTTCATGGCGTTGGCTGTGGTCCCACACAATTGGCACATAATGTTCTACTAAAGCAGACAAATTTGTTTTCAAGTTTTGTAGCTGTAGGCGAAAGATGAAGATGATTTTGCCCTCTTAATGAATTTCACCGTGGTTGGACGTCCATATTCAAATGTAGGCCTCCAATAACTGGCTGTCTAAATCCGTCCAAAGGTCGGAGGATAGCAATAATCGAGTAGATACCATCTTAACTTTTACTTCCTGAAAGATTTCTTAAATGTCAACGTAGACCCCTGGTTTAGCTTGTCGAAGTACGGGGAAGAGCTACATTTTTGTCCTATAATATCCCCGGATGCCTACTGCAGTTGGGCTGAACATAGTTCAAAAATGATTTCACCACCCTTTTGGCATGGAATAATCTTAGTTAACTGTCGCAAAGGAGTATTTTCTGCTTGTGCAAGTGTGTGCCACTTTTCCCAAGACTGCTCTACTCTACTGCTCTATCTCCATTATGCCACTACTCCTGTACGATAGGAGTAGCAGCAGGCCTCAGAGCAGCTGATACGTTTACCAAACTGTGTAAGTATAACTTGAAAATCGAAGAACATTGCACTACCGGGTAATCACTTCGTAGCTATAGTAGTGTATCTTACAAAAGTATCATGAGAATCATAACGAGAGGAATAAGAACACGTATAGTGGCAAGCAAGTAATCAATGTTCCCTCGCTCAGTGCACGGGTAATTTAGCAGCGAAGTAACCCCGCCGTTATACACTGTATAGTGTTTTGTGGAGTATACAAATAAAAGAAGGTGATGTAAGATCGTCAACAGAGCTGCCACGTTAATGACCTGTGCTCAAATGGAACCTAAGTGGGCAGCTCTAGGCTGTCACTGCTTTCACAGTCTCCGGAGGTGATAAAGTTACGATCGTCCACATTCATATCATACGGTATTGCAGTACTTGTGTTGTTAAGAAGTACGATGCTATATTCCTTCTGACGTGGATGCATGTCCGAAGGAACGTTGCATTACTCTTCTTAACAACACACGCACTACAAAATCGTATTTATTCGTCCATACCGGGCAGAGACTTGGAATTACAATGTCTTCCCTCGTACGGGAATTGCGTATGGTGTGTGCTTGTACAGGTCGCGACAAAAGAATAGTGACATATGGAAGATTGCATCTGGCCTTAAGTCATGCACGGTAGCCAAAGCGATTAAGACGACCGCTCGCGTCCAGGTTCGAGTCATGGTCTGGCGCAGACATTCACTGTCGTCGTTCCCTTGTGCAGCTGATAGTTGTGCGTATTCGCTACTGCGAATACATTTTATGACATTCATCTCAGTTCTCTGGAACCCATCTCGTGGTCTGTAGCAAAGAACAGTTCAGTTACCACTATCATTTTTTTTTATTTCCTGTCTCGTTCACGAATGGCGGGTTGGATGAACATTCGTTGGAATGGCCTCAGAACGGGCTCTAAATTTAACCTCATAGACGGGGAAAGTACTGAGTTGAGTGACTAATTTTGGAACGTGCGGTCTCGGATGCTAGAGCCCATAATACCAGTCTATATCGCTACTTGAAAGAAGAAATCAAAACTGATATTTTTTTTTAATCGTTAATTAAATATTGTAGAATATATAAGGTCACATTTACGTTATATTCTCACGTACAACTGAATATGTAGCTCATTTGCAACAGCAGGCATCTGTGAAAGCTAACACTTAAAACACTTCATTTGGTTCAAATGGTTCAAATGGTTCAAATGGCTCTGAGCACTATGCGACTTAACTTCTGATGTCATCAGTCGCCTAGAACTTAGAACTAATTAAACCTAACTAACCTAAGGACATCACACACATCCATGCCCGAGGCAGGATTCGAACCTGCGACCGTAGCGGTCGCTCGGCTCCAGACTGTAGCGCCCAGAACCGCACGGCCACTCCGGCCGGCTTCATTTGGTAAAATATTGTTACTTAACTTTATTAATGACACATTAATAGGATTAACATGAATAAAAATGAAAAATACACGGTGGCATATATTTTAAAACTATATAAATAAAAATATAAATGTTATTTTGTTCAAAATCGTATATCTCCGAAAGTTCTTTATTGAATGCTTCGAAATTCTGACACAAAGCTGCATTCGAATACGTGCGTGTCTTTACATACCCACTGGAGCATCATATTATACATAAATGTCTGTACAATATACAAAGGAGATACGTTTCTAGCAAAAACTTCATATCACCATTTCTTTCGACATTTTGTCACGCATATGTGTGTTTTTATGTACCTACAGGAGAGCCAAATGGTATCCGAACATTCATGAAACCGAAAAACTGCAGGGGCGGGTTCCTGACTGGAAATGGCGGAAGAAGCGTCCTATCAACTTGTGTCCGGAACGGCATCGTTGCCACGGTAGATGGCGCTGACGAATGACAGTTCCTCAGACCACGTCCCGTGTGTTCCTTGTGTGGTGCAGGCTGTGTGATGGACGCAGCGTACTGTAAGCAACAGAATGGTCTGATATTCATCTCAGGAACAAGCCGAGATGGTGACTGTGTACGGCCAAGCAGATGGAAACGGTCGAGAGGCAGCGTGGCTACACCAAAAAAAAAAGTACCCTCGCGGACACCAACTACACCACACAACATTTCATGCCTCTTTTGGGCGTTTGTGATCACGGATCCTTTCAGACAGATGAATGTGCACGAGGGCGGCAGACTATGCGTACACCGGATCTGGAATTTGTACTAGGGTTCGTCTCAGTATCCTGCAGAATCCGAGAATCCAGATTATTTTCAGCCAGGATGATGTTCAGATGTGTGTGAAATCTTATAGGACTTAACTGCTAAGGTCATCAGTCCCTAAGCTTATACACTACTTAACATAAATTATCCTAAGAACAAACACAGACACCCATGCCCGAGGGAGGACTTGAACCTCTGTCGGGACCAGCCGCACAGTCCATGACTGCAGCGGCCTAGACCGCTCGTCTGATACCGCGTGGCTTTAGTCAGGAATCTGTCCTTGCAGTTTGTCGGTTTTGTTAATGTTCAACGTATACAGGGCGTTCATTTTAAATAAAGACATTGAAATATCTTGAAAACAACACATCGGATCAGGAAAACTTATATTCCCAATTTGTTGTCTCGGAGTGGGACCCATACTTGGGTGGCGTGGGGCAACATTGAAATCTTCAGTGGGAACACCGTTTTTCATTGCATATTACGATTGTACGGCAAATTAGGCATACGTTTAGTCTGAAGCATTTTCTTCGTTTCGCCACAGATGGCGCTGTAATAGGAATAAAAATGGGTACACAGTCGTAATTTACGATATGCTACTCAGTAGTCCTTGAATATCCAATGGCACGTAAGACCTTCACCTGCACGCTGTGAGGATAGGACAGTCCAGTATTCCATGATTTCTAATGGAAACCCCATTCGCAAATTTATATTCCACCGACATGTCGGACTGGAGACTTCTCGACGCGTCGCTGTGTGTCGTGACTCGAGGTGAACGCTACTCTACGTTGCCAATTAGAGCAAGTGTTCAGACGTAGTACCGCCTCCATCAGTACACTAGGGAAGCGCTTTTAAAATGGTCGTACACAGGACAGATACATATCTGCAGGAATTTTAACACAGGCAGTTCTGATGCGATCGACCGTGTCTTCACGACCTGTTGGCACTTCGCTGTTACAAATTATCTTTTACATATCCCCACTGAAAGAAATCCGGCGACGTCAAATCCAGCTACCTAGCGGGCCAATTAATAGAGCCACCTCTGCCTTTCCACCGATCAGTGTAAACACGGTGTAATACCTCCCGTGCTTCAGTTGCGTAATGCCCCGGGAAACAAACGTGCTGAGAACCACATACGTTACCGAACGCCCAGGGCAAAATCCTGCAGTAGTACCAGTAATTCGTGCTCCAAAAAGTTCGATATTTGTGTCCATTCAATGTGCCACCGATAAAATACGGATCAGTGATTTGTTCCCCATCATGCCACGTAATACGTTAACCGACAAAGGACGCTGATGTTCAAATCGCAGTAACCAGTGAGGATTGTCTCCACTCTAGTAACGTATGTTATGCCGGTTAACGAAGCCATGGCTTGTGAACGTACACTCATTGGAGAATAGTACCTCGGTAAAGAACGTGTGGGTCACTTGCGTTTTTTGACGTGCCTACTCACAAAACTCTACCCGGTTAGGGAAATTGGCGCCATGCAGTTCTTGATGCAGTGACACGTGGTATGCATGATACTTACGACAATGCAGTATTGTGACAGAACTACCTGCGGAAATAGCGGAATCGCCTTGTAATTGCCGGGCGTTTATCCTTGGGTTGTGGTGCATTGTCGCTAGTGCAGCCACTTCATTAGCTTCTTCTGTAACACGTCCGCTGCGTTTCCTTCTCCTGGTCTGTTTTCTGCCATCAGACATAGAGGCGTCGCCAATGTTGTAAAAGAACGAACGGCGGTGAGCTTTCTCTGGAAAACGCTCGGCATACAAGGCAACAACAGCATCAACAGTTCACTTACATTGTCCGTAAACCAGGATCGTTTTTGTTTCTTGCTTCTGTTGTTGCTACAATCATCGTCCACTTGCACGTATTTTCTCCAGATGATAGCTAGGTGTGAAGGCAATAAAAACTACGCAAGTATTGTAATGTTGAGAGCCGATACGTGAGCTTCAGTCGCTGTTTACCGCCTGTTTTGATATGACACGGTCACCGTGGCGTGTCGAATCGTCCCCCATTCGATATGTCGGAGGTATACAACGTTGCGAATGGGATTTCCAGTTAGATGATATGAAATACTGGCCAGTTCTACCGTCGTAGCATGGTAGTGGGATCTCACGTGGAGTTGGATATTCAAGTGCCATTGAGCAGCATGTCTTAAATTACGATTGTGTAACCATTTCTATTCCTCCGGTTACAGTGTATGTTGTGGAGAAACGAGGAAATTGCTTCACACAAAATGTATGTAGATTTTGCCGTAGAATAGTAATCTAAAATAAAAATCGGGGGTTCCCACTGAAGATTTCAAGGTTGCCCCACCGCCATTCACGCACTGGATGGGATGACGGGTGGAGTGTAGTATCGTTGAATGTCTCCTTCCGAGATAAAAAAAAAAATTGGAATTATATATTTTTTTGATCTGATGTCTAGTTTTAGATGTATTTGAAAGTCTTCGTTTAAAATGAACTAGCTGCCTAGAAAGGGTGAGTCACTTCATACGCTACACCTCTTTTATATCGTGACCGGTTATACATACCGAAAAGCGGTTTTCGGAAAATGTTAAAGCGTCGAGACGTACGTGGTATTTTATTTGGCTTCTGTTTATATCGCTTGTATCAACGAAGATATTGAAGTAAGTACCTTTTGTTAAATGGAATCGTATACTTTGTGTAACTGCATCCTATAGCTCTTGAGAAGACAATTACAGAGATACAGCGTTTGCTGATGTTGAACTTGAAACTCTTCGTAAAAAAAACTCGAGAAGTATTCTCGAATGTAAGAGTGCGGTGCCCGGAAACGGCATTTGCGGCGGAAACACTGCCAGGCGTGTCGAACCAACTTGCTTAGTTCTCTACCGTTAAGGAAGGCCTGCGTTACAAGAATAAATCCTTATTTTTCATTGAACCAACTTACGACCTAGATGGAGGTTCACCTACGAAAGTTGTATATCGAAATACGACATAGGTTAGAATGTAGCGTATCAGAGAGGGTTTAGGGAAACTATTTCACATATCTGTATCTTCCCAGATTTGCGAGAGCTGGAACACAGAAGTCAGCTATTCAGTCTTCAAAAATAAAGAGGTCTTACATGCAGCAAAAGGCAGTTAATGTGTTAAATATCTAAATGTTAGAAGAAAGATTTGACCTCTTGTAAGTAGGCTGTTTATGTTTTCTTTATGTAAGTAGGCTGTTTAGATTTTTATATTGGTAATTAAGGTAAATACATTGTTTGTTCTCTATTAATATCTTTCATTTGCTAACTATCCCTATCAGCAGTTAGTGCCTTCTGTAGTTTGAATCTTTTATTTAGCTGACAGTAGTGGTGCTCGCTGTATTGCAGTAGTTCGAGTAACCAAGATTTTTGTGAGGTAAGCGATTTGTGAAACGTATAGTTTAATGTTACTCAGGGCCATTCTTTTGCAGGGATTTTTGATAGTCAGATTGCGTTGCGCTAAATAATATTGTGTGTCAGGTTAAGCACAGTCGTGTATAAATTGCTCAAAGGGGACGTTTCACTCTCTTTTCTTGTATGTGGCTCTACTTACACTGCTCTACATTATATCATATGGGATACATTCGTTGAACTAAAAATTTTATTGAAAGTACTTTTCTGACCAACTTTTACACCGCACAATGATTATTTTCCTTAACGGAACATCGTTTCACGCTGAACGTAATCGCTTAATGACAATGTTACCAACTAAGATGCAATACAGGCTGTCGACTTATTTGACGTTGCTCTGCAGTTTCGTACACACGTAAATAAAATAAACAATTTACTAACAATGGATCCGTAAACACCGAAGTCACATAATTTTGTCTTAAAAATTAACTTTATCCTTTATTTAAACATGTGTTCAAACTTTTTGCCATGGACTGAAAGGCAAATTTGCAATCGATATTCGAAAGAACGATGAACAGATATAATTATAGTAGATAATATGGTAGACCATGCCCTGGCGATTCGACGACATGTATCTTCTGGCGTAGTTGGGGTTTCGTAATGGACTACATCTTAGAGTGCTCTCCAAATAAAGCAATCAAGAGGAATCAAATCGGGGGACCTCACAAGTCATTTGAGAACAGAATTTCACCCTATCCAACTCCCAGGATTTTTTTTTTTTTTTTACGTTCACCATATAACAATAATATATCCAACTTCTCATCATTGGTGTGCCTCTAAGAACAAAACGAATCTTGAAGCAGAAATGAGCGGCCTGCGGTGCAGACAACTAAACAGGTAAATGTCTTGACATTCTGACACAGGGTACCACGAGAGCTCTGCTTGGCGGTGCTTTCGCCGCTAATATCGATTCCGGTCACCGTGCTCTCAAATTCTAGGGCATTCGTCGAATTTTTTACGACACATTTCAACATTAACAAACTCTAAGTCAAAGCAATTGTCTTCTCAAGAGCTATCTAAACTCAGTTATAAAATGTGTACGATTCCACTTAAAAAAGGTACTTGCTTGAATATCTCCGTTGATACCAGCGCCAAAAACATTAATACAACAAAAAAATACGTGCCCCTCGACGCTCTAACATTTGCCGGAAGCTGCGTTTCGATATGTGTAGCCGTTCACAAATTGAGAGGGATGTTACCTCTTTTGTGACTTACCCTACCATATGGCGCTCCGTAGGTATACAAAAACACACTCTAATTCGATTGCAACCTTGTGTCAAAATTTCAAAGGAATCGGTGAAGAACTTCCGGAGTTTTCAGATTTTGAACAAACAAACATGAAGTTTTTACTAACAACGTATCATCTTTATATATTATATACGTATTTATGTACTATACGGCTCTCCAGTAGGTACATAGAAACCCACACGTATTCGAATGCAACGTTGTGTCATAATATCAAGGCAATCGGTGAAGAACTTTTAGAGACTTTGAACAAACGAAATTTACATCTACATAAGTAAATATGTAGATGTTCTGTTACAGAAAGTTCTTCATCAATTGCTTTCAAATTTAGACGCAAAACCGTATTCGAAAACATGCATATCTAGACACATATATTCGAATCGCACACACACACACACACACACACACACACACACACACACACACGCAAACACATACACACTCACACACAAACACAAACACACATGTGTGAGGATGAAATGGTTCAAATGGCTCTGAGCACTATGGGACTCAACATCTTAGGTCATAAGTCCCCTAGAACTTAGCACTACTTAAACATAACTAACCTAAGGACATCACACACACCCATGCCCGAGGCAGGATTCGAACCTGCGACCGTAGCAGTCCCGCGGTTCCGGACTGCAGCGCCAGAACCGCTAGACCACCGCGGCCGGCGGATGAAATGGGAGATACGATAATAGGTGACGAATTTGACAGAACACTAGAAGACATAAGTCGAAACAAGGCCCAACATTCCATTAGAACTACTGATAGTCTTGGGAGAGCCAACCATGACAAAACTCTACCATCTGAGGAGCAAAATGTATGAGACAGGCGAAATACCCTCAGACTTCCAATCCCAAAGAAAGCAAGTGTTGACACGTGTGAATATTACCGAACTCTCAGTTTAATAAGTCACGGCTGCAAAATACTGACACGAATTCCTTGCAGACGAATGGGAAAAACTGGTAGAAGCTGACCTATGCCAAGATCAGTTTGGATTCCGTAGAAATTTTGGAACACATAAGGCAATACTGACCCAAAGACTCATCTTAGAAGATAGATTAAGGTAAGTCAATACTACGTTTGTAGCATTTGTAGACTTAGAGGAAGCGTTTGACAATGTTGACCAGAATACTCTATTTCAAATTCTGAAGGTGACAGTGGTCAAATGCAGGGAACGAAAGGCTATTTAGAATTTGTACAGAAATCAGATTGTAGTTAAAAGAGTCGACGGGCATGAAATGGAATCATTGGTTGGGAAGGGAGTGAGAGAGGTTTGTAGCCTATCCCCTATGTTATTCAATGTATATATTGAACAAGCAGTAGAGGAAACAAAAGAAAATTTTGGACTAGGTATTAAAATCTATGGAGAAGAAATAAAAAATTTGAGGTTCGCCGATGACATTGTAGACCTGTCAGAGACAGCAAAGGACCTGGAAGAACAGTTGAAAGGAATGGACAGTGTCTGCAAAGGATAATATAAGATGAATATCAACAAAAACAAAACGAGGATAACGGAATGTAGTCTAAGTAAATCAGGTGATACTGACGGAATTACATTAGGAAACGTTACACTTAAAATAGTACATGAGTTTTGCTATTTAGGGGGCAAACTTACTGATGATGATCAAAATAGACAGGATATAAAATGTAAACTGGCAATGGCAAGAAAAGCGTTTCTGAAGAAGAGAAATTTATTAAGATCGAGTATAGATTTAAGAGTCAGGAAGTCTTTTCTGAAAGTATTTGTATGGAGTGTAGCCATGTATGGAAGTGAAACAAAGACAATGAACATTTTAGGCAAGAAGAGAATAGAAGATTTCGAAATGTGGTGCCATAGAAGAATGCTGAAGATTAGATGTGTAGATCACATAACTAATGAGGAGGTACTGAACAGAATTGGGAATAAGAGAAATTTGTGGTGTAACCTGACTAGAAGATTGTTAGGACACGTTTTAAGGCATCAAAGGATCACCAAGTTACTACTGGAGAGCAGCGTGGAGGGTAAAAACCGTAAAGGGAGACCAAGAGATCAGTATACTAAGCCGATTCAGAGGGACGTAGGGTGCAGTAGTTACTTGGAGATGAAGAAGCTTGCACAGGATAGAACAGCGTGTAGAGCTGCTTCAAACCAGTCACTCGACTGAAGACCACAACTAATTGTGTCTTACCGGCATATGATTAGAATACTTCTACTGAATTTGTATTGGCAATAACAATAAACAAGCGTCAAGCTCGGGGAGAGAGGGGGGAAAGGTGATGGATTTGGGGGGGGGGGGGGGAGTGGCGGTGGAGGATAGGAAAATAGAAGCAGAAAGGAGGGCTGGCAGGAGAGGGGGCAGGAGGATATGAAGAGGGAAAGGTGAGGTGAAGCTGGTGGTAGAAAGAATGGGGGGGGGGGGGGGGTGATGAATAAAGAAAGGGAAGACAGAGGGAGCAGGAGGAGATGGAGAGAAGATGGAAGAGAGCATGGAGAGAAGATGGAAGAGAGCATGGAGAGAGAGAGGGGGGAGGTGATAAACAGTGAGAGAGAGAGGAAAAGAGGAGGAGCTGGAAAAGAGAGGAGGATATGGACATAGACCAGGGGAGAAGGGATTAGGACATACATTCAGGTTCAAATGGTTCAAATGGCTCTGAGCACTATGGGACTTAACTTCTAAGGTCATCAGTCCCCTAGAACTTAGAACTACTTAAACCTAACTAACCTAAGGACATCACACACATCCATGCCCGAGGCAGGATTCGAATCTGTGACCGTAGCGGTCGTGCGGTTCCAGACTGTAGCGCCTAGAACCGCTCGGCCACCCCGGCCGGCATGTACATCCAGTTCCCACACGTGTTAGAAACCTGTGGTTTCTCTTTTACTTCTTTTCCATTTATACACACTGTGCCACGGCAACGCGTGGACTGTAGTAGCTAGTATTTGTAGGTAACAAAATACAGCTTTATTCGTGATATTCTCTTGTCGAGATACATGGACGTTACAATTACTACCCATGAATACTGTCTGTTATTTATAATTTGGTCATTTACGTATCTACCTTGTGTGTATAACCAGATTCCAATGACCATAACATCAGTTCCGGTAGACTTATCTGGAACCGGTTTTACTGGACTCGATGATTCTTGCATAGTAGTTCTGCCTTTATATTGTCTGAAGGCATGCCTCTGTTTTTTTATAGCTTTCACCTGCTTGCAGAGTGCTTCTGCTAATGTGGATTTGAATTCTAGAAGCCTAGATGATTCTGCTTACTATGGGGAATTTCTGAACTGTAGCAGTCCCTCTCTGTAGATGATACACGAGGTTTTAAGTATCCATTTGCATCTCGTGGTGCATGAAATCTCGGTGACACATAAATAAAAACTTCAGAATTATAGTAGTTTATTAGAATTTTACCACGTTGCTATGAAAGTGAAATGTAACTGGACCAAACAGTGTTGCAGTCGGACGTTCAAATGAATTAATGGAAACCTGTAATAAATTAAAGTGTTTACACGCTGATAATGTACACAGCTGGTTGCGGAAGTATTCTGTTGGTACAAATCAGTGGAAATGTTTGTTTTCATTTCATTTGATTGCATGCACCTACAAAACACCAACATTATTTTCGAATTCACTTGCAAGTGCAACTAGGTTATTACACCAAAACATGATTTACCTCACATCAAAGATATAACAGAACAAATAAATTATTTTCAGAACAGAACTTACCTCTGTATTTAGCTGCAATTCTCCAAACAAGGAGATCTTGAGCGTGTGTCGTAAACAAAGCGGCGAAGAGCAAATTGCTGTAGAAGTACCCGAAACACTCAGGAAAGGGCAATAAGTGTCACAGGCGTTGTAAGTTCCGTGTGTGATCTGCACCTACCTTCACTGGCGTCGAGAAGCAATTAACCTTCCATTTATTAGCGTCGCTTTGTATGCTGCGAATTCGCGACGCACGGTTTTGTGGGGTTAACACTAAAGAGGTCGGCGGCGTGTAACACCTCTCTTGCAGCGGCTGGATCTGTGCAGGTTGTTTAAGAAAATTATCCAGTTACACAAGACTATACCTATTATACGAATTGGACTGGAACTCGGTTCAAAAAATGGTTCAAATGGCTCTGAGCACTATGGGACTCAACATCTGTGGTCATAAGTCCCCTAGAACTTAGAACTACTTAAACCTAACTAACCTAAGGACATCACACACATCCATGCCCGAGGCAGGATTCGAACCTGCGACCGTAGCAGTCGCGCGGTTCCGGACTGAGCGCCTAGAACCGCTAGACCACCGCGACCGGCAACTGGAACTCGGGCTAAAGTTTAACTTACCTATAGCATTGCAAAATTTCTATTCTCAAAAGAAAGAAACGTATCACTTTATATAGGTACAGGGTGGCAAATATTGAACTAGATGAAATGAAATCGTCGTAACTTCTGAACAGTTTGTGTTAGGACGTGCAAAGTGCATGGCTGGAGCGGAGCATGCCGGGAATTAGTATGCGCATACATCGTTTGGTTTAACGACGAAGCTCATTTTCATTTCGATGGGTCCGTTATTAAGCACGTTTGGGGGACTGAGGATCCACAGTTCGCAACCCTCAGCGTGCAATCCCAGTCACGGTATAATCGGTACGATATTCCTTGATGGTACTGTGATTTCATTCCCATTACCCGAAGTGACCCTGCTTTCGACAAGATGTGGTTCATGCAAGACGGAGCTCAACCCCATTGAACCAGGAGAGTGTTTGAAATCCTGGAGAAGGACTATGGGGAGCGTATTCTGGCTCTGGGGTACCCAGAAGCTACTGACAAAGGCCTCGATTGGCCGCCATATTCTCTGTATCGGAAAGGGGCTATATATTTTTGTGGGGCTATATTAAAGACGAAGTATACAACAATAGCCCCAAAACCATTGCTGACTCGAAAACATCCATTCAGGAGGTCAGCGACAACATCCATGTTCCGTCACTTCAGCGGGTCATGCAGAATTTCGGTATTCGTCTGCGGCACATCACTGCGAATGATAGTAGGCATATCGAACATGTCATAACCTAAATCCGAATATCTGTCGTGACGTTTACATGTTGAATAAAGCATGTGTGTGCCGTAGTTTGTAACTAATTAACGTTGTTTTCATATAGTCCAATAACTGGCACCCTGTATATCTTTTAGATGCATGCATACATGACTCACAGGTACATTTTACAATTATATTCAGGTTGAATAGTTCCTTTTATCTTTCAAAAACGTTCAATATGCCACCCACATTGCTCACGATAACCACCCAGACGAAATAATGCGGGGTTTGTCAAGGGAGATCGTGGAATAATCCCTACCGCCATGTATCGGAATTCTGCCAATTTCTGTTGAAATAATGAGGGGTTTGTCAAGGGAGATCCTGGAATAATCCCTACCGCCATGTATCGGAATTCGGCCAATTTCTGTTGAAATAATGCGGGGTTTGTCAAGGGAGATCGTGGAATAATCCCTACCGCCATGTATCGGAATTCAACCAATTTCTGTTGAAATAATGCGGGGTTTGTCAAGGGAGATCGTGGAATAATCCCTACCGTCATGTATCGGAATTCTGCCAATTTATGTTGAAATAATGCGGGGTTTGTCAAGGGAGATCGTGGAATAATCCCTACCGCCATGTATCGGAATTCAGCCAATTTCTGTTGAAATAGTGCGGGGTTTGTCAAGGGAGATCGTGGAATAATCCCTACCGCCATGTATCGGAGTTCTACCAATTTCTGTTGAAATAATGCGAGGTTTGTCAAGGGAGATCGTGGTATAATCCCTACCGCCATATATCGGAATTCGGCCAATTCCTGTTGAAATAATGCGGGGCTTGTCAACGGAAATCGTGGAATAATCCCACTTGAGCCCCTATTGTTTCACGAAGTTCCGATAGATGGTGACGCTGTAAGTACCTCCCACAGTGGCGTCTGTAACTGAAATGCGTTCCAATCAGAAAGTTATCACTGACTTTCTTTTGGCGGAAAACTACAGCATCAAAGACAGTCATAGGTGCTTGGCGACTGTGTGCGGAGACCTGGTAATGAAGAAAAGCAAACGAGATTCTTTGGGTTAGGCGGCTGTCATTACTGTAAAGTGGTCGCAAACATCGGTGAGATCTCCCGCGTGCCGGCTGACTGCACGCGGCAGTGACTCCTGCCGTGATGGAACGTGCGGACAATCCCATTTGGGGTGATCTGCGGGTCTCACTCAAATACCTCACTGCACAATTGGATGTCTCTGATGGTAGTGATGACACACATGTCCACCGGTTCGTGTGCTCAGAAGCATGTGCCCACTTGCTTCCTCGCAGTCTGGCAGATGGTCATGGAAATGGAAATGTGCGTTTGGCGTCATTGGCCAGGAGGCCCCTTACAGGGCAGGTCCAGCCGCCTTGGTACAGGTCTTATTACTTTCTGCGACACACTGCGCGACCTTTGCGCCGTATGGTGATGAAATGATGATGAAGACAACACAACACCCAGTCCCTGAGCGGAGAAAATCCCCGAAACAGCTGGGAATCGAACCCGGGCCCGTAGGACGGCAGTCCGTCACGTTGACCACTCAGCTGTCTGGCGTACACAGGGGGTCATAAAGAGCAACAAAGGACCAACTGTGCGGTATTGCTGCACGGGGCTGATGGTGACAGTTTTTTGCCGAAATTCATCACAGTCAATGACGTATGGTGTCCATCTCTTCGAATTGGAACCACAACGGCATCATTGTTGCCAAGCCACCCAAACTCCCTCCGAAGAAAAATTTCAAAGCCGGACAACGATCTTTTGAGACTCTGAAGGGGTTATTTGATGTCCTCCATCTCGGTGCGGCGATGAACTGTGAAGTGTATTGTACTGTCTTCAGGAAACTGAAGAAACAACTTTAGCGTGATCGTCACCACAAAAGTGGGAACGAACTTCTCCACGACAACGCAATGCCTCCCAGAAATCTGCACATCCTAGAGGAGCTCACAAAACTTCGTTTGTTCTTTCTTAGCTGCCCTACAACCCAGATTTCGTACCTTGTGACTTCCATCTGTTTGGCCCCTATGAAGGATGCACTCTGCGAGAATCAGTACGCGTGCAGCGGGTTGGGTTTTTTTGGTTGCTTCTGAATGTCACTGTCTTGCGTCGTACTGTTCACTACAAAAGTTCCACCTACCTCAGTATGGCGGCAGATCTCCAGCCCGCTTCTCTGCATACGTATACAATGCGCTGACGACGTAAAAGCAGCATTGAAGAAAATCTACATCTACATCTACATCCATACTCCGCAAGCCACCTGACGGTGTGTGGCGGAGGGTACCTGGAGTACCTCTATCGGTTCTCCCTTCTATTCCAGTCTCGTATTGTTCGTGGAAAGAAGGATTGTCGGTACGCCTCTGTGTGGGCTCTAATCTCTCTGATTTTATCCTCATGGGCTCTTCGCGAGATGTACGTAGGAGGGAGCAATATACTGCTTGACTCTTCGGTGAAGGTATGTTCTCGAAACTTTGACAAAGTCCGTACCGAGCTACTGAGCGTCTCTCCTGCAGAGTCTTCCACTGGAGTTTATCTATCATCTCCGTAACGCTTTCGCGATTACTAAATGATCCTGTAACGAAGTGCGCTGCTCTCCGTTGGATCTTCTCTATATCTTGTATCAACCCTATCTGGTACGGATCCCACACTACTGAGCAGTATTCAAGCAGTGGGCGAACAAGCGTACTGTAACCTACTTCCTTTGTTTTCGGATTGCATTTCCTTAGGATTCTTCCAATGAATCTCAGTCTGGCATCTGCTTTACCGACGATCAACATTATATGATCATTCCATTTTAAATCACTCCTAATGCGTACTCCCAGATAATTTATGGTATTAACTGCTTCCAGTTGCTGACCTGCTATTTTGTAGCTAAATGATAAAGGATCTATCTTTCTGTGTATTCTCAGCACATTACACTTGTCTACACTGAGATTCAATTGCCATTCCCTGCACCATGCGTCAATTCGCTGCAGATCCTCCTGCATTTCAGTACAATTTTCCATTGCTACAACCTCTCGATACACCACAGCATCATCTGCAAAAAGTCTCAGTGAACTTCCGATGTCATCCACCAGGTCATTTATGTATATTTTGAATAGCAACGGTCCTATGACACTCCCCTGCGGCACACCTGAAATCACTCTTACTTCGGAAGACTTCTCTCCATTGAGAATGACATGCTGCGTCCTGTTATGTAGGAACTCCTCAATCCAATCACACAATTGGTCTGATAGTCCATATGCTCTTACTTTGTTCATTAAACGACTGTGGGGAACTGTATCGAACGCCTTGCGGAAGTCAAGAAACACGGCATCTACCTGTGAACCCGTGTCTATGGCCCTCTGAGTCTCGTGGACGAATAGCGCTAGCTGGGTTTCACATGACCGTCTTTTTCGAAACCCATGCTGATTCCTACAGAGTAGATTTCTAGTCTCCAGAAAAGTCATTATACTCGAACACAATACGTGTTCCAAAATACGACAACTGATCGACGTTAGAGATATAGGTCTATAGTTTTGCACATCTGTTCGACGTCCCTTCTTGAAAACGGGGATGACCTGTGCCCTTTTCCAATCCTTTGAAACGCTACGCTCTTCTAGAGACCGACGGTACACCGCCGCAAGAAGGGGGGCAAGTTCCTTCGCGTACTCTGTGTAAAATTGAACTGGTATCCCATCAGGTCCAGAGGCCTTTCCTCTTTTGAGCGATTTTAATTGTTTCTCTATCCCTCAGTCGTCTATTTCGATATCTACAATTTTTTCATCTGTGCGACAATCTAGAGAAGGAACTACAGTGCAATCTTCCTCTGTGAAACAACTTTGGAAAAAGACATTTAGTATTTCGGCCTTTAGTCTGTCATCCTCTGTTTCAGTACCATTTTGGTCACAGAGTGTCTGGACATTTTGTTTTGATCCACCTACCGCTTTGACATAAGACCAAAATTTCTTAGGATTTTCTGCCAAGTCAGTACATAGAACTTTACTTTCGAATTCATTGAACGCCTCTCGCATAGTCATCCTCACACTACATTTCGCTTCGCGTAATTTTTGTTTGTCTGCAAGGCTTTGGCTATGTTTATGTTTGCTGTGAAGTTCCCTTTGCTTCCGCAGTAGTTTTCTAACTCGGTTGTTGTACCATGGTGGCTCTTTTCCATCTCTTACGATCTTGCTTGGCACATACTCATCTAATGCCGTCAATACTTATGTTGCAAAGTCTGCGTAAACTCTGGTAGCAAGCTATCCTGTAATTTTTATAATAATTTTTGAGCGGCAAGTGGTTGCTTCGTTCTCTCAGTAAAATGTCAAAGTTCTGAAACGAGTCTTTTATTCCATTTCACTTAAAAAAAACTGCTATCAGCCCATATGTAATTAACGAACGATATCACTGTCCTCAGTTTACAGTTCATGCAACCCAGTACACACACAAGGCAGCCAGTAATGTACTTAAGTCCAACCCGAATAGTTACGCGATTTCACAGTCCATACTCCGCTACATATCTGAGTTTCACATTCAGTCCTTTTCAGTGGATTTCTATTAAAGAAATTTCTCGCCAAATATTCCTTATAAGGATACAAAACATGCCACATGAAATTTTACAAAGGCCGAAAGTTAACACGGTTTATCTTGCCAACAAAACAATTCTAGAACTTCCAAACTTCACAGAACTGTCCGTAAATGCTACTGTTTCTACGGCAACACAACCTGGACGCGAAATTCCTATATCTCCTTCTTTTTACACATTACGCAGACGGTCACGTTCAACATGACCTGCAAGTTCAATAGCTACCCAGCGACTCCTCCATGCTGTTCCTTCTACCGACTATAACTACCTGGCAGTGCGCGGGAAATGCTAAACTCTGATTGGTTGATCAAAAAGACCAGCCAATCAGAATGATAGTTCGAGGTCATTCTCGCACCTAAACTGTCCTACACCAATCACTATTCCCAGTTGCATTCACGTCATTCCAACATGCAAATACTACTATAAGATTTAATAAAACCAACGAAAAGAAAATTAATCTTGAAATGAATTTAGAAATCGTATTTACTTTATACCGATATTCTGGCTGCCTCCTTATAAAAGCAAGTACACTTAAACATACGTCATCAGCAATGTGGGTATAAACATCTTTCCCACGCTATGATTGCGTACTGCATTACATAAAATTAATCTGGAAATTTAACGTATGCTTCTCATGCATCCTCACACTTACTCTCGTTTATTACCACAGCAACATAAGACACAAATAATAATTTTATCTGATTTTTATATTATGAGAATGAAAAGTAGGTAAAGCTTTTAAATTAAAATCTCAATTAAATAATTCTGCCCATTGAGAGTTCTGGTTATGTTTTCGGATGATACCAAAAGATAAACTGTTATAGTTCCTAACTCAATTTAATTCCCTAAGTGTCGATTTTTGACTTTTCAGTAAATTTCTCTATATCTGAAACTATGATAGTTACAACATTGAAATTTTTATACCATATTCCATTGAACAACAAAAGGCAGCGTATCGACTTTGAAGAATATTAAATAATATTTAATATAGTTTATTTAGATTCTTAGGCATTTGAATATTCAGTCGCTCAAAGTAACACAGATACCGCTTCCGAAGGCTAGCATAGCGACAGGTACGAATGAGTCATTGCTAAGACACAACCGGCGGTCTCCTTCACATCCAACGGCCCCATTGCTACGGGGTGTTTTGAAAAGTAGTTTACTGCAATAAAGTTATCGCGTATTGACTCGCGACGTTACACGCGGATGACTGGGAGGTTACAGATTCAGCAATAACGCCAATAACGCGGGCAAACAGGCCCTCCCAGCGAGTTGGCGTAAGGCCGTCACGTTGAACTGAGAATATGTTAAAAAATAGGCTTTTGTAGCCAAAAGAGTGTATTCGAATCCTGAATAAAATGAACCTGGTTCCAGAAAACGATGTAGACCAGTGGTTCGTAAACTGGGGGTAATTACGCACTGTGCGGTAAAACGAAATTTTCCGAGGGGTAAAAATGAAACGATTCTATTCTGTGTCAGTCGCTAAACTAAATTATTTCCAAAAGATCATTACTATGGCCATAATTTTGTAAGACTAATACTGATTACAGAAGTTATCAATAATTATTTTTCTCAATTAGTAACGTCAATGCGGTGGAGTTTACCGGTTCGTCACATAGTCCACCCACTATACACGTATGTTGTTCTTCGTCCCGTACAGAGCTGATGATAAAAGTGGGACATATACGGAACAAATGCTAAATATCTCAAGAAAATGTCTTCTCGAAGTTGTAAATAGTACCAGCAGTAGTCCAAAAACTGCTTCGTTACTCACTTCGAAACATTAATTAACTGACAGCATGACACAGCATTAGCTGCATAAGGGCTAATATAGTGCTTACTATTATCATTATTATTACTATTATTGTTATTATTATTAGAGTGGATAGACACAAAGTAGTACCAGCCTGAAGTCGACCGATTTCTTAGAGTTCAGATGTAAGGACTGCATCAGTAACCGGCCGAGACACAAGTAGCAACGGGGAAGTAACCGAATTTTATAATATCATCTGTGTGCTTCAACAATTTAGATTATTGATTTTCTGCTTGTAAATTCAATATCTAATAGCCACAGTTCTCGCATTTTCGTTTGCGTTGGAAAGTTAAACGATTTTGTGACATATTAGAAGTTCCTGCTCAGGGGCGAACTATTTACTTTCACCAGAGTGCTTCGGTAGTTAGGTTTTTGAAGCTCTGCGTATTAATCTAATTTATTTGACACATCTGCGTTTTCTTCGGGGTCTACAGTAGAGTTGCACAGCATGTGCCGGTAGTTCGTTTATCTGCATAGTTTAGATTTCCACAGTCATAGTTTAGTTTTCCACAGTCTTCAGTATGGACAGGGACTGCGATTGTTGTGTGTGGATGCGAGTCGAGTTGGTGACACTTCGCTCTCAGCTTCAGGCTTCGGTTACACAACTTGAAGCTGTAGTGGATCGGCAGTTCAAATGGTTCAAATGGCTCTGAGCACTATGGGACTCAACTGCTGTGGTCATAAGTCCCCTAGAACTTAGAACTACTTAAACCTAACTAACCTAAGGACATCACACACATCCATGCCCGAGGCAGGATTCGAACCTGAGACCGTAGCGGTCGTGCGGTTCCAGACTGTAGCGCCTTTAACCGCTCGGCCACTCCGGCCGGCAGGATCGGCAGTACAGTTGTGCTCTGGCCGTGGGGCTCCAACGGACGTCCAGCACATCCGAGTCCTCCGGTCGGTCCTCTCTGGTGGCGAGCTCAGTTACTCCTCATACTAAGGTTGACTCCTCACCTGTGGTCGAGTAGGAGGTCGCCACAGGGCGTAGCAGGCAGCGAAAGACTTCCCAGGCGGCAGCACGTGAGTGCTCCCCGGTTTGTCTGGCAAAGTGGCAATCTGTGGCTTACACTGTCGCTAAGCCAGATGATGTCGCCTATCCTGTTTCGGAGGAAACCTCTCAGCCTGCTAGATCCGGACAATAACAGAGGGTGGCAATATTGATGGTTGAGAGCACAAATGTTAGTCGCGTTATTTGGCCCTAAGGGACATGCCTGCCAAGGAGAGAAAGAAAACCATTGTACACTCCGTGTGCATACCAGGTGGAGTCATTCCTGATGTGGAACAGATCCTCCCGGATTCCATGATGAGCACAGGTTGCAGCCAAATGCGGGTGGTTGCTCATGTTGCTACCAATGGTGTGTGTAACTTTCGATCGGAGGAGATTCTCTCTGGTTTCGAGCGGCTAACAAAAGTGGTAAAGGCTGCCAGTCTTCCTCGCAAGATGAAAGCAGCATAGTCGACAGGATTACAGACCTCTCTTGCAGAGCTGAATGAGGGTCTGAATCAGGGGCTCAGACGGTTCTGCGACCGTGTAGGCTGCAGATTCCTCGACTTGCGCTAGAGGGTGGTTGGGTTTCGGGTTCCGCTGAATAGGTCAGGTGTCCACTATACACAGGAAGAGGCTACAATTGTAGCAGAGGATACGTGACGTGGACTGGGTGTTTTTTTTAGGTTAGAGGGTCACGGGAAAACACAAAAGGTCTTCAGTCACAAAGAGTGCAGGCCAAACAGAGGAAGAACGTAGATACATGAACAATTGGTATAACAGTTGTAAATTGTCTTAGTTGTGTTGGGGAAGTACCAGAGCTCCAAGCGCTAATAGAAAGCATTGATGCCCAAATCGTTATAGGCACTGAAAGCTGGCTAAAGACGGATAGAAGCTAAGTCGAAATTTTTGCGGAGAACCTAACGGTGTTCCGAAAGGATAGGCTAAACACGGTTGGCGGTGGCGTGTTTGTTGCTGTCAGAAGTAGTTTAACTTGTCGCGAAATTGAAGTAGATACTTCCTGTGAGTTAGTATGGGCAGAAGTCATTGTTGCCAACCGGAATAAAATAATAATTGGATCCTTTTACCGACCTCCGAATTCAGGTGATACAGTTGCTGAAAGGTTCAAAGAAAACTTGAGTTTGATTTCAAACACGTACCCGACTCAAACGATTGTAGTTGATGGTGATTTCAATTTACTGTTGGTATGTTAGTGAAAATACATGTTTAATTCCGGAGGTACGCATAAAACATCATCCCAATCTGTGATAAAAGCATTCTCTGAAAATTAATTTGAGCAGGTAGTTCATGAGCCCACACGAATTGAAAACGATTGTGAAAACACACTTGACCTCTTAGCAACAAATAATCCTGAGTTAATAGTGAGCATCAAAGCCGATACAGAGATTAGTGAACACAGGGCTCTCATAGCGAGACTGAATATTGTAACCCTCAAGTTCTCCAAAAATAAACGAAAAATATACCTATTCAGAACGGAAGATAAAAATTCATTTGACACCTTCCTGAGAGACAATCTCCTCTCCTTCCAAATTAATAATATAAGAGTGGACGAGATGTGGCTTGAATTCAAAGCACGCCCGGGTTCCCGGGTTCGATTCGCGGCGGGGTCAGGGATTTTCTCTGCCTCGTGATGACTGGGTGTTGTGTGATGTCCTTAGGTTAGTTAGGTTTAAGTAGTTCTAAGTTCTAGGGGACTGATGACCATAGATGTTAAGTCCCATAGCGCTCAGAGCCATTTGAACCATTTTTTTTTTAATTCAAAGAAATAGTATCAGCAGCATTTGAGAGATTTATACCGAATAAATTAACAAACGGCGGAGCTGATCCTCCTTGGTACACAGAACGGGTCAGAATACTGTTGCACAAACAATGACACAAACATGCCAAATTTAAACAAACGCAAAATCCACAAGATTGGCGTTCTTTAACAGAAGCTCGAAATTTAGCGCGGACTTCAATGCGGAATGCTTATAACACTTCTCACAACGAAACTTTGTCTCGAAACATGGCAGATAATCCAAAGATATTCTCGTCGTATGTGAAGTATGTTAGCGGCAAGTGCCTTCTCTGGGCAACAGCAATGGAGATACTATCGAAGACAGTGCTACAAAAGCAGAGTTACTGGACACAGCCTTCCGAAATGCCTTCACAAAAGAAGATGAAGTAAATATTCCAGAATTCGAATCAAGAACAGCTACCAACATGAGTAACGTAGAAGTAAATATCCTCGGAGGGGTGAAGCAACTTAATCACTTAATAAAAGCAAGTGTCCTAGGCCAGATTAGATATCAATTACGTTCCTTTCAGAGTATGCTTATGCATTAGTTCCACACTAAACAGTCATATACACCCGTTAGATCGACGAAAGATCCGCACCCAAAGACTGGAAGTTGCACAAGTCACACTAATATTAAAAAAAGGTATTACGATTAATCCACTCAATTATAGGCCAATATCGTTAACGTTGATATGCAGCAGGATTTTGGAACATATATTGTGTTCGAACATTATGAATTACCTCGAAGGAAACGATCTACTGACACACAGTCAACATGGGTTTAGAAAACGTCGTTCTTGCGAAACACAACTAGCTCTTTATTCGCATGAAGTACTGAGTGCAATTGACATTGTTTGGTGCGAAAATTGGCAGCTGACCCTAAATAATGAAAAGTGCGAGATCACCCATAAGACTTCTAAAAGTAATTCGTTAAACTTCGGTTACACGATAAATCAGGGAAATCTAAAAGCCGTAAATCCAACTGAATACCTAGGAATTACAGTTACGACCAACCTGAATTGGAAGGAACACATAGAAAATGTAGAGGGGAAGGCTAACAAAAGATTGCGTTTTCTCGGCGGGACACTTAAAAATGTAGCATATCTACTGAGGAGGCTGCCTATACTATGCTTGTCCGTTCTCTTTTAGAATACTATTGCGCGATGTGGGATCCTTACCAGGGAGGACTGATGGAAAACATCGAAAAAGTTCAAAGACGGGTATTATCGCGAAATATGGGCGATAGTGTCACTGAAATGATACAGGATTTCGTCTGGACAATGCGTTTTTAGGTTGCGACGGAATCTACTCACGAAAAGTTCCAATCAGCAACTTTCTCCTCCGAATGCGAAAATATTTTGTTGACATCGACCTACATAGGGAGAAACGATGACCACGATAAAATGAGGGAAGACAGAGCTTGTACCGAAAGATATAGGTATCCGTTCTTTCCGCGCTCTATACGACATTGGAATAATAGAGAATTGTGAAGGTGGTTCGATGAACCCTCTCCCAGGCACTTAAAAGTGATTTGCAGACTATCCATATAGATATAGATGTACACTACTGGCCATTAAAATTGCTACACCAAAAGAAATGCAGATGATAAACGGGTATTCATTGGACAAATATATTATACTATATCTGATATGTGATTACATTTTCACGCAATTTGGGTGCATAGATCCTGAGAAATCAGTACCCAGAACAACCACCTCTGGCTGTAATAACGGCCTTGATACGCCTGGCCATTGAGTCAAACAGAGCTTGGATGACGTGTACAGGTACAGATGCCCATGCAGCTTCAACTCGATACCACAGTTCATCAAAGGTAGTGACTGGCGTATTGTGACGAGCCAGTTGCTCAGCCACCATTGACCAGACGTTTTGAGTTGGTGAGCGATCTGGAGAATGTGCTGACGAGGGCAGCAGTCGAACATTTTCTGTAACCAGAAAGGCCCGTACAGGATTTGCAACACGCGGTCATGCATTATCCTGCTGAAATGTAGGGTTTCGCAGGGGTCGAATGAAGGGTAGAGCCACGGGGCGCAACACAGCAGAAATGTAACGTCCACTGTTCAAAGTGCCGTCAATTCGAACAAGAGATGACCGAGACGTGTAACCAATGGTAGCCATACCATCACGCCGGGTGATACGCCAGTATGGCGATGACGAATACACGCTTCCTATGTGCGTTATCCGCGATGTCGCCAAACTCGGTTGCGACCATCTTGGCTGTAAAGAGAACCTCGATTCATCCGAAAAAATGACGTTTTGCCATTCGTGCACCCAGGTTCGTCGTTGAGTACACGATCGCAGGCGCTCCTGTCTGTGATGCAGCGTCAAGGGTAACCTCAGCCATGGTCTCCGAGCTGATAGACCATGCTGCTGCAAAAGTCGTCGAAATGTTCGTGCAGATGGTTGTTGTCGTGCAAACGTTCCTATCTGTTGGCTCAGGGATCGAGAAGTGGCTGCACGATCCTTTACAGCCATGCGGATAAGATGCCTGTCATTTCGACTGCTAGTGATACGAGGCCGTTGGGATCCAGCACGGCGTTCCGTTTTACCCTCCTGAACCCACCGATTCCATATTCTGCTAACAGGAATTGGATCTCGACCAACGCGAGCAGCAATGTCGCGATACGATAAACCGTAATCGCGATAGGCTTAAATCCGACCTTTATCAAAGTCGGAAACGTGATGGTACGCATTTCTCCCCCTTACACGAGGCATCACAACAACGTTTCACCAGGCAACGCCGGCAACTGCTGTTTGTGTATGAGAAATCGGTTGGAAACTTTCCTCATGTCAGCACGTTGCAGGTGTCACCACCGGCGCCAACCTTGTGTGAATCCTCTGAAAAGCTAATCATTTGCATATCACAGCATCTTCTTCCGCTCGGTAAAATCTTCGTGGTTTAGCAGTTTTAATGGCCAATAGTGTAGATGTACGCACAGTAAATATAAGGGACTCATCTGAACTTGTCTGATTTTAAAAGGGAGTGCAGTGTGCAGTCAAGAAGTGGCACAATGAAGAGGAGTAATACAGTGGAAGCATGTTTTGTACAAATATGTGCCCTTACTGTGGATAGTTATCTTTCTTTTCTGAGAAGGAGTGTAGGTAGCAATTGCAATGCGATGCACCAGGAACTCCTTCGTCGTTCATTGTAGCACAAACACACACACACACACACACACACACACACACACACACACAAACTAAATATAATTCATATTTCATCATTTTAAAAATAAAAGTGTTCCACGTAAAGTCTTTCACTCTATTGCTTAGTAAGAAGCTGAAGCTGGTGACAATGTGGTGGTGGTGGGAGGGGGGGGGGTACAGATTACAGGGGGGGGGGGGGAAGGATAACGAGGGTACTAGCTAACAACTGATTGAACACAGAGGTAACTGCCTGAGAAAGGTCGGAAACTACTGATGTAGGTGAAAATCAGTAAGCTTCTTTGCTTTTCACAGATGATGCATTGCGTCTGCCTGTTTGGGCAGTTGTGCGTGTTTTCTATGTGCTGTTATCAGCGCATACCGCGCTGTATATTATTCACTGCCTTTCGCCAGCACTGTAGCGATGTATTATGCACGTTTCAATTATTTCTGATTGCGAAAATTTTTTTGCCGGCGTGCGAGAGACAGCGAGCTAAGACGCATTGTTTCCTGCTGCTTACGAGCGGCACTTATTATTTTAATACCGGGCGTAATGAGCGAGGCTGAATGCTCGGGCTCAGAAAGTAATTCCAGGCAGCTGACGACCGCCTACTCCTTCTGACAGTGAAATACGGGGGCCTTGCGGAACAGAGAAAGAGCCGCGGATAGGGGATGGCGGTACTGGCTATCACCGGCAGGGCTATCGGAATACGATAATTGGCTGCGGCGTAACAGACTTAGGTCCAGCCTGGTTACCGCGATTGTCGCATTACTGACGTGGACTGCGCCGCACTGATACTGCACCTTCGGCACAAAGGGCATTCTTTATTGCGTCCTCCCCAGAGGGCATTTGCTGGGCACTCGATTTCGATATGATGCACGCCAGTAACACTAGTTCCCTTCATCAGAAACTGCCCTGCATATTCCTATTTGATCAGTGCCAGATCTAGATACACTTACCTCCACATTTTTAATCCAGCTGCATATACGTTTAACTTTTAAATGTGTATTAGTTCCTACATACTGTTCATACCGCTGCCAAATGATTGGCACAGTTACTTAGCGTTCTACCAATTGTTACAGTTTCTTACCGCTGCAATCGCGATTGGAGCACGGAAGCAATGATTTCTTAAACGCCTTTGTGAGTGTTATAAATAGTTTAATCTTGTCTGCACAGTCCTTACTGGAGCGGTACGTAAGGTGCGAGATGGAGCGGTACGTAGGGTGCGAGATTCACCCCTTTTTTTGGGGGGGGGGGCCTCACTAAATCGATCTTTAGGCCTGCCAACTAAAGAGACCATCTACATTTACATAACTATTCTACAACTTACAGCTGAGTGCCTGCCAGAGGGTTCACCGAACCACCTTCAAGCCACTTCTCTACCGTTCAACTCTCGAACAGCACGTGGGAGAAATGAAAACTTATATCTTTCTGTGCGAGCTCTAATTTCGCCTATTCTGTATTGGTAATTATTTCTTCCCATATAGGTGGGTGCTAACAGAATATTTTCACAATCGGAGGAGAGAGTTGGTGACTAAAATTTCAAGAGAAGAACCTATCGCAACGAAAAACATCTTTGTGTCAATGACTGCCGTCCCCACAAATAACGTATAATGAGTGTGGCACTCTTTCCCCTATTTTGCAATCATACAAATCGAAATACCCTTCTTTGAAGTTTTCGATGTTCTCCGTCAGTCTCATTTGATTCGGATCCCACACCGTACAGAAGAACTCCAGAAGAAAGCGAAGAATCGTAGTGTAAGCAGTCTCTTTAGTAAGCCTGTCGCATTTTGTATGTGTTCTGCCAATATGTCACATTTAATTCTGTTTCCCCACAACATTATCTATGTGATTGTTCCAATTTAATTTATTCGTAATTGTAGTACCTAAGTATTTTGTTGAATTTTCAGCCTTTAGGTTTTCGTGATTCAACGTGTAATCGAAATTTAGTGGATTTATAGTACTACTCATATGACTGACTTGACACTTTTCATTATTTACGGTCCACTACCACTTTTTGCACCATGTAGATATCTTGTTTAAATAATTGTGCAGTTGGTTTTTAACTTCTGATTACTTTACAAGAGGGTAAAGGCCATATCTGCATACAATTTCAGAGGGATGTTCAGTTTCTCTCCTAAGCCGTTTGTGTAGATCGGGAACAGCAGAGGGCATGTAACACTTCCTTGGGGAACGCCAGGTATTTATCTGTTTTACTTGATGACTTTCCGTTAGCTACTACGAAATGTGATCTTTTTGACGGGAACTCACGAATCCAGTCACACAACTGACGTGATACTCCATACGCACGCAATTTGTTAAATATGCGTCAGGAGTCATAACACTTGGGGTTGGGGTGTACAGGTTGTAAGTAGGCTGTTTAGGTTCTTATATTGGTAACGCCTCGTAGGGCTCTGTATGAAAATCACTAGCTGTACTGTGTGCAGTCTGTGGCTAGTTTGCATTGTTGTCTGCCATTGTAGTGTTGGGCAGCTGGATGTTAACAGTGTGTAGTGTTGCGCAGTTGGAGGTGAGCCGCCAGCAGTGGTGGATGTGGGGAGAGAGATGGCGGAGTTTTGAAATTTGTTATACTGGATATTATGAACTGCTATATATATTATTACTATTAAGGACTGCAGTGGGTCTGCACCTCTGGTGGCCCACCAATACCACAATCTCTACCAGGACTACAGTGGGTCTGCACCTCTGGTGGCCCACCAATACCATACTCTCTACCAGGACTACAGTGGGTCTGCTCTGTGATGACCTACCTACCAATATTCTTCAAAACTTCGACTGACTCTGCTGTGGGTTTGCTCTGTTGTGGCCCATTACCTGTCTGCATGTCAAGAGTCAGCACTGTCTTTCCGTTGGAAGGACTACTTCTTCAAGATTGCATGGAAATCCACTACTTCCGTGTGCATTTTCTTTTACTCCTCAGACTTTGAGAAAAATACTGCAATTTTTCTGTGATGAACGATCAGGACTGTCTTTACGGACTTTGAGAAAATTTTAGCTTTTGACCAACATTGTATCAATAAGTGTGTGCATTTGATATCTTTGTTATTGTAATTATGAAAAATTTTATCAAATCATTATTGGCCACTGCCCAAAACAATTTGTAAAATTTTTTGTGGGGAGCATGGGGGCTATGTAAGTAGGCTGTTTAGGTTCTTATATTGGTAACGCCACGTAGCGCTCTGTATGAAAATCACTAGCTGTACTGTGTGCAGTCTGTGGCTAGTTTGCATTGTTGTCTGCCATTGTAGTGTTGGACAGCTGGATGTTAACAGTGCGTAGTGTTGCGCAGTTGGAGGTGAGCCGCCAGCAGTGGTGGATGTGGGGAGAGAGATGGCGGAGTTTTGTAATTTGTCATGAACTGCTATATATATTATGACTATTAAGGTAAATACATTGTTTGTTCTCTATTAATATCTTTCATTTGCTAACTATCCCTATCAGTAGTTAGTGCCTTCAGTAGTTTTAATCTTTTATTTAGCTGGCAGTAGTGGCGCTCGCTGTATTGCAGTAGTTCGAGTAACGAAGATTTTTGTGAGGTAAGTGATTTGTGAAAGGTATAGGTTAATGTTAGTCAGGGCCATTCTTTTGTAGGGATTTTTGAAAGTCAGATTGCGTTGCGTTAAATAACATTGTGTGTCAGTTTAAGCACAGTCTTGTATAAATTGCTCAAAGGGGACGTTTCAAGGTTACCTTATGAGTGTGGCCAGTCTTTCGTCGAGCAAACATTACACATTATAGAATAACTCAGGAAGGAGCATGAGAGGCTCTATCGACTACGCTACCGTGAGAAATTTGCTTTAGCTGAGCGTGCTCTAGAGAACCGTCATCAGATTAAATGTGACGAACTTCTGTTGTGGTTCGCACTAACGGCTTCTGGGACTGTGTAATTAAAGAAGCCATCGAAATAAAAACCACCGATAACACCTTAAACAGAGACGATGGCCATCAGCTTAGCGCGACCTGGGATCCAGCGATCGCAAGGCTGAAGAGGCGCCTCGAAGGCCCATAGTTGGCGATATCTTGAGCATCAGTGAGGTCATAGCCGGCAGCTACTGTACCAGGTGTAGAAGACTGAAACCGGAATTTGGTTAGAAGAATTAGACGTCTGTTGTTTGAAACTGATAAATAATGTTTTATTCAAAATAATCTCCATTGCCATTTATACATTTCTCACACCTCTCCGGCACGCTATGAATGTCACCCCCCATCTCCAAAATAAAAAAAAACAGTTCTTCTTTTGAAGCGAAACAGTTAGCGACCCACTTTCGTACATTTTCATACGATTTGAAGCGTTGTTCAGTGTGAGCGTGTCCCTGTGATGCACACAGATGGTAACCTGACGGATAGAAGTCTGGAGAATAAGCCGCATGCCCTAGTATTTCCCAAGTGATCGCCTCGATCGTTTTCCTGACCCGTTTTGCCGTTTGTGATGGGGCATTATCATGAAGCAAGATGACTTTGTGTTGCTTTTTTCCATATCCCGGTCGTTTGTCACTTAATGCTCGATTTAAATCGATCATTTGCTGTTGGTAGCGATTAGTGTTAATGGTGCACCAGGTTTTAGCAGCTCTTCTGATACCACCAAACACAGAGCATTGTCTTCTTTCCAAAGCGATTTAGTATTGCAGTGGATGTCGATGGTTAGTCTGGATTCATCCATGATTTACGAAGATTAGGATTCTCAAAATATATCAGTTTTTCATCATCTGTCACTGTTCGATGGAGAAACGACTTTCTTTTGTACCTGGCGAGCAGCATTTCACAAGTGGTCTTTCGATTTGACCGCTGTCTTTCATACAGTTCATGCGGAACCCGTTGAGTTTGAGTATCATCTTCATAAAATAACCAATAAGGCTTGCAATTCGCTGTCTTCGAACTTTTTCAGTGGTTTCCCGTCGTTTCTCACGTAAAAATCACCACATCCCAATTTTTTTTAACTACTCGGAACACTGTGTCTGCGAAGAGCATGTTCGACGAAAATTTCGACAAGTATTCGATATGATTCTGCGGCAGTTTTCTTCAAATGATAACAGAAAACGAATGCTGTCCACATATCGTAGTTCGTAGGCACAAAACTCGACAAGTTGACGGGTTGGAAACGGATACCGATGTATGGAACTTGGGTTACTGTGTGTTGACATTTGTCATCAGCCGTTACAGGAAGCAGATGGAGCTGCAGACGCGGTCTCACGGGCCCTTCACTGACGGCCAGCGCCATCTGTAGGGAGATTCCGACTTCATAAGGGCTGCTTGGTCGAAAGCTGGTGACATTTCAACTACTTGAAAGGATAATTTATTCAATGTTGCCGCTGCGAGACACTGCATTCTTAAGTCATTTAATACTTGTTCTTGATATCCTGCAAGTAGGCGTTTGTGGCAAAACTTGTGTCTATCTACAAGTTTATGTCAATTTAGGTTATTCATTTTTTCTGTAATGTCCTCCAGTGAGTCAAATAGACCGGTGGTCGTTTGTGGTGCCCTTTTTTTCGACATGTTCAATATTTGCAGTGTGTTTTGCTTTGTATGGGTTGCACTCAGTTGAGCGGTATTCCTAGACGTAACGCACAAGTGTTTTACAACAGTTGTCTTTAGTGACTCACTACTTTCTTGCAGTATCCTACCACTCGATCAGAGCCTGCCACCTGCTTTACTTACGACTGAGCCTGTGTCATCGTACCCTTTCATGTCTATGTAAAGCGTTACACCCACTTATTTCTATGACGTGGTTGATTTCTATTGTGACTCATCGACTTTGAAGTCTTACTTTGAAGTCTTAGGAAACTACTATTTCGCTTTTTCATAAGAGCTCAGTTTTACATTCTTAACATGTACATCAAATAGCCGAAATTGGTACGAATTTAAAACCCTATAAAGACGTGCCTCGAAATTCATACAGTTTTTTTTTTTTCAGAAAGAGAGAAAGATAGACAAACAATTGAGAAGGTGGAAAGTGTCAAGCATTTGGAAAGTGTGATGGAAGAAATGAGAAAGAGATTATTTAATTTGGCAGACACGCAGAAGTATTCATGTGAAGAATTAGGAGCACGGTTTGGATCAGAGACGTCCCACAACAAAGCAATAATGTAATATATATAAAAGTTAATACACCCTATACTGACCTGTGCATGTGGAACATGGCCAACAAAGAAAAGAGATGTAAGCAGCTTACGGGCATATAAAATGAAGTTCTCGGAAGTAGAATAAGAGTAGCTAGGACAGGTATATAAGATGAGGAGGCCGGCCGGAGTGGCCGAGCGGTTCTAGGCGCCACAGTCTGGAATTGCGGGACCGTAATGGAAATAGCGGAAGAGGAACCCTTGCAGAGCATGATAGAAACGTCAGGGCTAAAATGGTATGAGTGCCCAAAGAGAATGGAAAACACGGGGATTCTCAAGAAGATACATGAAATGGAGATGCAAAGAAAACGACCAAGAGAAAGACAAAGAGATAGATGGCACAAAGATGAGGAGCAGTGTGTGAGAAAAAGAGGCGAGGACTGGGCCAAATGGTGGGAAAAAAAGGACTAGATGGCGAGGCTTATGTTCCAAACATACCCTGCCTGCGGCTGGATACTGCTCAAGATGATGATAACGACCTCATTACAGGTATCTACATACTCTCCAAGAAGTACGAGATTACCGTAGTGCTGGTCATTAAAACTGCAGCACTGAAATGGATATCCAGTAACTTATTATCCAGTAACTTATTATTCAAAACAGAAACAATGCGAGGTTAATAAAGTAGGTGTTTGCTAGCGCGAGTGAAGTGTAGTTCACCGAGACGTCGCCTCTGCCACTAGCAATGACTCTACCCCTGCTGGGCATGAAATTCAACTTGGCTTGGATGGTTGATACGGATAAATTTTTCCATGCTGCTTCAACTGTGTGGCAGAGTTCATCAGTTGAATGGTGTGGGGAGAGGTGACAGACCAGTCTCCCGGGAAGCCCTGACCATTTGTGTCCACTAAGTGAGAGATCTGGAGAACGTACTGGCCAGGACAACCACAGAACAAACTCGGCATCGAGGTAATTCAGAATAACACGGGAAACAGGTGGTCCCACGTCATCTTTCTAAAGGACGACATTACGGACACTTCATTGATGAGGTACAGTACCTTCCTTAAGACGCTAAGTAACTGAAAACTCTGTTTCCTCTCTGTTCTGTAGAGGTTCGTATCCAACATGAGTAACAGGACAGCGCCAATAGCACCACCGCATCAAGCATCTGACATAATTTCCCGTGGATAACAGAACAACCACAAAGAGCCAAGATCTATTGTGATCGCTGAAGTCAAAAAATTACCAGTCGCGCTTCTTAGTGTTAAATCTGCAGTTAAGTAGAAATTTGTGAGAATTCTGTTATAAGTATGAATATAAGATGAATGTGTCTATGAGTGTTATGAATATGATCTATACCTGACCAGGTATGGGGGTAGGAACGTAGACGCATTTCATTGATCTCTTGTCGAAGGATTTAAGGGGACGGTTTTAAGGCTGCCTTGCTAAAAGCGTACCTCACACAAGAACGCATGCAATGCAGTTGGCATAAAATGTGAACAAACCGTTGATTTCCAATATAACTATTTTTCGTTTCTAACTGTTGTACCCTGTAACCGTACGCGTCATCCAGAGTTTTTTTCCTTCAAAGAGACGGCCACCGCAGCTCAAACTCTGCCACCAAGTACCTGAAGGCCGTAAACGTTGTTACAGAACTTGAATCATGAGTTTAACAGAATGCTTCTGAGTTGGAACCGTATCTCGTGAACTTGCACAGCGACTAACTTGCAGTATACAATGAAAAGGACAACACTGTATTGCTGTTTGCAGCATGCGTTTTTTTGGCTACTGAAAAAGTCTTTAGTTAGAAACGATGAAAGTTACGGTCTTCGGTTGACGATATCGCTAAGTAGTCTTTCTTATACCACTATAATGGAAGCAAATGTATCAAAATCGATGAGTGTTCCTATAACACATATTAATATAGTTATATACAGCCAATAGCTGAAGACATACATAGTCAATGAGCACGTTGTACAGTAATGAAAACCACACAAAGCACAGAAAGAACATGAGAAACAATTAAGTCCTTATGGGTCCGAGCACACACTAAATTTTCAGTTGGCTGTTAAGATCCAGGTACAGGATTCGCAACTAATTGTAACATCTACTAATTGTAATTCCACAAACATAGTATGGCCAGGTTGAGACTTTTAGTTGTAATTGGTAACTAATTTCGCAATATAGCGCAACACTCTTGCTCTAAAGCGACTGGAATAAGCCTCAGTTAACTGCGCGCTCATATTCCAAGGAAAGCAATATGTACATCCTCATGTTAAACAAGAGGTAAGCTGGAGGTCATTCGTAATGGATAATGAAGGTTTCGTTACCAACCCCACAGCTCGCAGCACGGTTGATATTAAGCGACCGTACAAGCTCTTCTGTCTGCTGCTGCCACCAAATGAATTCAAGCAAAGCGTGTATCTGTGTTTCCCTCAAAGGAAGTTGTTGTCACATGCCGGCCGCGGTGGTCTAGCGGTTCTGGCGCTGCAGTCCGGAACCGCGGGACTGCTACGGTCGCAGGTTCGAATCCTGCCTCGGGCATGGGTGTGTGTGATGTCCTTAGGTTAGTTAGGTTTAAGTAGTTCTAAGTTCTAGGGGACTTATGACCTAAGATGTTGAGTCCCATAGTGCTCAGAGCCATTTGAGCCATTTTTTGTTGTCACATTCCCTGACCACTTTCACCCAAGAAAACCTGAAGCCTAATGCATGCATGCCTACCGATCTGATCAAAGATGCTATGATGTTCAGTTTTTATGTTAAGTTAATTAGTCGATCGAAATCATCGATTCAGTCAATCAGCGACTTTAAAGGCATCGAAACATAAGATAACACATAAAACAGCGACATGCCGAATTCGGTATTTTGATATTATTTCACTACAGATGATCGCAATACGGATACTGATTTCAGTCATCACACGAACACCGAAATTGCAAATATTGTTATCAGTGATCGAATAACTAACAAGTAAATGAGACCACTTAGTAGACGAAAAGCATCGTGAACGGATGAAATTCCTGTGAGATTCGACAGACGTCATGGAAAGAATTTGCTGCCCTGATGGCACCGGTTTACGGCATGTCCTACAATAACGTAGAATACCAAGTGGGTGGGAAGAAAGCACAGGCCACTGCTGTTTTTAAAATGTTTCATCAAACCGATGTACGTAATTACAGGCCTATATAGGTAACATCAGTCTGTTGTAGAATTATGGAACATATTATAAGCTCGCGCATTATGACGACGCTTGAGAGCGAAAATATCCTCTATAAAAAGCGAAATGGATGCTGTAAACAGTGTTCTTGCTAAACAAAGCTTGCTCTATAAGACTGCAGAGACTCACAGTGGTAATATTGTACAAAACGAGGACTCAACGTATTCACCTACACGGAGATGCCGCGAACACAGGACCGCCGAGAAATACGGGCCCTGCAACCAACATAGGACGTCACAATTGTCCTCCACACTTTGCGAACGCTCGGCTCCGTGCAGCGCCCACGGGAAACCAATATGCAATTGGAAAAGGTACCCACTAAAGATCTTAACTTTGTCTTGCGCAACTGACAGCCTGTGTACATTCAAACACGCAATGAAAAATTATTAATCTCATCTGAAATAGTTACTCGCTCCCGCCGGAGACGGGTTCAGAATAGCTCTGAGCACTATGGGACTTAACATCTGTGGTCATCAGTCCCCTAGAACTACTTAAACCTAACTAACCTAAGGACATCACACACATCCATGCCCGAGGCACGATTCGAACCTGCGACCGTAGCAGTCGGGCGGTTCCGGACTGCAGCGCCTAGAACCGCTCGACCACACCGGCCGACTCGGAGACGGGTGGTGGAATTCGTAAGTCCGGCGGTGTCATGTGCTGTGACGTACGCGCTACGTCCTATTCTTCTCGTGCGCTTTGGGCGATCACAAGAGACGTCACTGCCGGAGGTCAGACTTTGGAGCGTGATTTAAGAAAAGATTTGCAAACTGACATGGCACATCTGGCAAACAAAAAGGATCAGTAATCAAACATGGATCAGAGGCCGTAAAGGCCTTCTGGGGGTGCAAAATGACGTTGCAGTTATTTAGTCACTTGCTACAAACTGACTCCCATTGCAGGAGATGCTCAAAGTTTTGCCTAGTTGAATTGAGACACGCCTGACACCGATGCTGCATTGAACGAGCACCCTCTCAAATATAATTGCTGAATTCCTCCTCACTGTCCGCCGGCGATGTAACAGGTATTTCATACACAAGGCCCTTTAGATACTATCACAGAAAAAATTCGATTAGGGACAGATCGGGTGACTGTGGTGCTCATGCGACTAGCCCACCGCGGCCAATCCAGCGGCCGGGAAGCGTTGCCTGCAGGTGTGCCCTCACTTGTATGCTGAAATGCGTGGGGGCTCCGTCGTACACAAACAGATTGCGGGGACGAATAGGCACCTAACATCATTCAGCATGCCCGTCAGTACTTCTAACAGGAATACGAGATACTTGCGACCATCCAGGAGAATATACGGCCCAATTAATCAATCTCCGACGACGCTAGCACACAGGTTGAGGGTACATTTCTGTAGCGAGGCATGCGTACCTGTAGCATTCATGTATGCAGGCTATGAACGTTCGTCGCACACTCGAGTCAGAGTGCAGCCTCAGCGGTGAAGAGGATCTCGCTGCGAAGCATCCGTCTGCCGCGGATTCCAACAGAAACCACCTCTCAGATCACGTGCGCTTGTTGTAGTCCACCAGTGGCACTGCCTGGACGCGTTGGAAACGAAACGACTAAAGTACTCCGCCGTGTGTAATGCGCCAACGAAGGGTTGGTGGATTCTGTGGTGTGCGATACAAATGGTTCAAATGGCTCTGAGCACTATGAGATTTAACATCTTAGGTCATCAGTCCCCTAGAACGTAGAACTACTTAAACTTAACTAACCTAAGGACATCACACACATCCATGCCCGAGGCAGGATTCGAACCTGCGACCGTAGCAGTCCCGCGGTTCCAGACTGCAGCGTCTAGAACCGCACGGCTACCGCGGCCGGCTGTGCGATACACCTCGTGTACTTGTTGACGGCGTACCCAGCACCCTTTCGAGAACGCTTTCTTTCGCCACAACTGTCCGTGTTGTACGTTCGTGACAAGCATCCCGCTTGTGCACATGGAACGAGGCGGTTTCGCACAATCGGCGATGCAGGGTGGCGAATAATTTGGGGCACAGCACCTTTCTATCGAGATATTTTGCACAATACAGTCCCTCTGCTTCTCGTCAATTGCAGTTGGCCGCAACATAAGATAAAAGTGTGTCACCCGTTTCGCGGTACGTGCAGCTACCCGTGTTGCTACTAAAGCTTCGACGGGGTGAATGGCGACTGTCTCCGTTCTCTCCGCCAGTATTTGTAGAGCAACGCCCTCTCGTGGCCGTAGAGCCCTCTCTTGGCGTTTGCGAAGCCCGGTTTATATACTATTACTGATCCTTGTTGTGTGCCCGTTGTTCTTTGTAAATGTTTTCTTGAATCACCCGGTATAAGGGCGTACGAGAAGCTCGTCAGCATTCATTTCAATTGACAGTTGCCAGGAAGTGCTTGATCGAAAGGTTTGTGGTATTTTAACCACTTGACACGGCTGGAAGCGCAACAACATTATATTCAAAGCTCGCTATGTTCTTCCTTGAAATCCACTGGCTCGCAGGCAAAGCGCTCAGGTTGGTGACATGTTCCTGCACTTTGGCAAGGCACTCGAGACAGTTCCGCATTATCGTTTAATGAATATAATACGTATCCTACGAGTATCGAACCAGCTTTGTGACAGGATTCAAGGCTTTCTAACAGATAGAACTCATTACATTATTCTTAAAGGGAACGGAGTATCCCAAGGTACTCTAATTGACAGTAACCCTAGTTGCTGTAGTGAACAACCTCGGAAGTTCCACGATCTTGTTAGAAATTGATGCTGTTGTCCAGAGGAAGGTTGCAACAATATAAGTGTAGCGGTACGCAGGAACCCCTGTGGAAGATCGGTCACTGGTGCCGGCATTGATTGCTTACCCATAACGTATATAAACCGAATATGTTGAGCGTAAATAGGGTTCCATTGCTGTTCGATTTCGCTGTTGGTAAAAACTAACTGTTAACAGTTACTACCATGAAGTACTTAGATGACCGAGCGACCTAAAGTAGACAGGCTACAAAAAATAAATTACAGGGAAAGCAGATTTGCTGGAATAATCTTAAAGGAATTTCACTGATCCATGAAAAAGTGGCTTACAAAACATTGTTAGAACTACTCTTTAGTATTATTTATAAGTCTGGTACTCATACTACGTACGATAAACAAAAGACACAGAGATGATCAAACCAACAACGGGGTGTTTCTTCACGGGATTCTTCAATCGGGACGAGAGCGATCGGACATTTTCTACAAAATCTGCGGCATTCGCTGTGAGAGAGATGGTGTATATCACGGAGAGTGTTACTGTCTACATTCAGAACGCGTAGGTACCAGTAACAGTTGAGCAACAAATTTCTTCTTCCCACGTACGTCACAGGAAATGGCCACCGACAGTAAACCCGAAAAAAGTGGAACTCATACGGATGTTTGTAGAGCACCGCTTGTAACGTTCTTTTAAAAAAAAGAGTTCTTTAGATTACATTGAATGAATGTCTGAACCGTTGACTGAATACTGAACTGGAGTTATCGTGTAGCGTGTTGTAACTGCAAGTGGTGTTCTTACTCAGTGTTATTGTTAGCAAAACTTTACACGAATTGATTGCGCGACGCAACTCTCAATACAAATAAAGAAATACAGTCCCTGCAAAATACATTCAGCCCCGTAGGAAATGCATCCTGTGGCCCTGTTGAAAACTGATAACTTTGCTCCCTGTGCACATAACAAATAAACTGAATTGCCTTACCTCTAACGCAGCAGCGATGGAACGCGATATATTCTTGTCTCTCATGAAAAAAATATAAATATGCTAGCTACTGGCTCAGCGATGTACAGTGCTGGCTGTAATACTTCGAAATGCACATGAAATTATTTTGGCTGATAAACGTAAAAAATATAAAAATCCAACGTCTTTAAAAAACATATGACCTGGACAGGGAGGCGGTACTGATTGTGGTGAATTACACAACTGGCCATTAAAATTGCTACACCACGAAGATGTCGTGCTACAGACGCGAAATTTAACCGACAGAAAGAAGATGCTGTGATATGCAAATGATTAGCTTTTCAGAGCATTCACACAAGGTTACCGCCAGAGGCGACACCTACAACGTACTGACATGAGGAAAGTTTCCAACCGATTTCGCAGACATAAACAGCAGTTCACCGGCGTTGCCTGGTGAAACGTTGTTGTAATGCCTCGTGTAAGAGGGAGAAATGCGTACCATCACGTTTCCGACATTGCTGCTCGTGTTGGTCGAGATCCAATGACTGTTAGCAGAATATGGAATCGGTGGGTTCAGGAGGGTAATACGGAACGCCGAGCTGGATCCCAACAGCATCGTATCACTAGCAGTCGAGATGACAGGCATCTTATCCGCATAGCTGTAGCCGATCGTGCAGCTCCGTCTCGATCCCTGAGTCAACAGATGGGGACGTTTGCAAGGCAACAACCATCTGCACGAACAGTTCGACGACATTTGCAGCAGCATGGACTATCAGCTCGGAGACCATGGCTGCAGTTACCCTTGACGCTGCATCACAGACATGAGCGCTTGCGATGGTGTACTCAAAGACGAACCTGGGTGCACGAATGGCAAAACGTAATTTTTTCGGATGAATCCAGGTTCTGTATACAGCATCATGATGGTCGCATTCGTGTTCGGAGACATCGCGGTGAATGCACATTGGAAGCGTGTATTCGCCATCGCCATACTGGAGTATCACCCGGCGTGATGGTATTGGGTGCCATTGGTTACACGTCTCGGTCACCTCTTGTTCGCATTGACGGCACTATGAACAGTGAACGTAACATTTCTGAATGTTACGACCCGTGGCTCTACCCTTCATTCGATCCCTGCGAAACCTTACATTTCAGCAGGATAATGCACGACCGCATGTTGCAGGTCCTGTACGGGCCTTTCTGGATACAGAAAATGTTCGACTGCTGCCCTGGCCAGCACATTCTCCAGATCTCTCACCAACTGAAAACGTCTGGTCAATGGTGGCTGAGCAACTGGCTCGTCACAATACGCCAGTCACTACTCTTGATGAACTGTGGTATCGTGTTGAAGCTGAATGGGCAGCTGTACCTGTACACGCCATTCAAGCTCTGTTTGACTCTATGCCCAGGCGTATCAAGGCCGTTATTAAGGGCAGAGGTGGTTGTTCTGGCTATTGATTTCTCAGGATCTATGCACTCAAAGTGAGTGAAAATGTAATCACATGTCAGCTCTAGTATAATATATTTGTCCAATGAATACCCGTTTATCGTCTGCGTTTCTTCTTGGTATAGCAATTTTAATGGCCAGTAGTGTACTATCACTGACTTTTTTTAGGAATATTATAATGCAAGCTAAGTTTGTCTTTTCAAAAACATCTAAATTTGAAGATAGATTACTCACAAGTGATTCACAAACAAAGAGATTTAAACAGCAAGTATTATCTAACCTTACTACACCAGCATGTATGAAAATCACCAAATTGCGTGTAGCTCTGTTAGCCCATCTTAGAAACATTACAAAAGTGAAATATCTAACTATCCTTTTTATCAGTCAGTTTAGGTACATTCTGGTTTTAGTGAACAATTACCAATTATCAGCCAACTCATCTACACTAACGTTATAATTATTTAACATCTTTACCTTGCTTACACGAAGATTTCTGCTCCTATGTTCAACAATATTGAATACCTAAATTAAGGTAACACTTCGTGGCTTCACACAGGACACCACAAGAACTGCTCACTCCATCGCCTTTCGCTCACAGACAGTTACCTACAAATGGACGCCAAGCGCTTCCTTACTCCAACACTACTATCTCAGCCCAGAAGCAGTTTCTTTGGCTCTGCGGTCGTACGCAATGGGCATACGCATTATAAAGCCGACCAGAGACGAACATCGTTTATAGTACTCAGGTTTCATTTCAATTTTTATTAATATAATTATCATATTCTGTCCGCAACTCGTGGTCTCACGGTAGAGTTCTCGCTTCCCGAGTACGGGGTCCCGGGTTCGATTCCCGGCGGGGTCAGAGATTTTCACTTACCTCGATATGATTGTTTGTTGTTGTGTCGTCTTCATCATCATCATTCATTGTCATTACGGTCGGAGGAAGGCAATGGCAAACCACCTCCACTAGGACCTTGCCTAGTACGGCAGTGAAAGGGTTCCCGCATGGTTCCCCTTCGCTATGTCAAGGAGTATGGGACTTCATCATCATCATATTCTGGTGCCACATACAAGAGTTCTTTAGAGCACATAGAATGAATGTCTGAACTGTGGATTGGATAGTAAACTGGAGTTATCGTGTAGCGTGTTGTAAGCGCAAGTGGTGTGCTTGCTCTGTGTTATTGGTAGCAAAAGTCTACACGAGTTGATTGGGCAACGCATCTCCCAATACCAATAAAGAAATACAGTCACTGCAAAATACTTTCAACCCCTTTGGCACTTAATCCTCTGGCCCTGTTCAAGACTGATAACCTTGCTCCCCGTGCACATAACAAATAAATTAAAGTGACTTACCTCTAAAGCAGAAACGGTGGAACGCGATATATTCTGGTCTCTCGTAAAAGAAAAATATAAGTATGCCAACTATAGGCTCAGCTATGTGCTATGCTGGAGGTAATTGAATACACATGAAATTCTTTTGGTCGATAAACCAGAACATTTATGAAAAATCCAACTTCTTTGAAAAACATATGACCTGGGCAGGGAGGCTGTACTGATTGTGGTGAATTACTAACATTGAGTTTTTTTTAGCAAATATGTACTGCAAGTGAAGTTAGTCTGTTTAAAACATTTACAACTGAAGTTACATTGCTTATAATAATATATCATATTTACTAATTGATCCACAAATAATGCGATTTATATAGCAAGTATAATTTATCTTCACTAATCCACCATACATGAAAGTCATTAAATTACATACAGTTCTATTAAAAAACCTAGGAAGCATTACAAAAGTGATATATTGAACTAGCATTTTTATCAAATCAGTTTACGTACATTCTGGGGTTACTCAGCAACTAGAACTTGTCAGCCGATTCATATATACTAACGCAATGGCAAAGCAAAAATCATAAATATTTAACATCTTTACCTTGCTCGCATGAAGACTTCTGCTGCCATGTTCAACAATATTGACATACCTAAATTAGTCCAACACTTCGTGGCTTCACGCAGCACGCCACAAATACTGCCAACTCCATCTTCTTTAGCTCACAAACAGATACCTACTATTGTGTTTCCAGCGCTGTCTTACTGCAACACTACAGTCTTGACCAGAAACAGTATCTTAGGCTCTGCGGTGGTGCAGTCAGCGATCCGCATTATAAAGCCTGTCAGAGACGTACATCGATTATAGTACACTAGTTTCATTTATATTTATATTAATATCCTTATTATACTCTGGTGCCACATACAAGTGTGCCCCAGTACACTCCTTTCACATTCTTCCCATGCAACATTCACTACTGGAACAGAGAAGGGGAAAGTAACAGTGGTAACAGTGCTATCTGAGGAATCTTTCCCAATATGCGTAGTATACATCTAAATGTAATGTAGATGCAGAGTAGACGGCCTGAAACCGATGACTGTCCTCCAGCAAATTTATCGACAGTATAAGAATATTACACTGATCTAACAAAACCTTCGGCACCCTCAAAAAATTACCAATTTCTGGATAACTACTTTGGTATATCCACTACACAAAAAGCGAGACAGGACTGTGAAACAAGTATGCGATAGTAACTGGTTTGATCTCTGGATGAAACACGTGAGAGCGCTACCCACTCGTCATCAAAACTAACATATTTTCATAGTATCCATCAGTCCGTTCATAATTTAACCGCTAATCACAACGGGAGCACCATCAGAGTGAAACAACGCTTTAGGATGTGTCTCATTTGTTCGATAAGGATCGCCTAAACATGGGAGAATTTGTAGAAAGCAGTGCTCATAAATGGAGGTCGACATCAGAATTACCAAAAACTTATTCAAATTCAGTCCAAGTTGTATTTTATTGAAATGTGACTCATGAAAAAAACGACAGAAAATTAACTTCAAAAATATGTAAGACTTCGACTGACTTCGTTGGGAAGATTGAAAAAAGAACGTATCTGAGTTCCTCATATTCCAAACTCGCATTAGAAATGAACAAGAGAAATAACTCAACGAAATATTTATGTAAGATGCACAAAGAACCACTGAAATGCGAACTTCTCAGAGTACAGACTCAGAAATAGGGAACTACCACGTCATGTTATAGCAAATAGCTGTAGTTACATCTTCCGACTGCACATTCAGCATGAGACGAAAACCAGTAAGGGAATGACAAGAATTCTCAGTAGTCTGTTATCAGATAAAAGTTGGTCCGGGGACGACAGAATGCTGGAAAGCCAAAATGACGAATGTGGAAGTATCTAGAAGCATGAAAATAGAAGGGAATGCTGCAGTAGTTTCCCTCATATGGCATAAAAATGCATATAAATAACTTATTAGGTTGGTACTGAGTTTGAACGGTGTTTTACAATTCGCTTACGTAGCACACACAGTGTATTTTAGGGGAGACAGTACAAGAAATTGGAAGAACAGAAAGACTGTTGGGATGGTGTAATTTTTCTCACGTTTCGTGGTAACGAAAAGAGGGATTCTTGTTGACATTCATTATGAATTGGTACTGTACACATCTTAGCACCTTGTGGTCGTAAGTATTGGATTAACGCCCAGAAGCCGCAACTACATCGACTGGAAATCTTCCCAAACTGCCACCCAAGTTGAGATAAGTTTTTCTGTTGCACTCGACAGAATATGTAAAATGGCGGCCACTGAGTGACGCGCGTTTCTTTGGCTCGCGAGTTTTTCCGCTCATTGAAGGTGTTACAGAGAAGTGCGGCAGTCCACAACGTGTGCATCCGACTAAACAAGTGTTACTTGCCATGGTGTGTTGTTCTCCGTTGATTACCACAAGTGATAAGTGATAAGTGAGTGAAAAATGGGAAGAGCACGAGTAAGCGGCAGCAGGCGAGGCTACAGGGGCGCAGGCAGCGCGGGCGCCCGGTCTCCGGCGGCAGGTGAGACCTCGCTTCCCGACGTCGGGGAGCTCGTCCGGTCCCAGGTGAGTGCGGCGCTGCGCAGTAAAGACACTCTAGACGTAATCGTGCAGTCCATCACGGACTCTGTGACGGCCGCGGTCATGGAAAAACTGCAAGAGTCTGTCGGGCGCAACAGCACCGAAATCCAGTCTCTTAAAAAGTCCCTGGCCGCACAAGAGAAAAAAGCCGCCGACCTAGAAGCTAAACTGTCTGCGGCCACCGATGAAATTGAGCAGTATCAGCGAAGGAACAGCTTGCGCTTGTTCGGGGTAGCTGAAAACGATCGTGAAAACACCGACGACCTGGCCATTATCCTCGTGCGTGACAAACTTGGCGTGCAGATCGACGTGGCCGATATTGACAGAAGCCACCGTGTTGGGCGCAGGATACCAGGTGCCATGAAACCCAGGCCTATAATAATTAAATTTGTGTCATACCGGAAAAGAGCTGAAGTGTTTGCCCAGAAAAGAAAACTCGCCAAGAGTGGGGTTACCCTGAGGGAAGATCTGACGCGCGAAAGACTAAAAGTTTTGAAAACTGCGATCACACAGTTCGGCCTTCAAAATGTATAAACCCAGGATGGCAGGATCGTAGTCAAGACGGAAGGAGGGAGGAAAATGGTGACGAACATGTCCGAACTGAAAGACTGAGCGAAATCTCGCGAGACACAAAGTCTCATATTGTACTCTGTCTAATATAAGTTAATTTTTATTCTTTCTTTTCATTTTTTTACGTAAATATTGCTTCGTTATTTCTATAAGTACCATAAGTACTCTATTTAAAATCAGTCAATTGTTTCACATAAATATTGCTTCTTTATTTGTCTATCATAAGTGCTCATGCATATTCATATTGTCAGTCAAATGGGAATTAACATTCTCCATTAACAGGAATCTCCTTAAAACCGCCTTTCTATATCTGTTATTTTCATCCTCGTCACTACCACTACTACTACTATTATCTTTTTCGTAACCACTACTGCCACTTTCCATCTTTCTTTTTGCTCCTTTCTCTGATACCTCCAGCTTGTCTTTCACCTTTAGCCCACAGACGCTTGAGTCAGTCACGACCTTGGACACACCTGTAAATGTGTCTTCCCCCGCGAAATCCAGCTTTTGTCCCTCTTCCGGCCAGCAGGTAGACGGAGCGCGCTCGGTCCTACAGGCGGCCACAATGGGACGGACCGGTTCCGGCGGCGGGCTCTTTGTGGCCCACGCGAACGCTCAGTCGCTAACGGCTCACTTCGACGAGTTCTGTGACCTTTTCTGCCAATCGCTGTTCCATGTTATCCTCGTCTCTGAAACTTGGTCGAAACCAAACATTTCTTCCGACGCTATCCGAATAACTGGTTACTCTCTCCTAAGGGTAGATCGTGAAACACGATGCGGGAGTGGTGTGGGTGCCTATGTTCGCTCTGATCTCAGACCTACTGTACTATGCACATCGGATGCAAAGGGCGAAGGTGAAGCAGAGTTCTTGTTTTTCGAAATAAATACATCAAATCAGAAACTGCTAATTGGAGTAATCTATAAACCTCCACACGTCGGTGCTATGTCCTCCTTTCTGTCTGCCCTGTCCTCACTCGTGACAGTGTATGAACACATAATCATTATGGGCGACACAAACATCGACTTACAGTTAAAAATCTCCCTCTGCAGAATAACTAAGGAGACTGTTCCACTCCAATGATATGAGTTTAACACCGCTGGACCCAACTCATCACACGCCACACAGCCATACACTCATAGATATAATAGCAACAAAGCGACCAGATAAAATAATTCGCGCCAATCAGACATCCGCTCCAGGACTCTCTGCTCACGACGTGATATTCTTAAATTACTCAGTGCATACTACCAAAGAAAAATCTCACCTGGTAACCTACCGAAACCTAAAAAATATTAACCATGACGCTCTTCAAAAGGATTGCTCAGACATCCCTTGGCATGATATAAGCAATGAACCGACTTTAGACGGAAAAATTCGGGAATTATGTCGCAAAATTATTGCACTGTATGATAAACATGCTCCTCAACGCACTGTCAAGGTAAAGAGAGCTCCCGCTCCATGGCTCAACACTGCATTACGCCAGTTAATGAATAAACGTGATGCTGCACATAGGGCCTTCAAGCGTAACCCAACTCCCGAGGCATACGAAGCTTATAGGAAACTCTGAAATAGAACCAAGCAAAGCGTGAGGAATGCCAAAATCAGATATGCCCGCTCTGTCGTATGCGGTATAACAAAACCTGCTGCACTGTGGAAAAAGCTGCGCAGTTTCGGTATAGGGAAGCGAAGATCTGACGCTGTTTATCAAGCGTCTGCAGAAGAATTCAACGATTTCTTCTCAACAGCTGTAAACTGCCACGCAGCGACAAATTACCAGCCCCAAGATATCAATCTCTCGAGAGACAAGTTTTTCCTAAAACATGTAACTACCGGCACAGTACACAAGGCAATCATGAGAATCTCTTCCGAGGCAGTAGGAAATGATGGAGTGAGCATTGGCATGATTAAGAACGTCGAAGACACTATTACTCCAGTTATCACAGACATCTTCAACCTGTCTCTTGTCAGTACTACATATCCTACTGAGTGGAAGCAAAGTTTAATTCAACCTATACCCAAGACACAACCCTAAGTCGCCAGGTGACTACAGGCCGATCAGCATACTACCTGCAATATCTAAAGCCCTAGAATACATCGTCCAAGAACAGCTGACGGATTACCTCAAAACTCATAATATCTACAACAAATATCAGTCAGGCTTTCGAAAGCACCACAGTACAGCAACTGCATTAATCAAAGTAACTGATGACATTAAACATGCTATGGACAGACGTGAAGCTACTATCCTAACACTGCTTGACATCAGCAAGGCTTTTGATACAGTTGACTTTGATATATTACTAATTAAAACGAAACAGCTGAATTTCTCAAACAGCGCAATACACTGGTTCGACAGCTACCTCAAAAATAGAAGTCAACAAGTCATTTGTGGGTCGGAAAAGTCATCATGGAAAAACGTGCGCTCTGGAGTTCCCCAAGGCTCCGTCCTTGGTCCATTACTCTTCTCACTGTACATTAATGATATTTCTTCAGTGATTCACTCCTGCAACTACCATCTATATGTCGACGACATCCAACTGTACATAAGTGCAAGCCCCAAGAACATTGCTGACGCAGTAGCGAGTATGAACGCAGATCTTTGCTCTGTTTCTCGATGGGCACAGAACCTAGGTCTGAAACTACCCAGGTCATACTTATATCTCATCCAAAGTTAATCAGTCGGTACTTTCGCGAAACAGTCCCTCAAATACTCCTCAATGATACCCAACTACCATACCAAAAAACAGTAAAAGACCTTGGAATAATCTTGGATGAACACCTAAACTGGGAAGAACAAACAGTCACAGCTTGCCGGAAATAGCTCTCCTCCCTACATGCAATTCAAAAATTTAAACAAATATTTCCAACCTATGTTAAACAAAAATTAGTCCAAACACTAGTCTTGCCTAATCTTTACTACTGTGATGTAGTTCAACACGGCACAAATAGTGAAAATTCGAGATGCCTCGAGCTAGTGATGAATGCTTGCGTTAGATACGTGTGCAATATACGGTTGTATGATCATATCAGTCCTTCATACTCCCAGCTAGGTTGGATACGCCCACATAAGGCACGCGATCTCCACACGATGTGCTTACTTCATAGATTTCTTAGCCACTGGTGCCCCCAATACTTATCTTCTCACATTAAACATCTATCATCATTCCACAACCGCAATACCAGATCGGATACGTCTAGCATCTTGGCTGTACCTTTACATAACACAAAATCTTTCTCTGTGTCATTCTCCATCTCAGCCATATGACTATGGAACACGCTCCCCTGTGATCTGCGTCTTATCCAGAACCACTTAACATTCAAGAGGGAACTCAAGACTTACATATTAGGGACGGTTTAGCCACCATTGTCGTGTCCCTCTCATCTTTTTCTTTCTCCTCTCCATCATAGCTTCGAATTTTACCATTCTATTTCTCTTCCTCTAACCTATCTACCTCTTCTATATCTCTTTCACCCCATTCTATCGTCTTATGTCTCTGCTTGATGAGAATAACTCACAAGCTGCAAGAATATAACGAGAAAATTCCCAACTAGCAATAGGACTGACAGTCATAAAAGAAAAAATATGTTTACTATCCTATACATAGTCATTACTATTATTATTATTCTTGATTGTTATAATTAGTTTTTGATTGTTATAATTATCATTGTACTACTTTTATAATCTCTAATTTTTTCTGTAACATGAATACTGTATAACATGTTATATGTCCTTAATGTTCTGTAGAAACTGAAATTTGTTGAATCTGAGTATGCCTGGTTAGGTGTAAGAGAGGGCCTGAAGGCCCTAATCTTGCCAGGTAAAATAAATGCATAAATAAATAAAAAAATAAAAAAATAAATAATAGCTAGTTGTTCTGAAACCCATTTTCTTATGTGATAACCTGTCAGTCACCATTATACAGTTTTTACTCTCCGCTATTATTTACGAAGTAAATGTAACTAAATTGATACAGGATCATGAAGCGATCTATACCACTCACGTTAGACCACGTCCTCGCCCAATAAAAACAATTAGTGTTAATCTATTTAATTTTTTTTGTAATTTTACATCTGTTTGTCACCCGCTTTTGGCAGTACTAGAAGATTCGGCGATACTGCAATAGCAAAAGAAAAGGAAAGCTGCAGCCTTTTTATTCGAAAATTATACTGGCGAGAAATGTTAATAGCTTACGTGAATTTTACAATGATAAAAATTTTAAATTTCTGTGTGCCATATTTTTAACTAAAGCTCAAAGGGGAAATTACAGTAAAAAATGATCCTAGGGTACATGGAGTATTCAGAGAAATATAAACTGAAAACGAATACCTAGTGACTTCCTTGACTGCCTATCCAGTAGAAGCTTAATATAACAAGGACTTCGACAAATGACATAAGATCTAGCCAATTTATCTGTGCAGGTGCACAGTATTCTCGAGGTAATTGCACAAGTATGTGGAGAACCATATTTCGCTATCAACTGTTTGCTTATATCATTATCTGAAACACAAAATACATTTATAAAATTAAGCAGGTTGTCATATGAACAAAACTTATTTCTAAAACTACTTATTTTTGCTAGTTAACCAATTTATACAAAATAATTTAGTTGCCCGTGTGTACCAATCGCTCTGCATCATGGCAAATATATATGCATGCATCATTACGGATATTTAATGAAGGTACTTCCAGGCATAAGGGCATAGGAATAAACATTAATTTAAATATCTATATTTATGAGACATGACAAAGGATTTTGTACAGGAAAAAACTTACAACTAATTGTACAAATCTATCAAAGGAACTTAATTGTTTAAAAAACTGATATACCAGCGCAATGGCAAATGAAAACGGCTTACGTTTAATGGTTTAACGTTGTGGAAAATGACGAAAGTGTTTGTGCAACGGAAACCTTACAACGAAGTATACAAGTTTAACGAAATTAATTGGGTAATAAAACTTGCCAGCAATGGTAAGTGAAGACCTTAAAACTTTGCCTTTGTGAATGTCCATGTCAGCAGAAATTAATTCTAGAACAGTAACCTATTCTTCTATCTACGTCTATCGCTCTGTGAGCACAAACTCTTCTGTTTAAAAGCAGATCTAAAAAGATAGATTTTGTAGTATCACGTAACATTAGGTGTGACATCATTCACTTTACAATCTTTGACTAAACATGGCTCACACCACAAATATATGGATTATTTCACAGAGAGATTCCTTTGAACTCAATGTTTTTTATAAGAAGATCCTCACAACGGACATGAAACGTCACTAACTTCTATTAATAATTGCCTAACAACGTATTCTTTGCATCTTAACAACAAGCAAAGAACTTAAACTCGATTGTTCCTGTATTCCTTCTTGACATAGAGCTTCACCTCTCTGCAGCTTTTGTCGTTAGTCGTGTTAACAACACCGCCGACACGGTGGCAAGGATCTCACCTGGCTGGCACGTCCGCTAATTCGCCCATTTATCTGCATTGGCATTTGCCTCTTTTGCACGTGTCTGTCCTGCACCCACCAGCACAGAATACTGAAAAACTGGAGAGCGATTCCCACAAGCATATTTTGTACTTAAAACATAGTTTTAACTGACCAGTTGTCAATTCATTCAGAGAATTTAATTAGGTTGATTCTAAAGAAATGCAAGTGTGCGTAATCGTTAAATTTAAAAATGGAGATGTAATATTTAACCGCACGGCTACCTTCTCTAATGAAGTATCTAAATGCTCAACATGGCTTCAACAGATACGTTTTACTATCATAAAAAATTCTAATTATGTCTTTCACGGGGGACGTATACGTAGTTGCAGTACTTTGAAGAAAGCCTTATAAGTCCAAAGTTTCCATGGCAGTGTAACCAAATTTAGCACAGTTATTAAAGAATCTTATATGGATACATGTATTCGTTTTCATGCTTACTGAAGTTACACATTTTTAATTACAAACATATGAAGTTTTTTCAGCAAAGTGAGTACAAATATTTCTTTCTTGAGCATTCTGTCGAAACGAAATTGATGTATTTTTGTTCATAAATGGATACTCCATTATTAAAAATATCTGTGAAACAAGATATTGTTATTTCTAATATTAGCCTTTTTTTCCTTTGATGAAAAGGTACCAAATATTAGGGATTTTCTCTAACATAAATTGAATTACTATTTTAATAAACGAAACTTATTTCCACAGAATGTTTCATCATAGTACTGACTAGCTTCACGCCAAATGTAAGTTCTATAATGTCAGCAGTTTGTGAGGAAAAGGTGCATAAAGTTGCCTAAGTTAAAGTTACGGGAAACCTGAATCAAAGATTTGACAGCGTTTGTATTAGGCCTTGCCTTAGGTGGGTGAACTAGTACCAACTATATACACTTTTCTCTTCATCCACAAACGGTCCTTCCTTTGCTTGTCCTCCTAGATTAATATGATTTTCAAACTTAGTAAGGATAATGCAAGCTCCCTCAGTTCTTCTGTTAACGATTTCCATCAGTATCGACACAGTGAAAATTCAAGGATCAAATCCTAGCTTCTGTAGATTCCGTAGTCTGCCGAGACTAGCACTAAACATGCATTATACACTGCAACTTGCGATATGGTTGTCCTATCAGGAAGTTGTAACTTTCAAGAAGGTTTTGAGTTTTTTCCAGGAACACACTCTTGTGGAAGTTCAGGAGCTGCTGAACACCGAAATATTCCTCACATGGTGACTGGCAGAAAACACCGCAGGAATAAATAATATTAGGAAATACAGAACAACAGAGCCCTCGCGCAAACTTTTGTTGATTATTACACTACTGGCCATTAAAGTTTCTACACCAAGGAGAAATGCAGATCATAAACGAGTAGTCATTGGACAAATTTATTATACTGTAACTGTCGTGTGATTACATTTTCACGCATTCTGGGTGCATGGATCCTGAGAAATCGGTACCCAGAACAACCACCTCTGGCCGTAATAACGGCATTGATACGCCTGAGCAATGAGTCAAACAGAGCATGAATGGCGTGTACAGGTCCAGCTGCCCATTCAGCTTCAACATGATACCACAGTTCATCAAGAGTAGTGACTGGCGTATTGTGACGAGCCAGTTGCTCGGCCACCATTGACCAGACGTTTTCAATTGGTGAGAGATCTGGAGAATCCAGAAAGGCCCATACAGTACCTGCAACATGCGGTCGTGCATCATCCTGCTGAAATGTAGGGTTTCGCAGGGATCGAATGAAGGGTAGAGCCACGGGTCGTAACACATCTGAAATGTAACGTTCACTGTTCAAAGTGTCGTCAATTCGAACAAGAGGTGACCGAGACGTGTAACCAATGGCACCCCATACCATCCTACGGGGTGAAACGCCAGTTTGGCGATGACGAATACACGCTTCCAATGCGCGTTCACCGCGATGTCGCCAAACACGGATGCGACCATCATGATGCTGTAAACAGAATCTGGATTCATTCGAAAAAATGACGTTTTGCCATTCGTGCACCCAGGTTCGTCGCTGAGTACACCATCGCAAGCGCTCATGTCTGTGATGCAGCGTCAAGGGTAACTGCAGCCATGGTCTCCGAGCTGATAGTCCAAGCCGCTGCCAACGTAATCGAACTGCTCCTGCAGATGGTGGTTGTCTTGCAAACGTCCCCATCTGTTGACTCAGGGATCGAGGACGGTGCTGCACGATCCGTTACAGCCATGCGTATGAGATGCCTGTCATCTCGACTGCTAGTGATACGAGGCCGTTGGGATCCAACACGACGTTCCGTGTTACCCTCCTGAAGCCACCGATTCCATATTCTGCAAACAGTCATTGGATCTCGACCAACGCGAGCAGCAATGTCGCGATACGAGAAACCGCAATCGCGATAGGCTACAATCCGACCTTTATCAAAGTCGGAAACGTGATGGTACGCATTTATCCTCATTACACGAGGCATCACAACAACGTTTCACCAGGCAACGCCGGTCAACTGCTATTTGTGTATGAGAAATCGGTTGGAAACTTTCCTCATGTCAGCACGTTGTAGGTGTCGCCTCTGGCGCCAACCTTGTGTGAACGCTCTGAAAAGCTAATCATTTGCATATGACAGCATCTTCTTCTTGTCGGTTAAATTTCGCGTCTGTTTCACTTCTTCTTTGTGGTGTAGCAATTTTAATGGCTAGTAGTGTATTTTTAATACACTTAGGAATGGAAGTGGAACGTAATATTCAGCATGCAACCGGTGGTGGCGTGTTTGCCGCTGTTAGTAGTAGTTTATCCTGTAGTGAAGTAGAAGTGGATAGTTCCTGTGAGTTATTATGGGTGGAGGTTACACTCAACAACCGAGCTAGGTTAATAGTTGGCTTCTTTTACCGACCTTCCGACTCAGCAGCATTAGTGGCAGAATAACTGAGAGAAAATTTGAAATACATTTCACATAAATTTTCTCAGCACGTTATAGCCTTAGGTGGAGATCTCAATTTACCAGATAAAGACGGGGACACTCAGATGTTTGGCCAGCCGGTGTGGCTGTGCGGTTATAGGCGCTTCGGTCTGGAATCGCGTGCCCGCTACGGTCGCAGGTTCGAATCCTGCCTCGGGCATGGATGTGTGTGATGTCCTTATGTTAGTTATGTTTAAGTAGTTCTAAGTTCTAGGGGACTGATGACCACAGATGTTAAGTCCCATAGTGCTCAGAGCCATTTGAACACTCAGATGTTTAGGACGGGTGGTAGGGACAGAGCATCGAGTGACATTATACTGAGTGCACTATCCGAAAATTACCTCGAGCCATTAAACAGAGAATCGACTCGTAGACATAACATCTTGTACCTACTGATAACAAACAGAACTTTTTGACTCTGTAAGTGCAGAACAGGGAATCAGTCATCATAAGGCCGTTGCAGCATCCCTGAATATGGAAGTAAATAGGAATATAAAAAAGGGAGGAAGGTTTATCTGCTTAGCAAGAGTAACAGAAGGCAGATTTCAGACTACCATCATCATCATCATCATCATCATCATCATCATCATCATCATCATTTAAGACTGATTATGCCTTTCAGCGTTCAGTCTGGAGCATAGCCCCCCTTATACAGTTCCTCCACGATCCCCTATTCAGTGCTAACATTGGTGCCTCTTCTGATGTTAAACCTATTACTTCAAAATCATTCTTAACCGAATCCAGGTACCTTCTCCTCGGTCTGCCCCGACTCCTCCTACCCTCTACTGCTGAATCCATGAGTCTCTTGGGTAACCTTGCTTCTCCCATGCGTGTAACATGACCCCACCATCTAAGCCTGTTCGCCCTGACTGCTACATCTATAGAGTTCATTCCCAGTTTTTCTTTGATTTCCTCATTGTGGACACCCTCCTGCCATTGTTCCCATCTACTAGTACCTGCAATCATCCTAGCTACTTTCATATCCGTAACCTCAACCTTATTGATAAGGTAACCTGAATCCACCCAGCTTTCGCTCCCATACAACAAAGTTGGTCGAAAGATTGAATGGTGCACAGATAACTTAGTCTTGGTACTGACTTCCTTCTTGCAGAAGAGAGTAGATCGTAGCTGAGCGCTCACTGCATTAGCTTTGCTACACCTCGCTTCCAGTTCTTTCACTATGTTGCCATCCTGTGAGAATATGCATCCTAAGTACTTGAAACCGTCCACCTGTTCTAACTTTGTTCCTCCTATTTGGCACTCAATCCGTTTATATCTCTTTCCCAGTGCCATTACTTTCGTTTTGGAGATGCTAATCTTCATACCATAGTCCATACATTTCTGATCTAGCTCTGAAATATTACTTTGCAAACTTTCAATCGAATCTGCCATCACAACTAAGTCATCTGCATATGCAAGACTGCTTATTTTGTGTTCACATATCTTAATCTCACCCAGCCAGTCTATTGTTTTCAACATATGATCCATAAATAATATGAACAACAGTGGAGACAGGTTGCAGCCTTGTCTTACCCCTGAAACTACTCTGAACCATGAACTCAATTTACCATCAACTCTAACTGCTGCCTGACTATCCATGTAAAGACCTTTAATTGCTTGCAAAAGTTTGCCTCCTATTCCATAATCCTGCAGAACAGACAATAACTTCCTCCTAGGAACCCGGTCATATGCCTTTTCTAGATCTGTAAAGCATAGATACAATTCCCTGTTCCACTCATAACACTTCTCCATTATTTGCCGTAAGCTAAAGATCTGGTCCTGACAACCTCTAAGAGGCCTAAACCCACACTGATTTTCATCCAATTGGTCCTCAACTAATACTCGCACTTTCCTTTCAACAATACCTGAGAAGATTTTACCCACAACGCTGATTAAAGAGATACCTCTGTAGTTGTTACAATCTTTTCTGTTCCCATGTTTAAAGATTGGTGTGATTACTGCTTTTGTCCAGTCTGATGGAACCTGTCCCGACTCCCAGGCCATTTCAATTATCCTGTGTAGCCATTTAAGACCTGACATTCCACTGTATTTGATGAGTTCCGACTTAATTTCATCCACCCCAGCCGCTTTATTGCACTGCAATCTATTGACCATTTTTTCCACTTCCTCAAATGTGATCCTATTTCCATCATCATTCCTATCCCATTCTACCTCGAAATCTGAAACATTACTGATCGCATTTTCACCTACATTGAGCAACTCTTCAAAATATTCCCTCAATCTGTCCAAGGCATCCACAGGATTCACCAGCAGTTTTCCTGACCTGTCCAAAATACTTGTCATTTCCTTCGTACCTCCCTTTCGAAGACTGCTAATTACACTCCAGAATGGTTTTCCAGCAGCTTGACCCATAGTCTCCAACCTGTTTCCAAAGTCTTCCCACGATTTCTTCTTGGATGCTGCAATTATCTGTTTGGCTTTGTTTCTTTCTTCAACATAACTTTCTCTGTCTACCTGGGTTCTGGTATGTAGCCATTTTTGATACGCCTTCTTTTTCCTTTTACAGGCTGCCATGACTGTATCATTCCACCAAGCTGTTTGCTTCATCCTACTTTTACACACTACTGTTCCAAGACATTCTTTAGCCACTTCTAGTCCCTGTAACTTGTCCATTCCTTTTCCAATGACTGTAATTGACTACATTCAACTAACTGGTACCTTTCTGAGATCGCTGTTATGTACTTGTGCCTGATTTCCTTATCCTGAAGTTTCTCCACTCTTATCCTCCTACATATGGACCTGACCTCCTGCACTTTCGGCCTCACAATACCAATTTCACTGCAGATTAAATAATGATCAGTGTCATCAAAGAATCCCCTGAATACACGTGTGTCCCTCACAGCCTTCCTGAATTCCTGATCTGTTATTATATAGTCAATGACAGATCTGGTTCCCCTGCCTTCCCAAGTGTACCGGTGAATGTTCTTATGTTTAAAAAAGAAGTTTGTGATTACTAAGCCCATACTGGCACAGAAATCCAAGAGTTGTTTCCCGTTCCTGTTGGCCTCCATATCCTCTCCAAATTTACCCATAACCTTTTCATACCCTTCTGTTCGATTTCCAATCCTGGCGTTAAAATCACCCATGAGCAGAACACTGTCCTTGTCCTTTACTCTAACAACTACATCACTGAGTGCCTCATAAAAACTATCCATCTTATCTTGATCTGTCCCTTCACAATGCGAATATACTGACACAATCCTAATTTTTTTGCTAGACACTGTCAAATATACCCACATCAGTCGTTCGTTTACATACCTTATTGCAACTACACTGGGTTCCATTTCTTTCCTGATGTAAAGCCCTACACCCCATTGTGCTATTCCTGCTTTGACTCCTGACAGGTAGACCTTGTATTCTCCCACTTCCTCTTCTTTCTCACCCCTTACCCGAATGTCACTAACAGCTAAAACGTCCAGCCCCATCTTACTTGAAGCCTCTGCCAGCTCTACCTTCTTCCCAGAGTAGCCCCCATTGATATTAATAGCTCCCCATCTCATTACCATTTGTTTGCCAAGTCGTATCTTAGGAGTCCCTGGTTTGTCAGTTAGAGGTGGAACTCTGTCACCTCCAAAGGTCCGAGGCATTTTGCTCTGATTGTTGCCAGCATCATATTTAAAGTACCAGGGAAGCAGGTTGCTAGCCTTACTTGCCCCGAGTCCCACTGGGTTTTACCCCTAACGGCTGAGGGACTAACCGGTGGATTTGGTAGTCTTTGCCGTATGAGCACAAATGTGACCACGACTCAGAATATGTCCGGGATGCCCAGCCTTATTCCAAAGTAACTGGTATCCCGACTGTCGGGACCACTTACTTGGCCACTCATACGTTGCCCGTGGTTCATGAACTAGGACATGACTACAGGAACCCACACCATGAACCAGACTACCTAACAGATCAAAACGAAAATTTCTGTTCCGACACTGACAATGTTGAGTGTTTATGGAAAAGTTCAAGGCAATCGTAAAATGCGTTTTAGACAGGTACGTGCCGAGTAAACTGTGAGGGACGGGAAAAACCCACCGTGGTTTAACAACATAGTTAGGAAACTACTGCGAAAGCAAAGAGAGCTTCACTGCAAGTTTAAACGCAGCCAAAACCTCTCAGACAAACAGAAGCTACACGATGTCAGCGTAAGGAGGGCTATGGGTGAAGCGCTCAGTGAATTCGAAAGTAAAATTCTATGTACCGACTTGACAGAAAATCCTAGGAAGTTCTGGTCTTACGTTAAATCAGTAAGTGGCTCGAAACAGCATATCCAGACACTCCGGGATGATGATGGCATTGAAACACAGGATGACACGTGTAAAGCTGAAATACTAAACACCTTTTTCCAAAGCTGTTTCACAGAGGAAGACCGCACTGCAGTTCCTTCTCTAAATCCTCGCACAAACGAAAAAATGCCTGACATCGAAATAAGTGTCCAAGGAATAGAAAGCAACTGGAATCACTCAACAGACGAAAGTCCACTGGACCTGACGGGATACCAATTCGATTCTACACAGAGTACGCGAAAGAACTTGCCCCCCTTCTAACAGCCGCGTACCGCAAGTCTCTAGAGGAACGGAAGGTTCCAAATGATTGGAAAAGTGCACAGGTAGTCCCAGTCTTCAAGAAGGGTCGTCGAGCAGATGCGCAAAACTATAGACCTGTATCTCTGACGTCGATCTGTTGTAGACTTTTAGAACATGTTTTTTGCTCGCATATCATGTCGTTTTTGGAAAGCCAGAATCTACTCTGTAGGAATCAACATGGATTCCGGTAACAGCGATCGTGTGAGACCCAACTCGCTTTATTTGTTCATGAGACCCAGAAAACATTAGATACAGGCTCCCAGGTAGATGCTATTTTCCTTGACTTCCGGAAGGCGTTCGATACCGTTCGGCACTGTCGCCTGCTAAACAAAGTAAGAGCCTACGGAATATCAGACCAGCTGTGTGGCTGGATTGAAGAGTTTTTAGAAAACAGAACACAGCATGTTGTTCTCAATGGAGAGACGTTTACAGACGTTAAAGTAACCTCTGGCGTGCCACAGGGGAGTGTTATGGGACCATTGCTTTTCACAATATATATAAATGACCTAGTAGATAGTGTCGGAAGTTCTATGCGGCTTTTCGCGGATGATGCTGTAGTATACAGAGAAGTTGCAGCATTAGAAAATTGTAGCGAAATGCAGGAAGACCTGCAGCGGATAGGCACTTGGTGCAGGGTGTGGCAACTGACCCTTAACATAGACAAATGTAATGTATTGCGAATACATAGAAAGAAGGATCCTTTATTGTATGATTATATGATAGCGGAACAAACGCTGGTAGCAGTTACTTGTGTAAAATATCTGGGAGTATGCGCGCGGAACAATTTGAAGTGGAATGATCATATAAAATTAATTGTTGGTAAGGCGGGTACCAGTTTGACATTCATTGGGGGAGTCCTAAGAAAATGTAGTCCATCAGCAGAGGAGGTGGCTTACCATACACTTGTTCGACCTATACTTGAGTATTACTCATCGGTGTGGGATCCCTACCAGATCGGGTTGACGGAGGAGATAGAGAAGATCCAAAGAAAAGCGGCGCGTTTCGTCACAGGGTTATTTGGTAACCGTGATACCATTACGGAGATGTTTAGCAAACTCAAGTGGCAGACTCTGCAAGGGAGGCGCACTGCATCGCGGTGTATCTTGCTCGCCAGGTTTCGAGAGGGTGCGTTTCTGGATGAGGAATCGAATATATTGCTTCCCCCTACTTATACCTCCCGAGGAGATCACGAATGTAAAATTAGAGAGATTCGAGCGCGCACGGAGGCTTTCAGACAGTCGTTCTTCCCGCGAACCATACGCGACTGGAACAGAAAAGGGAGGTAAAGACAATGGCACGTAAAGTGCTCTCCGCCACACACCGTTGGGTGGCTTGCGGAGTATAAATGTAGATGTAGATGTAGATGAACTAAAATTTCAGTATCACGTAGTAAATAAAGGTCCAATAGCAAAATTTTCACTATTTTGGTCGATATCTCGTTCTTCCCCAGTATCGAATACTGACAACAGCCTGGAGAGCGGTGTGCTGGTCATATGCCCCTCCGTATCCGCATCCGGTTACGCCCGTGGGCGGCCAGTTGGGCCTTCAAGGCCTGTTCGGATGGTGTTCTTTTTTTTGTGTTGTATGCCCCCCCCCCCTTAAACTTTTACGTTTTTGAAGTGTTACCCCCAGAAGAGAACATACATAAATATTTTTATCCTTGGTACTGTTTCACTTGTTTTTCCTTGTAATTATGTTCGTGAGACGTGCACTTATGACAGAAAGTTTTACGGGGTGACGAAATAATGACAAAAGCAAATCGTTCGAACATGTACAGGAAATATAGGTCCTAACACAAGCGAAGACTATGATCACCCAGTGTTTCTATGGCAAAATGGCGTCTTGTAGAATCTCTCACAGCACACCCTAATACAAATTAAGTCATTGTTACCTAGTAGTTTCTAGGCAAACCGTGTTCAGATAAAATCTCTTACAAATTTTCTCAGAAAAAAAATGGTTCAAATGGCTCTGAGCACTATGCGACTTTACTTCTCAGGTCATCAGTCGCCTAGAACTTAGAACTAATTAAACCTAACTAACCTAAGGACATGCCACACATCCATGCCCGAGTCAGGATTCGAACCTGCGACCGTAGCGGTCGCTTGGTTCCAGACTGTAGCGCCTAGAACCGCACGGCCACTCCGGCCGGCTTTCTCAGAAAACTTTTGGCCAATATGCAGAGCATTTTTTCGCTATCGACTGACAACCAAATTAAAAAAAAATCTGAAATGCATCCTATCGACCACTCAGATCTTCAAACAGAAATCTGAAAATGTTCCATGTCCCATATACTCCAAACTTATACCTGATACATCAATGAGTTCAGCCTCAGAGAAAACAATCGCCTCCATAAAATTTAAGGATTCCAAATGTAACAGGACACTACACAGATGAAATAAGACAAAATTTCTAGAATTTAGAAACCCCAAAGAATGATACTTCTTATTGTTACCTTTGCCGTCTGAGTGCGCGAGGTTGAAAGACATGTAAACGGATCCCGCCGACATTTCTCCTTTATGTTTGTTGTTGCATGTTATCTAGAACTATGGAGAAAACGAGCATTATATTCCAGCACAACAGGTTTACCGAGCCATACACTAACTGGTTAACGAAAACATAGAACAACAATACCAACAGAAACGGGACACGCCTCCATCTCGTCGTTGCTGGTTTAAGTCCGATATTACACTTGTTTTTCGCTGTATGTGATTAACGCCTGATGATTTTTGCCTGGAGCTATATTCCGAATTTTAACACAAAAAAAAGGTTCAAATCGCTTTAAGCACTATGGGACTTAACATCTGTGATTATCAGTCCCCTAGGCTTAGACCTACTTAAACCTAACTAACCCATGGACGTCACACACATCCATGCTCAAGGCAGGAGTCGAACCTGCGACCGTAGCAGCAATGCGGTTCCGACAGAAACGCCTAGAACCGCTCGACGACAGGGGCCGGCAAAATTTAAAAAAATTGCTCTCCTCCGCTCTCCGACTCTCTCCATCGACCTTGGGTAAAACCTGACAGACGGGATCTTTCGCCTGTATTTCATTTCCTCTGAGAGGACCAGTTTTCTTGTGGTTTTGGAATCTTTTACTGTTGTTTTTCGCGGTAAATTTTCCATTTTCGTGTTCATCAAAATTTGAGTTGTTGAACTAGTTCTTCTCAACACCTAAAGTTTCCTTCCTTTCCTTCCTTAATTATTCGTCTAGGTCAGTTAAAATTAACCTGAACTCTACATCTACATCTACATCTACATCTACATCTACATCCATACTCCGCAAGCCACCTGACGGTGTGTGGCGGAGGGTACCTTGAGTACCTCTATCGGTTCTCCCTTCTATTCCAGTCTCGTATTGTTCGTGGAAAGAAGGATTGTCGGTATGCCTCTGTTTGGGCTCTAATCTCTCTGATTTTATCCTCATGATCTCTTCGCGAGATATACGTAGGAGGGAGCAATATGCTGCTTGACTCTTCGGTGAAGGTATGTTCTCGAAACTTTGACAAAAGCCCGTACCGAGCTACTGAGCGTCTTTCCTGCAGAGTCTTCCACTGGAGTTTATCTATCATCTCCGTAACGCTTTCGCGATTACTAAATGATCCTGTAACGAAGCGCGCTGCTCTCCGTTGGATCTTCTCTATATCTTCTATCAACCCTGTCTGGTACGGATCCCACACTGCTGAGCAGTATTCAAGCAGTGGGCGAACAAGCGTACTGTAACGTACTTCCTTTGTTTTCGGATTGCATTTCCTTAGGATTCTTCCAATGAATCTCAGTCTGGCATCTGCTTTACCGACGATCAACATTATATGCTCATTCCATTTTAAATCACTCCTAATGCGTACTCCCAGATAATTTATGGTATTAACTGCTTCCAGTTGCTGACCTGCTATTTTGTAGCTAAATGATGAAGGATCTATCTTTCTGTGTATTCGCAGCACATTACACTTGTCTACATTGAGATTCAATTGCCATTCCCTGCACCATGCGTCAATTCGCAGCAGATCCTCCTGCATTTCAGTACAATTTTCCATTGTTACAACCTCTCGATCCACCACAGCATCATCTGCAAAAAGCCTCAGTGAACTTCCGATGTCATCCACCAGGTCATTTATGTATATTGTGAATAGCAACGGTCCTATGACACTCCCCTGCGCCACACCTGAAATCACTCTTACTTCGGAAGACTTCTCTCCATTGAGAATGACATGCTGCGTCCTGTTATGTAGGAACTCCTCAATCCAATCACACAATTGGTCTGATAGTCCATATGCTCTTACTTTGTTCATTAAACGACTGTGGGGAACTGTATCGAACGCCTTGCGGAAGTCAAGAAACACGGCATCTACCTGTGAACCCGTGTCTATGGCCCTCTGAGTCTCGTGGACGAATAGCGCGAGCTGGGTTTCACACGACCGTCTTTTTCGAAACCCATGCTGATTCCTACAGAGTAGATTTCTAGTCTCCAGAAAAGTCATTATACTCGAACACAATAGGTGTTCCAAAATTCTACAACTGATCGACGTTAGAGATATAGGTCTATAGTTCTGCACACCTGTTCGACGTCCCTTCTTGAAAACGGGGATGACCTGTGCCCTTTTCCAATCCTTTGGAACGCTACGCTCTTCTAGAGACCTACGGTACACCGCTGCAAGAAGAACCATGTCAGTCTTTCTGACTAATAACAAGAACATTCGGTGCTCCGTTGGGATGTTATTGATAAAAAGCAGAATTAGCTCGCCACTATTATAATGTTGGTCTAGGTACTGAATTCTGCTTAACACCTCAGAAAAGTACGCCAGGTCGATTTTGAATCCAGTCGGTCAATACGGCGGACTTTGAAAACACCTATTCGCACTCTGTTTGGCTCCACGCTAGACCAGTAAATTTTCACGTTCTCCGCTTCGAAATCAGAGAACGGTCAGCACCCTCTGATTACTGGCAGAACTCACGCATTCAGTTAGCCACACGTGTGGCTGCTTACGATTTCTAGTTTGCACTGATTCGGCCAGAAATTCCATAAACTATGTCTAACTCGTCAGATGTACATCTTAATATGCAGATCCCCTTCCTCTGTGTAGGTGAGAAACTAACGTAACGATAAGAATGTATGTCATAGAAATTTTGTTCGGCAATCGACAGAGTTTCCGACGCAACGCCTGCCTCTCTCACGACAGGCCGCTCTCTTAGTGGTAAAAATGTATCACCTGTCTCAGAAGATTCAGGAATGAGTTTATCAGCGCTCAGTCCGGCATATTAGTTCTATATCTAATGCTATCGGCCCCATGACTGGTGGGCTGGCTTTACCGTTTCTGTTAGTCAACATCTCCTGAATGAAACGTTCTCATGAGAATCGGAGAGGTAAACCTTCTGAGGCTTCTCTCGCAGAATTCGCTCCTCTAATGTCTGGACCTTCTGTGAAAACGAGGTGTCTACTTCCTTTGCCTTCTCTTTCATAACATGCCCAAGTTAGAGACAACCTGTTATAGCCTAGACAAGTTTCCCTCAGCTATTTTTGATATGTCGTCCCACATGGATTCAAAACTTTCCTGTAATGCTTTCATATCTAAACTGAATTGCTCCGCTTTTTGTTCAGCAGTCACTGCTTTTTGGTTCAGCCTCTGTTTTTCTGTCTGTCTGCTGTTCTTCCCATCTACGCTCCTCTGCTCTTTTTTGCGTTTTCTTTCCATCTAATTGCTTGCTTATCTCTTTCCCCTGCCTTTCCCATCACCTGTCTAACCCAGATTGGGATGCAATCCAAGGTTCTCCACCGTTGTCATTTCAGTCTTGAGAAGTGAACTAGCCTCACTTTTCTGAGACATTGCCGCTGTTTCCTGGACATCAGGTATTGGGATAGATGCCGACGCTTCTCCCTTGGAAAACACTGAAACTATCTCCTGAGACTGCATAAAATGTTCCTGATTGTAAATCTTGATCATTTACCTCGAAAGAGCTCTATTAATCCTGTTTAAATCACAAATACTGTCACTCACATTCAAATAACGCGAATTATCGCTACAGCATCAACAAAAACAAAAAAAGAAAAAAAACGTAACCCACACACACACGCAAAAATCATTACACTTTGCAAAAAATAAGTTAATTATTCCGCCAAAATACCCAAATACAGAGGACGACGGTTCAATCCCGCGTCCGGCCATCCTGATTTAGGTTTTCCGTGATTTCCCTAAATCGCTCCAGGCAAATGCCGGGATGATTCCTTTGAAAGGGCACGGCCGACTTCCTACCCAATCCTTCCCTAATCCGATGAGACCGATGACCTCGCTGCCTGGTCTCGTTCCCCAAACAACTCAACTCAACCCAAATACAGAAAATATAATACCTGACGTAAAACAAAATATACGCAATACCAACAGAGACTGCGCTGCAGCCGTTTTAATTGCGCAAGCGAATCAAAGAAAAAAATTATTCACTTCAACTTCTGTACCCGTAAATACGTTTCAGTGTGATTTATCACTATAGGACACAAAGGAAAAGAAAGTAAAGAATACTGGAAAAGGAACGCCATTAAACTAATATGCATTAATGAAATTGCAAAGACGCGGTGAACAGTAATGCCTTCTAGCACTGTCATATTGAAGGAGAGGTGCACTATGTGTCGGGCAGTTTCGAAAAAAAGGACCTTATTAACATTCCATATCTTTATTCTTCATGTCCCTGTATTTATTTCTGAACATAGTCGCCCTAACGACGAACACATCACTCCCAGCGATAGACCAATTTATTGATACCGTTACTGTAGAGTTTTCGATGTTGTTGATGGAGCCACAAACTCCTCTCTGCTTTCACCGCTTCCTGTCTATGAATGTGAAGTCCTCGAAGGTGTTCCTTAAGTTGTGGATACGTATGAAAATGGGAGGTGGCCAAGTCGGGACTGTATGGAGGATGATCGATGGCAGTAAATTCCAGACTTGTGATTGTTGCATATGTTCCAGCGCACGTGTGTGGTCTGGCTCTGTCATGTGTCGGCCAATTTAGAATTCGAAATTAGATTACAGCACTCACGCAACGACGTAGTTATATTACGCATCCCCATGTCATCCGCTACAATTCTGAGCCCTCTATAGGCAGAGGGCTGTGATTGTGTAGATATGATGAACACAGATGTAGAATGTTAATAAAGTTTGTTTCATGTAGAAAGCTTTAAGAGCTTTCACACAAGAAAATCGAAGGCATTACTTTTCACCACGTCCTCGTAGAAATTTGTGAGCGCTGCACACCCGTAATAATAATTAACTTATATTTATATTATCCATCATTCGATTCGTAATATAGCCACTGCGCACAAAGGAAACACCACTTAGGCGTACTCCGGGTTTTATACGTTACATAAGGATCACCCTATCACGGGAAAAGTCGCAGCAAGTAGGGTTCATAAAGGAAGGCTGATATCACTCTTACGAAATATTTATTTACATTCAAAACCAATATGAAATTGAGTGCAGCGATCTCTTGAAAAATAGAAACACAGAAAACTAACATGAAACAGTGAAGTTAATTATGTGAGAGATTCGTTTACATAATTAGGGAGACTGAAAGGAGAACGAATCTTAGTTCCTCATACGCACAGCTCACATATTCAAATGAATGGGTGAAATAACCCAATGGAATCCTCATGGAAGATGCGTGAAGAACCAGTTAAATGCGAACTGTTTAGAGCGCCGACTCTGAATCACTAACACCTCTTTCTATAGCAAAAAGCGATACATACAGGTTGAGGCTGCGCAGTCAGCACGAGATGACAGGCATGAAGTGAAATACAAGTCTCCTCAGTTCTCTGTTCTCGATCCAAATTTCGTTGGAGGAGCTATAGCATACATTTAGCCAAAATGACGAGTGTGAAAGTGCCTTGAAGCACGAAAAAAGAGGGGAATGCTGCAAAGATATTCCTGGTGTGAAGTAAAAAATGTGGCAGATCTGGATTTCGTAGCACACACAGTTGGTCGTAGGGGAGGTAACGTACAGGATTCAAGGAACAGAAAGGCTGTTGAGATGATACGAAATTTCTCATATTTCATGGGAACAAAAATTCCGGTTTCTTGTTAACATCTATACTGAATAGATACTTGCCACATCTCAAATGGCTAAGACACTCTTGTGTCCTCACGTAGGGGATCAACACCTCGAAGCCAGCAGCGTGTGGGAACCTTCCCAGGCTGCCACCCAAGTACAGACAAGCTCTGCTGAGTTGTCAAATAATCTGCTTTCTTAGGTGAGAACCTTTCAGCTACCACTTTTGTACTGACCATTGTAATTTATAAAATAAATGTAACTGAACTGATTCTGGAGGTATTTCCCTTCTGCCTGTCTCATACAAAATTCTGTCTCAGTGAGACGGGACCGAGACACAGTCACCAACAACGTGAATCTGATGAATAGCAAGAAGGTTTCAGACCAAATACATCTTTTCCATAATATGGACTGTAAGTCTCTTTTGCAATTTCTGAAAGAACAATGTCTGGACATCAAACCCAATGCACTTTTTAGTGATGCACTAAACGGTACAAAATATATGGTGAAAATCGGGATAGAAATGTCAGAAAATTTTGAATTTTATAAAAGAAGTGCGACAAGTTGTGGATTTTTACAATTTCTTTTCAGTTGCGTCTTGGGAAAAGTAATGTGGGAGTTGCATTAACTGAAATCAGAGCCCAAAATAGAGAAACAATGAAATTACGAAGAACCAATATTTAGTTTGACCGCTTAGCTTTGGCAGATGACCTGAAGATTCTATTTCAGGAAACCAAAACAACAAAAAACAAACTGAAATTCCTAAAGGAACAACAGAACCAGTAGTGCTCCAAATAACACTTGAGAAAACGAAATATTTATGTAACAACTCATTTATATAAATGAAAATATTTCTGTTTGCTGATGGAACAAGTTTGGTAGTAGAGGGTGTTGTGTGCAACATTGGCTCTGTTTCAAATAGTTCAGTACATGATATAAGTTCATAGGTTGTAGAAAATAAAGTAAGGCTAAATCGCAGTAAGCCTCAGTTTTAACAGTCTCTAAGGCACAATTCAACAGACCCCGACGTTTTAATTTCACAGAATGGGCATATGATTAGTGAAACTAAATTGTTCAAATTTCTAGGTGTTCAGATAGATAGTAAACTGTCGTGGAAAGATCACGTTCAGTTCTTCAAAGACTTAATGCTGCCGGTTTTACTATTCGAACGGTATCTGAAATAAATGATAGTTCGACACGGAAATTAGTCTACTTTGCTTATTTTCATCCGTTCATGTCGTGTGGTACTACATTTTGGGGTAACTCTTCCCATTCTCAAAGGACATTTTTGGCTCAGGAACGGGCAGTTCTCGCAATGAGCGGTGTAAGTTTGCGAACCTCGTGTCGACCCCTGTCCACTAGTCTGGACATTCTGACATTGGCCTTCCAATATATATAGTCTTTACAGTCGTTTCTTGTTAACAATGTTAGTTTATTCCGAAGAATTAGCAGATTTCACTCAGTTAATACTAGGCTGAAATCTAATCTGCATTGGATCGCACTTCCTTAAATATTGTGCAGGACGATGTACAGTATACTGCTCCATTCATTTTCAATAAGCTATCACAAGAATTCAAAAATCTTAGCAGTAATCCAGGCACTTTCAAATCGAAAATGTAGAATTTCTTCATGGGTCTCTCCTATTCTGTTGAAGAGTTCCTTGAAAAATTAAGCTGATTCCGATGTTACATTATCGACAGCGTTACTTAAACTTATGCCTTGACTTCTTTGCCTTCATAAATATTTTATTTTACCTTGTAAGGCGTCATAGTCTCCTGACCTTCATTGCTTACATATTCCACCCTCACAATCATATACCGCACATCAAGACGCTTCATTCGAACCCGAACTCGATAAGATAAAGTCAATGTTGTATGAAATCATGTAAACGATATGCAAATAACAAGCGCGCACGGGGGTTGAAATACTCGAGGCTGGCGTACACACATACATTCCAGACACGACGGTTACAGGAGCTTTTAGTTCGAGAGAGGCAGACCACACACTGGGAGGCCCATCCCTTCAGAGGACGAGTCAAACTCGGCCGCCCGTGGAGCAGACAGCGTGTGCCCGAGTGAAAGGAGAAACGACCCCGTGTTCAGCTTAAAAGCAAATTCCGCTACATTGTGTGGGAGCGTCCAACCTACGCATTCTTTACACATAGCACGCAGTTTCAAAGATTTTCACAGGGAGACAGCAAACGCCAAACGCTGATACTACAGATTTCCGGATTGGTCGCCTTAAACGAAACGTCATTCTCCCGTTTTAGAAGACCAGTGCTGATTGGCAGACGATATTTCTGACGCCTTGAGCTGAAGGTGTAATGGAAGAGACCAAGAGATATACCCCTTCAGGTCTGGTGTGGAGAGGCACCATTCCGTTGTCGCTCTTGGAGCAAGGAACAAGTCTCTCATCAGTACTTCACTGGGAGAGCACCTCTGTCGAGAGCGAATCGAAGTGCGACTCTATATTGAGTCCTTGCGATTAAGCGTTGTTCACTGTGTTGGCCGACACACTTATTGTGCGGTGTGAACGGACAGAGTTATAGTTCAATGCCTGCAAGCGAATTTTTGAGCGGCATCGCGGTGGACTGGTTATCTGACCGGTGTACCACGCCAATAGTTAGACTAGAGGCGAATAGGAATCCTTCACTTCATCAAGGCGTAGGGAGAGTTTGATTGGCGAAGGTCAATCCAGATAGAACGAGAATTATCTTATTTGTCAGAAGCGAGCGGCGCAGACAGTAGTCATCGCAGCTTACGGTATTGCGCGCTACAGCTCTTGCGAGCCCCATATTTCCTCCACAGCAGTACACTTCACTGCATTTCACACGCGACAGCCTCGACCATACCTAGCAACATTCTAAAGGATAATTATTCAAGTGGAGTAGGCGCGCCTCTCAGCCATTCTGTCAAGTCAATAACAATCTTAAACTTTGTATAGAAATTTCATTAGCGAATCCTATCCTTCAGAGGTAACTTCACATTCCGAAAAGAACCAGGATATAACTTGTTTAATTCATAACTAAAAGTGCCATTGTGATTTCTCAGAATTTTTGAAAAATAAATAATAATTTTCGTTAGTTTCATTTTTTTCTTACACTTAGTAGCACTACTGCAGTACCCAAGTATCCCACTAGTTACGTAAGAAATTTTGTGAATATTTGTGTCATTTACTTACGTGGATGGCTCCAGAAGATATTTATTGCTGAAGGTTTTTCAGGCATTTCTCTTTAGAACGTTACAAGATTCTGTCTGACCTCTGTAGCAGTTTGGGGGGGGGGGGTGGAAATTGCATCTTGCAGGAGCCACAGGTAAAGGGAACATCTCAGATTAATCCGTTGCGCAGAATAACAGACTACCAGATCAACCCCACGCTCACAACCTGTTATTACTTTTATATTGTAATTTCATGTACTAACACGCTCCATTACCTTGGAGATTTGATTTTCAATTTCGTCCTATTGAACTAGACCTGTAAATAGATAGAAAATTATATAAACATATACTCTGGTAATACCCTGTGTAATAGTGTTGTTGTTGTTGTTGTTGTTGTGATCTTCAGTCCTGAGACTGGTTTGATGCAGCTCTCCATGCTACTCTATCCTGTGCTAGCTTCTTCATCTCCCAGTACCTACTGCAGCCTACATCCTTTTGAATCTGCTTAGTGTATTCATCTCTTGGTCTCCCTCTACGATTTTTACCCTCCACGTTGCCCTCCAATACTAAATTGGTGATCCCTCGATGTCTCAGAACATGTCCTACCAACCGATCCCTTCTTCTAGTCAAGTTGTGCCACAAGCTCCTCTTCTCCCCAATTCTATTCATTACCTCCTCATGAGTTATGTGATCTACCCATCTAATCTTCAGCATTCTTCTGTAGCACCACAATTCGAAAGCTTCTATTCTCTTCTCGTCCAAACTATTTATCGTCCATGTTTCACCTCCATACATGGCTACACTCCATGCAAATACTTTCAGAAACGACTTCCTGACATTTAAATCTATACTCGATGTTAACAAATTTCTCTTCTTCAGAAACGCTTTCCTTGCCATTGCCAGTCTACATTTTATATCCTCTCTACTTCGACCATCATCAGTTATTTAGCTCCCCAAATAGGAAAACTCTTTTACTACTTTAAGTGTCTCATTTCCTAATCTAATTCCCTCAGCATCACCCGACTTAATTCGACTACATTCCATTATCCTCGTTTTGCTTTTGTTGATGTTCATCTTATACCCTCCTTTCAAGACACTGTCCATTCCGTTCAATTGCTCTTCCAAGTCCTTTGCTGTCTCTGACAGAATTACAATGTCATCAGCGAACAAAGTTTCCATGGATTTTCTTTTCCATGGATTTTAATACCTACTCCGAACTTTTCTTTTGTTTCTTTTATTGCTTGCTATATATACAGATTGATTAACATCGGGGATAAGCTACAACCCTGTCTCACTCCCTTCCCAACCACTGCTTCCCTTTCATACCCCTCGACTCTTATTACTGTCATCTGATTTCTGTACAAATTGTAAATAGCCTTCCGCTCCCTGTATTTTACCCCTGCCACCTTCAGAATTTGAAAGAGAGTATTCCAATGAACATTGTCAAAAGCTTTCTCTAAGTCTACAAATGCTAGAAACGTAGGTTTTCATTTCCTTAATCTATCTTCTAAGATGTCGTAGGGTCAGTATTGCCTCACGTGTTCCCACATTTCTACGGAATCCAAACTGATCTTCCCAGAGGTCAGCTTCTATCATTTTTTCCATTCGTCTGTAAAGAATCCGTGTTAGAATTTTGCAGCTGTGACTTATTAAACTGATAGTTCGGTAATTTTCACATCTGTCAACACCTGCTTTCTTTGGGATTGGAATTATTATATTCTTCTTGAAGACTGAGGGTATTTCGCCTGTCTCGTACATCTTGCAATAGTAGTGTAGTAGAGTGCAAACATCACATAAGATCTCTGTTTTTTTGGCACTATTTGTCCGCTGAAGTTTTAAGAGCAAAGTGAAGATAGTTTATCACCGCATACAAAGCCGCCTTTCACGGTATTTATTCCATTTGGTGCTTTTAGTGTTCCGTGTTGAACAAGCGATCGCTGACGCCACGCGCGATCGGTCTCAGGTGGTCGGCGCCTTTGACAGTGGCGGCCTTGCAGTGCCGCTGCAGTCCCGGCAGAGGTGCATACTTGCGGCTGGCGCCTGCCGGTGCTCCCTGATGAGCGGCGCCTTTGATCTCCAGCCGTTCTGGCCAGACGTGGCGCTGTCTGCCGGCCGCTGCAGTCGCACAAAGACCCCGCTCCCCCATCCCCCCAGGAAAGAAAAGGAGGGCTCCCCCCTCCCCAGCCCCGCTCGCCCCCACAGACCATGCTGCAGATCTCTAACTCCGACCTCTCGCTTCCTTCCGGGCACTAAATCCGGGCTCTGGCCCCGCGACAGCGAGGAGTAGAAAGAAAACAGTGAATCTGGAGCACTCTGTGGGAGAACAATTACATTTTCTCCTCGGGCTTTTAACATACTTGTGCCCTCCTGTTGGTCACTGGTCGGTGTGTAAGAGAGCAGTCCCACGTCCACCAAACCTAACGTCACTATCAACTAAATGATACCTTCTTACGTCAGAGCAGCACTAGAATGATCATAAACTCCGACCTTGTCTCCAACCCACGTCCCTGATCTTCTTTAACAACACTTTTTCTCGCCAACAATGCATCGAAACATTTTTGAGTTAATTGCTTTTGAGCTAAACTTAGAAAATGGAGTAAAAACCGAGTTTTTGTAAGTCAACCCCGGCTTTATGAAGGCTACTCACAAATTAACCTCGACTAGGTACTGGAAAAGAAAAAAAAAGAAATGAATAATCTTTATATACAATCTTCTCTTACATATTGAAAGTATTGCAGCGCACAGTCTGCACCAAAATTCACACTTTTCTCATTCCAAGCCTCAGTTTCTTTACGTCGTAATCCGAGACTCTTGCCGCCTGGTGCTTCAGTCAGTTGTTGATAGCATGCTTGAGCTCGCCATCATTCGTGAAGTGCCATGCTTTCATCTTACAGAACATATGCAGTCGCTTGCTGCCTAGTCGCCGGCCGAAGTGGCCGTGCGGTTAAAGGCGCTGCAGTCTGGAACCGCAAGACCGCTACGGTCGCAGGTTCGAATCCTGCCTCGGGCATGGATGTTTGTGATGTCCTTAGGTTAGTTCGGTTTAACTAGTTCTAAGTTCTAGGGGACTAATGACCTCAGACGTTGAGTCCCATAGTGCTCAGAACCATTTTTTTTTGCTGCCTAGTCCGGAAAAACTTCAGTTGGAAAGACCACATAGATAATATTGTGGGGAAGGTGAGCCAAAGGTTGCGTTTCATTGGCAGCACACTTAGAAGATGCAACAAGTCCACTAAAGAGACAGCTTACACTACACTCGTTCGTTATTCTGTTAGAATATTGTTGCGCGGTGTGGGATCCTTACGAGGTGGGATTGACGGAGGACATCGAAAGGGTGCAAGAAAGGGCAGCTCGTTTTGTATTATCACGTAATAGGGGAGAGAGAGTGGCAGATATGATACGCGAGTTGGGATGGAAGTCATTAAAGCAAAGACGTTTTTCGTCGCGGCGAGATCTATTTACGAAATTTCAGTCACCAACTTTCTCTTCCGAATGCGAAAATATTTTGTTGAGCCCAACCTACATAGGTAGGAATGATCATCAAAATAAAATAAGAGGAATCAGAGCTCCAACAGAAAGGTTTAGGTGTTCATTTTTCCCGCGCGCTGTTCGGGAGTGGAATGGTAGAGAGATAGTATGATTGTGGTTCGATGAACCCTCTGCCAAGCACTTAAATGTGAATTGCAGGATAATCATGTAGATGTAGATGTAGGGAAGACGCTGAAAATTTCCTAGTCCAAATATCTGACTCCTTCCTTCTTCCAGTTCAGAATGGTGTCGCGTATTATTTGTTGGAGAATGAGTTCTTTGGTAATCACAACCCGCCTGTTCTTTTGTATTGAACTTCGGGGTTTCGCAAGTGTTTCACAGCAAAGAAAGGAAGTCACAATATTCTTATGCGGTATTCTCAACAGTTTCATTGTGTGTTGAAATCCCTACCCTCTCTGTAGTAATGTTAACGATAGTTGACATCTGACACACATCTTCAGAAAGTTCGGAAATCTCGCTCGCACAATTTTGTTACCACATTCAACAAGCTATCAATGGCCGTGATTACACTCGTTCCCTTCAGATCAACGAACTTAAGCAAAGTCGTGTGAGTTTGGCTCTTGGATGCCTGACCTTTCGAGTCGCCAACGTGCTGGTGACTTACCGGAATACACTGAGGATCGTGACGGCAACTGAGTAGCTAGTTGACCGAGAGGTAGCAGCTCACAAAAACTGATAACGGTCTCAAGAGCTGTGTGCCGACCTTCCGTCCTTTGATATCCGCAGCCGATGACGCCAGTCGGCAGAGGACGACACGGCGGTCGGTCGATACTATTGAGCCTTCCGAAGCCTGTTCAAATGGAGTTTAGTTTAGTTGTTAAAAGGTTCGTCAGTCACATCCGAATGTCTCCCGCGAGTATTTTCGTTATGCCAACTGTGCGGTCAGCCGAGAAGGAAGGAGATTTGTTCTGCAATACCATTTGGATGAGGTGTCGATCTTATCAGGGACCGGGGGTGGGGGGGGGGGGGGATGTGTGGTCTGGGTGGTGTCACCTGACCGATCTCGTCGTATTCGATGGCCTTCCGTGAACCATTATGCACACACCCGTTGGACTACCGAAAAACTTCGTCCCATACGAGCAGCAATCTCCCGGATGACTGCATCATTTTCCCTCATGACGGTACGGTTCGTGTATACGTCTGCGAGGCATCCTGCACGCCTTCTCAAGTCACACTGATCCATTACCTTCGGTTTATAGCGACAACAAGAGCACCAACAACATTTTGCCTGTAGGTGGTGCTATGACGCGATATCGATGTTGACCTTGAACCCGCGGACCGATGTGGTTCAACTGCTGTTCATTTGTGCTGATGATACTAACGTACATTTCCTGTGAATACGAAGGTCCTTTTTTTCCTGAATATGAGTGTATTTGCCGTCACTAACCCTCCACAGCTTTTCCTACATTCCACTACAACGATCTTCTGCTACCGCAATCCTTCGGAAGCTCCATGAGGCTCTCTGCAGTTTCTGGTGTTATCAGCAACAGAAAGGTTGTGGTAGAAAAAGATTGTTGTAGCGGAACGTAGGAATAGCTACGGAGGACTGATGACCGGCATAGCGTCTGGCAGTTGATCCTGAACGTCAATAAACGTAACATATTGCGCGTAAATAGGCGAAGATATGTCCTGCTGTTCGATTACGTTGATGCTAAAAACTCACTGAAAAACTGCCATAAAATACGTTGGAGTCACCGTTCAGAGCGACCTAAGCTGGAATGTCAACTGTAATAATAGCAGATGCTTGGCTGAGATTCAATGCAGGAATCTTAAGGGAATGTAATTACTCCACGAAATATATGGCCTACAAAACACATGTTCGACCAATCATTGAATATTCTTTATCAGTCTCGAACACATACCAATTAGGAACATCAGAAGAAATGGTGAATATCCAACGAACGACGACACGTTTAGTCTCCGGATTGTCTAGTCCGCACAAGAGCGTTACGAGTATTCTCGACAAACAGCAGTGGAAGTCGCTGAAAGAGAGACGATGTATATCGCGGGAAGAGCGAGTGGTGGAATTCCGAGAGCGTACCTCCGAATAAGAGTAGGGCAACATTTTAATTCCCTGCATATATACCTCACGAAATGACAGCGGCCACCGTAATGTTCTCGAGGAGCGTAGATGTAGACGTAGACCTGCTCCTAACTGACAATATGTCCTCTAATGTGTCACAGGCGCCTTAGTTGTAACACTTAATAAAGTCTCCTTCCCTTTTAGTAAAAAATAAAAATCCACTATCAGTTTGTTGACGGAATGTTTCGAGAGTACTAAGGTTCTGATACGTCAGGCAAGGAGCAAAGTTTTGCAGAATATCTCGTTTTGCAGTGTGGGAGCCACGGTTTCTTCAAAAAGTGGAACAGCAGAGAAACAGAGCGGAATAACCCCGCTCGCTGAAGTTCTCGTCGGTGCGACAGGTTAATGGTCTGTGGGGGAGAGGGAGAGATGTGCCCGCCTCCACCCCTCCCTTTCCCTCCTTCACATCAGAAAAGTCCTTCCAGAACGGAAACTTGGTCTCCGATTTGTCAGTGGAAATGCCTGAAGTAACCTACGGCTCATTAGGATTTAGCTTTATAGCGTCACAGTGGATATTATTTTATGTGATTTATTTGCTATCAGTGGAACAGTAAATAGATATTCAGTGAACCATCATACGAACCATCATACAGTGTGTGGCAAAGGGAGCAGCTGGTGGTACTAACATTTCCTGCCCTCCCTGTTCTGTTCCCAAATGGGTATCTGGAGACTGACTGGAAAAAAGAGCAGGACAAATCGGTTCTCCAGAAGGATCATAGGACAGATTCACAAAGTTGCAGGCCTATATCGCTGACGCTAATTTGTTGTAGAATATAGAAACATCTTTCTGCTTGTGGTGTCACCGCCAGACACCACACTTGCTAGGTGGTAGCTTAAATCGGCCGCGGTCCATTAGTACATGTCGGACCCGCGTGTCGCCGCCATCAGTACTTGCAGACCTAGCGCCACCACATGGCAGGTCTAGAAAGACGGACTAGCACTCGCCCCAGTTGTACGGACGACATTGCTAGCGACTAGACGTACGAAGCCTTCCTCTCATTTGCCGAGAGACAGTTAGAATAGCCTTCAGCTAAGTCCATAGCTACGACCTAGCAAGGCGCAGTTAACCATATCTGGAGAGAGTCTTACTTGTATTCACCATAGAGATGTACCACACAAGAGAATAAAGTTAAGTATATGAGATGCTCCGTTCTTTTCTCTATAGCATTCATCAAGTATCCTGTTCCAGAACTCACGCCAGCCGGCGTGTGTGTACGCGTGCCTATCGGTAACCTCACCCTGTGTCTAGACTGTCTTGTATAGACACAACACTGCTTATATTTTATAACGATTCTGCGGAATGAAAATCTTCACTCAAAAGTCATTATGTATTCCAGTCTTGTTAAACTCAGCTCGCTGTCATCTTTCGCGAGATTCAGAGCGCTGCAGACCTCGACGCCCACGTTAATACAGGGTTCCTTGATTTCAGAAACGAATCCGATACAGTTTCTCAACGTCAATGAGCCAGCTCAGAACTTACTATCAAACAATATTTGTGACTGGATTAACGTCTGCCTCTTAGACAGAATTCAACGCGCAGTTCTTAAAGGATAAAAAGCGAGAAATGTCAAGGTAACTAGAGGAGTATCCTAAGGAAGTATCATTGGAGTGTTACTCTTTCAATATACAAATATATATTGAGTTGTTAGGAGTATAACCGCAGACACATTTATTGGTGACTGAGGATAACGCACTGAACAAAACTCATCAAAAATTTACATCAGTTGCAAACTAATAATTATAGCTATTAGAGACAACATATATTTAAGTTTGTTGGTACATCCATGTACATGGGGCAAGATCTATCCATTAACACTTTTTTTCCCATGGGCGGGTATTGTGGTGTGGTCGAGTGGACGCAAAATGGTTAGGCGTAGCGTATTTAGTAATGCAGTTACCGTAGTACAGAAAACATCAGAAAATAAATTATATGACGTGATCGGGGAAGGAGTGTTACACACAGAGAAAAAAACCAAACGCACTTAAATGGGTATATATTAAGGTATGAATATAAACAGATATGCGCTTATACTGCTGACACGCTTGGATATAGCAGATAACGTTGGTAGCTCCATAAGGCTGTTCACAGAAGTTTTCGTTGTTTAAAAGAAAGTAGCCTCATCAGAAAACGCCAACAATTCGTAGTAACACCTGCAGAAGCTCGACTATTGCTACTAAGAATAGTAGGTGACCCTGTACGTAAATGAATGTGGTGTAGTTAGCATAAGTATCCATTACTATACGATTACACTGTTGGTGAAAAATTTGTGTTGACGGCAACTATTACCTATGGGTAATCATCCAGAAAGACCTAAAGTAGGGTGACCACATAAAATAAACTGTAGGGAAATCAGATGCCAGGGTGAGATTCACTTAAAGAATCCTACGCGAAAGAAATTGCTTACATTTTTTCGATCTGGGACCCATACCATGTTAGATTAATACAAGAGCGAGACGTTTCGTCACGTATCTGTTACATCAGCTCGAGAACCACACAGAAATGCTAAACAAGCTCCAGTGGCCGAGGCTGCAGGGGGGGCGTTGCACATCACGGAGAGATTTAGTTTCGAAACCACAAGGGAGTAATTTTCGTGACGAGCCTGGGTGACATATTACTTCCACCTACATACGTCTCGAGAAATGATCACAACGTGAAAATCCGAGAAACTGGAGCTGATCCGCGGGCTTATCGAGTACCATTCTTCGCATTCCTCCATAAGGGAAGAGAGGTACCAGAGATATCCTCCTTCGACTAAGTAAAGTGTCTTGCTTTTTGTAACTCTAGGAGACGTATGGAAAGAATGACTCCCATGAAACCTCCGCTCAAACGTCGCTGGCTACCTGGAGACGTGTGTATGAGAACGTGATTTGTTGTCCCACTCTTCTTGGAACATATACTCTCGGAATACTTACAGCAACCATGTCTGTAATGCACAACGGCTGTTTTCTAGTGTTCACCAGTAGAGCATGGTACTGTTACTGAAAGACCCAGTGACGGAACTATGGAGACACTATTTTGTCGCAAACAAACCTGACTACTACGACTTCAGTATGTTGACCACAGCCTATGACGTGGCGCTGATATGTTTGTGTGAACAGGGGAGGAAAAACGCTGCACCACGAAGGAGTTCTGCAAATTTATCACAAGCTGATACTCATACAGTTATAGACAGATAAAGGCAAACTGTTAACATCGGTGGCCAATGAATGATCATGTGACACTGCAGGCAAATTCATCGAGGAGTGGCAAGGATTCGTCGATATCAGGGCATAAATTTTTTATGAATTTCTTTCCATGTACTCGGTTGGCAAGTAAGTACGCCCAGACAGCCGCGTCAACAATATGCACCGATGTCATAATTTGAGGAAGGTCGTGTAACTAATATAAGCCGGTTGGAGTGGTCGGTGAATCGGTCAAATTTGAGTAAGAGCGATATCACTATTCTACGATGAATGGGTGAACCAGGGCCGGACACACCGGAAGCGGTCGATCTAGAGAGAAAACAGAACGTAAGGATCAATCGTCAAAGAGGTACTTACAGCCAAGGATTCATCATTGTCATGGATCCTATGTCAGACTGGTGCTTCAGCAGCGACGAGGACCATTAATAAAAAGCTCACAGAAAGAGGGCTAAGCGCACGCTGCCGTTTGTGCCGCCTACCATTAACCTCTGTATATCAGAAAGCCCTTTTGTGGTGGTGTTGAGCCCATTCGGCCTGAAAGCCCATAGACAGGAGTAAAATTGTCTTCAGTGATAAGTCCCGAATCGAACTGAGCCACAATGACCAGCGGAGACGTATTCGAAGACGCCTCGAACAGCCTTAGGATTCTAAACCGACTGTCACACGCCGTTTAGCCCGACAGCCCAGACTGATGGTAGAGAGTGTCGTTTCTTTGCACAGCAGGACACTCTTGTCCTTTATCCGCATCATTCTTACAGCACATAGGTAAGTATATTCTACGCTTCGTTTTATTGTTCTTTATGGCAAGCAATCCTGGGTCTACATTTCAGCAAGATACTGCCCGCTCGCACACTACGACAGTTTCTACTGTTTGGCTTGGTGCTTGTCAAACCCTATCGTGGCCAGTAATGGTGCCGAATCTCGCTCCAAGTGAGAACATAGAAGCATTATGGAAAGGACTATCCAACCAGCCCGGGATTTTGAAGAGGTAAAGCGCCCATTGCACCTAATTTGGCACTATGTCTCTCAGAATGAGATCCAATAACTCTGTCAATCAATGCCAAAGGGAATAACTGCTTTCAGAGACGTCATATGTGGACTAACGTCTTATTAACGTGTTCAACTTGTAAAGCTCTTTCTCTTGAATAAATCATCCCATTTTTATTGAATTATAATCATTTGTTTGTCTGTACGTTCTTTTTTAAAAAATAAGCTTTACAATTACTTTGAATGCATGTCGGAACTGTGGAATGGGTACTGAATTCGAATTGTTGTGTAGCGTTTTATAACTGCAAGTGATGTACTTACTCTGTGTTATTGTTGGCAAGAGTTTATACGAATCGATTGGGCCGTGCAACTCCCAATACCAATAAATAAATACAGGCACTGCAAAATACATTCAACCCCTTAGGCGAAAGCAGCAACAGTGCAACGAGATACATTCTAGTCACTCACAAAAAAATATAAATATGCTAGTTACTGCCTCAGCAGTGTGCAATGCCAACCATAACAGTTTGAAATGCGCATGAAATCCACGGAGGCTGTACTGATTATGGTGTTGTACTAACAGTGATTTTTTTAGCAAAACTATATTGCAAGTTTGGCTTTTCAAAAGCATTTGACAACTGAAGTTACATTACTCACAACTGATTCACAAAGAATGAGATTTAAACAGCAAGTATTATCCAACTTCAGTAATCCAACACAAATGCAGATCACCAAATTCCTTGTAGCTCTGTTAACAAAACTTAGAAGCATTACAAAAGTGAAATACCTAATTAGTCTTTTTATCAAAACAGTTTACGTACATTCTGGGGCTACTCAGCAATTACAAATTATCTGCCAACTCGTATATACCAACGCGCTGGCGAAAACAAAAATTATAATTATCTTTACCTTGCTTGCATGAAGACTTCTTCTTTCATGTTATCGTAATTCCTACATTAATCTAAGAATTGGTGGCTTCACACAGCACACCATAAAAGCTGTCCACTCCATCGTCTTTCGCTCACAATCAGCAGCCTACAACTGTGTGCCAAGCGCTCTCTTTTCCAATACTATAATAACAATATCTCTGGATCTGCGGTCTTAGGCGGTCAGCGATATAAAGCCTATCAAAGACATACATCGTTTATAAAATCGTATTCGGGTGCCACATACAAATGTGTCCCAGTAGACTCCTTTCAATAAGATCTATCAATTTTCGTCTCATTTGGCTAAGTCCTTCGTTGTGTGTCGTTCTTTGTCCTAGTTTGTATTAGACCTGTTGAAATAACTACAAATGTCTATGTTGTAAACACTGACTTATTCAGCAACGCAAACACTCTCATGTTATCGATGTACAAATAGTATAGCTTCTGCCGATGCTCATTTCAGTCCAAATCTCCCATATGACTGTATTCTTCACATCATAGACATTGCTCCATGACACTGTCTCGTAGTTGGGCTGCTAATTTACTGTCGAACTCGCCGTCGGCGTGTGTGCCGATTCCTTCGGCGGAAAGGTCGCTGCTCTTTGGCACATGAGCTGCAATGGACCTGCTGAACTCGATGGAACTGCAACTGAAACTCCACGTTAAGTTGAGATATGCGGCTTGTATCCTGGTTTGCGTGGTGATATGAAACTACACACGACTCATTCTACATGAGCGCTGGCGTGCTGAACAGTTTCTGTTATGCTGGTGGCCTCTGTTGCAGTCTGCTCGATTTGCTAGCGGTCTCGCTTCGCCTTGCGAGAAGCTGCTCCGTGCAATCCGTGTTGCTACAGCTGAGGATGACCTACAGTGCAGTCGCGACCGCACGACTCGCAGTAATAACAGAAACCCGCGTCTCTTCGTGGGATCTTCTGTATCTCTTCTATTCATCCGACATGGTAAAGGTCTTGAATTCATGGTAGTATTCAAGAATCGCTCGAACAAGCGTTTTGTAAACCAGTTTCGAGGACGAAATAAATTTCCCTTCGATTACTCCAATAAATATCAGCCTCGGGTTTGACGGAGTCTTTCTGTAAAACACCATAACGCGAATGTCACATACTGTGAGATCAGGTGTCCTTGGAGACTAAAGGCGCAATGTGAGATCGGTAATACCCATACGAACGACCCATTGTCACAATGCTGTACTCTCGACAAAAATCACTGTCTTACCCGAACTGCAGTTGGTGAAACGGAGGACGAGAAACGCCTCGTATGGTGTGTTATCGCCATCCCGACCCTGTGCGCTTCGGGTAATAAACGAGATAGTGAGCGAACACAGTAGCTAGCTGCACATACAGAGATCCTACCGGCAACCGCTTGAAATAGACACGTACAACTTACATCCAGGCAAATCTCTATTTAAAATTCAATCGAAATTTCGACCTTGATTCAAGTAGAAAATATAATCTTGTTAAATTTGATTCATATTTTTGTAAGACCCTTTGTACTGTAAACAGTACCGACCCAATAACAATGTCCTGCAGTACTCCTGAAATTAGTTTCGCAGGTCCCCATTTCTTCCCCTTAACATTACGCCTTACGTCTCTCTGATCCAAAGGTTTGAATCCAGTCACAAATCTGGTACTATTCTCGGTAATCTCGGATTTTGGTGACTAAACGTCATTTAAGGTAACTTAATGTTTTTCAATGTGTTTTCAATGTGTAATCACTCTGAGACTTATCGTTAGATCTACAAAGGAGTTATATCACAGAATATTGCTGGTGGAAATATGCTGTCAAGGCAGTAGAAGTAGTTTAGTTCCACATAAAAGAAAAAGCTATGCATGTATTTCGGTTTCTAATGAATTTTCGAGAACCCCTGATGACTGTTTCATGAACGCCTGGTTACTGAACGTCTAAGTTAAAAGAGTTTACAAACGTCTTTAATGTGTCATAAGTAATTTGAGGTAAGATAGAAGCCTCACCCTGTATATTTGCAGGCTGGCTATTTTCAATCTCTCTTCGTAATTTGTAAAATGACGCTGACATTAGTGTGTTTGTGGATCTCATGTAAAACGACAATTTATGCATTTTTAATACTAGAAATGTGTGTGGTATACAAGAAAGCTGTGTGGTACTGCTTGTGTCTTTGTCTCAACATTATCATGTTACACACTACTGGTCAAATTTTCCAAGTGGTGCTTTAATAACGTAGGAAATAATTAAATCTTCCCTCATATTTTTAAGTAGAAGAGAGATGCATATGTAACCAAATCGATTACTATACGCAAACCTCTTTTTGTCGACTGTCACTTTTCGTTTGGTTCCAAGTATATTATCATAAACATCTCATTGAATTAATCAGTATTAAAATAGTGCCTTTTATTTTTACAGGTGAGTACGGTTCAATCGGATCGGATTATACCCAAGTACTGGGTTGATACGCTGTCGCAGGCAGGTAAATTGTGAAATTAAGTCTTTGAGTAAATGATGTCTTGTTTTTATAAGTAACGCATTATCAAATTCACTTTTACAAAATGGTTCAACGGTGACTATTCTTACAATTTTTTTTCTCTTTTAAACTACGAATATCTTTGACGTCTGGGGAATTTTTAAGTATTGGAAATGTATCAGTCATACATGTTATACAACAAAAACACATATTTAGAACAGTTTCCATCTAGTATGTATTCGTGTATACATTCTATATCGTAACTTTGTGAAGCGTAAGACCAATTTCAGCAAGCGATTTTATGCAGTTGGTTAATAATGGGTAAGCTAGTAGTCAATAATTATTAACCTCCTTCTCTTCATTTCTTTCTTCGGTATTTGCTGTTTAGTATCCCATGATCCGTCCTACCTAGTCGCTACTAAACTTTACACTTTTTAATTTGTGATTACAATTACAGAATACCGAGCATCAAACTGAGAGAGAGCGAGAGCGAGAGAGAGAGAGAGAGAGAGAGAGAAAACATAACCTGCACCCTAAGTTGACACGTCATCTCCACATCAATAAGACACGAAGATTATGTGCTATGCATTTACAGTAAATTCAATACCATGGTGGCTGCAGTACACAAATAGTCTGAACAGATGAGTTGGAAAACTGCCGCGTTCCCGTCTAATTCTTGTCGTGCTTATTATGAGACAACTGCTGATACAGCGAGTTGTGAACTAGTGGTTTAAAGCAATGCCAAGCCGAGCAGTGGAATATCGCTCGCTCTTCGTAACACTACAGTACTTCTATAATTGCCACAAAGTTATCGAACTTTGCTCCGAACTCATGGTACAAAATAGAGCCTTGGAATGGTCTTATTTCGGTGAATTCTCGTACAGGACTCGTATAAGTATTTAGTATACCTGTCAAGTTGTCCATTACAACTTACAGGTATCCAAAAAAGTGGATTCAGTCAGTAGGCTAATCTAGTCATTAATGGCAATGAGTAATAGTTAGCCAGCCGCTGTGGCCAAGCGGTTAAAGGCGCTACAGTCTGGAACCGCGCGGCCACTACGGTCGCAGGTTCGAATCCTGCCTCGGGCATGGATGTGTGTGATGTCCTTAGGTTAGTTGGGGTTAAGCAGTTCTAAGTTCTAGGGGACTGATGACCTTAGAAGTTAAGTCCCATAGTGCTCAGAGCCATTTGAACCATTTGAAGTAATAGTTATCGTCTCTTAAACTCAACAGGCAATACAAATAAATGTTGAAGTATGTGTAGAGGAGGTAGAGCAGATGGTGGTTCAAGTTAGCCATGGGCATAAATATAAATATGAATCACTAAAAAAGCTCTTGCAACGATATATTCTTTACCACAGAAACTCATTTCTAGATCGCTCTCAGGTGATGAAGGTTATCGTTAATTCGGTTTCCGGAAAGTGACTGTGTACGTCTGTCGGATCTACTGCTGCGATATATTTTGCAATTTGTGGTTCAGTGACGCACACATATTACTAACATAATAAGGTTTCCTGTTTAAACAGCAGTTTTTTTCCTTTCTGACAGCCAAGAGAACTTCCTTGCTAGCTAATGCTGTAACAAAAACTTTTCCTAACTGAAGATCTCTTGATCTAAACTAGTCTCGACACAAAGAATGAGCCTGTTTTTGGTGTTTAGTAATGTTTTACTCAGATATTTATAAGCTGTGGTACCCTGTTTACAGAAAACAGCCTCGCAAAAAGTGAGAAGTTCATAACGGGTAGTATTATAGAAAGAGTTGTCAACCATTGAATGTGAATATGTACATATGGAAGAGCTAGCGAAATAGGAATCTCACAATTAGCACTGTATGAAATCTTTGTCTACGGAAGGAGGTCTTGGGAAGAACTTTATATCTCGACAAATCCTTGGGTAGAATTTTATCGATATTCCAGCAGTATCTCATTAGAGTGTAATTTTGAGGTGTAGAAATCTCGTCAACTGTCGTCATTATGAAAAGCATACTGTCATCTGTCGAAATGCTGCCAGAGATCGTATCAAAGATTGCGGTGATAGTGGCATGTAATGGAACGTAATAAATTCAGTGAATATCGCTATAGTTTGAGACACTCTATCCGGCGTCACTAAAGAGGCTAGTACTCCATTTACCATTCGGTAAAAGAAACTATATGGAATATAACAGTACTCATGGTTAACAAGGGGCTTCATTACGATATGCTATAATATTTTCTGTGTATCTGAACTGCGGTAGCCCGGTATCAGAGGTAAAAGTGATTATGTTATCTATATTTTGGCCTCGAACTTATCCACTCTGCTGTGCATTGGTCACTTCGCTGAAACTCTGCATTTGCACTTTGGAGACGAATGGGGGAAGAACGCGCTACAACACAGGTATAACTCTTTTGGGATGCATCACAGTGTACGCTTTTACGCTTTGCATGTGTTAACATACATTGATGAACCTAAAGGTAATGAGCATCCACTTAATGACGTATACGACCAACTTTGGTACGTAATACGACAGCGAGTCTCTGTGGCATGGATTCGAGAAATCCTTGATAACTCTCCTGAGGTACTGAGGCATCATATGTCTACGCACCAGTCATGTGGTTCCTGTGAATTACAGTCAGATAGTTTGTGGGTGTGAAGGTGCCACATGGTAGCCTCCCAGTGGAATCCAATAGGGTGCATATAAGCCAAATATGTTTACCATGCACATAAAATCACTGTAGCGCGATTCTGGCTTTTTGATACAGACAGTTGGTCTTTTGGTAAATGCCATCGGTGTCGGGGAAGAAATCGAACATGAGGGGATGAAGGTGGTTAGCAATAATGTTCCTGTGTCCATTATACTCATTTAACAATCCGGCTGCCTTTGATTACAGCCACAGGTGAATGTTCCCCATTGTATAATAGAGCCTCCGCCGGCCTGGGCCTGTGGCGCGTTGCTTCTCTTGATGAGTCTGGACGACAGATCCTCCAGCCTGGTGTAACAAGTAACGTAACTCTGCCTATCAGGAGACACATCTCCATTAACCCACGGATCTATTACAATGTTCCCTTACCCGCTGCAGTAGTTATTGACATTGTTCTTAGGTCAATATGGGAACAAGTAGGGATCGTTTGCCACCGAGACCACGTTCAACAATGTGAGCGGCGCGGTGTGCTCCGCAAAAAGTGTGCTTGCACTTGTTTTCCGTGATATCTGCTACAGATCGCTGGCTGTTTTGCTTTATAAAGCGGGCAGCATCTGACATCCACATTCTGTGATGAAGCTAGGACGTCCAATGTTTGGTCACCCACTCGTGATTTCGCCGTCCTTCAGCTATTTTGCATAGACTCTTAGGACATCAGCACTCCAACAGTGAACCAACTTCGCCGTTTTCCGTATGCTCATTCCCAGACGCCAAGCCATAATGTCGGGCTTCGGTTGAGCTTTTAACCATATGCTAGATACTATACTTGTTGCCCGGTCTCTGGTGAGCTACAGAGAACGGATCACGCAGATTAACTACAGGAAATGATAATGTGCAACGGAAACAACTTAAGGAATGATAATTGAGAGTCGAGGTCCGATCAAGCACGACAAATTGGATACCCCAGCATGCACATATACGTATTAATGAGAGGAGGGATCATGTAATTCATAATAGAAACAAGTCGTCGCTATAACAAACAGGTTTATTATCAAGAAGCAAGATACACTCCTGGAAATGGAAAAAAGAACACATTGACACCGGTGTGTCAGACCCACCATACTTGCTCCGGACACTGCGAGAGGGCTGTACAAGCAATGATCACACGCACGGCACAGCGGACACACCAGGAACCGCGGTGTTGGCCGTCGAATGGCGCTAGCTGCGCAGCATTTGTGCACCGCCGCCGTCAGTGTCAGCCAGTTTGCCGTGGCATACGGAGCTCCATCGCAGTCTTTAACACTGGTAGCATGCCGCGACAGCATAGACGTGAACCGTATGTGCAGTTGACGGACTTTGAGCGAGGGTGTATAGTGGGCATGCGGGAGGCCGGGTGGACGTACCGCCGAATTGCTCAACACGTGGGGCGTGAGGTCTCCACAGTACATCGATATTGTCGCCAGTGGTCGGCGGAAGGTGCACGTGCCCGTCGACCTGGGACCGGACCGCAGCGACGCACGGATGCACGCCAAGACCGTAGGATCCTACGCAGTGCCGTAGGGGACCGCAGCGCCACTTCCCAGCAAATTAGGGACACTGTTGCTCCTGTGGTATCGGCGAGGACCATTCGCAACCGTCTCCATGAAGCTGGGCTATGGTCCCGCACACCGTTAGGCCGTCTTCCGCTCACGCTCCAACATCGTGCAGCCCGCCTCCAGTGGTGTCGCGACAGGCGTGAATGGAGGGACGAATGGAGACGTGTCGTCTTCAGCGATGAGAGTCGCTTCTGCCTTAGTCCCAATGATGGTCGTATGCGTGTTTGGCGCCGTGCAGGTGAGCGCCACAATCAGGACTGCATACGACCGAGGCACACAGGGCCAACACCCGGCATCATGGTGTGGGGAGCGATCTCCTACACTGGCCGTACACCACTGGTGATCGTCGAGGGGACACTGAATAGTGCACGGTACATCCAAACCGTCATCGAACCCATCGTTCTACGATTCCTAGACCGGCAAGGGAACTTGCTGTTCCAACAGGACAATGCACGTCCGCATGTATCCCGTGCCACCCAACGTGCTCTAGAAGGTGTAAGTCAACTACCCTGGCCAGCAAGATCTCCGGATCTGTCCCCCATTGAGCATGTTTGGGACTGGATGAAGCGTCGTCTCACGCGGTCTGCACGTCCAGCACGAACGCTGGTCCAACTGAGGCGCCAGGTGGAAATGGCATGGCAAGCCGTTCCACAGGACTACATCCAGCATCTCTACGATCGTCTCCATGGGAGAATAGCAGCCTGCATTGCTGCGAAAGGTGGATATACACTGTACTAGTGCCGACATTGTGCATGCTCTGTTGCCTGTGTCTATGTGCCTGTGGTTCTGTCAGTGTGATCATGTGATGTATCTGACCCCAGGAATGTGTCAATAAAGTTTCCCCTTCCTGGGACAATGAATTCACGGTGTTCTTATTTCAGTTTCCAGGAGTGTACATGATTTGGCACCGTAAAAGAACTGATCGTTTCATACTTGCACAAGAGGCTCTCCATAAACGGATACCTACGCAAATAATATACAAATGCGACCAGCAACCCTAAGTATGGTTAGTAAATTACAGGAATAACACGGAAAAATACTTTTGTTCACAAGTCGGGTGGCCAAAGTCCATACTGATACAAAGTAGTTGGCTCCAAAAAATTATAACTGAATAATTGGTTGCCGAAGGGAGTGAACTACACTGAAGAGGTAAAGAAATTGGTAAACGTGCCTAATATCGTGTAGGGCCGCCACAAGCACAACGTGTCACGGACTTGGATAATGGGTGGTGTAACAGGGAACTCAAACAATGAATCCTGCAGGGCTGTGCATAAACCCGTAAGAGATTCAGGAGGTGGAGATCTCTTCTGAACAGCATGTTGCAAGCCATCCCAGACATGCTCAATAGTGTATATATCTAGGGAGTTGGTGCCAACGGATGTGTTTAAACTCAGCAGAGTCGTCCTGGAGCAAATCAATAGCAAATCTGGACAAGCGGGTTGTCGCACTGCCCTGTTGGAATTGCCCAAGTCCGTCGGAACGCACAATGAACGTGAAGGGACCAGACAGGACGCTTACATACGGGTCACCTCCCAGAGTCGTATCTAGGCATATCAGGGGTCTCATATCACTCCCACTGAAGCGCCCCACATCATTACAGGGCCTCCACCAGCTTGAATAGTCCCCTGCTAACGTGCAGGTTCCATGGATTCATGGGGTTGTCTCCATATCCGTACACATCCATCCGCTCGATGCAATTTGAAACGAGACTCGTCCGTCTAGGCAACATGGTTCCAGTCATCAACAGTCCAATGTCGGTTTTGTCGGGTCCAGGCGAGGCGTTAAGCTTTGTGTCATGCAGTTATCGAGGGTACAAAAGTGAGCCTTCGGCTCCGAAAGCCTGTATTGATGATGTTTCGCCGAATGGTTCGCACGCTGACACTTATTCATGGCCCAGTTGTCGTCGTTGGTCGCGTTCTTGCAGGATCTTTTTCTCGCCACAACGATGTCGGAGATTCGGCGTTTTACCGGATTAGTGATATTCACGGTACACTCGTGAAATGGTCGTACGGGAAAATCCCCACTTCATCGCTACCTCGCAGATGCTCTATCCCATCGCTCGTGCTCCGACTTTAGCACCACGTTCAAACTCAAATCTTGAACCTGCCATTGTAGTACCAGTAACCGATCTAACAATTGCACCAGACACTTGTTTTCCCATGTAGGCGTTGTCGACCGCAGCGCCGTATTGTGCCTCATGTCTCTGTATTTGAATATGCATGCCTATACCAGTTCCTTTGGCGCTTCAGCGTAACACAGTGCCCTACGGAATCGGTGAGCGTAACGCTGGCGCATCTTACCAGACTTGTGACGCAAATATGGAAAGCGGTGACAGTAGCGGCCGGATACTCTAGACTCAGGTCTCTATCTGTCCTCAGTGCTCAGATGAAGGAATCGTCCTGCAAGATAGCTAGGCTCATCTCGCCAGTTGTCCAATAACAAGTCTTTACTCCATGATCTCCCAGTAGCAAATGTGTTCAATATAAACGCCCTGAAACTTCACTGTTTCTGTCAAGGTAAGGAACTCATCGGCAGATTGTGGCAAATATTCCGAATTCCATCGACTAAAACATAAGCGAAAAAGTTAAACAATTTCCTAATTTTTCAGATTTTCGCTATATCCTACCAATCTAGCTGTGGGGTTGGGATGAAGGAATAAAATATTCCACACTCCATGGTACTATTTTTGAACGGACCGATGAGATGGTCGGGACATTGTCACAGGCGAGAAAGAGTTTGCGCTGTAGAAAATAATAGTAAAAACCAGTGATAATGCTGGATTCTGAAACTTAAACTGAACATTATTTTGTGGCATGGCTCTTGAGGAAAATGGCTGTTCACACGCCAGCCACTGGAGAGCGACACCAGAAAAAACGTCCCTTCCCTTTTACTGAATGTTCCGTCGTTGCTTGGCAGAAGATGATGATAGTAAAAATAACGTTACAAAGGGAAAGAACTTTCCAATGTTCTGCTAAGTTATATTTATTTTGTTACGAACCGGATTTCGTCTTCTCAGACCATCTTCAGGTGGCAACTGAATCTCGCAAACACAGATAAACATAATATGCGACTTACACAGATATCGTTTATACAGAAAATACAAGTGACAAAGTGTTTATATAGAAAAATATTAGAATAGTTACATTTACGGAAATTGGGGTAAACAAAGTTTTGTGTGAAGATACATATAACAAATGACGATAAATAAAATGAAATTACAGTCTGAATCTAGTACTTGTAATGAAAACTTAATTTAACGAATGAGAAAATGGGAACTGAATCTGTCAATTTAATGCAACGATGGAATTCTGTGCCATGTGTTTCCAGTAGGGTCATCTTTTTTCTTTTTTTTTTCTTTTACTTTTCCTGACAGAATATAAAAGTTCACATTCTGCATCATATGGATAGTTCTCTGCTAAAAGATGATCAGCAAAGATCGAATCTTTTTTCTGTAATTTGACCTTCGCTAATATACATTAGTAGAGAACCATCCATATGATGCAGGATGTGAACTTTTACATTCTGTCAGGAAAAGAAGAACTATGACCCTTTTGGAAGTACTGATATCAACAAAAATGTGACAAAGAGTTCCAGCATAGTATTAAATAATCAAGCTCAGTTTCCATTTTCTCCCTCGTTAAATTAAGTTTTCGTTAACTAGATTCTGACTGTAATTTCGTTCTATTTCTCATCATTTGTTATTTCGCATAAAAACTTTGTTTACCATCCGTTTTAGTTAATCCAATTATTTTAATAATTTTCTTATGTATACTACGCAAACACTTTGTCACTTTTGTATTTTCTGTGTAAGCAATATATGTGTAAGTCGCACATCATGTTTATCTGTATTTGCGACATTCATTTGTCGCCTGAAGATGGCCTGAAAAGGTGAAAGCCGGTTCGTGAACATTACGTATTGTTTTCCTTTCTAATATTGTTACTTATCGTTATAATGTATTCTACCAAAACTGCTGTATTTGGTAGGAAAAAGCCGTCGCGTCTATCACCTGGAGTACGAGAGTGGGGAACTCAGTACATTGTCGGTTACCTGAGCTGAGACCCCGTGGGATTCAGAGAACATTTTTTTATGCTCTAGCTTGTCCTTTTAAGAAGACAGCTCGTGGGTTCTCCGTTCTGCAGTCCGTTTACTGCACTAAAAATGACGAAAAGAAGGCAATAAAGGGCTATGTCACAGGACGTTCTAAATCTAGATTGCAGTCCTTATGTACCATCAGAGGCCGACTGCATTGATCAAGGGAATGAGCATAAAATATTCTGAAATACGTTGAGTGATAGTTTTAGTGCAATTACCAAACTGCCTTTTGTCAAACCGACTTACATCAGTGTATTTCCCCATTTGCATCACGCACAACCGCTAGAAAAATCGTTATCTAGACTTGCTAGTACTTTATAGGAAGAATGGTATAAGATGCGGAAAGTACGTGTATTGATCTGCTCCGAGATGAGGGGAAACTGTTTTGAAATCCAAGGGTTTCTCTGTTAGTCATGATAATGTTTGTGTTTTTGATAATGCCATGTTTTTGTCCGGCCCCATATCTGTCTGCAGCTTTGCTAATCAATGAGCTATATTGGCATCGTTGTTCTTAGTTTTTTCAACAGATTGGTCTAGGAGTAGCGTCCTTGATTTGCGAACGAAACGTCCTCGGTCCCGACTTCGAAATGCAGCACCTCTTGTATTTTGATTAATAATCTGCATTGGTAGCCGAAGACTTCCGGCGCAAGAAGTCACCCTCCTTCTGGCAACGCCCTTCCCAAAGAGGGTGGATGAGCGGACAGAGGTTCAGGGCACTTTCTTGCCATTGTGGTGGGATAACTAACCCTAAAGACGGAAGAATCAGCAGTGATCAACGGCATGAGGATGCAGAAGGCAATGGTAACCACTGCATTAAAGACACATAACATGTATCCACAGGACATGTGGCCTATAATTGAGAAAGTGTGATGATGATCACGCCATTGCCAAAAGATTCTGAAATAGTCCCCAATTCGTATCTCCGAGAGGGGTCTGCCAAGGGGCAGATGACCGTGGGGGGTAGCTTAAAGAGTGTGTTACAGTGAACAGTTCAGTGATAGGTTTGCTCTTATCAGAATCAACAGCAAACCGTCATCGACAACGATAGTTCAGGAATACATGCCGACGTTGCATCCTGAAGATGAAGAGATAGAGGAAGTATATGAGGATATTGAAAGGGTAATACAGTACTTAAAGTGAAATGAAAATCTAATAGTCATGGGGACTGGAATGAAGTTGTAGGGGAAGGAGTAGAAAAAAAAGGTTACAGGAGAATATGGGCTTTGGACAACGAATGGGAGAGGTGAAATACTAATTGATTTATTAAGTTCTGTAATAAATTTCAGCTAGTAATAGAGAATACTCTGTTCAGAAATCACAAGAGGAGGAGGAATACTTCGGAAACGCCGGGAGATGTGGGAAGATTGCAGCTGGACTACATAATTTTGAGAGAGACATTTAGAAATCAGTTACAGGATTGTAAGGCGTACTCCGAAGGACTTATAGACTGAGATCACAATGTAGTAATGATGAAGAGTACGCTGAAGTGCAAGAGATTAGTCAGGAAGAAACAACACGCAAAGACGTGGAACATATGTAGAAGTACTAAGGGATGACGAGACATGCTTGAAGTTCGCTAAGCCTGTAGATACAGCTATAAGGAATAGCTCAGTATGCAGTACGGGTGAAGCGGAATGGATGTCTCCTAAAAACGGCTCTCACAGAAGCTGAAAAGAAAAGCATAGATACAAAGAAATTAACTGCAAAGAAATCATGGGTAACAGAAGAAACACTGCAGTTATCGATGAAAGAAGGAAGTACAAAAAGGTATAGGGAAGTTCAGGAATACACAAATACAAGTCGCTGAGAAATGACAAAAACAGGAAGTGCAGGGAAGCTAAGAGAAATGGCTGCATGAAAAAATTTGAAGAAATCGAGAAAGAAATGATTGTCGGAAGGATTGACTCAGCATAAAGAAATTTCAAAACAACTTCGGTGACATTAAAAAAAAAAAAAAAAAAGGTTCAAATGGCTCTGAGCACTATGTGACTTAACATCTGAGGTCATCAGTCCTCTAGAACTTTGAACTACTTAAACCTCGCTAAACCTAAGGACAGGTTAAGTAGTGTGTACGCTTAGGGACTGATGACCTTATCAGTTAAGTCCCATAAGATTTTACACACATTTGAACATTTTTTTAACCTAAGGACGTCACATACATCAATGCCCGAAGCAGGATTCAAACCTGCGACCGTAGCGGTCGCGCGGCTCCAGACTGAAGCGCCTAGAACCGCTCGGCCACACAGGCCGGCTGACATTAAAAGCAAGAATCGTAATATTAAGAGTACACCGGGAAATCCTCTGTTAAATGTAAAGTGGAGGGAGCGGCTAGGAGTACATTGAAGGCCTCTATGAGGGGGAAGATTTGTCTGATGTGATAGAAGAAGAAACATGAGTCGATTTAGAAGAGTAGGGGATCCAGTATTAGAAACAGAATGAAATAGAGCTTTCGAGGAGTTAAGATCAAGTAAGGCAAAAGGGATGGATAAAACTCCATCAGAATTTCTAAAATCATTGGGAGTTGTGGCAACAAGATGACTATTCACGTTGGCGTGTAAAATGTATGTCTCTGGCGACGTACCCACTGACCTTTGGAAAAATATCATCCACACAATCCCGTAGACTGCAACAGCTGATAAGAGTGAGAATTATCGCATAATCAGCTTAACAGCTCATGCATCCATGTTGCTGACAATAATAATCTAAAGAAGAATGGGAAAGAAAACTGAGGATGTGTTGGATGACGATCACCTTGGCTTCAGGAAAGGTAGAGGCACCAGTGAGGCAATTCTGACTTTTCGGTTGATAATGGCAGCAATTCTAAAGAAAAATCGAGACACGGTCATAGGCTTTGTCGACTTGGAAAAAGCGTTCTACAATGTAAAATTGTGCAAAATGTTCGAAATTCTGAGAAAAATAGAAGTAAGCTATAGCGAGAAACGGGTAATATACAAATGTACAAGAGGCAAGAGGGAATAATGAGAGTGGACGATCAAGAACGGAACGCTCAGATTAAAAAGGGTGTAAGGCAGAGATGTAGTCTTTTGCCACTACTATTCGATCTGTACATCGAACAAGCAATGATGGAAATGAAAGAAGGTTTAAGAGTGGAATTAAAATTGAAGGTGAAAAGATATCAGTGATTCGATTCGCTTATGACGTGGCCATTCTGAGTGAAATTGAAGAATACTTACATGTGAATGGAACGAATAATCAAATGAGTAAAGAATATGGATTGAGAGTAAATCGAAGAAAGACGAAAGTAATAAGAAGTAGCAGAAACGAGAGCAGCGAGAAAGTTAACATAAGGATTGATGGTCACGAAGTAGATGGTTCTGTGCAGGGTCGGAGAGAAAAGGAATATTGTGGAAAACACTGATAAGAAGAAGGGTCAGGGTGATAGGACATCTGTTAAGACCTCAGGGAATAATCTATATGGTATTAGACGGAGCTTTAGAGAGCGAAAACTGTAGAGGAAATTTGAAATACATCCAGCAAATTGTTGAGGATGTAGGTTGCAAGTGCTACTCTGAGATGCAGTATTTGGCATGGGACAGGATTTCGTGGCGGGCCGCATCAAACCGGTTAGAAGACTGATGACACAAAAAAGAAGGAACTTCTCTGCTTGCTAATTAGAGATGGCGATCTCGCCATCTTTGGATAAATACTTCCATGTGATAAAATTTCAATGGGTGTGAATAGTACTTCAGGTTATGTGTATACATATACTTAAAAAAGTGCGTCATACAGTCTTCGCTGCTGTGTGATACGGCCATCCAAAGGCAGTTTGATCATTTGGGGAAAAGCTAATGTAAGATGTATCGTAACGTGAACTAGCAGTCTGAAGATGAATCTTTCATTCGAAATTGGTAGCGGCGCTATTTAAGTAAATAAATATCATTGTAAAAAGGGGCTGGTTGCTGTTGTTTTCTCTGTAAGGGTCAACCTTATACTTGCCCTATCAAGTAAATCTTCAGGTTTCTTGCAGATAACATTGAATGGTTGTAGGTGGTTCACTTTACTGCCCCCTGACTTCTCTTAGGTGGTGCACAGGGTCATAGCGTTTTGTCCTGCTTGTTGGTATTCCGATTACTATGGATTGCCTTTTCGATTGTCATCTTTTATTTGAAGTTCGCTGATGCTATTTGAGTTTACGTATTGTAATTTTGTCATTTGGAGATTAGAGCTGTGGACATTAGAAGAAAGAAGTACTCTTCTGTTTAGGTTCAATAGAGGTATGACAGCAGCGGAGACGGCCGGAAATATTTGAGCCGTGAATGGGGATAGTGCCATTGAGTAGACACGGAAAGAAAATGGTTTTCTCGTTTCAAGGAGGATCGTTTGACATTATTGATCCTCCATGTTCGGGAAGACCTTCTGGGTTTGATGTCGGTCGTTTAAATGCCTTAATCCACAATGATCAACGTGGGAGTGATCGAGAACTGGCATATGAGATGAACTGTGATCATTCCATCATCGTGCAACATTTGCATTTTTGGAGGTCCAAAACTCGAGTGTGTGTGAGTATTGAATGCTCTAAGCCATAATCACTAAAATCTGCGGGTGGCCGCAAGTACATCTCTGCTTGCTCGTCATCAACTACACTGTGAACAACATCGACCATTCCCATCCTGCACCGTTACTGGGAACGAGAAATGGTATCTTTACACAAACATAAGGAAAAGAGGTTAATAGTTGAGTCCAAACAAAGCAGCAACTCCCTATGTAAATACCTGCTCGCATTCACAAAAGATAATGTCATGCATCTGGTGGAACATCGACGGTTTAGTGTACTACGAACTTGCTTCCTCCTCGTATGACCATCCCTGCAGACACTTATAGTCAATAACTAGGACTCCTGCAGACGCAGTCCATCAACAAGACTGAACGAAGTCATTCTAATCAACGATAACGCCTGCACGTATTCTGCTATACTGACAAAAACATATTAAACAGGAGTGGACTTGGAAAATCATTCCAGACCCACCTCATTCATGTGATCTTGGGACCTCGGATTATAACCTTTACCACTCTATATTAGAACTTCCTTTCCGCATGCAAATTTGCTCCGAACAATGGTTGATGAGTTGTTATCGTCATAACCACGAGATTTCTACAGCGGCTGGATAATAAAATTACCCCAACATTGGCAGATTGTTATAAATAGTGAAGGAGATAGCCTATATTATTGATGACCAAATTCTCTGTTATGTGCATCTGTGGTGTTTGTTAAACTTATGAAAAAACGCTACGAATGTATACACCAATCATATAGATGACTGCGATTCGGAACCATCACCAGCAGGCAATCTCCTCTTTAATGTAGATTTTGGGCTAATGTACCTTCCTTGATTCTTCCGTCGCTTGCTTCCAAAAAATATTCTATAGTTGACGTGAACTGAGTTCTTCGAAGTCTGTACATTTATAGTGAAGCGTGCATTATTTGCTAGATATATTCCAGTCTCTGTCTTCTTCTACAGCTTTTGCCTTCTATAGCTCCCACTAGTACCATGGAATTCATTCCCTGAGGTCTTAACAAATGTCCTATCATCCTGTCACTTTCCTTGTCAGTGTTTTCCACTATTCCTTTCCTCTGCTATTCCGCACAGAGCCTCTCCATACCTTGCCTTATCAGTCCACCTAGTTTTCAGCATTCGCCTGTAGCACCCCAAATGCTTCGATTCTCTTCTGTTCCGGTTTTCCCACATTCCATGTTTCACTACTATACAATACTGTGCTCTAAACGTACATTCTCAGAAAGGTCTTCCTCAAATTAGGAGCTATGTTGCACACTAGTAGGCCTCTCTTGCCCAGAAATGCCCTTTCTACGAGAGCTAGTCTGCGTTTGATATCCTCCTTGCTACTTCCGTCATTGGTTATTTTAATGCCTAGGTAGCAGAATTCCTTAACTTCATCTACTTCGTGACCATAAATCCTGATATTAAGTTTCTCGCTTCTCTCATTCCTACTACTTCTCATTACTTTCGTCTTTCTTCGAGATACTCTCAATCGCTATTCCTTACTAATTTGATTGTTCATTCCTTTCAACATATCGTGTAATTATTCTTCAGTTTCACTCATAAGAGCAATGTCATAAGCCAATCGAATCTTTGATATCCTCTCACCTTCAATTTTAATACCATTCTTGAATCTTTCTTTCATTTCCATCATTGCTTCTTCGATGTACAGACTGAACCTTAGGGGTGAATGGCTATATTCCTGTCTGACACCCATTTTAATCCAAGCGCTATGTTCTTGGTTCTCCACTCTTATTCTTCTGTCGTGGCTCTTGTTTATATGGTATTTTACCCGTCTCCAGCTATAGCTTACTCCTATTTTTCTCAGATTTTGAAACATTTTGCACCATTTTACATTGTCGAACGCTTTTTCCAGGTTGACATATCCTAAGACCGTGTCTGTATCTTTCTTTAGACTTCCTCCGATTATTCCTGAAGTTCCCTACTTACGCCTGCTCTTTATCATTACTACACTGTGATCTGAGTCTGTAAGTGCTTCTGAGTACGCCTTACAACCCTTTATCTGATTTTGAAATGTCTCTCTGAACATTATGTTGTCCAGCCGCTATCTTCCCATATCTCCCAGCCTTTTCCAAGTATACCTCCTCCTCTTGTGATTCTTGAACAGAGTATTTGCTATTACTAGCTGAAATTTATTACAGAACGCAATTAGTCTTTCACCTCTCCCATTCGTTGTCCCAAGCCCATATTCTCCTGTAACCTTTTTTTCTACTCCTTCCCCTACAACTTCATTCCAGTCCTCCATGACTATTAGTTTTGCATCTCACTTTATGTACTTTATTACCCTTTCAATATCCTCATATACCTCCTCTATCTCTTCATCTTCAGATTGCAACGGTGGCATGTATTCCTGAACTATCGTTTTCGATGATGGTTTGCTGTCGATTCTGACAGGAGCAACGCTATCACTTAACTGTTTACTGTAACACCCTCTTTACGCTACCTTTTCTTTTATAACGAATCCTAGTGCCATTATACCGGTTTTGTGCTGCTGTTGATGTTACCCTATACTCATCTGGCCAGAAATTCTTGTCTTCTTTCCGTTTCTCTTCCCAGCCCTTACTGTATCTAAATTGAGCCTTTCATTCCATTTTCAGGTTTTCTAACTTCTCTACCATATTCAAGCTTCTGACAATCCACGCCCTACCTCGCAAAATATTATCTTTTCGTTGATTATTATAATATGTAATTTTCGGCTACTCATTAGAGTGACTGTGACTGGAGTAGCTAAATAATTTATTCAACAAAATGGCGGCCTGCAGGTGTATCATTTTCGAGTGCAGGGTGGTTGGTTTACCTGAAACAAATAAATACACAGAAAACTACGCATTGTACAAAAAAAAAATTAAAAACATTTCTATGTGAAGAGTTACATCTGTCTGCGCTACAGTTGGTCACCTTCTACCGACGCCTCCTACACGGCCACGGTTAACTTTGTATTTTCAAATGGCATGTCCCCCTTTGGTTGCATATTCGGAATCTACACCAAAAAACATTCACGGACGGTTGGTTCAAACCACTGTTTTTCATTCATGCTGGATGACGCTTTAATCGACAAATATCAAGCTGGTCTGTCTTTGCAGTTAAGAACTGTCGCATTTTTTTCTACATTTAGTTTAGGATGCAAACGTTTGTTATTCGTGTTCTACCGTTACTTGAGTGTTGTAAATGTGATCATACAGTACAAATAATATGTACAGGCATTGGCAGCTACGCTGCTTTTATTGTAATGTATTTTTCTGTTCCCAATGAAGTTGGGTCTGATAAGTCCCCTAACCATCGGAATGCTTGATTTCGGTGGCCACTCTCGAACCCCGCGATCAGGATGACTGACTGCCGTAAATCTAGCGATGGCCGTTACGCAGCTACCGGCCAAATACAAATCACAACCATTGTAAGAAGGCGAAATGTCCATGAAGTAACAGTGACAGGCGCACCTGCTGTGAGTAAACACATCCTGCAAACACACTCTCGCCCCGCGCTCAGTGCCTCACCACGTAGCATGCCCCACTGCAGTTTCGGCTCCGTTTCAAGCGCGATATTGTTAATGATATTCAGAATCAAGCGTTATATCACAAACGTTTAGATTTACATTGTAAATGATATGTAGAAATGAATGCGTCGGTTCTTAACTGCGTAAACAGACACACGTGATATTTGACGATTACAGCGCTATCTACCACAAATGGAAAAGAATGGTTTAAGCAAACTGTACGTATTATCTGGTGTGGACTCCAAATGTGCTGTAACAATGAGGGGTTACAGTTTGAAAATACATAGTTGACTCCGAGCACGCAGGAGGGTTGGGTAGGATGTGACCAACTGTGGCACAAACGTACTTCCTCATTACTAATAATACACACATCAAAAAAAGGTTTGCGTCAGCTCGGTTCCGAGAGTTCCGGAATCTGTACAGTAAACTGAAATAGAGATAAACATAAACATCATTTCCGCCATTTTAGTGCTCATGAAAACCACACATTGCATCTTGTGCCACCATACAGAAAAACCTTCAGAGGTGGTGGTCCAGGTTCTGTACACATCGGTACCTCTAATACCCAGTAGCACGTCCTGTTACATTGATGCATGCCTGTGTTCGTCCCGCCATACTGTACTCAAGTTCATCAAGGTACTGTTGGTCCAAATTGTCCCACTCCTCAACGGTGATTCGGCGTACATCCCTCAGAGTTGTTGGTGGGTCACGTCATCCATAAATAGACCTTTTCAATCCATCCTAGGCGTGTTCGATAGGGTTCATGTCTGGAGAACATGCTGGCCACTCAAGTCGAGCGATGTTATCCTGAAGGAAGTCATTCACAAGATGTGCACGATGGGGACGGTAACTATCGTCCATACAGACGAATGCCTCGCCAGTATGCTGCCGATATGGTTGCACTATCGGTCGAAGGATGGCATTCACGTATAGTACATCCGTTGCGGCGCTTTCCATGACAATCAGCGGCGTGCGTCGGCCCCACAAAATGCCACCCCAAATCAGCAGGGAACCTCCACCTTGCGACACTCGCTGAACAGTGTGTCTAAAGCGTTCAGCCTGATCGTGTTGCCTCCAAACACGTCTCCGACGATTGTCTGGTTGATTGTCAGTGAAGAGAACGTGATGCCAGTCCTGAGCGGACCATTCGGCATATTGTTGGGCCCATCTGTACCACGCTGCCTTGTGTCGTGGTTACAAAGATGAACCTCGCCATGGACGTCGGGAATGAAGTTGCACATCATGCAGCCTATTGCGCACAGTTTGAGTCGTAACACTACGTCCTGTGACTGCACGAAAAGCATTATGCAACATGGTGGCGTTGCTGTCAGGGTTATCCAAGCCATAATCCGTAGGTAGCGGTCATCCACTGCAGTAGTGGCCCTTGGGCGGCTTGAGCGAAGCATATCATCGACAGTTCCTGTCTCTCTGTATCTCTCTCATGTCCGAAAAACATAGCTTTGGTTCGATCCGAGGTGCCTGGACACTTCCCTTGTTGAGAGCCCTTCCTGGCACAAAGTAACAATGCGGACGTGATCGTACAGGAGTATTGACCGACTAGATATTGTCCGACTAGGTATGGGTGAACTACAGACAATACGAACCGTGTACCTCCTTCCTGGTGCAATGGCTTCAACTGGTCGGCTGTCGGATCCCCTCCGTCTAATAGGCGCTGCTCCTGCATGGTTATTTACATCTTTCGTGGGTTTTGTGACATCTCTGAACAGTAAAAGGGACTGTGTCTGTGATACAGTATCCACAGTCAACGTCTATCCTCAGGAGTTCTGGGCACCGGGGTGATGCAAAACTTTTTTTGATGTGTGTAATAATGTTTCACCTAGGACTTTTTTTCTTACGATGCGTCGTTTTCGACATATTTAGTTTCGTCACGTTAAAAAGCCTTCCTGTGTATTAAATACTGGGAGTGGTATGGTTTTCTGCAAACTTAATTTGCAAGAAGTGAGTTTGGAAAGCAATGTATTGACGTTAAATTATATTGACGTTAAATAGAAGAGCGATACTTAACTGCTCTGTAGAGGCCAAACCATTTCCTATTAATGAGAGATAAACGTCTTTGAATTCATAAAATAACAGAGTAAAGTAAAGCTGAAGAGATGCAGTAACCAGCTTCCAAACAGTTCCAAACATATAGCAACGTTTGAGCATCTGTTACTTTGTGCTTAACGCAAGACTGGATACCTAGTCACGGAGTTATACAAACGAAGATTTCAAACTAATCTCGATATGTAAAACCAACCATCATCTCAGTAATAAACTGTTTTAGTCTCACGCAATTCATTATGCGTTGCGTTGTCTGCTCAAGAGCGTGTATCTCCGCCAGACAAATGCAGGTTCCTCTTCAACATAAGAACAATGCAATAAGTAAATTCAAACAAAAAGCGACCAAAAATAATGACGAACTATTTTCGAAGAAGAAGGGCTACATATCCCACAATCGGGAACGAGTACTAGCCGTCAAGAGCAAAACCAAAGACTTCACATTTGTTACCGTGATAAAGCAAAGACTTTGCTGAAGAGCTTGTGTCTATAGATAGGATCCGATTGGAGGAAGTTCTCGTAGATTATAACAAATATGAGCATCATGACTGACAAAAAGGCAAACTATACTCGGAGAAAATGGAATTGCTGAGTAAACAGTCATCTTTCTACAGGAGGTTGGCATTTTCTGTATGATTTTATGGAAATAAAAAAGCCCTTAACACACAGACAAAGATTATTCACTCGTCCTGTAATGTGCAGCATTTTTAACTGAATTGTTTTCCCTTGCCAAATCATCAACATTCTTGTTCTTTCAGTTGTTGGAATATATTTACGCAGTCATCACCCATGCGAGTACTGATTTTAAATAAGGGTCGATATCGAAGCCAGATCAGCCTATAAGTACATGTAAATCAGAAATACCTGTGCCGTGTATCGATACACAAGCATCGCAGCTAGTGCCATGCTTCTCCGCAGCACACCAGCCATAGCACATCTCTCTTTCTCTCTTCTGCAGGCTGAGTGGGCTCGAAACGGCGGCTGCGGAAGAGGTCAGGAAGGCAACCATGTGCTGTTTCAGCCGGACAGAGAGAGAGAGAGAGAGAGAGAGAGCACGAGATTACGCTGTGGCTGGGGCAGTTGTCCGCAGAGCCACTCTGCATGACAATAGGCGGCGACTGCGCGGGCGTCCAGCACCGGCAGTTGTCAGCCGCCGGCCGCCCTCCTGGACGTCATGTAACGTCACGTGACGCGCCCACCGCAAAAGCTGTATCACTCTGGGACATTCCGCTCTGCAGCATCTCTCGCAGTCTGCAACACGGAGCGCTATCTACATCTACATCTACGTGGATACTCTGCAAATCACTTTTAAGTGCCTGTCAGAGTGTTCATCGGACCACCTTCAGAATTCTCTGTTATTCCAATCTCATATAGCGCCCGGAAAGAACAAGATCTGATTTCCCTAATTTTATGATGGAGATCGTTTCTCCCTATTACGGTCGGTGTCAACAAAATATTTTCGTATTCGGAAGAGAAAGTTGGAGACGGGAATTTCGTGAGAAGATTCCGCCGCAACGAAAAACGCCTGAGTTTTAATGATGTCGACCCCAAACCTTGTATAATTTCGGTGACACTTTCTCCCCTATTTCGCCATAATGCAAAACGTGCTGCCCTTCTCTGAACTTTTTCAGTGTACTCCGTCAATCCTATCTGGTATGGATCCCACACCGCGCAGCAGTATTCTAAAAGAGGGCGGACAAGTGTAGTGTAGGCAGTCACCTTAGTCTTGGGTTAGCCTTCCCCACAACATTTTCTGTGCGTTCCTTCGAATTTAAGTTGTTCATAATTTTAATTCCTAGGTATTTAGTAGAATTTATGGCCTTTAGATTAGACTGATTTATCATGTAACCGAAGTTTAACGGATTCCTTTTGGCATTCATGTGGATGACCTCAAACTTTTCGTCATTTAGGACCAATTTCCAGTTTTCGCACCGTACGGATATCTTTTCTAAAACGTTTAGCAATCTGTTTTGATCTTCTCATGACTTTATTAGTCGATAAACGACAGTGTCATCTGCAAACAACGTAAGAGGGCTGCTCAGATTGTCCTCCAAATTGTTTCTATAGATAAGGAATAGCAAAGGGACTACAACTCTGCCTTGGGGAACGCCGGTAATCCGTAGGCTCTTACTTTGTTTATCAGGCGACAGAGCGGAACTGTATCGAACGCCTTCCGGAAGTCAAGGAAAATAGCATCTACCTGGGAGCCTGTATCTGATATTTTCTGGGTCTCATGAACAAATAAAGCGAGTCGGGTCTCACACGAACACTGTATCCGGAATCCATCTTGATTCCTACAGAGTGGATTCTAGGTTTCCCAAAACGACATGATACGCGAGCAAAAAACATGTTCTAAAATTCTACAACAGATCGACGTCAGAGATATAGGTCTATAGTTTTGTGCATCTGCTCGACGACCCTTCTAGAAGACTGGGACTACCTGTGCTCTTTTCCAATCATTTGGAACCTTCCGTTCCTCTGGAGACTTGCGGTACACGGCTGTTAGATGGGGCCAAGTTCTTTCGCGTACTCTTTGTGGAATCGAAATGGTATCCCGTCAGGTCCAGTGGGCTTTCCTCTGTTGAGTGATTCCAGTTGCTTTTCTATTCCTTGGACACTTATTTCGATGTCATCCATTTATTCGTTTGTGCGAGGATTTAGAGAAGGAACTGCAGTCCGGTCTTCCTCTGTGAAACAGCTTTGGAAAAAGGTGTTTAGTATTCCAACTTTACGCGTGTCATCCTCTGTTTCAATGCCATTATCATCCCAGAGTGTCTGGATATGCTGTTTCGAGCCACTTACTGATTTAACGTAAGACCAGAACTTCCTAGGATATTCTGTCATGTCGGTACATAGAATTTTACTTTCGAATTCACTGAACGCTTCACGCATAGCCCTCCTTACGCTGACATCGTTTAGCTTCTATTTGTCTGAGAGGTTCTGGCTGCGTTTACACTTTGAGTGACGCTCTCTTTGCTTTCGCAGTAGTTTCCTAACTTTGTTGTTGAACCAAGGTGGGTTTTTCCCGTCCCTCACAGTTTTACTCGGCACGTACCTGCTAAAACGCATTTAACGATTGCCTTGAACTTTTTCCATAAACACTCAACATTGTCAGTGTCGGAACAGAAATTTTCGTTTTGATCTGTTAGGTAGTCTTAAATCGACCTTCTATTACTCTTGCTAAACAGATATACCTTCCTGCCTTTTTTTTTATATTCCTATTAACTTCCATATTCAGGGATGCTGCAACGGCCTTATGATCACTGATTCCCTGTTCTGCGCTTACAGAGTCGAAACCTTCGGGTCCGTTTGTTATCAGTGGGCTCGAGGTAATTTTCGGATAGTGCACACAGTATAATGCCACTGCATGTTTTGTCCCTACCACCCGTCCTAAACATCTGAGTGACCCAGTCTATAACTGGTAAATTGAAATCTCCACGCCCGCATCTCGTGGTCGTGCGGTAGCGTTCTCGCTTCCCACGCCCGGGTTCCCGGGTTCGATTCCCGGCGGGGTCAGGGATTTTCTCTGCCTCGTGATGGCTGGTTGTTGTGTGCTGTCCTTAGGTTAGTTAGGTTTAAGTAGTTCTAAGTTCTAGGGGACTTACGACCACAGCAGTTGAGTCCCATAGTGCTCGGAGCCATTTGAAATCTCCACCTACGACTACAACATGCTGAGAAAATTTATGTGAAATGTATTTCAGATTTTCTCTCAGTTGTTCTGCCACTAATGCTGCTGAGTCGGGAGGTCGGTAAAAGGAGCCAATTATTAACCTAGCTCGGTTGTTGAGTGTAACCTCCACCCATAATAATTCACAGGAACTATCCACTTCTACTTCACTACAGGATAAACTACTACTAACAGCGACAAACACGCCACCACCGGTTGCATGCAACCTAACCTTTCTAAACACCGTCTGTGCCTTTGTAAAAATTTCGGCAGAACTTATCTCTGGCTTCAGCCAGCTTTCCGTACCTATAACGATTTCAGCTTCGGTGCTTTCTATCAGCGTCTTTCTGGATTTCAAGCCCTTCTTGAGTGTTTGTGTGATCATGGAGACTTTCAGACAGACGAATTTGCAAGTTGGCGACGGACTGTGCGTACAACAGAGTTGGAGGACCAGGTTCTCCAGGATACTAAGACGAACAATCCTAGTACAAGCTGGAGGCAAGTGGTCTGCCAACAAGGTGTATGCTAAAGTACGATTATGTGTATCCTGCATGACATGATGCGAGGTATCAACACGAGCATAGCATTCCATCGAGGCCACTTTGAACATGTGTTGTGACATGGATTGTATGTAGCTCTGTACTGTGTTCTGGGACGATTTGTTGTCATTGCACGCACACTGTCCATTTCCAGACACATGTTCATATGACCTTTTTTCCTCCATTTCTGGTCAGGAATCCGTCCCTGAAGATTCTTAGTTTTATTAATGTTTACCCTGTATTGGGACAGAAGTTTTCAGCCTTTTTAAAGCCTTTCTATGAACCCAGAGAGAGAGAGAGAGACTGTCATCGATCAACCTTCGCACCATCCCGACTTGTCACCATCCGATTTTCACCTGTTTCCAAAACTGCAAGGACACCTTCGAGGAATTCACTTTGATTGTGGTAAAGCAGTGCAAGCAAATTATACAGTGACGGTATCAACATCACTGGTCTCAGGTCGAGGGAAGTATACGCATCACTGGGGTGACTGTGTTCGGAAATAAATTAATACACGTGAAGAATAAAGATATAGAATGTTAATAAAGTGTGTGTTGTTTAAAAAGCTTGAAGAGCTTTCATATATAAATTACGAAGGCGTTACGTTTCAGCACGACCTAGTATAACTTAAATGATTTAGGTGGAACATGCCAGGAGAGTTCTCAGGATGCACGAATGTTATCTCATTCATATTTAACTAGCGTCTGGAGTGACGTCTCGCGGCACTGACGGCAGCTAAGAGCTACTGTGCCACGTGGTCCACCCTACTGCAGAGCTAGTTCGGCCCGAGGTCCACAAAGAAGTTCAGCACGACCTACGGCTGCTCGCCACGTCTTGCGTTACACGTTGTTTAGGAATTCACCGGTATGTGGAGCTGGGCTTACGCTAGCGGTAGCTCCCACTGGCCCAGCGCTGAAGACGAGTGTTCTGACACTTGTTTCCTATGCCCTCAAGCCTTACTCCTTTGTACTTTGTGTTGGTGTGCTGAAATACTAATCGTTTTCATATGCTAACATGCATATGCTGCCTGGATTGTATACCAATTTAAATGGCTGGTTGTATATACGAACAGGACTGTGTGTGCACGTTTGTGTGGGTGTGCGTCTTTAAAAAGTACCTGAGACACTTTTCCAATCTCTTCAGAAATTACCAACATTAGTACTGTGGGGTACGATTCCCCATTTCTGTGGGTTTATATGGGTAGTAGTACCATCTACACTGATCAACCAGAACATAGACCACCTTCCAAATGGAATAATGGTACACCTCTGACATGGATAACAGCGGCGACGAAACGTTACATGGAAGCAATGGGGTCTTTGTAGTCGCTGTAGGTAGATGGTACTACATCTGCACACACAAGTCTCCTATTTCCCGTATATTCCTGGGTTGGTCAGGGGGGGGGGAGGGGGGGGGGGAGAGATGAGATCTGTTGCCACGTTCAATCACATTCCAGATGTATTCGACAGGTTTCAGATCTGGCGCGAGTTGGGGGCTCAGCACATCAGTTTGAGCTCGTCACTCTGTTCCTCGAACCGCTCCATCTTACTCCTGGCCTTATGACACGGCGTATCATCTTGCTGAAAAATGCCACTGCTGACGGGAAACATGATCGTCGTGAAGGGGTGTACGTGGTCTGGAACCAGTGTACGATATTTTTTGGCCGCCATGGCGCCCTGCACGAGCTCCAGTGGGCCCATGGTTGCCGACGTGAATGTTCCTCAGAGCATAATGGAGTCTCTGTCAGCTTGTCTTCGTCCTGCAACACAAGTTCCCCATGAAGAGACGGACTGCGCTCTCCTATTGCCTTGATGAAGAAGGTATCAGAATTCTTTAGACAATGCAACACTCTGCCACAACACCAACGTCTGTGCCGATAGTCACGTGCCCATTTGAATCGTAACTGCTGATGTCGTGGTTTTAACATTGGCACATGCAAGGGTAGTCGGCTGCGGAGGCCCCTCGTTAGGAGTGTTTGGTGCATTATGTGTTCAGACACACTTGCACTCTGACCAGCATTAAAATCTGATCTTACTTCCGCCACAGATCGCCGTCTGTACTGCTTTACCACTCTTCACAGTCTACGACATCAGGCATAGTTTATGAAGGGTGGTCGCCCCAAGACTTCTGGACGTGGTTTCATCGTCACGTCTTGAAGATGCTCAACACAACACTTCTCGAACGTCCGACAAGTCGGGCAGTTTCCGAAACGCTCGTACTGAGCCTCGGCGCCATCACAATCTGCTTTAGGTCAAACTCATATCGCACGTTTCCTATTCTACACACAGGCAGCACGCTCACTCATACTACATGCAGCGTGCTTGTGTGTGACAAGCAGTCGTTCCTCGCCAATTTACGCTTTTGTCGGCTGGATGCTGGATCGGTGATCATAATGTTCTGGCTGATCGCTGTATGTCCACAGAGTTTTCGTGCGAGTTCACTTGACTGTATATTTTGCAGGAATACATGTAGTAATTTCGGTTAATATTAACTTCATCTACATAGTTATCCGGAAGATCACAGTTATGTGCCAGGCAGAGGGTTCAAGGCAGCATCTTCAAGGTATTTCTCTACCGTTCCACTCTCTAACGGCCCGTGGAAAAAAACGAGCACTTAAATATTTTCGTGCGAGCTCAGCTATCTCTTATTTTATGATGATAATCATTTCTTCCTATGTAGGTGGCGCCAACAGAATATTTTCGAAATCGGAGCGGAGTTAGGGATTGAAATTTCACAAGAAGCTCCTGCCGCAACGAAAAACACCTTTGTTTGAATGATTGCCACCCCAATTCACGTCTCATGTTCCGTGTCACTTTCTCCCTTATTTCGCGGTAATACAAGACGAACTGCTCTTCCCTGAATTTCTTCTATGTCCTCTGTCACTCCCTTCTGATGCGGATCCTACATGCGGATCCTACACTGCGCAACGGTACTCTAGAAGATGGTCGAAAAGAATGATGTAGCAGTCTCTATCGTAGACCTGTTGCACTTTCTAAGTGTTCTGCCAATGAACAGCAGTGTTTGGTTTAAATCTCCCCACAGTGTTACCTTCCTGATCGCTCCTATTTAAGTTATTCGTAATTGTAATCCCTAACAATTTAGTTGAATTTACAGCTTTAGATTTGTGTGATCTATCGTGTAAGCGAAATTCAGCAGATTTATTTTAGTAATAAAGTGATAGTAGCGCTTCACAAGATCGATACTTCTCTGAATGCGCGCTGAATGTCAACAAATCGTTTCCTTCGAGGCATTCATAATGTTCGAACACACTTAAAAACGTAAACTACGCCGTCAATGATGAATGTCCCACAAGGTACGTCGGGATCACACATTGAAAAATTAACTTCCGAGGTCATCTGATCTCGCATTTATGTGGTATTTTATGACGATTTATGAAAGGTTTCGTGTATGTTCCTCTTCTTCCAACATCATTGGGTGACAAAGGATCAAGTATGGAACCTGATGTGCCTGCAGTAACGATTGGCAAAACCGCGTAAGTCTGGAAGTTGGTAGTCCGTGTGGCGGAAGGCACACTGAATGTTTGTGAAACGCGATGTTAATATTGATCCTTAATGTAATTACGAAAGTGTATGCTGTGAATTATCTTAGACTGGAGAAAAGAAAAATACATCCATAACATTTGTAGATTTACAGACAGCTTTTTTCGACAGTGTTCAATGGAATGCGCTTGTGAATTCCGAATGTAGCAGGTACAAAATACAGGGAGCGAAAGAAGATTTACAACTTGTACAGAAACCAGACTGCAATTATAGGAGTTAAAGCACGTGTAAGGGAAGCATTAGTTAAGAAGTGAGTGAGTCGGGGCTATAGCCGTCCTCAATGTTATTCAGTCTGTGCACTGAGCAGCCAGGAAAGGAAACCAGTGAGAAATTTGGAAAGGAAAATAGGGTCAAGAATAAGAAATAAAACTTTGCAATTAGACGTAGACAGAAAACAACGTAATCCTACGGCAAACAGCAACACATGTGGCAGAACAGTTAAAAAAATGCATGGTGGCCTCCAAGGTAGTGAAATTAAACCAAGCGATGCTAAGGGAAACAAATTTGGAAATCATTACTGAATGTAGTAGATGAGGTCTGCTATTTGGGCAGCAAAATAACTGAATTTCGTATCCTCTCTACTGTTACCATCATCAGACCGGCCAAAACAAGAAAATAATTCTCGATAAAGATCCAGTTGTAAAAATCTAACATACAAGTGAGTGTAGGTAGTCTTTTCTAAAGGCTGTTCTGGAATGTAGCCCTGTCCAGAAATGAAGCAACGCAGACAAGAAAGGAATGGAAGCTTTCAAAATTTTGTGCTGTAGAAGAATGTGAAAATTAGATAGATGGATCAAATAAATAATGAGCTACTGAATCGAACTGAAGACAGAAATTTATGTCACAACCTAACAGAAGTGATCTGCTGGTGGGAAACACCCTAAGGCATTACAGAATCATCAATTCGATAATGACGGGGGTTGTGGGTGCTAAAACTGTAGAGAGACAACAAAGGATGAATGTAGTAGCCATTTTCAAATGAATGTCGTTTGCAGACGCTTCGACAAGATAGACGATTACTGAAAGATGCATCAAACTGGTCTTCGGTCAGATGACAACAAGATTAACAATTCTAATAATCTATGTGCATGCTTCTAAATGGTGTACCCTTGTAAACTGGGATGTACGTTTTGAAAACAGAATGTTGTGGTGGTAACCGTATGTTACATTTACCCCAAGTTTCTATCATATTTCATGAAATGTATTGCTAGTTCGTAGCTTACGCCTACTCTTCCGGCAACACACATTACATCCAAGTGAAACGGGCAGCCACTACCTAGCAGTTGACACACAAGAGGACTGCCAGGCTACACACGATCACCAGCGACAACCTAAGCCCCGGTAGACGTCGCTAGTCGCACAGACATCTTACTCCAGCCAGTTAACAGGAAACAAAAGCGTCTGTATCTTGGCGCCAGGGGTGGTACTTCGCATGCGCTCCGGCCCTGGGAGTATATTTCACTGAGAGTGAGTTTCATGGGTCAGCCGCCCAATGCACTTGCATTTCTTCTATCAAAAACCCATTGGGAGCCAGCTCGACCCAGTCACCAACTACTGTTCGCCCCAGTCTCCGCAACGCGTAACTTCCAACGCGGTCGTCCTGGCACAAGACGTAACCAGGCCATCGGGCTCCGTAATATTTTCTCTTATTGACTACTGTGATCACGCCGGATTTAGAATTTGCCTTATATTCTGAACATTGACTGTGACTCGTCGTTTCGGGTCCTTAACCAGGTGTACATTTCCTACAGACTGTAGTAGTGTGATGTCCTTACTCGAAGCTCTTGCACGCAAAATTCCAACAATCCAAGATCCTGTATTATTTGTGTCGTTTAGTTACGCCATAAGTCTTCTTGGATTCATAAGTATTTCCCCAAAAACTATTGTGGAGATATTTACCGGCCTTCAGCCTTATTTTCGTTTGTCAAGGTAATTCAGTGAAATTGCTGAAGCCAGTACTCAAAAATCTGAGACTGTGTTTAATGCTTCCTGCTGTCTGAGCTGATTCAATTTAGGAAACGCTTTAAACGTAATGTACCCGGGTGTGGTTTCTCTATACCGCCATGGAGCAGATACATTATATCTATCCTGAAACTGGATGAAACTTTCTAAATATACTGTAGCACTCTGTAACTCTCAGTAAAGTTTCACTTAATACTGGATACATGTATGACTGTAGAAGAATCTTGGGGTAACACGCCGCAACACGAGGCTGAAAGGGATGTTGTTGGAAAATAATCGAAACGAACGACGCAATGACGTATCGTCGCTTTACTGGGACTCTGAACAAATTGTTGACAGTGAATTTTTTGAAGTGTAGATTGCTGAGAGCTTCATGTGTTAGTTGGATATCGTCATTATTTCCAACATCAACCTGTCATCAACATTACCGATAGTAGTATACAATTTTGGAGATTATTGTGTTTGTGGCGCTAAACAGTTTCTCTTGTAAATTATTTAAGAAGGGATGCTGTATCCTAAGGCTACGCCAACTGCTTGAGAACAAAATTTAGAATCCAATTGAATGTAATGTGTTTCAGTATTAAGTTTATAATTGAACGGTCTCAGTGACGCCTGTCACGTTGGTTTCTTTCTGTAACGTAGTAAACTGTGTACTGTTATGACAATTTTTTCTTCAATTGGAATGTTTATATAGAGATTTGTGATATCAAATGAGAGAAATTTGCCGTTTTGTCATTTTTATTTTTTGTTCTAGTAATCAAGAGTTTTTTGTTGTTCATTAAAAGAGTATATTTTTCTTAGAATGCTGTGCAGTTTTTTGCTAAGTAAATATCTGGGACTGCTTATACTATTGACGACTGGGCGTATAGCGGCAGCTGGCCCAGGTGAGTACAGATAGTTACTTCACTGAACACCCAGGGAGAAAAAAGTACCACTTTGGGTAAGATACTGCTTGTACCACTAAAGATGGAGTGCAGTGACATTTAAGTATCACATCAACTATTCAATGACCGTAGACTGGATTCAGAAGTATCGAATTCTCATAAAAATACATTGTACTTGGTTTAATGAAACAGCCATATTATTATTGAGCGAACCAGCTGAGAAAGAAAAAGAAGAGGTAAAGATCTGAGATTCCCTTCAACGTCATAGTAGGGCAGAGACGCGTGTCGTTTCCCTTTCGCAAGTCGCTCTGCCTTCCTATGGGGACCAATACGCATGGGCGTAACGAGGCGCTGACATTTTTGTGAACCCGCGCCTCTCTTTCCGAGAGCATATTTGGCATTAATTACTGCAGGTGCAGCCATCTCCAATAGAACCGCTTCAGGGTATCCACTGTCTTTGAGTAACTCGGCGCTATTCAAGAATTTTGCACGTGAATTCAGTATGCAGTTATACAGAGCTGAAAAATGTGTCGAGGCTTTGTCGTGACCTGTAATTGCTGCGTATGAAAGAAAGCTGAAGTTGGTGTGCCGCCAGCAGCTTCTGAGCAGAATTACATCATCACAGTTCTGCGTCTAATTAATGCCCGCAGTTTTTTTCGCTGTAATAGAAAGCACGAAGGGAAATATTCAGATACAATATGGAAATCTCTTGAAGCGTAATACTTCGATGAATGGGAATGTCTGTTATCGCATTTTAATACTATGAGGTACCAATAATAATGAGTAAAGTACAGAAGAAGAAGAATGAAATTGATATCTATCGGCACAGAGCGCAGATGCGAGAGATTACGCTTGATGTTATTAACACGAAAACCAAATTTTGCATCAGCTGACACATGGATAACTGCTGCAGATGGGCTATGAAGATAACGCAAATTTTCCTTTTCTTGTCGTGTTTTCAATCCCGGTTAGTTGATTGTGATGGATAAGACTTCTTCAGCGTTAGGTTGCACTGATAAATGTATATATAAATGTCAGCAGTGTTTCAGTCCACTGGAGAAGTACCTAAATTTCACTCATACAAGTTTTGAGATCAAGGCATTAAAGTACAGGCTGAAGTTAGCAAGTAGTATTGTTATCTAGTAGATGCCATTTGTCTTCTATTTAAGAGCATTAATTTTCATATGAAAGCGAAATTTAATGACAAAGGTCACTATATACCTAACAAAAGTACGCGCTCAAATTTATGGGATATTAATTTCATTGTTTCCTGAAAGTGGTATGAACGTCTTTACTTTTTCTGTTATTATTATACTGGTAACAGGTTTTAATTAAGAGCGACGGAATGTTTGTAACCTTGCCGTGAAATAGAAGCTTTTAGAATAGATGACCACACAAAAGGCGGTGTAAAGCATTTGTTTAACTGAATGTTTTGGCACTTACACGTTTTCTATCGCAGGACTGCTAAAACCTAGTATTACGTCGCTAGTTTTTAATTTCCTTCCGCATTCGGCACGTAAAGAGAAACAGAAGGACAACGGTAAATGTAACCGTCAATAAAGTAGAGAATTTTGAGAAGGTGGTGAAAATGGCTTTGCATAGACCAAAATAAAATTACCCTCCGCTTAGAAATGCGCTTAGAAAAGTGCTGGCGCTATTGAGGAACGTGTCTGTGGTCTTAGTAATTAATGTTTCCCCAATAATTACGCACTTCTGTTAGCACTGAGTACTGACGCTCCCGTTGAAGTAATTATTCCAAACTTCTATTACTCCGTCCTTCTCCCTGCTGCCTCCCCCTCCCTTTGCTCATTTTTACCTCACCCTCTCTCCATCAATCTCCTCCTCCTCCCTCTGCCCTTTTGTTCTTCTTTCCTTTTCTGCCCACCTCCTTCTCTCCTCTCTCTATGTCCATCTCCTACTCTTTTCTTTCTTTCTGTCTGTCTGCTCCTCTCCTCTCTTTCCTGTTCATTTGTTCCTTTCCTCTCTATCCATTTTCTCCTCTCCTCTCTGTCCACGTCCTCTTCCCCTTTCTCCGTCTATGTACTCTTCCCTCTTTCATTCCAGCTCCTTCACGCCCTGTATTTTTTTCTCTCTCTTCCTCCCACAACAATCTTTCCACGCCCTACTCTTCCTCCTGTCTTTGTCCTCCTCGTCTTTCAATTCTCTGTCCATCACTTCCCCACCCCTCTCTCTGTCAGTCTCCTCCTCGTCCTTTTCCATTTCCTCTTTCTCCCTGTCTATCACCTCTTCCTGCTCCCTCTGTCTGTCAATCTCTTCCTCCCACCTGTATCTGTTCACGTCTTTCTCTTTTCTTTTGCAGTCTTTTTTCAGCTCCTCCTTCTGTCCATGTGCGTATTTTCTCTCTATCTATATCCTCCTCGCCTCTTTAAGTCGATCTGATCCTCCTTTCTCTATCTTCTTCTCACCTTCTCAGTTCATCTCCTCCAGCCCCCTTCTGTCAATCTCCTCCTTAATCTCCCTATACATCTTCCCCTCCCCTCTCTGGCTATCTCCTCCTCCCCCTCTCTCTGCCCATCACAGCTTCCCTCCCTCTATGTCCACCTGCTCCTCTTCCATTCTCCTGCCTATTTTCTCCTTCCACCTTGTCTATCTCTTCCTCCTCCTCCTCTCTGTATATCTCCTCTTTCGTTTCTTTTCCATCTCCTCCTCCTCCCTCTCTTTTCCAATTTCCCAATCTTCCCTTTCTGTTAATTTCATCCTCCCTCTCTCTCAGTCCACCTCGTCCTCCCCCCTGTCTGTGTCCATCTCCTTCATCCCCTTCTCTGTGTTCATCTTCTCATTCCCTCTTTCTTTTTGTCCTATGTCTCCACCCCATTCTCTCTCCACGTTATCATCATAACCCAGTTACATGTTGCTGGTTCTTACCCCAACGTATTTCTTCCTTACAGTAAGCAGCATGTGTTTGTTTGTAATTGCTTGTTTGTTATCGATCTAGAGATTCGGGAGGAGCTTTTCATAATGGGTTTGCCCACGTACGCAAATAATCATGTAGTTTACATAAATCTGTTAAATTTAAGACGTATTTATACATATAGTTCACTTGTAACTCTACCGAATTTCGCTATCCAATTTCGTTTTCACATAGCTCAATTTTTATGACATTATATTTATTGAACAATGTGTCGCACATAGATATAAGTCTGTAGTACTTTCAAACGAATGTGTGGATACTGCCTGCGAGATGTATTGCATATAGGGCTACAAGCAAAGAAGTAATAAATTCAAACGTCATGTGTGATGCATAATTTTTTCATGTATCTCCTGAATTAAGTGTCGTACAAAGATACAGGTTTGGAGGTACACTGAGTGGCATGTGTTAATACTGTCTGTGAAATGTGGCGCGAATATAGTTAATAGTGAAAGTATAATAAAGCAAAATGTCTTTCCCGATGTCACAGATTCACTGTACGAACATCTAAAATATAATAAGCGATAAACTTTTTCCCTTTCATAATTTTGTGGGGTATTGTTTCTGAATTTGTACTGGGTTTAGTAAAACTCATAAAACACACAATGCCTTTTTGTGTAAATATCGTATGGATGAATAAAGTGGACGTTAGTTCCGCTAACAACATAAAAGATTTATATTCGATGAATACTTTGAAATCAAAAGCGTTCCTATCAAACTATCACTCCGTCTCGCTTTCACGTGTTAACGGTGATCAATATGATGCTTAGGGTACTGAAACAGGTCTGTTGGGAATTTGTTATTTGCATTTCTGGAATTTATACATACTTTGGATGTCTCAAACGCTGATCGAAAATTTTGACTCGCTTATTATTCACTCGCAGCCTTTGGTCAGAGTAGCTGCGTCGCTGGAAGACGGGAGTTTTATCATTCTAGTGAGACAGACGCTGAGCGGAGGACTCATGGCGATGTAGACGTGAAGTGCATAGAGGAAAAAGATTCGATTAGTGATTTATAATCAGGTGTAATGATATAAGAAAAGAATATGAAGAGGAAGAAAGGTAATATTTTTCATTTAGTGGCACTGCAGTCGCACGTAGTTGGTACTCGTTGTTGAATGAGATATCCATATTAGGCAACTTTTAGATTTTTCATCGAAGATTGTGTGATTTTTCACTGTAAGGTGTTTCTTATGTTTATCATTAATTTGTCTGACATTTGTGAGACTTTTAGCGAGCGTTGTAACATGAATTTCCTGCAATTAACAATATATCAGATTGTTTAAAAACAGCTTGTTAAAGGAATATATCACCTAAGAGGACTGTCAACATCCTCGATCCAAGTTATTTTTATTTGAAGGAGTGTCTCACGCAATCATGTGTATAAAATAGTTTATTTGTTGTCCGAAGCTTTGTACTAAGTTCACAGCAACTGAAGTCAGAAATTTGCAGCTGGCGCACAAAGAGTAAGAAGCATCGCATTTTCAAGCAATTACATTACGAGGTAAGATAATTTCACTTCAGGATCAGTTTGCTACGAAAATTATCAACACACAGGAAACACTTCATGAACAGAATCATTAGGCAGATCACTAACGCACAGGGACCGCTTCGTTTAATTAAAGTTATTAATAGTAGAGTTCAGGGTTTAATCAGTTTGCGCACATTTTTTTAGAAACATTATAAAACGGGGCTAAGTTCGTGTTGTATTCTCGCAGGCAGATAGATTTAGTTTCTGTCGCAGTTGGAAATGCAAAAAGTCACACAAAGCTAATCAACAGCAAAGTTGCAACCAACGAACCAAGTTAGTACGAGCGAATGTGAAGCTGTCAACATCCGGAACGCCCGTTGTGAACACTCAAAGAGGAATTCACTAAAGAAATGAATAATTCTGGCACTTGTGAAATGTAAAGTTGTCATCAGCCCGAACGCATGTTGTGAACACCGTAGTGCCTTACCAGGGGTTGCCCTGTGGCAGGATGGTGTGTTGTTGCCATCATCGACCCTTTAACTACTTTCCCCAGCTTATTATAGGAGAATTAACATTTCAACGTGGGCTCGAGCAACGGGACCACTCTGTGTTTTTCACATTAACAATCTGTAGCAGAGACAAAAGTAATGATAGTGACAGCGAAAATGCTTGGGCTGAGAGGAGGAAACCGAGACCCTTGAATCTGTGTATGATAATTTACTACTGCGCCACAGACAGTTTACTGAAAGAATTGCCTTTCTTACCTAGCGGAACGTTAAGAAATAAACTAAAGACGCAATAAGTTCCGTTGGGAATACTGCAGTTGCAGCTGCACCCGCGATCAGTATTTGTCTTAGGTTTTAGAAAAGTGGCATTTATATTTCGTGGATAATATTTTAACACTTTCATATTTTCCTTCGAGTAGCGAACTCACTGCGTTTAGTGTACAACGATGTTACTTTTCTGTTCTGGTGGCGGTATAGCTACATAGGACGTTTGTAAATTTCAACGATAAGAGGTATAAAATTACTTGTGCAAAGAAAATAAATATTTTCCATTATCCTGTTTAAGGCTTTCGTCAATTATCGGAGCCTGTAGATTGAGGACAGGCAAGCTGTATGTTATGTTAGTCTGTGTAGACCATGCAACATGTATAATATGCAATGCAAGTAAGTTGTCCATTTATTATGAATATTAACAAGAAATTAATTAATAATTGACTTATAATTTCGTGAACTGTGGGAAAATCACAAAAGAAGAAGATTGTAATGTTTGAGATGTGTTATTGGTCAAAAATGGTGACAGTTAATTACGTTGACAACATAATCATGAGGTAGTTCACAGCATAATTGACGCTAGAAGAAACATGAAGAAAATGCTATCTATACGAAATAACATGTGTTAGGACATCTGAGAGCAACTCCCATGATTCTACAGGGAACCATTGAAAGTGAAAAGTGCAGGGGAAGACAGAGACTGTAAGATATAGGCCTACGGCAAATAATTTAATATGTTATCTGATAAGTTATATGCTGAGATGAAGAGGCTGGCACACTTGAGGAAATCACAACGATACACATTAAGTAAGACAGAAAAATATCAGTTCACACGAGGGAAAACGTAGAATGATAGGATGTAGATCGAAAGAAAATGCGGAGGACTAATAAGAATGACAGCAGATTGTTTAGTTGGTCGTCATCCCATATCAGAAACAAATAATTATAGTATTACTATTAGTTACGAGCTACAAGACACAAGTCATTGTAGAACAATCGTTCGACTTCAACGAGACTGATAATACCTGCGACACAACTGCATGGTGTTTTTGCCCATAAGCACAGTTTCTCAACCTGTTCTGATTTGTTTTCGACCGTAATGTATACGATAAGGTTTTGTAACTGCAAGGATTTCGTTGAACTCAATCATTCTTTTACGAATCTGACGATAGGTATGTGTAACAATGATGTTTAAACTGTGAAAAGGTAATTATTTGTTCATATCACTTACATTTTTCTGAGGAGAAATGCACTTTTTGATAGCAATGATAATTACAAGCACAATAATTACAAGCACATGGTAAATACCCGTTTAAAAAGCTGAAGTTTTATTCCCATAGATAAATAATTTTGTTTGCATTTAATCTCATCCACCTACGTACGTGCATTTCATGAACTGAAAACAACACAGCCGGCGTATTAATTCGAGTTTAGTTATTACGGAAAGTTTATGTTCCATATTCTTCCTGTAGGTATATTTGATGACCCTTTTCGTATAGCCGATGTTTTGTAATTGGGTCGTATTTTTTTAAGAGTTGTCTTAGTCTGTTTGTTTACTTCATTCTTTCTGAAGATTTTACACAAGTACCATTATGCACTGGAACAACACTGAACTGATAGAGTGCGCTACCAAGGAAGTTACACCCATTATTTAAACGCCTGTTTATGCTGAGATTACATGTTAGATAGAAATGTACTAGTAGTGAAATGGTACCGTTTTATCTTGAGTTCATTTCAACGATTCTCTTCTCCTTGTTGGTATCTGCTATATGATGTGTGCAGGAAGAAATCATAGACAACTGGATGCTACGAAAACCTTTGGCAGTTTATGTGTAACATACTACACACGTAATCTCTTATATGTGTCATCACATTCCATTGCTTCACGTTACATTGCATTACTCTGAGCAAACTTTTTGAGACGGGGTTTTCGCTTAGCAGTGTCAGCAATGTTAATAACTTTGATGATTCCCCATAACCCAAACATTAGAAAAATATTTATATCTGAAATAAAACCAAACTTAGCGGGTCTGAAGACTTGTCGAATCTATACTTCAGTGATAAATCACAACTGGACATAAAGAATGAAACCCGAAATGACTCTCCTGATGACTCGAGATAGCCATGAATGCTAGCGTAAGATATGTGCATAGCATTCGAATGTTTGATCGTGTCAAGTTTTCCTGTGTTCAGTTAGGGTGGGTACAACCGAACAGATGACAATATTCTCACAGGCTGTCTTCTTCGATAGTTTCGTAATCACTGCTGTCGTCAATGACTCAGAAATCTGTCATTATTTCATAACTATAACAAAGCATGCTGGCTGTATGCTTGCATAGCACTAAATCTTTTTCCATTTCCTTCTCCATTTCATCCGTATCACCACGTAACTGGCTTCTTATACAAAACCACTCTGCTTTCAGGAAAAGATTGAAGCTTCATCTGTTATCATCGACGTAGCTTCCCTCTCCTGACTTCTATGCTGTTTTCCTTTTGTACTGCGGGAAATCAGTGTCTGTTTCACTTCAAAGCTATCCATGCTTTTCTTATCCCATTCTATTTCTGTTATCTGACTTCAAACTCATCAGCTAATCTTTCCCTACTACTTCTCGCTCATCCTCTGACCAGTCAGCTCCTCCACATTTGATTTCATCCGTATTGCTGCTTTATATCTCCGTTTAATGTCATTAATTGCTAGAACCTAATGAAGAAATGATATTAAGATGGTTTTGATAAAACTGAAATTTTGGAATTCTATGCTGGTTATGTATCTATTATTATAATTATAAATATAATAATAATAATAATAATAATTAATATTATAATTTTTATTACTATTATTATTATTATTTTATTATTATTATTACTACAATAATAAGCAAACCAAATGAAACCACTACATTGGACTTCGTATTTTATCATTTGTCAAACACTTCCCAAGCGTTTAGGACTGCGTGATATACCAACGGATAATTCGTTCATAACCCACTTCCGTGACTTTGTGATCTGAGTCGCTGTTGTTCGATTTTCAACTCCCCGTGTCTGGCGAGTTTTTCATGTTGTTTCTAGATGATTTTTTTTTCTTGGGTGGCAATGTCACACTTTCTTTCCCTCTAAATTTGTATTATTTACTTATTGCTTATTTAGCCTGACGAGATTAGGGCCTTATGCCCCCTGTTACATCTGATCAGGAACAAAGCACACCAAACATATTACAAAAGCACTAACACTAATAATAAGGATAACTATAATAATAATAATAAAAATAACAATAAAAATAATAAAAAATAATGTTAATAATATAATAGTAATTGACAATAACAACAACAAAAATGGTAAAGAGCGTTAGGAATGATACAAATTAGTTTAGCAAATTTGAAGCCAAGTTTAATATTGTTAAAAGCGGAAGGGATAAAGAAACAGGAGAAGATGGAAATGACAGTAGCAGTGGCTGTTAGGAAAGAACAGAATTTAAATAAAGAAATCTGTCAGTAATGGGCAAGGAAAAGTTTTGGAGGAGGAGCACTGACAAGAGTGAGCTGCAGGCTAGTATGTGGGAGTCAGGACTATTGCGACAGAAGGTGGACCACTAGCTGTCTTGAAATTTGGAATGAATTTAATTTCTCTAATGCTTTGAGAAAGACTGTTCTAAAGTCGTGTTCCTGATGCATAAAATGTTTTGGAGAACACGACAGTGTTATGCGATGGTAAAGGGGAAATTTTACTTCGTTGAGAACGAGTATTTATTCTGAGCTGTACAGTTAGTACTGTAACAATTAATGATTAAAAAATATAGAGTACAATGATTGAGAAAACAACAAGGCAAGCATAGAGTATGATTGTCATCACGCTTATTTGCACATAGCCATGATAACTATTCGCAGGAAGGAGTGGTACGGTCGAAATACACACACAAATGTATCGCACGCTACCATTCATCGCCAGTTCTTGCCTGCATAAGTATTGTTACAGAAATCCTTGAAGAACAGCACATCCTAGTTAAGTATGGAAAGTATTAGCGACTCCACCAGGTTCTTTTTAAGCTCGAAAGCAAATAGTTTTTTATATTTTTCTAGTGAATGGAGTGACGCTGACACCTTACACAATGCAGTTGTGCGTTCAGACCAGTCTAACTGAGGGTCCAGAATTACCCTCAAGTTCTTCACAGAAGAAGAAAAAGTTATAAATGTGCCGCTGAGTATCAATGATGGAAGAGAGTCTCTGAAATGCGTGATAACTCTTTTGTGAGCATCTAAGATTGATTGCGTTTTAGACACTTTACATTTCAAACCTGTGTTGTGCGTCCCCCGTGTTAATGCAAGTAAATAACCGGTTACAAGCTGAATGGCTGTGCACAGATTTGTTAAACTTGAAATTACTCGTACTTGTAAGTGAAGATCGTCATCGTATACAGGATGTGATATTTTCAGTAGCAGAGGATAGTTGACTCGACACATCATTAACATATAACGAAATAAGTAATGGGCCTAAAGCTGATCGTTGTGGAACTCCTACAGCTCTCCATTGTGACTGTTCAGTTTGAATCACAACAAAGGGCTGGCGGGATGTAAGGTATGAGTGAGATCATTGTACAGCACTTGACAAGATATTTTGACTTGTGAGTTTAGTAACTAGAATGCAAAAGTCAACAGTGTCGGAAGCTTTACTGAAATCAAAACAGCACACAATAGTCACCTGTTGTTTATGAATAGCTTATTTCAGTTATTTCGTCACTTTTGTAAGGGAAGTCGTTGTGTTTCGATTTTTCTTGAAACTAGACTGGTATTCAACTGAAAGATTATTCGATGTTAAGTAATTTGTAAGCTGTTTTTGGAGTACATACTCTAAAGTCTTAGATAAAACTGGTAAAATGCAAACGGTCAGCTTGTTAGGAAAATTCCTTCTTGTGTAATGTTTTTATGAGTCTGTGCTTCCAAGATATTGGGAAGATTGTGGGGCGGCGGTTAACTTGTTGTAAAATTAAAATTGCTGTATAAAATGTTTGAAATACAAATGTTTGAATGTTGAATCAGTTTCAGGCTTTTAGAATGTTGTTAATGCTGTCTCTCGCCGTTCTCAACACTGGCTCTCTATTTACTTTTTAGCACCCAGAAAGTGATTTAACAAAACGTGAAGCCTGTAATTAGAGTTCCTAGTGCCCACTTCATCTGAGAATACCATTATAGCTGCAGCTTATAGCTCTGAGGAATCAGGAGATTGTCCGGGATTTCTAATCAAAAACGATTTTCCAAAATAGTTGAGTATATTCTGAAATTCACTGATAACAAACACAAGTATCCCTACAACCTAACTAACAGAGCAGTTCAGAGTCTAATGCGCTGATGCAACTATAAATGTCCGAATTAAATGTTAAAAAGAATGCTCGCCAAGATTTAATGAGAATATTTCATCAAACGCCACGCTAAATAATTGGTAGAATGTCTGTCCCGCGACGGCACGTGAAAATACGACAATACGCAAACTGAAGCTAGATAATGAAAATCATCCCAGAATTAACCCTTCACTTGAAATGATTTCATGGTTCCGGCACCCGAGGCTGTTTGTAGCAGTGATACCGATGCGACGCGACTCCCGACACAGCTGACGTGCTATTCAGCGTCTGGAGAGAACTGGGGCCTTCCTTCCTCGCGCAGCGCTCTTATATATATAGCCGCGGTGCGGACGGCTAAGGGAACGCCTGATCAAATCGGCTCTCCCGACTAGCCGCTGGGCTAGTAACGCACCACTTCAAGTTACATAATAATTTATAGCTTCTTTTGCTGATGGCCGATGAAGCTCTTAATTTAAACGTGCATTCAGCACGCAGGTAAGTATTGATAATAAAATTTTGACGTGGCTAAGTTAAATATTTTGGGCGAGAGAATTAATTAAATTACACTGCACGCAGTAGTTGAGCTCTGAACTGGCCCTTTTGAGATCCGCTATCGCTATAATTTTATAGGTATTCAAAAGAAACTTTTCACATCTTCACAGTCATAGCGGACCTCCAATCTATTTAAATCTAAACATCCTAGCCTTATTTATTAGCCTACTTAATCTATCTTGCTTCCTTCAGTTTTGAGACGAAAACCAGAAAATCATGAATTTCCACTAAAATCTTAATTTGTGAAATCCAAAGTACAGTTTTTATTAAATCATTATGAAAGATGAATCTAAATATAAATTTTGAAGTCTCTAGCTCTTTTCTGTTGCGCCAATGATTTTTTTTAGAAAAACGTCCAAATTTCGAAAATGGCTGAAGTTATCGAACTGATATTTAACACACATTAATTTAGTATTATTCCTGACATGCTAGAAAAGTTTTAGGTCATTTGCTTGATTTTTAAGGTATTGCGCAACATTTATGACGTCAGAGCTAGTTACAGCAGACTGGCTGGCACACAATGGAAACTGATGTGAATTTACTACAGCGTGAGTAGGCTGCTTCCCTACAAGATGATGAAAGTCAGGTAATGGCTAAAAATATCCGTTATTTTGGGAAGTAGCCCATCGACGAGGAAACTGGTCATTTGCAGTGTTATATTGTCGTCTATTGCAGCTGCCGAACGAATTCGCTCAGTACACTTTCTAGCCGTGGTAGGACCTACCCGTTGCATTTTTTTTATTTGTACCAACCACTTATACTCTAAGGGATTCGATCGTTAGAGCTCTTGTGCATTGGTCAAGTAAAGATGTCAGCGTCGCGAAACAATCACTTAGATTTTCAAAAGCAATTAGAGTTTCAGCTCATGTTTAGGTTTGCCTATTTCTAGACCTCGACGCATTTTCCACAGGACGGAATGTCTGTGAATGTCCTCAAATAGCGAGTGGATGTACCGGATATTTGCATTTCTCACAGTTTGGTTAACTCTGTTGCATAGTTGCCTGTAGGTGACGTGGTTATCAGAGGTCGGGTGTCATTTTTACGTCCTATGTGCTGCGACTCTCACTCATAAGGTGTTTGACGTGGTTTTTAAGCCACTGTGCAGGTTTTCTCCCTACTCTTACTGCTTTTAGAGGAGCGTGTTTGTCGCATACGTTACTGAAGCTCTCACTGAAATTATATTCTTCTGTGTGGTGCATTGTGTTCCGGCATTCAGTTTGTCTGTAATCGGAAGTAGAAAAGTAATTTTGTATGCCCTTTTTTGATCACATTTGCTGGCTTATTGTGCAACCAGTTCCTTACCAACGACAGACAGCAGTTTTTGGCAACTTTCCAGTAGACCATTCGCGCCACACCATTGTGCCTCCGGCTGTAAGCAGCCTGACTGATTTTCTTGCAACAGCTTAAGGTATAGTTAGTTGTTGTTTTGATTTGCCTGCAGAGCCCTGCACTTTGGGTTTTCCGCTAATCTGTCGATTCTGCCTTTGATGACGGTAGTTCTTACGTAAGTGCTGCAAAAATCAGTACTCCAATTTCTTTCCTTGGCGTCCCATTGGTCAGACAAAAGAGCTCATTTCTGTATCTATTTTGCCTTCGATCTTCTCCAAAAAATTGCTAATTCATGGGCTTTATTACAGTGGCTGTCAGTTCGAAATTGTTATCAGAATTATGCACTGGTAACGCGCTATGTATCAAGATGTCTGGTTAGATGTTAGAGTCGGTCTGTGCAACGTGGGGAAAACGCTAATAACTTGTTCAATGGGACGTCCCCTCAGCCATGCACTTCAGAGTCGTGTGCAGAGAGTAGATGCAGAGGTGGATGGAGATAAATGCGATAAACGGCCCCCGTGTCTGCAATGTCAACTGATCGGGACTGAATTATAAGGAAGCCTGATACAAGACAGGCCCAACTGATATGCTACCTATGATCCAATTAGGCAGCACGGGGACGTGGGGTGCATTACACGAACATAAAAACGTTAATATCTTTCTTGACCATACTTCGCAGTAATCTTTTTGGGGAGTAATTTGGGGAAATTGGAGAAAAAAAGAGGTGAGGTTGAAATACTCCTAAAACGAATTTTACTGACGCTCACAATTTATTACCGGGAACAGTGACCCACATTAAACACAGTAAGTAAATCGAATCAAAAATGGAATTAGAATGCATCACCTATAACTGTTACATGTTGATCGACAAAGTACGAGGGAATAACCAGCAACACAGTTGACTGTAGCAGAGGACACATGGCAGCCCCTAGTAGCTTGCACCTCTGTTTCATTTTCTTTTAATTCTGACTATCTGACGCTGTCAGGTATGAACGCAGCTTTCGTATTTTTTGGTACGTTATGCTGTAACATTTGTTTTAATTTTGTCCTTGTGACACCGAAACCTAGGTTACAAATTAATGGTGTTCCTGACTGAGGGCTGTGTTTTTCAAAAGTTGTACTTACAATATTCAATATTACATTCCACCACCAATGTAACTACTTGGGTGAGCTGGAGAGGCCGCAAGGTCAGAGTATGAACTTTCTTACTAACGCTGATAAATTCCATATTTATCCAGCTGATCATAATGGTGTTCGTTCTGTATTGCATTAAATATTCTGAATAGTCGAGTAGCTTGCACTTGTAATCTCTTAATTATATGCACATATGGCCGTGAAGATACACGAAAGTGAGAGAGTAAGCTTCCAAGTTGTGTGTGTTCATTAGCGTAATAACTTAATTAGTATGAGGAATATTGCTGAAGGAAAGCTCGTATGAACAGTTGCAGATTGATTGTTACTGTTCACATTTGGCTCATCACACAAACAGACTTAAAACTCTCCAGGGTGACGGAAATTATTAAAATCGAAATGATATTGCATTCCATTATCAAACAAAACATATGTTAACGTAATCGAAAGGGAAACCTTTTCTGATGGCAGATGGGCGCTTACGGCGTGAACAAAACGGAAGTGCCTGACCACACATTCCTCAAGGAAGTTAACTAAAGAAATTCAGTGAAAAGAAACAAAGCACTCCCGAATGTTCTAAGGACTGAATGAAATGATTTTCTCATACTTAACAAACATGTAAAAACATTAACCAAAATAAAATCACCTAAAGCAACGTTCTGAAGGAACATAAAGTCCTACTAAGGCAGTGTCTGGAACCAGGGTGCCCTTCAAAGTATTGAGCGAATGCACTGGGATCCAAAACGTTTTTTTTAAGGCGAGGCTGGACATCTCGAAACATCCGTTGCGAAAAAGCCGGAAGACCTCTTATTCATGGGTAAACAAACTAGCTAGACTTCTCTTTGGAAAGCTATCGGTATCGATACTATACAGCAGAGATCGCACAAGACGATGTCTGCTTCCCTCACCAGTAGGTCCAAACACACATGCTCACGAATTATAACAGATATTATTTGTGGAAATCGAGAGTATGTGGAAAGGGAGCTGGTTGACCCACGAAAATGACTATCTGTTGGTACCCTGCGTATTCTCTTTACAAGGTAGAAGGACCAGGAAACGTCGTCTGTGCCATTTGTACGTGATTATTGGTCAACATAAAAAATTCAAGAATGAAACTTGACGCATACAGCCATATTTCACTTGATCGCCCTAATATTGCTAGGTGAAATAAGAGCATGACTTACTAAATAATATTCATTAATTTGGAATTATTATCTTCTGCAGATTACGCAGTAAATTTGTGTACATTGCGTTTTTATCTTTTATGGGAAGTGGACGCTGGAAGAAATGCAGCAATAGTTATGCCTGGAGTCTTCCCACTGCACAACGTGAGTGCGTAGGACCGTACAGTGCTACCACGACAACCATCCAGTGGACATAAGTACGAGTGATAAGAACGATGGGAATGAAACCATTCCTAAACATTACACACCGCACCTATCCCGGTATAACGAAATCGCTTACATTGCGTCTCTGTGTCAAGGGGGAAGCAGCCAATGGGATGACTGTACTACTAACACATGAAAAGCTGTTACCCAGCTGTATCTATGTGCTTTCTATCAAATTTTTCTTCTCCTGCGCCATAGGAACCTGGTACCTACATATACAGCACCATTGCACTGTCTACGTTCAATTATTATTAATGCCGTGCCGTTTGGTTCAAATGATTCAAATGGCTCTGAGCACATGGGACTTAACTGTTGAGGTCATCAGTCCCCTAGAACTTAGAACTACTTAAACCTAACTAACCTAAGGACATCACACACATCCATGCCCGAGGCTGGATTCGAACCTGCGACCGTAGCGGTCGCGTGGTTAAGGACTGTAGCGCCTAGAACCGCTTGGCCACTCCGGCCGGCCGTGCCGTTTGGCTAGGGTCTCCTGTCGGGTAGACCGTTCGCCTGGTGCAAGTCTAGCGAGGTGACGCCACTTCGGCGACTTGCGTGTCGATGGGGATGAAATGATGATGATAAGGACAACACAACACCCAGTCACTGAGCGGAGAAAATCTCCGACCCAGCCGGGAATCGAACCCGGGCCGTCGGGTATGATATTCCTTCGCGCTGACCACTCAGCTACCAGGGTCGGACATTATTAATGATTTCGTCTTAAAGGCGGAATCTAGGTTGTGGTGACACACTGATCTGTAGTGTATCCCCAGGTCCAGGTTACACTGGAAGGTGATATAGCAGTCTGGTCGTGAGTTAACGAAGCTAACGAATCTGCATATGAAATGTAGCTTGTGATGATTTACTGCTCCCTAGAGTAGTCCGAGGTCTACGTAAGCTTGGTAACGTTTGGTTTTATTTTCCTTTGCTTCCTGTTGACGTACGCTAAGAATGTTGCAGTATTTTACAAATGACAACAGGTTCCCCCTGAATTTCTTACTTATGATCATAGTTTCTTCTACTGTGGCCTTCTCTGGCAACAGTTAAGCACTAGTTTAGTTTTAGGGATTCTCTGATTCCAAGTATTTGGGGATAATTTGTATGTCAAGAAGTTTTAATAACTCATATCTCACTCTGATGTGCGTCATTGTACACTTAATGAAATTAAGGTGATACCGTCCTCGTTGTCAAATATGTTTATATATTTCATGGAAATCTAAGATCCGTATTTCAGACCAAAATGTTAATTATATTTCAAAATAAAAAGTGAGAAAATGCCGTATGTATCAACAAAAGACACGCCAATAAGCTGCAAAAACGGATAATGAAACACAATCTTACGTTATTTCTACATTGTTTTGTATTTGCCACTGCAGACGAAGCATTTTTATACTCAGAAAAATTCAGTTTGATGGCATTCTGGTCATTGCTACATTAAATGCAAAGGAAGCTAAACATATCGTTGCGTTACTGGCCTTAAAAATCAGCCACTTTCTGCAGTGTGACTTCCCACGACTGCTTGCGAGAACAAACGTAATATCGAAAATTGTGCGCAAAACCCATTAATTTTGTAAACAAATCTTGTTGCGAGAGGCAAAAGATTTTACCAGCAGGAAGACCTGGATGCCAAACTGAAATACCTAAAGCACCTTTCGAGAAAAATGGCTGCACTGGCTAAGAAGTAAACAGGGTTCTGCGACCAAAAAACAATAGGCCAAAGACCGACGATAGAACATATGTACGAATACGGTTTCTCTCTCCTCATCGCTTCGGGAAGATTTTACAGAAACAAGACAGCAGATCGGTTTATAGACCAACAAAGAAAATACGTCAAGCGCTCTGATCTGTATAGAATAAACGCCATCCTCCGTAGGCGTGTGGAGTGTATGAGGTCCTGTGTACTTGTGGATAGGTCTACGTTGGCGAGAAGCGTGAATACAAGATTGAGCGACCGTAAAAATCTATCCTGACTCGGAGGGAAAATTAAATTCAGTTGCTGCAGGATATGCTCTTCAGTGAAGAAATCATGAAGTTAAGTTGTCTGAAACAAAAATTTCATCTAAAATGACAAACTGTCATCCACGGATGTATAGAGATGCCCCCAAATATATAAGTGTGGGGACAATTTTGAAGCAAAACAACAAGCAGTGAAACCTAAATGGTATTTGGACATCAGCTCTGAAGAATCGATAGGTAAGCTGTTATTCATGTCAGGCGACAATGGATAGTCAAGTTTTATCTGTGAGAATGATTAACTAGACCACGGCCGTTTTACGTAGTATTTAAGTCGCTCTCCGATGACCGACCCTTCAGATGGCAAGGTTCAGTGTGGCTAGTAGTACCTCCGAAGATATCCAGCGCAGCTCTGGGCAAATCGTCAGTAACCGAAAACTTTGTTCGACCACTGTCAAGACTCACCAGCAAATAATACAAGCGTTCGTGAAACGCTTCATTGTATAATAATGACATGAATAAGCAAAGTATTAATCGTGTCCTATGGTCACGCAGAAAAGAATAGCAGGGACTGGCTTCCAGGATGGGTTGTTGTGCGTGTGAATTAATCCTCACATTATGAGAATTGTTGCGGTTCGTCAGGCTTGCTCGTTAAACAGCTTTAATAAAGATTGGGTCCACACTCTTGGTAAAGTTACTTAAAGTTGTCACTCCGTCACTGAAAATCTTTATTGTTTATACATCACGATTGCAATTTCGACGTTTTGTCATCCTCATGTGGCCTAAAAGAAAAAGCCTTCTCTCCAAAAAATTACAAATTTTACAAATTAGATCAAAAAGAAAAATAAGAATATAAAATTACTTGCGTGGGGAAATGGTACCCTCTTTACAACATGAAGTTGTCATATATAGCAACAGAATTAAACATTATAAAATCAATTTTTTTATTGTTATTTCATCCATTCACGACCCATATGGGCAGGGGGCGGGCTGTCAGCGGATACAATTTGCCGCTGTCAGCCACATGAGCGTAAAATTTTTAAAATATAGTATGAAATTTGGACATGACAGTTCACAAATAAAATTCTATGCAATACAAATACAGAACGTCAGTTGCATACATGAAAATACAAAACACTGATTTGGCGATTAATTAAAATGTAGACGGAATGAATGGAAAACTAGTATAGCACACGAATGCGTAACAACAGATAGACAGTTGATAATGTGGAACGGAAAGGCCGATGTGTTGAATGATTAAAACAGACACATAGACGAGTGAAAAGATGAGTGGATGCGGAATGCCAGGGAGAGGGGTATCACGGGAACGTAGCATTCAAAGGCAGAGCATAGGAAGGAGTTGGTGTGGGCGGATGTTTGGAGGTGGGATTGGGGAGGACTGGGGAGGGATGTCGTTATGAACCAGTTACTTGTGAAGAGGATGGCGAAGAAGGAATCCCTCGCAAGAGGAGGTATAAAATCAACTTTTCCTTTCTTGTTATTTGATGCTACACGGCTGTCAGTGATACGGATAGCGGAGATATATATGCTTAATTTAAAACTTTATAAAGGTGAAAAATGAAAAGGAAGTTTTTAGGTATACAATAATGACCTTTTGCTCTAGTGGTAAAAAAGGGTAACAATGAAAGGTAAAATGAAACACAATAACACATTAAAACATTTAAGACACGTAGCCAAAAGACTGATAACAGAAAGAAGCACATTCCTCTCACTATAAATCGGAGGGACCTGCCATGGGATAGGGAGTCAGCTGTTAAAGAGAAAAGATTAGCCAATGAACAGGGTAGGAATGTAACGATGGGATAGGAATGGCTTTTGGGACGAAGGAGAGGATGTTGTAGAGGGCTTGGATTAGAGGGGGAATTGGTGACACTAATGGTTGTTGGGTAAAGGTGGGTTAGGGAAGAAAAGGAAAACAAGTGAGTGGTAAGGAAGTGTGGGGAAGGGAGGAAGCCCTGATGAGATGGAATGGTTGAGGTGGACTTTCAATTGCCTGGATGGGTAAATATTGGTGTGGAGCTGATGACCTCGGAGGGGAGACATATAAAAATCAACAACACATGGAGGTATAAATCTATCCTTTCTTCCAAACACCAGGCAAGAACACACATCACCCAAGAGTTAAAAAGTGACTGACACTTGACATGATGATAAAAACTGTGTCCACAATGGACACATAAAACAAGCCCGATTAACTAGCATGGCGGAAGATACATCAATGGCTCACTTACTGTGAGCATTAACCTGAGAGCGCAAACACACTAGTCATTCATAGTCGGTATCATACGTTTATGAACACGTGCCCAAAAAGGAGCAGAAATACGGAAAAATGTATCAAGTTAAGGGGCTCCCGAAAGGCTCAAAATGATGAAAAGTTCAATTTTTACTTTTTTGCGTTTTCTGAATCTGCTGACTATTACATTTAATAGATATATAATTTATTCAATTCCGAAGACTACAACTATTTTTAAATTTTTTTTGAAATGTGTTCTACATGGGCGTGACCCACTGTGGCGCTGTTAAACTGCTGTCAAATGGTGTTATTATTAACGTCCGTGTTCATCAGGTACATTTTAGTGATGTGAGATAAAGTATGTGTTGTGGCTAACCTATTTTCAGAGACTTAGCAGCACCTGAACTGTTGAAAAAGTGTATTCACGGAAAAACTCAAAACCCCAATGAAAGTGTGAATAGTGTTATAGGGTCGAGAATCCCCAAGACTGTATTTGTTGGAATAGAAACACTTCACTTTGGTGTGTATGATGCTGTTGCGACTTTCAATGATGGCAACATTGTAAGGTGCAAGGTATTTAGAAATATGGGAATGAAGATAGGTTCTTCGGGCTGCAGACAGCGCTGTAAAGAGTCTAGAAATACAAGCAAGAGTAAACAGGAGGAACAAGAGGAAGCTGGAGGAGGAGTTTGCAGAGGATAAAGATAATCCATCCTATGCACCTAGAATGCACTAAAAAGTTAATCCAATCTTTGTCGCTCGATTCCCAGAACTTTTATTTTCTCATACTAATTACATGTTTTCTAAGGATCTTCCAAACATATTTGTTTAAAAATTTTAGTAAATGTTACACAGTACCTTCTGCATAATTTAACACAGCCTTTTTTCCAAAAAACTGTATATTTTTGAATATATAAATAAAAAATTGCAAAAAAATGTTGTGAATTTTCATTACAATTGAAAAAAATCAGCTTTAATAAGTGAACTAAAATTTTGTAAAATCCCTGTGTTAAGTTGTAGCCCATATTCCAATAAATAATCTGTAAAAAGTTCAACTTCCTACCTCAAATACTTTGTGAGGAAAGATGTAATTTATAAGCGTTATTTTAACATTGCAAGTATAGGGCGTTCCGGAGCCCCTTAAAGTATAGTTGACATAACTTGGCTGTCGTGATACACCAACAATATAGATTTTTGGTATAGCCTAAGTGGAATGACAACCTTCATTCACAAAACAATTTTCTAGATTAATGACAGCACGTAAGGCTCATTGATGCCCTCAATTTCGTAACGGCGTGAAACGCCGCCACGGCTCAGAGCCGTAACCAGGCCTGTTGACGCAACATCTGTTTGCTTGTGGGCCACTGTCAAGTCGACATCCGACATTAGAATACAGAGACACAGAAAACCTGCTTCTCCCATATCAACAGCGCCAGGCAGCTGTATATAAACCATCGGAGTCAGCCCCTCATCGTGTGGTACAGCTTGATCACGTCATGACGCTCACCCCGTACTCCCTCTTGGACGTGAACAACCGACATGCGACTGACAGCCTGGGCTGCTGGCAGCTAGATCTGCCGATTCTCACACGGTCCAAAGGCACGCAGTGACACCCAGCCAGCTTGGCGCAAGCACATGCCAGCTGCAAGGTCCGTGTTCAACACCAGGGACACTACCACTGTGTGAACCTGTCTACCTGCCCCTAGCAACCTGTCGCCGCTCAGCCGCCTCGGCACCCTGACTTAGCCAGCTATCTTTCTGCCATAGATACGCTGCACGACTTAGCCTGAGTCGAAACAAGGCCCCGGGAGTAGACAACATTCCATTTGAACTGCTGATGGCCTCGGGAGAGCCAGTCATGACAAAACTCTACCATCTGGTGAGCACGATGTATGAGACAGGAGAAATACCCTCAGACTTCAAGAAGAATATAATAATTCCAATCCCAAAGAAAGCAGGTGTTGACAGATGTGAAAATTACCGAACTATCAGTTTAATAAGTCACAGCTGCAAAATACTAACGCGAATTCTTTACAGACGAATGGAAAAACTGGTAGAAGCCGACCTCGGGAAGATCAGTTTGGATTCCGTAGAAATGTTGGAACACGTGAGGCAATACTGACCTTACGACTTATCTTAGAAGAAAGATTAAGAAAAGGCAAACCTACGTTTCTAGCATTTGTAGACTTAGAGAAAGCTTTTGACAATGTTAACTGGAATACTCTCTTTCAAATTCTGAAGGTGGCAGGGGTAAAATACAGGGAGCGAAAGTTTGTACAGAAACCAGATGGCAGTTATAAGAGTCGAGGGGCATGAAAGGGAAGCAGTGGTTGGGAAAGGAGTAAGACAGGGTTGTAGCCTCTCCCCGATGTTATTCAATCTGTATATTGAGCAAGCAGTAAAGGAAACAAAAGAAAAATTCGGAGTAGGTATTAAAATTCATGGAGAAGAAGTAAAAACTTTGAGGTTCGCCGATGACATTGTAATTCTGTCAGAGACAGCAAAGGACTTGGAAGAGCAGTTGAATGGAATGGACAGTGTCTTGAAAGGAGGATATAAGATGAACATCAACAAAAGCAAAACGAGGATAATGGAATGTAGTCAAATTAAGTCGGGTGATGCTGAGGGAATTAGATTAGGAAATGAGACACTTAAAGTAGTAAAGGAGTTTTGCTATTTAGGGAGTAAAATAACCGATGATAGAGAGGATATAAAATGTAGACTGGCAATGGCAAGGAAAGCGTTTCTCAAGAAGAGGAATTTGTTAACATCGAGTATAGATTTAAGTGTCAGGAAGTCATTTCTGAACGTATTTGTATGGAGTGTAGCCATGTATGGAAGTGAAACATGGACGATAACTAGTTTGGACAAGAAGAGAATAGAAGCTTTCGAAATGTGGTGCTACAGAAGAATGCTGAAGATAAGGTGGGTAGATCACGTAACTAATGAGGAGGTATTGAATAGGAATGGGGAGAAGAGAAGTTTGTGGCACAACTTGACTAGAAGAAGGGATCGGTTGGTAGGACATGATTTGAGGCATCAAGGGATCACAAATTTAGCATTGGAGGGCAGTGTGGAGGGTAAAAATCGTAGAGGGAGACCAAGAGCTGAATACACTAAGCAGATTCAGAAGGATGTAGGCTGCAGTAGGTACTGGGAGACGAAGAAGCTTGCACAGGATAGAGTAGCATGGAGAGCTGCATCAAACCAGTCTCAGGACTGAAGACCACAACAACAACAACTTAGCCTTCGCCGGCCGCGGTGGCCGTGCGGTTCTAGGCGCTGCAGTCCGGAACCGTGGGACTGCTACGGTCGCTGGTTCGAATCCTGCCTCGGGCATGGATGTGTGCGATGTCCTTAGGTTAGTTACGTTTAAGTAGCTCTAAGTTCTAGGGGACTGATGACCTAAGATGTTAAGTCCCATAGTGCTCAGAGCCATTTGAACCATTTGAACTTAGCCTTCAATCAACTTCCGGCAGTGAGGCATTCGCTCACACCTTTCTTTCTATATACATTACGCTTACTATAGTAGGCTGTAATGGTGGGCCAAAGGAGGGCAGAAATGGAAAGGATTCAGCAACAGTGCTCTCATGGCAAGAATACAAGCAAGAACCGAATTTAAGTTTTTTAGACCTATCCGATTGTGTTTTTTGTTTCCTTTCTTTTCCATCTGGTTGTAGTGTATGCTAGTGGTGGTAAAAGTAAGCAAAATGTCTATCGACACAAAAGCAACAACCCAGGAGACGAGTCAGCATTTTCTGGATGAGGTAGCTGAAGTTCAAGTGATAATGAAGCTTTGCATACGGAAATACACTCCTGGAAATGGAAAAAAGAACACATTGACACCGGTGTGTCAGACCCACCATACTTGCTCCGGACACTGCGAGAGGGCTGTACAAGCAATGATCACACGCACGGCACAGCGGACACACCAGGAACCGCGGTGTTGGCCGTCGAATGGCGCTAGCTGCGCAGCATTTGTGCACCGCCGCCGTCAGTGTCAGCCAGTTTGCCGTGGCATACGGAGCTCCATCGTAGTCTTTAACACTGGTAGCATGCCGCGACAGCGTGGACGTGAACCGTATGTGCAGTTGACGGACTTTGAGCGAGGGCGTATGTGGGCATGCGGGAGGCCGGGTGGACGTACCGCCGAATTGCTCAACACGTGGGGCGTGAGGTCTCCACAGTACATCGATGTTGTCGCCAGTGGTCGGCGGAAGGTGCACGTGCCCGTCGACCTGGGACCGGACCGCAGCGACGCACGGATGCACGCCAAGACCGTAGGATCCTACGCAGTGCCGTAGGGGACCGCACCGCCACTTCCCAGAAAATTAGGGACACTGTTGCTCCTGGGGTATCGGCGAGGACCATTCGCTACCGTCTCCATGAAGCTGGGCTACGGTCCCGCACACCGTTAGGCCGTCTTCCGCTCACGCCCCAACATCGTGCAGCCCGCCTCCAGTGGTGTCGCGACAGGCGTGAATGGAGGGACGAATGGAGACGTGTCGTCTTCAGCGATGAGAGTCGCTTCTGCCTTGGTGCCAATGATGGTCGTATGCGTGTTTGGCGCCGTGCAGGTGAGCGCTACAATCAGGACTGCATACGACCGAGGCACACAGGGCCAACACCCGGCATCATGGTGTGGGGAGCGATCTCCTACACTGGCCGTACACCACTGGTGATCGTCGAGGGGACACTGAATAGTGCACGGTACATCCAAACCGTCATCGAACCCATCGTTCTACCATTCCTAGACCGGCACGGTAACTTGCTGTTCCAACAGGACAATGCACGTCCGCATGTATCCCGTGCCACCCAACGTGCTCTAGAAGGTGTAAGTCAACTACCCTGGCCAGCAAGATCTCCGGATCTGTCCCCCATTGAGCATGTTTGGGACTGGATGAAGCGTCGTCTCACGCGGTCTGCACGTCCAGCACGAACGCTGGTCCAACTGAGGCGCCAGGTGGAAATGGCATGGCAAGCCGTTCCACAGGACTACATCCAGCATCTCTACGATCATCTCCATGGGAGAATAGCAGCCTGCATTGCTGCGAAAGGTGGATATACACTGTACTAGTGCCGACATTGTGCATGCTCTGTTGCCTGTGTCTATGTGCCTGTGGTTCTGTCAGTGTGATCATGTGATGTATCTGACCCCAGGAATGTGTCAATAAAGTTTCCCCTTCCTGGGACAATGAATTCACGGTGTTCTTATTTCAATTTCCAGGAGTGTAGATCATTTAAAAGTTTACAGAAAGGGTCAGCTCCTAATGTGTATCCAGCCATCCGCGATACTAGTATTTCCTCATTGGGAACCCCTTTTTGTGGTTCATCTGAGGACTATGTTTATATACTTTACGATAGTTTACACATGATTACAGTTGCGAAGTTAGCGAACTGGAGTAGTGTGAGTTGTTAAGTACGGCTCATTTGAAATTGGTTGTAGTTGCTAGAACATATGTGTTTTCCTAATACTGTCTACAAAACTTTCTACTAACTCCTTCTTTTTCTAACTACGTAATTAAGTTGTACCTGACAATATCTAGACGAATTATTTATTCTGTAATCCACTAATCCTTCGTGAAAGTCTACGAAGGACGGAACAGCGTGGAACTTCAGGTAAGAAGGTTGATGCCTGAATATACTCATCTGATGTTTTCACCTTAGACATTCTCCTGAATATTAGAGCAAAGTTTCTCTAAGAATGTATTAATGTAGTTATGGATTGTGCACTGCACAATTGCCTTTGCTATGCTTAGATCACTGCGGGTAGTGTTGCAAGTATTTGAAACCCAGGCATAGTTGCCTTATGTTTAGAACCAAGGAGGGTTTCCAAGGCATCAATATTCACGAGCAACCAGCGCCAAATGTAGAGCCGGCCATAATGGTAAGAAGTGACTTCATTTTCAGACAGTATTCAGCAATGGGTTAGTTTGGGTGCCAGTTGTCAATTTCTTGCCCAACTCTATCACCAGATATTTCCACTGTTGCAGGATCCTTAATTTTGCAAAGACTGATCTTGGTTTTGCTAGTAGTTTTACCAGAGTGAATCTCTTTAGGCTTGCAACTACGTTTAGCCTAGACATGTATATGAGCAGTGTCACAATAAGCACTATGAGAGGAGTCCATGTAGGGATAAAGGTGGAGATCATTCCTCTTACTCAATATGAGATTTAGTTGATGCCAATGTCTAGAGCAAGGGTGACCCACCGAAGCAATGTGGCTTGTCTTACCTTTCAAGTACGTTTCAATGGCACACAGTTGGTACTTGAATTCTGTGCCAAGAAACTATAGTCAACACATATCACTTCCCTGCTGCTGTTTGTGTAAAAGGACCTGGAATATACATCTCATCATTTGAAATGGTCTATCCACCTCAGGTAATTTTTATAATGAGATTCGCTGACGGTTCAACTTGGTCTTTTGAGAACAACGAATGCAGTTCTTTACGTAACGCTCTGCAGTCTGCATCCTCATCCGCCACCACTATGCCCTGTCAAAAAAAAATTGTCAGCCTTCCTCAGTACTTCGTTTCACAAACGTTTTATCTCAACTATGTGGCAACAGCTGTTTGTTGCACAGCACTGTCGTCAGAGCTGAACTGCGCTTACTTCGCAAAATACTAACAAGCCTGATCAGCTACCTGAGTCTGCGCCATACTTCTCCGCTTACTTCATACATTCTATGGTGTATATTTTGCAACTAACTCTATGTTACCATGAGATTTCTCTGAACGAAGTACCCTCAAAAGCAAATTTCCTTGGCCATTACAGCGAGTCAAACGATCCCTCAGTCCCACAAGTCATTTCAATGCTGTGTGATCCGTTATGACGTTGAAACGTCGCTGATTCAGATAACAATGGAAATAAGTCATGACAAAAATTAACGTGAACATATCCTCGGTAATTTAACAGTATTGTGCTCTTTACTGATCTGTCTAGAACTGTACGCTAATGAAACCTCTTTCCCATCTACCACTTGCTACATTCCTAGAGCCACTTTGCTCAAGTTACATAACAGTTTAAAATGTTTTTGAAAGCAGACGTGAGGACAGGGTAATTGTCAATAAATTATTATGTCGATCAAATGCTACTTCACAGCCTTGAGTCCAGTGACAATTTGCTGCCTTCTTTAATAATGTGCAATGGGTTCTGCTACATACACAAATTTTAGAATAAATGTCTGTGAAAATTAGTGATCCAGAGAAATTACTGAATTCCTTTACCGTGCTAGGCACTGGTGAATCCTTTTCAGCTTGTACAAGTCGTGGGTTGCTTTGTACATCATTCTGGCTGATAATATGAACTAAATAGTGCCTCTCTCGTAATACAATGTGGCTCACTTTTAAACTAATGGCCAATCAAGCTCTCCATGCTTTGTTTTCCTTTCAGACCCTGTAGCACCCAATCTAACAAGTAATGGAAATTCGATGGCGTATTTCTCAAACCGAACAGCATCCGATGATACTGGAAATGACCAAATGGAACCATAAATGCTACTTTATGTTGATCCTCTGGTGCTGCATCTAATTGATGGTACCCACTTTGCAACTCCATGGTGGTAAAATATCAGCATTTCTTCAGATTGTCTATGGTCTCTGTAATTTCAGAGTTTAGGTAACAGGATGTAATTGTCTGGTTGATTAGAAAGTATATAGTCGCAGCGGAATCTATAATAACTACAGGTACTGCCCATCGACTGGTGCTTTCCTCTATAGTCCTGTCCAATAGCTGTTGATTCATTAAAATCTTCAGCACTGGCTGTAGATTGTGTGAGACTCGACATGGAGTTTAGTGCAGAAGGCTCATTCGCAATGGGAATTCTGTTCTCCACTAGCGGTGTAGCTGGAAATGGCCCAGATTGGTTAAATAATTATACATATTGCTCCAGTAACCTCTCCATACCCGGTGTATCACATACGAGGGCAGTGGCAACTATTTATTCACAACTGATACAAAAGAGTTACATGTTTGCATCTGTTACTGTCCTTCAAAGTATTCACCAGCGTTGTGTAGAACTCGTTGTCAGCGATGTGAAAGTCGTAGTATACAGCTAGCAGAGCATGTTCTGCTGAGGGAGCGAATGGAGCGGTCTACTGCCTGTCGAATCTCTGGAACAGTTCTGAAGTGAATATCATGAAGCGGTTCCTTCATCTTCGCAATCACATCAAAGTCACAAGGACTTAAGTCCGGGAGTATGGTGGATGGTACAGTACTTCCCAGTCCTGTCAACCGAGAAGAGCAGCCACAGCTGGCGCTGTATGCGCCCGCGCATTGCCGTGCAAAATGATGGGTGGGTCGCGCAGAAAGTGACGCTGCTTCTTTCTCAAAGCTGGTGGCAGGTGATGGCTTAAATGTTAAAAACACCTTACTAAAGACAACATCAACTAAGAATTTATCAAACTGACTCCACTTCTCCCAATGCTGCACAACCTTCTACTGAAGTGTTGGGCTGCGTATAACATGCTACAGGATACGCGCGATGCAAACATCGTCACTCCATACGAAGGGAAAGGCTATCACGGTGGTCGCAATAGCTAATTTGGGATTTTAATGCTGAGCACTGTTGGAGAACCTTGCCAATCGTCTGCACCCTGAGTTTCAGGGAGAGTTTCGAGCCCAGAGACGTAATACGGATATGATCTTCACACTTTGAAAGATTCAGGAGCAGAAGACCGTATTTTTGATTGCTTTTATCGACCTAAATGAGGCCTTTGAAGCAGTCAACATGGAGGGCCTGTATTCTTTGCTAATGAAGATAGGGTGTCCTCCAGAACTACTGATGGTGATTAGGGCTTTTCACGACGATATGGAGAGCATATAATTTTTGAAAACATGATCAGCGATCTTATATTACTATGATAATTAAACAACAGTCTTTCTTTTAATCGGAGTGACCGGTTTCAATCTTTAAGGGTCATCTTCAGACTCCAGAATGGCAGGTGGACTTCCATGGAGCAGGCTGTTCAGCGTCGTGTATCGGCGCAGCCTGCTCCATAGGAGTCCACCTGCCATTCTGGAGTCTGAAGATGACCCTTAAAGATTGAAACCGGTCACTCCGATTGAAAGAAATTTGCGAACAAGACTGTTTTTTAATTATCGTGATATGGAGAGTGCTGTTATATTTGGAGGAACCACATCAGATCCTCTTCTGGTGCTAAGAGTAGTTCGTAAAGGCTGTGTACTGGCCCCTATTTTGTTTGGTATATTCTTCTCGTTACTTCTCAAAGTTGCTTTCGGCGAAAAAACGAGGGCTGACGGGAAGTTTTAAAACATCTCGTTTCTCAGATCCACCCGCTATTGTGGGACTTTATTTGTAAGCAATCTTTTATTCGCTGTCGCATTCATAGCTCATATTCAACGTGACCTTCAAAGGCTTGTGGAAAAATTTGCTACTACATGCAAGTTCTTCTCCATGTCCGTGAATGTAATTAAAGCTGTGATTATGGTGAAAGGACACACAGACACATCTGTCATGAGATCAGATGGCTCCTTGTTTAATGTAGTCGCCTAATTATGCTACTCGGTTCGCCAGTATCACAATACATTACTCTAGACGACGAAGTGAACACAAGAACAGCCAAAGCGGCGAACGCTTCCGGGAAGCCCCGCACAAAAGTATGGGACAACAAACACATTACTGTGACCAGAAAATACGCTCGCCTCTGAAGTATGCGTGCTGATCACCGTGTTTGGTGCTAATACCGGACGTCATATGCCAAACAAGAAAGCTAAGCTCAACGTCTTTTATCTGCGGTGCCTAAGAAACGTTTCAGGCACAACATGAAGGGACTATGTTACAAATGAGATCGTCCTGAATGCAGCAGATCTGCCGAGTACCATCACAACTCTCAGGGAACGTCGCCTGCGAAGGCTGGGATACTTACAAATGGGAGGATCTCGCCGAAGAACGCAGCAGATGGAGGATGGGAGCCAGTTCCACGACGGATCCGGCCTCAACAAGTCAGCTGCAATACGAGTGAGTAGACAAGCGGCTCCGACGAACCGCTCTTTTGGTGTGATTGATATTCTGTGGCCCCAATTGTGGGCCCAAATGGACTCTCGCACTGGACTCATGAGTCACCAAAAAAAGTGCCTGCCTGATGCTATTTGAATCTTCCATTAGGAAGAATAGGCCATTGATTATGACTACAACTGAATATTTCTCACGTTGTTGTTAATCAGTAGATGTTGAAATTTGGAGCAATACAGACTCTAACACTTATCCAAGGCATTAACTTTATGTCTGAGTTAAGAACGCAAATGTGTCGACTGCACAAAAATAAGTTACGAACTAGTGTAGCACACTCGCAAAAAAATTTCGCAAGGAAGGGATACACTGAATGATGTTACCTATGTAGTACACACATTATTACTTAAGTAGTAGACAAAATGACGGCGACATTGTACAACCATGTGTAGTAGCAGTGTGTAACTCGAAAATCGACGAAAATAACGAGATTATCACCATGTGAGGTTATTTTTGCCAAAAAATGCCTTTTCCTTTGGAATTATGCGGTCCTAGCCCAGGAGACAATACATCCTCTGTTCGAAAGTTTTCTGAACGGTTAAAAAGTGTCTGTAACCAGGTTCAATAGCTCTAGAACCGCAGGAAGGCACTGATAACAGAAAGGTGAAATTGCCTAAGTACCACGCCGGAGAGTGGGAAACGTCATCTAACCCTTAAGTGCCGATAGAAAAAACTAAAATATCCATTTCCAGTTACTAAAAACCTCAACAAGTATTCGAGACAACGTCTCCAGGTAAAGTCAAACTACAGCTCCCAGATATAATGAAGAGCTCCACCACTGTCCTTCGGAACTGCTTGCTGATTGACACACGTGGTGTTTTCCCGATCCTTCAAATACCTCGTGTTGCCGGGACACTCTCATTTGACACAACGGTCGCAATGACCGCACGCCATGTGCTGTCCATCTTTCTGTGCGCGACTGGAAGACCTCTGGCTACATGCTCCTGCACATTCTTACATTTCTACAGCGTATTTGTGTCTTATGCTTCCTTATCTAGCTCATTCGCAGGTTTTGCAGAACAGTGTGGTTACTGATGTTGACCTCCACGTTTGTTTGCCAAGAGGAAAAAATAAAAGTGTTCTCTGATTGCATCAGTATGCCTAAGGCAAACTGCTACTACGTACATCTATTCTTGAAGTCAAAAGAAACATTCTATTTCCAGTTTAGATGGAACCAGGATTAAACTAGAGATAAACGATTGCATGTGTTGGTAATAAGGAAATAGTTCCCTAATAACGTTGTAGAGTTCATCAGTCCGAATGCTGTATCTTCATGTCAACAGCAGCTACAGAAACCAATATCCATTTCAACACGTTTAGTTAATCATGTCTTGGTCTTATTCTACAATTTTTCAAACCACATCCCCCTCCGTTACCAAACTAACGATTCCTTAATGACTCAGGAAATATCTTGTCAAGAGATCCCTTCTTTTAGTCAAGTTTCGCTACAGGTACCTTGTCTTCCCAGTTCAATTCAGTACCTCTTCACTATCTATTCGGTCTACCCATTTGATCTGCAACATCACATTGTAAAAGTTTCTATTGTCTTCTTGTCTGAACTGCTTACCACGATATTTCATTTTCATAGAAGAGTAAGTTCCAGATCAATACCTTCCAAAACCTCATCGGATCATACAAATTTATACTCTTCGTTGATAAATAGCTCTTACACAGAGGCGCCTTCCTTGCCTCTGGCAGTACGCATTTTAACCTTTTTACATCTGCATCTTCAGTTTTTTCAGTTCTTTTAGTTCCCAAGTAGCATAACTCGTCGACTAGTAATAGACCCTCATTTCTGAACTAATTCTCAAACCATCGCCAAATTTAATCCGATTGCTTTGCATTACGCATTACTTTTGTTAATATTCATCTTACGACCTATTTCCAAAATACTATTCACATCATTCAAGTTTTTATGTTTTCTCCCTAAATATTAACTGCCTATCCAAACTTATCCTTAGCTCCCTTTACAGATTGCTCTACAAACAGATTGAATAACATCAGCGATAGGCTACAGTTCTGTCAATCCATCCCGAAATATTGTTAAGATCTCATATTCTTCGAGTCTCACAACTGAGGCGTTGAGATCAAAAGGGGGACATGTCACTCAAAAGTGTTTTTGAGAGATATTGAAACAACTGTATCATCTTGAATAGCGTTATTTCAAAATTTTATTGTTACTCCCACATACTCATCAGGAAGAGTACACTCTTACACCAAAACCTGTAACTGCAGGATAAAAGCAAATAATAGAAAATGGTAACAAATAAGCAACTGCCATGTCCGCTTTTTTACTTAAACAGCACTCATTTTATCGTAAATCTCGTGTAATTAGAAAAAAGTATATTTCCAAGCAAAATATCCTTTTAAATCATCTCAGCATGTTCATATACATTCCTATTATTTGTGCCGTTCGTAATTACACAATAAATATCAAGATACACAATACATTGGAACTGAACATCCTTTTTAGTGCCTTGTCTTGTAACATCGGAGATTTAATTCCACATTCTTTGCTTATTAAAAACGCCTGTTGTTTTGACAGACACACGTGTTCATAAGCTTGTCACTCTTGATTACTGTCCCAAAACTTCAGTTGCAGATTCGCTGTCTTCCTCTCTAAAAGTATAATGCTTCTACACCACTTGCTTCTACTGCTACGTTATGTACAGACAATACAAACAATTAACATTGTTTTACAATTTACCTGCAATCTGCACCTGTTTTCCCTTTTTAGGAACAATGTTTCCTTTCCACTTGAGAAGCTCCAGACCCATGATCCTCTTTTGTTTAATCACATTTCTCTTCCACAATTCAGGACGTCCATTCTTCCTTCCAAATTCATGTAAATCGTCTCTGCACTCGTCTTGAGGTTCAATCATCGAAACCATTTTGAAATTTCACAGCTGTTTACTGCATCCCACAACAGTATTGCCATCACTCCTCAAGTTCTTACGTGCAATATAGGGACTTTTCTGTCACAAGTCCTCTTTCAGCACGAAACGATATTTCAGCACTGGATTAGACAGCATCAAAATCCCTGAACATGTACAATTTTAGAATCAACAGATGCAGAATCATTTGAAAATAACAACTACAGTAATAACTCACATACCCCAGAAACGATGACAAGATACGTTTTTTTTATCTCAACGTCTCAATTTTATAGTCTGGTTTCTGCACCAGTTGTAGATAGCCTTCGCTCTCTACATTTTGTCGCTGTTGCCTCCAGAGTTTCAGACCATTATTAATACGACGAGTTAATGAGGTGTTGCGGTCCTGCTTGGTTTTCGCACGAAGTGTTGAACGCGATGCTGCAGTCTGCTGAACATTGACGGCAACACTCCTGGGCTCCTCTGCGGACAAGAGCCGGCTGCACAACAGGTGTTGTTCCAGCGCGAGGCCCCTCGAGACAACAGGTGCCGTTACGGGCTGATGAAGAAGACGCGCATAGCTCCTGCGAAATTGGAGCGTTCTTGAGAAGCAGTAGCTACATTGTCTTTTCTTTATGGCGGCGCCATAAAACCCGCCAGTGAAAAATCCAAGGGCCCTCTTCAGCGTCCTACACAATTCATCGCTAGCCGTAAGGATGTCAGCTTCACGTAGATACGGAGCACGAAATGGCACAATAGTGCCGCTACCGGGAGGAATCCTACTACTCGTCTAGACTATTATTTTCCCTATAATCGTCGTATTATATTTGAAAGATAGGTCTAGCCTCCAGTATCTACTGCGCTACGCTTCATTTTTTGTCTACATCGTCCATAAAAAAGTGAATGTTTATCTTGTTTCTTGGCGGCACTTAATGTTGTTCAGAAAATCAGGGATCGAATTCTTGAATCCTTCGACCGCTCAAGTGTATTGGTACAATAAGTTACTACTTCTCTTTAAATTTTACTTTTTGAAACTGATGAACATTATTGCTTAATATGATCTGATCTATTTATTTTTGTTACTGAATGCTTATGTGGTACCAACTTGACAGTATTTAAGTTAGAATTTTTACGCAGTCCCTTATACCGCGCTGTACAGCTGCTATCAAACATCTCACATTGACAACTGGCCACCTCCACAAGTTATTGTCTGCTTGCGATTCTTCACTATAACATCGCGTCTTTGATACCTGGGGGCTACTTTTGAGTCAGATGAGCTCATATCGACATACACCACTGGCCATTAAAATTGCTACACCAAGAAGAAATGCAGATGATAAACGGGTATTCATTGGACAAATATATTATACTAGCACTGACATGTGACTACATTTTAACGCAGTTTGTGTGCATATATCCTGAGAAATCAGTACCCAGAACAACCACCTCTGGCCCTAATAACGGCCTTGATACGCCTGGGAATTGAGTCAAACAGAGCTTGGATGGCGTGTACAGGTACAGCTGCCCATGCAGCTTCACCACGATACCACAGTTCATCAAGAGTAGTGACTGGCGTATTGTGACGAGCCAGTTGCCCGGCCACCATTGACCAGACGTTTTCAATTGGTGACAGATCTGGAGACTGTGCTGGCCAGGGCAGCAGTCGAACATTTTCTGCATCCAGAAAGACCCGTACAGGACCTGCAACATACGGTCGTGCATTATCCTGCTGAAATGTAGGGTTTCGCAGGGATCGAATGAAAGGTAGAATCACGGGTCGTAACACATCTGAAATGTAGCGTCCACTGTTCAAAGTGCCGTCAATACGAACAAGAGGTGACCGAGACGTGTAACCAATGGCACTCCATACCATCACGCTGGGTGATACGCCAGTATGGCGATGACGAATACACACTTTCAAAGTGCGTTCACCACGATGTCGCCAAACACGGATGCGACCATCATGATGCTGTAAACAGAACCTGGATTCATCTGAAAAAAATGACGATTTGCCATTCGTGCACCCAGGTTCGTTGTTGAGTACACCATCGCTGGCGCTCCTGTCTGTGAAGCAGCGTCAAGGGTAACCGCACTAACTTTTTTGCCAAATAACGAGATGTTGAATGAGTAAATATAGGTAATTCGCGTATCTTTTATTTTTATATCGAGAATATGAATTTGGATTTCACGTATCTAGTTTGTGTGATATATGCACTTAACGGTGTCGTAGTTTTGGAATGTTTATTTGACGAAAATGGCTTGTGCAAGCTCTCGCTCTTCTGTAGGTATTTTATATATTAACAATAGTGATGTTGGGGTAAATTCACTAGTCGAAATTTGTTGCTGAAATTTGTGAGGCATGCTTGCTATACTTGAAATGATCGGTACTAAAACGTTTGTGAATTTCATAGAATTCTTTAATGTCGGAGTTTCACCAAATGCTTCAAATAAGCATCAACCTTTACGTTATAAATATCACACTTCAAAAATTCTAAAGTCTGATGTGTTAAAACCGGTCTTCACGTTTTTGAGATTCGATTTAACTCAGCTAATGTCTCATCGTTGTTGACATTCGATTTAATTCAGCTAATGTCTCATAAGTTGAAATATACGTTGATATAAGTTACTTAGTTCCATGATCAGACGAGTTGTTTCCCAAGTCATGCATCCAGTTATGGCACAATCAGTAGCGAGCGAGTTACGATTTTCTCAGATTGTGTTACTAAGCCTAGACTCAGTTCTTTATTTTGTCTACATGTTTCTTAGTAACGTTCCCTGCATGTTATGGCCACTTGGGAGTAACAGAGATAATTTGTATTCGTATTGCGAAGCGCTTAATTCTAGAGCTATAAGTAAGGTATTTACATTACGACCACTTCAGTACATGGGTTGTACTGTCTGTAAAAATTTACTTTGTGGTGAAAAATACTTTAGACTATTCGCCCGGAGGGAACTAAAATTGGATGACTACATAGAAATATTTACGGAAAAAGTAGATTCCAGACAGATTTATTGAAAGAAGACCAAGTAAATGTAATTCGTCCACCAAAGGCGTATTTTTTTTTAAATTCTCATTCTACCAGGTCTTAAGTATTGGTTCTGCTGTGTGGGACAATTAGCTGGAACTTTTGATACAGGCGACAGAGAACCTATATAGGATGCAAGGAAAGTTGTAACATCTAGTCGACGAAAAATTCCTTACAGACGGTGACAAAGCTTGGAAAGGGAAAGAACTGCATTGTGACCTTCTCAAAGAACTACACTGGGATTTTTCCTCAAGAAATTTAGTAAAACTACGGAGAACTAATTCTAAATGGTCGGACACTGAACAGCCGTCCACTCGAATGCAAAACTAATGTCTTTCCACAGTACCCCCTTGCTCGAGATGATATCGAGATTCCTTTGGTATAAGCGGGAAAGTCATGGAGATGTTAATCAAACTCCAGAGACGTTGTCCATAACGGAGAAGGTTACTGCAAAGACTGAAAGAGCGCTCATTCTAAGAAGAGTCAGGTGAAACTTGCCTTACACACATATACGTCTCCGAAACGACTACAACGGAAAATCAAATTAAGTGTCTACCAGTGTTTGTCGACAACGACATTTCCGCGCGCTTCCGAGAATGGAACAAATGAAAGGAAAAATGATAGTAGCACCAAAACTTCTCCCTCCCATTCACCTTGGATCGTTAGCGGAGTGCAGATGAATACGGAAATGTGCAGGCATCGTGCAATCCACCGGTCAGTGGAGGGCGGGGGGCGGGTGCTACAAACAGTTTTTTTTACTCCATTTTGTCTCCAGAAAAAAGAAAAGACTTGGATTATTTTCTTTTCTTTTTTTACTGCTTTTACTGCTTTTGTCATAGTCTCCAATTGTATGAAGGCAGTTGCAGTGCTTACATATGGATGCGTTCTCACCATAATACCCAGGTTTGCTGGTCGAAGGCTTTCATATTCACTTTAGCCAAATGTCAGTAAGACTATTTGAAATAAATGGCGTTATACGTAGTGCTCTGATTGCAGCAATTTCGTGTTAACTTTCGTTATTCCAATTGCAGGACGAATATAATCGAGTCATTCATATCGTGTAAGAATACTGTAACAAAATATTTTCAATCGGCGAAACAGAACACAGCAGTCGGGTACTTGAATAAAATGACAGGAAAATCTGGGAACTAACCGATATTGTTTCGTAAAGAGCCTGAGAACATTGTATTGTTCTAAACTGTTTTATTTTACTCTAGATCGATACACTTGTCGGTTCTTCGTCTCATGAAAGCAATCTGTAATACAAGCGTGTATTTCTTGTTCACTGTTTTCGCGTTACGAACAGGAGATGTTTCAGAAAGACATCGCAAAGTTCGTTGGCTTTACGGTATGAAGCGTTCTTTTTGCAGTGATACAGATGTTCCTCTTTTGTATGCAGAGCTTTATACTGGACGAATCAGACAGCTCTTGAACAACTCCATTAGTTGGAGAAGACATTTCCATATAAATTTGGAAAAAAAACCCGTTAAAGTAAGTTTTGCTTTTGGGGCGCAAGCGCAGTGGAATTATTTGTAATGTGGTATTGCTGAATCTATAATTGAGAAAGAGCTTTCTCGACGTAAGTTATTTGGAGTATTATCAAGGGTACAATTCAGTCACGTCGCTGACTTAATTCATTTTTAGAGAGATGATCGCATTGCATTAGTGAACCAATCACAGATTTCAATTCGAGTCATTTTACACAAAGCTAGACCAGTTCTGCCTCTTATTTTCATAAACTTTGTTTAGATTATGCCTCACAACCTGTAAGGCGCCCTCATATCTCGACTACTTATGAGTGCTCATTCAGATTGATGAACACAGTTTATGACCTAAAATCTATCCCCAGAAAGCGATTGTGGCCCACTGACAAAGCGATCTGACCTTTTAACTAATAAAAAGAGAGGCGAGCTCACCCAAAGCGCTCCGAAAAGTGAGAAAGGTAAGTAACACAACTCAGTGATCAACACGTGCATCAGACTGTTAACCACATAAGATACAATCTTTAAGTGTTATTCACGGCACCTTACAGGCCCTTCTTCTGCAGGGACAAATGTCTTTACTTGCCCTAATAACGTGTAAACATTTGGTCTAAGGGTGAATTCATTAGTCCAGGATAATTTACTGTTAGTCTCATCAGCATAAAAACTTGGAGTAAATGCATCATCTCCAACTTACCGTCTGTACTGAAAATCTCTTGTAAGACAGTAAATCCTTACAGCGAACGCAAGTGCAACGTAACGCTCAATTCAAGTCCCAGCAAAAACAACATGCACTCCCCACTCCTTCCCCAAGAAAATGCTCGAGAATTCTAACATGGAAGCAAATATTCGAGGTTGAAATTTGTAACATTAGGATAATGTATGATTTAGTGAATTGGTGAAATCTAGATTCAATGTAGTAATGCAGTAAAATTTACCAGAAGATTAATTACAAAATCTTACCTTGGCGGAGATGAGTATATGTATAGAATAACAGAAGCTAACATAACTTTTGAGTTAAATGTCTGACTGAAAAGAGGAATAATATTACATAATTCATGAAAACTGGCTCGTGAGTGGAAAAAGCTACTTGTAATTCACTTGTGTTTACAGGTACCTAATACAGAGATGTTCAGTTCACTACTTATAGCCGGCCAGAGAGGCCGAGCGGTTCTAGACGCTATCGTCAGGAACCGCGCGACCGCTACGGCCGCAGGTTCGAATCCTGCCTCGGGCATGGTTGTGTGTGGTGTCCTTAGGTTAGTTATAAGTAGTTCTAAGTTCTAGGGGACTGATGACATTAGAAGTTAAGTCCCATAGTGCTCAGAGCCATTTGAACCATTTGAACCACTACTTATGGTGAACAAGATGCGGTATACCGTATGTAAAATCTACCCACAAAAGCACGCGAAAACGGTATTAGCTGATTTTTTCGTAGTCTCCAATTGTGTGAAGGCAGTTGCAGTGCTTACATGTGGCTGAGTTCTCACCATAATACCCAGGTTTGCTGATCGAAGTCTTTCATATTCACTTTAGCCAAATGTCAGTAAAATTATTTGCTACAACGTGCTACTCCATGCGACGAGTAATTCGGCAAACCTGATAGAACAGAACCGAAGTCTTATGCCTAGCGCCTACGCCTGTCAAAGCTATCCACTCGCAGCAAGACGCGCTTACACGTTCTCAGTCTGGCAAAGATACCTAGTTCTAACATACAGAGGCGACGCGTGCCTGATTTTCTGCCGTCAAACAAGTGACTTAAAATATGCGTCGACCAATTTTGCGATACATGAAAGGGGTCCGATCGGAAATGGCTGTCTTTAAAAACTTTTATAAGAAATATTTGGTGTGTAGGTTACCGTCATAAAGCTGCAAAAATATTTGTAATGCTGCAACTAGTATCGAAAATTTATGTCATCTTCAGGAGGAGCCTAGCGTAATACTTAAAAACGGCGTACAGTTTTTGAAGGAAAATACATTAATTCCAATGCATGCCCGTATTATACATCTTCTATAGCCAGTACAGATATAGAACATTTCTTTGTAAGATGTTATTTCTTCCAGTAAACTGATGCTGTTATTGTGTATTGTGGCCAAGCCTGCTTGATACTGACTTCAATTGGCAGAAGTAGTTACATTTTCGTGTACATACAGTGGTTGGACTGAAGTTATGTTAACATCATGAGAAATGCATGTTTGAACATAAACGCAGATGCGAGCCAAACTCCAGCTTTCACTGTTGCATTTTACCACGAACTATACCTATTCAACGTCCTCAATACGTTGCAAATGCCATCGTGGTCAGAAAAGTGTTCTGTAACGTTTTGGGTGGATTATTTCGAAGCTAAGTAACTTAGAACGGGCCAGATTGTTAGTGGTTGTACGGTGGATGCTTCCGTAACCGAAACCGCTCATCACCAATGCAAATGCCAGTAACAGGAAGACGTGGCACTGAAACCATAAAAGCTGGGCTACGCAGCAGCGGAAGAAAGTGATTTAGTCGGACGACAGCAAGCAGCTCTGTATGTCCATGGGTCTCCCGAACCTTATTACGCGTGATGATGTGCTTTTGGTGTTTCTTTATTAATGTCCACCCGCTGCAAATACTCCTCACGCCACTTAATGGTGAATGACTGGGGATACCAAGTATTACGAATAAGTCATTACCTTTCCTACTCCACAAGCAATCGGACTCAATTAAATTATATTCCCTCTGTGCCTCTGTAAGGGACTTAATCTCTCTCATTTTATCGTTATGGGAGATTAACATTGGATTCGGCAGAATCGTTCAGCAGACGATCGACAGTGCTGTTTCTCTAAACTCCCCGAACAGCGTTTCGCAGGCGGATCGTCTTCTTCCGTACACAGCTTTACTCGAAGCTCACTTAGTATTTTCGCAACATTTTCGTACTGGTAGAACCGACTGTCAGAAAAAGTAGCAGCTTGACTGTCAATGACTTTGATGGCTTCTTGTAATGTAACTTGGAGAAGGTCTAATGAGCGCCCCACGGACAGTTTTCGTCTATTTCCGTACACGGTTTTCATCTAAGCTCACGATCACTTGCCTAAAACTTTCGCACTGATAGAACAGCCCATTAGCAAGCATTCCGTTGGATGTCTTCTAGTAATCCAGTTTCCAAGCGCAATCTCCATTACTGGTGCGCTCCAGCTTCAATTTCTAACAAGTCTCAATGTCAATCTTAGTCGGCTGTTCACCGTCTCTACTGCTGATTTCAGGTGCTTGTTTCATGTATTCTTGCAACACTCTAACCAGATATTTACTCGAAGGCAGTGGCTCAAGCTACATGTAATTTATTCCGTTCTTGAACTTCGCACATGAGTTTGTGTGTATTATTTTATTCCTTTGTTTCTTAGGTCATTATTCCTTAGACTAGCTCGAGACCGTCCTCCACTCTTTCTTGTATGTAGAGGAGAGTGTTGTATGTAGAGGACAGTGTACCTAGGATGCATCCTGGTCGGTGTTTCAATCTGGTGAACGAGTTTGGGATTACATGAAGAAATACTCACTAGAATCTGCCAAAAGCAGTGTCCGGTATTTTTTACTGTTTTTGTTGTTGTGAAACACTTGGTTGTGTTTTGTGCGTCATCTGGAAATACCACGAGTTCTATACATCAAGAGTGCTGGTTTGAGGATATCCAGAACTATACCTGGACGACGAGTATTCTTGAAGAGACGTAGATAACGGCAGGATAGTTAGAAGGCACATATACGTTTAAGGTAAGCTCCCATTCACTGCACCAAACAGAAATTGTATACAGTTCGCCCTGATTGTGTCCAAAGTATGCCAAGGACGACACTTTCCCGTTCGTAACAGTGTCATAAAAAGCTCATCTACAAACCGATAGTTGGTTTATGTGGCTGGAAAACGGTGCTTGAAACCATTCGAAAAAATTGTGACTTAGTATTCATATACCATATAGAGACAGTGAAGAAGCATTCCATTTCTTTTTAATACGTCAGTGATAGGGTAGAGGTGACTCATTTGACAGAGAGAGATATAGAGGAAAGCTTATGTAAATGTAAATGGAGCAGCCCAGATGTTTACGAGAAGTGATCTAGGTAAATTTACTGGAAACTTGCTTCAATTGGAAGTTTGTTCCCCAACTGACAACTGCTTCAGTCTGTGAGGGAAGGAAAGAACATTAGAATCAGCGTCCATTCGACGTCATAGATATGAAAGATAGACCACTAGCTCTGATTAAGTACTTTTCTGGGATTCACCTGCATTGAGTTAGAGAAGGCGTAGGGAATACCAAACGAGATATCCCTTTAGTAACTTCTACCTCCCTTTCCTTATTTACAGAATTCGCGTCCATTATTTATCTGAACTAGACGCCTCCACATGTCTGAGTTCTTTGACAACACAAGCAGAAGTTTTATTTATCGCTGCTTTCCGTTTGTATATATGAACCACTGCGCAGTAGGGGCGGCTTCCAGAGTGCAGGAACATCTATTTTCAACGACCTGTATAATACTAGCAACGTGACACGACACTTAATCATTGTTGGAATATTCGATTTGCGGAGTGCAATTACACCTTCGTCGCCCTGTGGGAATACAATGTAATTCATTTTGCTGAACTGTAATAAATGTTGTACCATACGTATTACAGTATTAATTACGTAGCAACGCTCTTGATGAATATTTATCCAATACCAATGATTAATTAGTAATCAACACCAGTGATCGACTTATACTACCGCGAAACGTTTTCGTTACAGCCGGACTGCATTTCATGAAATGCACCCACAACTTTTGACATGAATGCCACGTAATAATATAATGTTTTTAGTGATACGTGCCTTGCCTGTGAGAGAATAAGAGATACGCGTGACCGTTCTGTATGCAATATAGCTTTCATATATTTAGAAACATGACTTTACAATAGCGTGATTTATTGTTTTTTCCTCATAGCATTTATTGCTGACCCTAACCAGTTTTGCCACTTATTGTGTTCGTTTTGTCTGTTTGTTAACAATTTCTACTTTCCCATCATTAATCATAATTATGACAAGACACTGTTACTACCAAACACCTACGAAATGCTCTCATTTGAACACAAACTGTGCTCAAGAAATGTGCTCTGCAGTTAACGCTTTTTAAAATCACTGAAGTCCTTACCTCTACTCATATAATCATATGCGTTAAAGCATCTCTGCCGTCACATGACTTCTTAATACTTTACTGACAGCACTGTTCAATATGTTATACTACTGTGCAATTTATCAACCCTTTTTTTACTACCATTAAAATATTTATTAGAATTGTTAGTAACTTTAAAGACAATCAAGTATAAGAGGTGTGTGAGAAAAGTAATGACACTAGAAACACTGCGAGAGATCCGACAACACTTTGTTGTTCTACTTGTGTACACCGGTGTGTTCACCCCTTCCACATGTTCACTCCAAATTTCAGCTCAACCGTCACGTGATTTTTGAGAGCACCATAAGTGAAGTTGTGATTTTGTTGTGTGTTACGAAAATGGAACTGCGGTATTTAAAGCAAAGTTAGCCATCAAGTTTTGTCTTAAGCTTGGGGCGGGGGCGGGGACATACATTGTATGTCAAATTAACACGATGAGAAGTACTTTGTGAAATAAATTTTGTCAGTATTCTTATTGTATGTGGCTTGACAGTGAAACATCTTACAAGTCAGAGACTGCTGAATTCTTATGACATATGCACTACATATGGCTAGTGGAACAGCGACCAGTGAAGTACTGAAAACTATGTATTGGCGTCTACAGCCGCGGTTTATTTATTTTGCTTACTCGTTAGCTGTTTCGGTTCACACCACGATCCTCAGGCCATCCTCTGTCACGCTGCCCTAGTAGGTACGCATTTGACACACCTGCTTGGGAAACAAACGTGACGACTGCGTGCCAGGGGTTGGCCTGAAGGTGGTGCTGTGTACCGAAACGGCTAGCTCGGCTCTGAGCACTATGGGACTATGGTCATCAGTCCCCTAGAACTTAGAACTACTTAAACCTAACTAACCTAAGGACATCACACAACACCCAGTCATCACGAGGCAGAGAAAATCCCTGACCCCGCCGGGAATCGAACCCGGGAACCCGGGCGTGGGAAGCGAGAACGCTACCGCACGACCACGAGCTGCGGACACGGCTATCCAGACGGAAAAATAAATAAACTGCGCTTGTAGACACAAAAATAACTTTTTAGCAGAATCTTATTGGTACAAAAGCAGAGTCTAGCACGACATCCCTGGTTCTTCCATTTGGTGAGAAGTGTGTACCTCGCAGTGCTACATATTGCACGGATTCTAGATGTACAGTTCAGGCACATGTTCTACTTCATTTTCCATTTTAGTTTGGGGAACGAGTGCTTTTTAATAGCTGATTCACAATGTTTCATTGACCCTTCCTTTTGGCGATCACACTGATGCTCCCACAAGATTTGTAATAACTTTAAGTCAAAATGCTTCAAAATCATTTCCTCTTCTTCATTAATGTCACTGAACAACTTTCTGGCCACATCAAATGCAAGACACGTAGTTAGCTGTACATTCATTCATAAGTAATTTACAACAAGATACAAGACATTTCTCCTCCACTGAAAAAGGAAACAGACTACAAAAGAAATAATCATCCATGGAGTAATATTATCTCACGTGATTTTAGATAAAAATGTTGCATTGTTAATTCTGATATGCCGTGTACGCTGTTTCTATACCTATTGGCAGACAAGTTTCCGGTGTGTCTAAAAAACACTTTTACGCTATCCATTTGTAGCACATCACCGTCACTTAAAAAGCTTTATTTCAAAAGAACTAGAAATAAAGAAACAATAATAAATATAATTTCAACCGCCAAAATTTAACACTCATGCTACACACAGAGAAACTACTCTGCACTACATTTCAGTCACAGACACACACACACACACACACACACACACACACACACACACACACACAGTTTCGACGCGCATCAGGATCTTGACAAAACTTCCATCATTCTACTGAATTCTTTGAGTTGTCTCCTTGGCCCTTATTAAAAATATGTATCGGCATATCACCGAAAAGATGCTATATTGCGCCAAAGAAAATACTAACATTCTAGAATTACGCGTGACAAATACTGGGCAAAAAATTCTGCAGCGAAATTCATTATTATGCGACAGTTTACCTTGGAATGATAGTTGTTTATTATAAAATAATGTAATTGTTTACCATTCCTTTCTCATTGTTATCTAAATAATCCTTCATTTTTCTGATATGTATAATTTAAGGGGAATGCTGACGTTTTAATATTTATATTTTTGTAGTGTGCCGGCCGGAGCGGCCGAGCGGTTCGAGGCGCTACAGTCTGGAAGCGCGCGACCGCTACGGTCGCAGGTTCGAATCCTGCCTCGGGCATGGATGTGTGTGATGTCCTTAGGTTAGTTAGGTTTAAGTAGTTCTAAGTTCTAGGGGACCGATGGGAAGTTAAGTCCCATAGTGCTCAGAGCCATTTGAACCAATGGAACCCCTTGTAACGGAACTGAAATGATGGTGGGCTGACAGTAATTTGGAGCCCGCGCGTCTGAAACGGGCGCGCTTGTGTGAGACTGCCAGGAAGTACACCCTGATGCCATCTATTGGCGAAACTGGGAATTAGCGCTGTCAGACAATGCACTAAGCTCTCAGAGTCAAATGTATTCTTTTACTTGGTAATTATGAGTTATTACTGTATAATTTAATGTTGTAAAACGCTAGTAGTAAATTATTATGACTGGTATGGACTCCAGGGTAGTAAATATAAATATTCTTAAATACTAAATGATTTCGGTAAAAAGGTGGTAGGCGAACGCCCCCACTCTTGGTGATACGAGCGTAGCTAGAGGTAGCTGGAGACACAGGGACTGAACAAGAAAATGGCCTGGGGAGTGTTGACGTGATCAGACGTGCGTAACTGTGCACACGCAAAAGTGATTGTGCAACAGAGAAGAGGCGAATATCGTCGCCGTTTTTGGAGTGAAATGCGACGAATGGTTGTTGAAGCCGCCTCTATGCCACTGGGGCTGATTGTAAGAGTTCCTGCGCCCAGATTTTATGGCGGACGTGCAGTAGCTTATACGAGTGCTACAGCTCATAGTTCCAGCCGCCATTAAGAGCATGAGGCGTGAAGAGCTGCGTTAGCCACATACATCTCACCACCAGCACCGACACCTCTACCCAAGGCAAGACTGCTTGCATTTGTTAAGTCGAACTATGTATACATGTAAAAGGAGAATACCAGTTTTCTTTTATGCAAGTGCAGAGGACAGAATATAGTAATGAGTAAAATTATGAGGCATGTTGTTCATTGTAAAGTGTAGTAACCTCAAACATAGTATAGTGAAATCAGACTGAGGCCACCATCGCCTCTTTCATTTACAATTCTTTTGGTTGTAGAATACTTTAGCGTATAAGAATGTTGAAAAGAGCAATGGTCACACCAGAATGAGTCGCCTATTTACAGTTACTTAAATTTTTCTGAGCAACCTTTCAAGTAAAGTCACTTAACTGATTCTGTATCAATGGTCCAAAGAGTAATATCCAAAATCATTAAATAAGTTGAAGGATAGAATTTTGTTAACCGAAGTTGCATAACCTGTCTTGGTAGTAATTACCAAGCCAACTCACAGAAATTGAGAGAGTATTTGCTTTGTGGAATCATCTAGAATGATCAGAAATAGTAATATTCAGAATTAAGTTTAAATTCAACTCAAGCCATTTCACTTTGAAACGAGCCAAAAATTGATTTATTCTTTTGCTCCTTCAGAGCTGGCGACCGTAGTTATAAGTATTTTCAGGAGGATTCGACGGTATGTCTGCTGCTCTCGTCGTGCTGATAGGATTATCCACTGCTGCTAGCAGTGGTGATTGGATACATAAGCTCACTACCAAGTTAAGTGGGTCAGGTAGGCAGTGTTACCGTGTGAACTGTAGGGCACTGTAGGCCGTGGATCGAACCCGTTCAATCATCACAGCTCTTAGGGAAATAGTCCGGTTAGGAGTGTACTAATCATTAGGTAAATACTGGCGAGTAACGGTCAAAAATGTATACGCAAGTGAATTTAGCAAGGTCCACGTGGCACCTAGTTAATGTGGTGCAATGGCGAGGGTAGGAGTGGAGTAAAAGTGAGCTGAGCTTGTGGCAGCTGTGCTGGATTCAAATATTAACTACGTGAATTCACTACTGCCTCTTACCATTGGGACTGAGCTAATTACAGCTAAAATACGTAGCAGTAAGCGCAAAGGCGTGACAGCTACAAGTCCGTTTTGGTTTTATACATACGGAATTGGGAAGTGGGTCATTCCGTCAGTGGAGGGGGTTAAAACAACCGAGTCAGTGGAGAACATACCCCATTTACTGATGGAAAGATTCAGCGGTTCGGTCGCACCCTCCTACTGCTATTCTTACTTATTCGCCATTGCACGTCTGAGTAAAGATGTCAGCTTTCCATTTAAGTGTTTCAAACGTAGTTATTTCAATTAGTTCTGACTCACACATTCAAACGACGATTTATTGGCTTCCACGGTGATGGTGCCAATGCATCTCTTGGACATTATCACCGATTCTTCAACTGTCTGACTCTTAGTTGTTAGACAGTAAAAAATGTGGCTGAGAATCTTGCCAGTAGTTGTGATACGAGGAAATGACTAGACCTTACTTACCGGTGGTTACAGACTGAAAGCACACGCGGATGACTTGTTTAGTATGGAAGCTCATTCGTAGTAACTACTTGTGGCACACGAAACATAATTTTAAAGACATAGGAACGCTTACCTTCTAAGAAAACGAAGCTTCTCTGAACTGAAACGCAGTAATAGGGAACACGACCTCACAAGTGGCGTGATCTGCGGTGGTAAATTGAAAACCACGAAAGGCGGGAAATGTGTCAGTTCCCTACTGAATACTGCATCTGACAGCTAGAGGTCCGGAACTACTAGCAAATATCGTACGTCCTCTGAAACTCCAACAGTACAATATGTGATCGACTTAAGAAAGATGGTTCCGCACATTAATCATAGTAAACGTGACGTTAAGGTAGTTTTCCTATTTCGGAATTTGACCACTCGACATTAGACGCCGGCACGATAGAATTAGGAATAGTCATCGTAAATGCATGGCGAGAGTGCCTGATCGTTACATATTTTACACCTGAAGCATGCGAATCTGCTTAGGTATTAACACGAGAAATTTATAAGATTTCGTAAACATACCTACACATTTAGGTATCCACACTAACGCACATGTATATTATTCAGCAAAGCTAACTGAACAACTGGTCAGGGTGGCAGCACCGTAGTGTTTACGACCGAGAACCGGTAACAGCGTAGACTTCAGTATCTTTTTTAACAGTAAAAGTATTTTTACACGCACTGTACGTATTTAATGCAGCACCCTGCATAGCACAGCTGTCTGACATTGTCCCTCACGTATGTAATAGTAGAGAAGTAGTATGAAAATGGTTCGATGAACCTCCTGTCACGCAGTTATGTGTGAATTGCAGCGTAACCATGTAGATATAGATGTAGATGTCGATGTGTGAAAATACTTCTTGCTCACTTATCCAACATGTATTCGGTGTATGAAACCACGTTACGTCTGAAAAAACTACTGGACACTTTTTCTGATTATTCATATAGAATGTCGTCTTTGAATCCATGTATTTTCGTTTGTACACTTGACGACTCGCTAATTCTTGCACTTTTCACAACCAAACAGTTTTTCTCGAGTTTCCTTGCTAGCCAGTTCTGTGCGATAAAAGCTGCAAAGTTTTCAAAAAGTAGGAAATTTTTTCTGTTGGTCATAATATCGTAGAAATTTCTGCTTCATTGACACATTTATCCATTTGCTCAATGTGATATCGATTGGGCTCATTTTTGCATTGTCTTCGTTGGGATAGACATTCGAATCTCACTCTGCCCAGATATGTGTGCCACATGACGTGATATGATGACAATCGACCTACTGAATTTCAGCATTTCGCTTCCTTGTTTCGTTTTACGTTTACGGACAGTAAATCATTCCTTTTCCTCTTAAACAAGTATGATTTCAATTCTTCGTTTCGGGAATTTCACAAATATCAATGTCTCAGGCAATTTTCAACACATATCTCCTTAACAGCACTTGAAGAACGGAATTTTAGTTTAAGTTACGTTCTTATCGCGTGGTCTAGTTCCTTTAGCAACAACCTTGTAGACTCCACCTCCCATATGAATCATATGAGCATGAGAACGACAGTAATGAAGAAATTACTGGGATGGTGTTCCGTACCAAAAGTTAAACTGTACTGCATAGGTAGCAGTTCCAGGACTGGGAATTTGTTTACTGTTAAGGAGGATTCGTTTCAGTGTACTCGCTGCGTTCTGCTAGTTCCAGTTGTGGAAGCGAATACTTAGATTCGTTACTTGAGTTGCTGCTTACAGTACAACCCAGTGGAAACTCAAACTCTTAGTCAGAACCAAGAATGCGACCTATTTTTAATTTGATTATAGGATAATACGTCCAGCCAAATAATTAAACCGTAAAATATGGTCCAGTCTCATTAAAGTGATCACCACCCACGTTCAACGTCAGCATGCAATATCTACTCATAGACGACAGGAGGCAGCGCTAATAATTGGTGCATATGGGAAGGAAGCGGAAAACAGTGGAGTTGTTGTCATAAAGCGGAAACAAAGCGATTATCTAACTCCGCAAGGCCATGACCATTGGCTTTCCCCTGCGATGGAAGCTTTACTGAGACGCTTCAGTACGTAAACTATTCGCATACCTCCATGGGGAAGGTATTCTGTGCATGACAAAATGACTGTCCCCAAAAACAGCAACGGGGCAACTGTGTTTGCAATGGGACAAAGACGACAGGGGTGAACAACGGATGCAGAGACGTGCAAGATCAAAAAAAAAAACGTGCAACTGTTCAGCAAGTGACCGCCCAGATGAACTAAGGGGCTGCCAACGGTGTCTCCACAACGAACGTTCACCGAACGTTGCTGTGCCTCCTTAGCTGGCGCCTGCTTCACGCACCAATGCCGAGTGGTGTTCATCGGTGACGATGGCTGGAATTCGCGCGCTAATATCGCAACTGTACGTAGCGTCAGGTGGGCTATTAAGATGAATTACGTTTTATGCTGCTGGGGACAGATGAAAAGTCTGAAAACAAACACACTGCAAATTTTGTCACAAGGGCCCCGGCCTTAGGAAGGAGCGTTGTGGTCTGGGGAACCGTTTCGTGGCGTTCCCTGAGATGTCTCGCCATTCTACAAAGCACAGTGGATTAACAGAAGTATGTGTTTGTCCGTAGGGACCATGTCCACCCTTAGATGAAGTCTGTCGCTCCTTTGCACGATGGCCTCTACCAGCAGGACAATGAAGCGTGTTGGATAGCTTGCGGTGTACGTGAGTGGCGCCAAGAGCACCAGGATGAGTTTTCCCTACTCCTCTGGCCACCAAATTCGACGGACTCAAACCCAATCCAGAATCTGTAGGACTATCTGAATCATGCAGTATGAGTCATTGTTGAGAAACCTAGATCAGATGGGCACGGCACTGAAATCGGCACGGGTCCACATCCCTGTCAGTAACTTACAATTCTCATTGCCTCTCTGGACAGGTAATCACATTAATGTGACTGGGCAGTGTATGTGAGATAGAGTAAAAGCGTATGAGTGTACAGAGTGAAGTCGATAACCTACTCAACGTCACCTGAGTTGTAGTTATCTCCAGCACTCAGAATTGGCTGTGCCAAACAGCAACTCCAAGCTCCCACTCGTTAAGCTGTCTGGCGACATTTTTTCTCATTCGTTCGGGAACGGTAGAGAAATAGTCTGAATGTCACTAGACGAACCGTCTGGAAGGCGCTTAAGCATGAGTTGTAGATAAGTCATGTAGATGCAGAAGTATATATAAGACAAAAAATATCTTCACTAGTAGATTACAACGATTAATCAGTAAAATTTTTCTGGGTTTGCGAACGCATTGTCAATATGTACAACTACCGACGATTCTGTCACCGTTGCAAGTGCCGTAAACAAAAACACTCTGAAGAAGATCACTTGCAACAGTGACCGAAACGTCGGTAGGTTTTCATATTGACAATGCGGTCACAAATCCAGAAAAATTTTATTGGCTAATCATTGTCACTGTTGCAAGTGACCTTCTTCAGGGTGTTTTTGTTTACTGACAGTAAGTCAAAATACCCTGAAGAAGGTCACTTTCAATGGTGACCGAAACGTCGGTGGCTGTGCATGTTTACAATGTGGTCACAAACCCAGAAAAAATTTATTGGTTAATCATTGTCACTGTTGAAAGTAACCTTCCTCAGGGTGTTTTTGTTTACTGATAGTAAGCAAAAATACCCTGAAGAAGGTCACTTTCAACAGTGACCGAAACCTTTACTGACAGTGAACAAAAACACCCTGAAGAAGGTCACTTGCAACAGTGACCAAAACGTCTTTAGTTTACATTTTGACAATGCGTTCACAAAAACCAGAAAAATTTTATTGTGGCAATGTCCTCGGAAGCCTACCTTTACATAGAACGATTAAGTTTACAGACCGAACATGAGAATAAGAAGCAGTTGGTATTTCGTTCGTGACCTTATTATGCCCGCAAAGCAGGTTTTTCAGTAACGTGGGACAAACTGAAAGCAATGTTGCTTGCAGGAGCTCTGCTTCCGAGAACACGAACACGGCATTACGCAGTATGGTGCGCGGTTCTGTCGCAGTGGCTGCTATTAAGTGTTTTGGGGGCTGCCTCTACCCCAGTTCTGGTCCCGTGAGTTACGTATTCCGTTTGCAGGCGCGGCCGCACTTTGGTGTCAGCTGTGGCGGCGCGACTCGTTCTGGCGTTTCTTCTGTGCATCCAGAATTAACGACGCCAGCACTGGCGCCCTAATTCCGCGTGGTGTGAGGTGAGGTGAGGCGATGTGACACCTCGGCCGGGGGGCCGTCGGCGCTGCGCAACTCTGCTAGCAGCGGGCGCCATGAAATATTCTCTCCCACCCTGCGACTTGCTTGCGCAGTAGTGTGGCTTGCAGAATGCCATCCCGGATCCGTTACCACTTCTTACAGTAGGGGTGACTGTCGTATACTGTGATATTTCCGAGACTTTCACCTCTAGCCACTCCTCTAACAGAAGTTTAAAATAGATTCTTATTCCATTTTTAAACGATAGAATTCACTTTAAGAGTGCTCCAGTATTTTTCTGAAATTAAAAAAACTCACTCTGAAAATGTAAGGTTTTTCGAAATGAGAGAAACTGTTCCAACAAGAGAAAGGTCCAATAGGACATGTCAAAACATGCCCTGAAATTTTGTATGTCGGAAGCATACACTGAAAGAAAGGCTCAGTCAATTTTATCTGCTAAGACGCACTGGAAGTATTTTAAAAAATGCTGAAAATTGCCGAATTCATAGCTCGCCAGGTGACTGAAAGATTTTACACCCCTTCCGGAGCTGTAGTGTATTGGACATGAACAACGTGGGAAGCGCTTATTCTTGGTTGACGGACCGTCGGTAAACAGATGACACCACTGGGGCGATCGTAATTTGTAAAGCGAATTACAGTTTTCGTCGATAGTTCCGCTGTAATAAACGTCCACAGTTTCTGTTCAATCAATTTGCAGCTCGTTTAGCAGCCATAATAATTACCAGATGGTTTTGGGGTAGCAAAGATATTAGTATTCTTTGATTTCAATGCTTAATCTTAATCTGTGTGCAAATACAGTTTTGATTCGTAAAATCTGACCGTGAATTGTATAAATGGAAGAAAGACCTACACGAAGTAATAAATATGAGCGAAAATGAAATTTACAAAAATGTGGAAGAGAAACTCTCCGAAAGATTTACTGTGTAAGTTGACCATAAAATCCCGTTAGACTTATTATTAAGATACGCAAACTCCTAAACTTTAATAAATGACACCAGCAACCATTCCTTAAAGGAGTTTTTTGAGATATGAACCATGTAGAGTTGCTCTTGAGATGAAATGCACCATTATCGATGAAGATCTACGAGACTGGACCCTCCGACTCGCAAGTAACACGGAAATTCCTAATTTCAAGGTTTCTTCGCCCTTTTTAAGCAGACTCAAGAAATTATTCAGTATAGGAACTCGCAAAAGAACGATGTCTCCAAATGAAGATGTAGAAAAGACGCCATTAATTCGCGGCTGATATGAAGTATGCTGCTATCCGCATTACATATGCTACGCCTAATGCCGATACGTCAGCTTTCGTAAAAGAACTCATATTGAGGCAGAAAAACACAGGGATTAATGCTATGACACATATGTATGCAACAATGCCAATATGAGTGGGTTACTGTTTCCACAGCTTTATATTTACCTCAAGGGATCTCGAGAAGTATTAGAATGAAAAATTAAAAAAAATATTCAATGGCAAATATTTTACATCGAAATCTGGAAAAATAGGAAATAATAATTTTTAACGTTTCATAGGAATCGGTTTTGATTGTCCATTTCTCTCAATGTATCTTACCTGCATAAAAATTTTCAGGGTGGGCTTCGACATATCGTATTGGACCATTCGTTTCTGAAATTCAGCATGGGCATTTACTGATGGTTATAATTATAATTCAGCTACTCCCGCAGGGTCAGTGGGGACTGTAATTATCGTATGGCAGGGAAACAAGGTAGGCATGTGGCGCTGTGCCCCTTCTCACTGACATCTTCGGTGTTCGTACCGAACAAATCGTGAAAGCGGCGGTTAGTAACAAAATAAACATTAAGACTTCCTCAATTATTTCACTTTTCTGACCACTCCCGTTCCTAATAAATTACACATGGGTAACATTTCTGTGTGACTTATTTGTATTGACAGTGCCAGATTTGCACCTTAAAAAACTTTGTGTTCTGCCTTACGGCAGGTCCTGTCATGGGAGAGGACTCGTCAGAGAGGTCCACCGCATGAGCGTCTAGGGAAGTGATTCCAGGGGTGGTTTCGCGTTGCCTTCCACTGGTGATGATGAAATGATGGTGAGGACAACACAACACCCAGTCCCTGAGCGAAGAAAATCACCGACCCCGCCGGAAATCGAAACCGGGCCCCTTGGCGTGACAGACCGCCGCGCTGGCCACTAAGCTGTCGGGGCGGACGATTTGCACCTAGAGGCTAAAATTGGAACAATTTTTTTCCAGCGTAAATCGGTTCCACATTAACGCATTCAACTATCTATCAAGCTTCGCTGACATACGATAAAATACAGCCGACACTGCCCCTCTGTGTGTAGCTGCGCTTTAATTATAACCACCCACTATCTAGGAAGAAATATTGTCAGTACTGTATTTATAGTCTTTGTCTCATTATTACTCTATTCGAAACCAGCAATGACTAACTGATATCAGTTTAAGAACAATTATTATCAAAAACCAGGTAGATGTTAGAAACGTTTTAAAATACAAGCTACTGTCAACAAATTTCCATTTTCAAAACAGGGAAAACTATTAAGACAACAAAGAAACTTAGTTCATTTGCAAATATCCGTGGTAGAAGACCATTCTTTGACGACCGATGGAACTTGTCTTGACAGTCCACAAGTAGTGTAACTAGTTTTAAAAATTTACAAACTTTTACTCGCCATAAAACTCTGTTACTGAAAAATTAACAACATCCTCAAACCAGCACGTAAATATGTAAAACTCTTAGTATTTACCGGTGATGCACAAAATACAACATCGTGTTTCACAACAACAAAAACGTTGAAAAACACTGGGAACTACTTTTGACATATTCTGATGAGTATTCCTTCATGTAAGTATAAAATAGTTCACCAGATTGAAACACCGACCAGGAAACATCATGTTTTCCTAGGTACACTATTCCTTAGGTCTAACACTCTTCCCTAGACACAAGAAACAGTGAAGGATCGCCTATAGCCAATCAAAAAGGATAAAATAATGTACACAAATGCACGAGATTGTCATCAAAGACAGCAATCTTACACATACAACTCCCTATAAACATGCCTTTGTACTAAATTACGTCCTATTTTACTAAAAAGTTGGTTCAAATGGCTCTGAGCACTATGGGACTTAACTGCTGTGGTCATCAGTCCCATAGAACTTAGAACTACTTAAACCTAACTAACCTAAGGACATCGCACACATCCATGCCCGAGGCAGGATTCGAACCTGCGACTGTAGCGGTCACGCGGCTCCAGACTGTAGCGCCTAGAACCGTACGGCCACTTAGGCCGGCTACTAAAAAGTCCGTAGTAGTTGCATCATTAATGACTCCTAAGACAGCAACTACCATCAATGGAATATGCAAAGCCATCCCAAATACCTAGTACCTCAAGAACAAAAGTAATCACCAAATATTTATAAGGACGAAAATTTTATGTCCATTCTGTTAATGGTATAATGAATACTGTAATACTACAGAGTGTTATGAAATGAGACGTTGACGTGAGTTCAGTTACAGAGAAGGCGAATGGAAGACATATGAGAGGTGTTCGGTAAGTAATGTAACACATTTTTTGTCGACCAATCTCGGTTGAAAAAACGCGGAATTTGTTGTAGACATCGTAGAATATTCCCGCTTCACACCCTCCCCGCCAGTAGTTTCATGAAGTTCCCATAAGTAGCGGCACTGTACGTAGCCTTCAAATTGGCTTTTGCAACGGAGGTGCGTTCTAAGCAGAGAGCTGTCATCGAATTTCCTTTGGCGGAAAACAAGAGCATCGCAGATAGACGCTTGCTAAATACCTATGGAGACCTAGCAGGGAATAAAAGCTCGGTGAGCCATTGGTGGAGGCGTCTGTCTCCGTTGCAGCAGGGTCACGCTAACCTGTCCAATCTGCCCCGTTTCGGTCGGCTGCATACAGCTGTGGCTCCTGCAATGTTGGAACGTACAGGCACTCTCATTCTAGGTGATTAACGGACCACAATCAAACACCCCGCTACGCACCTGGACGTCTGTGTTAGTGTCGCTGCCACACTCGTCCACCAGTTGGGTTACTCAAAGGTGTATGGCTGCTTGGTTCTCGCCACCTGACGAAAGACCATAAAGGGCAACGAGGAACCATCTGCGAGGAATTGCTTGCTCCTTATGAGGTTGATCCTGACAATTTTTGTCGAACATCATCAAAGGCCATGAAACATGAGTTCATCGCTTCTAACCGGAAAGACAACGTCAGTGCATGGAGTGGCGGCACTCTCATTCGGTATAATCATGGCAACGGCTTTTGGGACTCTGAAGGGGTTATTTTGTATGATGTTCCCCTTGGGTGCAACGCTGAAGAGTTTTGTGCTACCCTCAGGACATTGGAGAAACGAATTCTGCGTGTTCGTCGCTACAAAAAAGCAAACGACTTCTCCATGACAACACAAGGCCTCACATACGTGTGCGCACCCGAGATGAACTCACAAAACTTCATTGGACTGTTCTTCCTGATCCATCCTACAGCCCGGATCTCGCATCTTCCGGCTTTCTTCTGTTTGGCCCAATACAAGATGCACTCCATGGAAAGCAGTTCATAGATGATGGGTACGTTATTGAGGCAGCAAGAAGTTGGCCCCACATCGCCCAATAGAGTGTAATGATGCACGCGTACAGGTGGGGTAAGGGTATCACATTGAACAGAGGTCTTGTTGAAAAATGAATGGTATCGCGGGGATAGGAATTAATAAAAACTTACAGTTGCGAAAGCTGATGGGATTTTAACCACATGCGCGGCTGTAAGACCGAGTAAATTTTAGTAATTGAAAAATTAGGTTTTGTAGACAGAATACTTTGGAATAATATCTTGTATTGGAACCCTGGATAAAATAAATCTGCTTTCAGAAAAAAATGGGTTGCATTACTTTTTGAACTCCCCTCGTACATTTGTAAAAAGGTTTTTGAAAAGTGCACTTGATCTGTAAATGAAATGACGTACAAGACGTTAGAGGACCAGTTTTATTGTTCCTGTATTTGGAGTCTTAGTGAAGAAGGCGTGACAAAAGATAGGGAAAAACTTCAGAGTCATGCTGCTAGGATAGAAATAGGATGGTGTAGCACATACGGAAGTGTGACAGAAATGATCCAAGAACGTCAGTGGGAACTGGGAAAAATATGACATCGTTCTCCGGGAACCTTTCGAGTAAATTTAGATAATACCGTGAGAACAGTCTGCTGCCACCATCGTATATCTCACGAAGAGGTCATAAGAGTGAGATAAGAGAGATTAGAGCACTTCCAGAGAATGTAGTCAATTGCCTACATCCTCGACGTGTCACCTAATCTCTTTTGTATTGACTGGGGTAAGACATTGTTGATGCTTAATTGAAATTTAAGTAATGTACATTATGTTATGTTGTACAAAGCGGGTAGCAGACCAGAAAATACAACTGAACTAAACTGAATAATTACAACTAATTATTTATGAACAGTCACACACCGAGCTACAACTACAGCTAGAGTTTCGTGATTACCCCACGATTCACACTTGTAATAGCGTTCAAAGAACAACTTTCATACTTTTCTGGTATCTTCTCCTCCTGAACAGCACTTAGGAAAAATGAACAATTAAATCTCTCCGGGAGAGCCCTAATTTCTCTTGTTTAGTTATGACAGTCATTTCTCCCCTTGTAGGTGGGACTGAATAAAATATTTTGATATTTCTTTTTTTTTTTTCATTTTCCGTCCGAACAGGCCTTGGAGGCCCAACGGTACAGACCGGCCGCCGTATCATTCTCAGCGCTAAGACGTCACCGGATGTGCATGGATAAGTTGATGCTTAAAATTTCGTGAAAAATCTTTCGGTTTTAATGATTGTCACCTCACCTCGCTTATTAAATTCATGACACTCTCTACTTAAATCCATGACACCCTCTCCCCTGTTTCACTATATTACAAAAGGAGATACTCTCTTTGAACTTCCATTTCTTCCGTCAGGTTCGAACCCCGCCACCGCTTAAATTTTTAATAAAAATTATAAGCAGTAGCGACCAAGACTTCCACAATAAGAAGTCACCGTCGTTCAGCAAACAGCTTTGTCAAAGAGGGCTGAATAGTGGACATAGATTTGCGGCACTCTCTTACCTTTGGTGTGGGAAAGTGCTGTGCTAAATGCGGAATAATCAGAAATGATAAACGGCATAAGGATGCAGAAGGCAATGGAAACGACTGAATTGATGACACATAATGTGTATCAACATGAAATGTGGCCTGTATTCGAGAAAGTGTCATGATGAACTTTCCATTAGCAAAACATTCCGACCTAACCACTCATTCGGATCTCTCAGAGACGACTGCCAAGCGGAAGGTTATTAGGAGTGAGAGGTGGCATGCCTTTAGATGCACACAGTGACTTGCCCCCTCTCATATTTATATCTTACTCTCAGTAATTCGGTTTGGGGAAGTAGAGCCGAGTACGTTCATTACAAGGCTAGTACTGAGAAGTCAGAAGATATGAATATTTTCCTCTCTAATTGCATGCATTGAAAAGTTGCTATTCCTTCACACGCGGCCTTCCCATGCACCGTCTCTCATAACCCGGGTGGTCCGGTGACAGGCGGGGTCTGCTGATCTTGAAAGGGTTATGCCGACGGGTGTAAGGGAGTCGAGTGGATGCTGACCAGACGCCAACATTGTCATAAGAGCAGGGGCGACACGCCCACAGGGGCCTCAAGGAGCGGCTGGGGCTAGAGATTCAGTTACTTTGCAGAAACTTAGTGAAAACACTTCCTGACGGGCTATCAGCGAAGCGTGGAAATGACGTGTGTTACCAGGCGGTCTTGGCGGGCAAATTCCCGCGTTTTCTGCAAAATCATAGCTGTGATTGGCTTGCTCAGGGGATAGCTCCGTGACGTAGCAAAATCGGCGCAGAAATTGGCGCCAAGTTGGGGGGTTGTTTGGGAAGGAGACCAGACAGCGAGGTCATCGGTCTCATCGGATTAGAGAAGGACTGGGAAGGAAGTCGGCCGTGCCCTTTCAAAGGAACCATCCCAGCATTTGCCTGGAGCGAGTTAGGGAAATCACAGAAAACCTAAATCAGGATGGCCGGACACGGGATTGAACCGTCGTCCTCCTGAATGCGAGTCCAGTGTTGGCGCCAAGTATCACCATTGGTGGAATAGTAGTGTTTCGGCAATAGAGTGGAATTTTCCGCTGGTTTTCACTTTTAACGACGGCCAATGTCGTGGAGGCGGGAATGTTCTGTGTTTGTCTTGTACGGGTACTCTTGAGAGGGTCGTCTCTCGCCTTTCGGTCGGAGTAGGTTACAAGACTGAGCTCTCGCTGCTCTGGACAGCCTGCCTTCCGTTGGCTGTCTAATATACTTTCATTTAATCAGTTTGACGAAGTTGCTGAAGTTTCGACTTTTAACTTTCCGAATACAGTTGGAAATTGATCGTTCTGCGTATAAGCGGCCTATGTTGTCCGCCTTGAGCAGTTTTGGCTAAAGTTGACTGTATCGGAGTTGCTGTGTGACTTCGCTTGTTAAAATCAATCACTGTACCGTCAGTGATTATGTAGCAAGCCTTCTTCGTCTCCCTCAGAGGCGCATTTGTGTTGCTAGGAAGTCTTTAGTCTGGAACAACCAGACCAGGATAATTTGTTTCGGGCTATACTCGCGACATTATCATCACTACGACGGGACGTCGAAGCAACCAGCCATCGCTTCCGGTATGCCAGATCGTGTCCTTAAGAAGACAGCTTGGTAATGTATGTCCGCAGCACCGGCAGATTAGGGAACTTTGCTATGTGACAATCGGAGCTCAGCAGAGCGCGCCTGTTCCCGTCTTTTATAACGTGGTTCTGTCTTGGGTGTTCATTGTCTGAGTTCTCACTACTGCAGCAACAATTAATGTTGGGTTGGCTAGAAGAATTTAGTGTTAAATACACTGCTAGCCCCGTCACATCGCATGAGAAAAAGATTAAATAAAAAAAGAGATAACGTTCGAAGAATGGGAGCGTGGAATATCAGAAGTCTGAACGTGGTAGGCAAGGTAAAAACTCTGAAAAGGGAAATGCTGAGGTTCAGTCTAGATATGGTGGCGATCATTGAAGCGAAGCGAAAAGAAGACGAGGATTTCTAGTCAGACGAGCACAGCGGAATATCAACAGTTGCAGAAATTGGGATAACGGGTGTATGATTTGTTATGTACACGAAGACAGGGTAAAGAGTGATCTACTGTGAACAGTTCAGTGATAGGGCTGTTCTTATCAGTCTACATTTCAGTTCAAGTATACATGCCATCGTCCAAATCCGAAGATGAAGAGATAGAGAAATTATATGCGGGTATGGGACGGGACGGGGGGGGGCACTGGAATGCTGTTGTACGGGAAGGAGTAAAAGGAAGGGTTACAGGAGAATATGGGATTGATAGTAAGAATAAGAGAGGAGGAAGAATAATCCAGTTCCGCAGTTAATTTGAGCTAGTAACAGCGAATACGCTGATCAAGAGTCACAAGAGGCAAAGGTATACTTGGAAAAGGCTGAGAGATACTGGAAGACTCCTGTTACATTGCATCGTGGTAAGGTAGAGATTCAGAGATTAGAAAGTGAATTGTAAGACGTATCCAGGAGCAGATATAGACTCACATCACAATTTAGTTATGATGAAGAGAAGGCTGTAGTTCAAGAGTCGGGAAAAATAAGTGCGCAAAGAAGTAGGATACCGAAGTACTTAGAAATGAAGAGATAGCTTTGAAACTATAGATACTGCGATAAGGAATAGTTGAGTAGGCAGTTCAGTTGAAAAGAAATGGGCGCCTCTAAAAAGTGCAAAGCACAGAAGCTGGAAAGCCAAACGTAAGTTCAAAGAAAGTAACTGCGAGGAAACCCTGCCTAACAGAAGAAATAATTCAGCTGACGGCGAAAGAAGGAAGTACAAAAATGTTCAGGGATATTAAGGAATACAGAAATACAAGTCACTTAGCATTGAAATAAAAGGGAAGTGCAGGGAAACTAAGGCTAAATGACTGAATCTAATGTGAAGAAATCGAATATATATATATATATATATATATATATATATATATATATATATATATATATATATATATATATATATATATATATATATCAACTATGTTTGAAGGGTAGTCGGAAGAGTTACCAGTAAGACGAGGCACCCTAATGTCTCATCTCTACGCACAGCTATCGAAGCAGCATTCGCGAATATGGGTAGCGCTTCAGGACAAAATTGGAGGCAGTCATTGCCCTTGCGTGGGGTTACATCGACAGATGTTACTCTTGAAGGATACCAATACTTATTTGTAAAATGATTTTCATTTTAATTTATATTTTGTTTAGATAAATTTAGTTTTAATGAAAGTTCCATTTGTTCGGATTTAAGCGCTGCACCCTGTAGATAACAATCCATCGAAATTTTTAAGATCACTATGGGATGAGGAAGAAAGACAATTCACATTGTTGTGTAAAATATACGATATGTATATGTACGTAGAATGTGTATGTAGAATATACAACCAGACTTTCGGGAAAACATCATCAACACAATTCCGAAGACAGCAAGTGCCGACAAGTGCGAGGGTTATCCCGTTATCCCACAATCACTTTAACAGCTAATGAATTGAAAAATAATATACAAAAGAATGGAAAAGAAAATTTAGGACCCGTTAGATGACGATTAGTTGGGCTTTAGGTAAGGTAAAGGCAGCAGATGGACATTTCTGACGTTAGGATTGATAATGCGAGTACAAGCAAGAATGAAGAAATATTTTGACAAGTTCATAGGACGTGTCGGGCTGGATGTCAAATGATGCAAGATATTCGAAATTCTGAGAAAAAGAGTAGTCTGTAGGTGAAGGAGAAATACATACAATATGAACAGGAACCAAGACGGAGCAGTAATACTGGAAGAGCAAGAACGAAGTGGTCGGATTAAAACGGGTGTGCGATAGGGATGTAGTCTTCCGTCCTTACCATTCACTCTACACGGCGAGGAAGCAATTACAGAAATAAAAGAAAGTTTCTAGCGTGTAATTAAATTTCAAAGGGAACGTTATCAGCGATAAGTAACGAAAAATAGCGAGAGGTAGTAGAAATGATAAAAACGAGAAACTTAACATCACAACTAGGGATCTTGAGGGAGAAGAAGGGAAGGAATTCTGCTACGTGGGAGGCAAAATAATCCCTGATGGACTGAATATGGAGGGCATAAAAATCAGACTGTCACTGTCAAAAAGGACATTCCTGGGCAAGAGAATTCTACTAGTATCAAAAACATGCCTCACTTTGAAGAAGAATCTTCTGGGAATTTACTCGTACGTTTGGGGCACAGCATTATATGGAAGTGAAGCATGGAACAGAAGAGAATCGAAGTTTTTGAGATGTGATGCTGCAAACGAATGTTGAAAATTAGGTGGGATGTTAAGGTAAAGAATTAATGAGAAGGTTCTTGGAGTGTTGATGAGGAAATAAATATATAGAAAACACTAACAAGGAAAGAGATAGATTGACAGGACGTCTGCTAAGATATCGGAGAATAACTTCCATTGTACTAGAGGGAACCGTAGATTGTAAACGTTGTAGAGGAAGACAGAGATTGGAATACGGGGATATTCTACTTATGAGAGTATTAAAGATCTATCTGCTTTAATTGTTAAAAACCGTTCAAAAGCCAAGATTGAATAAAATATTTTTTATTCAAGACAACCAGTTTTAACAGTCTTAACTTTAATTACAGGACGTACTCGTATATACAGCCACTTTGGTTGGACAAAAGTTTTTGTCAGATTGACCATGGCTGCGATTGCACTAGGGTAGTCTTCATTAGAATAAAAAGACAGAATACCGTCAGACTGTAGCGGTTATGTTATGCCGCTTTAGGCCGTAAGCGACCTTGCAGCTGTCATTATATTCCATGGAGTATTTTATGTAGTTGACAGTCATGTGAAATTTTAATCAATTTTATTTGCCGAGATCCAGCAACCGTACTTTACTCTAATTACCGGATGTATATATATAGCAACACAGGTTGCACAAAATTTCGTTGTGATATTGACCACAGGTTTGACTGCACTATGACAATCTTCATTAGAATAAAAAAATTACATTGTTTACATGTAATTTTTAATTCTGATGAAGATTGCCCTAGTGCAGTCGAAACCATCGTCAGTTTGACAAAGAAATTTTGTGCAACCGAAGTGGCTATATATACATCCTGTTATTGACAATCGTATCATACGTTTACATTTTACATTTTATTCCTATGACATTTTTGTTCGACGAGAGCATTTTTTGCTCAGACGTTTTCAACCATTGTATGATTACATGTATTCCACGTAACTTTTTACTCTGGTGAAGATTGCCCTAGTGCAGTCGATCCCGTGGTCAATTTGACGAAAAAATTTTGTGCAACTGCAGTGGCTGTATATGCTCCCTGTAATTAAATATCGTACGGTTGCTGAATCACAGCCAATCAAATGTTCAAAATATCAGTCTTAGCTTTCATTTTCAGGTCTTAAACATTTTTTGTAGTGAAACATGTTCATTTTTCGCTGAACATCATGCAGAAGATGCCAAATGGATATAACTCAGTGCATTATTCTAGCAGTGACAAACTTTTGTAATGTACTGAAATTTATGCACTTGATATCTTGTGCGTGAGGTTCATGTTTTAATACCAAAACAAAGTTTCAGACCTGAAGATGACAGCCAAGAGTGTTGAAACTGGTTGTCTTGAATAAAAAATTTTTGTGCGATCTAGAGTTTTGAATGGTTTTCAACTAGACTGGCATACATTTAGCAAATAATTGGTGACGTAGGGTAGAATTACTACTTGAGATGAATAGTTTGGTACAGGAAAAGAATTCTTGGTGGACCGCATCAAACCAGGCAGAGGACATTAAGGATCCTTGGTTTCCTTTATGATCATTCACTGTTCTAGATGAATAATACTAGGATTGTGCAGGCAGTCTGCCAAACGTAATTTTGATTTTGTCCATACGTTTATCAATCTCCATTGATTCATTCACCAAACTGTAAGTGTCGGATCGCATCATGGTGACGTGATAATGGTGTTAAAACCATCCGTGACGTTGTATTTAAGTCACTTATAACATGGCACGTAATTTATTAATAACAGTACTGTAGATGCTCAGCTGCCAACAGTAACAGGGACGTGGCAATAATAACAGCAGCGTAGACAGATTTATGGGGCAAGCTGAGCGGAGTACAGCGTGACTGAGCGGATGATTGATTCACAGAGTGATTGACTGATCACCCCCCGAACACGTCCCGCGGCTGCCAGTCGCGTATGACGGTTCCCTGCACGTAACAGGACATGCTGCGCCGTATGCGCCTGTAATCCGGACAGTTTCTAAAGTGGGACGGAACGCTCTATCAACAGCGCCGTGACCTGCGGCTACTCCACTGCGCGGGGTGAGCAAGCTTCTGGCTCCGTCGTGCTACTGACTCGGAGTTAGTACACTTTTCACTGCGTTTCCATGTGATACACAATATCACCGTCGAGCCCGTTGAATATGAATTGATAAAGGCGGCATGTGTGATCTTACTACAAGGCTGGAGACCTTCGCTTTCAGTGTAGACAACCATTAAAACCAAGAAACTATCTGTTGACTGTGTTATGAATTCCAGTATCTGGTGAACCCTCAGAAGGATGTGACTACTGGTGTTCCATTGTTTTCTAGCGAGGTACACAGACGGCAGTTGTCATTTATGAATATTGTGTTGAAACAAGCACACTCCAAGCGACATTTTAATGCTGTGCTAGTTTGATCCAAAAAGATTAAATGCTCGTTCACGTTGCTGTAGGTAGCAATGCTTCTCCATGTACCACATACGGTGGCTTGCGTAGTATTTATGTAGAAGTAGATTCATAGGTTGTGGACGAACTGCAAGGAAACAGGTGAGTTCAAAAGGCGAACTGGACACGGTCGGCGACGCATTACAATCCCAAGTGAAGCCCGATATCTGGACATCTCTGTGTTACATTGATATTGCCAAAAGACGAACTCATTAGGGCCAATGGAGCCTCTGTGTCTGATCAGACAGTACTGAACACGGTACGAGAAAGGTCTGTAGGACCCACTTGAACTGGCAACTTTGTCACTGGAGCAATGTGTTATTCACAGACTATTCCAGATATCATCCAAGACCGTGGTCGCTTGCGGAGTCCCTTTCTGAGTGGTACTTGCCAATTATTGTCCAGGAAATAGATAGCTCTCGAAGATTGTCACTGGAGCAATGTGTTATTCACAGACTATTCCAGATATCATCCAAGACCGTGGTCGCTTGCGGAGTCCCTTTCTGAGTGGTACTTGCCAATTATTGTCCAGGAAATAGATAGCTCTCGAAGATTGTGTGATGATGTGGGGAGGCTTCAGTGTTGACATCCATATAGATTGGCTCTTGTTATCCAAGGTCGGCTAATCGCCAGGTAATATACCGAACAGATCCTCTTGGACCACGTATACGATGGAGGCCCTGAGTTCCTTCTAACGCCACGGGTCATGTGACAGGTGTAGGTAGAGATATTTTGCGATGCCTGGACTTAGAAGTATTGGGATGGCCGGCGGTAAGTCCAGACCTATAGCCCATCTTGGGTATGTGAGATATGCTTGACAGGTGTCTTAGTGATTGTCCCGTTCCAGCGCAGACTCTCAAAGAAATCTCATGGCCTCTCATTGAAGAATTTGAGTGGATGACACAGCCTGAATTCCGTATATTTGTGCGGCACATGCCACTTAGGTGTCAGGCAATGATAAATGCTCACGGAGCGCACACAAGTTATAGAATCTCTTAGAGTCCAATGAAAAGAATCCGGGATGAAGCGATGAATGATTGTTTCCACTACGTTTTCGACACATGTCCGACGATCAGGGATGTAACGGTGTTTTGTTGTGTACTTAATTTGAGACAGATAAAAGTTTAATTGGGAAATGTACCCAGTCCTCAATCGTTGTTCAGTGGAGTATGGCAGACTGCCAAAATAATGCTACCGTATTTTTTGTGAGCAGAATATCTACTCTAATGACTGTGATCTGCATGACAGAGGCTACTTCCCATTTTGCCATTTACTTGGTCTTCTAATCTTTCCATTGAAGTATAGAGCACGTTACGAGTGACTGCCTAAATGCCGCTGTGTTTGCTCTAACTAGTCAAATTTTGTCTCCGCAGTCCTATCGGGAGCTCTATGTAGGAGATTTTGTAAGTGGCTCTTTATTTGACGTTTACGTCCGTCTTCAGGGGTCTGAGAGAACAGTTTCTTCAGCTTCTCCTTGACTTTCTCTCATGGGTCAAACAAATCTGTGACCATTCGTGCTATCCTTATTTTTACACGTTTAATGTTTCCCCTTAATCCTTTTGATGGGTCCCACTCAGTTGAGAAATACTCTAGGCTAAAACACAAGGGTGTTTTGTAAGCAGCTTCTTCTGCAGATTGACTAAATCTTTTTATTTTCCTGTCAGTGAACTTACACACGTCACTAAGCGGAACTTCCCAACTGTCACCTGCCTTACCAGCGACTGAGCTTGTGTGAACATTCCATTGCATATGCCTACAAATTCTTACACACAAGTATTTTTAGCCGAAGGATTTCACTTGTGACTCACAGCTATTGTCGTCATTGCAGCCGCTTCGTCATTTCTTGAAGTGGATGATTTTACATCTCTGGACATCTGCAGCTAGTTACTAATATTTGCTTCACTTTTAATTCCTTTGCAGACAGTACTTCCTTGTAGGTAACAGCGACGTCCTTCAAAAGCCTGATGCTCCCTTTAGTACCGCGTGCCAGGCTACTAAAATACAGCTTGAACCGCAGTGGTTTCACCACATATACCAGGGACACACCTGAAGTTACTTCCACATCTACCGATGACTCTCCAAGATAGCATTCTGCATCCACCCTACCAGGAAATCCTCAATTCAGTCACAAGTTTCGCTTGATAACTAACGAGATCGTACTTTCGATAACAAATGTATGTATGTATGGCACTTGTTAAATGAATTCCTTATATGAGAGACGGCATCTCGATAAACTAACTGGTGAACGCTGGGGAGAGAAGACTTACGGAATAACGAAAAATTTGTTTTAGTACATTCGTTCTGAATTTTTTCTTACAATGGTCAATTTAGATGCTGTTGGTTGCATGGAAAACTATATAAATTGAAGTAACATTCCATTTTAGAGGTCAGGTTGTTTTAAAAACAACAAAATTATGCTACACATTTCTTGAGGGTAATCTGATGAACTATAGGCTGAAGCGAATGAAAGATATTGTTAACGAAGTACCACGAATGAACTTGTCGGCTGTTTATGTGTGTATGAACATTGCGAAAGAATTGACAAGCGTCATTAGGCATATTTCTGAACAACACCTTTCGTTTATACAAAGGAACTGGTATATGCATGCATATTCAAATACAGAGTTGTATATACAGGGAGAAGGCGCCGCTGCGGTCGACAACGCCTATATAAGACAACAAGTATCTGTCACAGTTGTTAGATCGGTTACTGCTGCTACAATGGCAGGTTGTCAAGAGTTAAGTGAGTTTAAATGTGGTGATGATGTTTGGTTTGTGGGGCGCTCAACTGCGTGGTTATCAGCGCCCGTACAATTACCCAATCTTTGCTCAGTCCAATTTCGCCACTTTCCTGGATGATGATGAAATGATGAGGACAACACAAACACCCAGTCATCTCGAGGCAGGTGAAAATCCCTGACCCCGCCGGGAATCGAACCCGGGACCCCGTGCTCGGGAAGCGAGAACGCTACCGCGAGACCACGAGCAGCGGACAAATGTGGTGTTACAGTCGGCGCACAAGCGATGGGACACAGCATCTCCGAAGTAGCGATGAAGTGGAAATATTCCCGTACGACCATTTTGACGAGTGGGCCGTTAATATCAGAAATCCGGTAAAACATCAAATCTCCAACATCGCTGCCGCCGGAAAAAGATTCTGCAAGAACGGGACCAACGACGACTGAAGAGAATCTTTTAACGTGACAGAAGTTCCAAAAATTTCTGCAGATTTTAGTTCAGCGTGCGAACTATCCAACGAAACATCATCGGCGTGGGCTATCGTAGCCGAAGACCCACTCGCGAAACCTTGATGATTGCACGAAACAAAGCTTTAGGCCTCGCCTGGGCCAGTCAACATCGACGTTGGACTGTTGATGACTGGAAATATCTTGCCTGGTCGGACGACTCTCGTTGTAAATGGTGAAGAGCGGATGGAAGTGTACGGGTATGGAGATTACCTTATGAATCCGGTGTTCCCTGCATGTAAGCAGGGGTCTGTTCGAGCTGGTGTAGGCTCTGTAATGGTGTGGGGCACGTGTAGTTGGAGCGATATGGGACCCCTGATTCGTCCAGATACGATTCTGACAGGTGACACGTACGTAAGCATTCTGTCTGAGTCATGTCTATTTTGCATTACGACGGATGCAGTTCCAGCAGTACAATGCGACACCCCACATGTCCAGAATTTCCATGGAATGGCTCTAGGAGCACTCTTCTGAGTTTAAACAGTTCCGCTGGCCATCAAACTCCCTATACATGAACATATTGAGTATACCTGGGATGCCTAGCAGTGTGCTGTTCAGAAGAGATCTCCATCTCCTCGTACTCTCTGTGTTATTAATAGTATGTTTTCAGGTGCTTTGCACAGGTTAGTAATAATTGTTTACTTACCCCCAGGCAGCAGATCCAGTACTAACGTGCGGATGCTTGGAACTAAAACGGATAGTCTATACCAATTATTTGGCGCAGCAGGAGTCTTCAGATGGTAAACCATGTGATGTGTTTGAGAGAAGATTGTCAGACGCAGAAAGAAACAACTACTGCATTGAGGTGGGTACACATTAAGATACAATGATCACAACATCAGTGCTCATACCCCTAACACACCGTATAATGAATACGAGTCCATCCAATATTGAACCCTGTGTCACACCCTTCGTGATTTCATCCAAGTCTCTAGAATTTTCCCGCCTTACAACGTTGTTGGAACTAATAAGCACAATTTTCAGAAGTCTCATTTCAATTACATGTCAACAATACGTTAAATATATACGTTAATTTTCACAAAAAATTTTATGGCCTATTTTTCCCACATTTTGTCGGAGGGGTTCTAAAAATGTTCGTGTACCCTTTCGTAAAGTGACATTCCCTTCGCTAGTCGCACCATCTCTTATTATTTACGCTAGATGGTTACCAAGTTACCGCAGCTGCAGAAGAAGAGTTTTCGAGGAAGATACTGTCCTACTGGAGTCTACGTTTCTAACGCAAAAAGCAGCCCCTAGTTCGGGAGCGTTGCAGCGAATTACCTTGCGCAGCGCCGCGCCGTCTGTCAAAGCACTGACAGCACACGGGGGAGGAAAAAGTGCATCACGGTGACGCTCGCGATGCTGTGTTTGGGGATTTTGCCCTGAGTTTCCACACTGACAGCGCAGCCCGCTACTAAATTACACTCGCACGCCATAGTATGACATACATTCCGTATGTAAACTGCCTGTCATCCTGTCAGCGTTAATCCGGTTTCCGTAAGCAGCTCTCGTTTACCTGTTCCACACACGTTCATAACCGCCTGAAAAAAATACCACTATAGTCGTCCCATCTCCAAAAAGTCCTTGTGTCGTTAATCTAGCAGAGTTAAACCATCTATTCGTTAGCAAACCATTCACCCTCCCGCCCCTCCCCCAGCAATACCAGCCGATGTCGTATTGTTTCCAAAGAATCTTCATTTCTGTCTCATCATCAGTCGTAAGATTTCTGTTCTACGTTTCTCCATACCGCATGCCGGTACTCTAACTCGTGCAAATCCCACATCATTCTCCATCAACCTCATGTAGTCATGTGTAGGCCTCTCTCTGACATTATTTCCTTGTACTGTACCTTCAACTACACTTTTTATTCATTTTTAATACGCTACTGGCATTTAACACTGACACATCAGGAAGGTTAAAAAGTTATTGTGTACACACATATTAAATCTCGTGATACTGAAGGTATTAGATTATAAACCGAGACACTTAAAGTATTAGATGAGATCTGTCATCTAGACACCAAAATAACTGATGATGGGCGAAGCAGAGAGAAAATAAAATGGAGACTGACAATAGCAAGAAAAATTTAAGAAGAAGAAGTGCTTGCTGAGATGGAATGTAGATTCAAGTGTTAGGAAGTCTTTTCTGAGCATATTTGCCTGGATTTAGCCATGTATGGAAGTGAAACATGGATACTAAACAGTTTAGACAAGAAGAGAATAGCAGAAATTGAATTGTTGTGCCACGGAACAATCCTGAAGATTAGATAGATCACGCAACTAGTGAGGAGGCACTAAATGGAATTTGGGGAGTAAGAAATTAACGGCACAACTTTTGTAAAAGAAGGGAGTGGTTGACAGAACGCGTTCTGAGACATCAAGGGATCACCAAGTTGGTAATGGGGGAAAGTGCGGGGGCTAAAAGTCGCAGAGGGAGACCAGGAGACGAATACAGCAAGCAGGTTCAAGAGGAAGGTTGCGGTGGTTATTCGGAGATGAAGAGGGTTGCATGCCACAGAGTAGCTGGGGAGCTCCATCATATAGTCTTGGGACTAAAGGCCGCACAAACAACAACAACAACAACATAAATACTAGAAAAAATACGTAGAGCCTTTGTGATTTAGGAGCATACAGGGTATGAAATCTGTTACAAAGAGCTGCCGCCTCTAGCAGCAGCAATGGCTGTAACTCTGTTGGGTACGGAGTCAAAATGACCTTGGATAACTGATACGGGTAGAAAATTCCATTCTGCTTCAGCTCTCTACCAAGAACATCAATTATAATTTTTGGGGCCGGCCGTGGTGGCCAAGCGGTTCTAGGAGCTTCAGTCCGGAACCGCGCGACTGCTACGGTCGCAGGTTCGAATCCTGCCTCGGGCATGGATGTGTGTGATGTCCTTAGGTTAGTTAGGTTTAAGTAGTTCTAAGTTCTAGGGCACTGATGACCTCTGATGTTAAGTCCCATAGTGCTCAGAGCCATTTGAACCATTTTTATAATTTTTGGCAAGTAGTGGCGTGTCAGTCTCTGGACAACCCATGACCAGATGCTTTGAGTGTGTAGGAGATCTGGAGAATGAGCTTTGCGTGGCAACGGTCAGAGACCCTCTGAATCGACGTAAATCAGGACAGCGTAAGGAATATACAGTCTTTCGTTATCTGGTTGTGAGATTACATCTTGGAGACTTCGTAAATAGGACACTACCACCGACTTCAGTACATCATAAATACAACACCAGTTGTCCAAATTACCGGCCACTGTCCAAATTACCGGCCATGGGAAGTAGAGATGATGGTGCTGTTTGCCCAACGCTGCATCACAAGATACACTCCTGGAAATGGAAAAAAGAACACATTGACACCGGTGTGTCAGACCCACCATACTTGCTCCGGACACTGCGAGAGGGCTGTACAAGCAATGATCACACGCACGGCACAGCGGACACACCAGGAACCGCGGTGTTGGCCGTCGAATGGCGCTAGCTGCGCAGCATTTGTGCACCGCCGCCGTCAGTGTCAGCCAGTTTGCCGTGGCATACGGAGCTCCATCGCAGTCTTTAACACTGGTAGCGACAGCGTGGACGTGAACCGTAAGTGCAGTTGACGGACTTTGAGCGAGGGCGTATAGTGGGCATGCGGGAGGCCGGGTGGACGTACCGCCGAATTGCTCAACACGTGGGGCGTGAGGTCTCCACAGTACATCGATGTTGTCGCCAGTGGTCGGCGGAAGGTGCACGTGCCCGTCGACCTGGGACCGGACCGGAGCGACGCACGGATGCACGCCAAGACCGTAGGATCCTACGCAGAGCCGTAGGGGACCGCACCGCCACTTCCCAGCAAATTAGGGACACTGTTGCTCCTGGGGTATCGGCGAGGACCATTCGCAACCGTCTCCATGAAGCTGGGCTACGGTCCCGCACACCGTTAGGCCGTCTTCCGCTCACGCCCCAACATCGTGCAGCCCGCCTCCAGTTGTGTCGCGACAGGCGTGAATGGAGGGACGAATGGAGACGTGTCGTCTTCAGCGATGAGAGTCGCTTCCGCCTTGGTGCCAATGATGGTCGTATGCGTGTTTGGCGCCGTGCAGGTGAGCGCCACAATCAGAACTGCACACGACCGAGGCACACAGGGCCAACACCCGGCATCATGGTGTGGGGAGCGATCTCCTACACTGGCCGTACACCACTGGTGATCGTCGAGGGGACACTGAATAGTGCACGGTACATCCAAACCGTCATCGAACCCATCGTTCTACCATTCCTAGACCGGCAAGGGAACTTGCTGTTCCAACAGGACAATGCACGTCCGCATGTATCCCGTGCCACCCAACGTGCTCTAGAAGGTGTAAGTCAACTACCCTGGCCAGCAAGATCTCCGGATCTGTCCCCCATTGAGCATGTTTGGGACTGGATGAAGCGTCGTCTCACGCGGTCTGCACGTTCAGCACGAACGCTGGTCCAACTGAGGCGCCAGGTGGAAATGGCATGGCAAGCCGTTCCACAGGACTACATCCAGCATCTCTACGATCGTCTCCATGGGAGAATAGCAGCCTGCATTGCTGCGAAATGTGGATATACACTGTACTAGTGCCGACATTGTGCATGCTCTGTTGCCTGTGTCTATGTGCCTGTGGTTCTGTCAGTGTGATCATGTGATGTATCTGACCCCAGGAATGTGTCAATGAAGTTTCCCCTTCCTGGGACAATGAATTCACGGTGTTCTTATTTCAATTTCCAGGAGTGTATGAGGCCCGCATGAGGATAGCAAATGGTGTCTATCAACGTCCATTCTCCTTGGAACTTACCCACACTGATACGTCCACCGTGATGCTGTCTGCAGAACCGAGACATCTCTGAAAGGCTGACGTGTATCTAATGCTGTCGTTCGCAGCGTTACTGTCGGCACACTCCTACGCCGCTGCCACGGCTATGGTCGCCGTCCTGGCAGCTCGTAGTGCTCTAGACGTAGTCATACTGTTCCTGTGGGTAATTGTATTGTTCCAGACGAATCCACTATCTACTCCAGGTAGTTGACGAGGCTGTACAATCCCTGTCAGCTGTTTCAACAGCTTGAGTTTCCTCTCGGGCACTATTGAACCCATCGATTCCATATTCACGTGACAGTGGCGGAATTTCGATCCACGCCAGCAGCAACATCGAAAGACGATAAACTTCACGCTCGGTAGGAGACTTTCGAGCAGTATAATTTTTTCATTCCACTACGTCAGAAATAGACAACCACTAAATGTGATTTCTGAATAAGAAATGTCTCCTTTTACACTAAGGTGAAAAAGTCGTGAGATACCTCCTAATATGGCGACAGACCTCCCTTTGCCCGGCGTAGCGCAGTCCACGTGGTATGGACTCAAAAGGTCGTCGGAAGTCCCCTGCAGAAATACTGAACCATGCTGTCTCTATAGCTGTCCATAATTACGAAAGTGTGGTCAGTGCAGGTTTTTGTGCAGGAACTGACCTCTCGATTATGTACTGTAAATGTTCAATGGGATTTATTTTGGACGATCCGGGTGGCCAAATCGTTTGCCTAAAATGTCCACAATGTTCTTCAAACCAGTCGCGAACAGTTGTGGCCCTGGGGCATGACAAAAGTCATCCATAACACGGAGTCCATGAATGTCTACAAATGGCCTCCAAGTAGGCAAACATAACCATTTCAAGTGAATAACAGGTTCAGTTGGACGAGTCCATTCCAAATAAACACAGCTCAAACCATTATGGAGCTTGCACAGTGCCTTGTTGATAACTTCACGGGGGTCTTCGCCGCTCTTGAACCTTACTGTCAGCTGTCATCAACTGAAATCGGGACTCATAAAACCTGACCCCATTTTTCCACTCGCCTAGTTCCAACTTGTACAATCACAAGGAAGGAGAGGTACTTAAGACTATGTCGTGCTGTTAGCAAAGGCACTCACTTTGCTGCCATAGCCCATTAAGGGTCAAATTTCATTGCAGTGTCCTAACGGATACGTCCGTCGTGCATCCTACCCTGATTTCTGCGGTTATTTCACGTACTTTCACCAACTGCGACATAATCGTGTACACAAAAAGTGATTAAATACTGTCAAATTTTTTTTATTCCAGTCTCTGATCACAACATCAATTCTTTATAGACGATGACCGGTTTCAGTCCGTAATGACAATCCTCAGATCTTTTTTACACCATGTCCTAAAGTGATAAGGCCATAATGTCACCGTCAAAACATGTAAATATAATCAGCACAGCATCGTCACTTGGATCCACACATTATTTTAGATCCACGTGAAGATGCTGTGCTGATTATATTTTTATGTTTTGACGATGCCATTATGGCCTTATCATTTGAGGACATGATGTAAAGAAAATCTGAGGATGGTCATTACGGACTGAAACCGATCATGGTCTAAAGAATTGATATTGTGATCCGAGACTGGAATAAAAAACATTTGATTTCACGTAGTGTTGCCTGTTTCTTGCCAATGGCAACTCTACAGAAATGCCGCTACTGTCGGTCGTTAAATAGAAAGCAGCGCCCACTGCATTTTCCTTGGTGAGAGATATTGCTTGAAATTTATTAGTCTCAGCACATTCTTCACACTATCGATCTCGGAATATTGAACTTCCGAACGATTTACGAAATCCAATGGCACATGCATCTAGGTCCTACTACCAATCCGCGTTCAAAATATCTTAATTCCTGTTGCATTGCCTTAATCACGTCGGAAACTTTTTCAAATGAATCACCTGAGTACTAACGGCAGCTCCGCTAATGCACTGCCCTTTTATACCTTATGTAGGCGACACTCCCACCGTCTGTATATGCGCATATCCCTATTCAGTGGCTTTTGGCACCTGTGTGCATACAGAATGTGGGTGGCGTTATTCTTAACTACTTCGAATACTTGAGCTTAGCTGCTAATAATTCCTGTACATCCTAGAATCTATGCCAGTTTCACGTTTGTTCATATCAATTCCACGATGTTTCAGTCCTAATGGCCAACATTGTAATACATATATGTCCAATAATTCCATCTCTCTGATGCATTCATCGTCTACTCGATGAGTGCAGCTGATCTGGAACAATCTCACGCAGCGGCACATTTCAAAGTCTTCCCATTAATTTGTTTGCATCTTCCCCATTGTCTACTTTTTGCGCCGTCACAGAGCTGTTCTCTAAATGACCGCTTTTCTAGTCTAGACGTTTGCGTTTTTTAACATTAGTGGGTTTTTTGAACCGTGACAGGACACAGGTCTAGAGAAGTGAAACGTTCTGGAGGCTTACAAGATGTCACGAGAAGCTTTTAAAAACATTTACCTGACATCAGTAGCCCATAAAATAACCCAACATTGCTGCACGGTTGTACCGTGTTGCATCACATTACTCACATCTTAGCAAAAAGATGAATTCTTGAAATATTGTCTACAAAAGTACATGTTGGCGCACGAAATGTGTTACCAATTGTTTCTTTCACAATTTACGACGCACATTAGATATCCCGCTGGGATCTCTACAGCAGTACCAGCAAAGCTTGGAAAAACAAATGAGTTACAAAATGACCTTTAATTCACGATACTGCCGCTAGGAGACTAGTAAGCAGCAATGGCTGACAATGGAACACTGACGACACAGCAACGATCGGCAATTGTGTTAATTTTTCATGAAACGAAAAGCCTTGTTGTGACTCAGAGGCGTTTTCGACAACAGGTTAACACACGATGGGACCCTTGCAAGGAGACCATCCACAGGTTGTACGATAAATTTGTACAGGAAGGAACAGTACTGGAAGCGAAGCGACCTCGGCCTAAGCCTGTTTGTTCGCCGGATATATTGAAGCGGTACGAGTTGCTGTACAGTGAAGTCACGGGAAATCGTGTAGAAAGGCAGCAGTGCAACTGGGAGTATTCAGACGCTCCGTTCAACGCATTCTTAAAAGTGACCTCCATATGAACCCATACAAGAATACCTGTGCACTGAAGCTCACTGTAGAACACAAGCAGCAGAGAATACTGTTTGCTCAGTGGGCGGAGGATAAGGAAGAAACTCTCAACAACGTTTTGTTTTCAGACGAGGCGCATTTTCGTTTAGACGGTGTGGTTAACAAACAAAATGTACGCTTTTGGGCCACTGAAAACCCACAAGTTCTTCATGAACGACTACATTATGCTCCGAGGATTACAGCGTGGGCAGCAATTTCTAGTCACGGACATATTGGACCCTTTTTCTTTGAAGAAACTGTGAACAGCGAGCGTTATTTGAGCATGCTTCGCAATAGCTTCATTCCACAACTTCTTGCTACTGCCTTGCCCTTCAACACGCAGTGGTTCATGCAAGATGGAGCAAGGCCACATACTGCAAACATTGTGTTGGAGTTTTTCACGAGCATTTCGACATGCGGATCATTTTACTCAGGTTTGCAGGTCGCTTCAATGACGGACAAAATTGGCCCCCCAATAGTGCAGATCTCAACCCATGTGACCTTTTTCTTTGGGGGTACCTAAAGGAAAAAAATTTCCCGAAACGTCCACGTGATTTAATGGGGCTCAGAGGACTTTTTCTTCAAGCTTGCAGTGAAATTACGGAAGACATGTGCCGTAGGGTAATCACTAACTTCAGTGTTCGTTTGAAGGAATTTAGGAAACGAAATGGTGGACATATTGAGCATGTGCTGAGTTAGAACAAATCTCCATGGACGGCTCTTCATTGTAGTAAACGTTCCTTTCAGATTGTATTGACAATAAAGTTTATATTCAAAAACAAAATGGTGACACATTTCGTGCACGACCACGTTGAAGCTCTTTTCAGTTTTCTGTAGAACTCCAGTTAATAAATATTACAACTTTTTGAATAAACGCTTCACATACTGCTAACTGTTTACTAAGCTTTTAGAGGTCACACTGAGGTTTGAACAACTACGCTCTAAACATACTTATTTTACAATAAGACAGAAAATTTATAAGGCTTTTATGGTCTTTAGCAAGCGTATATATCCAGTTGCAAGACCATGTGATGCATATTCTCCATATTTAACTTAAACCTTATAATTAATGTCAGTTTACTCCTTGAGCACTCTGATAGTTTGTTTCTCAAAATTTAAGACAACATTACCCATCCTCTCTGACTTTACATTAACAAGAGGGCGAAACTGGAAACAGTTTATCAAATAATCAGTCGTCAGCTACAGTAGGACGAGAGTCGTACTTCCTTGACCGAATAGAATTGCAATACACTTTAATTTTGTTCACGAGCACAATCACATGGCAAAAACGTTGCTTCACTAATTATTAACTCTGCCTATTCCCCAGAGCCATGCATAGTCTTTCTTAAAACGTAGACGCCTCACTGTATGCGGACGAATAGCGTACAAGTGTTGAGGAACTCACAGTCCAGATGAACCAAGGGACTGCCAGCTGTGTCTCCTCAATGACCGTTCGCCGAATGTTCCTGCGTTTGGGCTTCCAAAGTAGGTGCATTGTTCCTGCGTCCCTGCTGATCCCTGTTCATCGGCGACGAAGGCTGGAAACTGCACATCCGTACCGTCACTGGACGTAAACTGAGCGGCGACAAGTAACCTTATCAGATAACTTACGCAACTGGCCATTAAAACTGCTACACCATGAAGATGATGTGCTACAGACGCGACACTTAACCGACAGGCAAAAGATGCTGTGATATGCAAATGATCAGTTTTTCAGAGCATTCACACAAGGTTGGCGCCGGTGGCGACACCTACAACGTGCTGACATGAGGAAAGTTTCCAACCTATTTCTCATACACAAACAGCAGTTGACCGGCGTTGCCTGGTGAAACGTTGTTGTGATGCCTCGTGTAAGGAGGAAAAGTGCGTACCATAACGTCTCCGACTTTGATAAAGGTCGGATTGTAGCCTATACCGATTGCGGATTATCGTTTCGTGACATTGCTGCTGGCTTTGGTCGAGATCCAATCACTGTTAGCAGAATATGGAATCGGTGGGTTCAGGAGGGTAATACGGAACGCCGTGCTGGATCCCAACGGCCTCGTATCACTAGCACTAGCACTAGATGACAGCCATCTTATCCGCATGGCTGTAACGGATAGTGCAGCCACGTCTCGATCCCTAGGTCAACAGATGGGGACATTTGCAAGACAACAACCATCTGCATGAAGTCGACGACGTTTGCAGCAGCATGGACTATCAGCTCGGAGACAATGACTACGGTTACCTTTGATGCTGCATCACAGACAGGAGCGCCTGCGATGGTGTACTCAACAACGAACCTGGGTGCACGAATGGCAAATCGTCATTTTTTCAGATGAATCCAGGTTCTGTTTACAGCATCATGATGGTCGCATCCGTGTTTGGCGACATCGTGGTGAACGCACTTTGAAAGTGTGTATTCGTCATCGCCATACTGGCGTATCACCCAGCGTGATGGTATGGAGTGCCATTGGTTACACGTCTCGGTCACCTCTTGTTCGTATTGTCGGCACTTTGAACAGTGGACGCTACATTTCAGATGTGTTACGACCCGTGACTCTACCTTTCATTCGATCCCTGCGAAACCCTACATTTCAGCAGGATAATGCACGACCGCATGTTGCAGGTCCTGTACGGGTCTTTCTGGATGCAGAAAATGTTCGACTGCTGCCCTAGCCAGCACAGTCTCCAGATCTGTCACCAATTGAAAACGTCTGGTCAATGGTGGCCGGGCAACTGGCTCGTCACAATACGCCAGTCACTACTCTTGATGAACTGTGGTATCGTGTTGAAGCTGCATGGGCAGCTGTACCTGTATACGCCAACCAAGCTCTGGTGAAATCAATGCCCAGGCGTATCAAGGCCGTTATTACGGCCAGAGGTGGTTGTTCTGGGTACTGATTTCTCAGAATCTATGCTCCCAAATTGCGTGAAAATGTAAACACATGTCAGTTCTAGTATAATATATTTGTCCAATGAATATCCGTTTATCATGTGCATTTATACTTGTTGTAGCAATTTTAATGGCCCGTTGTGTACGTTTTATGCTGCATCGGGGAGATGGCTGTTGGCGTTTACTGCGTGAAACGTCTGATAGCCAAGGGTGTATCCCGGAGAAGGGAGCTTTATTGTTTGAGGACCGTTTCTGTGGTATTCCCTGGGTGATCTCGCCATTATAGAAGGTACAGTGGGTCAGCACAAGTAAACATGTGTCCTTGGGGTGCAAGTCTACCCCTACGTGCAGTCTGTTTTTCCTCGACATGATGACATCTATCAGGAGGACAATGCAACGTTTCAAATCGTTCGCAGCGGGTATCCGCGCTTCGAAGAGCACCAGTATGACTTTAGCATACTGCCCTGTTCACCAAACTCCTCGGAATTAAACCCAATCGTTAATCTGTGGGACCACCTATGTCGGGCTGTACGCGCCGTTCATTTCAACCGAGAAACCCAGTGCAGCTGAGTCGGCAGGGCTCCGCATCCCTGTCGTTATCTTCCAGAACCTCACTGACTTCAAGGGCTGATAAATCTTTGTTTTGAAACTGGTTGGCTGATTTTCTCAACCTCTTCCTACTGACTTTTTTCCTGTCTGGAGGTCTAGCAGCGGTCCGCGCTGAAAACCGCGGATTGAGGCTTTTCACAGTTGGCAACATTAAAGTTCCTGGTTAACCAACTGTGTATCTGGAATATTACGGATAAAATGACGGCGAATTATTATAGTTTTTGGTGTTCCTTATTGACAGCTTAATAGATGAAACAAACTTACTTGATATTACATCTATATTTGTACGACGGTGTCCTCAAAAGTAATCTCTCCGAACTTATTATTCTGTTGTGAGTAGCGTTGGATATTACATCAAGTTGCAACCCTTTTCGACTAGATGGCGTGTAACATGGCAGTGAGTAACGTAGCTATGTCGGCGTGTTAGAGACCCTCAGAAAACTAAAAGCACGAACTGGAAGAATTCGTCCACACTTGGAGTATTCCATTCTTCAGGATGACAGGGCCAGACCAAACACAAGGGCTGCAACATCTGCAATAATTCGACGCCTTGGGTTCACTGTCATTGATCATCCTTCATGCAGTCCCAGCTTAGCCCCGATCGCTTTTCACGTATTCGAAAACAAGAAACACCTTCGAGGACTTCACATTGGTGGCGATGAAGCGATGAGAACAGAGATGAGGTTGTGGCTCTGTCAAAAATGTCAAACATTCTGCAGTGATGGTATCAACAAACTGGTCTCTCGTTGGCAGAAATGTCTTTGTTTCCAGAATGACCATGGTGAAAAAAAAACATGTAGATATGTAGAATAAAGATGTAGAATGTTAATAAAGTTTATAATCCCTTAAGAGCTTTCACAGAAAACATTCAGAGGCGTTTCTTTCCGGCACCCAATCATATGTTTCCGTATTTTCTTCCTTAAATATACCGTCGCTTATTTTTCGAAGAGCTATTGCTGCTGATTCTCCTAAAATCCTAAGTAGTAAAGTCTTAATTTGCTTTTCCTTTTCTCCTTTTAGTCTTCGACAATTTATCTTACCTACAGCCACTGTCATTTTCGGCAACAGTTGATCTTTAGATTTTGTTTACTAACATCTGACACGATTCAGACACAGTTGCCAACATCCTATTTAAACATTGGCTGATATACCTCAGTTATAGTCACAGGCGATAATCTTTGTTCACCTCGTTGCCCCATGACCTTTCTAATACCTGGTAATAATTCCACTCCCTCTTTGTGAATATTTAACAGTCGCCGATATCCTTATTAAACGCACACTCGCGCAGAATTCTGTTTCTAACTTTTAATTGACATGTCGACGGCTAGGAAATTGCCCGCAGCTAGCTTGTTTCCTTTGTTTTTGCTGCGAGAACTTAAAAAGTAGCTACCGGCTCCATTAACGACGCAGCTTTTATTGAAGAAGAGGAAACTTAATTATGAAACTCAGCCACCTGCGACGAATTAATTGCATAAAGTATTCATAGAGACGTAATCCCTTTGATTTAACATCTCTGCAGCTAAGACCTGCTTAGCTGATTTTCTTAGTCTCTTAGTAACTCTTTATTGCCGATGAAGTTGCAGTTGCAGCGATAAGAATAAAATGCAATCTCATAGCAGCCCACGAAAGAATAGTCGTATATCTTTTACTTTACCAGCAACTTAACAAATGTGTTCTTTCTACTTTATACCTCAACGTTTTGTTACTCCCAAACACTGCTTGTCATGACTGATTCTAGTTTTGACTCATTAACCGCTTGTGAAGGGATAACATGCTTTTGCATTTTGTGACGCACACAACTTGCCGTTACAGTTGACTAGGGACTAGTTCCCAGTCTTTGCGAAAAGCTGATATTCGGTTGAAATATAATTGGATACTACAGCTAATTTTAGGCAACTCAATTTGCTCTTCTTTATTATTTCCTATCGTATTATTCTTTCAATAGCTGTCGTTTCACAACGAATATTATTAACCCTGAACAGGTCAGATATAACGGTTAGCAGTGACGGTGCATGAACTTCTTGTTTCCAACGAAAGTTAGATATATGTCTGACAGAATCCAGACGTTAAAACCATACTGAAACAGATAACATGTGGCAATTTCATTTCTTTCAGCAGTAAAGCTCTTCGCAGTAATCTTGACTCAATATCGTGAGATGGATACTACCGATATACAGCAAGAAAATAAGTATATCTTTCCATTTATGAAATCATATTTGCTTCAACATCTCGTCTGCTACAAATGATACTAGCATTAACTGAATTTCTTGCCAGTCTGCGTGTAGTCATTTGGGAAACCTTATTTCATCGTCCCGAACGGAACACAAAGTGAAAGGAGGGATGTCACTTACACTGTTCTCACATATGGACAAATGATCTGGTGGTTTCCGAGGGCAGCTGTGTGAGACTCTCAACTGAAGATGTTGTTCAGATGGTTCAAATGGCTCTGAGCACTATGGGACTTAACATCTGAAGTCATCAGTCCCCTTGAACTTAGAACTACTTAAACCTAACTAACATAAGGACATCACACACATCCATGCTCGAGGCAGGATTCGAACCTGCGACCGTAGCGGTCGCGCGGTTCCACACTGTAGCGCCTAGAACCGCTCGGCCACCCCGGCCGGCTTTTGCGTCTGTAATGCAGACTATAGTCATATGAGTCGAAAGTCATGAAAGGAAAGCAGTGGTTGCGAAATGTGTGGGACAGCATTGTAGGCTCTGCCAGCAAAGGACGGAGGAGCAGTTGAATGAAATGGTTAGTGTCTTGAAAAGAGAATGTAAGGTGAATTTCAACGAAACTAAAACAAGAGTAATGGAAAACAATTGAAATAAATAACGAAATTGTGAGAAAATTAGCCAAATAATATTTTAAGGGTAGTGACTGAGTTGTGCTACTTTGGCTGTAAGATAACTGATGAGGCCAGCAGTAGAGAGAGAATGAAATATAGGGCAGCAGTTACAAGTAAAGCTTGTATGAAAAAGAGGAATTTGTTAACATTTAATGTACATTTAAGTGCTAGAAACTTTTTCCGGAAGGCGGTTGTCACCAATTAGCGTTGTACGAACGTGAAACATGTACGTTCAGCGGATCAGACAGAAAGAGAACAGAAGCCTCTGAAATATTGTGCTACGTAATAACGCTAAAGATTTGACTGGTAGATCGACTAACTAATGAGGAGCTACTGGACAGAATTGAGGAAAAGAAAATTTGTAGAATAATACTACTGAAAGGAGGATGTCTCACATCATGAGGCAGCAAAGAATAGTCATTTTGGTAAGAGAGGGAAGTGAGTAGAGCGTGAGAGTAAAAATTACAGAGGTAGCCCTGATCATAAACACAGTAAACAGGTTCAAGTGGAAGCAGGATACAGTGGTTGTTCAGAGATGAAGAGCTTTGCAAGTGAAAGACTAGCGTGGAGAGCTGCAAGAAAGCAGTCTCCGAAATGAAGACCACAACAACATAACGCAGTGGATTGAACCAGAAGCTGCTTCCGCAAAACTAACACCATTAACTCTTGACAAATCTTAAACTGCCGCCAGCATACCCAATCTGGATGTAATGTCAACTTATATCAGCTTTGTGATAAAGTTCATGAAAGAAGAGGGCTAGTCACGCTTTGATGGATGGTTATTCAGTGGGTCGACTGCATCGCTCCTTAGACTGATTCCACACGGAAAGCCACAAATTCGTCTCCTGCGCTAACCTCTTCACTTAAGAGAAGGTACTCTGGTATTCGTTTGGATGTATTCCTGTCTGTGTCCTCCCTTACAGTTTTTACCTCCTACAGCGTGGCGGCTATTCCCTGATACCTGAACACATGTCCTATCATCCTGGCCCATCTTCTTGTTTCTTTTTTCCATACGTTCCTTTCGTCGAGGATTCTGCACAGAATCTTCTAATCCACTTCATCTAATTTTCAGCGCTCATCTATAGCACCACATTTCAAACTCTTCGATTCTCTCATTTGTTTCTGTTTTATTACTGTCGGTGATTCACTACCGTACAATCCTGGATTCCAAGAGTACTTTCTCAGAAATTTCTTCCTCGAATGAAGGCCTATGTAGGTTCCTCTTGGCCACGAATGCCCTCCTTGTTTCTGTCAGTTTGATTTTTTATATTATTTTATGTCCTGTATTAAGAGTATAACGCACTCGACTATAAAACTAGTTTAATTAGCCTAGATCTAAAATCAGTGAATACTGTCTTTACTGCTACCTGACCTGAAGGCACGGAAATGGTAACAAGTTATATTGTGCAACAAACTTAACTCACCTGCCGGGTGTGTCCATTCATGACTTACTCGTTCTCAATGGTTTGCCACGGCATTCTGTGGCTTGTGGCTAATGGGAGTGCTGAATTTCAGGCTGGTTGTTGTTTTAAAACTGTTAACGCTCTCTGCACTAGATGGCACCTCTCATCCCTCAAAATAACCTATTTTATGAATTCTGTGAAGACTGTTCTGTATATACGTTGTGTAACGGGTATGTAGTACCTAAATATGTAGATACATCAGAGTGCTGGCTGTTTTTTCTTTATGCCGAACAGTCTTCCCACGAGCATCATAGCAACTTTACGACCCGATTTTTCCTGCATGGCCGTAACTGTACCAGTAAGTTGACTACACTTGGCAGTATAGAGTAATTGTTTCGCATGCACGGGTCCACGCGTCAACACCTAGCTGCCACCCAAGGTGAAAGAAGCATTAATGGCTTGCACTTTCCACATGAACTTGGAAATACTAACCAACCTAAAACATACTACTCCTAATAACTGCAATTATCAGTCTGAAAATGAAGTAAATACTAATGTAATTTTGTTCGATGCACCCTCCTCAGTCTCGAAGAGAAACATCTGTACTTATTCCCCCTTACATGATATATATGGGACATCATGGTTTGTACCAGTAAGGGCTGCCTTATTGCTGCTCTTTTCGTGAAGGGAAAGCTCTTTTGGAGCTTGCTCATGATATTCTCAGAAAGGTATGTTGAATTTGCCTCGACAATTAGTACACTAGTCCAATTTTGTTAACAAACTAACGACTAAGAAAACCGACACTGATGGTGAATGTGGCAAAACACATGAAGGTAGAATAGGTAACGGCATACGGTTGCAAGGTGATGGTGAAATGGAAAAACAGGGACATTAGCAGAAGATTGTAAGTCATTTACTGGACGTTGCGTGCTTCAGTTTCCACATACTGTACAAAAAACATGGCGGTGAAAAAGGCAGATTGGAATTCATGATCAATCGCACAGGACAGTTGATCGTATCCTCTTCACGACAAGCGTCATAAACTGGACGCCCACCTCGAGCAACAAGGGTTGGGTTGTTTTGGGGGAAGAGACCAAATATGAATATGTCATCTGATTAGGGAAGGATGAGGAAGGAAGTCGGCCGTGCCCTTTCAAAGGAACCATCCCGGTATTTGTCTGGAGCGATTTAGGGAAATCGCTGAAAACCTAAATCAGGATGGTCGGACGCGGGATTGACCGTCGTCCTCTCGAATGCGAGTCCAGTGTGAGCAACAAGGGCGACTCCTTTTATAGACAGGCATTTTCCAGAACCTTTGTCAAACACAACGAAGAAGAGATCAACAAGGAAGTTTTGAGTGTGCATTGGAAGAAGACTTTGTATTGAAACACGTTGTTGGAGTTCAGAATTTGAAGTTCAACTCTGTGCGACGGCCCGAGTGGCCGAGCGGTTCTAGGCGCTACAGTCTGGAACTGCGCGACCACAACGGTCGCAGGTTCGAATCCTGCCTCGGGCATGGATGTGTGTGATGTCCTTAGGTTAGTTAGGTCTAAGTAGTTCTAAGTTCTAGGGGACTTATGCCTACAGCAGTTGAGTCCCATAGTGCTCAGAGCCATTTGAACCATTTTTTCAACTCTGTGCACCATCATTTAAAATATTTCGGATTGGAAACGACCACTGATTATATGGAAATAAAACCTCCTTCTCTTCTGTACTACTCTATTCGATCGCAATCCGCTTTAGCTTAAGAAATGTTTTCATGGGTGAGAAGGGTGACTGTGCCAGTCAGCGCTGCAGAAAGTGACCCACTGAGGCAGAGAAGAGCGCAGGAAAACTACCCAGTTAATATGTAAAAAATCGCGTATTATACAATAGCCGGCTTGTTGAGAAACTCTTGCTTCCTTTGCTTGTCCTTCACGACGTGAAGAAGCTTAGGACGCAGAAGGTGTTGTTCTAACAAATACCCAGCCTATGGGTGCGACGGTCGTTCAAACTTCGATTTGGTGCACATTCATCCGTACGGAACTGCCGTGGTTGGATCGTTCGCAGGGCACGGCTGAAGTCCTATGCGGCGCTGACTGCGTTATATCCGTTTCCCATGGAAGGGTTGCCCCAGGCGCCAAATCCAGCGTGGCTGTTTCTGGTCAGCCTTTGGCATACAAAAACTGTGCGCCTTTCATACAACAGTACAGAGTCTTACTCCTGCAGTGCTATTAATAGACGCGCTACGGTCGCAGGTTCGAATCCTGCCTCGGGCATGGATGTTTGTGATGTCCTTAGGTTTGGTAGGTTTAAGTAGTTCTAAGTTCTAGGGGACTGATGACCACAGCAGTTAAGTCCCATAGCGCTCAGAGCCAGAGCTAATAATAGACGGCCGGCCGGAGTGGTCGAGTGGTTCTAGGCGCTACAGTCTGGACTCGCGCGACCGCTACGGTCGCAGGTTCGAATCCTGCCTCGGGCATGGATGTTTGTGATGTCCTTAGGTTAGTTAGGTTTAAGTAGTTCTAAGTTCTAGGGGACTGATGACCTCAGAAGTTAAGTCCCATAGTGCTCAGAGCCATTTGAACCATTTATTAATAGACGGATTACGACACCCATAACAGTCTTAGCCCCAGTAGATTACTGGAGCGATTTCCGATTAATCCTAGCCACGCCATGTCTTCGTCTGCTCACTACACGTTTAAGTGGCCTGTAATTTGACGTAACAAAGTATCAATCTCAACAAGGAAGAGGAGAAATCGTGGTAGTACCTGAATTACCTCCCCCATACCCCCTAAGGAGATCAGCATGGTCCTGCCTTTTTTGTTTCTAATACTGCTCACGAAGCCGCTGAGTCGTATTAAACCTGATATAACTGATTACCCCAGACAGCCTTCTAAAAAGAACAGTCTCACATGATTCTGCAGTGTTGAACTGCTGTGTCCGGATGCTCCACTGAAAACTAGTTGATATATATGAAGTTGCTAATACGAGAAACCATCAATGATGTAGTACACAATGAAGCATGCATTTATTCTTATGCCAGGCACACCCGATGTTATAGCAACGTTCCAAGCCAATGACAGAGTTCACTGAACAGACCACGCCGATTCATTACTGTCAACCACGTTCACAGTCATTCGAAAACTCCCAACTGCGACAACCCCTCGAATAATGTCTGTCTCTCTCAAACAGCTCTCTCAAACTCTCCGTCGACAAGACATCACCACGGCGAGTGCGCACCTCAAGACGAAGCGCCGAAAACCGGCGACTGCAAAATCTCCACCGACGGCCTCTCCCGTCCCCACTCAAAGATCACTGCCCTACTCATCCCAGTGGCTTTTTGTTCCACCGTTGGAAAGGTACACATGTGCAAGTCTAATTTTGTTACTACAGGTTGTATCATTAATCGGTTTTTCAAAGTACGCTCTTTAGCGAACTGATCTTTTTCATCTCTCTACGATTTTTTTGGGTGAGAAGTAAACCAAATTTCAATAGAAGTTAATATAAATGATACACAATTAGTTCTAAATCGAAGTCATGCTACCTATGCTGACTGATTACTGTCTACAGGTAAATCATTACTCTTAGTATTTGAAGCTCCGAGGTCATCAAGTGTAATTGGCCTCGCTAATTTCACACTGTATCTACCTCTTCATCTGCATGTCCACTTCACATTTCACACTTAAATGCCTGGTAGATGATACATCGAACCACCATCAGACTATTTCTCTACCATTCCACTCCCCAGCAGCGCTCAGGAAAAACGAGCACCAAAACTTTTCCTTGCGAACTCTATTTTACATTATTTTATTACACTGATAATTCTCCCTATGTAGGGGGATGTCAACAAAAATTTTCAGGTTCTGAGGAGAAAAACGGTGACAGGAATTTCGTGAGCAGATCTCATGTATTATATCCGCGACATTATCCCATGTTTCTTCGTAGTTCAGAACCATCTGGCCTTCTTTTAACATTTTATATGTCCTCCGCCAATCCTGTCGGGTAAGTACCTATACCGCTCAGCAGTACTCCAGAAGAGAACTATGAAACGCAGTGTAGGCTGTCTCTTTAGTTGATCTTTTTCATCTTCTAAGTCTTCCGTCAGTAAAAAGTAGTCTTTAGTTCACCTACCCAACAACATTTTCTATGTAATCGTTTCAATTTAAGTCGTTTGTAATTGTAATCCCCAAGAATTTAATTAAATTGATTTATCTGAATTTTTACGGATTCCTATTAGTACTCGTGTGCATGAGTTTACACTTTTCATTACTTATGGTCAATTTTTATTTTTGTAGCATATCACGTTTAAATCATTTTGCCATTGGTTTCGAACCTCTGATGAATTTACTAGACAGTAAATGACGGCACCATCTGCAAATAACCTATGAAGGCTTCCCAGATTTTCTCCTAATTCTTTTATGTGGAGTAGGAGGTTTATAAAACTTTCTTCGGGAACGCCTAATATCACTTCTGTTTTACTCGATGACTTTCCTTCAGTTACTAGAACTGTGAACAGGAAATCACGAATCTAGTTGCAAATCTGCGAGGATACCCCACTGAGGCGAAAGCTTATGGAATCCGCTTGTGAAGAACTCTGTCACAGACCTTGTAGAAATCTAAAATTATAGAATCAATAGCGCGCGTTACCTCGTTTTAATAAGAGCAAGCTGTGGCTCACAGAAACGATATTTTGGCAACCTGTGCTGACTGTGTGTTAATAGACCATTTTCTTCGAGATAGTTCACAATGCTCGAATACAGTATTTGTTCCAAAATCCTGCTGGAAATAGACGTCCGTGACTTGGCACTGTAATTGAGCCTAATTGAAGAAGGTATTTTGAAAAACCGTGTTTACGAACTGCGCTTTAGTGGCACTGTCATCACTAACATTAAGGTCGCTAGTGTTCAATAAAAGTAGTGGCTGCATCTTGCCGCTGGTGTATTCACGTGGGCCCAGAATCTCTTTGGGTTTTCTAAGAAGTTTACAGACAGAGTTTCGTTATGGAAACTATAAAAGATCTCACATAGAAGCCTGCGATAAATTTAGAGCTTCTGTATGACGTCACCCATACGACCGGGAGAGCGGTGTGCTGACGACATGCCCTCCATATCAGCATCCAGTGACGCCTTCGGGCTGAGGATGACACGCGGCTGGTCGTTACCGTTGGGCCTTCATGGCGTGTTTGGGCGGATTTAGTTTAGTTTGTGAAACGTCGCCAGTCTTGAACATTTGCTATTCTTTTAAATTTGATTTTCTAATTCCATTGAATCTGTAACAGTGTTGGGAGTACCTTAGTGAGCCAGTTCCGTCTGTTATTAAATTCTCTGGAATAAATCTCTCAACTGTCGTCGACAGTATGTCTTTGAAACTAAGACACATCTCGTCTACACATACATATATGGTTCGGAATTGTTAGTGTCACTAGAGCCTAATTTAATTACGAAATCGCTGCTTGCACTAAATCAACATACTAATCATTTCAGCAACACTTTATGTTAAATTTATTTATCCTCATATGGCATTGATGCTCTTTCTTCGTAACAGTGTAGCGTGTCTGCGCAACGTGAATACCGTATTTAGATATTAGAATTCATATATTCTAACGCTTCTTGAGTACGCTTACACCTATGATGCATAATTTTACATGCGTAGTATTGTCATACATGCTGTCTAGTGGCATCTCAGCTGTGGTTGTCCTTGCCTATGTTAACTTGCATTCGTCTTAATAAAGTCTGATTCACGGCCCACTCTACAATTACCACTTTACAGACGGAGCCGAAACTCAGAGGCATAACGCTTTAATTTATTACTTCTCTATTACTCACTCTTATCGCATCAAATTTTGCAGACAGTAACCACATATCCTACAGAGTGTACCTGCAAAATTATACCGTTGTACGACACATAGTTCAGCTGATGTGACGTCTATGACTACAGGGCAGTGCTTGAGTGAGATTCTAGCTCGTTTTTTAACTGTTAAAAACTGTGCTGCAACTATGGTATGGTTGGTTGGTTGGTTTGGGGAAGGAGACCAGACAGCGTGGTCATCGGTCTCATCGGATTAGGGAAGGGTGGGGAAGGAAGTCGGCCGTGCCCTTTCAGAGGAACCATCCCGGCATTGGCCTGGAGTGATTTAGGGAAATCACGGAAAACCTAAATCAGGATGGCCGGACGCGGGATTGAACCGTCGTCCTCCCGAATGCGAGTCCAGTGTCTAACCACTGCGCCACCTCGCTCGGTAACTATGGTATGGTTGGTACCTTTTGATGAGTACATATTGTGGATAACATCCATGGTTATCATCTTAGTTACCACTGATGTTTCATTATATGCTGTAAGTGCAAATTTTAAAAATAGTACCGGTACTTAACTGAGTTGAACTGCTTGTAGTTTGCAGAGCCATTGGCATACAAAGAAATGGATACAGGTAGCCTATGGTATTTGTGGCCGGGAGTTCACTTTCTGGCAGTTCGGTTGCCTGGTGCAAATCTTATGAAACGCCATTACGGCGACTTGAGATGCGATGTTGACGAGGGCAAAACACGCACACACACACACACACACACACACACACATACACAAAGAGAGGGAGAGAGAGAGAGAGAGAGAGAGAGAGAGAGAGAGAGAGAATGCGTCCCACGCGGAAGAAAATACCAAATCCAGCGGGGAATGGAGCCTGAGGTCCAGTGATGGATATTCAGCGACGTTACCCAGAACATCACCTGAAGCTGACGTTTACCGTGCTGACAAGATCTTAGTCTTGCTATACTAGTCGCACTGATAGTGACGTGGCATCGATGTTCTTGTTTTATTTGTGTGAAACTAAAAGTAAACTCCGTCCGAACAGACCTGGGGAGGCCCAACGGTACCGACCGGCCGCCGTCTCATCCTCAGACTACAGACGTCTCTGGATGCGGGTATAGAGGGGCATGTGGTCAAGCACACCGCTCTCCCGGCCGTATGTCAGTTTACGAGACCGGAGCCGCTACTTCTCCATCAAGTAGCTCCTCAGTTTGCCTCATAAGGGCTCAGTGCACCCCCCTTGCCAACAAAGCTCGGCAGACCGGATGGTCACCCATCCAAGTGCTAGCTCAGCCCGACTGCGCTTAACTTCGGTGATCTGTCGGAAACCGGTGTTACCACTGCGGCAAGGCCGTTCACCTGTTTTATTTGTATACCACAGTTAATATTACAAATATTTTTTTCCGGTGTTTGTTATGGAAACGGGCCGCAGTTTTGAGATGGCGCTGACCATTAAAACAACCGGTTTTCAGTTATTTGGTACACAAGTTTAACGAGACGGTCAATACCGTTCAAAGTAAGCGGGTTCTGAAACATAGGATTTTTTGTTTTTTATTCCTGTTATTTCCTGAAATAAATGTAGAAATCGAACAAAGACTGAAACATTTTAACTCTCAATTTCGAGATCTTAGAATCAAAAATATTAAATTAAATTCACAGATGAAGGAAAATTTAGTCCGTCCACCATCCGTTGCCTTACTGGTAGAGTGATAAGTGACTGAATACTAGAAACGGTCACCAGTATTCTCCTACTGATTCTAATTTTTTTGTAACTCTGCTGAAAAATTATATTGTAATGGGGTCATACTTCAAATTGGGCATTACGAATGGTGAGTGCTAAACAGTGGAAACTGATGTTGAACAACTCTACTTTTCGTAGTAATTTGTCCAGTTTAAAGGGGTAAAAACAGATAAAGACGTGTTATGTAGACACAGGCAACATATCGCCTACTTTCTGATTTTATTGCATACTACGAATGAAATGTTGTTAAGTTTTTAATCGATTACTGTTACTATAATTTCCTACTTATTTTATTATTTTATGGCAACGGCCGATAAATCTCTAATCTTTTAAAGCAAATGAATCATTGTGCGTCATTGCTTCGTCACTTCGTAAAAATGTTTCCAGACTAGGGTTGGTGCCATTCTGAAATACACAGGATGTCCGGCTACGACTCTACACACCAGGTGGTACCATCCTTGCACACTGCACGTACATATGTTCCTTACCCCACGACAAACAGCAGTGGTGACAGTATTGTCTGAGAAATGCTGTACCATTTCTTATGCCATCTATTTGTTACTCTGTGCTTTCGGCATTGTTATTAAAATAGCACTGATCGCTTTCCCCATTTTCTATAATACGGGAATATTTTAAATGAATGCATGTTTTACGAATAAAAATCATTCCTTTTTTTAACAAATATAAGTTTTATTTAAAAACGTAATACTTCACCAATGTTGGTATATCGGATTGATATTTCACTCTTTTTACTCAGCTATTAGCAAAAGATAAAGAACACTGTTATAATCCAAACCAAACAAATACCTAAAATATACCGGTTATTCATAAATAAAATACCGGTATCGATTTTAACCGGTCGGACTTTCCCATTCCTAGGCCACATTAGCGTCCGTCTCCCTGTCTTATTAACCACTTAAACATCGCCCTCCGATCCTGAACGTGGCTTCCCACTTCCGTGTCTGTTGCGCTAGAGGGGATGGTCTCCAGTCATACCGACTTAGAGTTTCTCGCATGAAACAACAAGATCACAGTTAAAAGTTCCTCACTTGTGGAAGCTTTCAGCACTCACGCTCGTGTTGTGTCGTTAGGTCTGTAGAGAATAAATATCGATGTAAGCGAAAAGGCAGTAGCTGTGCGGAATTTTCCGACAGATGAGCTTCGTCGCTACAGACAATGCCAGCTGAGGTAAACGGGAGAGAGAGATTAAGCGACGTGCACACACACACACACACACACACGCACACAAAACAGCCTGCCTTCTGCGGCGCGGCACATTCTGCGGCGTGTCTTTGAGACCGCAATTGATCCTGGGAGCACAAATAGCGGCACGGCCAGAGGAGGATTTATTGTTTGCGCCGGCGGGTTGAGACTGGCGTGCCCGCGACGCCATTAATCTCGCGGCGAACGCCGAATTACCGCCTGGGCCGGCCCGCTCTTCCACCATCCGTCTCGATCACGTGCCGGCCATTGTCCGCCGACGGTCCCGGCTCTATTATCCGATTGGAGAGCTAGCCCTACCGATACAGTGCTGTTCGCCGTGTCGTCGCCCTTATTCTCGTGTCCGATTCGCATTTATCGCTCGGCATGCACCTCTACATGTTCTGACAGTCTGAAATTGAGGACGGAATGAATGGACCTCATGACAGATAGGAGTAGCCCAAAAATCACAATCAATGAGCACAAAAGTTGTCAGCAGTGGGAACTGCGACATCTGTTTTAGGAGAGGTACGCCGCTCCGATTGACCCAGCATACGACAACACTGCTTAAGTAAAAGTCTCTTTATCTTATCAGCCCGAATATAAACCACAGCTGGTCCCGGCGGAGGTTCGAGTCCTCCCTCGGGCATGAGTGTGTATGTATTTGTCCTTAGGATAATTTATGTTAAGTAGTGTGTAAGCTTACGGACTGATGACCTTAGCAGTTAAGTCCCATAAGATTTAAACAAAATAAAATAAAATAAAAAAGATAAACCACATCCATACTTTCGAGTAGAGGAAAGAGGGGAAGTAGACTGCAAAAAGATACAGGGTTGTCAGAACCAGCCTGAAAACTTGTAAGACTGTGGCAGGGTAGGTTGAGCTGAGAACTAATTGTCAACAACAAAATTCTATACGTTGCATCGTTTCCGAGTTAAATAATACTGAAGCTATGCACTCAGGCGTTTGCGAGTGCGAATTCAAGTCGTACAATTAGTGTCACTTTTCATAGAATAGCGCATTTGACTGCCCAGCCTTTAGATCATATTCGATCCTTACTACTGTTCCATATCCTATTTCTGCATTACTCTCTTATTCGGTTTTAGGTAACGAAACGAAGAATAAGTTTGGTGTCACCGTCTCCAGTTGGTGGCTTGAATTTGCGCGCGCAGCGGTGTGACTGCCTAACTTCAATGACAATCTACTTGGAAACGGCGCAACATATAGAATTACATTCTCAGCAATTATTTCCCAGTACAAGTCACCCCAAAATACTCTTAAAAGGTTTTTAGAGCGTTTCTAACCGCCCTGTATATGTCACATCATCTGTTTACAGAAACTGTCCACAGTCACATTGTTTTATCTTCAAATGAAAACATTGTCCGTCATGTGATGTACACTTTTCAGACTTATTTGCTATTGGCCTAACTCTACTTTTAAATCATAATCAAGCAACCTACAAAGCATACCAAGACACAAATATAAGAAAACGTGTAATGAACATATTAGGTAAACGTATTAGAAAAAATATTCAAATGTGTGTGATACCTTGCCGGCCGGTGTGGCCGTGCGGTTCTAAGCGCTTCAGTTTGGAAACGCGTGACCGCAGGTTCGAATCCTGCCTCGGGCGTGGATGTGTGTCATGTCCTTAGGTTATTTAGGTTTAAGTAGTTCTAAGTTCAAGGGGACTGATGACCTTAGAAATTAAAACCCATACTGCTCAGAGCCATTTGAACCATTTTTTGTGAAATCTTATGGGACTTAACCGCTAAGGTCATCAGTCCCTAAGCTTACACACTACATAACCTAAATTATCCTAACGACAAACACACACTCTCATGCCTGAGCGAGGACTCAAACCTCCGCCGGGATCAAACGTATTACAAAGCCTTCGGGTAAAACATCTAAGGGAGACCTATAGATGACATGAAGGGGAACAACTTTTTTTTTAGAGTCTAAATTTTCGCTGATCCTTGTTGGCGATGCAGGCCTCCTTCAGTACTCGCCGCCCTAGGGAGTACGGGGGTTAACCGAACTAGCACTGTCTACTAACCAGGTGTACTACATGCTACCTACCTCAGTAAACTTATAGTTATTTTCAACAATAAAATCACAAGAATGAGTGACTTTGAGTGGAGTAAGATAATATAGAAGGGAACTATGAACTTTTATGTTGCTCGTCCCAGCCCCCTTCATACGAAGCATATAACTGTATAATAGGCAGCACACATTGCATACGCACACAGTAGAGCGCCAACAACCTGCTGCCTCTCGTGGACATAATCAGTACAAAAGGACGGGTGTCGCGTATGCAACATACCGCAACACATGTAGAATGCAAACCAATCTGTCGTCCCACATGTGGGTCCACTTATAAACACGAAAGCGATCTGTATCAAATGGCGGCGGAATGTTTATGTCACGCGTTGGAGCACCACGTCACTGTACCTTTCAACCCAACCCCACGCCCGATTTCCCATAACCTTCCCCTTCGTCTGTATTATCCCTTTTTTTTTTTGCTTTTTCCACATAACGAAATCACGGTAAGTGCATAATAATTTGTCACACTTTTATTTTGCAGTCACATTATCTTATTGGTAGTCCCTACTACGGTCTGGTGGGAGACAGATCATTTTTACTGTTTTAGCTGTAACAATGATCTTTCCATTCCTACTTTCTTACTTCCTCTCCCCCCTCCCTCACCCCACCCCCTTCCAACTGGGTTTTGTGCATTTCCATGTTTTGAAACACAGATGTGTGCTTAACGGTTTTTATATTTGTGCAATTTAAGCAACTGCAGGACGCAGGTGTTACAAATGATGTATTATATCCGGCTATAATATTCCTTAATGTATGCGTTACCTATTATGCAGTTCCTATTATTAAGTTTATTTGCCTATGACTTTTTGAACATTTTACGTGTTTCGTTTTTCGGAAATGAGGGATATGAACATTCCCGCAGTATTGGGACAGGGCCGGCACCATTCCAAAATACCGAATGTATCCGGCACGTGTTGCCTCTCTAGTCGTTATTACCGTAGCGGGTTGCGACATAGAGAGAGTCCATTCCAAAGCATCGTTAGTAGACAACAACAAGGTCGCACGCAGTGTATCCGGCAAGTGTTGACTCTCTAGTCGTTATTACCGGCGCGGGGTTGTGACATAGAGAGAGAAACCCTTTCTGGAACTCGAACCCTGCTCCTCCTGGGTGGAAAGGCCAAGTGCTCCCACCTAACACAATTAAACCACCAGACACACATGGAATTGATGGGAAATTAAAAATGCCGGAGCCCTTTCTGGGACTCGAACCCTGGTGCTCCTGGACGGAATGCTCAAGTGCACCCCCAACACATGAAACCTGTCTAGATGCGGGAGAGGAAGGTTAGGTTAGTGTACTTTATTTATTTTGGTCGAGAAACTGACGCAAAGATCGATCCTAATTGCGTAATTAATCACAAAGATAGGTCCTAATTACACAACTATATGCAAAGCACTACAGAAGGACGGCATAAAATCGCAATACGCCGCGAAAACTGACGATACCATACAACTGGTGTTATCCTGCCAAGAAAAAAATTCGCAGAACCACTCGAAATCAGCGACAGAAACATCGAAACTCTACCCTACACCTACAAGCTGCCAGAGTCGATATTAGCTAACTTTGAGACGAGTGTATTTCCTGCTTTTCATGTATGCGTGTTTCTACTGCATTACAGAGAAGTTATTATCAGAGTTTTTTTTCTTTGTATACGTCTACGGCATTGCATGTTTCGAATTCTTTAAGTTCAATGGGCTCCATGTACAATTAATCTTAAATAGAGTGATGGTAGTACTGCTGTCTGGACGCTTCCATATGAGGTCTACTTTTTTCGTATTTGGTCTTCGTGGTCCTTATGCGCAATTAATGTTAGTTGCAGTAGAGTCGTTTGGTAGTTACCTTGAAATGAGGGTCTCTAAATTTTGTGTTTACCGTTCCTAGGAAAGAACACCGTCCTCCAAGGACTTCTGTTTGAGTTCTGAAAGCAGATCCATGGCACTTACAGGTAACAAATATAGAAGCCATTCGCCGAAATTCTTCAACATGACCTAGAACGGATCAATCCTACCAGTGAAGTAAGCAGGACGATAGTAATACTTCACCTGAAAGTTACTGGTTTATTATTCCTACTCATCAGCATTAACTTGCATTTTTTCCGCATTTAAGGCTAGCGACCATTCATCACACCAAATGGAAATTTTGTCTAAATCGTCTTGTGTCCTCCTACAGTCACTCAGCTTTGATGACTTATCGTAGACCGCTGCATCGTCGGCAGACTACTGACCCGCCAAATCATTTAAGTATAAAGAGAACAGCAGCTATCCAATTGCATTGGGCTGCATATTGGATATAGCCACTCTCTTATCTCTGAGCCTGTTACATATGCTCGTGCCTTCGTTAACGGGCTGCGATGGGAGATCGTGTCATATACCTTCCTGAAATCTAGAATATGTAATCCACCTGTTACCTTCCTTTATAGTTCTAGATATATCACGTGAAATAAAGGCATGCCGAGTTTTGAACGAATGATGCTTTCTAAAATCAGGCTGATTCATCAACATAAACAGCTTAGCCTCAAGAATGTTTATTATATTCGAACTGAGAATAAGTACAAAGATTCGGGAGCAGTCCGAAGTTAGGGATATTGGTCTGTAATTTTGCGGTCTGTTCCTTCATCTTTCTTGTATACTGGAGTGACCCGCGCTTTCTTTCTTTCCTTTATACCATTCGTTTCGATCTTCGTGTTGGACGAGAAAGAAAGAGAGAGGGAGAGAGAGAGAGAGGCGGGGTGATGGACCAATTCCCTGGAGTACTCCTTCTAAAATCTAACAGGAATCCCATCCGGACCAGATGATTTGTCTGTTTTTCAAATCTTGACGGTGCTTCCTTATGTCAGTTACACATCTTCCATACGGGGGTCCGTCCGAAGGTCAAGAGACTGCATGTTTGTACGGTTTTCATGCTTGAACGATGTCTTAAACGTGAAATTTTAAACTTAGGTTTGGCTTTTGCTATCTTCAACTGCCGCACCAGACGTGTCAACAAGGAACTGAATGGAATCCTTAGACTCGCTTACCGATTTTACACACGGCCTGAAAGTTCTCGGCTCCCTGCCAAATCTTTTGCTAAGTTGTGACGGTGGCAGTTACGTGCTTCACGCATTAATATTTCGGCAGCAGGCTAATGACTTACGAGGCCTCGATTCAATCTATTAAACGTGCTTGATTCGATTATTCTATTCCCTACAGCTTACAGCCATGAAATATCGGTCAAATTATACATCATCTTCGTTTTCCATTAATGTCGATGGTACTTCATTCCTAAATATACGGCTTACAAGTAGTATTGTTTAGTGCTCGTCGCAGTTATGAGTACCGGTAACTACAAGCGAGGTTCATTACAAAAGCGATTCATTACAAAAGCGATACTGTCTGACTCGAAATAGCCAGGTATCTATGACAGGGTATGCTAATACACAGAAAATTCGGTGCATAACTGATTCTTTGTCTATGTGATGCACAAAACTAATTTCATTTTGTTTTGATGTTATTTATTTATTTATTAATTTTAGTTTCAGAAGCTATCCCCGATAGCTCCGCATCGCCGTCACCACTACCATCACTGCCAAGATGGTACTTACTTCCGGAGGAGGGGTATGGAAAAGATGATAATGATGACGATGATGATGATGTAATATTTCTCTGTGAAATAATAAATATCGACTAAAAGCACTACATATTTTGGAACACAACCTACGAGCAGCTTAGATACAGAAGTGATGACACTTTCTGCGGGACCTGACCATCATTTTGCAGAACAATGCTCAAGCACGTAGAGTGCAAACTGTTACTGATTTGTTTGACTGATGGGAGTGCTGAGTGCTGTACCACCTACTGAGGTCCCCTGACGTAAGTCCTCGTGAGTTCATCTCGATTTCTGACTGAAGGAAACACTTCACGGCATTTGCTTGACGACTGCTGCAACTCATCGATTAACAGACCGCGCCACTCGAACTGTCGAAACATGTGACACTGCTAAGAGCATCACTGGCAAGGGTTATACACTATGCTGGAGACTACTTTGAAGGTCAATAAAACTTTGAAAGACATATTTATTTTGTACGAGCTGTAAGTAAATAGTTTCCACTGTTAAATTTACAATCCTCGTATATAAACTGTCTCCTAGTATCCACCATCTTCTACAAGACGAGTCCCTTACAACAGAGTATACCACAGAGGTGCATGTGTGTTTGATGCTTTAGAAATACGCAGTGTGTTGCCTCTACAGTTGCTAAATTCATCATAGCATCCACAGTGAGTAAATGATACACTGTCACTGTTGCGGCCAAAGATGCCAATACAGAGATAGAATGTATTGTACTTAAACTGCCAACAGCCTTGTTCAGTCTATTTCAGTAATGTCCAGCCTCGTACCTATCCATATATCCTCAATTTACACTATAACTTTGATGCCACTGGCTGATCTCCATGACAGCAGCAATATCTCCCTCGCTGTAATACTATTACTTGGAGTGCAATAAGACTCTCTTCACCAACTGTTCGGTGTTGTAATCAAAAAGAAATTAACCGCATATTTACCTTCTCAGAGGAACCGAAAGTATAGGACCACTCGGATTACGTTTCGCAGACTCATCCATCATTCAATTTGATTTCGTTTGGCTCCCATACAGCTCAGCTGATGACGCCATTCTTACGTGCTCTCCGTCCCACTCAGCAACTTGTGTGATGAAGACGCTCGATCTGCTCACCACACAACGAATTCAACCACTGATGGTGTTAAAGATTAATATGTTTTAGAACAGTTAGTCTAATTCTGAAGACGACGCTAGTTTGACTGATTATGGCATTGGTCTTCCGCTCCTAGTATGCTTCTGTCTGTAACGGCAGGCTCAATTCAACGTCATGCTTATCTGTTGAACAAAACAAGAGTTAGTTTTACACGTTACAACAAGTAAAAATCAGTGATAGTGGTCAAGGTTCATGGATGGACTTGAGAGCATCTATCTTTTGTGATGACCTTCATTATCATCCTTTAAACTGACTGGCGTGTTGTTTTAGCGTCTCTGCTTAACTCAAATAGTTAAGCCTAGACTCGGCTAGCGTCGCTAATACGTCTCTACAACACTCCTACTGCCCAAATCATCAATAAGCTCTGTCGATCACGCTATTGCGTGCGACCAGCCACCTGATTTACGTCTTTCTATGACGGCTCAAATCTCGTCTTTTCACACAACATCCTCGTCGCACCGATTACGAATTATCCATGTTTGATGCGTCCCTATCGCCTAATTTCGATTGACTGGCCACCGGATAGTCGTTTTGATCACCGTACTCACACTATCAACACAATTGAGATAACAGGTGCGTCTCGAACACTACTGCGTCGGACAGACCACCTCATAATTATCACCCGAAACACCCACAATCGCCATACGCCGATAACGCAACGGGTGGGTCCTGAACACTACCGCATCGGACGTCATACCCTGCACTCGTCTCAAGAAACGCAACACATTCGGTGGGACGCAATATCCACCTACCACATCACAACACGCTCAACACACCCCAAATCCATCCACCACAGAGCCAGATTTTATCCTGAAAGCTCTCCTGTCCAGTAGCCTTGCCATAAAATTTTGTATAGGAAGTTATCTACATAAGATAACCCCTTCTATAATTAATCTAATACTTCTAAATATTGATTGTGTCATAGCTGAAGCAAATTTTCTATACTAAGCGACCCAGTGCTCCCCATACAACAAAATTTAACATCAAACACATAATATACACACAATCCATACCAAAATAAGACAAGCATATGAAAATAGGAAAATAAATACACACAACATAAAACAAATAATCACAAAACACTTATAAAACACTGCCTGTACTAATACAAATAAACATCGCCAACAAATCACAAAATCTAATCTAATTATACACTACTTTGTTCCCGGCCGCGTTCTTCCGCTGCCGAGTGTGCCGCCCTAGTCATTCTTGTCTGTTTTGCGCAGTTTGCGTACGGCCAGGGTTCGCCGGACGTATTTTGATTATTTGTGTAGGTTCTGGATTGCGGTCTTCACTCGCTCTCCAGTTCTGCACTGGTTGATCCCTTCCATTTTTATTGGTTGGTTTCCAGTTATTATTACCCTGGTTCCACCTACGTTCCTGTGACGGATAATGTTTGTCCTCTATTATCGCGTCACTGTGGATTGTTTCTTCAAGTTGCATGCTTTGTGGGCTGCACTGCGGAACTTACCCGTAAGATGACAATGGTCTCTACGAGGAGTCTCAGATTTTCTATCTAAGGCCAGCCCGCAAATATGACAATTAACAGCCTTTTCATACAAGTCATCATTTTCCCTTGATTTGGTCATGGGAATATTGATGCTGTAGAGCTTGTGAACTTGCCATGAAAGTTTTCCAAGCTCAGTGAGAAGCCAAACCGCCGGATCGCCCCCTACATAAGACTGATAGCTATTAAGTTTTACAATCATATGCGCATACAACTTGGAACACAGCCGCATAAGGTACGTGTTTTTGTGTGAAGGTTGTGTGTGAGGCTAAGGGGTTCCCTTCACAACGAGTAATAGGAGCCAGCAAGCATCAAAATCGGCGTACACAACAAAAGGACAACGCTGCTGGTGGTGAGCATTTTTAAATTTAATGAAGTTATTTTCCTCAGTGGGCATAACAACATGTACCGGGTCCATGCATGCACAATCTAATAGATGTGTCGCTAATAACTCTTGAGATGAAAAATAATTCAAACACCTTATACAAATATGTGTTGCGTTTCTTGAGACGAGTGCAGGGTATGACGTCCGATGCGGTAGTGTTCAGGACCCACCCGTTGCGTTATCGGCGTATGGCGATTGTGGGTGTTTCGGGTGATAATTATGAGGTGGTCTGTCCGACGCAGTAGTGTTCGAGACGCACCTGTTATCTCAATTGTGTTGATAGTGTGAGTACGGTGATCAAAACGACTATCCGGTGGCCAGTCAATCGAAATTAGGCGATAGGGACGCATCAAACATGGATAATTCGTAATCGGTGCGACGAGGATGTTGTGTGAAAAGACGAGTTTTGAGCCGTCATAGAAAGACGTAAATCAGGTGGCTGGTCGCACGCAATAGCGTGATCGACAGAGCTTATTGATGATTTGGGCAGTAGGAGTGTTGTAGAGACGTATTAGCGACGCTAGCCGAGTCTAGGCTTAACTATTTGAGTTAAGCAGAGACGCTAAAACAACACGCCAGTCAGTTTAAAGGATGATAATGAAGGTCATCACAAAAGATAGATGCTCTCAAGTCCATCCATGAACCTTGACCACTATCACTGATTTTTACTTGTTGTAACGTGTAAAACTAACTCTTGTTTTGTTCAACAGATAAGCATGACGTTGAATTGAGCCTGCCGTTACAGACAGAAGCATACTAGGAGCGGAAGACCAATGCCATAATCAGTCAAACTAGCGTCGTCTTCAGAATTAGACTAACTGTTCTAAAACATATTAATCTTTAACACCATCAGTGGTTGAATTCGTTGTGTGGTGAGCAGATCGAGCGTCTTCATCACACAAGTTGCTGAGTGGGACGGAGAGCACGTAAGAATGGCGTCATCAGCTGAGCTGTATGGGAGCCAAACGAAATCAAATTGAATGATGGATGAGTCTGCGAAACGTAATCCGAGTGGTCCTATACTTTCGGTTCCTCTGAGAAGGTAAATATGCGGTTAATTTCTTTTTGATTACAACACCGAACAGTTGGTGAAGAGAGTCTTATTGCACTCCAAGTAATAGTATTACAGCGAGGGAGATATTGCTGCTGTCATGGAGATCAGCCAGTGGCATCAAAGTTATAGTGTAAATTGAGGATATATGGATAGGTACGAGGCTGGACATTACTGAAATAGACTGAACAAGGCTGTTGGCAGTTTAAGTACAATACATTCTATCTCTGTATTGGCATCTTTGGCCGCAACAGTGACAGTGTATCATTTACTCACTGTGGATGCTATGATGAATTTAGCAACTGTAGAGGCAACACACTGCGTATTTCTAAAGCATCAAACACACATGCACCTCTGTGGTATACTCTGTTGTAAGGGACTCGTCTTGTAGAAGATGGTGGATACTAGGAGACAGTTTATATACGAGGATTGTAAATTTAACAGTGGAAACTATTTACTTACAGCTCGTACAAAATAAATATGTCTTTCAAAGTTTTATTGACCTTCAAAGTAGTCTCCAGCATAGTGTATAACCCTTGCCAGTGATGCTCTTAGCAGTGTCACATGTGTCGACAGTTCGAGTGGCGCGGTCTGTTAATCGATGAGTTGCAGCAGTCGTCAAGCAAATGCCGTGAAGTGTTTCCTTCAGTCAGAAATCGAGTTGAACTCACGAGGACTTACGTCAGGGGACCTCAGTAGGTGGTACAGCACTCAGCACTCCCATCAGTCAAACAAATCAGTAACAGTTTGCACTCTACGTGCTTGAGCATTGTTCTGCAAAATGATGGTCAGGTCCCGCAGAAAGTGTCATCACTTCTGTCTCTAAGTTGCTCGTAGGTTGTGTTCCAAAATATGTAGTGCTTTTAGTCGATATTTATTATTTCACAGAGAAATATTACATCATCATCATCGTCATCATTATCATCTTTTCCATACCCCTCCTCCGGAAGTAAGTACCATCTTGGCAGTGATGGTAGTGGTGACGGCGATGCGGAGCTATCGGGGATAGCTTCTGAAACTAAAATCAATAAATAAATAAATAACATCAAAACAAAATGAAATTAGTTTTGTGCATCACATAGACAAAGAATCAGTTATGCACCGAATTTTCTGTGTATTAGCATACCCTGTCATAGATACCTGGCTATTTCGAGTCAGACAGTATCGCTTTTGTAATGAATCGCTTTTGTAATGAACCTCGCTTGTAGTTACCGGTACTCATAACTGCGACGAGCACTAAACAATACTACTTGTAAGCCGTATATTTAGGAATGAAGTACCATCGACATTAATGGAAAACGAAGATGATGTATAATTTGACCGATATTTCATGGCTGTAAGCTGTAGGGAATAGAATAATCGAATCAAGCACGTTTAATAGATTGAATCGAGGCCTCGTAAGTCATTAGCCTGCTGCCGAAATATTAATGCGTGAAGCACGTAACTGCCACCGTCACAACTTAGCAAAAGATTTGGCAGGGAGCCGAGAACTTTCAGGCCGTGTGTAAAATCGGTAAGCGAGTCTAAGGATTCCATTCAGTTCCTTGTTGACACGTCTGGTGCGGCAGTTGAAGATAGCAAAAGCCAAACCTAAGTTTAAAATTTCACGTTTAAGACATCGTTCAAGCATGAAAACCGTACAAACATGCAGTCTCTTGACCTTCGGACGGACCCCCGTATGGAAGATGTGTAACTGACATAAGGAAGCACCGTCAAGATTTGAAAAACAGACAAATCATCTGGTCCGGATGGGATTCCTGTTAGATTTTAGAAGGAGTACTCCAGGGAATTGGTCCATCACCCCGCCTCTCTCTCTCTCTCCCTCTCTCTTTCTTTCTCGTCCAACACGAAGATCGAAACGAATGGTATAAAGGAAAGAAAGAAAGCGCGGGTCACTCCAGTATACAAGAAAGATGAAGGAACAGACCGCAAAATTACAGACCAATATCCCTAACTTCGGACTGCTCCCGAATCTTTGTACGTATTCTCAGTTAGAATATAATAAACATTCTTGAGGCTAAGCTGTTTATGTTGATGAATCAGCCTGATTTTAGAAAGCATCATTCGTTCAAAACTCGGCATGCCTTTATTTCACGTGATATATCTAGAACTATAAAGGAAGGTAACAGGTGGATTACATATTCTAGATTTCAGGAAGGTATATGACACGATCTCCCATCGCAGCCCGTTAACGAAGGCACGAGCATATGTAACAGGCTCAGAGATAAGAGAGTGGCTATATCCAATATGCAGCCCAGTGCAATTGGATAGCTGCTGTTCTCTTTATACTTAAATGATTTGGCGGGTCAGTAGTCTGCCGACGATGCAGCGGTCTACGATAAGTCATCAAAGCTGAGTGACTGTAGGAGGACACAAGACGATTTAGACAAAATTTCCATTTGGTGTGATGAATGGTCGCTAGCCTTAAATGCGGAAAAAATGCAAGTTAATGCTGATGAGTAGGAATAATAAACCAGTAACTTTCAGGTGAAGTATTACTATCGTCCTGCTTACTTCACTGGTAGGATTGATCCGTTCTAGGTCATGTTGAAGAATTTCGGCGAATGGCTTCTATATTTGTTACCTGTAAGTGCCATGGATCTGCTTTCAGAACTCAAACAGAAGTCCTTGGAGGACGGTGTTCTTTCCTAGGAACGGTAAACACAAAATTTAGAGACCCTCATTTCAAGGTAACTACCAAACGACTCTACTGCAACTAACATTAATTGCGCATAAGGACCACGAAGACCAAATACGAAAAAAGTAGACCTCATATGGAAGCGTCCAGACAGCAGTACTACCATCACTCTATTTAAGATTAATTGTACATGGAGCCCATTGAACTTAAAGAATTCGAAACATGCAATGCCGTAGACGTATACAAAGAAAAAAAACTCTGATAATAACTTCTCTGTAATGCAGTAGAAACACGCATACATGAAAAGCAGGAAATACACTCGTCTCAAAGTTAGCTAATATCGACTCTGGCAGCTTGTAGGTGTAGGGTAGAGTTTCGATGTTTCTGTCGCTGATTTCGAGTGGTTCTGCGAATTTTTTTCTTGGCAGGATAACACCAGTTGTATGGTATCGTCAGTTTTCGCGGCGTATTGCGATTTTATGCCGTCCTTCTGTAGTGCTTTGCATATAGTTGTGTAATTAGGACCTATCTTTGTGATTAATTACGCAATTAGGATCGATCTTTGCGTCAGTTTCTCGACCAAAATAAATAAAGTACACTAACCTAACCTTCCTCTCCCGCATCTAGACAGGTTTCATGTGTTGGGGGTGCACTTGAGCATTCCGTCCAGGAGCACCAGGGTTCGAGTCCCAGAAAGGGCTCCGGCATTTTTAATTTCCCATCAATTCCATGTGTGTCTGGTGGTTTAATTGTGTTAGGTGGGAGCACTTGGCCTTTCCACCCAGGAGGAGCAGGGTTCGAGTTCCAGAAAGGGTTTCTCTCTCTATGTCACAACCCCGCGCCGGTAATAACGACTAGAGAGTCAACACTTGCCGGATACACTGCGTGCGACCTTGTTGTTGTCTACTAACGATGCTTTGGAATGGACTCTCTCTATGTCGCAACCCGCTACGGTAATAACGACTAGAGAGGCAACACGTGCCGGATACATTCGGTATTTTGGAATGGTGCCGGCCCTGTCCCAATACTGCGGGAATGTTCATATCCCTCACCTCCGAAAAACGAAACACGTAAAATGTTCAAAAAGTCATAGGCAAATAAACTTAATAATAGGAACTGCATAATAGGTAACGCATACATTAAGGAATATTATAGCCGGATATAATACATCATTTGTAACACCTGCGTCCTGCAGTTGCTTAAATTGCACAAATATAAAAACCGTTAAGCACACATCTGTGTTTCAAAACATGGAAATGCACAAAACCCAGTTGGAAGGGGGTGGGGTGAGGGAGGGGGGAGAGGAAGTAAGAAAGTAGGAATGGAAAGATCATTGTTACAGCTAAAACAGTAAAAATGATCTGTCTCCCACCAGACCGTAGTAGGGACTACCAATAAGATAATGTGACTGCAAAATAAAAGTGTGACAAATTATTATGCACTTACCGTGATTTCGTTATGTGGAAAAAGCAAAAAAAAAAGGGATAATACAGACGAAGGGGAAGGTTATGGAAAATCGGGCGTGGGGTTGGGTTGAAAGGTACAGTGACGTGGTGCTCCAACGCGTGACATAAACATTCCGCCGCCATTTGATACAGATCGCTTTCGTGTTTACAAGTGGACCCACATGTGGGACTACAGATTGGTTTGCATTCTACATGTGTTGCGGTATGTTGCATACGCGACACCCGTCCTTTTGTACTGATTATGTCCACGAGAGGCAGCAGGCTGTTGGCGCTCTACTGTGTGCGTATGCAATGTGTGCTGCCTATTATACAGTTATATGCTTCGTATGAAGGGGGCTGGGACGAGCAACATAAAAGTTCATAGTTCCCTTCTATATTATCTTACTCCACTCAAAGTCACTCATTCTTGTGATTTTATTGTTGAAAATAACTATAAGTTTACTGAGGTAGGTAGCATGTAGTACACCTGGTTAGTAGACAGTGCTAGTTCGGTTAACCCCCGTACTCCCTAGGGCGGCGAGTACTGAAGGAGGCCTGCATCGCCAACAAGGATCAGCGAAAATTTAGACTCTAAAAAAAACCCGCTACGGTAATAACGACTAGAGAGGCAACACGTGCCGGATACATTCGGTATTTTGGAATGGTGCCGGCCCTGTCCCAATACTTCCCGCTTCTTACTGTATGAAAAGACAGATAAGTTAAGTGTATACGATCTGTCTGGTATACTTTATATACAGAAATCTGTCGTGTAATACAGTCCTTTTCGTATAATATGTTCCTTTGATTGCGTTTTCACTCCGTGGTCCAGAACATATTCGGCCTTCAGCAGCGATATAGCTTGGGCGCGTGGCGCGCTTGGCAGCATTCCGCACGTGTGTTTGTTTACTCGCTGCGTGAGGTACTGCGTTCGTGGTAAACTCGAGATCTCACTGGATATGGAGTTCTCTTACCGCCAGACGACGACTAACTCACGTTCGACGATTCCCACGCACGTCCAAAGGCTATGAGACGTGACGTTCATGTCGATCCCCACGAGCTGATAGGCATCCATCTGCCTATCACTTCCAGTACAGTCCACCTCAAGATGAAGAACGAGGAAGCGTGTGCCAACCTAGTAGGACGTCGCACCAACTGCTACCGCTTTTACCATCCTCACGGTAACGTCAGCGCTGTAGTGAGGACCATGTGGGTATGGTGGTGCTTACTGTGCGCGTATTCGAATAGCCTTTTGAAGTTCCGGCCGCGCTCGTCACTGACGCTTTTCGGCCGTATCTCACGGTCCAAAGCAGCATGGAAGAGAAGTGGAACGCTTTTGAAACCTATCACAACCTCAATGGTTTCCGACAGGTACTCATCGAACTCCGCAAACAGGTGCCGTTGTACGTGTTCGTCGTCGGCTGCCGAGCCGTCATTATATATGATGGACAACAGCGGACGTGTGCCGGCTGTGGACAGGAAGTCGGAAGTCTACGTCCGATCAGGTTGCCTCCAGCGCCCTATTGTCCAGGTGCTACGTGCGGAACCAGTACAACAGCGGTGTTGACCGCGTTACCGCTTACGTAGGTGGAAGCGGTGCGGCCGCTGTACACAGACGCCGCGCCCATGACGCAGCCTCACGCGTCCGCGAGTTCATCCGACGACGACGCCGTGACGGCGGTGCCGCATAACGAGACACCCTTGCCGGACACAACGCCCCCCAACACCAGTACCGTCGTTGTGCTGGAGGCGTGGGTTCCGTACGTCAGCCACGTGACCGAAGATGCTGACCCCCGCGCTTCGGTGGGGTTGGACACACGGTCCTGGAACCAACGGTCACCGATGCGTCGTATGAAAAGCCGGCTCTCGGCGGAAGACGACCAACAGGGTGGAGACAGCAAGATGCAGACACCGTCTCTCGAGTCGTCGTTGCCAACATACTCTACCAGTACTGCCCCAAGGCAGGTTTGTGACGCCTCGGCCAGGACCGCGGCTTAACCCAACCCACACGTCCCCAAAGCCGACACCCCTCAGGACACAGACCAGACCAATGCCCGCAACGACATACTGTCTCACACCTCCCCCCACCACCCCCTTGATGACTGTGCTGCTGAAGTGGAAGCAGCTGATGCAAAAGTGTACTTGATGCTCCTCCGCCACACAGACTGGCGCCCACTTGGGGAGAGCCTAAAACCTGCAGAAGGGTCACGTTAAACATGCCTGCTACAAGGGTGGTTAGCCAAGCGGCCCTATTACCACTGAGGGGCCACCATTTGCATCTACATACTCCACATTAAGATGTCCTAACCTTACGTTGTGGGTAAAGTCAACGTCAATAGAATACTCTCTCTCATCAAACCGCGCATGTTCCATGACATGCTGCAGGCAGCGAATCTGGATATCACTCTCCTTCAAGAAGTCCACTCAGAGCTGCACAGCTTACAGCATTACACAGCTCTCAGCATTACTTCTAGCGACGACGTCGGTGGAACCGCCAATTTTTTATGCGATGACATCAAGGCATCAAATGTCATGTATCTGACATCTGCATGAGGCCTTGCCGTGAAGGTGGGCGTAGTCAAATGGCTCAAATGGCTCTGAGCACTATGGGACTTAACTTCTGAGGTCATCAGTCCCCTAGAACGTAGGACTACTTAAACCTAACTAACCTAATGACAGCACACACATCCATGCCTGAGGCAGGATTCGAACCTGCGACCATAGAGGTCGTGCGGTTCCAGACTGAAGGGCCTAGAACCGCTCGGCCACACCGGCCGGCTGGGAGTAGTACATAATGTCAATGTATACGTGTCCTCTCCGGGTCATCTCGCAGTGGAGGAAAGATCACCTTTTATTCTGACGTGATCGCTCTACTCCTAAGTGAGAACACAGAACACTACGTCATAGGCGGAGATTTTCAATAGCGTCCTCGTTGCAGCGGACCAAACGCCACACTATTCTACCTGCCTGACATTATGGGCACTCATGCGGGATCTGGAGCTTCAAGACAACGGCGTCTCCTCCATGGAGACCGCCATGGCTATACATACCACACCGACCACTCCGACAGCCGCCTCGACCGTATCTACATCTCCCGAGGACTCCGACCAACGACAAGGGGTGAGGAACTTTGGCCACAGCCTTCACCGACCATTTGGTATACATCTGTTCAGTCACACTCTCTCTCCAACGAGCATACTGAAACCGTGGTCCATGGACGCTGAATGTTTTCTATCTGTAGGAGGACGCATGTCGGCGGGAGATTGCTACTTTGTGAAACCGCTGCCTCTGCAGTCTACACGTCCATCCTTGCATTCGTGGCTCGACCACGCCAAACCAGCCCTCCGGCGGACGCTTATGTGTTATGATCGTGACAGAGTGTGCTGGCTTCGGGCAATGCCGGTATATTACTACACACCGCTGAGGGAAGTAATGACACAGTCGCCATCACTCGACCGGCAGACAGCGATTAATCGTCTCAAAGCTCACTTTCTCCGTCTCACCGCAGAACAGCTTAACGGAGCCCGAATCCGGACGAGGGCACGGGATACCATCCCCATCAAAATGGCATCCGTATACCACGTCATCAGGCGCAACCGCAAGCCCCAACTTATAACATCAATCGAGACAGCAGCGGGCAGATGCATCGACACGCGGTGTGCCATCGCTGCAGCAACCGTCCAGCACTACAGGAAGTTCTATGCCGAGGACCCGCGGACCGTCCGCTAGTATGAAGGCACCCTGCAAGAGTAGTGACCCAGGTCGACGCCCTGCTGGCTCCCAGAACTGCCGAAGACTTAAGAACGGCCATGGCATGCTGCGACCCGATTCCTACCGCTCCTTCTACGGCCTGATGAGAGCTCAGTAAATTCAGATGTTTGAAGACCTTCTCTCCGACGATTTTACCGTGCCCATGGATTTCCTCGAAGGCATCATGATACCTGTTTCCAAAACTGCTCCTCTTACGCTCCTGAACGCAGATTATGAACTTTTCGCCCGAATCCTTCGCACATGTCTTCAGGCCACAATCGGACGCACTAGGCACACTGACCAGATGTTCAGGGTGATTCAAAAAGAATACCACAACTTTAAAAATGTGTATTTAATGAAAGAAACATAATATAACCTTCTGTTATACATCATTACAAAGAGTATTTAAAAAGGTTTTTTTTTCACTCAAAAACAAGTTCATAGATGTTCAATATGGCCCCCTCCAGACACTCGAGCAATAACAACCCGATACTCCAACTCGTTCCACACTCTCTGTAGCGTATCAGGCGTAACAGTTTGGATAGCTGCTGTTATTTCTCGTTTCAAATCATCAATGGTGGCTGGGAGAGGTGGCCGAAACACCATATCCTTAACATACCCCCATAAGAAAAAATCGCAGGGGTTAAGATCAGGGCTTCTTGGAGGCCAGTGATGAAGTGCTCTGTCACGGGCTGCCTGGCGGCCGATCCATCGCCTCGGGTAGTTGACGTTCAGGTAGTTACGGACAGATAAGTGCCAATGTGGTGGCGCTCCATCCTGCTGAAATATGAATTGTTGTGCTTCTTGTTCGAGCTGAGGGAACAGCCAATTTTCTAACATCTCCAGATACTGTAGTCCAGTTACAGTAGCACCTTCGAAGAAAAAGGGACCAAAAACTTTATTGGCTGAAATGGCACAGAAAACGTTCACCTTAGGCGAGTCACGTTCATACTGAGTTGTTTCCCGCGGATTCTCAGTGCCCCATATACAGACATTGTGACGGTTGACTTTCCCGTTAGTGTGGAAAGTTGCTTCATCACTAAACACAATCTTTGAAACGAAAGATTCATCTGTTTCCATTTGAGCAAGGATAAAATCACAGAAATCGATTCCTTTAATCTTATCAGCTGCAGACAGTGCTTGAACCAATTTCAGACGATAAGGTTTCATAACTAACCTTTTTCGTAGGACTCTCCATACAGTTGATTGTGGAATTTGCAGCTCTCTGCTAGCTCTGCGAGTCGATTTTCCTGGGCTGCGAACAAATGCTTGCTGGATGCGTGCTACATTTTGTTCTCGGCCGTCCAGAACTTTTCCCTTTGCACAAACACCCATTCTCTGTAAACTGTTTATACCAACGTTTAATACACCACCTATCAGGAGGTTTAACACCACACTTCGTTCGAAATGCACGCTGAACAACTGTCGTCGATTCACTTCTGCCGTTCTCAATAACACAAAAAGATTTCTGTTGAGCGGTCGCCATCTTAGCATCAACTGACGCTGACGCTTAGTCAACAGCGCCTCAAGCGAACAAATGTACAACTAAATGAAACTTTATAGCTCCCTTAATTCGCTACAGATAGTGCTTATCTCTGCCTTTTGTCGTTGCAGAGTTTTAAATTCCTAAAGTTGTGGTATTCTTTTTGAATCACCCTGTATTTAGGCGGCGGAAACAACATCCACAGTGCACTTGACGCCTGCTGCAAAATCACGCTGCTTGAGGCGTCTTGCCGTCTCTGAGACGCCTTTGTCGCCGCCAATTTTGGTCACGCCTTTAATCGTATCGACCACGGTTTCATTCGTGACATGCTTGAACAAATGAACCTCTCGCAGTCATCAGCAAGGGTGGTCATACATTTAATCCACGGGACTAACTCTCGGATTATTATCAACGGCTACCAGACTGAACACATCACTCTTGGACGTACGGTTCGACAGGGATGCCCTGTATCAGGAGTCTTATTCGCTGCCACCTGCCGCACTACACGGCCTTTGACAACGACCGGAAGGCATCTGCATACGAAATGTAACCTTCCGATGTGATGCCTTCACTGACGACGCGGTGCTCTTGGCACGGCCGGGCGACGATATCTAAGCGACGCTGCAGTAGTTGTGTCACTACGACGCGGTATCAGGCAGCGTCCTCTGTATCCACAATATGACATACGTGGATGTTAGAAGTGGCCTTCTTCACGCGACAGCAATCTTGAAAGTTCTCCAATACAGTTCGCTGAACTGCGACGGCCACATATCGCTGCTTCAAGACAGCAAATTCCACAACAAGAATATGATTCTCTGGATGAGTTACGTCAACACTTATCTATCGTCCAAACTTAATTATTTTGCACACACTCTTCTCCTGACGGTCACTATTGCCCATAGCTTCCCGGCGATGTATGGACAATTTGTGAGCGCAGGTCACGTGTTCAATGTCCGCTACAGTACCTTAACGAGGCCTCCGCTGGCATCAAGCACGACAACCCCGCAACAACGGTGAACAGTACCACTCGGCAGTCCGCTGGATCAGGGTGTGGCGGGTCATCCGCATCCCATATCTGCCCATGTACGCGCGTTCCTTGTGGTACATGGTGGTGAATGGAAAGTCAACCAAACACCAGCGTCTCAATACCATCCATCTTAAGGACGACCCTTTGTGCCCATACGGCCCAGTCGTCGATTCAGGCGCGCACCACTTGGCATATTCTTCGACTGGTAGCTGCTGGGATCTTAAACGACGTATGCCGGCACTCCTGTCGCGACGACAGTCACGACAATATACTGTTTACTTTCCCACCTACAGAACGAACACCGTCAATTGGCCGAGGGGCATGGTGCTGAATTACATTTTGCAAGCTGTGCCCGAAAGCGGTCTCGACTTGTGGTTCCACTTGATAACGAGTTATGTGGCGTTGTGTTGCCATGCATTGTATCTGACACGACTATCGAATTATTAAGGCACATATTCGAGGATCCTCCTGCCCAATGGGGCGTTCCGAGTACTACATGAGACACTTGAAAGACATTCACAGAACGTCACTGATTCTCCGAGAAAACTGTTTAGAGGGAGTCTACTTTTCATTAATTTGCGCGAAGATGTCTCGGAACTTTCTGGTGGCGGTAGTAAAAACGAACTACAAAAAAAGTTTACAACAAATAATCAAATAAATTTGTTCAAACATAGGTCTCTTCATCCTGTAAGATCCCTTTCCTTCCTTTGCTCTGGGAGGGCGGGAACGGCGCATTGTGGCCAGGCCTTGGAAGGAGACCCCTGCCCTCTTTGCCCCCCATCCTTCCCTCGGGCTTGTATATAAAGAAAAAGAGCGTATCGTCTTTGATTATTAATCAAAATGCTTTATTCAGTCTATTTTTTGGTGTGGTATGCACGTAGCTTGACAATGATTAAAAAGCAGAAATTGGAAAGTAGCAAATGAATTTGATTCTTTTACAGCTTTTAACGTACAATTCTTTCATTTGAAAATTACTTCGAGGTTGCGGACTCAAGAGGAAAGAAAATTATTTTATCTTTGTATGTTTCTATGAACATACATTACGCAGAAATACCAACTTTCTCACCACAATCTTCACTGATGAGAGATGACTCTTTCGAAGATAGAATCTCGTGGTGCTATGTGTGATAAAGTGATAATCCACTCAGACGGATGTATCTGTCTGTGGTATCTTTAAGATCATCGCAGTTTCCAAATCGTTTAGCTGGATTATTTTCTCGAGGAAAGGTATCCCTTATTTCATTTTACATTAAACAAAGGAAATAATCCTACCTTCAAAATCCTTTTACCGTATACCTTATACTTTTTACCAAAAGCAAAAGAAATTTTCCTAGCTTAAAAATCACGATATTAACCAGATCCTGCACCTGTGTAGAATTTTATTGATTAAATGGCAATATGTAGTCTATTCTCCAGTGTAATCCCACGTCACACACTAAAGTAATTCAAATAATACATATTCGAACATTTCTGATAGATTTAGTCGTTGCATTCGGTAACGAACTACTACATGTTTGCGAATTGTGTTACAACTGCGCCACATTTCGATGCTTATTGATGATGTTCTTTGAGCCTTACTAGTCACTGCTGATGACTAAATTTTACTCTATAGCTAGAGAAAAATCGTGACTATATTGTCTTCTACAGTAATGGAAGTGTGAAAACACAATAGTGAATGGTTGGCTGTATAAAGAGACGTCGTGCAATACACTTTATTTACAGATGAGATTACATTTTTACACGCAATGGTTTCATGAACATCCGCAATTCGCATACATGGGCGGTGGAAGACCCACAGGACACTGGGGCAACCAGATTCCAAGTTATGTTGTCTGTGAACGTCTGGTGTGTGATATGATTGATAATCTCCTGATATGGCGTTTGTTCCTGCAGAATCGCATGACAGCCGCAACATATGCACATTTCCTGGCAGACCTGCCTCTGATATTGGAAGACGTGAGATTAGAGCAACGACAGCAAATGTTCCTGCAAAAAGATCATCTATTAACTATAAGAAACAAGCATCCCATTATCTGAATAACGCATTTCGTGAACTTTGGATTGACCATGGCAGAACGTTTAAATAGCCTGCCAGATCATGCAATCCAACTCATTACACTTGTTTATGTGGCTGATTAAAGGGAGATGTGTTCGTTACGAAGGTGGATTCATGTGAGGAACTTGTCGGTCGCTTCACCGACGCAGTTGCCCGCAATAAGCCTGCCGAGATTAAGTTCGATGTACAAAACGACATACCGACCAAGGCGTTGACAAGTGCAATGAAATAGATGAGCAATTGTTTGAACACGTTCTGTAGGATATCCTGTCCACCACACCGCGTTTCGGTAAGTAATATTCACACTTGTTTTCATAATTGCTTAAGGATTTGTGTGGTCTTGAACCCGCTCCAGTTCCGTAACGATGGGAAATCGCACACAAGTTCAGACGAATTTTTGGTTTATTTTCACACATGGAATCACCTCAAAATCTGTGATTAAAAAATTAATTAACAGCCACACGATCTAAAAAAAAGTCTGAATACCTCGGTTAATTAAACGCACTGTCCTGTTAGCTGCAAGACAAGGAGATAATCTCATTATAAACAAGCCTCTCTCCTTACGATAGACAGTAAACAAATGCTTTGTAATGAGTCTTAATGTGGCCTTGGAGGTATTAAGATATCAGTGGGACATAAACAACAAGCTACATCTATATCTGCGCTCCGTACGTCAACTTACCACGTATGACGGAGGGTACTTTTGTGTGCCTTCATCTCTTTCCCCCCATCCTGTTACAGTTACCGTTGCAGTCGTCACTGGTGCTTGTGAAGAGCTCCTTTCTGTGATCTCGCATCTGTGTAATCCAATTTTTTGCGAGAATTACGGAGGAGGAAGCAGTATGTTGGTGGACTTTCGTAGGAACGTATGCTCTGGGAATTTTAGCAGTATACCTCATGTCAATACAATGCACTTCTCTTGTATTGAGTTGGAGGAGCACAGTTGTGACTTTTTCGCACTCGCTAAGCGAGCATACAATCAAAAGCATCACTCTTGTTTGGATCTTCCCTTTTAACTTTAACAATCCCATTTGGTGAGATCAAGAAGCAGTTATGAAGTATCGGTGGGACAAAGGTTTTGAAAGAGACCTCCTTCGTAGCTGGTCTATACTTCGAATGAACCTTCCTTCTCTACGTCGAGTTATTCCACATTAAATCTGCTTAATAAAACTGAGCCGCCCTTGTGACCGAGCGGTTCTATGCACATCAGTCTGGAACCGCGCGACTTCAGGTTCGAATCCTGCCTGGGGCATGGATATGTGTGATGTCCTTAGGTTAGTTAGGTTTAAGTAGTTCTAAGTTATAGGTGACTGATCTTGACCTCAGATGTTAGCTCCCAGCCGGCCGGAGTGCCCGAGTGGTTCTAGGCGCTACAGTCTGGAACCTCGCGACCGCTACGTTCGCAGGTTAGAATCCTGCCTTGGGCGTGGATGTGTGTGATGTCCTTAGGTTAGTTAGGTTTAAGTAGTTCTAAGTTCTTGGGGACTGATGACCTCAGCAGTTAAGTCCCATAGTGCTCAGAGCCATTTGGGCCAATACAAATGACGAAGGAGAAGTTTTCCCCGATTTACATTTTACCTGTTAATTTTTCCATATTAAACCAAACAGTAGTAAAAATTAAAAACTTGCTAATTGTAAGAAATTACAAATTAATTTACAAATAAAGAATGGCATTGAATAAGTACAGTTTGGTGACCTAGCTGTTGTTGTATTCTAACGATATGACGCAAAGTAGTAATAGTCACCTCTGATTCTTGGGAAATTTTGCAGTCATAGATAATTAAGTAGTGTCTAAAAAAAGCTGTACAAGTATTGAGATCTTTATAAGATTTTAATGTGCTGAAAGTTTCGTAGCTTTCTTTAAATGTTTATAAATGTAAACATTTCAATATCAGTGAGTCGCACTTGGAATCAGTGAACTCTAACATATATGTCGGTATAATAGTTTGTAGGAATATGAAACGGAATATCATATACTCTCAATCATAGGTTCCTTTGAGGGACGCGTAGGCGTCAGTTGCCGAAAAACCCGAAGTGCCACGCGTTTCAACACAGACATTGACTAACCCGCCAGCGGCTTCTCACAAATTTTCAAGAAAGAGTATTAAGTGGGGAATCCAGTAACATACTATAGCCCCCAAAGTATCCTTAAGCACCGCGGATTTTATGCCTGATTACAGCACACACAGACTCAATGAAGCAATCATTCTAGGCGTGCTCCGAAGTCGTATGGAACGGAAGAAACCTTAATATATGGTACAATGGTAAGTATACAGATTTTACAGTCGTTTGCAAGGTATATGGTTCTAGATTTTTTACATTCGTTTATTTACCTTGATTTTTACAATTATAATGTTTGTAGATCTATGTGCAGCTGTAGTTTCGTGCGCCGCTGGACATAAAGGAAGCAGATGAAAATGTGGAAACACCAAAAACAGAGTATAATGCCTAATAAGGTATATGGTAGAAACCGTTGGCCTTCAGGAGAGCTTCCAGTCGTCTAAGAGTGGATAAATGCACGTCCTGTGTGGTTTTCAAGGGAACCTTACACATTTCTTCCTGCATAGTAGTGGCAAGTTCAGGGAACGATGATGCAGGTACACCGGTCATGCACCCTTCTCTCCAAAGCAGATGAAGAACTATCAATAATAATGTTATCTGGTTACAGCGGTGGCCAGGGGAGATGTGACAATTCATCCTCGCGAGCAGGGCCCTGTCGTCTGGCAACCCTGCTTCACCACTGGGAAACAGACTCTGTACCATGGGATAGACCTAATCAGTCAAAATGGTCACTTAATCCTTGGCAATACTGCGACCTTGCAGAGTAACCTCGGAGCCCATGGAATAACACGATACAACTGCCCAAATCATAACCGAACCCCAGCCATCTTTCATTCTTTAAAAGTAAACCTGGCCAGAAATTGGGGAGAGCGTGAAAAAGGACTCATCTGACCAAATGACATTCTTCCAATGATCCATAGTCCAGGCTGAGCCGCGCGTGTTTCGCGCTCGTGCCATCTCTTATTGTACATCCCTGTTTTTTCGTGTTGCCGCCTCGTTATGTTAGTTTCGATTCCTCTTGTCACTTAGTTGCTACTTTGTCCGTCCGTCAGCGGCAGCAGCAGCGCCTATCAATATAGCCCTCAAGTGTTATCTTTGCTGCGCTGCTATTACTTCCCGGTTGCCGTCTGTCGTGTGGTCAGTTGGAACGTGACAGGAGGGCAGTTCAGCCCTTCCAGTCGTGGAGTTGGAATGCGGCACTAATTCGGTCGGGTTGGAGCAGCACTGAGGCCTGGATGTCCATGGTTCGCCCGACGGTTGCCGCCACGCATCACTTGAGCTGAGGACGGTCTTCGTGGATCGTCGGTCGGTCGTCCTACTGGACGATGTGAACTGGCTCGCCGTTCGCTTAGGGGTTGGCTGTGTGTTTGTATCGACTCCCGATATGTCTTCGTGATTGCACAGCCACTGCTAACAAGGGAACCTCCCCATCGCACCTCCCTCAGATTTAGTTATAAGTCGGCACAGCGATAGGCCTTGTAAATCTGAACACTGATCAATCGAGAAAACAGGAAGAAGTTGTGGGAACTATGAAAAAAATAAGCAAAATATACAAACTGAGTAGTCTATGCGCACGGTAGGCAACATCAAGGAAAGTGTAAGCGTACGAGCGCCGTGGTCCGGTGGTTAGCGTGAGCAGCTGCGGAGCGAGAGGTCCTTGGTTCAAGTCTTCTGTCGAGTGAAAAGTTTAATTTTTTATTTTCAGACAATTATTAAAGTTTAGGCACTCACACATAATCAACTTCGCTCTCCAAAATTCCAGGACATGTTCACATTTGCTTGGACATATGCAGGATTTGACGGTCTACACACGGAAACATTTGAAAACGTAAAAAACGTATGTTCTGACAGAGCACAGGGAAACTGTGCGACTGTGAAACTGTTGCATTCATTTGTTGCAGTTTATGTGACAAACTCTTACGTTTTCATCACTTTTTTAGGGAGTGATTATCACATCCACAAGAAAACCTAAATCGGGCCAGGTAGAAGAATCCTTTTACCCATTCGCCAAGTGTACAAGTTAGGTGGGTCGACAACATATTCCTGTCATGTGACGCACATGCCGTCACCATTGTCGTATAGAATATATCAAACGTGTCTTCCTGTGGAGGAATCGGTTGACCTATGACCTGGCGATCAAATGTTTTCGGTTCCTATTGGAGAGGCACGTCCTTTCGTCTACTAATCGCACGGTTTTGGAGTGCGGTCGGAAAACACAGAGACTAAACTTATTACAGTGAACAGACACGTCAATGAATGAGCGGACAGATCGTAACTTTGCGAAAATAAAGAAAGTAAAATTTTCACTCGAGGGAATACTCGAACCAAGGACCTCACGTTCCGCAGCTGCTCACTCTAACCATTTTTTTTTAAATATTTTATTCGTTTTCGTTCATTGCATCTGTTTAGTGCGGACGTCGCTAGACACCCGTTTCAGTTCGTTGTTGATCGATTAACTCAGTTTTTATATTACAGAGGGCAGCTAACCCGCTGACCGAACACGCTGAGTTACCGTGCCGGCAACCATGAGACCACGACGCTCCTCAGCTCAGATTGTCCTTAATGTTGCTTATCCAGCGCATGGACTACTCAGTTTGTATATTTTGCTTATTTTTTCATAGTTCCACACAACTTCTTCCTGTTTTCTCGATTGATCTGTGTTCAGTTTTTCAAGGCCTATCCACTGTGTCAATTTATAACTAAATCTGAGGGAAGTGCGATGGGGAGGTTCCCTTGAAAGTGTCATTCAAGACTTTGTGCAAGTGTTTTTCAAACTGTGGGTGTAGTTGGCGTTGTTTCCACTGACATCTTGTTTTAAATGTTGTCGGCGTACTGGCAGTGAGTCGGTCTGTTGGAGCGTTTCAGCAAGCAAGTCTCCGAGAGGCGCAGCCGGCCAGCCCTGCTGGCGGCCTCTACGCAGTGTCTGAGCGTGTGGGGGCTGTTCCGAGTGCTACGAGATTCGTGGCTCACCGAACCAGGACATGAAAGATGAGTGGTGATTTTATTACCGAAGCCACGTCTGTTCACGTTGTCCCCTTGGTTGAAGGTTCGCTGTTGGCGGTATTCCTGGGAGCAACAGCGAGTGTTCGGGTTGGTAAAGATTTAGCCGCCATATGGTGGAATTAACTATATTTGTCGGTTTGAAATTCAAGTGCACCAGCGGAATTTTCTGCCTTGTGGCCGTTAGTGTTCCGGTTACCTGCCCTGGTCGCTGACGTAAATTCAGGTAGTGTCCTTTCCTCACCTTTTGTCGCTGCCAAATGTGGTGTGTAGGTTATGATAGCTTAATGTATTTTTGATTGTGGGCGGCTGTGTCTGTATCGTTTTGGCTTTGGATTTCTCGTATATTGGTCGATGGTTAGCAAGTCGTCTTATCGGTGGGTCCCTGACTGTCTCTTGGTTGTGCTGTCTGCAGATCGAGTATAGTTACGCCGACTTCTTGTCTCACCTAAGCGAACGTTAAGCTTTCAAGGGCTTACAAAGCCCCTTCGAAACATCTGAGCGCCGTTGCCTATACTGCCTTCTTATTAGCTTTTAATTTTGTATTTTTAATGGCTCATAGCCAATGGTTGGAATTTGCATGCTTGTAATTGTGTTTTAAAAACAAAGGCCATCAGCTGTATTAAAAGTACGTTTTTCTAAATTGGGCAGGTCTTACGTTGCCTGAAGATAAAGCTTTGGCCTTCTGCCTGTTGAAAATTTATTGTTTTATTTTTAAAAGCATCGGCCTTCAGCCACTTGAAGTTCTAAGGATCTTACTTATCAAGTATTACCTTTTGGAAGATAAAGCTGTGGGCTTTCTGCCTGTTGAAAATTTATTGTAGTCTATTGTTCTTAAAGGTATCGGCCTTCAGACGCTTTAAGTTTTAAAGTTCTTATTTATCAAATATTACATTCTTTCAAGATAAATCTGTGGGCCTTCTGCCTGTTGAAAATTTATTGTAGTTGTGTTGTTCTTAAAATGATGGGCCTTCAGCCGCTTTAAAATTCTGGATTCTTACTGATCAGGTCTTGCATCACTTGGGCTTAAATACTATTTAAGCTTAAATGCTTTGGGCCTTCTGCCTTGGAAAACTGGTTACAGTTCTTTCCTAAACAAAGGCCTTCAGCCGTTTGAAGTAAGGTTTCTTGTTGGTCATAAAGCTTGGGCCTTCTGCCTATCGAAAGGTTGTTGTAGTTATGTTGTTCTAAATTTATGGGCCATCAACCGCTTTTAAAAACTTAATCTATCTGACTAGTCAAGTCTTACATCGCTTGGCCTTAAAAGAAATAAAGATGCTTTCTGTTGATAATCAAGATTAGAAATTGCGCTGTAATGTTTGGACAACTAAATAAAGTGTTATGTTTGGAATGTAACTGACGGCCACTCATTCTGGTCCCCTTCCACAATTCCTACTGCTTGTCCCGTCCTGCGGGCTTAGCTGGGCGTCTCACAGGCTTTATGGCTTCGACACCACGTCCCTGTCACGGAAATTTGCATAACTGATAAGTAGTTTTGAAATTGCAGCTCGCTCTAGAATGCCCTGCTTATTGAGCTCCCATTGTGCTGTTTTGGTGCTGATAACGGTTCGCCAGTGCCGCGTTCAGCTCTGTATTGACTTTCGCAGGTGGCGTCCTCTTATTTTTCTTCACTGCCCTCTTCAGATGACAGAGATATACCATCACTCAAGAGATAGTTTCGTCTGCTTAGTGGATGATGTTTTTCCGCTTTGCCGGCATGCGGTATAAATCTTCGATACTGTGCCTCTTGAAACCCCCAAACTATTTGGCTCTATTGGTTACGGAAGCACACACCATAAGAGCGCCAACAAGTTGCCCCATTTCAGTGGCCTGAGCTCCGACATAATTCAGTCAACTACTCGGCACATAATACTGTTCTGACCACTACTGATACTCGTTCCATATTCACATTGCGTTTGTGGCGTTCGCTGTCAAATGCATTAAGTTCCAGCACCCATTTCTTGTGATTTTCCACATTTTTCCCCACCTCCTGTGTATGGGAAGCCGCTCGTGTTTCGTGTGCATACAGTAAATACAGATTTTTATGCATAATGTATGCAGACCCAAGTGCTCGCAGTAGCAGAATCCGCTACAGAACGCCTTTCTTACGAAACCGTGCGATCCACGGCCGGCCGTGGGCGACGCATTTTATCTCGACTGCGAGTCGAGACGACGGAAATAGTGGCCGATAAGTCTGTCGTGAGAAAAGGTTTCCCGCACTTTTCCTCTGGGAAAGATAAAAAGGGAGAGGTGACATTTTTATGTGAGTCACGCTGCGCCGCCAAATTTTTTATTCACACCAAAACACCTCCTCTGGCGTGTTTTTCGTAGACCTGGTAGGAGGAGCAAAATATCCTCTAAGATAAAACTGTCCATAGCACAAGGTAGTGGCTTCTCTCACAGCAACACCTGCGATTACTTTCATTTCACACACAATCATTTTAGTGAAGTTAACTAATTTAAGAAGTAGTTAATTATTGATATGTTGTAAACTGTTCAGAGACTTCAATGTGGAGATACAATATGAACTTATTACCAACAAAGCAGGTGGTGACACTTGAGCATATCACCAAACGTAGACAGCACAAAGTCACGGTTACAAATAATTCAGACGAATTTATGACACTGCAGCTCAAGAAATACTTCAGTGGCAAGATCGCTTTGAGTTCTTTTTTTTTTCGAAATTATGTCCGGTTTCAACAGCACTTTGCTGTCATCTCCGGATCTCATCTTTTCCAATATTAAGCCTTACGTATTGAAAACGTTGGAAATATAAATGCTCAAAAATTCAATTTACTGTCACGCAACTTTCACCAATTACATGCGACCACACAAATGCTCGCCTGGAGCTGTGACAAGCAAGTAAATCGGTGGAAGTTGCTTGGCAACAAAGCTGTAAATAGTATTTTTATTACTGACATTCTGACTGGTTGTGATCTACCTGCTGGTATAGTTTGCATTTCTTAGTTATTTAAATTTTTAACATTGGAAATATACACACATAAAAAATAATTAGCATCACCTCGATTCCGAGAGTTCCGGAACCTGTACAGAAAATTGGAATAGAAATCAACATAAACATCATTACCGCCCTTTGAAAACCACACATTGCATGTCGTACCACCATACAGCGCGACTTTCTGAGGTGGTGGTCTAGATTGCTGTACACACCGCTACCTCTAATGCCCAGTAGCACGACCTCTTGCATTGATGCATGTCTTTATTCGTCGTGGCATACTATCCACAGATTCATCATGGCACTGTTAGTCCACAACGTCCCACTCCTCAACGGTGATTCGGGGTACATCCCTCAGAGTGGTTGATAGGTCACGGAGTCCATAAACAGCCGTTTTCAATCTATCCCAGGTATGTCAGATAGGGTTCATGTCTGGAGAACATGCTGGCCACTTTAGTCGAGCGATGTCGTTATCCTGAAGAAAGTCATTCACAAGATGTGCACGAAGGAGACGCGAATTGTGGTCCATGAAGACGAATGCCTCGCCAATATGCTGCCTATTTGGTTGCACTATCGGTTGGAGGATGGCATTCACGTATCGTACAGCCATTACGGCGCCTTCCATGACCACCATTGGCGTACGTCGGCCTCACATAATGACACCCCAAAACAGCAGCAAGCCTCCACCTTGCTGCACTCGCTGGACAGTGTGTCTAAGGTGTTCAGCCTGACCGGGTTGCCTCCAAACACGTCTCCGACCATTGTCCGGTTGAAGGCACATGCGACAATCATCGATAAAGAGATCGTGATGTCAGTCCTGAGCGGTCTATTCGTCATGTTGTTGGGCCCGTCGGTACCGCGCAGCATGGTGTCGTGCTTGCAAAGATGGACCTCGCCATGGACGTCGGGAGTGAAGTTGCGTATCATGCATCCTATTGAGCACAGTTTGAGTTGTAACATGACGTCCTGTGGCTGCACGAAAATCATTATTCAACATGGTGGCATGTCATCAACAGTTCCTGTCTCTCTCTATATCCTCCATGTCCGAACAACATCGCTTTGGTTCGCTCCAAGACTCCTGGACATTTCCCTTGCTGGAGCCCTTTGTGGCAAAAGTGACAATCCGGACGCTATCGAAGCGCGGTAGTGACCGTCTAGGCATGGTTTAACCACAGACAACCGAGCCGTGTACCTCCTTCCAGGTGGACTGACTAGAACTGGTCGGCCGGCCGTGGTGGTCGTGCGGTTCTAGGCGCTCCAGTCCGGAGCCGCGCTGCTGCTACGGTCGCAGGTTGGAATCCTGCCTCGGGCATGGATGTGTGTGATGTCCTTAGGTTAGTTAGTTTTAATTAGTTCTAAGTTCTAGGGGACTGATGACCACAGCAGTTGAGTCCCATAGTGCTCAGAGCCATTTAGAACTGGTCGGTTGTCGGTTGTCGGACCCCCTATGTCTAATAGGCGCTGCTCATGCGTGGTTGTTTGCATCATTGGGCGGTTTAGTGACATCTCTGAACAGTTAGATGGACTGTGTCTGCGATACAATATCCACAGTCAAGGTCTATGGAATTCTGGGAACCGGGATGAAGCAAAACATTTTTGATGTGTGTCTATGGCATGACTTTGAAAAGATGAGCTCCGAAGATGACAGCAAGGTTCTGTCGAAACAGGTTGTAAGCTCAGAATAAATATTCATATCTACATCTACATTTTCGTCAGAATCGGCTAGCCAGGTAATGGTGTGTGGCGGAGGGTACTCTATGTACCACTAACTGGACCCTCAACCCTGTTCTACTCGCGAATAGCGCGTGTGAAGAATGATTGTCAGTAACCCTCTGTACTGGCTCTATTTTTCATAAGTAAATCTCTCCGTGGTGCACATCGCCTCACTCGTAAAGTCTGCCAATGGACTTTGTTGTGCATCTCCATAACACTGTCGTGCAGACTAAATGATCCCGTGATGAAACGTGCCACTCTTCGTTGGACCTTCTCTCTCTCTTTCATATGTCCTGTGTGGCAGGGATCCCAGACACATGAGAAATACTCAAAAGTCGGTCAAACAAGCGCCTTATAAGCCACTTCTTCGTGGATAAGTTACGTTTCCTTAACATTCTTCCTATGAGTCTGAGACTGGCTTCTGCTTTTCCCACACAATTTTTTATGCGGGCATTCCACTTAAGGTCACTCTGGGTAATTACTCATAGGTATGTTACGGCAGATACTGTTTCCAACGGTTTGTCGTCAGTAGTGTAGCTGTACAGTAGTAGATTTCTTTTCCTTTGTGTGAGCAATATGTTACATTTATTTACGTCCAGGATCAACTGCCAGAGCCTGCCCCTCTCATCAATTCTCTTTAGGTCATTCTGCAAATCGTCTCCACCTTCTAACGTCGCTGTCTTGTTACAGACTAAAACATCATCTGCGAAAAGCCTTAGAGAGCATCCGACGCTTTCTACTGGATCATTTATGTGTACTGCCGGCCGGAATGGCCGAGCAGTTAAAGGCGCTACAGTCTGGAACCGCACGACCGCTACGGTCGCAGGTTCGAATCCTGCCTCGGGCATGGATGTGTGTGATGTCCTTAGGTTGGTTATGTTTAAGTAGTTCTAAGTTCTAGGGGACTTATGACCACAGCAGTTGAGTCCCATAGTGCTCAGAGCCCATTTATGTGTACTGTGAACAGTAATGGTCCTACCACACTTCCTTGGGGTACTCCGGAAATTAACTGTATATCTGTCGATTTTGTCCCGTCAAGAGCAACCTGTTGAGCTGTGCATGCAAGTAAGTCTAGAATCCAGTCGCGAATCAGCTTCGATACTTGATAAGCTTGTTTTTTTTTTTCACTAAACGGCAAACACCTCCCTGAGATCAATGAACACGGCATCAACCTCACCGTCATTGTCTACGGCGCTTTGGATGTCTTGGAGGAACAGAACGAGCTGAGTCTCTCACAGCCTAGGTTTGCGGGACCCATATTGTATTTTATAGAGGAGATTTTCCTTCTCCAAGGATGGCGTAATTCTTGAGCATAAAACATGTTCCATAATTCCACACCAGATTGACGTCAACGGTACAGGGCTATAATGCTGTGCAGCTGTCCTATGACACTTGTTTAAAACGGGAATGACTTGAACTTTACCCGGCCGCTGTGAGCGAGCGGTTCTAGGTGCTTCAGTCCGGAACCGCGCTGCTGCTACGGTCGCGGGTTCGAATCCTGCCTCGGGCAAGGATGTGTGATGTCCTTAGGTTAGTTGGTTTAAGTAGTTCTAAGTCTAGGGGACTGATGACCTCAGATGTTGAGTCCCAAAGTGCTTAGAGCCATTTGATCCATCTGATCCTGCACTTTCTTCCAGTCCGTAGGTACCCTTCGTTGCTCAAGCGATCTACGATAAATTACTGCTAGAAGGTGAGCAAGATATTTCGGATAATATTTATAAGTATCTCATCAGGTACTGGCACTAATAAGCGACTGTAGTTTCTTTTATTCCGCGATCGATTATATCAGTATCTGCCATTTCGACGTTTTTGTGGCGATTGGAAGGAGGGACCGTGTTACGATCTACCGCGGTGAAAAAAATTCGGAAGATCGAACTCAGTAATTAGGCCATCTCTCTGTTTTCTTCCGTTTCGGTGCCAGTATCGTCACTGATTGAATGAATAGGTGATTTTGAACCACTTATTGATTTTACATACGACTAAAACCTCTTGCGGTTTTTACTCAGATGGGCTGACAAAGATACATAGTCAGATTCTTTACATACTGCAAGAATTTGGTCTATGATACGATAATCATGATAGAACTTAACTTTTTCAAGTAGAAGAACTCCAAGACATGGTAGTCTCACCTTGTTCGTGTATCGTCGGCTGAAGTTAAGTCGAATGTTCTGAAAAACGGCTATAGGCACTTGCCATCCACAGTCGCGTAAAAATGTTACCTTTCATGACATTATAGACGTGAAATGATGCCTGCGCTTTAACACGTGGAACGAGTTAACTGCTTAGGTGCTTAGGACGGAACGTTACAACAGCCTGCTGGGTGCTGCAAGCCACTCTCGACTTCGCAATGTGCTACGAAATCGTCGCAACTTCGTATACACATCACGGCCCCCCCCCCCCCCTCACAAAACCGCGTTTTTGATCTCTTTGGCTTATCTCGAAAGCTTTCAAATGGTTCAAATGGCTCTGAGCACTACGGGACTTAACATCTATGGTCATCAGTCCCCTAGAACTTAGAACTACTTAAACCGAACTAACCTAAGGACATCACACAACACCCAGCCATCACGAGGCAGAGAAAATCCCTGACCCCGCCGGGAATCGAACCCGGGAACCCGGGCGTGGGAAGCGAGAACGCTACCGCACGACCACGACATGCGGGCCCGAAAGCTTTCCCCTGCAGGATCTAGAGAAGTTAAATTTACCTTATAGAGTAATGAAACACTGTCCTCCGCTGTGTAAGCAACTTATTTAGCAATTTAAAAACAGTGCCTTTGTCCTCAAGTATTTGTGTTTTGCTTATGGTTGTCGGCGGTGTAAACGTAGTTGTAACAAGCCCTTAACACAGCTACACATCAATCCAGAAACGTATCCGATGCCAAATCCAAAACTTGGCGATTTAAAAACCCATTTATCAATACGGATCTGTTGCAAAGCATTGCCACAAAAAGTTGCAAGGGAGCTGAACAAAGTAGGCAAGGCCACTGTGTGCTAACGATAGTATGTTTGTAATCTCCTGTCATTAGACAGTGAGCAGTAAAGTTTCAAAACAGAACCACCACATAACTAAAAAAGGTCACTGTGGTACGCCATGGAATCGTTAAAAGGTTTCCAGAACAATGCCACACTGCAGGGCCTGAAATCTTCCTTGAGGAAACCTGTGTGCGAATATCGCAACACTGTCGATAGTCATGTCCGTGCTCTTCACACGAAGTTTTCCTGGGAACCAGAACAACATCAGCCGGACCACTCTTGAAATGTTTGGCAGCACTCTCTCAGTGTTGGACACCGACAAGCGTACACTTCCAGAATAGGCTGCCCCACTGCTCCCCAGCACACACCAGGACAGAGTTACGTGAACCAAACAACACCAGACGGCTCGTCGCAATGTGCTCGGCGCCACTATTCATATGCTGTGAGTCAACAACTGCCAGGGTGCCGGCTCCGTGGTACAGCCTTTCTGATGTGTACGGTTCGTCTGGGTAGAAGAATGGCTGGCACACGTCGTGTTGGGTTTAGGTGCTCCGAAGTGGACGGAAGAATTGTGACAGCGCATATATACTTTCTTCCCCTGCGATACTTAACTACAGTTGTACGGCAGCTCGTCGGATGTGCTTGTGGACAGATGCAACTAAGCAGGGGCCAGTCAAGGCGTGCGTCACTGAATGCAGTGTCAACAAGACTGAATATAATGTCAATAAGACTACGTCCGTCCTCGCCCCACACTGTCAGTCACTGTAGTAAACACTTCTTCCTATGCGAAGGCTATGGGCGATTCTACTTGTAGACTGTCAGGTTGATCTCAAGTACGAACTGTAGCTACAAACGGCAACCGTGGAACTCCGTACTAGAACTGTCTGCACCAACGCTGAACATGAACTCCGTTGTTGCCTGAGGCCGCCGCTGATCACAACCCGTAAACTGCTCTCGTTGGCGGTGGTGCGGAGACTGCTGATTGGACAGCGCTTGCACTTGTTGGCGAATTTCAAAGTGCCGCCCATGGCGCAAATCGGAAACCTCTCTCAGCGCGCCAATTCCGGTTGCGTCCATAGTCAAGGACACAACACTTTCCACTGCTCGCAGCAAGCCTGCAGTTACAGACCGGTCCGGAGCCTAGAGAGCAGCAAGCGGCGCTCCCTCGGAGCATTCTACGGCGCTAATGCTGGTCAGCAAGCCCCAGTCCTCTTCCCAGGCGTCGACGTCAAATACCGATCCGTCTGCTACCCAACACAAGACTCCTTAATGCATTTCGCTGTGCTCGGCTGCTCTGGTGCTCTGCGCGCCCTCTGTCGCAGCACGAAGACGCCAGCTGAACAAGGTTAGAATTGCGCTGTGCCCTATAATCACAAGCTATGCCCTTGTCTTCATGGAGTATTTTATAACGATGGCTAATCCTGCGAGAATTTCGGACTTTGTATTATTGTTAGATCTACTTTAAGCTTTTACATTTACATCTACATACACTGAAGAGCCAAAGAAATGGTATAGGCACGCGTAGTCAGTTACAGAGATATGTAAACAGGCAGAATACTGCGATGCGGTCGGCATTCCCTATTTAAGACAATGCCTGTTTAAGAGTCAGGCACAGTTGCTAGGCCGGTCACTGCTGCTGCAATGGCAGATTATAAAGATTTAAGTTTGAACGTGATGTTATAGTTAGAGCACGGGCGATGGGACACAGCATCTCCGAGGTAGCGATGAAGTTGGGATTTTCCTGTACGACCGTTTCACGAGTGTACCCTGAGTATCAGGAATCCGGTAAAACATCAAATGTCAGACATCGCTGCGCCCTCAAAAAATTCCTGTAAGAACGGGAACCAACGACGACTGAAGAGAATCGTTCAACGTGACAGGAGTGTATCCGTTGCTCAGATTGCTAAAGATTTCGATGCTCGGCCATTAACAAGTTTCAGGGTGCGAACCATTCAACGAAAAGTCACCGGCATGGGCTTTGGGAGCCGAGGACGCACTCGGGTACTCTTGATGACTGCACAGTACAAGCCTTTACGCCTCTGTGCCCGTCAACACTGACACTGGACTGTTGATAACTGGAAACATGTTGCCTGGTCGGACGAGTCTCGTTTCAAATTTTATCGAACATCCGAACGTGCAGGGGACAGCAGGGGACTCTTCAAGTTGCTGGAGGCTCTTTAATGGTGTGGCGCGTGTGCAGGTGGAGTGATATGGGACCCGTGATACGTCTAGATACGACTCTGACAGGTGCCACGTACATAAACATCCTGTCTGATCACCTGCATCCATCCATGTCCATTTTGCATCCTAACGGATTGGGCAATGACAGCAGGACGATGCGACACCCCACACGTCCAGAACTGCTACAAACTAGCTCCAGGAACACTATTCTGAGTTTAAAGGCTTCCGCTGCCCACCAAGCACCCCAGATATGAAATATACCTGGGACGTCTTGCAGCGAGTTGTTCATCTTGAGAGGCACCCACATGCCTTGCTCATACTGTGGCATCAAGCAGTCAGGCCTGCAAGATGAATGGTCTGCCAAGCGAGTGGATACTTTCTTAATTTAACGAGTAACATGAACTCTAGTACTCACACTTCGTTACAAGTTATCCTCCTATATGATTACTACGCAACGGAAACGCATATCTGACTATCAGTGATTTACAGAACTCTGACTGTACGCTACGCACTGGCAGTACCACATTTTCTTTTTGTCTTTTATTTGACGGCTTTTATTAACACGTGGCCATCCCACTGAATATGAATGGCGCACACATTATAAATTCGGGACATTATGACAACATACAATTTGAAGGAATAGTCTACCAATCTCTTTCTTTTCACTATCTGATTTATTCCGATAAATTCTCTAACCTAAACACACAAATTCTATAACCTACATCAATAACATATGAGAAATTCCGCCCAGTGGGCATGGCTTTACATTAGTGAATCTCTATATTATGGTCTCGTAATTTATTTAACGCTACAGTGCACTTTCTGGATAGGTTGGTGGATCTTTTATTATACCTCACACTTCGACTCTCACAATCATCATCACGAAACTTTCCTCCAGACCGAGCGGTACAGAAGGAACAAGCAGAACCCACTAATCTTTTGAAACTACTTCGCTACACACCCATGGAAACCACACATACCCAAATTACATGACATACACCACACAACAATATGAAATACTACACAGAGAATGGTTACAACATTATCACTTTCAGCTTTCCCACTTCAATTAATATTGATCCCAGTTTCACACGACACTGCCCCACTTTGTAATTCTTCTTTCCTACTGTGAACTCTGGAGATAAATGCACGTCTTCCTGTGCAATGCAAGCCATGTGGCGTTGCTGGATAGATGGCCGACTCACCTTGCTTCTCTCCCAGAGTTTGAATCTAGCGTCACACGCAAAGTAATATTAATGTATTCATCACACACGCGAGTCCTCAACTGATACCATGGACGAGTACTTCTCTTTATCCTTTGTCTCATACACAGATTGAGACTCACACAGTACTCACCACGTGGAAGTACTCGTCTCTAATTTCAAGTCCTGCACACGCCATTTCTTAAACATTTCAACTTATGGTACACACGCTATTTCTTAAATATTTCAACTTATTGTACACACGCTAGTAATTCAGCTTAGCTTAAGCACACGGAAGTATTTCAACTTATTGCTACACGTGGTTTCTTTGTGACCGTTGGTCACTTCCGAAGATTACTACAATCCCATTAATATTACCTGCCTGACATTTAATTCTCCCCACAAAAGTTCCTGAAATAGAGACATTATTATTATTTCAAACTACTCTTAAATATTCCACATGCATACCATGACTCACACACGCGAGTCCTCAACTGATACCATGGACGAGTACTTCTCTTTATCCTTTGTCTCATACACAGATTGAGACTCACACAGTACTCACCACGTGGAAGTACTCGTCTCTAATTTCAAGTCCTGCACACGCCATTTCTTAAACATTTCAACTTATGGTACACACGCTATTTCTTAAATATTTCAACTTATTGTACACACGCTAGTAATTCAGCTTAGCTTAAGCACACGGAAGTATTTCAACTTATTGCTACACGTGGTTTCTTTGTGACCGTTGGTCACTTCCGAAGATTACTACAATCCCATTAATATTACCTGCCTGACATTTAATTCTCCCCACAAAAGTTCCTGAAATAGAGACATTATTATTATTTCAAACTACTCTTAAATATTCCACATGCATACCATGACTCCACTCTTTCGTCACTACGGAGCGCAACTAAAACAGGTGTTAACAGCACAGGATCCAGCGGCAGAGTGCTGAAACATGGCCGTATTCAGGTTCCCTCGCACCTCTGTCGAAGTGGGAGAAGCACCTTGCTACCTTATTGGTCAGCCACAGTTCAGGCGCTCAAATCTCTGGTAAATTTCATGTCTTTGGTCCCACCAAAGGTGGCCAAAGGATCGACTCAAAGATGATCATATATTCACATTCACTATCTGTGGTTAGCAGACGACCATACATTCATTCATTTCAAAAGATCTCACCAAACGGGATTTATTTTGTGGGAGTGCACATATGATAAATTAAATAAATAAATTGTCATTCATTCCTACACTGGTATCCGGCTTCGCTGTATTAATTGAAATTGAGTTATTTTACAAAAAAAATGTGTTGTTCTGACAAAAAATAATGAAGTATGTTGTACCTATTTTCAATGTCGGGCGGTACTGTACCCTTTCAATCTGTTCAGAAGAGGTCTCCACCTCCTCGTACTCTTACGGATTTATGGACAGCCCTGCAGGTTTCACGGTGACAGTTCCATCCAACACTACTCGTACTTCAGACGTCAGTCGAGTCCATGTCACGTCTTACTGCGGCGCTTCTGCGTGATTTCGGGGGTCCTACACGAAATTAGGCTGGTGTACCAGTTTCTTCGACTCTTCAGTGTAACTATTCCGCAAGCCATCGTACAGTGAGTGGCGGATGCTATCCTGTACCAACACCAGTCATTTTCTTTCCTGTTCCAGTCGCAAATAGGGCGAGGGAATGATGCTTGTTTGTATGCCTGTGTATAAGCCCTAATTTGTCATATCTTCCAGGTCCATGCGCCTAATGTATGTTGGCGACTGCAGAATCATTCTGCAGTCAGCTTCAAATGCCAGTTCTCTAAATTTTCTCAGTAGTGTTCCTCGGAAAGAACATGGCCTTCCTTCCAGGGATTTCCATTTGAATTCCCGAAGAATCTCCATAACACGCGTTATTATAACCCACCGGTAAGAGATTTAGCAGCCCGCCTCTGAACTAGTTCGATGTCCTCCTTGAATCCGACATGGTACGGATCCCAAACTCTCGAGAACTACTACTCAAGAATAGGCCACACCAACGTCCTGTATGCGGTCTCCTTTACGAGTGAGCCACTGTCTCCTAAATTTTTTCCAATTAACCGAAGTCGCCTATTCATCTTCCCTACCGCAGTCCTGAGATGCTCGTTCCATTTAATATCGCTTCGCAATGTTTTCGCCCAGATATTTAAAGGACTTTACTTTGTCAAGCAGTAAAGTACTAATTCTGTATCCGAAAATTACAGGTTTGTTTCTCCTAGTCGTCCGCGTTAACTTACATTTTCCCACATTTAGCTGCCGTTCATCACACCAACTAGAAATTTTCTCTAAGTCATCTTGTGTCTTCCTACAGTCAATCGTCATCGACGCCTTACCCTACACTACAGCATCATCTACAAACAACCACTGCCCACCCCGTCGGACAAATTATTTATCTTAGAAATTATAGTGTGCAGCAATCAGTCGTCCTTTTTAGATTTTATTGCGCAAATACAGATTTCGGCTAGTGGGTAGCCATTCTCAGTGCACTATTTTCTATTCTCGATGCATGTAAGTCCCTGTTCTTCGGGCGTCAGTCACATTTCTTTGAATACTACAGTAGTATTCAAAGAAATGTGACTAATGCCGGAAGAACGTGTCTACTAAAGCAGTATTCAGAGAAATGTGACTGACGCCCGAAGAACAGGGACTTATTACATCGAGAACAGAAAACAGCGCATTGAGATTCTCTAGCCACCATCCGAAATCAGGATTTGCGTAATAATATCTAAAAAGGACGACTGATTGCTGCACTGTATAATTTATAAGCCACAGTCGCTGAGTGCACCCAATTTCCGAATGGAAGGCAACCTGATACAAATTATTTATGCTTATAGAGAACAATAGCCGTCTTGTCACACTTCCCCGGGGCACTCCTGACAATACCCTTGTCTCTGATGAACACTCGCTGTCGAGGACAACACACTGGGTTCTATTACTTAAAAAGTCTTCGAGACACTCGTATACCTGTGGACTTATTCCATATGCTCGTATCTTCGTTAACAGCGTGTAATGGGGCACCGACTCAAATGATTTCCGGATATGTAGAAACATGGAATCTGCCTGTAGTTTGCAGTATATCATGTGAGAAAAGTGCTAGCTGAGATTCGCCAAGCGATTCTTTCTGAAATCATGCTGATTCGTGAACATAAACTTCACAGAGTCAAGAAAATTAATTATATTCGAACTGAGAATATGTTCACGGATTCTGCAGCAAACCGAAGGTAGGATTGTTGGTGTGTTATTTGGGGGTCTTTTATTCCTCTTGTATGCAGGAGGCTTCTGCACTTTTTGTTTTTCGGTGGTTTGGGACTTGATTCTGGGCGAGAGATTCTCCATAATTGCAAGCTACTTAAGGGGCCATTGCCGTTGGGCACTCCTGGTATAACCGACTTGGGAATCTATTTGGACCTGGTGGCTTATTTGCTTTAATACCTTTCAGCTGCTTCTCTGCGCCAGGGATGCCTATTACCATGTCGCCATAAGGAGACTGTCAGATGGTCAAATGACGTGTGATTGTACAATTCTCCTGGGTGAACGGTTTCTTGAACTTGGAATTTGATACTTCGGCTTTCGTTTTGCTCTCTTCAACTGCCACACCATACTGGTCAATAAGGGACTCCATGGAAGCCTTAGAAACGCTTAGCGATTTTGCATAGGACCAAAACTTGTTCCGGTCCTCTGTCAGATCTATTGCTACGGTATAGTTGTCCTTCTTGTATGCTTCGTGCGTAGATCTGGTCACAGACACACGAGTCTCTATGAACATTTGCTTGTCGTCATTTGTGCGTCAATGGCTGAAATATTTAATTCTGTCTCCAAGATAAATTTTTGTTGACACAAGACACTACTTTACTAGTTATTATCTTGTTGAAGGTGATGTACTCTGGCCTCCCTTTGATCATTTCACGGTCTTGCCCGGTAAGTTTCAGGGGAATTTACAGTTTGAAATGGGATGTAACTCATTTTTCACATTAACGGATTATCGTCAGGGGAGAAAGTGGGGTGTCTGAAGATGTGGTAAGTCACAGAAAGTATTCTAGAACGGACTGAATAGGCTTACATACCTCGAACATCCGATTTGTATCTACTGAGCCACAACGTCGCACAGTCCATGGGTAGTGAGGATAAAGTCTATACGACGATAATACGAATGTTAGTCGAAGATGATAGCAGTTTACAGAATCTGATACCTATGTATGCGCGTCTCACTCTCAAGTTCTAGGTAAGACCTTGGTTTGCTACTGATCCCTCTCAAGATTTGGGAGACTATAACGCAGGTGCTGCTTCGCCGAGAAGGGATGTAATATTTTCTTTCCATGTGTCCCTTCCCGGGGAGTTCTAAAATCTGCAAAATGACGCTCCAGCTTAGTGTGTTGGAATCCTAGGAGACGCTGCACAAAAAAGCTAGCGTACCCGCCAAAATAAAATCATGAGGAAACTTATGATTATTAATTGAGTCACGAATTACAAGTACTTTGATTTATTCCTATAAAATGGTTGAGCTACAAATGGCAACGAATGGCAATATTAATATTATTCCACAAAATTATAGACAAAATGAATGGAAAACTGTGCAACATTAATGTAATAGGACCTTGGCATAGAGGGTTGGAGGAAAGGTACTGATAATTGAGAAAGTGAATTAATTAAAATCATAAAATGCCCGGTGTTGTCACGAACTTACTTGAAAACTGCTATTACTACAGAAGGGAATACATCAGACCTGTGTCAAACTGTCCGTTGTATGTAGAATCAAAGTCTTCAGAGTGGTGCATGAAGTAAACGGATTACTATACAGCGATTTTGATGTTCCTACACATCGTCTCACAGTGAAGGCTCGATCTCACCATATTATTGCAGTGGCTGCAGAATCAATCGCTCATGTATCCAACAACCCTCAGCAGTGAGGAAATACACATCAGACCAAAAATTTTGTAAGTCCCCAATATGTGAGGTCAGGTGGCATGAAGGCTGACGGTGACTCTGGCGGCAGTGGAGGTTAAGTGAATTTTGATTTGCTTGCCATCAGATCTTCCTAGTGCTGACTGATAGAACTGCTCCTTACAAAACGCTAGTGCCCTTCCTCTAGCTGCTTAAACAGTAACTTGTGTCCTACCATCTTCAGCAGAAATAGTTTTCGCTCCTCTCTCTCTGCCTCGCTCTGCGACCTATGCGATGCTTTCGCCATCACTGTCCTGTGTCTCATTCTAACTTGAAATTTACGTTAGTCAATGCTGGCCGCCCAGTTAGCCGATCGGTCTAACGCACGGCTTTCCTGTGCTTGAAGGAGCGCCTGGTCTCCGGCACGAATACGCCCGGCGGACTTGTGTTGAGGTCCAGTGAGCCGGCCAGTCTGTGGATAGTTTTCAGGCGGTTTTCCATCTGCCTCGGCGAATGCGGGCTGGTTCCCGCTCCCTCCGCCTCGGCTACACTATGTCGGCGATTGCTGCGCAAACAAGTTCTCCACGTACGCGTACACCACCATTACTCTACCTCGACAACATAGGGGTTACACTCGTCTGGTGTGAGACGTTCCCTGGGGAGGGGGGGGGAGGGGATCCGGGGGCCGAAACGCACAATAACCCTAGTTTCGGAGTGGGCTGCCGGAAGGGTGGACTGCGGTAACTGTCGTGGGGTTGTCGACCACTGTGGATGCGGCGGGGACGAAGCCTCTCTTTCGTTTCTAGGTCCCCGGTTAACATACAACATACAATGCTGGCAGGTCTTATATTGTATAAACAAAGGCCCAGGACTGCAAGTCCTCAATACGTCTTTGAGATGTTCTTCTCTAGCGTTCAGTACTTTCTGCAGAAATGGTTTGCTTTCTACATTTTGAACACAGTGGTGCCTTCCACTAAAAATCGAGCCTTCTCACTCCGCTCCCAAACTGTAACATCCTTTTTCCAGGAGTTTACTCCATGGGAGATGTTATTTGTGTTTCAACACAAGGTGGCCAGAGGTTGTAGGACAGCACCATAGCCCGCCGCAGTGGCCGTGCGGTTCTGGCGCTGCAGTCCGGAACCGCGGGACTGCTACGGTCGCAGGTTCGAATCCTGCCTCGGGCATGGGTGTGTGTGATGTCCTTAGGTTAGTTAGGTTTAAGTAGTTCTAAGTTCTAGGGGACTTATGACCTAAGATGTTGAGTCCCATAGTGCTCAGAGCCATTTGAACCATTTTGAACAGCACCATAAAAATATGTTCAATGACCACTGGGCTGTTGACCCTCAGCTCCCCCTCGACGGTGATCCCGCAGTTTGGCTCTAAGGTGTGGTCGACTATACTGCCTCAGCTGATCCAGGTGCCTTCTCCTCGTTCACAATGCTTTCAACGTTTTTTTATTTCTAGAAGACATGCAAATTCGAATTAACAACAGAAGATTAGTAAGATTGCATTAGTCAGCTACTGATACTCCCTAGTACTGCCGATTACCGTATTACTCAGTGTCAGTTAAATATTCCAATCAAATGGGGCTTTCATTATGAATTTGCATACATTACATCACTGTTTGCTGAAACGTGGTCCTGTAACACTCTGCCGCTGTCAGTTTATTCTTCTTGTCTTACCAGAGACAAGAGGAAGGTAGTAACAGCTCTAGCGTTTCCTAGTACTGAAAAGCAACCTTATAAGGGGCAAATTTTAGAGATGAAACATCAAAGAACTTGGTGTTCTTTGCATGCATTCATGACATGACTAAATAGGTCTTCCCTGAATCTGAAGTTATTGCGGTCTCCTAAATTGACATTTCGCGTATCGTACCCTAAGCAGACGCTCAATGTGGGCAATGGCGTGCCTTTTACCTATAAAATGGTTCCTGAAAAGAATGCTCATTCCACTGTGTCATAGATAGAAAGAGTTCTTATGCTTTGGTCAACGTAATCATTCATTAAGTTATTGCTGCTGACAGTACGGTCAGCCGGCCGCTGGTGGCCGAGCGGTTCTAGGCGCTTCAGTCTGGAACCGCGCGACAGCTACGGTCGCAGGTTCGAATCCTGCCTCGGCCATGGATGTGTGTGATGTCCTTCGGTTAGTTAGGTTTAGTAGTTCTAAGTTCTACGGGACTGATGACCTGAGATGTTAAGTCCCATAGCGCGAAAGGTACTTCAACCGCGGGAGGTGTTGGGGGTTTACAGCACTTCCTTCACCTTAAAAGCCCAATATAGTTTCATGCCCTACGTAATCGAGGTAGTGTGGGTGGAATCCAGGCGACTTTGATATCCTATCAATCGACTCATACCAATATCTGGGTGTAACTATCTGTAGGGTTATGAAATGGGACGATCGCAATGACTCAGTCGTAGGTAAGGCAGGTGGCTGATTTTGGTTCACTCGTAGAATACTAGTGAATTCTGCTCAGGTATATGGGATCCGTAGCCCATAGAAAAAACACGAGATATTGAACTTATGCAAAGATCCGTCATATAGTCGCAGCAAGAAGTAACTTAACAGAGAAAGCTGATTAATAGCAAATGTAGATCTATACGAAAGGTGCGGAGAACCACATCCGAGAAACTAACCTTCTCCACGGCAGAATATGCTGACTTAGTGTGGTCCAGATCCAAACACTCCAGAAAGGTCAACTGACGGTTAGGTGAAACATGTTGAGGCGTTACTTTCGTTTTGCCTCAGGTTACAGTAGGAAGTAATTATGTTTTATACATCGAGATATAAGTTTTTCTTTGATTCCTAGCAGCTTCAATACTTCGCTGGGTGAAAGGAATATTTGACGCATTTGTTTATTTCTTTTCATCATTTAACAAAGAGGTCACACACCGTTTATATGTATACTCCTTGTTCCATCCTGTATGAGTGTCCATGGGTACGAATGGAAGTCAAATGTAGCGGGAGCAAGGACCAAAGGGAACAGTTTAAGGGAATAGCAGTCATTGCCAACATTACAAGAATAACGGCAGTTAGGCCAAAGCAGCAAGCAAAGATGAAAACAGGCACGAGGATAGGTTACGAAGTTGGTGTGGGTGTGAGGTGAGTCTCCCCACCACCGCGTTTGAATAGGAACGTTGGTCGGATTTTTGGCACGTGGAGAGCACTGTGGGGCCAGCCATGAGGCGGACCGGACGCGGGAGCACGGCAGCTCGCAGATTTGGTGAGATAGAAATGAGGTAATATGGCCAAAAATTCACGACAGGGTATGCTCATAGCACGCATTCAATATACCTTCATCGGTACAGGTTACGGTTTCAATTTATTTGCAATAGTTTTCTCTGAAATGTGTTTGTGAAATTTTGCTTTGTGGCAGTTAGCATGCAACAGGAACCATCAGTTCATGTATCTATTTCCCGAGTTATAAGCTTCACTTTTCAATCAGTGCAGATTGCGTATCGGATGGTAGATCGAGAAATTTCTGTCGCGAAATTTAATTATTTTTGGTACTTTCTTTGTGAGTTCAGTTCGCACTTCATTTTGGCGCCAATAGTACATCATTTTTGCCCAGAATCTTTTCTGTAGTGGCCAACCTTAAATTTCTAGTGGTGTAATTCATGCATGACGATAAGTGAGTCTTAAAGAATGAATGACGATTTTCCCGCTAAAGACGGTGTGACCCACTCATGTATTTTCTGTTGTTATTATGAAATTATTTGTCATAATTTTTGTGTTATTATGAAATTATGTGTTATATATGAAATTATTCGTGTAGCGTTTCAGTTTTGTCATTGTCCTACCCATGAGAGGTAACACTGATTCAGACAAGTTTTGTAACTAAAGAAAAATTGTAATGTGTCGGCTTCTAAAGTTTTCATCAAAATAGAAAATAAATCTATTAAATGAGAGTCAGCATTTCAGTTTAGAAATATTTCCCCAGGCACCTGAAACATGAAATGGGTAGGATGTATCTTATTCAGTTCGATTTTCTAAAGATAATGAAACACAGAAAAAATCTGCAATGTGAATTTAGATAGGCTACAAGCTGCTATAGTGACGGCTTTAAGAACAACCATCCCAGAACGTGTTATCATAGAGAAACCCGCACCAGTTTCCGTTGCGCGAATTTCTGAAATAATTAATTTGTTTACCAAAATAATCAAATAAGGGTCAAAATATAGATACCATTTCTTATGGGACCTGGCATATTAGCAGCCAGGACGCAAAGTCGGGTACAATTCTCTAAGGTAACGCGGGAGATGGTCACACAGGTTCAATACAAACAAAAAATATATAAAGAACCAGCATACAACAACCGGCAGTCATATAGCAATGTCAGTAACCGATTCCATAGAACCCAAACGGCTAGTTACACAGAGTGGCCCCCCACATCCCAAAGGGCCCGTCACGAACACATTGAGAAGCTTATGTTTACCTTCGATGAATGTCACATCTTATTTTATGCTTCCTATGGACCTGGAAAACTTAGGGTCCGCCACAGATTCTCGAACAACTGACTTACCGAGCTCCAGACGACAACTCTCCAGTACGGGACATTTGCAGCGGCGAGAGCTTGAGATTGAAGATTTGGACGAGGCTGAACCGCGCCATACTGGACGTAACACCAAAGAACGCAAATCTGATCAAGTCGCGCGATATAGATGTTTATGGCGGCAGATGTGATTGTGACGTATTTCAGGATATGTTCCACATCTTGAGGTGTCTAACTTTCCCAGGAAATATACCCGAACTTAAATACAGCAGGGATGCAAAGAAGAATTGGACGTAGCCCCATTTTGGTCTAAGTAACTTCGACCTTCGTACACGTTAAACTAAAGGAAGTAAGTGAATACTGGAGGCTGGTGTGAACAACATGCGACAAATCAGTGGAAGTGTTCCTTTGTTCTGAAGTCTTTCCATAACATAAATAACAGAGCTGACCAGCTCTCGCACTTCAGAATTTCAAGCTCTCTCTGTCTCTCTCTCTCTCTCCCTCTCTATCTGCCCGCCCGTCACAGCTCAGGAGGCGACAGATAACATACAGTCTCGATCCAGGAGGTTACTGAAATACTTTGGCAAGTCGCCCCCTGCCGCTCGCTTGCCAGCACAGTAATCCGGTTTGCCTCACATATGAACGTGCCAGTGTGTGTGTGTGTGTGTGTGTGTGTGTGTGTGTGTGTGTGTGTGTGTGTCTGTGCGTGTGTGCTTGCGTGTTCTGTTTGAGGCGCCGGCCGTACGTTAGCACAGCCCTCCTATCGATTACATTTTTCGCGACGTAGATATGATGGCGCCTCTCCAACAGTGAAGTGAAAATTCACAATCTCCTTTACTGACACTTTCGCCGTATATTTTGAGGTCTTTGGTAAAAGGTTCTATTTTCAGTTCTGTTGTGGTTCGCCAGAAGTTTATAAATAATACAGTACCAAATGGTGTTGGTCAAAGACTAAGTTGCTTGAATACTCCGTTGATACATCGCCACAATGTATTATTTGTTACCAATATTATAAATAGCACATATTTTCTACGAGGAAACGCAATAAAATGCTGGTCATTGTCTTAAATATTGATGTATGGACTCTAGGAAGTAAGCTAAAACCCTCCTGCGGTACGATGTTACTATCTATGTGAGTAAAGCGCTTAAACTGCATACCGATCCAAATGGTGACGACATATGAAGCAAATGCAATGTCACATACAGGAGTAGTGAAATGATGCCAACAGCTTTATCGAGGCTGCACAGACATCGATGACGCTCATCGTATGATCCATACCTTGCACCGCTCGATTTCCATCTGTTCCCTAAGCTGAAAGAGTGTCTGTGGAGGGAAGATATTTTCCAACAATGAATATATTCACACATTGGATCTCGAACAACTCTATGACCAATGAGCACGTTCCTGTCGTCTAGGAATAGAACGATTGCTAGAGCGTTCCGGCCGTTGTTTACAGAAACTTGGTGACAATATTAAAACTGATGTCATTTGTCTGAGTCACTTTGTAGTCCAGCATTCAATAAAATTTACTTGGTCTACGACAATAACGTGTAACCTCATTTTTTAAGTCCTTCGTAGAGTAAAATGCAATATATGTAACTCAAATATCCTGACATTAACTAAGCTGTCAAGCAGAAAAGCTTCCAATTTGTTTTTACACCGTTCGTGTCCTAGATCGCTACAAACTTTGTATTAAGATGTACGACGAGTGCTTAGTGTTGTAAACTGATGAGATCCCAAATTATTCTTTTTAACTTCGCTTACATGTTAAATTTCACAAATTTAAGGGTTGCCGTTTCATTAAATACCTAGTAATTTCTGTTACGAAAGACTTAAATAGAAACAATCACTACGGAGCCATATCACCAGAAAACGTTGTGGGGAAGAATATTGAAGGCTGAGTTTTACTGGTGTAACACTTGGAAGATTCCACAAACCTATAAAGAGGCTGCCTACACTATGCGTGTCATTTTTCCGATAAACGTTTTGAGAAATAGTTTGCAATTGGTTCTGTACATCCTTTGACAAACACTTAAGTGTGAATTGCAGAGCAGCAAGGCTGATATAGGAGTATAAGAAATGGATGCACAAATCTTTCACACTAAAAGTAAAATTGGTATCGATAGTGGCAAGGTATCGCTTCCGAGGATACCTATACTTTCGGGATTGTTTTAAGTGCGTATTTTGAGTAATTTCGTATTTTTTAATTTTTCATTTATTTTAGAAATATTAGAGTTATAAAATTATCCTATGCTAACTGGCAGTATCACCTAGGTTACATGTTTTGATACATACAAATTCACTCGGCAAAACCTATAGATTACTGGCCATTGACATAAAATTTTGAACTCTGGCCAAAAGCAAGGCAGAGTATAAATAAACGAAAAAGTGCACTAACTGTTAATTGCAGCGCCAAGAGACTGTAAACCTCAGTATGTAACAGAAATTTGAACCGGATAACTTTAACTGTTCCTGATTAACAGATGGAAGTTTATTTTTTCGTGTGATAGCATTACAAATTAAAAGTTTTAGATTTTAACCCTTTCTTGTACTGTGAAACCTTGCTGTCTGCCAAATTTCATGATTCTACGTCCATGTGTTTCTGATGAGTGAGTTTGCGAGTATCAGAATATGTGACATCAATGGCCGTATGTTTTGATTGCACTGACTTACAAGCTTAAAGTTTTACAACACCAAGGGATCGTAGATATTAATATGTGACGTGAATTTCAACTTGATACGCCAACTGTATCCAGAGGAAAAAGGGTCTTAGCACTCTGACAAACAGACAGACAGGCAGACGTACGTAACCAAAAAAATACGGGAAAAGTGAGTCAGGAAGGTAATTATATGTTAATATCCTGGTCGCATTCAAGTATGTTGTTATTTCAAATGTTTTAAGTATAGATTCACCAATAGTTACACTGACATACAATTTTTATGTATCTTACATTCCACAATGCTTTGGAAGATCTATGTTTAAAGGTATTATCCCACTTTAAGGAAGATAATATACAATAAAAAATTCACTTATTGGACGGAATGTTGCGAAAAAACTGTACGCCGGCGGCTTAAGAAGGCGAGAAGGTACATAACATCTCATGGGACGTAATTCCCCTTTAGCTTAGGTGGCTCTTGTAGGCCAATTTCAGGCTGTTTCCGGGCTTGATAGACCGCAAGTGTCGAATATCAAATTGTTTATCACTCCTTTCCCTACTTCACAGTGGTATGTTTTAAAGAGATATCGTGGTGCCTGTCTCTATTATTCAGTACTTATGGAATATTCCTTCGTTTCTTGGAAGAACAAAGACATATTAATAACTTGAACATAGCATATTAATTTTACACAATAATATTTTTTAATTCGTTATGAACCGACTTTCAGCTTCTTAGGTCATCGTCGTATAACTTAATACCAAACGGACGGTCCACACACCTTCAGTTACAACTTACAGTTGTACAAAGATTGCTGTGCAAAGCTGTGTGTCATTTTATGACTATATCGATACAAAACACAAGCATAAAGTAGTACGTAGTGAAACATTAAACAAATAAATTTTATATTACAGCCTATTCAATACTTAAAAAGTATGTGAATGTGCATACCAAAAATGTTATACAAGTGAGCAAACTAAAAAGTTGTACATAATGTGAAGAACAATCTAACAATTCAAAATCAGAGATGGTAAAATGATCTAAAAATTATAACTTAGTTAAAGTTCAAATCGGCACCTGCTGTTTATTGTTTTTCCACTGTATCACGACCCGTTTATCCTGGAGGTACATCTTCAGATCATATCAGCATATAGAATAAAACTACATAAGTAAAAATACTAGCAGTCAACATAACCTACCGAACAAAGCGGACAGTAATGCGCTTCACTCACGAAATTAATACTTCTTATGGCACGGATTACATGGTACAAATGCACGTCAAACCATGTCACTCCTCGGTAAAACCTTGGAGAAATGGCATATGGGCATCCGATCCGAGCCACGCATGACCACTAACACATCTACAAAGCACAGTCAAAAGATGAGCCCGGAGAGCATATGAGAACCCACTTAGGATGAAACATGTGGGCGCAAAACGTTACAGAATGAAAGAAATGTAAATTAAAACACAGCTCGCGGTGTCGGAAGAGTATAAAAGAGAGGAAACAAGCCTTCGTCAAAATCTTCCAGGGAAACAAAGAATTAAAAGACATACAATCCATGGGAGTTGTCGACATACTAAAATATATCGCCATGCCTTATATAGAACTGTACGTTACAATGCCAGCCACACACAGAATACTGTAAAGCCAAGCAAATGATACCCCGTCGCGAGTTGAAGATCTCGACATCTAGCGGTGAAGACCATATTAAATGGACATGCAGAATTGACCTTGGAAATCGCGGTAACACAATGGATCTTACTATTAAATAAGAGTCCAGTACAAGACACAGAAAGTATTAACCATTAAACTTATGAGAGCTAAAATGCAACTAAAATTACTTACAGCTAAGGAAACTGAACTACCTGGTATTGTCTTGTTGTGGATGGAACCAAGTAGTTCAGTTTCCTTAGCTTCAAGTAATTATAATTTTTACGTTAACTTGGTCAAGCATTACTTAGCACAACTTTGGATATTTTGTGTCTTACATTTTTTATACTTCTTACATTTTTATATAATTTTCATACTTTTTACAGTTCTTTTGGATTAATATATTTGACCACCAAGGGCTAGGACTTCAGTCGGATTCTGCTATCTTGCTGTGGGTGGAATAAGGTAGTTCGGTTTCCTTAGCTTTAAGGAATTTCAATTGTATCTTACTTCTCATAAGTGTTATGGTTAATTCTTTCTGTCTTTAGTACTGGATTGTTAGGTAATACTGAGATCCATTTTGTTACTGCGATTTGCGAGGTCCAGCCTGCGTGTCCATTTAATCTGGTTTGTACCGCTACATGTCGCGATCTTCATCTCGCGACAGGGTTGCGCGTGCTTGGCTTCACAGTATTCAATATACGGGTATGGCTGGCACTGTAATGTATAGTTCCATTTGAGAAATGCCAATTTATTTTAGTGTGTTGACGACTCCCAAGGATTGTGTGTCTTTTAATTATGTTTTTCTGTGGCGGATTTTGACTAGGGTTCGTTTCCTCTACCGACATCGCGAGCCATGTTTTAATTTACAATAATTTCATTCTGCAGTGGTTTGTGCTCACAGGTTTTTCCTGTCATACGTTGATTCTCATGTGCTGTACAGGAACGTCATTTGTGTGCGTTTTAGATGTATTAGTGATCATGCACGGTCCGGACTCTATGCCCTTCTGTTGGTTCATTCAAGGTTTTAACAAGGAGTGACATCCTTTTACACGGCATTATACCTTGGAATAAGTGGCACATGAAGTATTAGTCTTGTGAATACATCGCTTTACAGTCCACTTTGTTCGGTAGGTTATGTTGGCTATTACTACTTTTATTTATTTAGTTTTATTCTATATGCAGATATGACCTGAAGATATACCTCCGGGGTATAAAACTAGTCATCGTAGAGTGAAAACACAATAAGCAGTTTTTGCGGGTTAGGACTTTTACTCACTCAATTTTAATATAGACTATTTTATCATCTCTGATTTCAATTTTTTTCTTCCCTTTCACATCATGTAATGGAATTGTGTTTGGTAATTGAGGACAAAGTCACGACTCTTTGATTGATATTTATTAATGACCGCATTTTGAAGTAATGTTAGTTTCCTGTCTTTAGTTCCTTTATGGCGAACATCATATCTGACATCAAATGAAAGAAATTCATTCAGAGCATATTCATCGAATCTTTGTTTTTCAGTCTCTAACTTCTTTCCTGCTCAGTCAGTCTGAGAGTTCTAGCACTAGCTGATTGACCTACATATGTTTTGCAGCACAGATTGTAAGGAATATGGATTTGCAGGTTTTAAAAAGATTCTTCACTTCCACTGCATATTTCATCGTTGGATCATTAGGTAACTCAGGTTACTCTACACTCTTATAATGAAATTTGCTTTGTAAGTGAAGAACCTTAAAAAATAAAACCCGGAAATCCATATTTACTGGTAGTTATACCAAATACTTCACAAATATGAATCCTGTAAGACCCAGATTATATGGGTTACCAAAGCTTCACAAAGAAGTTGCTCTAAAAGATCTGTAGTGTCTTCAGTTTCAGCGCCATAACAGTATAGAATATTGTTGACCACTTTCTATTCGGTAGTAAAGGTAGGATTCCACATTTAGAACAAAGTGGAATTTATAGAATTTTCTGCACTTTGTGTGGCAAATTATACTACGTAGACCAGTCAGGTGCGGTTATAACTACTAGACTGACTGAGCAAGGAAAGGAGTTGGAAACTGAGAAAGAAAGATTCCACCTTTGATGAACGTGTTCTGAATGAATGCCATTGATATGAATTGAAATGTGATGTTCTCCATAAAGGCACTGAAGTCAGAAAACTAACATTACTGCAAACTCTGGTCATCAACATACACCAAGAATACTGACCTGGTACTCAATGACCAAACACAGTTCCATTACTCACCCTTATTAAAGCAGCAGCCGGCTATTATTAATCTCACCTATAGATAGGTTTGCTATAACTGTTCCACACCCACATTCCATATCTTGTGCCTCCACCCCCCCCCCCCCCCTTTATTTGGTCTGTTCGTAACATTCACCAATTTGTTCACACGACGTAGTAGCCTGTGCCACTACCCCCTTATAGAACAATTTTTGCTTATACATTCTCTTAGTTTTAAGGTTTTAATACAATGCAAAATAAGACTATTTGTTTAGAGTCTCTTTAGGTATTACATTATACTTGTGTTTTGTATCGATAAGCTATAAAAGTCACATACCTTTGTACAGCAATCTTTGTACAGCTTTAAATTGTCGCTGAAGTTGTGTGGACTATCTGTTTAGCATTATTTTATCTGACGATGTACTTAGAAGCTGAAGGTCGATTCACAACGAACTAATAAATATTATTGTGGAACATCAATACATTGTATTCCAGTTAATAATATCTCTGTTCTTCGCTAGTAGATCCTCAAAAGGAAACTGCAAAGGGAAAGGCTGAGATTACTGTTTCCTAACACTTATCTATGTTCGTGCCTGGTATACTTTTGTGAATTCTATTTACTTTCTCTTATACTATGAATACCTGCTGCTGCAGTGAAAAGTTCCCTCTTGTCGGAATTAACTGTTTCCGAGAAAATAGCTTCTCATCTGGAGATGAATTTATGATACTTGTAGGTCATCTCCAATTATAGAGACTTCCCTCCTGAAGAATTCATAATAACTGGCTTACTTGTACTCTCCAAAGCTAGGCAGGCACAAATTTAATACCTTGGCTTTTCATTTATTTTTCCTAGAATTCTTGTTATCACTTCACTGTGGACACTATAGTGTAGAATCAGAACTCAACAAGAATCAACTGACGAAATAACAAACATAAGCCGGTACGTCTCATATCCTGACAATAAAAAGTCTGAAATAGTTGTGCATAAAACTTATCTCTGCCATGTAACATATGATCGGCATGAACACCATCTCGCCTTAAGGAAACTAACTCATTTTAAGAAACAACAAATTATTCCAACATGCTTAAGAACAACAGTGGTTTAAAAGCCTTGTTATTACAATTCGGAGGCTAAAAATTAACAAGAAATGAATTTTAACCGTCGGGTCAGTAGTACGTGAACCAGAGAAAAAGTTTATTTATAACATTTCATAAGCAACAGTGTTACACTTTTAGAAAATAAATACATTTGAACAGAAAATTTGAGTAGCTACAAGCTAGGATCTCAATTGGGTGTCCTGACATAGGAACTAAACACTATAGTAAAACTGCTTAGGCTTCCGCGGCCAGAGTCAGTCGACATAAAAGTTTTCTGGGTATGGTACCGCGTCATAATGTATGAAACTACTGCTGGTGGAGAAAAACCAACGTTTCGGCGGTCTGGGTGTAATCAATCCAGAAGAAGGCCGCTGGAACCGTGGCCGAAAAGTTGGTTTTTCTCCAGCAGCAGTAGTTTTATACATTATAACGCGGTACCATACTCAGAAAACTTTCATGTCGACTAACCACTATAGTTTCATCCAGTTTGTATCGTTTCGTGGGGGCTCCATAAAAGACTCCAGGACGATAAAATAACCTTCAGATTTTTATCATGGACATTTCTTCACTGGGTCTACCCTACAACATTGAACAATGAGAGTTGCCAATTAGCTCTAAAATTGTGCTCGTCACGATCATACTGACTGTAATTTTAAATTTGGCATCACGTTTTAGTAATATATTTAGAGGGCAAACGTATTCAATTACTGGTTAAAAATACGTGTTTTAGGTTAAGGTACAATTAAGCAGATAGCTGTAGATACGAAGTAAATTTAATTTTGTAATGGAAACGTCAGTGGAGTCATTACGGAAAAGATATATCAGGAAGAGTAAGCTGTGAGGAAACTAGATAATGTATGTCTGTAGGATCACAAATCTAGTAGGGAGGAAGAAACTGAAAACAGTGAGGCCATAGATGAAATACTGAATCTCATAGAGGAACGAAATGATTTGAGGGAAAAAAATAGATTCTGATCTATACAGAAAAACCAAAGCCGAAATAACAACGATATTCTCCATAGGAAAATTAAATGGGTTCTAAGCCTTTTATTTCGTGGTGCTTGAAAACTAAATTAGCTACCATAAAGAAAGGAAATGCCAATGACTGGTCAAATTACTGAGCTTTACTTAAAAAATTCTACTCAGTATCGTTAAGGAAAGAGTACAAGTCAAGATTAACCAACATCCAAGAGAAGATCAATTTAGATTTAGTAAAGGAAAAGGCACCAGATAAGTTATAGTGGCACTATGAGTAAACTTAGAAACTAGAACTGAAATGGGAAGAAAACCTATGCCATATTCATTCACCTAGAGATGGTTTTGGTAGAGTAGGCAGGAACATAGTACTTGGAAAACGCTACGACTCGGATAGACTGGAGAAATAAGAGGCGATGTTATGGTGACCAATTCTCACTCCTCATTTACTTAATTTATTGGAGGAGATGTAATGAAAACAACGGAAAGCAACCTAGATGGGATCAAAATCAATGCATAACAAATACATTGAATTTGATGAATTTGATTAATTTGATTTATTTAATACCAGCACATTCTGAAAAAGACATCAGTTATATGTAAAAAGGTTGGTCTGACGCTTTGGATAACCCACTACTGAGAATAGACACTAGAAAGACTAAAAAAACGATGACACATGAATTGAGCGGACAAATAAGGACAAACCTTAAGATAGGAAATAAAATGCTGATACAAGTATATGGATTTTGCTATTCGGAAATCAGAGTAACAGATGACAACAGAAGTATGATGGATATTGGAACAGTAACAGCAGTGACTAAACAAGCATTCGGATATAATAGTAATTTATTAACAAACAACAATCTGAATATAGAAACGAGAAAGGGATTCATCGAGACATTTGTTTGGAGCATTTAATCCTGTGTCCGTGTAGGGTGTACTGTGGGAAGCAAAAGCAGTAAAAGTTAGTAGTAGCAGTAGAGATGTGAATGTGGAAACGGCCACAAAAATATCCTGGACCGTAAGAACATCGAATGAACAAACAATAAAAGAAATTAACGTGAAAATGAAATTGTTTAAATGATACAGAGACGCAAAACTACAGTGACTGGACACCTAATTTGACATGTTGGAAGATGAACTAACGGGGAAAAAAAATTATATGTGCGCAGTTTGGGTTGCACTGTAGATTTTTCGTGAAAATGTTACGACTAAATGATAACATTTGTTTCATATTAATATGTAATTTAACTATCAAACTCTTTAATACAGTGGCTGCGCAGGGTGGAATAATGGTTACAGGGAAGGTAAATCAAAAGTTTGGAACGACGCTTGCCAGTGTACGCCCGATGGGCCAGCGGCGTTATCGCTTTACGCTTTCGTTTCCTTTTGGTGCTACCGTAGTTTTCGCATCGCTCAGCACCAGGCTTCAAAGGTTTTTTGCATTTCCTGCTGCGCTAGCTTTCCTCTGACTAACGTTCTCTGTAACTCCTAGCATATTTATGGGTCACATGAGACGACAGCTTTCATTTTTTGTAATTTTCAGCTAAATAACGATTTTCACATACATATCGACGAATATTTTTATTGTCTCACATTGGATCCTGGCAGTGCTCCTCAAACTCTTCACAGTGACAGCCTAGTCGATGTCCTAGATAAACGCGTTTCCACGCTATATCAATTTATAACTTTGCACAAAGCCAGTTCGTAACAGTGACGCAGATTGCATGCACTGCTAGAATGACGTCATAGAAAAACACAAATATTGCCCGAGGAACACGTACAAACGTGATCAATTGAACCATTGCTAAGGTCTAAACCATTGTCTCGTAGTTATTCGCGATTCTAATCTGATTGCATGTACACTCCTGGAAATTGAAATAAGAACACCGTGAATTCATTGTCCCAGGAAGGGGAAACTTTATTGACACATTACTGGGGTCAGATACATCACATGATCACACTGACAGAACCACAGGCACATAGACACAGGCAACAGAGCATGCACAATGTCGGCACTAGTACAATGTATATCCACCTTTCGCAGCAATGCAGGCTGCTATTCTCCCATGGAGACGATCGTAGAGATGCTGGATGTAGTCCTGTGGAACGGCTTGCCACGCCATTTCCACCTGGCGCCTCAGTTGGACCAGCGTTCGTGCTGAACGTGCAGACCGCGTGAGACGACGCTTCATCCAGTCCCAAACATGCTCAATGGGGGGCAGATCCGGAGATCTTGCTGGCCAGGGTAGTTGACTTACACCTTCTAGAGCACGTTGGGTGGCACGGGATACATGCGGACGTGCATTGTCCTGTTGGAACAGCAAGTTCCCTTGCCGGTCTAGGAATGGTAGAACGATGGGTTCTATGACGGTTTGGATGTACCGTGCACTATTCAGTGTCCCCTCGACGATCACCAGTGGTGTACGGCCAGTGTAGGAGATCGCTCCCCACACCATGATGCCGGGTGTTGGCCCTGTGTGCCTCGGTCGTATGCAGTCCTGATTGTGGCGCTCACCTGCACGGCGCCAAACACGCATACGACCATCATTGGCACCAAGGCAGAAGCGACTCTCATCGCTGAAGACGACACGTCTCCATTCGTCCCTCCATTCACGCCTGTCGCGACACCACTGGAGGCGGGCTGCACGATGTTGGGGCGTGAGCGGAAGACGGCCTAACGGTGTGCGGGACCGTAGCCCAGCTTCATGGAGACGGTTGCGAATGGTCCTCGCCGATACCCCAGGAGCAAAAGTGTCCCTAATTTGCTGGGAAGTGGCGATGCGGTCCCCTACGGCACTGCGTAGGATCCTACGGTCTTGGCGTGCATCCGTGCGTCGCGGCGGTCCGGTCCCAGGTCGACGGGCACGTGCACCTTCCGCCGACCACTGGCGACAACATCGATGTACTGTGGAGACCTCACGCCCCACGTGTTGAGCAATTCGGCGGTACGTCCACCCGGCCTCCCGCATGCCCACTATACGCCCTGCACATACGGTTCACGTCCACGCTGTCGCGGCATGCTACCAGTGTTAAAGACTGCGATGGAGCTCCGTATGCCACGGCAAACTGGCTGACACTGACGGCGGCGGTGCACAAATGCTGCGCAGCTAGCGCCATTCGACGGCCAACACCGCGGTTCCTGGTGTGTCCGCTGTGCCGTGCGTGTGATCATTGCTTGTACAGCCCTCTCGCAGTGTCCGGAGCAAGTATGGTGGGTCTGACACACCGGTGTCAATGTGTTCTTTTTTCCATTTCCAGGAGTGTATTTTGTCGCACAAAGTTCAAGCGACGATCGAACCGATCAAGTGGCACGCCCAGAATATTCATATTACAAGGTGTTATCAGAGGAATGAACTGCAGCAACTGTAACCAACAGACAAAGACGGAGGGGGACTGAGGATGGCTACATCAGCAAGGCATTGCTTTTATTTCTGACGGTGACGAAACATCAGTATAAAGTACAACGTTCGGATGATGGTATTGAGGGAAGTACGTAGTACATTTTGTAAATGCAGTGAGATGTACGTAGTACGATACGGTGAAGTGATTGCTGAAACGTAGAAAAAGAACGGTAAATTAATATAAAGGAAAGGAAGACAGTATTGTGTGGAAAAATAGACAAAGAGAGCTTAGAAACGGAAAATAAGTATCTTTTTGACTAGTTAGATTATGTATTTTGCGCCTTTACCGATGGAAACAGACACACTCTTGTTACGTCGCCAGTAGATTGTTCTGCGTCGTGTGAACTGTGTCTCATATTAAGCGATAGTCGCCGATCCGGTCGTTGGGGTAGAAGGGGTTGTCCGCTAGGAGGGAGTCGCTGTCTCCGACGGCCGTGGGATTATTGGGTGATGGCGGTAGAGTGGGGGGCTGAGGGGGGGGAGGGGATGGTTGGGAGCGGGGGTGACTGGCTCTGGAAGCGGAGGCAGCTCCGGCGAACTTTGGGCCGATAAGGGCCGAGGGTGCGCTGCCGTGCGCCGACTACCTGCGGGGCTTAGCACGAACCGGGCGCCAGTGTTTCGGAGGAGCAGACCAAGTCAAGGCACTGCAGTAAGATCAGGTGCACTGCAACCGTAAATGTATACCCAGTCCGGTAATGACGTCCAGTCGACTCTCGATAAGTCGAAGTTCGACGGACCTTATAAAAGACAGTTCGATTTAACGGAAATTACGCTGATGATGGGGGAAGTCGAAATAAGTGGATAATATTAAAAAAAAGAAATATTGTAATTTTAATAACATTTATTTTTCTTAAAAATGGAAGCAGAAAATAAGTACTCTAGCTTAAGTGTAAACGAAAAGCAGCATATTTTGTGTGTTCTACAGAATTAATTTACTTATTAATCAGTCTTCGGCTTACAAGGCCAGCATCGGACTCTAAGTAATTACTCTACTGAAAGAAGTTACAGTATTCGTGAACGACACTGAAAAGGATGTTATTCATCAGGACTGAGGCACGAACACCCAGTATACGCTATCTTTGAAGGTGAAGCGGGAATGCAGTTCGAAACTTAAAAATGAAAACATAGTCCATACAGGCTGTAATATAATTATCGTCCTTCCTATTAGCTAATTTGGCTAACAGCCTTGCCGTCGTGGTAACACCTGTTGCCGTCAGATGACCAAAGTCAAGTGCTGTTGGGCTGGGCTCACACTTGGATGGGTGACCATCTGGTCTGCCGAGTGCTATTGGCAAGCGGGTTGTACTCAGCCCTTGTGAAGCAAACTGATTAGCTATTTGATTGAGAAGTAGCGGCTCCGGTCTCGTAAACTGCCGTACAGTCCGGAGAGCGGTGTGCTGACAGCATGCCCCTCCATTTCCGCATCCAGTGACACCTGTGGGATGAGGATGACACGGCGGCCGGTCGGTACCGTTGGGCGTTCATGGCCTGTTCGGACGGACTTAGGTATTAGCTAATTTCGACTGTTAGTCCTTTTCAGACATTTATCAGAAGCCTCAAGCTTCATATCACATCAGAGTAAATAAACAGCTAAAGTCACACATCGCTTTAATGTGTATGAGTTGCACAGATAGAATCCGATAGTGCACCACATTCCCACCATTAGTACTACACGTACAGCGAGCTGCCATATCATGATATGGTTCAAATGGTTCAAATGGCTCTGAGCACTATGGGACTTAACATCTATGGTCATCAGTCTACTTAAACCTAACTAACCTAAGGACAGCAGACAACACCCAGCCATCACGAGGCAGAGAAAATCCCTGACCACGCCGGGAATCGAACCCGGGAACCCGGGCGTGGGAAGCGAGAACGCTACCGCACGACCACGAGATGCGGGCATCATGATATGGCTGCCGTCTCTATGTGTAGTACTAATGGATGTAACCTAGTGATCTGTCTGGCTGTATTGTTGCTACACAGGGACATGAGATAGTATCGGCAGCAATTGAGAGATTTATACCAAATAAATTAACATACGACGGAGCTGATCCTCCTTGGTACACAAAACGGATAAGAACAACAGACACAAAATCCCCAAGATTGGCGATCTTTTGCAGAAGCTCGAAATTTAGCGCGGACTTCAATACGAGATGCCTATAACAGTTTCCACAACGAAACTTTCTCTCTAAACCTGGCAGATTATCCAAAGAGATTCTGGTCGTATGTCAAGTATGTTAGCGGCAAGAATCAATCAATGCCTTCTCTGCACGAGAGAAAAGGGGATACTATCGAAGACAGTGCTGCCAAAGCAGAATTACTAAACAGCTTTCCGAAAAGCCGTCACAAAAGAAGAAGAAGTAAATATTCCAGAATTCGAATCGAGAACAGCTGCCAACATGAATAACGTAGAAGTAAATATCCTTGTAGTAGTGAAGCAACTGAAATCACATAATAGAAGCAAGTCTTCTGGTCCAGACTGTATACCAATTAGATTCCTTTCGGAGTATGCTGATGCATTAGCTCCATACTTAACAATCATATACAACTGAAAAACGATTCAGAAAAGATATATGAATGGTGCGAAAAGTGGCAGTTGACCCTGAATAATGAAAAGTGTGAGGTCATCCACATGAGTGCTAAAAGGAACCTGTTAAAATTCGGTTACATAATAAATCAGTCTAATCAAAAATCCGTAAATTCAACTAAATACCTAGGTATTACATTTACGTACACCTTAAATTGGAAGGAACACATTGAAAATGTTGTGGCGAAGGCTAACCAAAGACTGCGTTTTATTCTAACAGACCTATTAAGGAGACTGCCTACACTACACTTGTCCGTCCTCTTTTAGAATACTGCAGCCCGGTGTGGGATCCTTACCAGATAGGACTGACGGAGTACATCGGAAAAGTTCAAAGAAAGGCAGCACGTTTTGTATTATCGCGAAATATGGTAGAGAGTGTCACCGAAAAGATACAGGATTTGGGCTGGACATCATTAAAAGAAAGGCGTTTTTCATTGCGACGGAATCTTCTCACGAAATACCAATCACCGACTATCTCCTCCGAATGCGAAGATATTTTTTTGAGACCGACTTACACAGGAAGGAACGATCACCAAGATAAAATAAGGGAAAGCAAAGCTCGTACGGAAAGATATAGGTGTTCATTCTTTCCGCGCGCTATACGAGATTGGAATAATAGAGAATTGTGAAAGTGGTTCGATGAACCCCTAAGCTAGAGATACTTAAGTGGCCAAAATGGTGTCCCAGATCGTTGAGTCACATGGAATTACTATTATCATTATTATTATTATTTCAGAAACTTATTAGTTCAAACATGTTTGCGATTCACAGAACTGAATTACATTAGTCGTTGATAAAGGGGGAAAGGAGCTGACGCATGATTGTGCATTTAAAAAAAAAAAAGTTGCTTGCCAATAGGCCGACCTGAATTCCAGTAATTTAGTCTGCTCAGAGACGGCTGCTACCAGAGTTTAAAAGCCATATGATAGGTATGAGGACGGATCGAGTTGTCTTGCAATTTCGCCTTATTGGGGAAATTGAGTAGTGGTCAGTATTGGACGATGGCACCTGGAGTTTCTGCGACCTTATCGCCTTTCTGGCGCACCTCAAAAGAGCAGAGGCTCTCTCTCATACGGCGTCTTGCACTAGCCGGCCGATGCCCTCTGCAGCTGCGCTCCCAATACTGCGAGACCGGCCGACCGGGGACTCTAATAGGTATTCCGGCGGACAAAGGCGACCGTGCCAGGAGCGAGATTCTTCCCGCCCCCCCCTCCACCCCCGCGGCCGGGCCTTTTCTTTCCGCGCTCTAAGCTCTACAATTACATCAAAGCCGTCGCACGCCACCGTGCCTGCGGCTCCGGCTTCCTCCCTTTCTCCCCCCTCCCTCGACACAGAGGGGGAGAAACCGCCGTTATACCCGCCGGCCGCCTATATATTGGACATTTGCTATGGGCGCAGCGCTTTCTGATTGGAGCGTTTCCGCCGCCTCAGCTGCGGCCAGAGGCCAGCCGAATAATAAGGGCGACCGCCATTGGCGGCAGCGAGGCAGCGGCGGCCACGTCAGCAGAACACCTAGCTGTGCGCTGCTGTGCCAATAAAGCCGCAGCTGTGTGCCGTGACCTCAGCAAACTTCTGTGCTCAACTGCACACCACAAGGCGCCTGAAAAAGACATCCTTCACTTTTACGTAACTGCTGCTTTCCGACGTCTTCATAACGTTTGTATTCAGGCGTGCCACAGGACAGTGTGTTGGGACTCTTGTTAATACTGCATATTAAGACAGTGCTCAGAGTAACATGAAGCATTTTTCAGTTGGTGCAGTTATTGATTACGAAGTGGGGGAAAGTGTTGTACCTTGTGGACAATGTACCTAGGAAGACATGATGTTTCACAGTCGATGTTTCAGTCTAGTGAGCGCTTTTACAGTCACATGGACTACCCACTAGAGAACGCAATCAGCAGTTTTTGGGATTTTATATCACATTTATTGTTGTTAGACGTGAGACTGCGTTTAAACCATCTTTAAATATTTCATGTACTACACATTTATGTGGCGTATGGTATATTAAAGCATTTTGGAAGATATTGTTAATTCTACAGTAAAAGAATTCTATAGCATGTAAAATTCACCGTATTTTTACACTAGTTTCATAATGCGTGGACAGTGTAGACATACTACGCCGTTCGTGCACCACCTTTAACCTTGAAAAGGCAGGTCATTTACCAAGCAATATGCGATATTTGCAAATGAATTGTGTTTCTTTAATCTCGTAACTATTTTACTTGTCTATTAAATGGAAATTTGTGTTAGTGCCTAGCAGCTTCTATTTCAAAATCTATATGAGTTTTATGTGATTTTTGATAACTATTTCTACTTAAATTCTTCATTTGTGTGGCCCTATTGTCCGTAGCTGCTGTACAATTCCTAAGGCTACTTTCGTTCCGTCGTTACAACTACAAGAAAATGCTTTTCGCTTTTCTGAGATAAAGCATCACTCGTGGTCTGTAATTAAAGATATTTAAAATTTTATTTGTTTTTAAGACAGAAAAACAGTTTGTTAACAATTTGTTGGATTTTACTTACGGTGATACAAGTTTAAAAATGGCTCAAGTGGCTCTAAGCACTATGTGACCTAACATCATCTCTGGTCATCAGTCCCTGGTGATGCATGTGTGTGTGATGCCCTTATGTTAGTTAGGTTTAAGTAGTTCTAAGTCTAGTGGACTGATGACTTCAGATGTTAAGTCCCATAGTGCATGGAGCCATTTGAACAATTTGATCTAGGCCGAATCGCCGTCGAGGCGTTGGACAATCGGAACCAACAGCGCCTTGATGAATTTGTGGATAGTATGCCACGACGAATACAGGCATGCATCAATGCAAGAGGAGGTGCTACTGGGTATTAGAGGTTACGGTGTGTACAGCAATCTGGACCACCACCGCTGAAGATTACATGTATGTATATTGGTCTGTGTAGGTGCGCCAGTGACAGAATGGGACGCTGTCACAGTAAGAGCACAATTCAGTTATGCAGAAGAAATCGGTGAGCCGCCCGCGGTGGCCGTGCGGCTCTAGGCGCTCCAGTTAGGAACCGCGCTGCTGTTACGGTCGCAGGTTCGAATCCTGCCTCGGGCATGGATATGTGTGATGTCTTTAGCTTTAAGTAGTTCTTAGTCTAGGGGACTGATGACCTCAGATGTTGAGTCCCATAGTGCTCAGAACCATTTTTTTAAATCGGTGATATTTATTATTTAATGAGGTTCGCATGTCCTGGACTGTTCTAGGGCAATAAAGAAACTGGGCGGGGAACAAATCAGTTCTTTTCAACACTGGATTTATTTTCTCTAAATTTCTTCATAATTAAATGAGTGTTTTCTCGTAATTGAAGATCAGTGAACGACAAATTACCAATCAAAAACCAAACAAATGTTTTCCGCAATGAAATGCATGTTGATGTGCTCAAAAGTACATGAAATGATCGCTTGAGCGAAGCTCACTTGGTACTGACAAGTCGTGAATACCTCTATCTGAACCTAGGATTGCTATGGAACCGTGACTGGCTTTCCAACGTCTAAACAGCTAGCAAACGCAAGTTAAAATCGTATCGAACGTCCAAAATACCTAAAGACACCGAGAAAGAAACACAATACCTCACAAACTGTGAGCTGCTCAGAGAAAAGGCAGCGCTAGAACTAAAAAGCTACACAGCGAAAATTGTCTGTCGATGTGACCTGACGGCTACACGTCTCTGCACTGTCTTAATGTTTTTCCTCTTTGCCCCCACGAGACCATGGCTTACAGGGGAGTATTCACACCTTTCGTCACAGTGACGACTAAGAATCACTCAGTACTTTAAAACGCAGGGGACACCTGCCAAAATGTCTCCATTGTCGCTTAGTGTATGTCTACTAAAAGGCCAGAGGTCGGTGCAATCTATAAGCTGTGTCACCCACACACATTGGTTCAGACATACACGCCACAGGGCCCGTGCTGACGACCTATCTGATTTTCCGACATCATCCGGACACCTAGATTCTAGAATTTTTCCACAGTAACAACGGCAAAATGTCGGTATGGCGTGTTTGCAACCGCCGGCAGGAAATGCAAATTCGTCAGTTACGCAATACTCACGGGACCTGCGGTCGCTCTGCTTTAAGACCCATGCCGCCTTGCAGTAGAAGGAAATCGGCCGGTTTGAGGTCAAAAAATTTTTGCGAACCAGGAGAGCATCACTGGATCTTAGGCCGTGCCGCATTAAAAGCATCGAGACCACCCAGGCCTTTCACCACATCTTGTCATACTTGCCTAGGGGAAGAAAAATCCACGAACTTACTCCAGAAGCCAAAAGCTATGTATTTCCCTACAGTACAGTTAGGACCATTAAGCTACAAATTTTGTTTATTATTCCAAAGTGATATGCGACAGTTCTGTCACAGCCTACTAGATACATAATCATTCATCTAAATTCTTTATATAGCCATTACTTTTGATGGATTAAAAAAATCTGTGCAAAAACCTAATCCGATCCTTGTACATGCATCGTATGTGATAAATTTTTTGCTCATACAGAGGCATATACTGATTTTTGAGGCCGGTATTTATTAAGGCTATACACTGAGTTGATCAAAGTTATTGGACAGCGATACGCACATTTACAATTGGCAGTAATGTAGCGCACACAAGGTACAAAAGGTCATTGCAATGGCGGAGCTGTCATTTATAATCAGATGATTGATGCGATACAGGTGTCTGACGTGACTGTGGACGCTTGCAGGAGTTAGCTTAATTTAAACGCGAAATGGTACTTGGAGTAAGACGCACACATTCCATTTCGGAAATCGTTAGGGAATTGAATATTCCGCGATCCACAGTGTAAAGACAGTGCCGAAAACACCAAATTTCAGGCATTGGCTCTCACCACAGATAACACAGTGGCCAACGGCCTTCACGACCAAAACAGCGCCGTATGCGCATAGTTGTCAACGCCAACAGACAAGAAACACTGCGTGAAATAACCGCAGAAATCTATGTCGGAAGTACGACGAACGTATCAGTTAGAACAATGCGAAGAAATTTTACGTTAACGGTCTATGGCAGCAGATGACCGACGCGAACGCCTTTTCTAACAGCAAGACATCGGCTGCAGCACCTCCCCTGGTCTCGTGACCATTTTGGGCTGGACCGTTGACGACTGAAGAAACGTACCCTGGTCGGATGAGTCACGATTTCAGCCGATAGTAGGCTTCATGTATGGCGTAGACCCGACGATGCCTTGGACCCAATTTGTCAAGAAAGTACTGTGCAAGTTGGTGGCGACTCCATAATAGTGTGAGCAGTTTTTACATGGAATGGACTTGCTCCTCTGTACCAACTGAACCCATCATTGACTCAAAATGGTTATGGTCGGCTACTTGGAGGCCGCTTGAAGCCAGTCATCGACTTAACGTTCTCAAACAACGATTGCATTCTTATCGATGATAATGAGTCATGGAACCGGACAACAATTGTTCCCGGTTGATGTGAAGAACATTCCGTATATCTCGAACGAATGATCTGACTTCCCACATCGCTCGACATGAAGCGTAACTAACATTTATGGACCATAGAAGAGAAGTTAGCTCGTGCACAACATCCTGCACCAGCAACACTTCCGCAATTACGGACGGATATAGAGGCAGTATGACTCACTATTTCTGCGGGGGACATCCAATGACTTGTTCAGTCGATGTCACTTCGAGCCGCTGCACGATATCGGGAAAAAGGAGGTACGGCACCATATTAATAGCTATCCCATGACGTTTGTCAACGAAGTCTAAACTCACCTGAATCCAGAAGTATTTTCTGAACCTAAAAGAAAATTGTGACTTGACATTACACGTAATTTCAGGTACGAACAAAAACATAAGTCTGCCTCATTGCGAAATTGCATCATTGGTGTCAAAAGAGTGTGTCCTATACACATAAATGCGGAAAAAGAAGCGACAAGTTACAGAATAAAGGTAAGCGAACATAATTATTAATCACATAATTATTAATCAAATGCTAATATACAACTCCAGAAAAGTGTTAGACAACGGAATGTTGTTTTGCAGAGGGCAACTGCATCAATCAGTATGCAGCTGTCAAAAAATTTGTACTGACAGAGATAGAAATACATTGCGCTAGCTTTAGACGTGGCAGGGGTACCTCATCACGCTGCACTGTGCACATTAATCTGGGAGTTATTAAGCTAAAGGATTAAAATAATGATTAATCAAAGGAAGCAGGGGGATAGGTTAGTGAAAAAAAGATCATGATCTAAGTCTGGGGTCATGACACATTTGAATTTTGATAGAGTGGAATGTTCCGAATACACAGTAGGCAGCGGAGCCCACGACAGGCCAAGTCAGCACAACGGGAGTTCAAATTAGTCTAGGAGGCCGGCATAAGAATACTAACAGCGGCAAAAAGAAAAATACAGCGTAGTACGAAGGGGCCGACAGATCAGTAGCTGTGACCTATTGAAACATTTCAGGGCAGGGCAGAAGGGAGAGGAAAAATAGTCCATCATTAAATTACTTATTATCATACACTGAAAAGACAAAGAAACTGGTACACCTGCCTAATATCGTGTAGAGCTCCCGTGAGCACGCAGAAGTGCCGCTACGCGACGTGGCACGGACTAGACTAACGTCTGAAGTAGTGCTGGAGGAAACTGATACCATTAATCCTGCAGGGCTGTCCATAAATCGAAAGTACGAGACGGTGGAGTTCTCTTCTGAACAGCACGATGCCTTGCAGTTGCAAGGCATCCCAGATATGCTCCATAATTTTCATGTTTGGGAGTTTGATGGCGAGCGGAAGTGTTGAAACTCAGAAGGGTGTTCCTGGAGCCATTCTGTAGCAATTCTAAATGTATAGGATGTTGCACTGTTCTGCTGGAATTTCCCAAGTCCGTCGTAATGTACAATGGACATGAATATATGCAGGTGATACGGCAGAATGCTTACGTACGTGTCACTTATAACAGTCGTATCTAGACGTATAAACGGTCCCATAACACTCCAACTGCACACGCTCCACACCATTACAGAGCCTCCACCAGCTTGAACTGTTCCTTGCTGGCATGCAGGGTCCATGAATTCGTGAGGTTGTCTCCATGCCCGTGAACACCCATCCACTCTATGCAATTTTAAACGAGACTCGTCCGAACAAACAAGATGTTTCCAGTCATCAACTGTCCAATTTCGGTGCTGTTGGGCCCAGGATAGGCGAGAAGCTTTGTGCCGTGTAGTCACCAAGGGTACACGGGTGGACCTTCGGCTCCGAAAGCCCATATCTATGATGTTTCGTTGAATGATTCGCACCCTGATACTTGTTGATGGCCCAGCTTAGAAACAGATTCTCCTCAGTCGTCGTTCGTCACGTTCTTGAAGGATCTTTTTCCGGCCGCAGAGATGTCGGAGATTTGATGTTTCACCGGATTCCTGATATTCACGATACACTCGTGAAATGGTCGTACGGTAAAATCCCCACTTCATCGCTAATTGAGAGATGCTGTGTCCCATCGCTCGTGTTCCGACTATAACACCACATTCAGACCAACTTATATCTTGATAACCTTCCATTGCACTAGCATAAGCGATCTAACAACTAAGCGATCTAACAACTGCGCCAGACGCTTGTTGTCTTATACAGGCGTTGCCGACAGCAGCGGCTTATTCTGCTTGATTAGATGTCTCTGTATTTGAATATGCATGCCTATATCGGTTTTATTGGCACTTCAGTGTAGTTAGGACGCAGGAGAAATTATTTTACGTGCAATTGTGAGAGTATCATCTCTTGTCGGCGAGTTGGGACAATGCAGTTATCTCGCTGTTTACTGCCTCAGTGTTGCGATTATATCGCTGCTGACCGTGATTTTAGACTGCTTTTGTAGGTTGGAGAAAATTATGTTACTAATTTCCAGCACATCCTAAACGATCCTGACACTGCGGTCTTAAGCCCCGCGCAGCAGTGAGAGCATAAAACCCCTGTTCCACAATATAGCAGTGTTGTAGCAGTTTAGAACTGTAATAGTAACTGTTTCCTTCGAGGCGGTAGTGCCGCGCTGATCAAAAGTAGCTACGGTTGCGTGAGCCTCGTGAATTCAGATCAAATTTGCACACTTGATGTAGCGAATGTAGACACCGTGCCTCAAAAATATTTAAGTGTTGAACAAATTTGTTTACTATTCATCTATGGGTGTACCAATCACTCTCGGAGTGGTGTTTTGTTGGAGAAATTCATCATCAGAGTTCATATGTTGGTGCGTAGAGTACTATTAACTGCACTACAGGTAAGTTTAATAGGCCAAGGACTACCGATAAACTTCCAAGACAGAGTATCAACAGGTAACATTGCAACTGAGTGACGTACCCCTGATTGGAGCCCGGGGAATTATTTTCTCTCGATTTATACCCAGGCATTTTTTTTTTTCGATTTCCACCAAAGAGACTAAATTAAATTAACTTCATACACGATAGGAACGGACGGATGTTTCAGCTGTCAAGAGAGTCGAGAACCTGAAACACGACTTGGGCTAAATTAGGTTCAATAAAACCTGGCTTGTCAGACCATCATATGAAGAATTTCAAAGTGCAGCCTCAGAGGTCAACGGCCATTAATGTGAATAGGTTAGTTTAGCTGTCTACATCACTGCGAATGCGAATGCTAGCAGATGCAATCGAATTAGGGAATGAAAGAATAAGCCTTGTATCTAAAAAGAAAAAAGCCTTACTATCAAATAAAAATAAAACAGCTTGAAGCTGCACATGTTCACACCTCCAAGTGGAACAACGGTGCTAATTAGCAATTATACAACCCTCTTAACAGGAGCTTCTCATTCCTGATGGTTTTCTACAAGTGGTATATTACTAACCCGTCTCTATACTTTACACCCAAGTCTCCAAGTATTGTGTATATCTTACGAGTATTCCTCTTTAGATAATCAAAGGCTTTCATCAAAGGCTTTATTAATGTATAGAAACGTTGGGAAGCCATCACGAGATTTAATTGACTTTCATTGATAAACATAACTTTAGAATTGCCTATCTTGTATCTTTCCCATTCATCTCTTTACATGCATGTCTGGTATGACTAATTTTTACGCGCCTACTTTCTTTCGTTATATGACGCCAATTAATTTTAGCAAATCAGAAGATAAGCCTCTCATTTAATTGATTTTCGATAACATATCAAACAACCTTCTAGCGGTCTAAGTGATACATTTTACTCTGCTGCAGAGTATATACTGGTCCTGACATTTGCTGGCAGATGAAAACTGCGCTTTCTCAGAACCCCTCCTTCCAGGCACGGAGCCGTATGAACTTAGCTTTTACCACTTTTGTAAACAGTACCATAGATCGTAGAAGCGTCATTTATGTGTGACACCTTTTCCTCCAGGCGTGCTAGTCCAGCGATCTGTAAAGTTTGGAAAACAGTGGAAGGGCACAGGCAGGCGTGAAGCTGTAGGGCGACTAGTGGGTTGTGTATAGTTAACTCCGTCTATGAAGGCAAGGTTCTGCCTTCAAAAGCCCGCCAAAGAAAAAGTTTCAATCCATCGGGACGTCTCAACATTACCGTTACTATACCTTTCGCACATGTCAGTAACTCAGGAATTGTATCGCAGACTCTTGATGACTTCTTTGAACTCATATCATTTAGCTGTCAAAGTCTGACGGTATCTACATCTACGTCTATACCCTGCAAAACAACTTCCCCACATCCCTTCCTTTCCTCAATGGCACATGGGAAGACTGACTGAACGTGAAACTCCAAATCATATCTGATTTATCTAATTTTCTTATCATTGTTTTCGTGAAACATAAATGCTAATGGAATGTGCACTCTTGGGAGTTCAACAGTAAATATTTCAAGGGTAGAAAAGTGAGGACTATTCCCACAAGTAATAATAATCAATTCCTGACACGTTCAGTCTATGCGAATGGAAGATTGTCATGTCCCAGTAGCTATTTAGGGTCATTGACAGTCTCATGAAATGGCATAGAAATAGTCACATGCATACTTCTATGACTTGTACAGGGGAGTCAATATATACTATTATGAATAGGAACCCATGTCCAAAAACGTACCGTTTCCGTGCTACAACCGTTCGAAAATATGTTTACTTGGTGAGTTTGCTGCAGGATAGCCATAATGGGGATTTCTTACGTAGGTCAGAAATCCATTACACGTAGGAGGCGGCTACACGGGTAGCAGGAGCTGTTCTCTAGGTTAGAGGGCCTTGGGAAAGCAGAAAAAGTTCTTTAGTCCCAAACGGTGCAGGTCGATCACAGGAAGAAAGTATAACTAGAAACCATCACCACAATAGTTGGAAATTGTCGTAGCTGTGTTGGAATATTGCCAGAACTCCACGTGCTAGTAGAACCCACTGATGCTAAAATCGTTATAGGCACTGATAGCTGGCTAAGGACGGAGATAAGTTCTGTTGAAATTTTTGCGAAAGGTCTTTACGGTATTCAGAACGGATACGCCAAATACAGCTGGTGGTGGCGTGTTTGTTGCTGTTAAAATAGTTTATATTGCACCGAGATTGAAGTAGATGGTTCCGGTGAGTTACTATGAGAAGAGATCATTCTTGGCAACAGTAATGAAATAATAATTGCATCCTTTTACCGACCTCCCAACTCAGATGATTCAAAACTAGGTTTCTAATTTGAAACACATACCCGATACAGTTACAGTTGGTGGTGACTTCAATTCACCCTCGATATTTTGGCGAAAATACACGTTTAGATCTGGAGGTACGCATAAAACATCATCCGAAATTGTTCTGAATGCATTCTCTGAATATTATTTCGAGCAATTAGTTCACGAGCCCATTCGAATAGTAAACAGTGTGACCCCTTAGCAATAAATAATCCTGAGCTAATAACGAGCATCAAAACGGGTAACGGGGTTTAGTGAACGTAGGGTTGTCGTAGCGAGACCGAAAACCGTTAACTCCCAAATCCCCCAAAAATAAACTAAAATATATATCTACTCAAAAAGCACATAAAAATGCGCTTGGCGCCTTCCTGAGGGACAATCTAGACTCCTTCCAAATTAATATTATCGGTAGCAATTGAGAGATGTGTACCAGATAGATTAACAAACGACGGCGTTGAACTCCCATCGCACACAAAACAAGTCAGAATACTGTTGCAGAAACAACGAAAAAGTTTGCCAAATTTAAACTAACGCAACATACCCGAAATTGACGATCTTCAACAGAAGCTCGAGATTCAACGCAGACTTCAATGCAAGATGCGTACAATAATTTCCACTTTGTCTCTAAGCGTGGCAGAAAATCCTGATTTTGGTCGTATGTAAAGTATGCTAGCGGCAAGGCACAATCAATGCCTTCTCTGTGCAACAATGTAAGTACTATCGGTGACTGTGTTGCAAAGGGAGAGTTACTAAACACAGGCTTCCAAAACGCCTTCACCAAAGAAGATGAAGTAAATATTCCAGAATTCCAATCAAGAATAGCTGCCAGCATTAGTAACTTAGAAGTACATATTCTCGGAGTAGGAAAGCAACTAAACTCACTTAGTAAAAGCAAATCGTCCGGTTCAGACTGTATACCAGTTAGGTTCCTTTCAGAGTATGCTGATTCAATAGCTCCATACTTGACAATACGAATAACGTACAACTACTCGATCGGCATTAAACCATACATACAGATTCGAAAGTTGCACGGGTCACACCAGTATTCAAGAAAGACAGTAGGAGTAATCCACTAAATTACAGGCTTACATCATTAACATCGATGTGCTGCAGAATTTTAGAACATATATTGTGTCAGAACATTATGAATTACGTCGAAAAGAACAGTCCATTGACACAAAGTCAACACGAATTTAAAAAAGAACCTTCTCGTGAAACGCAAGAAACGTGAGGGCTGTCGGCAAGGGATTCCAACGTGATGCCGTGTTTCTAAATTTCCAGAAGGCTTTTGACACAGTACCTCACAAGCGGCTTATAATCAAATTACGTGCTTGTGGAATATCGTCTCATTTACGCGACTGGATTCATGATTTCCTGTCAGAGAAGTCACACTTCGTAGTAACTGACAGAAAGTCATCGAGGTAAACATAAATGGTTCCTGGTGTTCCCCAACACAGTGTTACAGGCCCTCTGCTGTTTCTTATCAACTTATGTAAACGATTTAGGAGTCAATCTGAGTAGCCGTCTCAGGTTGTCGGCAGATAATGCTGTCGTTTGTTGTCTAGTAATGTCATCAGAAGAACAAAATAAATTGCAAAATCATTTAGAAGAGATATCTGTATAGTGCGAAAATTGTCATTTGACCCTAAATAATGAAAGTGTAAGGTCGTCAACACGAATGCTAAAAGGAATTCGTTAAACATCGTTTAAACGAAAAATAAGTCCAACGTAAAGGTCATAAATTCATCTAAATACCTAGGAATGAGAATTACGAACAAGTTAAATTGGAAGGAACAAATAGAAAATGTTGTTGGGAAGACGAGCCAAAGTCTGTGTTGTAGTGGCAGAACACTTAGAAGATGCTACAGATCTACTAAAGAGATTGCCTACACTAAGCTTGTCCGTTCTCTTTTGGAGGACTGCTGCGCACTGTGGGATCCTTACCAGATAGGGTTAACAGAGTGCATCGAGGAAGTTCAAAAAATGGTAGCATGTTTTGTATAGAGGAGAGAGTGTCACTGGCATGACACAGAATTTGGGGTGATATCATTAAAACAAAGCCATTTCTCATTGCGGAGGGACTTTCCAACAAAATTTCAATCACTAACTTTCTCCTCTGAATGCGAAAATATTTTGTTGATGCCGAGCTACTTAGGGTGAAACGCTCATCATAATAAAATAAAGGAAATCAGAATTCACACGGAGAGCTACAGATATCCGTTTATTTTAGCGCGCTCTTCGAGAGTGGAGTAATAGAGAATTATTATGAAGTTGGTTGGGTGAACCCTCTGCCAGGCTCTTAAGTGTGATTTGCCGAGTATCCATGTAGATGTAGACAGATGTACGTCGGATTCGCTGATGTCACTGGACGTGTATTCTACCTCTCTGACCTGGTTCGAGCCTCATTCACATGTCTAAGAGCATTAGAGCAACATGGTTCGGCACAAGTTTGCAGGATACATCGACATGATCCTTCCGTATGGTGAAAATCGAGGTAATGGAAGAGCTACTCGCCGCGCGGAGTGGGCCCGCGGTTTGAGGCGTCATGCCACGGACTGCACGGCCCCTCCCGCCGGAGGTTCGAGTCCTTAGCGTAGGTTAGTTTAAGTTAGTTTAAGTAGTGTGTAAACCTAGGGAACGATGACCTAAGCTGTTGGGTCCCTTAGAAATTCACACAAATTTGAAGAGCTACTCACCGGCTTTATCAAGTTCGTAATGCACAACGGCCGAATCAATAACATACCCTTTTCGCCACAATTACGCAACGGATTGAGAAAGGGTATCTTCACCTTGAGCAAGCGTGACAGTGGAGCTCCGAGGAAATACCACACACCAGAATTGGAAGAAGCCGTACAACGTCACGTAGAAGAGAACCCGTCAACGAGTACACGAGTAAATGCGCGTGCAATGGTTCGAAATGGCTCTGAGCACTGTGTGACCGAACTTCTAAGGTTATCAGTCGCCTACAACTTAGAGATGATTGAACCTAACTAACCTAAGGACATCACACACATCCATGCCCGAGGCAGGATTCGAACCTGCGACCGTAGCGGTCGCTCGGTTCCAGACTGTAGCGCCTGAACCGCACGGCCACTCTGGCCGGCTGCGCGTGCAATGGATGTTGCTCCCAGGACCGTCTGGTATGTTGTGGATGACCAACAACTGCATCCATACCACTCGCATAGCAAGGCATAGAGGCACCATTTGTCCATCATGAGACAGTCAGTTGTCTTTGGTATAAAAAATTGGTTGACCCTATTGTATTGTGTTTCTCTGGACTGTATTGTTATCATGTAACTTTGATCTTTTATGATGGCACTGCTTTGGTCTAGAACGAACTCCCTGATTAAATATATGCATCTTGTAGGTAAAAGCAAGGAAGTTACGTGACCTCTCCCCTGCTTTCTCACGAATGTAGCCACAGTTCTCGCCCACCACATTGGCAACAGCTTGGAATCATGCATTCCAAGTAGAGGATTTCGAAAGTGCAGACTCAAGGACTGTGAACTGAGGTACTGTCCTTACTGAGGCCATCGGATGGAGGATGTCATCTCAAGCCAGTGTCTGGTGCTGATAGGCAACTGTTTGTTGTTTAAGAGAAATTTATGTAATGCAGTGGCAAAATCCGTACTCTGTATGGCTTATTACTTGCTTCCTTGTTTGTTAATTGCTTAATTTGGTTATAGTTTGAGTTTATTGCTGTAATGTTAACTTTGATTTCGCGAGCTGCCCAAATATGGTCTTATTTTGCTTGCTCTATACGGTCTTCCACACTTTTTGGTACTCTCCCACTGTGTAAGTGTCATTCTTTGCTTCGATGTTAGCTGGGTGGTATTTTTCTTTCTTTTAATTTCATTGTGTGTTACGTCAGTCATTATAGCAAATAAATAAATTCAAAGGCGGCAAAAGTTTGCCATAATACATTTACTATTTTTGTAGATTAATAGGTATGTTAGGTCACTGTTTACGACGCACTATTAGATTATGCGGCGCGGGATTAGCCGAGCGGTCTAAGGCGCTGCGACGGCCGGTGTGGCCGAGTGGTTCTAGGCGCTACAGTTTGGAACCGCGCGAGCGCTACGGTCGCAGGTTCGAATCCTGCCTTTGGTATGGATGTGTGTGATGTCCTTAGGTTAGTTAGGTTTAAGTAGTTCTAAGTTCCAGGGGACTGATGACCGTACAAGTTAAGTCCCATAGTGCTTAGAGCCTTTTGAACCATTTTTAAGGCGCTGCAGTCATGGACTGTGCGGCTGTTTCCGGCGGAGGTTCGAGTCCATCCTCGGGAATAGGTGTGTGTGTTTGTGCTTAGGTTAAGTAGTGTGTAAGCTTAGGAACTGATGATCTTAGCAGTTAAGTCCCATAAGATTTCACACACATTTGAATGAATGAAATTTGAAAAATTAGATTATTGGTCATTTCATTGGGTAATACTGATGAGCAGCACATGCCAGCAATTTCCACAAAACAACATGTCATGCGATTAGAGCTGAGCATTGACAGAAAAGGTGAAGTGGGCCACGTGTTCCTCAAGTGCTACTGTTGGCTAAAGAGGGACTGGGAAGAGACGTGCGGGAGCAGTCATTTACTGTCGTAGAGAGAACAGAGCGTGGTGGTTACACTTAACGATGCTAGAGGCGGCAGAACACTCGCACTATGGACAGACTGGCTGCATGTTGGTTTCTGGTGGACGTAAAAATATTTCAGAGTAGCTTACTTGAAGAAAGAGCATCACGGGTAGAAGAAGGCAGAAGGGCATCCTTTTAGTACAAAGGAATGTGTGGGGTCACAACGATAGCTGCAAGCCTACCTTTGTGGCATTTATCATTGGAAACTCCGGGGCTAGCTTCCCGCCGGGAAAACGCAGATGCATTTTTAATTTGCAGAATGCTAAGATCGTAGAAGGGGAAATGTACCTTCCAGAAAATCTCCTGCTAAGAGTATGAGCTTTAAGTAAGTGGCTGACAGATTAATGACCCATTTCATGGCAGGTAATGTTTGTGTAACAACCACTGGGATTCGTCAACTGAGAGCAAATGTAGACGCCGCACGTCCAGGAGGGAGCAGGGTACGGTGTGGAGGGGCGCTTCTCTGTCGGCATCGACTGAGAGCAGTTCCCAGTTGAGATCGATCGAAGACACCTCTCTCCAGGGTTCGGCCCACATAGGCACATTGGAGAATCTGACAGTACTGCTTTCGACAAAAGGAGTGTGTGAAGTCGTTTCGCCCTGAACAGAATTGTTATTCTGTTTACTCGAGTGATGATTCGTTAACTCTCTTCAAATGTTCAAATGTGTGTGAAATGTTATGGACTTAACTGCTAAGGTCATCAGTGCCTAAGCTTACACACTACTTAACCTAAATTGTCCTAAGGACAAACACACACTCTCATGCCCGAGGGAGGACTCGAACCTCTGCCGGGACCAGCCGCACAGTCCATGACCGCAGCACCTTGGACTGCGTTAACTCTCCTTGGAGTCTGACATACGTTGAAGAGCTTCTTGACGGGAGAATATTGAGTCGAATTTCTGTTCGTGGCTAGTGAGTACACAGATATCTTGACTCACGTTCTGTATTGTACTGAGGTAATTGCAAGCGTAGGAGTTTTTGGGTGATATATTACGTCCACTGCGTAGACAGAGAATTGCAGGCATGCCACATATATCATCTGCACGGCAGTCTAAGCCACAACTACCAAATGATTGGTGCAGTACAGCTACAGTCCGTATTTCAGTAGATGATAGGTAGAACCTGGTTCAAAGCACAGGGATATCCTAACAGCAAATGTCTTGAGTTCCATTTAATTGTCCACTGAACATTTTCAGAAATTGCCAGTCAAGGTGTAGGTTTTCTGCTCCACAGCGCTGAACCGTATCAGACAACTTGGGTGTCCGTCTAATACTAAGGAGCCTGGTCTAAAGAAAGTCAGACATACATTCCGCCAGTCTCGAAATTACGTGTAGGGTAGAATCCGAGACACAGTATGCGACGTTTACCCAGAAAGTAATGCACAGCGTTTTTTTTCTGAGCCGAAAACAATGTTATGAATGCGAAACGTTACTCATGTGTTATTTGAAGTCTTGTGAGTGAGCGCGCCAAGTTTCTGTCACTTCCGACGGATGGCGTAGCTGCAGGACAGTTTCAAAGTGGCGTCTGTAGGTGATGTACGTTATAAGCAACGTACCGTCATTGAATTTCTCACTGCAGAGAAAGAAACTGTGGGGAATATTCACAAACGTTTGTGTAAAGTCTATGGAGCATCAGCTGTCGACAGAAGCACGGTTAATCGCTGAGCACGGAGGGTAACGTTAGCAGAAGGCGGTTAGATCTGTAGCGATCAGGGAGCCATCCATGGCTGTCACACGTGATATGTCACAGCGAGCTGATGCTGTCATTCGCGAGGACAGATGCATTACGACTCGGCAGCTGGCGCTACATCTGTCAATGATGAGGTGATTCACAAAGTGAAGCACTGGTTCCACCACGAGGACAAGGACTGGTACCGACAGGACATTAACGAACTTGTTCCGAGCTAGAGGAATGTCATAGAACGGGATGAAGATTACGTGGATAAATAGGGTGTGTAGATAAAACACCATTGCTTCATGTGCGTAATCCTCATTATGTTCAACACAGAATTGTTGACGAAAAACAAGCCGTGCATTACTTTCTGGGCAACCCTCGTATTGCACTGGGAATTTATAGATTTTTTCGCGCTCTATATGTTTTCTGAGAATAAATAATTTACACTATCAAGTTGTGATTCTTTCCAGTAGCGTCCCGATGAAACTTCGTTGTATGGGAATTCCTAGTTGTAGGTCGTCAGAATTATTTTAATCATTTGTAGGCTGAGTATTCCTTTGTTGAGACAATATTAGGCATCCACATACACAACATGAGGTCTTACATGAAAAACTGTTAATATCAGTTTCAAGATGGGTTTCAAGGTCATTTAACTTGTCCTACAAATTGTCCTAGCTAGACGACCCATTAGAAATAAATATAACCCGTTTCTGACCCAGCTGGTTCACTTCATTTGTTAGCTATGTCGTTGTGCACTACTGGGAGATGTTCTAAAATCTGAAAACTGTTGCTTCAGGTTAGCGAATTGGAATCCTGGGAGGCATTGCAATAATGAAAGGGTACCTTCCACAACAGAATGACAGGGAAACTTATGACTAGTGAGACACAAATTACAGTTACTTTGGCCTATTCTAATAACACCTGAATTGTAAACTAATGGTAACCTGTGGCAACATTAACATAAAAAGACCTTCGCGTATCTGACATAGAGGGTCAGGGGAAGACGCTAATAATTTCACCTGTAGTTGTGAAGTGTCCAGTGATTGTCGTGATGTTACCTGAAATCAGATAGTACTACAGTTGGGAATATGTCAGACGAGTCGTTGGAGTTGAAAGCTAACTGTTCGTTGGGAATAAACTTCAGAGTGAAGCTTGAAGTAACTGGATTACTATAAAATGATTTTAATATCCTTACACACCATCTTGTGGTTGCAGCTCGATCTCGTCACAATGTTGAAGATGGAGGCTGAAGTGGGTATAGAATCAATAACTGACAGCACCAGCAACACTCACCAGCAGCTAAGTGCAGATCAGCCCAAAAAGTTTCAAAGTTCTCAATGCATCTGGCTTGATGGCGCGTCAGACTGACGGCGTTCATGGTACAGTGAAAAAATCTGATCACGGATGCTCCCGATGGTGCAGTTGAGGTTGGAGGCCGAATGTGTAGTGAATTCTGTTAGAATATTAATAGATGGTAAATCTGGTATTGCCGCATTTTGCATCTCTTACTGTATTTTGATTGTCTCAGCTGCAGGTCTTCTGAACGCTCACAGATAAAACTGCTTCTTACAAAATGCTTGTCGACTTCCTCCAACCGTTTAACCTGTAAATTACGCCCTACATTCCTCGATAAAGAAAAGTCATGCCACTACCTGTCTATATAAGCAGCATATATGGTGCTTTTCATCGTCACTGTCATATGCCTCTTTTCAGCTTACAACTTATTTACGTCAGCCACTGGTCGCGGTCTTTACATAGTGTAAACATTTGTTTTTTTGCTGAGGCAGGAACGATCATCGATGTCTCACGTTTTTAAATGCCCAGGGCTGCTGGTTCCCAGTACGACATCGACATGTTTATGCTAATATCTCAGTGCAGTCTGGAGAAATGGCCAGCCTTCCACAATTTGAGCACGATGGTAACTTTCACTAAATAGTGAGCCCTCTCACTCCATTCCCAGCTCATAAAATGTTTTCAACAGGAGTTCGCTCCACAGGTGGTGCCGTCCGTCTGGCCAGACATCCTCGGGCGGAAGCACAAAGCGATGGCCGATGGGCTATTGACCCTTGTCTCTCCTTTGATGGTCCTTCCACAAACTGCTGTAAGGGACGGTTGACTACTGTATCTCGTGATCCGCGTGCTTTCTCACCATTGTTGCTTTCAAATCTTTCTCACAGCTGCAAAGAATTGTAATTCTAATTGATAATAAAACAATAGGAATGTTGCATTAGTCAGTTACTGGCAATCGCTAGTACTGCCATTTATCATACTCCTTAGTGTCAAATAAATATGTCGATCAAATGGAACTTTCATTATGAATTAGCAGTCGTTACATGAAAATAGTCCTGTAACAGCACAGTGGCCGACTACAAATATAATTTACTTATTATTTTCTGAAATCGAAGAGCATTGCACTTGAGCATTGTGTTGGTAGCCCTGCATAAGGCCCCACGTACGGAGACAGAGATCTCGTGAAAGATAAGTAATTTAGGTTGTAATTAATTGTAGTTGAACACTTTTAACTAATTAAATACGTTCTTTAGTGTACTCTTCAAGCTCACAATTAAAAGTTTTTCTCTTATTTGCGTACTGTTCTAGTAATCGCGAAAAGTTCGTTTGTTTACTTACTGCTGCTTAGGCCTAATTTTTCGAGTGTGCATATTTAGCGTTATACCGCAATTGGAAGTGCATTTGCTGTAGTTTAACTAATTAAATAGTTCATTAGGGTGCTTTTCAAGCTCAGCATTAAAGGTTTTTCTTTTATTTGCGTATTGTTCCAGTAATTGCGAAAAGTTCGTTTTGGTTACATTCGGCTGTTTAGGCCTAATTTTTGATCGTGCATATTTAGCGTTATACCACAAATTTAAGTGCATTTGGTAATAGTTTACTTACATATTAGTTTCCAAAACATATTTAGTGTCCTTTGGCATCTGTATTTAATATATTATCGGTATAACTTAGTAAATATCTTAACTAATTTCCAAACTTCCATGGATATTAAGTGTTTGAGCTGCAGTAGGAAAGTTAGTTCAGGGGTTTTGTGCAGCTGTTGTGACAGGTGGTTTCATTGGGGAAATTGTAGCGGCGTGGGAATTGGGGAAGCAAACGTGACTCTTCCATTCTTTTGCAGGGTTTTCTCAAGAGATAGGATTGTAGCTGAACAGAGGAGAAAATTAGATCCATTCAGACTGATTTGGATGGCGCGAGGGAGGAACTGAAGAGGCTGAGTGGTGAGGAGGGCAAACAGCGGTGGGAAGTGGTAGCTGGGAACAGGGGCCACAGAAAGAGGACAGTGTATGACAGTTTCCCAATTGACACAACCAATAGATTCGCCTTGCTACCACAGTTAAGTGATAAAGAGGCTCCAGTAGAAGTAGATGTAGTTAAGATGCAACAGAAGCTCACTAGGAAACCAACTATATCAAAAAAGTAGATAGTAAGTGGAAACTTCTGTTGCTAGGTAGCAGTCATGCAAGAGGTGTGGGACAGATTTTGCAGTAAAAGTTAGGTGACAAACTTTTTCAAGCCAAGTGCAAATCTTAGCCAAGTGGTAGAGGTGGTAGCTTCCTTGTGCAAGGGATTCACAAAGCAGGATCATGTGATGATAGTGGATGGAGTGGGAAAACAGTATTGATAGGGATCAGGGCTACAGTATTGAGTGTGACCTGGTGAAATTAGCCTCGGCAATGACCCATACCAATGTTGGGCTGGTGCCTGCTTCCGTATGGCATGATCAGCCCCAGTTGAACGGCTCTGTTAGGAGGGTAAATATGGAGTTGGATCAGTTGCGTAGGGCGGCCACTCTGTCAGACATTGGATTGGTTCCTGTCGAGGCTATTGATAGGGGAGATTTCCCAAGGCATGGCTTATTCCTCAATAGGAAAGGGAAGGGTGAACTGTCAGGGTTGTTTGCAAAATCCATAAGGGGGCACACTAGTACTCATGGATGTACCTCTTTTTTAGACTAATATCAGTTTCCAATGAGAAGTTCGGGCAGGCAGGTGCTAAAGAGGTCCAAAACTCACAAAATTCTCAAAACAGGAAAGTAAATAATAATGTTACCATATTTAACCAAAATATTGGTGGATTAAAGGAAAAAGTAGATTCTCACAAAAGTAAAGTAAAAAATAATGTTACCATTTTTCACCAAAGTATTCCGGGATTTAAGAATAAAGTAGATGAGCTCCTGGCTTGTTTACATATTGGTGGATTAAGGAAAAAAGTAGATTCTCACAAATGTAAAGTAAAAAATAATGTTACCATTTTTCACCAAAATATTCCGGGATTGAAGAATAAAGTAGATGAGCTCCTGGTTTGTTTAGATGACATTGAATCTGATAATGTAATAGATATATTATGCCTGACTGAGCATCACATTGTGGAAAAGGTAAATATCAGTGGTTATAAACTAGCTGCACATATGAGTAGAGAGAATAAGGTGAGAGGAGGAGTTGCCATATATGTCAAAAGTTATCACTGTGTAGAAAGCTTAGAGATAAAAAGTTTTGTCTAGAGCAACATATAGAAGCATGTGCCTGTGAAACTGAAGGAGGGCTCTTTTATAATTGTAACAGTATACAGGTCCCCTTCAGGAAACTTTCATTTCTTCCTAGAAAACTTGGATGCCTCGTTGTGCTATCTGTCAGATATGGGAAAGCAAATTATTATTTGTAGGGACTTCAATGTTGATTCACTGAAAGAGTGCAATAGGAAGAATGACCTGGAAGTCTTGCTCGGTTCTTTCCATTTGACATCTGTCATTAATTTTCCTGCTCCGGTAGTAAAGGACAGCAGCACATTGATAGATAACACTTTTATAGACCAAGATAGGTTTAAAATCATAAATTATTGTCCTGTATAGAATGGACTTTCTGATCATGATGCTCAGCTAGTTACAGTATATAACACATCTCCATTCAGTAATTCAAAACTACCGTCCAAAGTTGTGCGTTCAATTAATGACTCAACAATTAGAAATTTCAGAGAAAATCTTCAGCAGTTAGACTGGGATGGTGTGTACAAGGAACCCGACGCTAATTTAAAATATAAATTATTTCATGATACACTTGTAAGAGAATTTGAAAACTGTTTCCCCAAGAAAGTAGTTAAATCTAATTATAAGAAACCATGCAAAAACCTTGGCTTACTAAAGGAATAAAATATCTTGTAACCACAAAAGGGAACTGTATCTAACAACAAGAAAGAGTAATGACCCAGAAACAGCCAAATATTATAAAAACTACTGTGCTACATTAAGAAAGGTTATTAAAAAGTCCAGAAGCATGTGCATCATGTCTGAAATTAATACCTCTGATAACAAAATCAAAACAATTAGGAATATTATTACAAGGGAGACAGGGCAACCAAGAGTACAGGATGACAGCATCACCATCAAAGCGAATGGAAACTTGATAAACAACAAGCTGGAAGTCGAAAACATTTTGAATAATCATTTTTTAAATGTTGTAGAGAAAATAGGATCTAAATGTTCATTAGAAGAAGTAAGGCAGTTAATGGAAGAGGCCTTACCCACACCATTTGATACAATTGAAATTCCACCCACCTCTCCTTCTGAAATTAGGAAGATAATAAAGTCTGTCAAGAATAAAAGCTCACATGGAATTGATGGCATTTCCAGCAGGATAATAAAAGCTTGTTCCCAACAAATAAGTGGGATTCTTAGCCACATATGTAATACCTCTTTGAAGCACGGTATAGACTGAAGTATGCCATTGTTAAACGTCTGATGTCAACAACTACCACCCAGTCTCTCTTCTGACTGCCTTATCCAAAATTCTTGAAAGAGTTATATATTGTAGAGTAGCTTCACAAGTCGCATACGCCTTTACAGATCCTGCAAGGAACTGAGTATCGGGCTCGCGAAACCATCGATTCCATATTGGAATGAATGTCATAGGATCTCGACCAGCATGAGCAGTAATATCACGAAGCAATAAACCATCGTGTCAATAAGCCATGATCCTGCACTGTTTGATTGTGACATGTGCTGGTAGATGTTTGTCCTTTTCACACAAGGAATTATACTATCCTCTCACCAACAAACTGTAAAATTGTCCAAAGATCATGGCAGCACAGCAAAGTCGGCAACGTATTTTGATACTAGAGACATTATCAATGCATCGTTACAATCTGCAACAACGATTTGGAGAGGCTGAAGGAGACATGCCCTCTCTCTCAGCACAGCAGCAGCCTCGCACGGAGGTCAATATAGAGCCGACCGAAGAAGTACTCTGCCGCAATTCATGTCCTCGGCAGAAACAGCCAACATCATCGGTAGAACTTAAGACTAAATCAAGTGTCAGACGAAAATGTACTTTTGTAAATATTTAATGCTCTAACCGACAATTAGTGCAACAAGCGATGCTTAAATAGTCTGACAGCTGTAAGTTATCAACTACTCCTGTAGTAAAGGATTGTATTGAGCTAAGTTACTAATTTCATTCATTCTTGTAACAAAGTGAAATTGTATTTCAGATGTTGTAGATCAGGTTGTGACTCGACGATTGTAGTTTCGTCTGATCATAACACAAACAACATTCAATTACATTTTCTGAACTAGAAATCTGCTGAAATATTTTTCGTTATCTACAGAATGTAGGTGACTCTGTATTGTTGCACTGAAATGCTAATATTTCGCATTTCCAAGCATGTAGTACACTTCCTTCCAAGTTGGAGCTTATTTCGTGGGGCCTTTGTGGTGCTGCAGTTTTAATGTAGTTTCTACTCGCTCTGTCCCATTTTTGGATAGCTCCTGTGCATCAGACACAAGTGCAGAGTACAGGAAATTGTAGCATGTGCGCCAACACTGGCCCCCTGGCCTGTGGGAAAGAGGGTCACGCCTCGTCTGCTAGGCGCGGTGCGGCCGGCGCCCGGCGTGCGGTGCTGTGCGGTGCGTCCTATGACCTTTAGGGGCGCGTGCGCAGTCGATAACCCGCTGCCAGAGCAGAGCAGAGAGCTGTACCCGCACCCCGCACCCCTCCCTGCCACATCCCATCCCCCCACCCCATACCCACTGGCCGGCAAAGCGCGGCGCGGCGCGGCGCGTCCGTTTTTACGACACGGCTGCCGCTCCGGTCCCTCGGGACGGACGCTCAGCGCCTCTGGTGGCGCGGCCGCAAATTACCCGCTGTCAACTCGGCGGGCTGGCCCGCTTCCCTATCCCTATCCCTATCCCTTCTGTGTCCGGCCCTGTCCTGTCGGTGCCCAAACAAAGCTTCCGTCCCGATGCTACTGTGTGGGCGGCCGGTGCGGCCCCGATACAAAGTGCCGCAGTGGCGTGCACACGGCACGTTTTTATTTCCTGTTTCGCCGCCGAAACGAGGCCACCCTATGCCCGCCGTCGCCTAAATCACCGTGTAGCGACACTGTCGTTTCGCGTTATTATGGAAAGCGGCTGTCGGACAGACCCTCCGACGTTTGCACTGTACACGGACGTCGTTGCCGCACAACTAACCTGCCCATCACTTCCTCTAACAATAGGAACTCCAACAAACACACTGAGTTGCCTGTATCCCCGGAAGCTTAGGAGTCGATGATATTTACGGGCCCGAACCAAACAGCAAATTGTTACGATGAAGAATAAAGCGAACAGAGTGGTCCATATCATATACCTCTGGGACAGCCCACATTTTTCTTCCTCGATACTTCAACTACTAGACGTTTGCCTACTAAGGTGCGCATCTCTTTCTTAGCGTTCCCAGAATTCTTCGGCCTGCCGGAATATAATTTCTGACTTTAAAAGGTAAGTCTGCCGCATTTTATTCTGTCTAGATGTTCACTCCATTTTTTACTTTTGTCCTCAGTTTTTTTCCTTCATTAAATGTGTTCAAATTCTTTCTCATGTCACTGTTTCTTAAACCGTCTACTCTGATATAACTCTTCACAGCCCTAATAAATCTCACTTTAGTAGGCTGCTTGTCACTTTTCAACAATTTTAGACGACCCAGGACTCACTTTCGTGTTGTAATGACGACTGCTTTACAAATCTATACCGCTAGTATTTTTCATCTGTTTATGAAGGAACTGTTTTTCGGCACTTATTTCCTAATTTTTGTGCTTTCTTGTCCATATCTTACTCATACTCGTAATTGACAACACAGTATCAGATACTTTATGGAGTTTTTTTATTACTGTGTTTTATGTGGGAAAGTGGCTTTGTGTAATTCGCTGAGTGCTGCAAAAAGAACCATGTTGCACAGTTACATATTCTCATTTAAGATTTTCTTTTCTTGTATCACTGATTTTCGTATAAGTTAGTTCTCCTCTATTGCGAGGTTTTGATAGGGACTATTACTATCTGTGAGGATTTCAAGAACATTCTGAAAGATGTTTGTGTAGTGTTATTATTATACGTCATCATGTAAGAAAGGGGAGTGTGTACTGTTACTTTTCAAGGCTCTGAGGTGTTCAGAACATCTCGTTTTGAAATTTCTGTATGTTTGGGCCATGTAGAGAGACTGGCATGAACTACAACTTAACTCATATATTCCAGCTACGAAAAGTTCTTTTTGTGGAGACGTTCTAAGTGTTCAGAATTTTCTGTGCTATCTTGTTTGTGCGGACTGATACTTGTAGCCCTTGTTTCATCAGAATGTTCCCCACCCTATGGACATTTTTGTTGCTATATGTTAATGTTTGGCATGCTGTGTATTTTTTAAGTTGTTCCTGGTTCCTGTGTTTGTGTTCCTGGTTCTTTATTACGGACGGTAATTTATTAATTTTTTTAATTTGCTTATTTTACGTTGTTGTTCAGTTTGTTTATTATCTGGCGTATTGTATTTAGTTCCTGTGTGTAAGTGAATCTGTCCAGTGGAGTTCTTTTAAACCTGTACGGCATTTATCACAAACACGAATGTTTGTGAATCTGTGGGTGATTCCGAACGGTTCTGAATGGCTGTACTCGAGGCTGTCGATTTCCTGAATTTTCGAAAAACGTATTTCTTGATGACGCTGTGTGTGGTGATTTCTAAGAAATTGAGTTTCATGCCCGATTCTGTCTCAGTGGTGAACTGTCTTTCACACTTAACTGTGCTTATGTCACTTACAGTTGTTTAATTTCGGCGTCTGTTTCATCTGTCAAGCAGCAGATGTCGTCCACATCATGGAACCAGTTTGTCCACACAATAGGACCAGTATATGACTTTATATTGTTTTGGAACTATGACTTCACTGAATATTTTATTTTCAGTGTGGTTTAGAAATATGGTTGAAAGTAGACCATTGATGGGTGAGCCTGCTGTTAGCCTTCTTTTTGCAGATAGAACACCTTGTTAGAGCTAATGTACGAAGTATATATATATACACACAACACATAGGACCTCCACCAGTAACATCACACCACAGTAACCCTCACGAAACATCGGTAATTTTCGCCACACCAAACAGAAGCAAAACGATGAACAATTGACAGCTAAATAAAATAGGAGCGCTCAGTGACTATGGCCACGTGAGTGAGCCAGATCAATTTTGCGAAAAATATGTCTGAAGAAATTGTGAGACAGAAATACATAGAAAAATTTGTGAAAGCAGTCTCGATCTAACTAGGCTCATTTCAGACACGACCTCCTTAGCGAGAAATTCTACTTTATAATCCAACTACTGCTTTATAATCTAACATGTTACAATTTACTGCACCTCATACCTGTTAAAATGTGTTCCATGTGTCGTCCGATTACATGGATGCAATTTATGTGATGTGTCTTCGCCAGTCGACGCAGCTGGAGCTGGCGCTCCAAGACAGTTTCCGACTGGCGCCATGGGCGGTGCTTTGAAGCTCGCCTCGAGCCCCAAGCGCGGCCCAATCGGCAACCTCCGCGCCGCCACCAATGATATGAACTACCACGTTGTGATAAGCAGTGGCCACGAACAGCAACGTACAGTATATGTTCAGCATTGGCCATTGACAGCTCTAGTATGGAGTTCTACTGTTTCTCTTCATAGTTTGTAGTGAAGATCAGCCGGTGAGACTTGGTCTACGAATGATATTGCCTTCAGTTTTCTCATAGGGACAAGTGTTTACTACAGAGATTTACAGAGTGGCACCCAGAACGGACATAGCCTTTTAACATAGTATTCAGTAACGCATGCCTTGACAGGCCACTGCTCAGTAGTACCCGCCCACAAGCACATCCAACGAGTTGCTGTACAACTTACGTACCGCAGAGCAGCAAAGTGAATATGTGTGTGTGTCACTAATGTTTGTTTTTCACCGTCACAGTTCTTAGGTCCACGTCGGAGCTGCTAAACCTAATACGACGTGTGCGAACTGTTGTACCCAGAAGACCTGTACACAGCATTACAAATTGTTTCAGACATCCCCCAGATTATCTCGTAAAAATGCTGCAATAGTTCTTCGACCGAATCAGTGGGAGAGTTGGGTGCACTTCACTTTTGAGATGACTAAAGGTAGAAAAATACAGTGTGTATTAAAAAGAATCATCCGAAACTAATAAACTAATACAATTAATTTTTTTTTGAAGAACGGGAAACTCAAAAAGTTTTTTTTTATACCCTTTCATAAGTGTTCAATATGCTTCGCTTGAAATGCACGGCATATCTCATTGAGGTATTCAAACTGTTCCCACACTGCAAATAATCCCATACAGTCAGGTCCGGTGACCTGGGAGGCCAGTAATGTACGACTGAATCATTTGGTCCAGTGCGATCTATCCATCATTCAGTAATCATTAGATTTAAAAATTCCTGCACTTCCAGATGCCAGTGTGGTGGTGACCCATACTGTAGGTAAATGAAGTCATTCGGATCAGTCCCAAACTGAGGGACAAGCAGGTTCTCAAGCATATCGATATATGTGCCTCCTGTAACAGTGTCCTCGGCAAAGAAAAATGGACAATACACCTTTTCCCGTGAAACTACACAAAGCACGTTAAGTTTTAGAGAGTCTCTCTTATATTGTACAACTTAATGTGTTGTTCGGTTCCCCATATCTTCTCATTATGATGGTTCATCTTCCCATATAAATATAATTTTGTCTCGTCGTTAAACAGTAAGAGTGGAAGAAAACTGTCATCCTCCATCTTATCAAGAACGAAATTACGGAAATCCACACACTGTTGTTTGCCACCTTCACGAAGAGGTTGCAGGAGCTGAATTTTGTGCGGTTTCATGTGTAAACGTCGACGCAACACACGCCAGACGGATATCGGGGGCATGCTGAGCTGTCAAGCTGCACGGCGAACAGATCTCTGTGGACTCCTTGTGAAACTATGACAGGATGCGTTCGACGTCTGTGTCAGACACTCGGGGACAGCCCGGCGATTTGTATTTGCACAAACAATCTGTTTCTCGCAATTTTTCATGCCATTGTCTAATGCTCTGTGCTGTAGGAGGATCCACACCATACCTAGTACCGTCACGCTGAACAGTTATTACTGACCCGCTCTGCGCAAAACGTAGAACACAAAACGCTTTTAAATCGGATGATTATTTTTGATACACCCTGTACTGTATCATATCAATGCAGAATCGCCCCACGCTTGACGCAGGGATAACTGCTGACAAACTGGAGTTAAATACACTCCTGGAAATGGAAAAAAGAACACATTGACACCGGTGTGTCAGACCCACCATACTTGCTCCGGACACTGCGAGAGGGCTGTACAAGCAATGATCACACGCACGGCACAGCGGACACACCAGGAACCGCGGTGTTGGCCGTCGATTGGCGCTAGCTGCGCAGCATTTGTGCACCGCCGCCGTCGGTGTCAGCCAGTTTGCCGTGGCATACGGAGCTCCATCGCAGTCTTTAACACTGGTAGCATGCCGCGACAGCGTGGACGTGAACCGTATGTGCAGTTGACGGACTTTGAGCGAGGGCGTATAGTGGGCATGCGGGAGGCCGGATGGACGTACCGCCGAATTGCTCAACACGTGGGGCGTGAGGTCTCCACAGTACATCGATGTTGTCGCCAGTGGTCGGCGGAAGGTGCACGTGCCCGTCGACCTGGGACCGGACCGCAGCGACGCACGGATGCACGCCAAGACCGTAGGATCCTACGCAGTGCCGTAGGGGACCGCACCGCCACTTCCCAGCAAATTAGGGACACTGTTGCTCCTGGGGTATCGGCGAGGACCATTCGCAACCGTCTCCATGAAGCTGGGCTACGGTCCCGCACACCGTTAGGCCGTCTTCCGCTCACGCCCCAACATCGTGCAGCCCGCCTCCAGTGGTGTCGCGACAGGCGTGAATGGAGGGACGAATGGAGACGTGTCGTCTTCAGCGATAAGAGTCGCTTCTGCCTTGGTGCCAATGATGGTCGTATGCGTGTTTGGCGCCGTGCAGGTGAGCGCCACAATCAGGACTGCATACGACCGAGGCACACAGGGCCAACACCCGGCATCATGGTGTGGGGAGCGATCTCCTACACTGGCCGTACACCACTGGTGATCGTCGAGGGGACACTGAATAGTGCACGGTACATCCAAACCATCATCGAACCCATCGTTCTACCATTCCTAGACCGGCAAGGGAACTTGCTGTTCCAACAGGACAATGCACGTCCGCATGTATCCCGTGCCACCCAACGTGCCCTAGAAGGTGTAAGTCAACTACCCTGGCCAGCAAGATCTCCGGATCTGTTCCCCATTGAGCATGTTTGGGACTGGATGAAGCGTCGTCTCACGCGGTCTGCACGTCCAGCACGAACGCTGGTCCAACTGAGGCGCCAGGTGGAAATGGCATGGCAAGCCCTTCCACATGACTACATTCAGCATCTCTACGATCGTCTCCATGGGAGAATAGCAGCCTGCATTGCTGCGAAAGGTGGATATACACTGTACTAGTGCCGACATTGTGCATGCTCTGTTGCCTGTGTCTATGTGCCTGTGGTTCTGTCAGTGTGATCATGTGATGTATCTGACCCCAGGAATGTGTCAATAAAGTTTCCCCTTCCTGGGACAATGAATTCACGGTGTTCTTATTTCAATTTCCAGGAGTGTACGTGCAGTTTTTGCTCGTCAGCACAGATTCGAGTCTTCCTGTGGGCATGGTAACGTCCGCAGGTGATTTGGGAGACGGACCAGCACTGGACGTACGAGTAAACGCAGTCATTTATTCAACGCTTCATGATCATCCAGCAAGTGCAGTCATTCAAGTGCATATCCTTATTCACTTAATATTCCGCACTGAACAGCAGGCAATGACATGCGGCGAGCGGTGTGCTCGGGCTGTCCGGTTTGAGGGGGGGGGGGGCTGAAACAGGAGGGTGTGGTCACACTGCGGTCACCAGCAGCCAGCAGGTCTTCTTTGCTGAAGAATATCACAGCGTCCCAGCTAGTAGGCGACAGCGTTTCCCGGAGTCAATCTGTGGACTGCTGCTGAAGAACATGGGCAGCTGTTGCGGCGTTGTGTGCCCGGGCTAGGCCAACAGGCAGAGGTCCCAGCTTAGCGTCCTGTTATTAGCTGAAGAGGTAAGGCGACAGCGCCGACTGATACAGATTGGGCCCCATTTACAGCCCAGCTGGTCAAACAATGTTCAGCCGTTGATGAATATTGCTTTTCCCTGCTGACTCATCGGTAGCAGCGGTGTTTATGTGTCACGTCAAAGCATCTGCAGTGTTAATATCCAGAAGCAGTGGTGGTGGCAGTAAGGTTGGCCAAGCTGACTCGATTACGTGGCGCCAGGCTGTTGGCTGGTTGATGCACTCATGGTCTGACGACACAGTAGCTGATCACCCAATTCAGTGACCAGCTTACGCTGTCTGGTTGCGGTCACGTTGCAATGCTTGGCTCTTACTTCTCCTTCAGGTTCTTCTACAGTTTTATCTGTTAGAGTTCTTAGAACTGAGGAGAGACTATTTCGAAGGATAAGGTACAGATCCCGCTCGACGTATCCATCACAGGTCGATTAGCTTCCTTAGATCTGTTACATCAGCAGTAAAAAGTGTTGATACCTCTTGATACTTGTACCACATTATCCAACCATGGGCCTTGGGTGAAATTTCAGCCCATTAAATGGGGACTATGTCTAAAAGATTATAAACTCAGGTGACGGAAGTTATGAGATACTCCTAATACTCCTAATACATCTGCTACCCGGCTTAGTACAGCAGTTCGGAATGACATGGACGCAACAAGTCGTTGGATGCCTCCTGCAGATGTAGTGAGCCATGTTTGCCTCTATCGCCGTCATTAATTGCGAAAGTATTGCCAGTGTAGGATGATGTGCACGAACTAACCTCTCGATTATGTCGCATCAGTTTTCGATGAGATTCATCCCAGGCGATCTGAGTGTCCGAATAATTCGCTCGATTTGTCCAGAATGTTCTCCAAACCAATCGTGAACATCTGTCGCCCAGTGACATGACATTGTTGTTTGGGAACATGAAGTCAGTGAATGGCTGAAAATGTTCTCCAAGTAGCCCAACGTAACCATTTCAAGGCAATGACAGGTTCAGTTGGACCGGAGGACCCAGTACATTACAATTAAACACTGACCACATCATTATGGAACCACAAGCTGCCTGCACCGTACCTTGTTGAAACCTGGGTCCATGGCTTCTTGGAGTATGTTCCACACTCGAAAGCTACTATCAGCTCTTAACAACGTGAATCGGGACTCTTCTGATCTGGCCACGGTTTTCAAGTCGTCTATGGTCCAACTGACACTGTCTCGATCGCAGGAGAGACTCTGCAGGCGATGCCACTCGCGTCGGTTGGTCGCTGCCATAGCCCATTGACGCCAAATTTCTCCACGCTGTCCTAAATTATACATTCGTCGTACGTCCCACCTTGAGTTCCGCGGTTATTTCACGTAGAGTTGCTTGTCTGTTAGCACTGACACTTTTTACGTAAAGGCCATTGGGCACTGCGTTGTTAGTGGTGGAAGATAATGCCTCATATTTGGTACCCTCGGCACACTCTTGACGCTCTGGATCTCGGAATAGTGAATTCCCCAATGCTTTTCGAAATGGAATGTCCCATGCGTGTCACTCCAACTATCATTCCGCGGTCAAAGTCTGTTAATTCCCGTCGTACGGTCATAATCACGTCGGAAACGCTTTCACAAGAATCGCCTGAGTACATATGACAGCTCCGCCAACACACTGCCTGTTTAACCTCGTCTACGCGGTACTACGGCTATCTGTTTATGTGCATATCGCTATCCCATGTCTTTTTGTCTACTCAGTGTACTTCACATACATTTGCACCGATTGTGACAGTGTATCATATAGAAGTCAGTGGCGGCTCGAAACCTCACATCTGGGGCTTTCTCAAAAACAATTCGTTTGCGGACCTGTGTTTACTGCAAAGTTTTTTCTTCTGTTATCGTATATTTTACCTCCGCCAGTTTTTGATATTGACTATGATGCACTGTGTATTGAAATGGATGTATGTGCCTTTAATCATAGCTCTGGAATGCCTAGACGAATTTCAACAGACGTTGCTGCACATTAGACATAATAACAGCGACACGTTATTTGTCGGGCAGGGACGGAGAAACATGAAATGACTGTAGCAGTTTCGATCGAACTTGGTATGCACCTGTCGGAAAACAGAAATTGTTGGGATGAAGGTGTGAATTAGGTTCAAATGGCTCTGAGCACTATGGGACTTAACATCTGAGGTCATCAGTCCCCTAGAACTTAGAACTACTTAAACCTAACTAGCCTAAGGACATCACACACATCCATGCGCGAGGCAAGATTCGAACCTGCGACCGTAGCAGTCACGCGATTCCGGACTGAAGCGCCCTAACCGCACGGCCACCGCGGCCGGCTGTGAATTAGGTAGCGCGTCATCGAGAGCTAGTGTTGATGGAATTGAAGATGTTCTCTTATAACTGCCTGACACGGAAATATTGGTCATGTCGCTTGGTTACCTTATTTTCCTGTGACTTAGCAAACTGACGAATGAAAATGTGACGCTGGTAGGGGTTTAACGCTCCGTCATCAACGCAGACGACAGAAATGAACCCACAGAACGGATTTCGGGGGACAGTTACGTAATTCTGGAAATTTCAGACGCAGCTAGTATGGAGTTTTTGTTTTAAATTTTCCTGATAGCAGATGGCTGTAAAGTTATTCATTTTAAAGTCCATGTAACATGCAATAAAAAGGTAATTTCCCGAATATCAAAGTAAAGATTCCAGGTATACGTTCCTGGAGCGGAAGAAACGCAGAATCTATCTAAATGCAGATAACCCAGCGAAGAAAGGGATCGCGTAAACCGATTTAAGAAAAGGCTTAATTGCGAAAGAAATTTCGCCGTGTAATAACCGAGTTCTTTCTCATGGAAGGTATCACTTTTAGAATATTGTAGAGTTATTCGTAACATTATCTTGTAATACCACTCAACTTTAGGTTGTAAGTACACAACTAGTGGTAGTTACGTGGCTGTAACAGTTCCAAAGGGCACAAGCGCCGCGAAACTGAATATTGAAAAGTTTTTCCTCTTCTGCAAGACATGGAGTGTGCTTTCACAATTGGAATCCTACATATATTAACGAAAAATGTTCAAAATTAATTTTTCGATCTACGATATAGAAATGAAAGTCACCTCTACATTGCTCGTCGAATCAGGTACGACAGGTTGTGAAGATGTGTGACCTGGAACGGAATGAGGGATGTTTATATGCACATTTAATGTTCGTAATTGGGGCCGAGCCTCAATGAAATGGAACGAACAAGTACAATCAGCAGTGGGGTGGGCGAATGGATGAATTACACTTGTTTGGCGGGTTCTGTCAAACTGCATACAAGAAGCTCCTCGTGAGATCAGTCTTAGAGTATTTGTTTCTACATGTTTGGACGCTGTCCTCATTCTGCAAGACTAGCTAGCTACATCGTATAAATGGGAAGCAATTTTAAAAGACGATATAAGCAACACACGGAATTAAAGACGTTAAAAGTAGGAAGAAAATCCATCTTTGCAGCTCACCTCATGGAAGAGAATCACGCGGCGAACAACGTATAAAATACCCCCGTTTTCCTTCATACACTGGAGTACGGATACTTTATGGGCACATGTGAAGAATTAGAAATCTACGTCCACCTGAAAAATATCCAAGGAAAAGACGCTCAACGAGCAATGCACACCTAAAAGCACCGGTATCTTCGACGTCTACCATCCTGTTATTTCATTTGAAGGCACTCCAAAAGCCGTATCTAGATGTTTGTCAACAGGGCCTGTAAGTAGTGCATGGTGCGTCCAACGAACGCTAACAACGTCTGCAGTTTCCTGTAGTTCTACTCTTACACGATAGAGGGCATAATTTTACACCCGACTTACATGCCCCGTCCACTGCAACTAGTTTATTATTTTATTAAATCTAAAATATTTTTTAGTCTTTTGTTGGTAGACGCGGCAGTTTGAAATTTTCGAATATATCTGAACAGAAATCCTCTCAAAGCCGAAGCATGCAAAAATCCTTATTGTATTGAATTTGTGGAACCCCAGTCTCATGAAAAGTAACTTGTGTCAGAATTAACTGTGGGTCAGATTCACTCTTAAGAATCAGCGCAGGATTAAATGTGTACAACGGATTAAATCAACGCCCTAAGAGAATGCGGTTGTAGTGGCAGCAGCGGCGGTTATCGATATCTAGTAACGGTGGTACTACCTTTGGGGTTACGTGGTGGTGTTTCTGTGTGTGTCGTGTGAGTCGGCAGTTCGATGGGGGACGGATGAGTAGCCAGGTCCGCACTACGCAGGAACATGCCGGGACCATTGGCGGCACACATGCACTGCCGGTTGGAAGGGCTGTAGTCGCGAGGGGTACAACCTCGTTGTCAACTGGACCCAGGAAGTTAAGCTGAGTGGACTTTAATTCAAATAGTGAAACCTCCACCTTTGTAAGATCTCGTCACTATCTTGCTTGTTGCTGCTCACAGTGTCACTGAGATGAAGAGAAGCGAGTGGAGTGTTTGGGGAAGGCGAACCTAATTAGCCTTCCTCCACTTCTTATTATTAATTGTTGAATTCCATATGTTATTATCTTTGAAGTTCAACCAGTGGTATTTTTTCCTGCCAGGTGGCCACTAACGCCCCTGTTACCTGCCCTGGAGCTCAGTGTATGTTACAGCAGTGTACTATTCCTCACCTTGCCGCTGCTGTCCGGTAAGGCGTGTAGTTCGACAGCTTTTTGATTTGTGGACCAGGTGGTGTTTTCTTTTCCCTACTCTGGTAGCAGTTGTTCCTTTCTGCTTCCAGATGCTCCAAACACCGGAATTTTAAGACTTAGTGCTGACCGCCAGTTCCGTCTTGGTTGTGTTATTCCATCGTTGCATTGGTCATCCGACGCTATGTGGATTCGGCAAATGATTACTGGTCATGCGTTTAAACAACCACTAGTCTGAGCTACCATCTCTTGAAGTGAACGCAACTCTTGGCTGCCCGTCTCATCGCTTGCGAAGTTTTGAGGGACTTTCCCTGGTCGATCCTTGGAGCAACGTCTGTGCCCCACCTCCTTTCCCATTGGTTTGGTCAGATTTTATGATTTTTTAAAACTGATAACTGAAATTTCAATTTTGTAGATGTTTAACTGGTTCTTAAAGCATTGCTGTTCAAGCCTTCAGCCTTGAAATAGTTTTAAAATAATTACTATAAGGGCCTTCAGCCGAGAAATAGTATTGCATTTGTTGTCATTAAGGCCTTCAATCGTGGAACACCTCTTAATTTACTGCCACCTTTTATTTGTTGTTGTTTCAAAAAAGGTTCAAATGGCTCTGAGCACTATGGAACTTAACATCTGAGGTCATCAGTCCCCTAGAACTTATAGCTACTTAAACCTAACTAACCTGAGGACATCAAACACATCCATGCCCGAGGCAGGATTCGAACCTGCGACGCTAGCAGTCGCGCGGTTCCGGACTGAAGCGCCTAGAATCGTTCGTCCACACCAGCCGGCCCTGTTGTTGTTTCCAAACAAAGTGTACGCCATTGAAAAATAAACTAAGTAATAGTAATTGGTTACGGCCCCGTCCACAATCGCAACTCAATCCTGCTTTCCTTGGTACCAGGCCTCATTGAGCGTACTCTCAATTTTTTAAAACAAAAATGTTGAATAAATAAAGAAAAGAAAGCTTAAGATTTATTTATTTCATGAACAGTAAGATACTGATGTCGATATAACTGATATAAACCAAAGAATGGTTGGCAAAGTTTATTGGTGGGAAATAGGAGTTTGCTATACATCGTTTCCCCGTCCTAATGAATTTACCGCATCTGGCCTATGCGTTAATAACAGTGATTGTGTGTCTTGAAAAAGGAATTGAAGTTCTCCATGGAACTGTAAATTTACTGTCAAAAATGCGTAGGCTAAACCGAAAGTGATGTTAAACACCTTTGTCCAAAGCCTTATCGCTGCAAGACACTCTCACCATACTCGTTGACGTAACGCGAGTAGACTGCTGATGGATTGACTGGCAGCCATCAAGTGCGCACGTAGAACTGTTCTACCGTGTACTCCAAGTCTGACCACCCTCAAACCCTGCCATAGTGGAGAGCTGCTTTTTAAAGTCTTCTGTCCCGGCTGAGACGGAAGCCAAAACACTCCCATCTTGTTTTGCTCATACGGGCAAGACCATATTTTCAATAAGAATGAAAACTCTGTGTTTCGCAGCTAGAAAATGTCATCCACCAATCCTTAAAGAGTTACGATTTCTCCGTCAGTGGCATAGTTGGTTTGTTGTTAAAACCGGATTATCTCAAATATCCGGACTAAGCAACCACCTTCACACATTGTGGAATACATACTGCAGCGTTACTCAGCCTGTCCACAAGTGACCCTCGTGTGACGAAACGGGATGCCCTCGAATATTAACCTAACTAGAAATGGCCATATACTTATAATAAAAGTGGAGAAAGCTTCCTACATCTCCCCCGATATCTCACATAATTTTCAGGTAAGTGAAACCAAGGTTATTTAACTCTTCCCAGGATTAACTGAGTATCACGTACAAACGCAGAAGCAACGCTCATAAAACTACAGCGGGATGGGTATTAACGTTCGTTCCAAAATCGAAGGTTTCTCCGAGCACACTGGCTACTTGTCGTTGGCAGCTATCTACTAAGGCTGCACAATGTTCCTATTTGCTTAACACAAGACAATAATTAATATGAAAATAGGCACTGTGCAAGGCAACATGGGAATTCAGAAAATAACACTCACGAACAACGTAAATAGGTGTATACGTTTATTTAAACATTAACAACAAATAGAGAGTGATGACTTTGATAGTAATTGCAATAATGAGAACGCGATAGGAAGAACGAGACTTGCATAGAAATGGATTCCGAAATACAGAAATTTATTCAAACCACGAAACTGATATTAATCTTTATTTTAAAAATGTACCAGAAAATTCTGTTCGAAATTAAGTGGAACTTCAGTACTTGAAAGGCAGTAACAGCGAAGAGCTCACATAAGTTTAACACAAAAATTTAATGCAAAGCAGTTTGCAGTGATAGTTTGCGAGGGTTTAACTTTCCAGGTATATAGTCAACCTTCACTTAGCTTGTCGTGTCGGTGAGTCGTCGACGCCCGCGTTGTTGGTCTATAATCCTTAAGTGTGCAATCCAGTAATAACGTCATTCCGCTAATCCTCTTGGCCGTAACGGCCTGCGATGGTTGCAACAGCAACGTGCGGTGTTTCTAAGTTCCTTTCAGTTTGCGTGTCTATATCCAGCGACGTAGATGAGAAATGTTTCATGGTATTTGCAAGGGACGTATGCTGACCTTGTAACATTCATTATCCATTTGTAGGCGAAGTTTTGAATTTTTGTTGCCAGTTCGTTCCTGGCTCGCAGCATCTCACAGTCCCACGGTCCGCAATGAGAAAGCACATTAGTATCTTTTTAATTTGATTTAACAGGCCGCAGTACGTGCTAAACTATCCGTACTGCATAATAGAATAACCGTAGTCTCATATTAGTCACACGCCGATATGCGCATGGCGTATTCAAGATCAATGTGCTGAATATCAATTCACGACAAGAAAACTCATTGCGGTATTTCCAGTTTAATTGGACGATCAGTGGTATATATTAAAGTCTGCGGTGTCTACAATGAAATTCATACACGTATGGTATCCAAGCGACTCGGAAATCTGCACATCCTAGTTTTTAGATTAATGTGCCGAGTGGCAGGTCTGTGGGTTTTTAGCTCCTTATCTACAATGCACACCGAAATCACAAAAGCACATCAGAGATCAAACACTCATTAAACCAGCCACACACAGTACACTTGCATTCATGCCACATGACGATCACCCCCTGTTCTCGCACCAGACCCTTTGGGTTTCTCTGTCAACCCATCGATATGTTTATGTAGCTCAGCCTGTCTCGTTTACCATTACACTTTCAAATATTCAATTGTATCTATTTACAATTTCATGTAAAACTACCACTTCATGTTGTTCTGTTCATGGGAAAGAGTTCTGCGTAATACGTTAGTAAACGTGCAAAAATCAAAAAATGAAAATAACAATTCCATTAAGAGCAATTCCATGACCTAAACGGAAACTAAGTTTTACATAGAAACAAAGCAAACAAAACTCATTCATAAAAAGTATTTCATAGCGAGAAAATAAATTAGAAAATAAGGGAAAAGAGAGCACAGGAGAAAGAAAAAACATCTGTGTCGTACTGTAGTGTTAGCTTCACAGTAGGCAGATACAGAACACCACATAGTAAACCCCCTAACATACTCTGCAGTTTGTGATGCCTCATGCCTGTTGTTATCTTGTTGATGTATTTTCGACGTTGTGTAGTACCCTGAAGAATAGTGCAGAGGGATTAGAAAGTAAGGACTAGAGTTTTTCATTTTTATAATTAGCTTATTAGACAAGGAATATAACGTCAGTTGGGTACGAAAGGCATAGGAAATTTTAAAAAAAAAGCAGTGTTAAAGATTCATAATGCCATTCACATCAAGCAGCTTACAGAAACCAATAAAGAACTGAAATGCGTTTGAGTTTCTTTTCAAATGGAAACGTAGACCAGACAGGCAATCACTGTACCATTCACTTAGCATGTACAGAGGAGTGACTCTAGTTAATATTGATATCGTTACAGAGGAAATTCACATCTTTGAAGTGAATATCGAACTGTATTGAGCTAATGGTCAAATCTACTATCACTTATTACGAACTAGATAGAATAAAATCTTAGTCCTTTGAATAGGCTCCATTGCAATGCCAGCCTCCTACAAGTTAGATTTAAATTTGACACCTGCCGGCAGTATCAGTGTCCCATAGATCCAGCCTATCCCCATACTTTCCTGTGACTAAAGGGAGTCGCAACAACGTCTTCATTTCTCCACCATTGAATATGCGTTTAGTGTGAATAGGTGGGAGAGTACAAGATGCTGACAAATGCCTGCTTCGTCAGCCGTGTGGTGTGTCAAAATACTGGTCGCAACTCATGTGAAGTGCGCAATTGTTGTTACTATTTTTTTTTCAACGAGCTACAAGTCTTTACGTATTTCGACTTCACCCTCTAACAAAATCACATTAAAAGAACGTGGATACACGTCAACTTCCTATGTGGAACCACGTCATGGTACTTCTTAGTGGTACAGCTGCACACTGGAAACTGACAAAATACAGAGACACACAAGTCGTCATTTTTAAGGAGCTGCATCTGTGGATGAAATTGGAAAATTCGTAAGTATACAGGGCGTATCGTCATTAATAATTTTATCTGGCAGCTGCTAAAGTATACGATAACGGAGGCAAAAAAGTTCTAGGAGCCGGCTAGTCGTTTGCGAGAGACTTGTGAACGTGTGACTACGAGCCGGCCCTGACCAAAGTGTGAAATGTGGTCAAAATCGGTACACATACATTTTAAAATTGTACTTCTCTATTACTTCCCAGTGTGGGCTCAAAATTAGCCGTAGCTCTTGATCGGGGACTGTGGTGCACGTACGATGGGCACCGGAACAGATTGTTGCTGATGTAAAACGATGTATAACGCACCAATATGTTCCAAGACGGGTAGTTTTAGCAGGGCCTGTACTGCGGCCTCTACTATCACGAAGTGTATGAAACCCACGTTGGTATTGTTGAAGAGCTAGAGCAGAGTACTGTGCATTCTTGTCAGGATTTACAAGATGATCCGGGAGTGCCTGAAATTCGTGACTCTCTGCAGAGACGCAGGCAATATTGAATATGAAGACGAGAACAGTACGTGAAGGTACGAATTTAAAGGAAACTATCATTTGATGCGATGGAGTGAGAGTATGTATCGCATGTAAGGGCCCAGGATGATATTTATGCCCAACTAGATGTGGCCTTAATTGAATACATATACACTCCTGGAAATAGAAAAAAGAACACATTGACACCGGTGTGTCAGACCCACCATACTTGCTCCGGACACTGCGAGAGGGCTGTACAAGCAATGATCACACGCACGGCACAGCGGACACACCAGGAACCGCGGTGTTGGCCGTCGAATGGCGCTAGCTGCGCAGCATTTGTGCACCGCCGCCGTCAGTGTCAGCCAGTTTGCCGTGGCATACGGAGCTCCATCGCAGTCTTTAACACTGGTAGCATGCCGCGACAGCGTGGACGTGAACCGTACGTGCAGTTGACGAACTTCGAGCGAGGGCGTATAATGGGCACGCGGGAGGCCGGATGGACGTACCGCCGAATTGCTCAACACGTGGGGCGTGAGGTCTCCACAGTACATCGATGTTGTCGCCAGTGGTCGGCGGAAGGTGCACGTGCCCGTCGACCTGAGACCGGAGCGCAGCGACGCACGGATGCACGCCAAGACCGTAGGATCCTACGCAGTGCCGTAGGGGACCGCACCGCCACTTCCCAGCAAATTAGGGACACTGTTGCTCCTGGGGTATCGGCGAGGACCATTCGCAACCGTCTCCATGAAGCTGGGCTACGGTCCCGCACACCGTTAGGCCGTCTTCCGCTCACGCCCCAACATCGTGCAGCCCGCCTCCAGTGGTGTCGCGACAGGCGTGAATGGAGGGACGAATGGAGACGTGTCGTCTTCAGGGATGAGAGTCGCTTCTGCCTTGGTGCCAATGATGATCGTATGCGTGTTTGGCGCCGTGCAGGTGAGCGCCACAATCAGGACTGCATACGACCGAGGCACACAGGGCCAACACCCGGCATCATGGTGTGGGGAGCGATCTCCTACACTGGCCGTCCACCACTGGTGATCGTCGAGGGGACACTGAATTGTGCACGGTACATCCAAACCGTCAACGAACCCATCGTTCTACCATTCCTAGACCGGCAAGGGAACTTGCTGTTCCAACAGGACAATGCACGTCCGCATGTATCCCGTGCCACCCAACGTGCTCTAGAAGGTGTAAGTCAACTACCCTGGCCAGCAAGATCTCCGGATCTGTCCCCCATTGAGCATGTTTGGGACTGGATGAAGCGTCGTCTCACGCGGTCTGCACGTCCAGCACGAACGATGGTCCAACTGAGGCGCCAGGTGGAAATGGCATGGCAAGCCGTTCCACAGGACTACATCCAGCATCTCTACGATCGTCTCCATGGGAGAATAGCAGCCTGCATTGCTGCGAAAGGTGGATATACACTGTACTAGTGCCGACATTGTGCATGCTCTGTTGCCTGTGTCTATGTGCCTGTGGTGTTGTCAGTGTGATCATGTGATGTATCTGACCCCAGGAATGTGTCAATAAAGATTCCCCTTCCTGGGACAATGAATTCACGGTGTTCTTATTTCAATTTCCAGGAGTGTAGTTACGAGGAAGAGATGTATTATGGACAAATGTAAAATTTTTGTAAGTCCTCTCCAGCCGGTGCCATTACAGTCAAGCCAGGCCACCGTCCCGTGTCACAATCAGAACAAAAAACAGGTACAAAGCCGACATTGCAGAAAGCAGAACAAACCCAGAAGAGACCACCTCATTCACGCGAGCAAGAAGCTTCAATTGTGAAATTAGCAATATGACCTCAGTGAACAAAAGACATCACGTCATTGTAGCATCACAGCTTGATTTCGTAAGAGAGAGTGTAAGTTTTACAAGAACACCTGTCAGCCTGCTGATGAGGCGGAAAACCAACAAGCTGAAGCCCTTGCGAGATGAAGGGGTGGTGAAGACAGCTGTTGAGCCTGGAAAAGTAGGTCATCACTTGCCTGACGTAATGTTACTGCCTAAAATCAGTAATAATAAATACTCAGGCTACAAGGCTGAAAATGTCAAGCGCTGTTTGTCAAGGCGACTTCCGCATACGAGACTGCTACCTGTCTCGTCTGCTAGGCACATTCGCTGTGAACTGCCAACCTCACAGCCACTAATATGAATACTTGGAGACGTCTATCTAGGCTTGCTGAGCTGAGCTGATGGTGTTCTGCGCATTGTACACCCATCATAGCATTCGGGAGGCACACTAACTGATGCTTCCCTATATTAGTATCTGCAAGCACTAATCGGCATCTCCCGTCTTCCTTAGTGCAAGGGTTATGCTGTGAACCATCTCCATACCATGCAGAGCTGCTGACAGGTTACCTGATCCCCTCCGACGTCAACGAGTGTCCTCTAGTAATTCGCGACCTCCGTCCTGGAAATCCGCGCCTATCATATAGACTGCACTGCTCGCCTAATAGGCCTGGCTCCTGCTCAACAGGATCATTACGTGAGCCGGATGCTGAGACCGACGTCCGCCACAGTTTGCTAAGGCCGGTATTACACTATCAAATTTCTTTGTCAAGTATCTTTGTCCAAAATCTTTGTCAAAGATATTTGATGGTGTAATAGGAACTTTGTCCAATGTCGTCCAATATTTGATCAAATCTAGGGCCTCGCTGTAGATTTGATCAAAGAAATCGCTTGTCTTCTGTTCACTGCAATGTGATATGTTACCACATGGAGCGCTAGCATCGCTGCAGCGTTCTGTCGTCTGTAGTGTTTTTATAAACATTGCCGGTAAATACAATTGGTGTGTGCCGACAACTACAAAATTAATAGAGTTGTATGAAGCTGATGAGGCGCTTTACAACGTGAGGCACCCTGAATACAAAAATAAAATAAGAAGATTGGAGACGAGGCCTGACCTGACCTGACCTAACCTAACCTAACCTAACCTAACATAACATAACCCTCTCCTGTAGCAAGGAATCGGAGTGTTATAGTGAGCCTATCTTCTGAAGATGTAGCAGTTCTTAAGTGAATATTGTGCTTTGTGATATGAGGATACACTTCACTGAGCACATACAGGAATGTATGCTCATCCAGTCTTAAGTAATTGATGTACCACTTGACGTCTACCACTGTAAGCTCACGTAAGAAGTTTTGTTGAATGCTTTTATCGTGTCGTAGTAAAACCCACGGCTTCACCCAGATTAGATTAGTTTTTTGTTCCATAGATCCGTGCTGAGGAGATCCTCATGGATGTGGAACATGTCAATTTTTTTAAGCTGAAATAACAATACTAATAGTATGAATAAATACATCATTTGTTTCTATTAAAAATTTCGTCAGTGGAGTAGGAGTTGGCCACTAGTAAGTCTTTCAGGCTCCTTTTAAACTGATCTTTATTTGTAACTAAATTTTTTATGTTTCCGGGCAAATTATTGAAGATGAGTGTTCCTGAGTAGTGTTCCTCTTTTTGAACTAAAGTAAGTGCTTTTAAGCCCTTGTGTAGATCATTTTTGTTCCTGGTATTGTATGTATGAACTGAGTTGTTTGTTGGAAAAAGAGATATATTATTTACGACCAATTTCATTAAGGAGTAAATATACTGAGAGGCAGTAGTTAGTATACCCAGTTCTTTGAAGAGGTTTCTACAGGACGTCCGTGAATTTACTCTACAAATAATACGTATTACACGCTTTTGGACTCTGAAAACTTTTGTTTGACTTGAAGACTTACCCCAAAATATTATACCATATGACATTATGGAATGAAAGAATGCAAGCTTTTTCATTTTTATGTTGCCTATGTCTGCTAACACGCGAATTGCAAACAGATTTGTTAAGGCGTTTCTGCTCCTCCCAACTGAATTTATTATCAAGTTCTAATCCCAGGACTTTTAAGACTGTCAACCTCGCATGTATGGTTCCATTTTTTTCCCCACTTCTTTTCCGCATGTGCACACAATGCAACTGGGGTACGTACAGCTGCTGCGGTTAATAACAAGTTGTTGTCAGCCATCTTGAACTTTGACGAAAAATTTGATGACAGTGTAATACCCCTTTTAGCGCTACGTCAAAGATCTTTGTTAAATATATTTGACGGAATATTTGATCACATCTTTGACAAAGAAATTTGATAGTGTAATACCGGCCTAAGACAACATTAGCAAGTTCTGAGGCCGCGCGCTGCACCACCACCCGGCTGGTAGCGAATACAGAATGGTATGCACGATTATTAATTGTAATGAATAAATTGTTGTTCCGCTAATGTTGTATCATTAGCACCCAGTGTGCTGACTGGCCTGCTGCACCACACTTCATGCACCATCATCCTGACAACAGCAGAGGCTTCAGCCAAGACTCCTATAATATGAACCAAAATTAAACTCTATCAAAAGACCGTCGCAGGATCAATAATACCGACCTACCGCCGTATCATCCGCATCTCCAAGGCGTCATCAGTTGCATGCATGGGGTTTGGGTGACAGCACACCTCTCTTTCAGCTGCTGTTAGTTTGTGCAACTTCAGGCCACTATTTCTCAGTCAAATACTTCACCAGTTGGCCGCAAGAAGGCTGCGTGCACTCCGCTTACCAAGAGCACACGGCAGACCCTGATGATCACAGATCTAAGTGCTATCTAGGCCCATCAGTACTTAACTTCAGTGATCTTACAGGAACCGGTATACCCACTGACCCAAGGCCGTTGGACGTATGGAACTACAACAATAATTCTTACTGAAATGAATGGCAGCTTGTAACCATACAGTCGAAGATATCTCGCACGGGACTCGGTTGCGAACCTAATTTGTGTTATGGTATTCACCCGTGTCAGTTTGCGCTGTTGATAGAAGAGGTGGGCAAAAGTACGTGCTAACCCTTAAGAGCCTGGTTTGAGTAACTGCAGGTTATATCTCTGGATAAGCTGAGATAACAAGAACATAAATGATATCTCACAAACGATTTTATATAGCAGACAGGACTATCTAGCTGTACATACGGAGCTACTTTCCATCATTTCGAAAACAGAACAGAAACTGTGATTCGGCTAATCTCTACTAAACGGCGCAATGGCACTACCTACCGCTGACTTCTTCAATTCTGATACAACCTTTATACTACAATTACAGTATAAATGTGGACGTACAAAGTGCAGGTCAGCAAAAGTGCCTGGTTTATAAAGAATAACAGAATGTATAAAAATAATGTTTCAGCTGGGGTTGGACTACACACAGTATGTCTCAGAAATGTTCCAAACTTGGCTTGCGTGTTTCGCTGCGGTCCACAGACGCTCGCCCGAAGTGAAGATGTAACTTCTACGAAACTACTCGTAAAACAGAAACATTTCGGGTCTCGTAGCCTAAGCGGCAATACAATGGAGGCCGTTAACGTGAATTCTCAACATTTTCAGACTTTTCGAAATTGGGTGCCTCACAACGGCAAAAAAAGTCATGGCGAGAGAGAGAAGTGGAGACATCTCTGCCGCTCTTCAGGCGTCAGCACGAATTCTGCACGGCCACGACCGTCTGGGGACGAATTTTGTTTGGTGCGTCTGCAAAGGGCGAGGCGCGCGGATCAAATCCTCTTAGCGCGGCATGGCTGCTCGTCGCAAACATTCTGGTCGGCCCTCTAGAGGGTTCTTTTTGCTGCAAATAACAAGCACGCCTCCCCACCCTCTCTCTCTCCCACTAACCTTCCCCCTCCCTACCTCCAGCGATGATAACGAAGTGCACTCGAGGGGAAGACGGGGTCCGGATGTTTTCATCGCGACCCTTCTGAGCCACACGAAAGCCCAGTTCTTGACTATCCACATCTTCCTTAAACGAGAGGCTGAAAGGCACAAACGCACTCTGCCGGCGGGGAAATAATTACTCATTTTAATAAACCTCCACGGCCACAATGAGCATGCTGAAGATGTTATGAGTGGAGGCTGGAAATTTCTTACTTCATTCGCGATTCCAGAGGTTAAAAAGCTTTTTGCGATCCCATTGATCTGATGGAAAGCAGTTATATACAGAAACCACGCTTTGATACGGAATATAAAAGACTCGACCGTAATAACGAGCTCCATCTATTGTGAAATACGAGTTAATTTAATTAAAGGGGACATCCTCTGCTTCTAAAGGTTAGAGTGATGGCAGTAAGTGTATCATCATCGCATAATCCACCTATAATACTGCAGCTACAAGCAGGAACTGAACCCAAAACCAAATCGAGTTTCAAGGGTGGCTTTACCAGGATTGTTCGGAATACATGGTGGGGAAGCACGTCGCACTTCTGACGTCATTATTGTAGTCGGAGAGACAAGTGCGGACAACCATGGCTGGTTTTGTATTTAGGACGAAACAGTGTTAGTACAATCCAGGAGCCTTTTGGGATCACAGGTAAAATATACGATATGGTGGTTTCGGGGTGTGGGAACGCTAATGGTGTCGGTCGTGAGCAGTTTGTCGGGGAAAGCAATCGAAAGGTAGCCAAATAATGTAGTGAATTTTTCGGTCACGTGTTGTGTGACGTGCAATAAGAATACGGATCAAAAATCTGCAAGTAGGTAGTGACGTCCAAGAGTGCAGCATGCAAGGGTAAGGCTTTACTCGAATCTCCTGGCACAATATTGTTACTATAATTCAGTAATGAGTTCCATTAAAGCATATAATAAATTATTAGTGACGTTACAGGCAACTGTTCTTACAATGACGATTCAGAAAAAATTAGTAGCCGACATGGACAGAAATTAAACAGTAGTCGACGTGGACAGGAGTAATTACGACGCGCGTTCAATATATTCTTTTCTGAAAGCGGAATGGTTTTATTCTGGATTCCAGTACATCATACTACTCCCCATTCTTTTGGCTACAAAACCCTGTTTTTGAACATATGCGACCGACTTACGGAACCCTACTGGGAAGGCCTGTGCTCCCTCATTGTACCTCTCTATTGGTTGATGTCGGAGCTAACATCTTGGTGCATCAATGACCTTCTCATCATCCACGATCTGCTTCCCACGAAGTGCATCCTTGACTGTGCCAAACAGATGCAAGTTGGAAGGTACGAATTCCGGATGTAGGCTATAAGAAGATGAACACTGCGTGCCGCACGTTTGAGTACCTAACAAGGGGCCGATTGCGTCAGCACTACCAACAGAGGCGTCCAGTTGTGCAGCGAGATGTCTGACTGTGATCCGTCGATCACCTCGAATGAGAGTGTCCACACTTTCCAACACTGCAGAAGTGAGAGCTGTGGGGCTGGCCGGTACGCGGAAGATTGGCCAGGTTTGTGCGGCAGTGTTGCGATAATAACAGATGCTCCACCCAACGATTCACCGTGCTTTTAATCCCTGCCAGGTCTCCGAAGAAATTCTGCAAGGGCTTTTGGATATCTGCGATTCTATGGTTTTCCGCCAGAAGAAAACCAAACAGACGCCATTGTGAAGGCTATCTATCGTGCCGCGACATATTGCAAGTTCATGAAAATAAATGTGATGAAGCGAGAATATTCCACGATGCAGCCAACAAATTCCGCGTTTTTTTCAATCGAAGTCGGCCGACAAAGAAATATGTTGCATACTTATTGAATGCCCATCGTATAAAGGAGCTGTACGAGGGCAGTTCAATAAGTAATGCAACACATTTTTTTCTGGAACAGGGGTTGTTTTATTCAGCATTGAAATACACCAGGTTATTCCCCAATCTTTTAGCTACACAACACTATTTTTCAACATAATCTCCATTCGATGCTACGGCCTTACGCCACCTTGAAATGAGGGCCTGTATGCCTGCACGGTACCATTCCACTGGTCGATGTCGGAGCCAACGTCGTACTGCATCAATAACTTCTTCATCATCCGCGTAGTGCCTCCCACGGATTGCGTCCTTCATTGGGCCAAACATATGGAAATCCGACGGTGCGAGATCGGGGCTGTAGGGTGCATGAGGAAGAACAGTCCACTGAAGTTTTGTGAGCTCCTCTCGGGTGCGAAGACTTGTGTGAGGTCTTGCGTTGTCATGAAGAAGGAGAAGTTCGTTCAGATTTTTGTGCCTACGAACACGCTGAAGTCGTTTCTTCAATTTCAGAAGAGTAGCACAATACACTTCAGAGTTGATCGTTCGACCATGGGAAAGGACATCGAACAGAATAACCCCTTCAGCGTCCCAGAAGACTGTAACCATGACTTTACCGGCTGAGGTTATGGCTTTAAACTTTTTCTTAGTAGGGGAGTGGGTGTGGCGCCACTCCAGTGATTGCCGTTTTGTTCCAGATTCGAAGTGATGAACCCATGTTTCATCGCCTGTAACAATCTTTGACAAGAAATTGTCACCCTCAGCCACATGACGAGCAAGCAATTCCGCACAGATGGTTCTCCTTTGCTCTTTATGGTGTTCGGTTAGACAACGAGAGACCCAGCGGGAACAAACCTTTGAATATCCCAACTGGTGAACAATTGTGACAGCACTACCAACAGAGATGTCAAGTTGAGCACTGAGTTGTTTGATGGTGATCCGTCGATCATCTCGAACGAGTGTGTTCGCACGCTCCGCCATTGCAGGAGTCACAGCTGTGCACGGCCGGCCCGCACGCGGGAGATCAGACAGTCTTGTTTGACCTTGCGGCGATGATGACACACGCTTTGTCCAACGACTCACCGTGCTTTTGTCCACTGCCAGATCACATTAGACATTCTGCAAGCGCCTATGAATATCTGAGATGCCCTGGTTTTCCGCCAAAAGAAACTCGATCACTGCCCGTTGTTTGCAACGCACATCCGCTACAGACGCCATTTTAACAGCTCCGTACAGCGCTGCCACCTGTCGGAAGTCAATGAAACTATACGAGACGAAGCGGGAATGTTTGAAAATGTTCCACAAGAAATTTCCGGTTTTTTCAACCAAAATTGACCGAGAAAAAAAATGTGTTGCATTACTTATTGAACTGCCCTCGTTCAAGTGAAGACCTTCTTTCGGAAAGGAATATTTTTGACAAGTATATATTCCCTTCTACGTGTTAAAGGTGCAGTGTATGTTGGGAACTAATTTTGATGTTGGAGATGCGAAGGATCTCACCTCGCTATCTGCAGCGATGCTCTCAGAAAAAAATTTTGTTACAGAAGGAGAACATCACCCTGCTAGTGTGAGATACTTTGCTGTAAGCAATTATGCGAGAACCTTGATTTGGTGGGAGCTCTCTCAAGACATCTGTCCTCGCGAGACTGAAGACAGTGGGAGTCACTGATGCTGATGTCGCAAGTGAGGTCCGACTTAAGTCTCAGCCGTAGACGTGTAATGGTCGATGCCTGACGTCACCAAACGTCGATGCAGCAGCTGGTAATGGAGTTCACTATCCAATTTACCCAAATAAAACATCAGCTCCAAAGATTCTGATTTTGTTGAAGAAGTAACTAACATCCAGTGAAGAAGCTACCCTTTGATAATTGGTAATACAGTGAGCATATTACCGTTTTGTTTTTAGCATACGTATGGGTTGGAAAGATATTAATTGTTTCAAAGTAAGTTTTATAAAGTCCAACTGCTATCGGGTAAATTTTAACTTACGAGTAGGACTATGAAATAATTGATATCAAACGAATTATTTGGTTATGTAGGGATATAATTTGCAGTGCATGAACAAATAACTTTGGGGTACTTTGTACAATTATATTCAGCTGCTGCTGCTGATTATGGGTTCAAGAAAACTAAATATTTATCGTCATCAGTCGCCTATTCACCACGCCCTCCAGTTTGTTTGTGTCTATCTACGAGAATTGTCCAGAAAGTAAGTTTAGATCGGTCGCTAAATGGAAACTACAGTGAACACCAGAAACGTTTTGTTTGCAACAGTTAGGTACACCTTCCACCTACGTCTCTTCATAGTCGCCACTCCAACTTCGAGTTTTGTTGTATCAACTTTCCAATATCCTCGTCATAGAAAACAGCCGCCTGTGCTTTCGACCAGTTGTCTGCACTGGTCTGAAGCTCTTTGTCTGTGGAAAAATTTTGTCTTCATAGCCAGCGGTTCTTGTGAGCGGAGATGAGACTCAGGGGAGCCAATTACGGACTGCATTGTGGAAGATCAAACACTTCTCATCAGAAACACTGCAGGAACGCCTTCATTGCCCCTGCAGTGTGCGCCCGAGAATTGGCATGAAGAAGGAACTCGACACTGTGTTATGTGGGCTGCATGACACAGGCGAAATCTCTAACCAGGCCCTAATACTTGGCGGGAGACGCTGTTCTCTACGCATCTTGACGTGTTCACTATTCACTCAAAACCGAAACGAGCGACGCGACACGATCGACGGGCACTACGTGCAATAGTGAGAAAGTTCTATAAATGTGTCCTCTGAATCTTTCTTGGCGGCATGCTTCAACAAAATATTTTCATTTTACAAATCACGTATCTTCATATTTTCGACAGTTGTCTCCGCCACCGTCATCAGGAGTTAAAAATAACCGACCGCCGAGTCTGTCACGGTTTTCCACTTACATAAGTGCTATAGCAGCGTCTGGAACCTTTCAAAGAGGGCCGAAGTAACACAAAAGAGCGTGCCTAAACACGATAGTACACAGCGAAAAAATTACGTCTGACGACGATCATCTACACTTTGAATTTCAACATCTGAATAGCATGTTATGAAAAATGATTACAACAAAGGAGAAAATGCCAATGTTTTCCGACGAGAAAGCCTTGTGAAACTTCGGAAGAGGCCAAAACAGCTGCATTCCTTCCAGATTGTGGGGCAACGACTAGCAAGACTGGTCCCAGTGCATGTTTCTGCAGTACACGTCCAGTTCCACCTCCAAGATACTAGATAAGTTGTGCCCATTTACAGCCAATGTCTTCGAGTTCCTGTTGCGTATGGTGTACTCGACGAAGGCGGTAACGTTTACATAGGACGAACCATTTGCACTGTTGCTGGATGTTGAAGTGAGCACTCGCGACATACTGAGCCAAGGGAACTTGAAAACTTGAAAACTGAAAATTGCCTAGAAAACGGACAAAAGATACAACAGGAAAAGACGAAAGTCTTCACTCGTGCGTCATCATACTGTGATTATGTTATAAAGCAGGCGACTAAAATTAAAATAAACAGCAACATTTTTAACAGAGATCAGGGGTACACAATGAGTAAGGCATGGAAGCGGGCTTCGTATATCGAGCGAAATCAAATCGGACGGTTGACGCTTCTAGGGAGGTGGGAGCAACAGTTTGAAACTTCTCTCTCATCCCTCGTGCCACCAAATGTCATTCAATTCCGTGGCGGCCTGGAGCTGCTACGAGCTGCCGATTTCACCTTCTATACCTGTGTCTGTGAGGCACTTCGTAGGAGGTTTCAGACGCTCTCCTTGCAATTAGAGCCTCTAAGCAGGCATGGCGCCAGCCCCGACAATTAGTGATTTTAAATTCTGGTGACAATGGCTGGTGCTGGTATCGAAAACTCGAGAATTTTATTCTATGTGACGCGGCTTGCAAACTTCGAAGATTTCATTGAAGTTTGATAAATGTTTTGCGTAACGTATATCTAATGCAGGACGTGGGTACCAGTCTATCTTCACCGAGACAGACCTTGGCACCGCCCCCGTCGTTAATTTTCCGGGTGGATTCAAACAGGAGCTATGTTACCCGTCCCTGAAGCGGGCGCCTTAAGGCGCACAGCGGTTTTGGTGGATAATTCTGTGTATTATGAAAGTTTTACTTAGCTATCAGAACTTAATAAATTCGCATTTCCACAGACAATGGAGGTAGCTTGCTTCTTACTTTCGCATTGTCTCGGGATATACGGCATTCACAGAAGCAGCAATGCGGTGGCGCAGCGCAACTATACTTGTTGCAAATGGAGCCGGGAGGGACATAGACACACATGACTCAAATCTTCTCGTATTTCAAGCCGCCTTACTTCGAATAAAACACTCAGCCTTTCGACAGCTACCTTCGGTATCGTTCAGCAAAACCCCCGGTACTGGCATGTTGTTCCGCTTATAGAATCGTGATAGAAGCGTCTGCAATTTTCCACAGATGACCGAAGAGAAGCACTCGCCTGAAGACTTCCAGTAGCTCCGGCCTGCCGTAGGAGCAGTGACGTCGAGTGGCATGAGGATTCGGCGCCACTTTTCAAACTGCCGATCCCGCCTCTCTCTACAAGCGTCAAGCATCCAGGTTTGCTTCTACTTGATTACAGAAGCCCACCTCCAGTGAACCCTACGGTCTCAGTCAAACTTTTTGCGTTTTATTCTAATCTGCCTCCATTATAACAGAATCACGATATTATGATGCATGAGCCAACACCCTTTCTCTTTTCAGGTAATATTCTGCGTCCTTTCTCCTGGCAATTTTCAACCGTGGCCACTTCTCAAGCTGTCTCTGTTTAATGTGTTGCACCTACTCAGCAAAACACACAGCAACGATGGGAATAGTTTGACCTATCTGGAAGCTGCCACATTCGGAAGAGACATCACACACCAAGGCCACTCGAAAGCTTAAGTCATCTTTAATGGGCTGTTATAGAGCCCGCATCTCGGAGGCAGGCCGGTACACTGGTCTCCATCTTGCTGCCTGTTGCCCCGCAGTGTAGAAAGAATGCGACGGGCTTTGCCGCTTATTCATGAGGCGAGAATGATGTCAGTCTCTTTCTCTCTCAGCGTTATCATTTTGTCTGAACACGCGTCTGAAATGCTGCAGACACAGTGTAGGTTAACGTCGCCTAAAATAATATTTTCTCTATGTAACAACGCGGCCAGGACCGCTTTCTCACGGGCAGTTTGGTAAATATAGATTGAATGCAGAAACGAGTGCCTGACGGCCTTAGGAAGTGGGAGCGACAGGTTCAAATGTGGCGTTGGCCCCTCGCGCCACCTGACGTCAGTCGGTGCTGCCCGAGGCCTACGAGAAAGACAGGCCGGTGCGCGTACGTCACGAAGATAGGCCTGCGCTCGCTCTCTCGCCTCAGCAGACAAACTACATTCCTACACCTGTTCACTAGGTGTCTACGTGCAAACGAGAATTGCAACCTCTACTGGAATCCGCTATTACGGAGTTTTACTGTTGTTAGTCCAACAACGATCGGAGGTCCATAGCCCTACTTATACACTACTGGCCATTAAAATTCCTACACCAAGAAGAAATGCAGATGATAAACGGGTATTCATTGGACAAATACATTATACTAGAAGTGATATGTGATTACATTTTCACGCAATTTGGGTGCATAAATCCAGAGAAATCAGTACCCAGAACAACTACCTCGGGCCGTAATAAGGGCCTTGATACGCCTTGGCATTGAGTCATACAGAGCTTGGATGGCATGTACAGGTACAGCTGTCCATGCAGCTTCAACACGATAACACAGTTCGTCAAGAGTAGTGACTGGCGTATTGTGACGAGCCCGTTGCTCGACCACCATTGACCAGACGTTTCCAATTGGTGAGAGATCTGGAGAATGTGCTGGCCAGGGAGACAGTCGAACATTTTCTGTATCCAGAAAGACCCGTACAAACCTGCAACATGCGGTCGTGCATTATCCAACAGAAATGTAGAGTTTCGCAGGGATCGAATGAAGGGTAGAGCTACGGATCGTAACACATCTGAAATGTAACGTCCACTGTTCAAAGTGCCGTCAATGCGAACAAGAGGTGACCGAGGCGTGTCACTAATGGCACCCCATACCATCACGCCGGATGATACGCCAGTATGGCGATGACGAATACACGCTTTCAATGGGCGTTCACCGCGATGTCGCCAAACCATCATGATGCTGTAAACAGAACCTGGATTCATCCGAAATAATGACGTTTTGCCATTCGTTCACCCAGTTTCGTCGTTGAGTACACCATCGCAGGTGCTCCTATCTGTGATGCAGCGTCAAGGGTAACCCTAGCCACGGTCTCCGAGCTGATAGCCCGTGCTGCTGCAAACGTCGTCGGACTGTTCGTGCAGATGGTTGTTGTCTTGCAAACGTCCCCATCTGTTGACTCAGGGATCGAGACGTGGCTGCACGATCCGTTACAGCCATGTGGATAAGATGCCTGTCATCTCGACTGCTAGTGATACGATGCCGTTGAGAACCAGCACGGCGTTCCGTATTACCCACTTGAACCCACCGATTCCATATTCTGCTAACAATCACTGGATCACTACCAGCGCGAGCAGCAATTTCGCAGTACGATAAATCGCAATTGCGATAGGCTACAATCCGACCTTTATCAAAGTCAGAAACATGCTGGTACGCATTTCTCCTTGTTACACGAGGCATCACAACAACGTTTCACCAGGCAACGCCGTTCAACTGCGGTTTGTGTATGAGAAATCGGTTGGAAGCTTTCCTCATGTCAGCACGTTGTAGGTGTCGCCACCAGCGCCAAGCTAGTGTGAATGCTCTGAATAGCTAATCATTTGCATATCACAGCATTTTCTTCCTGTTGGTTAAATTTCGCGTATGTAGCTCGTCATCTTCGTGGTGTAGCAATTTTAGTGGCCAGTAGTGTAATTTGTTACGGCTGTACTGGGGTAAAATTATAATCATGCCAAAATGATTATCACTTGCATAAGGCACTTTTTGTGTAAAATGAGGACTGTTAAGCAGAAGAGACTAAATGCTGTAAACAAGCCATTGTTCCATTTATATCGAGAACGGATCTTAAATTAAATTTTGTTGTAGTACTGTTAATCAGTAAGCATATTCGAGTAGAAGATCCAATTCTCGTTAGTAAGTACACTCTCAGCTGCGGCTTAACAGGTTTAGAAACGCATTTTGTCTGTTGAGCTCAGCGAGCGGGCGAACTGAGGTCTACCTTCCTGGCGTAAGCGCCGCGGCCTGTCTTTCTCGAAGGCCTCGGTACTGCTGCGGTTTAGAGCTGCGAGCTGCCCTGCACTCCTTATCACGCATGCATCACTTCGACCCTATCCAGACGGTTTCAGACACTGCTACTGCTCCTGTGCAAGAGGAACACATTCCATCGCCCGCAGTCAGTATCCTTTACCCATAATAACATGGCAGAGACACCTGTCGAAGGCTGGAGTGTTTTATCGTAGTGACATAAGTAGAACGTCAGGTATATTTTATTCATGCATGCCACTGCAGAAGATTTAGAGGACGTAGACAGTGTCAGACACAAAATCAATCAAAAGAGAAGTCGAACACCGGTTTATCAGGGGCACCTGGAGGATAATGGTGCAGTTCAAGGGTGAAAGGCCCTTATGGCCGATGAAACGTTGTACTCTAAACGAAAATCACGCCTTACAGTTGTAGCTCAACTGCTCATGTAGGAATGGAGGACGCAAAAGGCCTTATGTCGCTATTGCTATAGTCATATCGACTCGACCCACCTTCGGTAAGGAACACACATGCGTTGTAGCTGCGCCATGGAGATGTGGCTACCTACAGTTGCAGCCAAGTTATCTTTTAAATTCGACGAGTAAATTAAAATCCATCCAATGTAACTCTCTTGATTCATGCAGAAGACTGAGTCTCGGGGAACAGATGACTCTTTCTGAAACTCGTCGAATTTATGTCATTCAAGGCAATTATAAAAGACTTTAATTACATTACTCCAGTTAGCACACCAAATCCATTAATTTGTTACTGAATAGTAAGTAACTGTTCACGTCATAAGCTACAACTACACGACATCCACCAGCAAATTGAGTATCTCGCAATGTTGTAGCAACAATGTAGTTTTAGTTAATCTAAAAGATATGAGTTACGTATAAAAATTGAAGACATCTCACTATAAGATAGTAAGAGGAAAGAGAGAAATACACGTCAAGCCAACATCTCTCAGCTAGTGGCCTATGTTCTGTTTATGGTACACTGTAAAGCTACATCTGAATGTTGCGCATAAAATACCTTACAGCAACTGTTACGAAAGAGAGCACAAATCTGTCATTATCTATACATGAGTGTATGATCTCACCCATCTATGAGAAGACACATGATTTTTTTCATTTAATTGGCTTTGAATTGTGAGTCTTACTGACGATGTGGACACACGACAGCTGCAGTATTAGCTCAACATCCATAATATTGTCGCAGACCACTTCACTTTTACTAACAAGGGGAAGGCCTCAGACACGGCCAACCGATTCGGCTCAAATCTTACAGGTCGCTTGTGTACAACCTAAAACTAAGGAATCTAAGATATTTTGGGTCAACACCCACGAAATTTTGAGAAAATCACCCATAAAGGTTATGACGAGCAATCGACTCAAAATTGGATGGATCGATGAATAATTGTAAATAGAGCATTTTTCATCATCAAGTATGGGGTCCGAAAATCGAAACTTTCCCAGAAATCGAGGAAAGAAACTTTTACAGCTGCCCTCGTGGTAAACGCTACTCGCCGACGGCGGCGAAGCGCAACGGCCAAGGTAACTGGCTGAGAATCGGAGAACCCTTGCGGATGTTATTCTTTTCGTTTATATTTTTCCATATCTCATTTGATAGGGATAGGAGGGTTAATAAGGTAAGTATTCAAGAAGGAATGATAATAATAAGGTAGGCAAAATAATTTCCCAAACGCCGTGTGTTAGTAATGTATTAAACTCTTAAGCCTTGTCACATGAAAACAACTCCGAGTAAGAGTGCTGTGAATTCCTCAAGAGGGATCACAGATAGCCAACCGCGCTACGCTTGTTTACAACGAGGCACGGGACGGAATGCACACGGGGAGACTTATGTTGTCCCAGTTGCCTCTTCGTCATATCATAGTTGTGAACCTGGAAGAGTGAAGGTGTCCAGCACGAGCCTTATAGAAGTCAATCGGAAAGAGTCGTTTTCTGTCATTAGGCTGCCGCGAACCTCGTGGATACATGTAGTGATTTTTCCATCGTTAATGCGCCGAATGAAATACGTTTTGTGAATGAATACAGTGTTCTTCCGTAAGTAACATATGACGAGTACTGTATGTAGTTTGTAGTCATTAGCTCGTGTGTTTATGCCGTACTAACTAGTTATTGTTTGTTGTGTCATATCTTTCAGGTGCATAACCTGAATAATGGAGGATGTACACCGTTCGACTAGCGCTGTAATATATAGTTGGGAACCTGTCACAGACGATGGCAAGCGGGAAATTACCGACGCTGTGTTTTGGTTTGTAAAAGTGTTGCAAGACAGATGCATTTTCAATGCACTACCGGAAGCAGGCAGTTCTTTCTCGGCGTTTCAGATTGATAGGCGCGGCTATCGTCGAGCGATTTTTCGAGCTGACGAATAAAATGACTTTTGTTGATACTGAAGTACTATACCATGAAGACGAAGCAGAAGGTGATTGAGTGGAAGATGTCCCGACTAGTGAATCACAAAATGGTCATAACACTTTGGAAATCTCCACGTCACTGGGAATATGTGCTTCATCTGTTCCCGATGAGTATTACGAACCGGTTACTAAATGATTGAACTACGGCGCTACACCCGTTGAAGTAAAAGTGAAGGCGGTAGCACTAGCCAGGAATCATACAAATTGGAACTTACAAACACTGCAAAAGAATGGAGCAACAACAGCCCTGAAAAGGAAGAAGGACTTGAAATTGTGAGAAAGTGATATCGTTAAAGGAGGGACAAGATACGACAAATACCAGGCGATAAATAAGTGGACCTATGACAGATTTGTCGAATATCGTCGTCGTAATGAGAATGTAACAACGAGAATACTTCAGGAGTGGGCTGCAGGTGAAGCGCTTCAATATACGGCCAACAAGGATTTTACATTTGCTGCATCATTATCTTGGGCAAGAAATTTCAAATCGGAGCATAAAATTCGTCAACGGCATGTCATAAGGAGGTACAAAATATAGTAGATATACAGAAAGTGGCGGCTCTTTTCAGCACGCTAAGTCACTTATGACCGGTTTTAATCGTGATTACTTGATCAACACCGATCAAACAGGATGCGAGTATTGGGTGAACATTCGACGCACGTTATCACATAAGGGACAAAAACGAACCCTTGTCGCAGTTGGTGGTAAAAACAAACCAACACATTCGTACACGGCGCAATATGCCATCACAGCCTCTGGAAAAGTGTTGCCTAAGGTTTTCCTGTGTTTACAAGAAACAAATGTTACATTTGGTCCTCGGGTTATAGAAGAGGTCAATCGTTTAACCGACTCGTTGAAAAATGTTTACATTACCTGCGACAAATCCGGGAAACTGACAGATGCGATTTACAGAACATTTCTTGAGAATGGTTTAAAACCATACGTTTCTGATAACAAGTTTTGTCTAATATTGGATTCCTGGAGTGGACAAATTAATACTACAATATATGACACAATGTTTATAGATGGCGAGGGTCAGCCGACGTGCACAGTAAAAGTAATACCGCCAAACTGCACACCTGTATGCCAACCGTGTGATGTTTATTTCTATCGCCAGGTTAAAAACTTTATTTCCAGGCTTCAGAATTGCAGTGTGCTTCTGGAAACACAGCGGGAATTGCACAACCGCACGGGTGCGATAACTATTCACAGCATAATTCATAACCAACTTTCAGCAACGATTTTTCAGGCAATGATATCGTATGCGTGGTACGCATCAAAATTAATTCCCGAAAAAGACATATTTTTAAATATAAACCAAGTTTGTTTTCCGCCGACACTCCGGAAGGAACAGTGTAGCTGTCGAAAGATTGCATTCATTAGATGTTCTTCGTGCCGCGAGTATATTTTTTTCGAATGTTTGTTCGAAGAAATGTAAGGACACGTAACGGTGACTGGAAGAGCCATTGTAAAGTGACCTGGAGTATCATTTTAGTTGTTTACTATCCCAAGAGATTTGAGAAAGTTTTTGCCTACTTTATTATTATCATTCCTTATTGATTTACTTACTTTATTAACCCTCCTATCCCTATCAATTGAGATATGGAAAAATACGAACGAAAATAAAAACACCCAGTAGGTTTCTTCGAGATTCGAACCCGGGTTCTTCCCTTCCCAACCAGTTACCTTGGCCGTTGCGGGAACAGTGCTGCCTGTGAGTTAGCGTTCACCACGTGGATACAGAACCGGCAGTTGTAAAGGTTTCTTACCTCGATTTCTGGAAAAGTATGCGTTTTCGGACCCCATACCAAATGATGAAGAATTATTTATCGATCCCGCCAATTTTGAGTCGATTGCTCGTCATAACCTTTAGGGGTGATTTTCTCAAAAATGAGGAGGTGTTGACCCAAAATATCTTAGATTCCTTCGTTTTAGGTTGTACACAAGCGACCTGCCAAATCTGAGCCGAATCGGTTGGCCGTGTCTGAGGCCTTCCCCTTGTAAGTTACACTTCACTCGCATTCACTGTATGGCCCCACCCCTGTTTTCCATACGTGTTACCCTGGGAAGACCGGAGCGACTGCTTTCTTCATATTCAGTTTGAGATTTTATTTGCAAAATCATTAATTATTTGCCACTAGCGACACGTGTAGGTTTTGCACGGTTAGCGTTAACCAGCTAAAACCGGAAAATTTGTCGGAAGTAATGATAACAACTATACACACGAACAAACCTTGTGACTCAGTCAGCCTGTTAGGGAAAACCGAATATAAATACATACAGTAGTTAGAGATTAGCGTACACATACAGATATGACAATGCGGTGGGAGATTGTAAGTCATCATAGTTCAGACGGTTTGCATGAAATGTTTATTAACTACATACAAAAACTTTCCTCTTGGATCAGTCTACATATAAGTGAAAACCGTATCAAAATCCGTATAGTAATTCCTGAAACTAGCTTTTACACAAATATGGAAATGGCGGAGGGGGACTTTAATTTATTATATGTGTAGCAATTATATGTGTAGATGTATACACATTCTGGTAGAGTTTTACTGCATCCTCGAGTTGGGACGACTGTTTATTTAACCGCTTTTCCTCCCAGGCACCGCCTCACGTGTAACTGATCAGCTCGCAGTTGGCACCATTGCCACAAGACGTCACTCCAAGCGCCAAATAAATGTGTAAAAGGAAACAATACACAAAGTACACACTCACCATTACTGTAATTATAAATTATACACACGTACCTTCCTCGTGAATCAGTCTCCCTGTTAATGAAAACAGTCTAGAAATCTGTAGCGTATTTTCTGAGATTAGCCTAAACAGACCGAGAATAAAAAGCGATGGGGGACTTTCATTTATGATTATAAGCCGTTTTCTGGGTTTACTACATCCGTTTGTAGATTTGCTACTAACGGAGCGTTCTGTCTAAAGATGTTAAATTATGTGGAAGACAATGTGTTTTCCATCTATGTCTACATCATTACTCTGTAAGTCACACTTAAATGACTGCTAGAGGGTTCATTGAACAACCATAAAGCTATTTGTCTACCGTTCCACTCTCGAAAAGCGTGCGGGGAAAACGAATATTCAAATTTTTTCCTTGCGATCTCTCTTACTTCAGTATGACGACTATTTCTCCCTATGTAAATAGGTCCGATCAAGGTATTTTCGCCGGCCGGTGTGGCCGAGCGGTTCTAGGCGCTTAAGTCTGGAACCGCGCGACCGCTACAGTCGCAGGTTCGAATCCTGCCTCGGGGATGGATGTGTGTAATGTCCCTAGGTTAGTTAGGTTTAAGTAGTTCCAAGTTCTAGGGGACTGATGACCTCAGATGTCAAGTCCCATAATGCTCAGAGCCATTTGAACCTAGGTATTTTCAGACCCTCAAGAGTAAACTGGAGATTCAAATTTCATGAGGTCCTGCAGCAACGGTAAACCCCTTTGCTTTCATTATTGCCACTCTAATTTATACATCGTATCCGTGGCAGTCTCTCTCCTATTTCGCCATAATACAAAATGAACTGCATTTCTTTGAACTTTTTTGATGTTCTCCGTCAATCCTCCAGAACAGGTCGCACACGTGGTAGTGTAAGCAATCTCTTTAGTAGACCTGTTGCGTTTTCTAAGTGTTTTGCCACTAAATCGATGTCTTTCGTTCGTTTTGTCCACGAAATTATCTACGTGATATTTCCGAATTTATTCGCAGTTTTAATCGCTAGGTATTTAACTGCATACACAGGTTTAGATTTGCGTGATTGACCGTTAACCGAAATTTATGAGTTATGTGCATGACTTCACACTTTCCATTTTTTAGAATCAGCTGCCAATTTTAGCACCTTACAGATATCGTCTTATAACTTCACAAGACGATAAATGACAGCACCATCTGCAAACTACCGGAGAGTACCGCTCAAATTGTCTCGTATGTGTAGATCAGAAACAGCAGAGGGCTTGTAACATTACCTTGGGGAGCACCAGATATTACTTCAGTTTATTCAATGACTTTCCGTCAATTACTGTGAACCGTGTTCTTGAGTTCATTCGTTTACGTGTATGCAGCCGCCTTTCTGCCTGAGCCAGAGTTAGAGAAGGTGGGGAGGATATTGACTGTTGTCTGTCAAAAAATGCGCCATGATCAGACTGTAACTGACATGGTACATTTATAACTTTTCCCAGATATTCGGGGAGAGAGAGTAAACTTGTCGGTCCTTCCATGTATTGTGTCATTGACTCTACAAGAGCCTACAGTATTCTAACTGAAGTTTATTGGTGATCCAAACAGCAGTTATCGTCTGTTAGACATACTCGATGTTTCCCGATTCTAGCAAGTGGGAAGCAGCGTTGTACCTAACAGTGATGTTTATTGACAGATAGATAGATAGCTATTCAGCGATTACAGGCCCTGCAGACCACGCGCTGCTACCAAAAACTGCCTCCATTGCTTCCTGTTTTGTGCCCGGTTTCTCCAGGTGTCTTCAATTCCCAGGGCTGCTACGTCCTTCGCCAGGTCGTCCATCAAGCGCCACCTTGGTTTTCCAATGGGGCGTTTAGGGTTTGGTTTCCCTGCTAGTGCCGTCTTCGCCTGCCTTCCATATAGCATACGGGCTATATGCCCCACCCATTGTATTCTTTTGTTTTTTATCTTCTGTAGGATAGTTGGTTGTCACATCACAAGGTAGATTTCCTCTTTTTTCCTCCTCATCGATTCTCTGTTATCTAAAACTGATCCTCATATCTTCCTCGTTACTCTTCTTTGAAATATTAGTAATTTTTTCCTTTCTCGCTTAGTCATGCTCCATGTTTCTGAACCGTACATTACTGCTGGGCTTATCACTGTGTTGTAGAATTTCGTCTAAGAGTTCACTGGGATTAATTTAGAGCCAAGCGTCTCTCTGAATGAATGCATGCATTTCATTCCCATTGCTATTCTTTGCTTGATGTCCATTTTCATGTTGTTGTCCTTGGTAAACTAAGATCCCAAGTATTTGAACTGGTCTACTGTCTTGAACCTCTTTATCTCAATAAATGTGTGTTGCGTGGTCGTAACACCGCGTAAACGCTGTGTGTGTGTGTGTGTGTGTGTGTGTGTGTGTGTGCTGTATACAGGTACAGGCGCCACTGGCTTGTGCTGAGCACATATTAGAGGTGTTGCTTGCTAGTATTCCGCTCTCAAGGGCGGTGGCTGCGTCACGGGCGATGGACCAGCCGGTCATCTGTGGGGCCCGCCGGCTGGGCCCTGCGCTAAGCGGCGAGCGCTGCAAGACAAACAGGCGGGGCGGCGGCGCCAGGGGCCAATTGGGCTGAGCGGTGTCTGCTCTGGTCTACTGGCGCCCCGCGAGCTGCTGTTGACACAGCCAACTGCAGGCAGCCGCCTCAGTCTTCCAGGCGTCTCGGCCGCGCTGACAGACATACGGGGAGAACCACAACACCGCCAATAGCACTTCTGAGTCAGTAATAATAGGTAGCATTCGAGAATTTTTCACATTTCAATTACGCGATTCGAAGGACAGTTCTACCTTCATCTGCAAAAGCTGTGACCAATCGTGCTACCCTTTTTTTGTACGCTTTCAATATTCCCATTTGTTCGTATTTGGTTCGGGTCCGAAACACGAGCATTATACTGAGTTGGGATGCACAAGTGATTCGTAAGCAGTCTGCTCTTTAAATCAGCTATTTTCCAGTATTCTAACGACGAACTGATGCATGCCTCCTGCCTTGCCTACGACTGAGCCTATCTCATCATTCCATCTCATATCCGCACTAACTGTTACACTGAAGTATCTGCATAACGTGGGTGATTCTGCTTTTGACTCGACGATATTATTCTCAATATATAATATTGCGGATTATGAACTTCACAGTTATAACTTTGTAAAAATTAAAGCAAGTTACCACTCTGTGCACCACACTGAAAACTTAACTGACTGAATATCTGACAGTTTCTTTTTCCCAATAGAACTTCATTATAGACAACACAATCATCTACAAATCGACTGAGCTTAGTATCATCTTTCAGGCCATTAACATATGAGGAGCATTCAGTGAGTAATGCAATACATTTATTTCATTCTAGGCCAATTTCGGCTAAAAAAAAAAAATGTGGAATCTGTCGTGGAACATCATGGAATATTCCCGCTTCAGTCCCTATAGTTTCACAAAGTTCAAACAGGTGATGGCGCTATACGTAGACTTCCTAAATGCGTCTGTTACGGAGGTGCGTTAAAATCAGAATGCTGTCACAGAGTTCTTTTGGTGGGCAAGCAAATTCATATTCTTTCGGAGAATATCTACGGAGGCCTGGCAGTGAACAAAAGCACGGCGAATCGTTGGGCGAGTCATATGTCATCACCGAAACAAGATAGCGCAAACCTATCCGATCTTCCGAGTGCTGGCTGGTTGGACACAGCTGTGTCTTCTGCAGTGTTGGAACGTGCTCACAGTTTCATTTGAGGTGATCGAAGGATCACAATCAAACACCTCACTACTCGACTGGACGTCTGTGTTGGTAGTGCTGACACACGAGTCCGCCAGTTTGGCTACTCAGAGATGTGTCCTCGTTGGGTTTCACGCCGCCTAACAGAATACTATAATGAGCAACGCAGGACCCGCTGTCCAGAATTGCTTGCGCGTTTCGAGGATGATTCTGACAATTTTTTGTCGACTGTGTCACAGTCGATGGAATATGGTTGGTCACTTCGGGAGGGAAACGGAACGTGGATCCATGGAGTGGCGCCACACTGCCTCTCCTCTGCAGAATAAATTCAACCCCACACCCAGAGCCCGTAAAGTAATGGCGACGATCTTTTGGAGTTATGGAAAAGTTATTCTATTTGATGTCCTCCCCTATCGTGCAACTATAAACTGTGAAGTGTGTTGCGCAACCCCCAGGAAACGAAAGAACGAATTCAGCGAGTTCGTCCCACAAAAATTCAAAAAATTTCTCTTTCTCCATCTCAACGCAAAGCCTTACATAAGTCTGCGCACCCGAGAGGATCTCGCAGAGCTTCATAGGACTGTTCTTCCTCATCCAGCTTTCAGCCTGGATATTGCACCTTCCAACTTCCATGGGTGTGTGGCCAAATGAATGATGTACTACGCGGGAAGCGGTTCGTGAATAACAGGGAGATTAGTGATGCAACAAGAAGTTGGCTCAGACGTTGAACATGAAGTGACAATATGCAGGCATACAGGCCCTTCCAATAAGATGGCGTAAGGCCGTCGCATTGAACCCATGTTGAAAAATAAGTTTTTGTATCCAGAAGAGTGGAGAATAATATGGTGTATTGTAATACTGAATAAAAATCAACCTGCTTTAAGAAAAAAAAGTATTGCATCACTTATTGAACACCGCTTGTATATTCTCAAAATTTGCAGAATGTTACCATTGTATGCACCGCACTGCAATCTGAATTGATTGGAATGGTTTGTTTTCGGATAGTACCTCATTATAAGTAGTATCATCTACAAAACGTCTGGGGTTACTGTTAATATCATGTGCCAGGTCATTAATACAGAATATGGACAACAGGGGTCCCAACACAGTTCCCTGAGGCACAGTTAATCTTACCTATACTCCTGCCAATGATGCTTCACCCAAGATACTCGTTTCTGTAATACTGTAATGGTTGCGAAAGCACCGGTGGTTTTTTATTGCCCGCTATCGATGTCGGAATGGAGACCTGATGGACTGTCTTTATATTATGAGAAGGATCAGTCGAGCACAGCCATTTCAAAGCTCATACATTTAATACAGAATTTTAAGTAAACAGACAAGGTAATGAATAAAATATAAAAGTAACTGTCTGGATAGTTCTCATAAGATTAATGATTTTGACGAAGCCCAAGAGTTGTAAGGTATAGTAAATTACGGTTTATTTAATAATACACTACTGGCCATTAAAATTGCTACACCTCGAAGATGGCGTGCTACAGACGCGAAATTTAACCGACAGGAAGAAGATGCTGTGATATGCAAATGATTAGCTTTTCAGAGCATTCACACAAGGTTGGCGCCGGTGGCGACACCGACAGCGTGCTGACACGAGGCAAGTTTCCAACCGATTTCTCATACACAAACAGCCGTTGACCAGCGTTACCTGGTGAACGTCTCGTGTAAGGAGGAGAAATGCGTATCATCACGTTTCCGACTTTGATAAAGGTCGGATTGTAGCCTATAGCGATTACGGTTTATCATATCGCGACATTGCTGCTCGCGTTGGTCGAGATGCAATGACTGTTAGCAGAATATGGAATCGGTGGGTTCAGGAGGGTAATACAGAACGCCGTGCTGGATCCCAACGGCCTCGTATCACTAGCAGTCGAGATGGCAGGCATCTTATCCGCATGGCTGTAACGGATAGTGCAGCCACGTCTCGATCCCTGAGTCAACAGATGGGGACGTTTGCAAGACAACAACCATGTGCACGAACAGCACGGCGTTTGCAGCAGCATGGACTATCAGCTCGGAGACCATGAATGCAGTTACCCTTGACGCTACATCACAGACGGAGCGCCTGCGATGGAGTAGTCAACGACGAACCTGGGTGCACGAATGGCAAAACGTCATTTTTTCGGATGATTCCTGGTTCTGTTTACAGCATCACGATGCTCGCATCCGTGTTTGGCGACATCGCGGTGAACCCACATTGGAAGCGTGTATTCGTCATCGCCACACTGGCGTATCACCCGGCGTGAATACCCGTTTATCATCTGCATTTTTTCTTGGTGTAGCAATTTTAATGGCCATTAGTGTTTTCACACATATGTGGCTAGTGGTCGCACATAAATTGCGGATTCAAGTCAAATAAAATATATTAAACAATAGCTACAGAATGTAGTACGAGAAGAGCATCGAATATACAAACAGTTGCAGCAAATTTCATTGAATTACACTATGTAGCAACAGCTGACATTCAAAGACCGGAAATGATGTGTCCCACTTTGCAGTGCGATGTAAAATAATATTACCTTGAATATACATGAATACAAATTTAAACTGAAGCAAATAATTAAAGTTCGCAGTTGCCTCAAATTACATATGCAAAGTTAAAGTTTGTATAGTCACGCAAATTAATAATTGGTCACAATCATATTCCAAGTCCATCCCCAAATCATAGTATGTACCTCACAGCGCTGGTATGCCACACAGCAGACGCGGCAACAACGGAAGACCAAAGGGCATGCGTACACTACTGATCATTCTGCGCTGTGACGTCTCACACTTCTGAATCCAAGTTCGACGCTTAAATCATGACAGATATTGAAATTTAAAACTAACTGTACATACGTATAAAATACTAGGAAACAGCGAAAATTACTGCGGTCGTTTTGTGATCTCTTGTTAAAGTAACAACGCAGTTATAAACAATTTATGAGCGAAGTTCAAACCATGCCTACATCCAGTTACGTAAAACGTCAAACTTACGTACAGCGATAAATACATTTGTAACAGCAAACCGTGCGTTCTCATCTACCAGGAAGGTCAAGTAAGGATCTAGGAAAGTCTTGTGTCTTCATATAACATGTAACTACGGAGAATTTATAGTACTGGCATATATGCATATAAACTACAAAAAAATCAAGTGTAATTCTTTATACACGTCTAGGATTTGAAAACAATCATGTTGTGGTGTTTACTGATTTAATGCTATGATATCACTCCAGTTTTTCAGTTGCTATTAATTTTATGACCTATCATAATTTAAACAGTTTCATCTTTTCTAATATTTATCCTAGAATCATGCATAAATTGCAGTGAGCACATTTCATCGCCTTGATTTTTCTGGTGTAGTGGAAAGCCTGATAACGATGACAATTTTTGTTGTTTGGACTTCAAATTTATTTCAGTGAAAGATAAACGAGGCGTGAACAACATGTATGAACTTTGAGGACTTACTTTGGTAGTCTAAGTCACATTTAATATCACTCAACACTGTGAAATGTACGGTTATACCCCATACCTTCGCGGTGGGGGCAGGTACCCAGTAGGGCACAAACGGGCAATGTTACATTTTCTCTCTGACTCATGGAACACACCGATAATCATGCAAGCTGTCTTCAATCCACCCTGCACAGTGCCCACTTCTCACGCTCTACATGCTTTACTCAGTCATCTGATTTTCTTGTTGAGGAGTATGTCTCTTCGCCAAAGAAGGCAAGGTATTTCATTCTCATCTTTAGAAGAGTTGTTCGCCTCACACGTCGTCGGACTCTTTTGAGTCTTTTCATGATATAGACCTATACTCCTACAGTAATTTCTTTAATCCGCTAGGAAGATGCTTTTGTTGCTCTAACTTCGTTTCTGTGGGGAGAGTCCGTGATCATGGAGCATTTTCCTTTCACCTGGTTGACGATGGTGTCTGGCAATGATGAAATGGCTTTGTACTCTCGAGGGACACAATGAATGAAGACTGTGTCTGCGTACCAGTCGATGGACCAGAGTCCGCAGTTCGTGGGCGTGCGGTAGCGTTCTCGCTTCCCGCGCCCGGGTTCGATTCCCGGCGGGGTCAGTGATTTTCTCTGCCTCGTGATCACTGGGTGTTGTGTGATGTCCGTAGGTTAGTTCGGTTTAAGTAGTTCTGAGTTCTAGGGGACTGATGACCATAGATGTTAAGTCCCATAGTGCTCAGAGCCATTTGATGGACCAGACTGTGGTGAAGCAGTAGCTGACTTTGTTGTGTTCAGGGAATCTTGCCTTGTTCTTTCTGTTGTATCCGATGGCGCAAAATCCTCTTCGCCAGATGCACTTGCATTAAGCGGCAAAATAACCGTTCCTTTAAAGCCAGATGGGTTATTTCTCACTGTTGCTGTTTCAGTATTTGCAAGCCCTAATAACTGACCTACATGGCGCTTGGTTGTCATTATTCCCGCATGCCTGTTAAGCCATGTCTTAATTTCACGATCGCATCAAGTGCTTAATGGTTCCATCTCGGCTGAAAATATACCTCTTCAATCAGGGATAATTAATAAAATTATTAGTGACAAAATCATAAAATTTTGAACAAAATGAATGTAGATTTTGTATTTAAGTATTAAATTGTAGTTATTAAAGCGTGAACATACAATCAGGGCAACGTTAGAACCACATTCTCCTTATATCAAACATATAAGTTGCATGTAACGAACTAATGAGATGCTATCAAGAAGTTCCGGTTTTAAACCATTTTGAACTATCCTGCTTTACCGTCCGTGTATCTTATCTGTAAACTTTCTTCTGCGTAAGAAAGAACGTGAACAATCGTTTACTATGGCGTATGTTCATAAACTCTGTTAAAACTGTTATTCATTGTCTTACCATTTTTCTTACTGAACACAAAAATTTCAAAGTAGGATACACAACCATAAAAATACAACAAATCATTTTGATCAACAACAACGTGTTTGGGACTACCAAGACTCATGCCGGTACTGAATTTGCCGGCTGACTTCATGCTCTAACGGCCAAGAAACAACGTTACCAACTCGTAAAGCGAAATACGAACGTTACACCCTTCACCGTCATAGCCGATTATATCCCCACCTCTTCCATTCTAGCCGCGCGGGATTAGCCGTGCGATCTAGGGCGCAGCAGTCATGGACTGTGCTGCTGATCCCGGTGGAGGTTCGAGTCCTCCCTCGGGCATGGGTGTGTGTGTTTGTCTTAGGATAATTTAAGTTAAGTAGTGTGTAAGCTTAGGGACTGATGACCTGTCCCATAAGATTTCACACATATTCGAACATTATATTCTTCCATTCTACTATAATGCAGTTTTCCTGAAATATGTGATATTCATCTTCCACTTCATCCAACGTAGTCACTACTGGGTCGTTTCCACCCTTCTACCAAGTGCACAGACCCTGGCCTCAGTAAAAGGACTGCATCTGGCGCCTAGTCTTTAGCTTACCCTGATCCCTTGCTCGGTCGCCTATCCACCACGAGTCACCTTCTCTTAGAGTAACATGGCAGTTCTAGATGGCCTGAGCTCTTGGCCGTAGCAGGTCCGAGCAGGTACTTGCAGCTGGAGCTCCCAGTCTACTGCTGTGGCACCTGGATGCCGCACAGCTCCCAGGAGATGGCCACAGGTAACAACCATTGCCTTGTGGAGATCATCTCCCACCTACCACCTACAACCCCTACCACCATTATGTGCACGTCATTGCGCTAAAGCCCCCTCTTATTCTCATGACGGTCTCCATACAGCCGCTGACGCTGTCATACCATCGGTTCTTTTTACATTTCCTGCTGCCTACGCGGAATAAAATAAAGGCGGAGATATGGAGCGGCTGACGGCTGTTTCCGCTGCTATTGCTTACTTCGTCTCAGTTCTACTATTCCGCAGGGAACGGGCAAATGCCTGCATGCAGGAAAAAGATTCTCAAAATGTTCCTCTAGATTGTTTCTGCCCAATGTAGCAACGGAACTTCGTAGTATGCAGGCGTCTTTCGCCTCATTCATATATTACTTGCCAGTTCATCACATGTGGAACTCCCAACTGGGACCGAACAATCTTTGAAGCGACGGAGAAGGAGAGGAAAGAAGTAGGGCTAGTTTCTAAGTCCCGCAGACGGCGTGGTCATTAGCGACGGAGTACGATCTCATATTGGAGCAATAGCAAATCGACACTGCACGTTCACATGGACCGTCACGACACTTCCCTTAAACGATTTAATGAAATCGTGCAAAACCTAAATTTGGACATCATGAGAGAAATAAGAAATAGCGTCTTCCAGAAGGCGATTCCATTCTCTCCAAATCAGACCCCAAAAATTACCATTTTGTAGTCCAAACCCTAAGTAATCGTTAATAACCGATAAATAATGAGCCGGCCGTGGTGGCCAAGCGGTTAAAGGCCCTAGAGTCTGGAACCGCGCGGCCGCTACAGTCGCAGGTTCGAATCCTGCCTCGGGCATGGATGTGTGTGATGTCCTTAGTTAGGTTTAAGTAGTTCTAAGATCTAGGGTTAAGTTCCATAGTGCTCAGAGCCATTTTTGATAAATAATGGCATTTTAAATTAATTTTTAGCGTCTTAATATAGTGCTACTTAATAATATAAAAGTATTGTGATGACAACAAATGTCATTGGACTGGACTGTTCTTCGTCATTTTGATATACACTGAAGCGCCATAGAAATTGGCACACTTGCCTAGTATCGTGCAGGGCCCCCGCGAGCACGCAGAAGTGCCGCAGAACGACGCGGCATGGACTCGACTAATGTCTGGAGTAGTGCTGGAGGGAACTGTGTCATGAATCCCGCAGGGCTGTCCATAAATCCGCAAGAGTACCAGGGGTGGAGATCTCTTCTGAACAGTACGTTACAGGGCATCCCAGATATGCTGAATAATGTTCGTATTTGGAGAGTTCGGTGGTCAGCGGAAGTGTTTAAAGTCAGAATACTTTTCCTGGAGCGACTCTGCAGCAATTCTGCACCTGTGGGACGTCGCATTGTCCTGCTGGAATTGCCACTGTCCGTCGGAATGCACAATGGACATGAATGGATGCAGGTGATGAGACACGATGCTTACGTGCGTGTCACCTGTCAGAGTCGTATCTGGACTTATCAGGGGTCTCATATCACTCCAACCGCACATGCCCTACACCATTACAGAGCCTCCACCAGCTTGAACAGTCCCCTGCTGACATTCAGGGTCCATGCATTCGTGAGGATGTCTCCATATCCGTACACGTCCATCCGCTCGACACCATTTGAAACGAGACTAGTCCGACCAGGCAACATTTTTCCTGTCATCAACTATACAGTGTCGGTGTTGACGGGCCCAGGCGAGGCGTAAAGCTTTGTGTCGTACAGTCGTCAAGAATACACGAATGGAGCTTCGGCTCCGAAAGCCCATATCGATGATGTTTCGATGAATGGTTCGCACGCTGACACTTGTTTATTGCCCAGCACTGGAATCTTCAGCAATTTGCGGAAAGGTTGCATTTCTGTCACTCTGAACCAGTCTTTTCAGTCGTCGTTAGTCCGCTCTTTCAGGATCTTTTCCAACCGCACCGATGTCACAGATTTCATGTTTTACCGGATACCTGATATTCTCGGTACATCGTGAAATGGTCGTACGAGGAAATACCCACTTCATCCCTACCTCGGATTTGCTGCGTTCCATCGCTCGTGCGCCAACTATAACACCACGTTTAAACTCACTTAAATCTTAATAACCTACCATTGTAGCAGCAGTAACCGATCTAACAATTGTGTCCTATTCTGCCTGTTCTCTGTATTTGAATATGCATGCCTATACCAGGTTGTTTAGCGCTTCAGTGTAGAACGACTTCATGTCCTGTATGATTGTTGTTCATGTCGAGCTGATCAACAACATGAGATTAATTGAGCTAAGTTGTAGTGTAGTTGTACAGGGTGTTTGTAAATGAATGTATGGTTTTGAAAGCTTTGTAGCATTAATGACATTCAGTTATAAATAATAAATGAAGTGACAGAGCGAACACAACTTTGTTTGTATAGCTGTGCGTAGAGGGAAGAGTGGGGAAAGGTCAAGAGTGGTCATATGTAAAATCGGTAAGCGGATCTAAATCCCCTATTCAGTCACTCGTTGACCACGATGGCACCGAAACAGAGGACGACCGAAGAAAGGCAGAAATACTGAATTCAGTGTTCCGAAACTGTTTCACTGCGGAAAATCGTAACACGGTCCCTGACTTCAGCCGTCGCACGGACGCCAAAATGGAAAATATTGAAATAAACGATATCGGAATTGAAAAACAACTGCTATCACTTAGTAGCGGAAAAGCATCCGGACCAGACGAGATACCCTTAAGATTCTACAGTGATTATGCTAAAGAACTTGCCCCCTTTCTATCAGCAATTTATCATAGATCGCTGGAAGAACGTAAAGTACCTAGCGACTGGAAGAAAGCGCAGGTCGTTCCCATTTTCAAGAAGGGTCATAAATCAGATGCGAATAATTATAGGCCTATTTCGCTTACGTCAATCTGTTGTAGAATAATGGAACATGTTTTGTGTTCTCGTATTATGACGTTCTTAGATAATACAAATCTCCTTCATCATAACCAACATGGATTCCGCAAACAGATATCATGTGAAACTCAGCTCGCCCTATTTGCCCAAGAAATTCACAGTGCCGTAGACACTGACGAGCAGATTGATGCCGTATTCCTGGACTTCAGGAAGGCATTTGATACGGTTCCGCACTTACGTTTAGTGAAAAAAAATACGAGCTTACGGAATATCGGACCAGGTTTGTGATTGGATTCAGGATTTCCTAGAAGAAAGAACACAACATGTCATTCTTAACGGTTCAAAATCTGCAGATGTAGAGGTAATTTCGGGAGTACCGCAAGGAAGCGTGATAGGACCTTTATTGTTTACAATATACATAAATGACTTAGTTGACAACATCGGTAGCTCCGTGAGGCTATTTGCAGATGACACGGTTGTCTACAAGAAAGTAGCAACATCAGAAGACTCGTACGTACTCCAGGAAGACCTGCAGAGGATTAATGCATGGTGCGACAGCTGGCAGCTTTCCCTAAACGTAGATAAATGTAATATAATGCGCATACATAGGGGCAGAAATCCATTCCAGTACGATTATGCCATAGGTGGTAAATCATTGGAAGCGGTAACGACCGTAAAATACTTAGGAGTTACTATCCGGAGCGATCTGAAGTGGAATGATCACATAAAACAAATAGTGGGAAAAGCAGGCGCCAGGTTGAGATTCATAGGAAGAATTCTAAGAAAATGTGACTCATCGACGAAAGAAGTAGCTTACAAAACGCTTGTTCGTCCGATTCTTGAGTATTGCTCATCAGTATGGGACCCTTACCAGGTTGGATTAATAGAAGAGATAGACATGATCCAGCGAAAAGCAGCGCGATTCGTCATGGGGACATTTAGTCAGCGCGAGAGCGTTACGGAGATGCTGAACAAGCTCCAGTGGCGGACACTTCAAGAAAGGCGTTACGCAATACGGAGAGGTTTATTATCGAAATTACGAGAGAGCACATTCCGGGAAGAGATGGGCAACATATTACTACCGCCCACATATATCTCGCTTAATGATCACAACGAAAAGATCCGAGAAATTAGAGCAAATACGGAGACTTACAAGCAGTCGTTCTTCCCACGCACAATTCGTGAATGGAACAGGGAAGGGGGGATCAGATAGTGGTACAATAAGTACCCTCCGCCACACACCGTAAGGTGGCTCGCGGAGTATAGATGTAGATGTAGATGTAGAAGAACGGACTGAACCAGTGAGAATCTTTCACACGTAGCCTCAAAGAGTCAATTCAAGAGGCTAGTCGTAAATTATTAGATCCATTGGAACCTGTGCGAATACTTTAAAGGAGACTCTTACAACAACGTTGAGCCGTGCGTGGCTCATGTTCCCGCCATCATCTATTTACCACCCTGTTTTTAACGTACTTCCACCTCACTACGTTAATTTAAATTACTACTGTCACTGAATTGCTGCTGTGCCTAACCGTGAGCGGCGTTAGCAGCACATATCGATATATCACCTCTCGTAGTGTCTTTGCTCAACTGCTATTACATACCGGTCGTTGTCTGTCGTAGACCAGTTCGGGTCGCGAGTTAGGGCTGCCAGTCAGTTGGAACGCGTCTGGAGCGCATTCCAGACCTGCCAATCGGGGAGTGGCAAGGCAGCACTAGTGCAGTCGGGTTGGAGCAACAGTGAGGCCTGCGTCGTCATGGCTCGCCCGACCGTTGTCGCCACCCATCACTTGAGCCAGGCCACGGTGTTGGTGGATCATCGGTCAATCGTCTTGCCGGACGACGCGTTTTGGCTCGCCGATCGTTCATGAGTCGGTTGTGTGTGTGCATGCATCGACTCCCTGTTTGTCTTCGTGTGTGCTTAGTTACTGTTGGGTATTGTTCAGGTCTTTGTCCAAGTGTTTGTCAGGTTGTGTGTGTAGTTGGTGTTATTTCCACTGACGACTATTTTAGATGTTGTCGGCATTTTGCGACTAGTCGGTCGGTTGCTGTGGACCAGGGAAGTTATCTCCACGCGGTGAAGCCGGCTGTGTCCGCTGGCGGTCCCTGCGCAGTGTCGGAGCGTGTGTGGAGCTGTCTGATCGCTACGAGCTTCGTGGTTCACCGACCCAGGACGTCAAAGTTGAGTACTGGTTTCAACTACTCAAGCCAAATCCATTTATGTTGTGTGGTTCGTTTCGGTCGTTCGCTGTTGGGGAGGTTTTCCTGCCAGCAACACCGAGTGTTTCTATTGCTGAAATTTAACCGCTGTGCGGTGCAATTAACTGTATTGGTTTGCTACAATTCAAGTGCACCAGCGGAATTTTCTGCCTTGTGGCCGTTAGTGTTCCGGTTGCCTGCTCTGGCCACTAACGTAATTTCAGGCAGCTTCCTATCCTCCCCTGTTGTCGTGTCCAACATGTGTAGTTTTGACAGCTTGATACATATTTCATTGTGGATAATCACGTTCGTAACTTTCGTGTTTGAGCTCTCATGTACTGATTGGTGGCAAGCAAATCGTTTTGTCGGTCGGTCTGTGGCTGTCCCCTAGTTGGGTTCCGATGGATCAAGTGTAGCTTGGCTGACCACCTGTCTCACCTAACTGAACGAGGGCAGACCGACCTCCCTGGAGGCTTCTGAGTGCCATTTTCTTTATTGTCCTTCTCACCAGTGTTTGATTGTCTATTTATAATCTATCATTGCTAATTAGTTAAAAAAATTCGTGCATTTAGTGGATTTTATGTATTTTTGAATTTTGGAGAATCAATTGTGGGTCTTCAACCACTTAAATTCTTATTAAAAGAAAAGGGAAAGAAAAACATTGCGGCCTTCTGCCTTTGAAAGGTTATGGTGATTTATTTTAAAATCTTGAAAATTTTATTGTGGGCTTTCAGCCGTTTGTATTGCATCTTGTTTATGTTTGTCTGTTCAGCCTTGCCTTGATGCTCTTGTGTGTGTGTGTGTGTGTGTTTGTGTTTGTGTTAATTAATTTATTTGCAATTTTAACTGCATGTTTTTATCACTTGAGCTTTATTTTGCTACTTTAAGATTTCTTGTTTGGAGGCCTTCAGCAGTGAAATAATAGCCTTTTTGAAACTCGTAGTTCTAAAGATTCTGCTATGTGTCGTTTTGGTTTAAAGGTGTTATTAAATTACAATAAATTACAATTTTGAGTGAACCTGACCGACACCTTATTTGGCCCTTTCCACAATCCTAATCACCTGTTCTGCCCAGTGGGTTTATCGGGCGTATCAAACGTCCTTAGTCCTTACCGTTTGCAGTTGTTACAAGCTCTAAAGCCTACGGACTACAGGCTACGAAATGTTGCTGCATGACGACGAAGATTTTCTGGATCGTGTCATCTTTAGTGATGAATCGAGATTTCAACGAAGTCTAAATGTGGGCATCTGGGGGTGGTAGAAGCCCACAAATTTGTAGAGAGTCCACAAAAATTGAATGTTTTTGGTGCCATATCCTAACCGAAAGTTCATTGGCCTCTCTTTTCTCGGTGAAGCAGCTACGACAGCGTTCTCTCATCTAGATGCGCTAGATGTATGGGTCTTTCCTCAACTGGAAGAAACCACAGAACTTGATTTTGCAGCAAGATGGTGCGCTGCCCTACTAGCATAATTCTGTACGTTGACTGGATAAAAGATGTTTCACCCCACCGCTGGACTGCCACAAGGAGCCGGGTGAGCGAGCTTGCTTTTCCTGACATCCAGGTTCACACGGGACCCGATGCCATTCGATTTTTTAGTTTTGGGGGGGTTATAAAAGGTCATATCTGTGTGCTTCCGCGACTAGCTAATATTCCCGATTTTAGAAACAGCATTGTGGCAGCAATAGCTCCAGGAACACTATTCAAGTACTGGGAAGAAATCACCTATCGGCTCGGTGTTAACGAATGTAAGAATAACTGCTTTACTTACTCTTTCATGTGATGTGTTATTTGTAATTGTAAGTTGATTGTAATTAATTCCACAAAGCCTTAAAACCGTTATATTCATTTTGAAACACCCTGTACGTCCGAAGCACAAATCAAATTGTATCAGTTGCGCTGTCTGTGGAAGAAACAGTTACTGGTGATGGTAGACAATTGAAATGTGTGCAAGTAGATAATCAATGAACTAAATGAAAAGGTACTAGAAGAAAGGAGCAAAGAAGTCTGTGAAATTTCCTGGACAGTCGACAGCATGGACTGCCGAGAAATCTGCTTTGCCTCCACGTACAATTGACCATAGGATTGAGATGCAAAAGAGTGGAAAATTTGTAGAGCACACAAATGTCACAATGTGAGCCTACTGCGGATGTTGTGTTCATAGGTTGGTGGACACGAATATACCAAGACAGAATAGGAGGAAACAGCGAACCATTAAATACTTGTCTCCCAAATTTAGTTTATAAACTTAAACATCCTGACATAATATGTGCACCGCACCGAACATCAAACCAGAAACCTTCACCTTCCTCTGCAGACATCCTTTCTAGTGTTATTCCAAAAATGTTTTCAGGATAGGTTCTGCGAAGTATGATAGCAGAGAGAGAGACAGAGGCAGAAGTGATGCTGCAAGGGATGGTTGTGCTTAATACATGGATAACTCAATAGGCAAGAGAAATTCCCATGAAAGGCAAGGTCTCAGGACTGAGTTTCGATCCGGCACTAAGATTTAATCTATTAGAAAGTTTGCAAAGAACGAATACTTTGATGCTGAGTGAAATATTCGTTCTAGCCTACATTTATTCTTCCTCTGACTGCGGAATTATCGTCTACTAATGCGATTTTCAATACGAAGTTAACTGTTTATAAGCAGACGTCGTGCTATCCCGTTGTACAGCCCTAGTTTTTCATAGGACGCCGCGTTCCACCCGTTGCTTTGTCGCGTCCCAAGCGTGAGTATTGCGAGGGATTGAGCGACACGGTTCGTGGATGGGATTCTAGCCGGTTGACCTAGTGAGAGGGAGACTTTTTGATCTGGCTAAGATGTAGAAATCCCTGGTGTGAAGACACGAGGCTAGGAAGCGGGTAGAATTAAAGTATTGATAACTTTAACAAATTTCAGTTTATTCTAAATGAATAAAGCTCACCCTAACTGCGCGGCGATTGCATTCACAGGAAGGCCAAGTCTAACACAGAGACGGTGACTGACTCCACCGTTCCGACTGCCCACTAGAAGTTCTGCAACGTTTCCTAACACCCTACGTTAGAGTCCCGCGGCTACGCCCTGACGCACTCCCTATATGGTCACGCACTGCGTCCTGAGCCCTTCATTGGCTCGTCATGACGTAGCGCGGTCCCCACCAAGGGCCCTCTTTCTTTCTCTCTCCTCTTTCAGACCTCTCTCTCTAGCCAGGATGAGCCCTGCACAGACCTTCGTTTGTATCTGCTGGCTGTTTACTTTCTTATCAAGCACCCAGCTGCCCAGCAGTTTGAGTGCCGCCTCGGCTGACCGTTCGGCCACGCCTGGCGTCCAGCGCTACAACTTTTAACTTCTTCCTACGTGCTATTCTCAAGGTACTGCAATTAGACTTGGCTTGTTCCTGTGGTTACAACACCTCCCCCGCCAGGGAAATTGGCGTTACTCCTCAGAGTAGCGTCATTTGTGATTCTCTCATTTTATTTGCTTACATTTTCTTTTGTTACATCGACACTTCATATGTTTTCTTTTTCTTTCATATACACTTAATTCCATTAAGTTCTTTGTGAGACACAATCATTTTATACATACATTTATCAAGATACACTTTTTTTTCAAATCATTGATACAATTACAATCAAGGCACATTTTTAAAAGCATTGATACAAAATACCATTTTCATTCAACATTGGTAATTACAAGTACGTACAGTTTCAAAATGGACAAAACACTAAAATAGATTACACCTTTTCATAAGATACTTCTAATATATTTTAACTTTTGATTTTACTTAACGCCTGTTTCTGAACAGAATTGACTCTTCTTGGTTTTTCCCACCTCTTTCATATATTACTACATCTTCAGTTTCTTTATTAGCTTGTCTTCTGCTTAAGCTAGTCTCTGGGTATTGATTTACTATAGTGTTTCTTATACATACTTTACCACAACAGTTATTATCGTCAAAGTACTTCCATAAACTTTTGAAGCATTCCTTACAGCATTTACAGTTTTTACAACAACATGTTATTACAATTACAACGACTATTGCTATAGCTATGTATGTAGTTATTGAGTAATGTGTAAAATATCTGGAATATTTTAGTTCTTCCTCCTGCCTTTCTGCCATTCGCTGGACATCATCCAATCTTTTCCCAGCGACTTTCAATTCGTCTAATTGTGTTACTACCTGCTCCAGTGGTAAATCTAACGTTAGCATTGAGACATTTTTCTTTTCTTCGTTTATAACACAACAGTCAAATTCTAAATTAATTTGAGGTATTATATCTTTCTTTGTTATGTTACTATGAATTACCCTATCTGTTTGTATGAACACTCTCGTTCCATACCCTTTACATTTACTATAAAAACTTATCTTTCCTACCCCTTTCATTAATAAGTCTTTTGGGGGTTCCTTTCCACATAATACTGTCAGTCCTTCTTCCTTAGGAGCTACATAGGGCCTCCTTTTGGAGGAGCTGACATTGTGTCAAAAGTGTTCGAAGGGAACAAGAAGGATTTAAGGGAATTTATCGAAAATGTAGATGCAGCTTTATAATTAGTTAAGCTAGAGGAACACGAAACATTATTGAAGTTCGTGAAAGCAAAGATAACCGGTGAGGCCAGGTCGAGATTACAGGTGCGTGAACGCACAGGTACGTGGCAAGAGGTGAAACGCGTTTTAGAAGAAAACTATGCTAGTAAGCGTACTATAGACTACTACGCATGTAAAATTTTCCAAGCCAGACAGGGACACGGGGAACCAATAGCAGTGTGGGCAGCAGAATAGATGAAATGCAGAGAGATTTTCGAGAGGCAGTAAACAGAGTTACGGCCAGAGAAAACTTGAAAGGTGCGATAGAACTAGTTGATTCCTTAGGAAGAGCGTGCTTTATACAGGGTTTAAGTAATGACAGAATACAAACAGTAGTGAGAAGCATAGGCTATGAAATTACGTTGGCAGCAGCAGTGGAGTTGGCACTGCAGGAGGAGAGTGCGATATTGTCCATGAGAGAGCGGGGACTAGCCCCGAGGGTAACGTACACTCGAAATAAAGAAGCTGTAAAAAACGCGAGAGAAAGAGTTGAAATGTTTCAATTGTGGGCTGAGAGGTCACATAGCCAGCAAGTGTAGGAAAAGCAGGCCAGAGCATAGAGTCAAGCTGGACTATGCAGGTAAGGTAATAAGACTAAAAGGGCGAGATATACCTTTAGTAGTAGAGGAAGAACCAAAGGAACAAGAGATAGAAGCAGATTCAGAAATAGGCGGGGAGATAGGGCCCCGGGAAGAAAGAATAATGTTGTTGAAAGTGGACGGAAAGGTACCACGGGGTATCGAAAGAGAAATGGTCATACCGAGGCAGGAGATTGCACAAGGGGTGCATGTACTTCAGTCCTTCGTAAAACTGCGAAATGGGAAATGCATAGTAAGTGCATTGAACGTGTCAGAGGACAGAGTTCGACTAGGAAATGTCAGATTAATAACGGAAGAGTTAGAAAGAATAGCGAAAGTACGCGAAGTAAAATGTAGCACTGAGGCAGTAGGTAAGACGGAAAGTCGTGCTAGTGTGTTGCGAAGGCAACTCAGAATGGATCATTTGAACGTCGAAGAAAAGAGCGCTCTAGCAGAGGTCTGCACGGAGTACGGAGATGTATTTCATCTACCGGGGGACAAACTGTCCTATACTTCTGCAGTGAAACATAGAATACCGATTGCGCCGGAACACGCGGGGAAGGTAGTGAACGCTAGACCGTACAGGATCCCTGAAGCGCAAAAGGCAGTGCTAAAAGAGCAAATAGAGCAGATGCTGAAGGATGACATAATTGTCGAAAGCAAGAGCGCCTGGAACGCACCGTTATTGTTAGTTCCGAAGAAGTTAGATGCCAGTGGCAAGCAGAAATGGAGAATAGTAGTGGACTACCGACAATTAAATGACATCACGGTAGGCGATGCATTTCCACTGCCGCATATCTCCGATATCCTGGATCAATTAGGGCAAGACAAGTACTTCTCGACGCTTGACCTCGCATGCGGGTACCATCAAATATTGACGGACGAGAAGGACAGAGAGAAAACAGCATTCAGCTCAAACTATCAACATTACGAATACAAAAGAATGCCGATGGGACTGAAGGGAGCCCTTAGGATGTTTCCAGAGACTGATGAACACAGTATTGGCAGGTTTACAAGGTGTTAAATGTTTTGTCTATTTTGACGACATAGTATGTTATGGGAAAAATCTGCAGGAGCATAACGAAAAACTCCGGGAAATATTTGACAGGTTGCGAGAGCACAATTTGAAGTTGCAACCAGATAAGTGTGAATTTCTGAGGAAGGAGGTAATCTTCCTAGGGCATTGTATCACGGACAAAGGAATATCACCGGATATGGCAAAGGTGGAGAAGGTGAAGTTCTTCCCACAGCCGAGAACAACAAAAGAACTAAAAGGGTTTCTAGGATTGATAGGGTACTATCGACATTTCATTGCAAATTTCAGCAAAATTGCGAAACCTCTCCATGAGCTCTTAAAGAAAGGAGTAGAGTACCAATGGGGAGAACGACAGAAGAATGCGTTCGAGGAACTGAAAGAAAAATTAGTGAATGCTCCGTTACTTCAGTATCCTGACTTCACGAAACCGTTTATAATCACAACGGATGCGAGTAACGCAGCGTTGGGTGCCGTGTTATCGCAAGGGAAAAAGATTGGCGAAGACTTGCCGATTGCATATGCATCCAGAGCACTGAACAAAGCAGAACTGAACTATAGTACAACGGAAAAAGAGTTGTTGGCTATAGTGTACGCGGTAAAGCAGTTTAGACCATACGTGTATGGGCGAAAATTCACATTGGTGACAGACCATAAGCCACTAACATGGATATTTAGTGTGAAGGATCCGAGTTCGAGGCTCCTAAAGTGGAGATTGAAGCTCGAAGAGTACGACTACGAGGTAGTATATAAGCCAGGAAGGCTAAACAGTAATGCGGACGCGTTAAGCCGGATAAGGCAGGAAGGAAAGGAAGAGATAAGTTCAAAGCGAAATGTGGAGGCAGAAAGAACCTCAGTAGCACAAGCAAAGGCGGAACAGAGTTCCGTAAACGTGCGGCAAGCGCAAGTGTCAGGTGAGATAGACCAGGAAACAAATAGTAATGAGGAAATTAGCCCCGAAGAAAAGGAAAGAATATTAAAGAGATGCACGATAATCCTTTGGGAGGGCACCAGGGAATGCATAGGACATTCGAGAGGATAAAAGCGTACAAGCAGTGGCGCGGAATGAAGCGGGACATTGAAAACTATATTAGGAAGTGTCCATCATGTCAAAAGAACAAAAACACATAAATGAAAACAAGGATGCCCTTAGAAATTACAGACACAGCTGAAACAGTATTTGCAAAATGTGCAATGGATATAGTGCGTCCACTAGATGTATCTAGTACAGGGAAAAGTACATGCTAACATTCCAAGACGATCTAAGTAAATTCACAGTAGCAGTCCCGATTGACAAGCAAGACGCTGAAACTGTAGCAGAAGCATTTGTAGAAAACATAGTACTAAGATATGGGACTCCATCAGTCTTGCTAACAGATCAAGGATCGAATTTTCTGAGTGACGTATTCAAAAGGGTATGTAAAGTGTTGAAGGTAAAACGTATAAACACCACAGCGTACCACCCTGAGTCAAATGGTGCTCTAGAAAGGAGTCATAGAACAATTGTAGAATATCTCAGACACTTCGTAACAGGAGATCGAAGTTCATGGGACAAATGGGTGCCGTATGCAATTTTTGTGTTCAACACTACACCACACAGCAGCACAGGTTATACACCAATCGAGTTAATGTACGGACGGAAGGTTAACATACCAGGAGTACTGCAGCAAGAAACATCGCAGGTAAGTTACGATTATGACTCGTATGTCAATAAGCTAAGAGCAAGAATGCAGGAGGCCCATAGAGTGGCTAGGGATTCTGTTATAAGGAGTAAGGTAATCAGTAAAGGACAGTATGATCTGAAACAGAACCCAAAAGAATTTAATGTAGGGGACAAGGTGTTATTACACGACGAATCAGTGAGACGTGGTAGATCTCGGAAACTAGATTCGCAATGGAGAGATGCATTTGAAGTGTTAAAAGTGGAAGGTCCTAACGTAGCTATAAGAGTTAAGAGAAATAAGGAAACAAAAGTACATGCCAACAGGCTGAAACAGTTCTTCAAATTTCAGGTATGGCACTCAAGTGGCAAGTGGTGCAACTCAGCATAGTGATAACAACATACAGCTTCGTTGCATCAGGATACGAAACGAACGATTTCAAAATGACCTCAATACCAAGTTCATCAGGGCTATATTACGATCACGTAGGACAAATACAAATATACAGTACCACATGGAGAATAGTCACATATGTTAACTTAGATGTAATAACAGAAAGATTTCAAAAAGCAGAGAGGTACGGTAAGGCAGCGGTACAGAGGTGCCGTGACACACTGAAACAATTAAACGTAGGATTAATAGAATGTAGAGTACTAGATCAACAAGTTACACATCACGTGGAAAAGATTGCAGGTCTGCAGCAACTCGTACAGCAACTCACAAAACACGAAACCAGAAGAAAGAGAGGAGTATTCAACTTCGTCGGACATGTAAATAAGATACTGTTCGGAACATTGGACGACGCAGACGCAGCGTACTATAAGGAAAGAATAGATGCTATGGAAAGGAACTCTGAAGGGTTGCTGAGGTTAACGAAGGAACAGGTGGCAGTGGTAAGGGCCACATTAGCAGGAGTAAACAGAACAGTATATACACTAGAATCAAATGAACACATTCTAAGGACAGGCATGCAGAGACTAGAAAGGTTCATGAAGGAATACGTGAAGGAAACAGATATGGGTTTCAAACGAGTAGCAACTTTTGCCACTGTAACGGAACAAGTATTACAATTAGCGGCAGTGTTTGGCCAAATCGAAGAAGAGTAAGTGCAAATGATAAATGCCATTGTAAATGCTCAAAAGGGAATACTTCAGCCTCACATCATTAATCCAGTGCAAATTGTGATGTACCTAACTTTAATACGAGACGAATTAAAGGACGTGAAGTTTCCTGTTCCTCTCGCGGAGTCATCAGGCTACCTCTTGTTAAGAATAATCGATTTAGATGTTTTCATTTCCGGTAGCATACTAGGGTACGTAATTAATATTCCTTTAATAGATAATAATAATTTCAATTTGTACAGAGTTCTCCCATTACCAAAGGAGTTTCCAAATATGAAAGGAAGGTACATATACATACAGCCAGAGAAAGAATTTCTACTGATAGATGAATCCAAAAGGCAGTACGCGAAACTTTCTGCGGATGATCTAAAATGTAAAGTACTGAGTAAGAACAGAAGACTGTGCAGACAGTCATTCGCATTGCTATCGACATACAACCATGAGGAATGCGAAGCGAAATTATTACAACCGGTAAGAGAAATTCCGGAAGATTGTATGCGAAAAATAGTCGCACTGAATCAGAGCCTTTGGACCCATCTAAACAGTAACGAATGGCTATACATAGGGCTACAGGACGCAGTGCGTGACCATATAGGGAGAGGCGCCTCTATCCCTCCACTCAGCCTCTGAAGAACAATAGCAACAACAATGTTTTAACGATACCAAATAAGGACAAGTTGCCTTCGACGCTACGTCATGCCAAGCGCTGGCGGGGTCGAAGGGGAAACGCTAACAAAAGGGCCTCCTTCACTGACATCTTACCACCAGTGGAGGATGACGCAACTTCATTAGTTAGGGGCATCTTAACTAAGTTAATACTTTACACAACAAAATACAATATTCTTAAGACAGTTTTACAAGTACCGCTTCTCTTGTGGTGCGCCGTCTGCTCTGTTGACTCGCGTCGTCCCGCGCTGCTTCGCGCTCTCTTTGTGCTCCGCGCTGTCCCGCGCTGTCTCTGCGCCCGCGCTGTCCCGCGCTGCTGCGATGCGCCGGCCGCCGCTCTGCTGGGCTGTGCGACCCCGTCGCTCTCCTCGGTTGCCGCTGCTACGGCTGCTGCCGATTCTGCTGCTGCTCGGCCCGGACCCCCGGACTCGAACGCTGGCTGCTTAGGCACCTCTGTGCCTCGTCGCTCCGCGTCGCGCTGCCGCTGTCCTGCGTTGCCCTGCACCCGCGAGGACTACCTTTCTGGACTCTGACGTACTGGTGCTACTAATGCTGAAAGTTGCGAGTCGCCACAACTTCCTGCCAATTGCCACAGTCGCTGTAGCAAAATCTAATGGGTCCTACCTCCTATTTGCCTATGCGCCTTTGTGATAACACCACACCTGGCACCAAAAGTTTTATTTATGTCGCGTCCCAAGCGTGGGTATTGCGAGGGATTGAGCGACACGGTTCGCGGATGGGATTTTAGCCGGTTGACCTAGTGAGAGGGAGACTTTTTGATCTAGCTAAGATGTAGAAATCCCTGGTGTGAAGACACAAGGCTAGGAAACGGGCAGAATTAAAGTCTTGATAACTTTAACAAATTTCAGTTTATTCTAAATGAATACAACTCACCCCAACTGCGCGGCGATTGCATTCACAGGAAGGCCAAGTCTAACACAGAGACGGTGACTGACTCCACCGTTCCGACTGCCTACTAGACGTTCTGCAACGTTTCCTAACACCCTACGTTAGAGTCCCGCGGCTACACCCTGACGCACTCCAGTGACTATCTCCGGCTGCCTGCCTACAGCCCATTCCCCAGCCCAAGTCGGCTGCTGCTATCACTCTCTAACTCTTCGACCTCTCCAGACAAGACCTGACAAGATCCTCAGAGCGGCGTGCTCTCGGGTTTTGTTAGCGTTTCCCCTTCGACCCCGCCAGCGCTTGGCATGACGTAGCGTCGAAGGCAACTTGTCCTTATTTGGTATCGTTAAAACATTGTTGTTGCTATTGTTCTTCAGAGGCTGAGTGGAGGGATAGAGGCGCCTCTCCCTATATGGTCACGCACTGCGTCCTGAGCCCTTCATTGGTTCCTCATGACGTAGCGCGGTCCCCACCAAGGGCCCTCTTTCTTTCTCTCTCCACTCCCAGACCTCTCTCTCTAGCCAGGAATGCATCTATTTATACTCCTTACTTGATTGCTTATCATGAGCCCTGCACAGACCTTCGTTTGTATCTGCTGGCTGTTTACTTTCTTTTCAAGCACCCAGCTGCCCAGCAGTTTGAGTGCCGCCTCGGCTTACCCTTCGGCCACGCCTGGCGTCCAGCGCTAAAACTTTTAACCTCTTCCTACGTGCTATTCTCAAGGTACTGCAATTAGACTTGGCTTGTTCCTGTGGTTACAACAGCTTCAACTGCCACTTAATTTCACAATTTTGCTGCTCAGTACAGTTTTTGTATTAAAATATATTGCCTTAGGTTTGGTCACTTGAATTCTAACATGATTTTTCTTTGTATGAGATGGAAGTAAACGTTGACTTGGCCTCACAAACTTTAAGCGTGAATCGTCCCGGAAACGTATGTGGTCTGCGACTTCGTCATCAGAATGAAGGAAACAGATTCAGGTGTCTGCTTGTACACCTGCATATTCTAATAAAACAGTAGCCGGGATGTAGCGGACATTTGATTCGTGACATTATCTCTCAGTGCCAAGTTACACTGAATGCGAGTTTTACATTAGCTGTATATTTAACAATGAACCGAGTTATCCATACCTATACCATTCACGAAAAATATCGTCTTCTCCTTGTTAAGAGTTAATGACGTAAATCTCAACATATCCCGCAATACGTGAACACGATAAATATGAGAAGCTGACAGCTTTTAGCACTGTGTAACCTTTTCGAAACAAATAGATTCTGGCCATTATTGAATTAATTTCATGAATTTTTCTGTTACCGAGCGAGGTGGCGCAGTGGTTAGACACTGGACTCGCATTCGGGAGGACGACGGTTCAATCTCGCGTCCGGCCATTCTGATTTAGGTTTTCCGTGATTTCCCTAAATCACTCCAGGCCAATGCCGGGATGGTTCCTCTGAAAGGACACGGCCGACTTCCTTCCCCATCCTTCCCTAATCCGATGAGGCCGATGACCACGCTGTCTGGTCTCCTTCCCCAAACCAACCAACTAACCAATTTTTCTGTTATCAGATTTCTGTACCAGTGACATAACTCATTACGAATTCGGAACTATTTAAAAGAAAAAAAATTCAGAATGATGAAGCATTTGGTTTCCAATCACGTAACTGGAATTCTAAACTCTATAAATTTTCGTGTGATAGCCATAATCAGTCAAACATGACGGCCAACTATATGAATATGATCAGTTCGCAGGAAATGGAACCATAACTTTTGGTATTCTGTTTAGGATGAAAAAATGCGAGACTGAATCATCTCATGACACAAATCTTATAACCCTTATGGTGATTTTATCGCATACGGTAGATGCATGTGAAGAGGTGGGTTCCGTCTTCCTAGATTTCCAGAAGTATTTCGGTATCAATTGTGGTATAATCACAAGCTGTTTCTTTGCAGTTACGCAGTTTCCTCGACAAGTATTTTACAAACGGAACACACTACGTTACACTAGATAGTGAATATTCAACAGAAATGAAATTAATATTTCGTGGGCTCCAGGGAAGCGTAGTAGGACTTCTGATGTTCTCAACATGCACACAAGAAACAACACATACACAATGTGATCAAAATTATCCGGACACCCCCAAAAACATACGTTTTTCATATTAGGTGCATTGTGCTGTCATCTACTGCCAGGTACTCCATATCAGCGACTTGAGTAGTCATTAGACATCGTGAGAGAGCAGAATGTGGCTCTCCGCGGAACTCACGGACTTTGAACGTTGTCAAGTGATTGGGTGTGTCACTTGTGTCACATATCTCTCCGCGAGATTTCCACACTCCTAAACATCCCTAGGTCCACTATTTCCGATATGATAGTGAAGTGGAACCGTGAAGGGACACGTACAGCACAAAAGAGTACAGCCGACCTCGTCTGTTGGTTGACAGAGACCCCCGGCAGTTGAAGAGGCTCGTAATGTGTAATAGGCAGATATCTATACAGACCATGACACAGGAATTCCAAGCTGCATCACGATCCACTGCAAGTACTATTCAATATTTCAAGGTCGAGCGGCTGCTCATAAGCCACACATCACGCCGATAAATGTCAAACGGCACCTCGTTTGGTGTAAGGAGCGTAAACATTGGACGATTGAACTGTGGAAAAACGTCGTGTGGAGTGACGAATTACCGTACACAATGTGGCGATCAGATGGCAGGGTGTGAGTATAGCAAATGCGCGGTGAATGTCATCTACCAGCGTGTGTAGTGCCAACAGTAAAATTCGGAGGCGCTGGTGTTATGATGTGGTCATGTTTTTCATGGAGGAGGCTTGCACCCCTTGTTGTTTTACGTGGAACTATCACAGCACTGGCTTTCGTTGATGTTTTAAACACCTCCTTGCTTCCCACTGTTGAAGAGCAGTTTGGGGATGGCGATTGCATCTTTCAACGCGATCGAGCACCCGTATATAATGCACGGCCTGTGGCTGAGTGGTTACACAACAATAACATCCCTGTAATAGACTGACCTGCGCAGAGTCCGGACCTGAATCCTATAGAACACCTTTGGGATGTTTTGGAAAGCTGACTACGTGCCAGGCCTCACCGACCTTCATCGGTACCTCTTTTCAGCGCAAGACTCGGGGAAGGATGGACTGCCATTCCCCAAGAAACCTTACAGCACCTGACTGAACGTATGGCTGAGAGAGTGGATGTTGTCATCAAGGCTAAGGGTAGACCAACACCATACTGAATTCCAGCATTACCGGTGGAGGGCGCCACGAACTTTTAAGTATTTTCAGCCAGGTGTCTGGATACCGTGTTATCGTACTAGGGAAGGATGGGGAAGTAAGTCGTCCGTGTTCTTCCACAGGAACCATCCCGGCATTTACCTGAAGCGATTTAGGGAAATCATGGAAAACCTAAATTAGGATGGCCGGACGCGGGTTTGTACCGTCCTCCTTCGGAATGCGAGTTTAGGTGCTAAGCATTGCGCCAACTCGGTCGGTATCAGTCAACGATCGATTTAAGAGATGCGTTGCTACGATCATGCGAAGCTGTACCAGAGATAAAACTCACTGGTAGGGTAAACTTACAATTCCTGGAAGGCTTAGAAGATTGATTACTATTGAAAGCAAATCCTGAAATGCCAGAATTTGAAATATTTTCTCGTCTCATATATAAAGTTTCATCTATGAAACAAATTTAATAATGCTACCAAAATTGAAATAAGTTGCAGAAATTGAGTCTCACAGAGAACACTTATATTAGGAGTGCAACGGGTTACAGTGGGCAATAGGAAGGGTAAACTGGAAAGCGAATATGGGAAATCATATGTAGTATCTCAGCAAACACAAAAGTATTCAAGTAATGTGGCTTGTAGCTAGCTGCAGTGTAGATGAGCATGTGAGCCATAAGCTGTCATCCGTAACACTCAAATACAATGCGTCAAATATACAAAGTGAAAAAATAGTATCACCTTTTCGATACCCCATAATTGTCTCCCACTGTGATTCGTACGGATGAAATGTGGCTCAAAGGTGCCTATTACCCTTCTCTTAATGGTGCAAAAGTTTGGCTCCCAGCTACGTTACCTACGTGGTCGGCGACGCTTATAGCGAGGTGCCGGCATGTTTTAAGAAAAGGGCACATCCCGGAAGTTCAAGTGATCTGTAAGGTGGGTTAATGATGTAAAACTGGCACCGAATTTCAACAAAGTTCTCCCCAACGCCGTCATTGACGTGTTACACGATAGGAAGGCCGCTACACTCCCCTTTTACCCACATTTCACCTCTTTTTTTGACACATCTGCGATGGAGGTCAATACCCGCCACCCAGAATTGAAATCAAGAGGTTTCCTTACGGGTGGCCGAGGAAAACATTTCAGATACACCGCCGTTCAGAATACACACGAAGAGCTCTTAGAATGTGGCATAAATGATGTCAGTGAAACCATCTCTTCTCACGCGGCGTTGATTCCTACACATTCGGCGATCGAAAACGACAGTTCCCAGTGAGATGAGCAACAGCACGGCGTTCCTGATAACGTTCGATGCTGCTGGCACCCTCTCGGACGATTCAACGCTGCTCTGAGGACTTAATGAGTCTGCAACCCCACTGAACGGGCTTTGACCACGTTGGAATGTATTGCAAACATAATTTTTTGTCTGGTATACGAGTTCGAACAAAACCATCTAAAGCAGCAAAAGGTGTGTAAGCTGCTTTGCGCCCTCCTGTGGCGCGGTCACAGCTGGGTGTGACATTGACATGTGCATGAATAAAGCGACGAAGGATTCCATTGACATGTTTATGAATAAAGAGACAAAGGATTCCTCTAACAAGGGAACATCCCCATCGCACCCCCCTCAGATTTAGTTATAAGTTGGCACAGTGGATAGTCCTTGAAAAACTGAACACAGATCGATCGAGAAAACAGGAAGAAGTTGTGTGGAACTATGAAAAAATAAGCAAAATATACAAACTGGGTCGTCCATGCGTAACATAGGCAATATTAAGAGCACTGTAAGGCAATGAGCTCCGTGGTCCCGTTGGTTAGCGTGAACAGCTGCGGAACGAGAGGTCCTTGGTTCAAATCTTCCCTCAACCGAAAATTTTAACTTTTTATTTTCAGTTTATGTGAAAAACTCTTATGTTTTCATCACTTTTTTTGGAGTGATTATTACATCCACAAGAAAACCTAAATCGGGCAAGGTAGAAGAAACTTTTCACCCATTCGCCAAGTGTACTAGTTAGGTGGGTCGACAACATATTCCTGTCATGTGACGCACATGCTGTCACCAGTGTCGTATACAAAATATCAGACGTGTTTTCCTGTGGAGGAATCGGTTGACCTATGACCTTGCGATCAAATGTATTCGGTTCCCATTGGAGGGGCACGTCCCTTCGTCAACTAATCACACAGTTTTGCGGTACGGTCGCAAAACACAGACACTAAACTTATTACAGTGAACAGAGACGTCAATGAACGAACGGACAGATCATAACTTTGCGAAAATAAAGAAAGCAAAACTTTCAGTGGAGGGCAGATTTGAACCAAGGACCTCTCGTTCCGCAGCTGTTCACGCTAACCACGGGACCACGGCGCTCCTTGCCTCACATTGCCCTTAATATTGCTTATGTTACGCATGGACGACCCAGTTTGTATATTTTGCTTATTTTTTCATAGTTCCACACAACTTCTTCCTGTTTTCTCGATTGATCTGTGTTCAGTTTTTCAAGGCCTATCCATTGTGCTAACTTATAACTAAATCTGAGGGGGGTGCGATGGGGATGTTCCCTTGTAAGTATCATCCCCTGACCCCCCTCCCCGTCAGTTCGGCAAAGCCCTCGATACCACACACGCACCTTTGTACAGCATGTCAAAAATGTATCTTGCAGAGTTATCGACACACATTCAGCTGAGTGGCAGCTGTACCGCCTAAGGGCAGCCAGCCCCACCTATGGGTGGCGAAGGGCTGAACTTTCCAAGTTTGAAACATGGTTACCTCTTAGCTTCACTTGCGCCAGTACTTTTCCTATCTAAAACTTCACAGAAGTTCTCCTGCATACCTTGAGGGGCTACCACTTGTGGAAGAAAGGATATTGTGGTGAAACGGCGTAGCCACTGCCTAAGGATTGATTCTGGAATGAAGTTTCATTTTGTCGTTCAGTGAGCACTGATTTAAAACTTCCGGAAAGACTGAAGATGTATACCAGACTAGGACTCGGACATCACATTTTCACCTTTTCCGGTCATGTGTTCTATCGACTTAGCTATCCAAGCACGACTCACGACCAACGCAGAATATAATGCAGAATGGATATTCATACTGGAAACAATCCTTTCTTTCAGGAGTGCCAATTCCGTAAGGTATGCAGCAGAACTTCTGTGAAGTTTGGACGGTAAAAATAAGATTTACCGGTGAAAGGGAAGCTCTGAGGGTGGGTCGAGAGGCGTGCTTGGATAGCAAGAGAGTATAGCAGTTGCGTGTGAAAGCAAGAGTCCTAGTCGAGGACCGGTTCTGCATACACTTGTAATACGCCGTGAAGTTTAAATGAGCTCGTACTCCATTTCGGAAGGAAAATTCATTCTGTGAAAGAGATGTTCGTGGAACTTAAATGAGGATGTTTGATAGAAAGGCGATTTTGTTCTCGTGAAACACTTCCGGGTAAATTCAGAGAATCTGTATTCAAAGATTACTGCTAGAATCCAGCCGCCAGAAACGCGTATCACGGGTGAGGAACGGAATGATACGTTGGGAGGGATTTAGGCATTTACAGAGAGGAATTTTTTACTAGCTTGATTCATATTTGCTAATACTGGCACGCAGTACCATTCGCCACGCACTAGAATGGCTTGCGGAATACGTTCATAGATGTGCGTAGGTTTCTCATTTGACTGTACTTAAAAATAGAAGTCTTGAGCAAGATATCTGTTACAATAAAGCTGCTTTTATCAAAAATGAAACTCCTCCAGCTGTACTTAAGATTTCGTATTTATTTGGCTACTAGTTTCGACGTTGCGTCAACGCCATCTTCAGGCCCTATATAACACACCATACAAAAAGCAAACAATGTGAGACATCAGTATATCATATATCATAAAAATATTATAAAGGATGAATTCATGAAAAGTAGTTGCATTTCGCTCATTTTCTGTAAGATGAAATTTACCTTGACATTAACAATATATATGGTAAAAACAAGTACAAATGAGGTTATAAATACACGATTATTATAGCTATAGATCAATACCAGACATTTGAATAAATTGGTGATATATATAAGTCCAGGTGACAAACCGTTACTCGTAGAGATAATAATATAGGCATGAAACAGTACTAAAATTGTGTTAAAAGCGAATAATAATAACTAAACCCTTCTTTGTGTGCACAGTTTAACTAATAGGAAGGAAAATGTGCATGGCCAATCAGTCATATATAAGGCATGATTCCATTGTTTTTAAATAGGGAAAGCTGTGTGGAAGGTGGAGAGGAGTTACGTTTGGATAACACTGCATCGTCATCACTATAAAGTAACAAAGTGAAATAGGTTACTGGAGCAACATCATTCATAACGATAGGGAACACAAGTGAGAAGGAACTGGAAGAATGGTATGGAACCCAGCTAATATAATCAAAGGTAGTAAATGGTGTAAAATAAATACATATGAGTCAATTCATTAACTTACTCATTCCAACAAGAGAAATATTATCTAACATGCCACCAAAATGTACCCTTTCAATATTGCTGCCTCATTTAATGCCATAACCCAGGCCTAAATTAACCTTATTCTAACGGGCTGAAGTATGTAAAAGAACGATCACATACATGACAGTGCTCCAAATAGAAGTAAAAAGGTGTTGACTTTATAGTGATGACGATACAGTGTTATCCAAACGTAACTCCTCTCCACCTTACAGAGCTTTCACTATTTATAAACAATGGAATCATGCCTTGCATATGTCTGATTGGCAATGCATATTATCCTTCCTGTTAGTTAAACTATGCACACAAAGAAGGGTTTAGTTATTATTATTCGTTTTTAACGCAATTTTAGTACTGTTTCATGCCTATATTATTATCTCTAACGGTTTGTCAACTAGACTTATATATACTCCCATTTATATTAAAATATCTGGTATTGATCTATAGCTATAATAATCGTGTATATATAACCTCATTTGTACTTGTTTTTACCATATATATTGCTAATGTCAAGGTAAATTTCATCTTAGTGAAAATGAACGAAATGCAACTACTTTTCATGAATTCATCCTTTATAATATTTTTATGATATATTTTTTTTGTACAATAGCTCACAGACTACTGATGTCTCACATTGTTTGCTGTATGCCTGGTGTGTTATATAGGGCCTGAAGATGGCGTTGACGCAACGTCGAAACTAGTAGCCAGATAAATACGAATTCTTAAGTACAGGTGGATGAGTTTCATTTTTAATAAAAATTATACCAGCTGATGCCACACCATCATCCAATTTTAATATGGATGTACGAAGAATAAAGCGGTTGGTTAGTATTTAAATGTGACAACACTTTCGACTTTGGCGGACTTCAATTTTTTTTCGCTTCGAAGACTGAAAGGAAAATCTTGCTATCTTCTTTATGAGATACTTATGGAGTGACTAAATTGCTCCCTTCTTAATTTAGCTTCATAAATTTGTAAACAGCTGCAAAGCGAAAGTAATTCAGGGTGAGCGCTTTCATGTTTTTTTTTTTTTTTTCCTGGGAGGTGCTCATCCCTTAAGCGACGCCCGTCGTATTTGCCGCCACGAGCTGATGAGTAGAAAGTTAATGCCACGTAAGCTAATTCCATACAGCTTCCTCCGGATTAGCTGAGGCTGAAGTTCGGTGAGTTCCGCCGGCGGCCCTCTAACTCACGTCCGGGTAGCCAGTAGCTGTCAGCCGAGGCTCAGCAAAAACGGGCCAGGCGCTCGTGCGGCGAGTGACAAGGCAGGCGAAGATCCCCGCAAGCACGCGTGCACCAAACGGGAATCCGCTGTCCCTAGAACGAAATGCACGGGAACAAGCTGTCCGATCAAGGGCCCAAGAGGCGCAGTGTAGCCTGAACTGCGTATCAGTAAACACAAGTGTTGATCTGTTACGAGTGGTACTACAGAAGATTGATTAAAGGTAACTGGATAAGTCAATTGCGAAATGAATAACTTTTGAGAAGAATAGATCTGTAAAAGATTAGTATCAGAAAAAGGAAGTGTGCAAATGCATCCAGGATTAGTTAAGTTGGCAACATAAATTAAATAACCAAGCAAAATCTCGTCGCCAAACTTACCCTTTTCCCGTCAGGACGGTGTGTGTGTTCTGAGGCAAAAATCAAAACAATGAGAGAACACAAGCTCTAAGAGAACTCAGTATCTTCCAAAACGTCGCATAAAAATCGTTTTTTCCGATGCTCGTACATCGGATTTTATTGTTGATAAGAAGGTTGAGTCAAGTGTTTTGGACAGTCCCTAGGGCTGGGTACTGTACATCCAACAGAAGAATCATCCTGGTGTCACTGTGTTACAGTACAGGGTGAAAGTATGGACATTACACATTTCCTCCTGCTTAGGTCAACAGAGCAAATCGGTTGGTTCTTTTCGCATTTGTTGTGGTATACGGTTGGCTTGATGGGACTTACGGAGGCACTATTAAATCGTGGGAGGTTACTGCGAAAAACTCTCGTAAAGGTTTTTTCTTTGTATATTTTCCCTGTCCCCAGCGGACGAAAACCCAGCCGAGGATTCAAAGTCGGCAATGAAACATCAAATGGCTGAAAATTTTACGATATGTTCCTAAGATCCTGATATCGAACAAACTCGAAAATTTCTTGATATATGTATTCGTTTCCAATATATAGATGAACAAAGTCACCCTACTTCTACACGTAAAATCCGGTATGAGGCGAAATCCAAATAATAAATAATTACAGTAAATTTCTCAAATTGTAAAGGTATTTCTCTATGCCTTTATCGAGAATAGTCATCTCTCCGTTTTCAAAAATCTATATCCCTTATCGATAGCCACCCCAAAAACTTGTTTTTTGGTACCAAAACCCAGGCGCGGTTTCCGAGACAGCTTCGTACAGAAAATGGCTATAATTTTAACGATGCAGTCCTCAGATCCCGATCGCGAACTGCCTGGGAAAAATTTTCGTCATACCTTTGTCCGTTTCCAAGACACAGTGGATCAACGTTCCCTCTTTGTACACATAAAATAAGAGCGTCAAATCCTGTTTGAGGCGAAAACGTAGTTTATACAGCGACGTAGCACGGACAGATATGCAGTAACGTGTCTCCATCGTCTGGGAAGATAAAGTTGTAGTAGCGAAGCACAAGCAAATTTTTTCTAAGTAAAATTCGGTCTACCGAGCGACGTGGCGTCCTCCTTAGCACACTGAACTCGAATTATTGAGGATAACGTTTCAAACAAGTGTCCAGCCACCCTTAGTAAAGTTTTCTGTGATTTCCCTAAATCGCTTCAGGCAAATGCCGGGATGGTTGCTTTGAAAGATCACGGCTTACTTCCTTCCCTATCCTTCACTAATCCGATGTGAACGATGACCTTGCTATATAGTCCCCTTCCCCAAAATAACTCAACCAACCAACGAATATTCGATCTGTGGTGTCAAATTAGTTTTAATTTATTTCAGTTTCACCTAAGTAAACTAAATTCTACTAACCAATACATTTCGATTTGTTATGATGACGACGAACGAGTCGTCGCCAATGTTGATGGTGGGAAATGCTAAATAGCAACATATAAATCACAGCAGGTTTGTCAGTTATGTCGATAATGTGTTGGCTGCATGGTGTGCATCTGCAACGTTTAAAACAATTAGAAGTCGTGGGTAAAAAATGATATATATTGTACTCAACTGCTTGTACAGGATTCTCCTTGGCTGCATGCTTATAATTATAAACAGATAGCTACTGAGGCCTCACTTAGGCCATATGTTACCAAGCGCCTTGTTACAGGTTGCTTCCTTTCAGCTGAAGGCTATGCTAATTTACTACTTGACGTCCCGAACAAGAGTGGACGAGAGCTCGCTAGAAATTGATACAAGCCGCGGAGCGGCGCCAGCGGCGCTGGTCGCGACTCGCGGGTCCAACGATACTAATACGGACCGCGGTCGATAACTGCAACCCCTAACAAGTGTGGTATCGAACGTTGATACCATACGTTTCATATGAGTTCCGTGCCCTGCTGCAGCAGGGGGAAAGAAGCGACCAGCGGAAAAATGCTCCTCTCGGAATACAAAAATGCGAACTTCATTCTGTTTTTTAAAAAGATATGGACTGAGAAGTGCGGCACCAGCTGCCTCATTCCACTTTCCTCAGCATCTTAACAAAATTTTTGAAGCGTAAACATATTCGCGCTATTTTATTCGTCTCCTTACCTAGGCAGTGGTAAGGAGACGAAAAAAACAATTAATACTGAAAAAAAGTAGGCAGTGGTTGTTACAGAAAGAGCGAATAAGACAATGGAAACAACGTGAGAGAACGTGGCATAGGAACGTGGACGACTGTGCTAGGAAAGAGTAAAGCAAACAGTGCAGGTTAAGGCAGGGGGAGGGAGGAGGAATGAAGATAGAAATGAAGTGGAAGTGCATGAGAGCGACTGATAATGATAGATAGAGTACATGACAGTGACAGTAAAGAAGAGAGAGATAATGACACTGAGAAGCAACAGTACTACTAGGATGGAAGGAATGAGATATTATCAGTAAGAGAAAGCAAGAGGTAGACAGTGACCCTGAGAGGAGACTGTAGTAGTAGCACAGGACGAGAGGGAGTGTGGTTGTGACACAAGAGACAGTGACAGAGACACAGAAAGTGATAATGACAATGAGTTAGACAAAATGACTGAGTGAGAAAGGGAAAACGGGAGTGGATGGGTATCAGCCATTTACAGCGATGGACTAGTGAGTGTGAGTGAGTTACAATTAGGAAATCTTGTGAGAGTGAAAAGAAGTATGAATATGTTCGCATGCCAAAATTGTTGGAAGAATTTTTAAAGACGCTCAGGAAGACAGAACGAAGCAACTGGCACTTTACTTTTCAGTCAGAGTATTTTATATGAACAGGGAAATACTCGCATTTTTTGTGTTACAGTAGGAGAATATCTCCGCTTATGTGTTATACTGAACTGTGGTACACGATTCTGGTACACGATTCCTTGATGAAACCCTTGTTGCTCATGGCAATGCCAGGATAAGTTAAAAATTTTAAAACAGTCTACAAAAATAAGCCTAAAGTATCGACGCCAGTTCTGAGGTACTACTTGCGTAGAGAAAGTTCGTCTGACTTGTGAAGATCCTCGACTGTTGCGATTGGAGCTGTTCGACAAACGGGAATAGTTCGGCAGGGACTGGGCTACAGTTGGGCTAAAGGCGTTCAGGGGGCGTGGCACTAGTATACACTGTGGTTGGGCGGCACCGGTTGCTGTCGCTGCCGCTGTCAGACAACAGGGAAACCTCTAGTACTTTGAACGGTTGCCACCTGTGTTCTATCGACTGGCTACGATACCACAAGAAGGAACTTGAGTCGAAATCCAATGAAATTGACTTCTGGTCACACCTGCAACACCGGCAACTGGAGCACAGAAATTTCACTTCTTAGGTGTTTACAGATTAATAAGAACAACACATTATTAAACGTATAACTGATATGGGAGAATACAGTTCATCAGTCGTAGTATCTCGCAAGTGGTGCCGGTCTAGCGAAAACCTACAACCAAATGTGTTTAATGTGAGAGAGGTCTGGAAAATGTGCTGATCATGTCAACAGTCGATTACCCTGTCAAACGAGATACCTGAGGACAGCACAGTCAACTCTCTTGTGCTATCTTGTTGAACGGTAACGTCACACAAGTAGAGAAGAAAGGGTGCAGCAACGGGTCGTAACATTTCAAAAGTATAGCACCTGTTGTCCAAATTATTAGGTATGTGAACCAGAGATGAATGTACTGCTTGCCCAATGGCAACCCACACCATCGTTCCCCGTGATTAGCCTGCGTGATGATAACTAATGAACCATAGAAACGTTTCTTTTCCACACATGATTAAGTCCATAACGATTTTGTACTGAGAACCAGGAGTCAACGGAAGAGGTAGTGCCACTTCTGGGTTCAGTGATGGCGCCACCACTGTCGGCATGCGTCAGCAAACATAGCCGCTGTGCTTAAAGTCTTTGGTGTTCCAGACAGTGTCGCCCTGTCTGAGTGTGCACATATTTTACTGCAAACAAGGCCATCTACTCATTCACGCTACACTTTCTACAATCCAGGGTGGCCAAACTAACGAGATACATGGTGGTGAGAAACAGTCTGAAATGCGTGTAAGGGTGTTGCAGAGGAGGTTGTGGTGAAAAACATTGCGCCGTTTCCAAATTATTTAGTATCAAAGTTAGCCAATCGGGTCTTTGCGCAAAATTCAAGCACTTTCACGTGCTAAAATGGGGTAATGCTAGACATCAGTGGTCCTATCAGTGACCACATATTCAAATGCTCATTACCAACTAAATTGGGCCTTTTTCTATCTATGTGAGCAAAAGCTACTTTCGTTCAGTTTGGGAAATGAAACGAAGAACACGAGTGGAGGGACTGTCTCTGGCAGGCTTCTTGAATTTGCGCATGCGACGGCCTGACTGACAATTTTCTGTGTTAAATAACTCGGAAACGGCTCAACGTTTCGAATTTTTTCTTAACAATTATTTCTCGGCACAACCTCCCCTGCAACATTCTTTGTTTCTGACCATCCTGTATACCGCGCTTCAGTACGGCCTTATATGGACTACTGATGCATCTGGTGCGGTTCAACAACACAAAATAGCCTAGGAAAACTAGATAAGGGCCATTAAATTCTGTGTTAGAGTCTTCAAATCGAGTTCAAACAATGCTTTACTGGTGAAAGCTAATGTAATGTCACTAGAACTATACAGGAAACATCTCATTGCTAAACCCATTTTGAAACGTCTGAAACTGTTTACTAACAAAGATTATGGAAGCAACTCTTAAATGCTATGCAGACAGGTATTCGTGTAACAAGAAACTACCACCCTTAGCAGATTTTTACACCGATGCTTTGATCTGCGTGAATACGTTGACAGCAAGTTTAAGCTGCTTCATCAGGCCCTACGGTAACACCTTAGTGAAGCTGAACATCAAGATGCACCTCCCAATCATCCAAGGTACATTGAATGAGAAACTTTTAGCAGATAGCCTAGCAGCATGGTCATCCTAACGACAGATTTGCATTCGTGGGTTCAAGGCTAATCGAGGAGGAAAATTCAAACTCTTTGAAGTAGCGTCCGTACTTACTGCAAAACATACAGCAATTTTAGAGGGAGTCAGATACGCAAAACAAGCTCAAGGAGAAACAGTCTTCGTGTTATCAGATTTACGCTCAGGATTGATGCTGTTAAACTGCTTCAACACCAACAATTATCTCCTACCACGTTACAGAAGTAGTCTAGGTGCTTTGCTACCCAAATAAGACTACCATCATGTTTTGAATGGAGGCACACAGTGCAATAAAAGGAACTGGACAAGGTGGCCAAAGAACCTGTGTGCACTCGTCCAGTGAAATAAGGTAAAGTGTCACCAGTCAATCTCCTACAAACTGTAAGGGCTAGAAATAGAGCGCAGTGGAATGAAAACCTCCAGCGATCTTACGAAACTAACAGGAAATATTATGCCGCATTTGTACCTAACCTGTCGTCAAATCATTGGTATTAAAAAAGTAGATACAGCAGAAACTTTATAGTGACAAAGGCACGACTACGATTCAATTAAGGGAGATGGCAGCGACGTCTCTACCGCCTCGGCATGATCACATCTTCCTCATGTGAATGCGGGAATGAGGAAGATGTTCATCACATTTATTTAGACTGCGACGGAAGATATCAAGAAACTACGAACCTGATGCAGTTTCTGATGTCCTTCAGCAATACTTTTGCAAAAACATTCAGATCCTTTTACCGACAGAAGACACAAAAGTGTATGAACTCTTATACGCTTCAAAACAGAAGAACAAATGAGAATACAGAAAAAAGTGACTTCTTATACTGTGTTTCTTAGAAGATTACGCAGAGTAAACAGATAACTGTTCTTTACTGGCTCACTCTGTTACCCAATTGAATGTTTAAAAAATAATTTTAAGAATGGCTGTATGACGGCAGTCTAAAACCTAGTAATATAAAAAAATTCGTTGCACAACGGCTTTCCTTTGTTACAATCTGACAGTGAAAGATTTATCAGTAAAATAATCCGTTACGTGCTGAAAGGTTAAGGCTAACTCAAAAACTGCTTATAATGAGATTTTTATAATGCGTATTAGTATTCATACATATTTTAACACTAAAACGCATGTTTATCTGGCTTGACCAAGCAGAAAGAGAACTTTCCTATTTTATATTGTAGAAGACGCCGTTTCAGACTGTTCAGCGCACCTTGGTAACGTTTACTATGTCATACTGAGCTTGCACATGCGCGTGCATGTGCGAGAGAGAGAGAGAGAGAGAGAGAGAGAGAGAGAGAGAGAGGTTTGCATTGGATTTATCATTACAGATTCCTCTTGGATTAACTATCTGAGTCACATTTTCATACTTTAACTGAAATTAATGACTAGGATCTTTCTTTTAATAGTGCTTCTTCCATGCTCACATGGCCTTCAGTAGACCAGTGAGTTATTACAATACCTTGCTCTTTCATCGTTTAAATGTTCTACCTTGCAGTATTTTACTATAGTTCTTTTTGTACGTGTTATGCTTTGGGAATTTCTGTGTCAAGACTGTGGATTGTGTATACTGTCATATGTACTTGCATGAATTGAAATGCTGTGACTGTTGATGATTTTCGCCCGTGCATATCATAAATGATGAGAATCGCGTATCATATGATCCTAGCGACCATCGAATTTGTTACCGAGTTAGTTTCGTGCTCCATGCTTCATTTGTATGAATTACCATAATGATGTGAAGCGAATCATTTTACATTCACATTAAACATTCATTTCTAAATATGGCTACATGCTCATCATACACAAGTTTTATGTAAGAAGAAACACAGATGTGAGTTAGTAATTCCTACCCACTACTCACAGACATTACTAAAATGTAAATTCGCGTGCTGAATACAAAGAGTTGTCAAGGAGAACCTTTTTCAGTTTCTTTTCAAAGTTAACTTTACTATCAGCCAGACATCTTATATCTCTAAATAAGTGATCAAAAATTTTCGTCGCATCAGTATGTACTCCTTTTTGTGTTAAAGACAACCGCAATGCGAGATAATTTCCTTTGGGATCGTAGTAATATACAGCATTGTTCCTTTTGAATCACAATAGATTATGTGCAACAAACTTCATGAGAGAACAAATATACAGTCATGCAGTAGTCGAATGCCTAACTCCTTAAACAGATATCATCAAGATGATCGTGGATAAGCACTACGTATTATTCTTACAGAATGTTTTCCAACAATGATGACTTTCTTTCCTAAAGATGCGTTAACTCACAACATTATTCCATACGACATATTGATCAAAATACCCAAAATACATCAACTTACTCATTTGTCTCTCCCAAAAACCTGCTATGATTGGAAGTACAACTGCGGGTAAACTAAGTAGTCTCTTTTATCAGATAGTGGTTGATCATCTCGAGTTTTTTTACAAAACAGGAATGCTCTGTCATACTGTATAGGAACGTCTGAGTGAATCTCGAAGAGTTCTTTTCTGATTAGGGCCTAACATCTTTGTGTAGCAAATGTGTGTAGAATGCAGTTAATGACGTGGAGAATCGTTTCATAACTTTACATGAATATCATATATTATGTAACTTCTCCTATTATTCACTCCGTTTCAGAATACAGAATTGAAATGAGCTCACACTTCATGAGTTTGTTTATCGGATGAGATTTATTTGCTCCCGTCTCGAATACTTTTGCCCTGGGGCGCAATGTACGCAAGATGTGATGCAGATGGGTGAACGTACCTCAACGAATTAGTCTAAATCCGCTGCGTGAGAAAAGTGCACTCATATTCGTCTTTTCCTTTTCTTGAATTACATTTATCAGTATGACAGGAAAAGACATGCAGATAGATAATGCAAACAGTTAATAAGCACATGTTCAGGACCAGACTAGCCTATTGTGCGATCACTTTTTACAAGGCAGAGCACTGCTTCACTTTTACTTCTATTTTAGGTTTCGGTTTACAGATAGCTACAAACAAGATTACAACTAGTTGGCAAACAATCAAACTGCGCAAAGCTGGTAGGATGTTTTAGATGTGGTTGGGTACAGAATAGTAGAACAGATAGTTTGCGTTGTCAGAAGCGTTATCCTGTGTGCGCTTTTGATTAAAGAGCAGTATATTAACTCGGTAGCAAGTCATAATAAATTCATCACCTACACATTTTCGGTAGGGCTTATTGATTAATGTTTTGGTTGATTTATTTGTTTCTTCTTGAACTTAAGTGGTCTGTCTTAGATACGATAATCAGTATTAGTCACATACAATATAAATATCAGTCAGATATTCTTATATATCCATTATCACCCCTTTGCTTTTGTATGTTCCATATTAATCACATATGCGTGTGTATTTTCGACATTAGTCAAAGAACTCTTCAGATCTTAACTCACAACTATCTGCATAAAATAACGTAATCAGTTTGTTCTAACAATTTGAAATACAATATCTATTCTTGAATACTGCGACTCCTTTTTTCTCAAGCTGAATGTATGCCTTGATCTGTTCTAGAAGTCCGAAATGATTATTGGTGGAGAATTCCAGTAATGCAGTCTGTTTAAGCTGTTGCATGGTGGTGAACCCCATTGTGACGTTTCTGTAAATATTTGTCGTGACATTCTTGGGTGCGGGAAGCTGATTACATTAAGTACGAAAGCAATAATTGTATTCGTTTTTGAGTTACAATTTGTTATTAATCACTTACATTGTCAGCACCAAATAACTGTTAATGTACAGAGCCAGTACTGATTGAACCACTCTTGTCACACAAGTTACACACTTTGGTTCACTAGATTGGTGTGATTTATCTTGTTACTAAAATTTAGCGGATTCTTTGTAGTGCTCACGTGGATAACTTCACACTTGTCATTATTCAGAGTCGATGGACACTTTTCACACCATACAGATCTCTTGTCTAATCGATTTACAATCCATTCTTATCATCTGATGACTTAACATGACGGTTAATGACGGCATCACCTGAAAACGGCCTAAGAGGACTGCTCATATTGTCTCCTAAATCGTTTATACAGGGTGGTCCATTGATCATGACTGGGCCAAATATCCCACGAAATTAGCGTCAAACGAAAAAACTACAAAGAACGAAACTTGTCTAGCTTGAAGGGCGAAACCATATAGCGCTATGGTTGGCCTGCTAGATGGCGCTGCCATAGGTCAAACGGAGATCAACTGCGTTTTTTTTAAAAATAGGCACCCCCATTTTTATTACATATTCGTGTAGTAAGTAAAGAAATACGAATGTTTTATTTGGACCACTTTTTTCGCTTTGTGATAGATGGCGCTGTAATGGACACAAACTTATGGCTCATAATTTTCTACAACAGTTGGTAACAGGTTTTTTAAATTAATGTACAGAACGTAGGTACGTTTGAACATTTTATTTCGGTTGTTCCAATATGATACATGTACCTTTGTAAACTTATCATTTCTGAGTACGCATGCTGTTATAGCGTGATTACCTGCAAATAATTCATTAATGCAATAAATGCTCAAAATGACGTCCGTCAACCTCAACTCATTTGGCAATACGAGTAACGACATTCCTCTCAACAGCGAGTAGTTCGCCAGCCGTAATGTTCGCACATCCACTGAAAATTCGCAGCGCATGTTGTCAGCCGTTGTCGGTGGATCACGATAGCAAATATCCTTCTAACTTTCCCTACAGAAAGAAATCCGGGGACGTCAGATCCGATGAAAGTGCTGGCCATTGTATGGCGCTTCAACGACCAATCCACCTGTCATGAAATATGCTATTCAGTACGGCTTCAACTGCACGCGATCTATGTGCCGGACATCCATCATGTTGGAAGTACATCACCATTCTGTCATACAGTGAAACATCTTGTAGTAACATCGGTAGAACATTAAGTAGGAATTCTGCATACATTGCACCATTTAGATTGCCATCGATGAAATGGGGGCCAATTATTCTTCCTCCCATAGTGCTGCACTATTCATTAACCCGCCAAGGGCGCTGATGTTCCACTTGTCGCAGCCATCGTGGGTTTTCCATTGCCCAGTATTGCATATTATGCCGGTTTACGTTACCGCTGTTGGTGAATGACGCTTCGTCGCTAAATAGAATGCGTGCAAAAATCTGTCATCGTCCCGTAATTTCTCTTGTGCCCAGTGGCAGACCTGTACACGACGTTCAAAGTCCTAGCCATGCAATTCCTGGTGCATAGAAATATGGTACGTGTGCAGTCGATGTTGATGTAGCATTCTCAAGACCGGCGTTTTTGAGATTCCTGATTCTCGCACAATTTTTCCACTACCGATGAGCGGATTAGCCGCGAGAGCTGCTAAAACACCTATTTGGGCATCATCATTTGTTGCAGGTCGTGGTTGACGTTTCACACATGGCTGAACACTTCCTGTTTCCTTAAATAACGTAACTATCCGGCGAACGGTCCGGACACTTGGATGATGTCGTCCAGGATTCCGAGCAGCATACATAGCACACGCCATTTGGGAATTTTGATCACAATGCCTGTACATCAACCGATAACGACCTTTTCCGCAATTGATAAACGGGCCGTTTTAACACGGGTAGTGTATCACGAAGGAAATGCCGTCCGCATTGGCAGAATGTTACGTAATACCACGTACTTATACGTATGTGACTATTGCAGCGGCATCTATCACAAAGAGAAAAAAGTGTTCGAACTAAAACATTCACATCTCTTTACGTACTATACGAATACGTAATACAAATGGGGTTCCTATTTAAAAAAACGTAGTTGTATCCGTTTGACCTATGGCAGCGCCATCTCGCGGGCCAATCATAGCGCCAACAATTTTCCCCCTTCAAGCTAGACGCGTTTCGTTCTTTGTAGTTTTTTCGTTTGATGCTTATTTCGTGAGATATTTCGCCCGGTCACTATCAATGGGCCACCCTGTATACATCGAGAACAACATGAGGCCTAAAAGACTGCCACACATTGTACTCGATGAATTGCGATCTATTGTTAAGAACATTAGGCTGTAGCACAACTGAGACGGTAGTTCATAGGCAAGCAAATTAATCAGAAATCGTTTGGTTCTATGCAATGAATCTGATGTCTCCTTTCCATAGCACTCATTACGTCGTGCGGATAAATATTTACCTATGTCTCACAGGAACGGTATTCTGTCAACCCGTGTTGGCTGTTGTCAATAAATAGTTTCTTTTGTGTGATTCACGATATCCCAGCACATTATCTGTTCCTATATCCCACTCAGATCGACATTGGGGATTCAGATGAGTGTGATGTAGATGCGGACGAACGCTGGTCGAGCCCTCAGCCCGGCAAGTGGACGCGGGCGGCAGCCATTATGTGCGCAGCGCAGCAGCAGCCACTGTGCGAGAGAGCGGCGGCAGGACGGACAGGGGAGCGACGCGCAGCGCTGGCGGGTCCGCGGGTCAGGCTGATGCATTGTGCACCGCCTCCGATTTATTGTGGCCGCTAATGGTCGCAGGGCGGCTCGCATTAGCCCCCTAATTAACATGATCCACGCCACCCGCCCCTCGACTTGTGTTTGCTTTAATGTGACATCCTGGAAGCGCGCCGCACAATGCACTGTTGCGCACAAAACCGCACAGAACGCACCCGCTGCCGACATAATTGCAATTTGAAATTCTGAATCGCCCGTGGCAGAGGTCGATCCGCGGCGCACCTATCCCCGGTTGACTTGTTCATCGGACACGGTCCGACCGGATTAAACTAAATCGTTAGTCCGACTCGTGCTGTCCAATAACTTCACCGCTGTCGCGAGGTATCGGTTGCCCCGTTTAATGTGCGAAATGTTTCGTGCCACGCGAACTTGTAAATCGTTTCTCCTGCCAGAACATGTACGCATTAGCTCTCTGTCTAAAACTCACTGTGGAGTAGTGGAAAATAATTCGGATATGTTACCAAAGGTTGACGCAAACTTTTGATACACAGATAGTTTGAATAAAAACGCATTCAGTCACAAATTTTTTCGTGTTGTATGAAATTAGACCCTTTTGATCCGTCTTCACGTGAAAATCGTCCAGATCGTCCAGTACATAGTTTTCGTTTGCTCTCGAGTGAGGTAAAATACACTTTCCTCTTGTAAGAAAGTTAACTATCAAGTTTAGTATTTCGTGAATCGAGTGCGGAACTATTTGAGACACCGTGGAAAAAAATTGAAACACTTCATGAACAAAAAATCGAAATACGAAACCTGACACCTTTCTCATAACACAAAAACGCATTTCACGTCAGTGAAGAGCAAATATATTAAACTTTATCACCTGAAGTTTGACCCATAGGATCAAAATGCGTCGTGTAATTTAATAAAAGACGAAAAAATTGTATTGAATACAGTCACGTTTGTGGCTTCAAAATATGGAGAAAATTAAAATCTAACATTTTTAGTTGCATAGACCGTCTGCCATATACTTCCGAAAGACAGTCGACGGCCAACAGCTGAATTTATGCTTGAAACCCAAATCAAAAAAGAGGAATGACATTCCTGTCGCGACAAGTTTTTCCGTTGGTGAAGTTGTTTCAGGCAGCGATTTTTTTTCTTTCGAGTCATCAGTCATCTGACTAATTTTATACTGCCCGCCACGGTTTTCTTTCTTGTGCCAACCTCTTCATACCCAGTGGAGCACCTGCAACCTGCGTCCTCAATTATTTGCCGGATATATTCCAATTTCTGTCTTCTTCTACAGTTTTTGCCGTCTACAGCTCCCTCTAGTACTATGAAGTTGTTCGCTGATGTCTTAACAGATGTCCTATCATCCTGTCCCTTCTCCTTGTCAGTGTTCCCCACTCAATCTTTCCTCTCAGATTCTGCGCAGAACCTCCTCATCCCTTACCTTATCAGTCCACCTAATTTTAAACATTTGTCTGTAGCAACACTTCTCAAATGCTTCAATTCTCCTGTGTTCTGGCTTTCCCACAGTCCCTGTTTCACTACCAAACAATATTCTGCTCCAACGTATATACTCAGAAATTTTATCCTCACATTAAGGCGTAAGTTGGTTACCAGTACACTTCCCTTGACCAGGAATGCCCTTTTTGCCAGTGCTGGTCTGCTTTTAATGCCCTCTTTGCCCCGTCCGTCATTGGTTATTTTCCTGTTCAAGTAGCAGAATTCCATAACTTCGTCTACTTCTTGATACTTCTGTGTAAATCCATCTATTGCTTTAATTTGAGTGATAATGTATTTATTATACTGAACGGATTAAGACGATAATTTGTCTTATCACAGTTATTGATTATGAACCTGTAGTGGGTTTTGGATTTCTGTGTTATTTTGCAATTTATCAATTACAGTATTGTAACTTTATTTGCTCTTGAATATGAAATTTGCTTGGTAAATAAAGAGACTGTGAGCACAAGGTGCTACTCTGTAACTTCACTGTCACGAAAAGTTACTGGAACAAAAAGAAGTGTTAAATACCTCACAGAATACTAGTACCAATGAGATATAACTGTGCCCATTATTAATACACTGAAGAGCTAAAGGAATTGGTACACTTGCATAATATCGTGTAATGCTCCCGCGAACACCCAGAAGTGCCGCAACACGACTTGCCATGGACTCGACTAATGTCTGAAGTACTATTGGAGGGAATTAACACCATGAATCCTGCAGGGCTCTCCATAAATTCGTAAGAGTACGAGGGGCTGGAGACCTCTTCTGAACAGCACGTTGCAAGGCACCTCACATATGCTCCCTAATGTTGGTGCCTGAGGAGTTTGGTGCCCAGGGGAAGTGTTTAAACTCAAAAGAGTGTTCCTGAAGCCACTCTGTAGCAATTATGGACATGTGGGGTGTCGCATTGTCCTGCTGGAATTGCTTAAGTCCGTTGAAATGCGCAAAGGAAATGAATGGATCGAGGTGATCAGACTGGATGCTTACGGACGTTTCATCTGACAGAGTCGTACCTAGACGTATTAGGCGTCCCATATCACTCGAACTACGCACGCCCCATTCCACTACAGAGCCTTTGCCAGCTTCAACAGTAGCCTACTGATATGCATGGTCCATGGATTCTTAAGGTTGTGCCCATACAATTTGTGCTCTATACAATTTGAAACGACGCTCGCCCGACCAGGCAATATGTTTCCAGTCATCAAAAGTCTAATGTCAGTGTTGACAGGCCCAGGCGAGGCATAAAGCTCTGTGTCGTGCAGTCATCAAGGGTACACAACAGGGCCTTCGGCTCCAAAAGCCCATATCGATGACGTTTCGTTGAATGGTTCACACAATGACACTTCTTGATGTCTCAGCACTGAAGTCTACAGCAATTTGCGTAAGAATCTATCAGCAGAACAATTCTCTTCATTCGTCTTTGGTCCCTTCCTTACAGGTTCTTTTTCCGGCCGCAGCAATGTCGGAGATTTGATGTTTTACCATGTTCCTGACACTCGCGTTACACTCGTGAAGTGGTCGTACGGGAAAATACCCGCTTAACCGCTACCTCGGAGATGCAATGGCTCACGCACTTGTGTCGCTTGACAGCGTCTCGTTCGGGCGTGGCTTCGGTGGCAGCTGCGTGTCCCGCAGCAGCAGCCACAGCTGCACCTCTGGCGTTAGCGGAAGTAACAATCAGAAGCTGGATTTCATCAAGGACATTGTCTTGTTGTCCTTACTCCGGTTTATGCCAGTCAGATGTCTACTGCAGTGGTCAATCAAGCAGAGTTATTAAACATGGTTTTCCGAAACCCCTTCACCAAAGAAGACGAAGCAAGTATTCCTGAATTCCATTGAAGAACAACTGTGAAGACGAGGAACATAGATGTCCTCGGTGTCGCAAAGCAGCTTAAATCACTTCGTAAAAGCAAGGCTTCCGCTCCAGATGGTATACCAGTCAGGTTCCTCTCAGAGTATGCTGATACAATAGATCCATATTTACAATTCGGGCCATTAAAATTGCTACACCAAGAAGAAATGCAGATGATAAACGGGTATTCATTGGACAAATATATTATACTAGAACTGACATGTGATTACAACTTCACTCAGTTTGAGTGCTTAGATCCTGAGAAATCAGTACCCAGAACAACTACTTCTGGCTGTAATAACGGCCTTGATACGCCTGGGCATTCAGCCAAACAGAGCTTGGATGGCGTGTACAGATACAGCTGCCCATGAAGCTCCATCACGATACCACAGTTCATCAAGAGTAGTGACTGGCGTATTGTGACGAGCCAGTCGCTCGGCCACCATTGACCAGATCTTTTCAATTGGTGAGAGATCTGGAGAATGTACTGGCCAGGGCAGCAGTCGAACATTCTCTGCATACAGAAAGACCCGTACAGGACCTGTAACATGCGGTCGTGAATTATCCTGCTGAAATGTAGGGTTTCGCAGGGATCGAATGAAGGGTAGAGCCACGGATCGTAACTCATCTGAAATGTAACGTCCACTGGTCAAAGTGCCGTCAATGCGTACAAGAGATGACCGAGATGTGTAACCAATGGCACCCCATACCGTCACGCCGAATGATACGACAGTAAGGCGATGAAGAATACACGCTTCCAATGTGCGTTCACCGCGATGCCGCCAAACACGGATGCGACCACCATGAAGCTGTAAACATAATCTGGATTCATCCGAAAAAATTATGTTTTGCCATTCGTGCACCCAGGTACGTCGTTGAGTAGACCATCGCAGGCGCTCCTGTCTGTAATGCAGCGTTAAGGGTAACCGCAGCAATGGTCTCCGAGCTGATAGTCCATGCTGCTGCAAACGTCGTCGAAATGTTCGTGCAGGTGGTTGTTGTCTTGCATACGTCCATATCTGTTGACTCAAGGATCGAGACGTGGTTGCACGATCCGTTACAGCCATGCGGATAAGATGCCTGTCATCTCGACTGCTAGTGACACGAGGCCTTTGGGATCCAGCACATCGTTCCGTATTACCCTCCTGAACCCACCGATTCCATATTCTGCTAACAGTCATTGGATCTCCACCAACGCGAGCAGAAATGTCGCGATACGATAAACCGCAATCGCGATTGGCTACAATCTGACTTTTATCAAAGTCGGAAACGCGATGGTATGCATTTCTCCTCCTTACACGAGGCACCACAACAATGTTTCACCAGGCAACGCCGGTAACCTGCTGTTTGTGTATGAGAAATCGGTTGGAAACTTTCCTCATGTCAGCATGTTGTAGGTGTCGCCGCCGGCGCCAACCTTGCATGAATGCTCTGAAAAGCTAATCGTTTGCATATCACAGCATCTTCTTCCTGTCAGTTAAATTTCGCGTCTGTAGCACGTCATCTTCGTGGTGCAGCAATTTTCATGGCCAGTAGTGTAGCAATTATATACAACCGCTCGCTCACAGAAAGATCCTTACCTAAAGATTGGAAAACTGTTCATGTCGCACCAGTACCCAAAATGGGATGTAGGAGTAATCCACTGAATTACAGGCTCATATCACTAACGTCGTTTTGCAGTAGCGTTTTAGAACATGTACTGTTTCGAACATTATCAAGTACCTCGAAGAAAACAATATATTGACACAAAGTCAGCTCGGATTCAGAAAATATCGTTCTTGCGAAACGCAACTCACTCTTTACTCTCATGAAGTTATGAGTGCTATCGACAGCGGATGTCAAATTTGATTCCATATTTTTAGATTTCCAGAAGGCTTTCGACACCGTTCCTCACAAGCGTCTTCTAACCAAACTGCGTGCCTGTGGAATATCTCCTCGGTTGTGCGACTGGAATCGTGATTTCCTGTCAGAAATATTACAGTTCGTATTAGTGGACGAAAAGTCATCGCGTAAAACATAAGTAATACCGGTGTTCCCCAAGGAAATTTTATAGGTCCTCTATTGTTCTTGATCTATATTAGCAACATAAGAGACAATCTTAGTAGCCGTCTTCGGTTGTTTGCAGATGATGCTGTTATTTACCGTCCTGTAAAGTCATCAGATGACCTAAACGACATGAAAAATGATTTTAATAAGATATCTGTATGGAGCGAAAAGTGGCAATTGACCCTGAATAAAGAGAAGTGTGATGTTATTCAGAAGAGTAGTAATATAAATCTGCTAAATTTGGATTACGTGGCAAGTAACACAAATCTGAAGACTGTAAATTCAACTAAATACTTAGGGATTACAATTACAAATAACCTGAACTGGAATGATCACATAATAATGTTGTGCGTAGATTAAACCAAAGACTGTGATTCATTGGCACAACACTTAGAAGGTGCGACAGGTCTACTGAAGAGATTGCTTACACCACGCTTGTCCGCCCTATTCTGGAGTATTGCTCTGCGGTGTAGGATCAGTATCAGGTGGGACTGACGGATGACGTTGAAAAAGTACAAAGAAGGGCAGCTCGTTTTGTATTATCGCGAAATATGGGAGATAGTGCCACAGACATGGTACTGAATTGCAGTGGCAGTATTAAACCAATGGCGTTTTCCTTTGCGACGGGATCTTCTCATGAAATTTCAATCACCAGCTTTCTCCTCCAATTGCGAAATCATTCCGTTTGCACCAACCTACACAGGGAGAAATAAACATCACGATAAAACAAGAGACAACAGTTTTCGTACAGAAAAATTTAATTGCATGTTCGAGTGCGGAACGGTACAGAGACAGCTTGAAGGTGGTTCATTGAACTCTCTGCCAGGCACTTTATTGTGAATTGCAGAGTAATCATGTAGATGTAGGTGTAGATGTAGATCATGAAACTAGACGGTCAAGGTCATCTCACTACAGAATTGCCAGTTAGTGGTATTTCAAATGTTAGTAAAAATTATAAAAGAACCAAACAGTTGAAGAAACGACACACAACGAATGAGTTATTCAAATTGGTCACAAATTGATATTCATACAGCTATCGATGGCAAAAAAACAGAACTGTAAACTTCGGCGGTTGATGAATGAATGTGTGACGTCGTAGCGCAATTTGACCTCGTATTTGGCAATGTTAGTGAAATGTAATAAACAGGTGCCACGTCACACCAGGGCGTAAAGCAGGGGCGGCCAACATTTCGGCTCGCGAGCACTTCCTGGGCAAGAGTGCCAAAGTGCTCAGGCTTGCATCAGATTTCCACCACAGTCACGCCATGCAGTCTGAAAACGAGGGGAAGAAGAGGGGAAAACTTCGAACACGCCATATTTAAATCGCTGTACATACGTACAACAATATATATTACAAATGAAACAAGCTTTTATTCAATTACTTTTGAAGCACTGACTACATAACATGATTTTTACCTGGTACAGACTGTTGGCATACAGACAGACACAGACAATCTCAAAGAGTTTCCCACTGAAGTTGTCACGTAATCCGTGATTTATTCTGTTTCAAAATCGATAAAAGGTCTTTCACACAACTGTGTTGGTCGATATATTTTAGCATTTTTGCAATCTCATCGTGGAGACTTGGACAGTGTTTTGTCAAAGAATTTGTCATTAAAACTGCATTTACTCTGGGGATCAGTCAGTTACTTCTGCGCATGCACAGTGTCGCCTTGAACTGAAACGGCACACGGTATCGAAAAGAGGTCGAAAACCGATGTAACACTGATAGTCACCTCAAAATCTTCCTAAAATTATCTTTATGATTCTTTCAAGGCCAGCATGAATACTTCAAACGTCACATTTTCTTTAATGCCAGTAAGCTTATGGAATTGGATTGTCTATGTCAGAATGAGTCCCTTCTGCAACGCGATTTTCTTTTTAAATGCATCCCCATCAAATCAGAAAGCAGTTACCTTGCAGTGCCGCAACGCAATGCTAACTGAAACGTCCCACTGTTCCGTGTACTTCCGAAAAGGACAGAGGGAAGCCTAGTGAAAAGCCCGCCAGTGGCCGACAGCTTCGCACACGTGTGGCCAGCTCAGGCATAGATTCTTTGCGAGTTTTGTCTCCTGTACTCAGCTGGACAGTAACAAAGCCTCGCAGAGAGGTGCCTGAACAATATATGCACATGTCCGCATCTGGTGAACCGCTTGACACTTGAAAATCAGCCTTGTCAGTATTCGACGGTTTTGGTGGGAATGGCTGAACCATGGCCGAACACAGCGTCAAGAAGGAAGCGGTCGACCTAAAGATCCGACAGAATGCTATGACTGACCAATCGTCAGAGAGGCACTGAGAGCCCCGAATTCATCATTATCATCGACCAGGCGTGCAATTTGTGCTTCGGTGACCACAAGTACTATTAATAGGCGTCTCACGGGAAGGGGGCTGACCTCACCATTGGCCACTGTACATCAACAAGACGGTTTGCAGTGGTGTCGGGCACATTTGGCCTGGAATAAATTTGACTGGGGCAGAAATGTCTTCAGTGGTGAGTGTCACTTCGAACTGAGCCTAAATGACCAGCGAGGATATGCCTGGAGACGCTCCAGAGAGTGGTGTGATACCAACCTGGAAGTCGCGTGCTGTACAACCCAACAATAAGGAGAGATGTTCTGGGATGCCATTTCATTTCGTACCAGGGCCGCTTTAGATGTCATCCGCGGAACCCTGACAGCACAGCGGTACGCCGAAGATATTCTGTGCCCCGTTCTGTTGTCCATCATGACAAGCCATCCATGGTTTATATTTCAGTAAGATAATACCAACCCGAAACTGACGATAGTTTTTGTTCTTTGTCTTCGTCCATGGCAAACCCTTCATTGGTCAGCAATGTCACCGGATCTCTCCCCACAGAGAACTACTGGAGCATTATGGGCAGTGCCGTCGAACCAGCTCGGGATTTTGGAGACCCAACGTGCCAGCTGGAGAGAATCTAGCACGATATCCCACAGAGGACATCCAACAACTCAATCAATGCCAAGCCTAATAACAGCTTTGTTGAGGCAGAGATAGACTAAAATGTTATCGACGTGCTCTGTTTGTGAAGCTCTTTCTCGTCAATTAATCATCCAATTTCTATGACACTGTGATCATTTGTTGGTACGTATACATCACATCTACCGATTTCTGTCATTTTTGTGTAATTTCCCCACCCCCCCCTCTCCCCCTCTCTATTTCTGTTTTTTTATTTTATGTCTTAGAATGTATTTTTTTGTATGGTCTACGAAACCCAAATGTTATCTAAATCTAAGTGTGTGCAAGCCTGTTGTCCTCATCATGCAACAAGTGCAATGTACGCAAAAAAAATCGCTCTTGCTGCTGCAATGTTTCTGTCTTCCTGTTAAAATTTTTTTCCATTATTACACTTCCTGAACTGAAAACTATGTGAGTCGAGAAGACGAAGGAGAGACCTCTAGGCCGTAATAATTTTTTTTTTTCTCGGAGGTCACCGCGTTTTCCTTTGTTTTCTAGTCGTACGATATTCTGCTCCGTCGTAGTTACGTTAATAGTTCTGTGCTCTATCTTGTGTTAATATCATCAAATTACGTAGATTTCAGTTCTGGTTTATATTCCTTTTCTGGAAATCAAAGGACGTACCCTCGTCTGGAGGTTCGACTGATATTACGGATCTGTTAATACGCTGCAATCTCGATTCGGAAAGATTACAAGGTTGTGCTGTCAGTTTATGAACTGGTGCAAAATTTATGCTATTCGTTGCTTATTCAGTATTTGTCAGAAAAGGTTAGTGCGATCGATAAAGAATTTTAGTTTTCTTTCGAACAGTTTGTTGTCTTGTTGTCTTTTTCGCATACCGACATACATAGCTTCTTGCCCCCATATTACAGTCACTACAAAACAGAAGACAATGCAATTCGAATACTGCATACTCCGGGAGAAATTGTGGTCTCACATTGTTTACATCTACGGGGCGAGTGTATCGTTAGTTGCGGTGGTTGGATAAACTTCACAGTGGTAGAGTGAGACTGCAGTGTGTTTTGTCGTTTTTTTTTTTGTGGTGTCGTGATCAAAATATTGTTTCAACGCTTGTCAAAGTTCTGCATAATATTGTTTCTCCTGCCGCCAATCGTATCAAACAATGCACTCGCCTAGCTCTTGTTCCTGAGGTCTTTTGAGGAAACCTACACAGTGCCGTCTGATCGTTGTAATAAAATCAGTGCCCTCTGGTGGCAGCGTTGTGGAATAGATCATTTGGTACCAGATCTCAACATAAACACACAAAACTTGGTATTACCACCAATAAATTTGATTTTAGCTCCATTTTCTCCCATGCCGCCATCTTAGAATGTGCTGAGAGTTCCCTGAGGGGGACCCACATACCAGCTGGGAAAACCCATGATGTCGTCTGGGGATAGGTGTAATTTATCAATTAATTAATATGCATAATTAATTTTACACCAATTTGATATCAGAAGTGGGCGAAAACTGTCTTGTCCCATTACTGGGCTGAAGGATGCATCAGGCTGCATGGTAACCACTTGCAGCATTGATTACAATGTCTGCTTCTATGTAAGAGACAGATGGGAATGAGGGGACAGATTTGTGAATATATCAAAAATTATTGGTTTCACGACAAACCGTTATGAGAACTCTTTTTCTATTTTGGACCAGCACTCCTTCCTGCAGGAATACATGACACCTTGTAGACACCCTGTATGTGGGAACCACAGAGTTTGAGTTCCTAGACTTCTGAACAATGGCCTACACGGAGGTCATAAACTGAAAGCGCAAATCTGCTGCCCACAATCTTTTCGGATAAATATTTTTTTGCTGAGTTGCACCAAATTAAAACACAGGTTGAGATAATAGAGTAAAAATGGACTAAGTAAAGAAGCCTCCGTCTATTAGCGACAGAGACAGCTGATATTAGTTTTAAAGTCAAAATTGCATTCTGTTCTGCACAAGATCTTAAACTTGATACTAACGATTTCCATCTAAACTCTGTCATAATACTTTAAAATGATCCATGTCACTGTCTGTTTCACCACCCTGGGAGATTAAAATTTCGCTTTACAAGAGTTTTGTGTCAAAAATTGCATGCATTGTGTTTTTTTTTTTCAGTGAAGCATCCATTTGTTAAAGCCGCGTGCTGATTTTGCCAACATTTCACGTCTTTCACAAAAGCATTTATTTCATTTGCAAATAGAAAATTTTTGATTCGCTACTCGTATTCAGTGGCAGGTTAATGAGATAAATCACATAAAGAAATAGACACAGAACAAATTCTTGTTGCACCCGCCACTAAACATGACATATAAATTGAAAGTGATGGGGGGCGGGGACGGAGGGAGGCAAGGGGTGAGAAGGGAAAGGGACTATTGTTGTCAGCTGTGTCAGGACCAGGGACTACACGCAGAATGAGTGGCGACGATGGAGAATCTGTGATGGACTGGCATTCGAAACCGGGTCCTCCTACTTACTCTGCAGCTGTCTTAATCACTGCGCCACCCAACACAGTGCTGTTGGCACCTACACGGACTATCTCCGTACGCCTTTCGGCCAACCCTCATTCCCACCGAGCGCCAGCAGTTAGTCCCTGTCCTCCATGCTCACTGCTTTGAGATCCATGCAGGAGGTCACACGTAATTGAGCATCCGCCTTGAAGAAGGTGGATTAGGTCGCACATACTTCAGCATCCGCACGTGAGAAGGTGGTTTCTTTGCCCATCGAGGCGAATCAGTGATATGAACATGTGGTGTCTGTTCGTTCGGAGATGTCCTAAAGAACAGACACCACAGCAGAAAAGGTAGACTGTTCCCCAAGAAAGCAATGTAAGTATCTACGTGGAACGGTGGTGGAAGAACATGACGCTCCAACAACGCCGGCCGAAACGTTGACATTAAACCATTGTTGATGGCGTGACTGGACAATTTCGATTCTTAACAGCCTATGAGTGCTGGCTGTGAAAATGTGATTATGAAGAGAAATATAAAATGAGCTCTGACATGTAAAAAAAGCGTTTTCGGATAAATGTCCATCTAACACATTTTATTCCTCTCTGTGTGTGCAATGTTTCCTGAATGTCTGGCCACACCTTTTCTTATACCCTGTATTGTAAACTGATTTCTTAGAAACGTTCGAGCACTGGCATCAAAAGAATTGGCCTGTAAATGTCTACGTTATCTTTTTCGTAATTTTATATATTTGTTTCACTTACGAGTATTTCAGTCTCTTCATTCCAGATTCACGTAAAAACATTTGATGATTTTTTAGCTATCGCCTCTACATCGAAAAGAAGGTAATAGTGGTGCTGTTCAAGTCCTGCGATTTGTGAAATTTGATGAAACTGTGGTAGATGCCAACATTTCCGGTTTCTGGAACAGTGTTTATAAAGAGGCGATTGAAATTAGGTTGGCGAATAATATAATCAATAGAGACAATGGGTTTCCTCTTAGCAAGACGTGGAATCCTGTATTACCTCACATCAAAATTGAACGTTCCACGGTGCGGCCCTGAGTGCGATATATCGTTGCCAGCAGTGCTCCACTATGGGCGGCGCCACCTCCCTGTCTTGGAGGGCAGCAACTGTGATGGGCGGCGCATGCGCCGTGTACCGAACGGTGGCCTATGTAGGACGTCGATTGCAGCCTGGCGTCAGTTTTCAGCGGGACTCATCAGAAAAAGCAGCATTTTCCTGAAGATGGCGAACAGTTGGATCGCCGAAATATCAAGTTGATTTTAGGATCCGGCAGCAAACCCGAAGAGACTTTCAAGATTTGTGAAAAGCTGAAAGTTGTCACCCATGCAGTTTCATTATTCTCCATGGTAGAGACCATAACAACATGAAGGTATATTTTCTAGAGTATTGTTCCTCTGTCATTCTAGCCTCATCAACGCTACACTGTCTCTCACGATCTTCACTACTCATTAAACTTTTCCCATATTAAGTTCCTGAAACTAAATTTCTGAATATGAATGAGCGAATCGAATACTCCGTATGCCTAGGAAAACCTTTAGGGCAAGATATAAGGAAATCACGGCCAAGTAAAAGGGGAAACAAACTTCCCAACCCTTTTCCGGCGACGTATAAAATTTCTGGTATAATGTACGCAAATTCGTAGCTACTATTTCATTCCATGGGTGAGAAAGTGTGGGTCTGATGGGAACGAAGGGATAGCTGCTGGAAGGAAAGGCACTACGCTTGTCACCGGATGTTTGGGTGTCTTGTTGTGAATTTGTGTTGCTGTAAAAATTCTGGCCTCAATCAGTGTAAGTGGTTCGGTATTTATGGTCGCGAAACTGCCATAAATAAAAGCGGCCGTGTCGGAGGCGCAGGCACGGGCTGATTCAGTCGCGAGTTTCGCAGCCGTCGCCGTGCAGTCGGAGGCAATATTTCTCCAGGCGGAGGCAGGCGTCGCGACGCGCCGCAGGGAAACTGCGGCGGGAATTTTCAAGGCGGTGGGCGGCGGCGCGCTGCGCATTTTAAAGGCGCTGCCAGCCACGCCGCCGGCCCGTCCCGGCCGCATTTGCTCCCAGCCGGCAGGCAAAAGACTCGTCGAATCAGGAAAAGGAGGAATAACAGAAAAACAGACAAGCAGTGTTGTGAGACTGAACTGACGGAAAGACGCGAGTGCAAGGAAAGTCAGTTTAAATTACTGAGCAGGTCATGGATTTAAAGTGAAGGAAAGTCTTCTGTAGGAAGACATGAAGTGTACAGGGTGGTCCATTGATTGTGACCGGGCCAAATATCTCACGAAATAAGCATCAAACAAAAAAACTGCAAAGAACGAAACTCGTCTAGCTTGAAGGGGGAAACCAGATGGCGCTATGGTTGGCCCGCTAGATGGCGATGCCATAGGTCAAACGGATATAAACTGCGTTTTTTTAAATAGGAAACCCCATTTTTATTACATATTCGTGTAGTACGTAAAGATATGAATGTTTAAGTTGGACCACTTTTTCGCTTTGTTGATGGCGCTGTAATAGTCACAAACGTATAAGTACTTGGTATCACGTAACATTCCGCCAGTGCGGACGTATTTACTTCGTGATACATGACCCGTGTTAAAATGGACCGTTTACCAATTGCGGAAAAGGTCGACGTCGTGTTGATGTGTGGCTATTGTGATAAAAATGGACAACAGGCGTGTGCTATGTATGTTTCTCGGTATCCTGCACGACATTATCCAAGTGTCCGCACCGCTCGCCAGATAGTTACGTTATTTAAGGAAACAGGAAGTGTTCAGCGACATGTGAAAAGTCAACCACGACCTGCAACAAATGATGATGCCCAAGTAGGTGTTTTAGCTGCTGTCGCGGCTAATCCGCACATCAGTAGCAGACAAATTGCGTGAGAATCGGGAATCTCAAAAACGTCGGTGTTAGGAAGGCTACATCAACATCGATTGCACCCGTACCATATTTCTATGCACCAGGAATTGCATGACGACGACTTTGAACGTCGTGAACAGTGCTGTTACTGGACACAAGAGAAATTACGGGACGATGTCAGATTTTTTGCACGCGTTCTATTTAGCGACGAAGCGTCATTCACCATGACCGATAACGTAAACCGGCATAATATGCAGTGCTGGGCAACGGGAAATACACAATGGCTGCGACAAGTGGAACATCAGCGACATGGCGGGTTAATGTATGGTGCGGCATAATGGGAGGAAGGATAATTGTCCCCCATTTTATCGATGGTAATCTAAATGGTGCAATCTATGCAGATTTTCTACGTAATGTTCTACCGGTGTTACTACAAGATGTTTCACTGCATGACAGAATGGCGATGTACTTTCAACATGATGGATGTCCGGCACATAGCTCGCGTGCGGTTGAAGCGGTATTGAATAGCATATTTCATGGCAGGTGGATTGGTCGTCCCCGGATTTCTTTCTGTGGGGAAAGTTGAAGGATATTTGCTATCGTGATCCAATGACAACGCCTGACAACATGCGTCAGCACATTGCCAATGCATGTGCGAACTACTCGCTGTTGAGAGGAATGTCGTTACATATATTGCCAACTGCATTGAGGTTGACGGACATCATTTTGAGCATTTATTGCATTAATGTGGTATTGACAGGTAATCACGCTGTAACAGCATGCGTTCTCAGAAATGATAAATTCACAACGGTACATGAATCACATTGGAACAACCGAAAAAAATGTTCAAACGTACCTACGTTCTGTATTTTCATTTACAAAACCTACCCCTTACCACTACAATTGTGAACCATATGTTTTTGTGACTATTACAGCGCCATCTATCACAAAGCGAAAAGCGTGGTCCAACTAAAGCATTCATATCTTTACGTACGTCACGAATATGTAATAAAAAATGGGGGTTCCCATTCAAAATAACGCAGTTGATACCCGTTAGACCTATGGCAGCACCATCTGGCTGGCCAACCATAGCGCCATCTGGTTTTCCCCTTCAAACTAGACAAGTTTCACCTTTGTAGTTTTTTCGTTTGACGCTTATTTCGTGAGATATTTGGGCCAGTCACGATCAATGGGCCACCCTGTAGATGTCTATCGGACTTAATTGGAGTTGTTATTGTGCGTGCTCCATGGATCATAATCGCTAATTCTCGCTGTGATATAGAACCACTGAGTATTACTATACTCTCCCGGAAAATGTCACAAAAGTTAAAAAAAATTAATATAGAGTAATGGCATTTCAGGAATACATTTGTTTATGTAACTTATATAGATGATTAACACTTCAAGATCACAGGTTAATGCAAACAAGGGATTAGCTATTGCTAATTTGAAATGCTGCTACATTAATAAACAGTGTAACAGCCAGAATGTTCCATGACTGTTGGACTTGGTAAGTCAGTCACGTGTGTTAACGCTGTTTGTGGATAACACTGGATTTGTCATCCGATGTTTGTGCTCAATTGGAGGCAGATCTGGTGATCGGGCAGGCCAAAGCAACATGTCGGCACTGTACAGCAAGCTGCGTTACAGCAAAGTTATCCTCTTGGGAAACACGCCCTGGTATGCTATTCATGAATGCCAGCACAACCGGTCGAATCACCAGATTGACGTACAGTTTTGCAAACAGGGTGCGTGGGTTATCCACAAGAATGCTCCTGCTGTCATACAAAACAGCACCCCAGACCATAACTCCAAGTATATGTCCACCGTGCCCCGTTCGCATACATGAGGGTTGCAAGCCCTCAACTGGCCTCCTTATAACCAATACATGGATTACTGTGGCACCGAGGCAGAACAAGCTTTCAAAAAAAACATCAGACCTACATACTGCCCTCCAATGAACTCAGCCTTACACTACTGAAGTCGTAAATGGCGCTACAGAGCTTGCAGCTGCATTGAAGTAATTGATTTGTAAAAGTTTAGTTCACAGGGGGGGGGGGGGGCAAACTTGCAACTGCTCTATTACACGACCCTGTCGCCTTAAAGGCATTCGGGACTAACATCAAATCACCACATCCAATCTCCAAGATAACTAACGTTTAAAACCGTTACAGAGCGTATTTACAGAAAACCTGATTTCCATGCTCATAGTTGCGCGACTAACCCCGCTGTTATGCTACTGGTGCGATATTTGAATAGACATCATCTTTCAGATTTACAAGCACGCCTACCAACTTTTGTTTGCATCCCAAAAATACTTTTGGTGTTGGAATTTTTTTTTGTCAATCTAAAACCGGATGGTTGTAATTGAACTGACGGTGTTCCATGTGCTGTCATGCGGTTTGCATACTTCTTAGGGCCCTGAAACATTGTAGCAATGTTCATTAATCGGGTCGCTAGTGCAGTATGACGAAAATAAATAGTTGTACTAGGCGGAAGTAGGATGTTACAAGCAGTCAGAATGCGAAATGTATCCTGTTTTGACGTCGGTATGCTGTTTGTCGCTTGGTGATGCGTGTTGATTTCTTTTGTGAAGTGACTGTTGGTGTAAAGGGTCAAGAAAGTTGAAGTGCTCCGCACTAAACGCAATGGCTATGAAGAAGAAAGACCATGCACTGATAGTAAAGTTGTCTTATGAGAGTGATAGAAAGAGCAACGCTACATTGCGGGAATATCGACGATAGAAACATTTGCGAATAAGCCCCACGTCAATAAACGGGCTAAACAATATGATCAGGCAATTCGAAGAAGGAATGGAAATTAAATAGTACAGGATGGGGGTGGGGAGGTGCTCCATTCCCACAGAAGTAGTTGATGAGGTTGATGTAGCTGTAGCCGAGTGTGCCTCATAGTCTGCAGCCAATGTTTGAGCTGTCTCACGGTAATTGTCTTTCCCCTGGTCAAAAATTGAAAACAGTTTGCGGCGTGTTTTTCTCTGGAATCCCTACAAGATCCAGAATGGGCACCAAATGAAGCCTCATGGTAGGTTGCAACACCGTGACTTTGTTCTTTGTTTTTTGGCACGCATGGAAATGGATGACATGTGGCCAGGGAACATTCTTTGCACAGACGACGCACAGTTTACTCTGCACCGTACCGTGAACGCAGGTAATGCCGCACATGGGGTTCTGCTCCACCACAGGTTGAGTACGAACGTCCACTGTACTCATTTTATGGTACTATGTGGTGTGGTTTCACAAGCTCCTTCATTCTCGCTCCATTTTTCGTAGAGGAGATGACACCTCGCATGTCTGTTAGGTCTACAGTGACATCTGCAAGTTACAAGGACCTACTTGTGCCACAAGTGATTGCAGCTGTGCAAGAACGCGATTCTGTCCACACCACTATTTTCATGCAAGATGCGGCGACACCATATATCGCTAATCAGATGAAAGAGTTCCTTCGAGATACCTTCGGTAACCACATCGTCTCTAGGCAAATTCAAGATGTGGGGCTTCCAGATCCCAAGACGTAAATCCGTGTGACCTATAGTTGTGGTGCATCCTGTCAACAGGGATTTATCCTGAATCTTCCTGAAGGATAGGAAACGACTATATATCGCTCACACACAACGGAACATGTTACGACAAACGGTCGACCATGCCGTATAATAGATGCAGCATGTCGCTGAGTAAGCTGACCATTTACTAACAAATGTGCCAGAACCATCGTTACCATTGAGTTGATCGTTCCTCCCCCTTCCTGCACTCACATCGCATTCTGTTTGCTTAGAGTGCCATATTTTCTCCTGCTGACAGAATGTGGAACCATTATTTTCAGCACATTCCTTGAATGCGCCGATTAATGAGCATACCTACGAAGCTGTAGCGCCCTGCGATGTATACAGCCCACGGGGCAGTTCTTGGAACACCATCAGTTTCATTGTAACCACCCTGTACTCCTTGTTTATGGAAAATATGACAAGATTACATGATTTTCTTACATATTTTCTTTACATATCTACAGATACGTACACTTCACTATGTTGACACTGTCCCCTCCCTGCCACCTGCCCCGTATAGTCCTAAAATATTAAGAAAGAGAAATCTAAGAGGTTGCCATGTTAAATCTTTGTCATTACAACACGATAGTAAACTGGGAAACGCTTATCACAGAACTGCTGAAGGGCCTAAACAAATCACTATTTGCAATGCGGATATTGTCTGACGTAGCTGGCGTAAAAGTAAAAAAACTGATGTATGTCACATTCATTCTTTAATGCCATATGGAACTATTTTTTGGGGTAACTCATCAAGTCAAAGGAAAGCTTCACAGTCAGTCAACGTGTAAAACAAAACACATGACGTAATTCATACTTTGAGAGGTGGGAGGTATGGTCCAAAACAAGAAAGAAATGTCCAGTAAACATGAGATCGAAAATAAATGCCTTAAAACCTATGTACTTCTTAATCTTCTCTGCTGTGAAATATTTCCTCTCTGTTGCAAGATATTTGATATTACGAACGACCTACAGACTGTAGTAAACAAAAATGAGAACATATTTCTCTGTTATTGTCCATGGATATATCATGCAGTATTCACAGTTATTGGTAATTGCAAAGCAAATATTATTTCTAACGGAGCAAGATTGTGTTATTATAAGTTTGTGAGAAGCCTTGAAATTTTAGTTTTATGCTTGCACTTACGCTGCGCGCTGGATATTTTTCAGCACAGAGGACACACGTTCGATGATTGGTTCCGTTGCCAGACCCTAACAAAAGATCAGTTCCACAATTTACGTGTGGAATAATCGGATTCCTTTACGGTGGTAAGTGTAACAGTTCATAAGGTTATCGAAACACAACATGGTTGCACTGGAGCTAAAGCACGTGCCGCAGTTATCTAGAACTGTGAACACGACGCATCTGTCCTCATTTGTTTGCTGCATTCTGTAGATCGTACGTATTAGAAAAGAGTTTGCGGTAGAAGAGGTGCGTTTCACAACATCTCTTAGAGGATGCACTCTATAGACGCTGTTTAATGGAAATTTTGGTCTTGTTTTGGTCCATAGCACCACCTCTAAAAATATGGAATATATATTTAATACAGTGTATTTGTGGTGTGAACTCAGGAGCATCCTGAAGAGGCCTGCTCAAGGAACTGTGGATACTAACGACTGTTTGCCAATATATTTACACTACTAGGCATTAAAATTGCTACACCAAGAAGATGACGTGCTACAGACGTGAAATTTAACCGACAGGAAGGAGATGCTGGGATATGCAAATCATTAGATTTTCAGAGCATTCACACAAGGTTGGCGCCGGTGGCGACACCTACAACGTGCTGATACGAGGAAAGTTTCCAACCGATTTCTCATACACAAACAGTAGGTGACCGGTGTTGCCTGGTGAAACCTTGTTGTGATGCCTTGTGTATGGAGGAGAAATGCGTGCCATCACGTTTCCGACTTTGATAAAGGTCGGATTGTAGCCTATCGCGATTGCCGTTTATAGTATTGCGACATTGCTGCTCGCGTTGGTCAAGATCCAATGACTGTTAGCATAATATGGAATCGGTGGGTTCAGGAGGGTAATACAGAACGCCGTGCTGGATCCAAACGGCCTCGTATCACTAGCAGTCGAGATGACAGGCATCTTATCCGCATGGCTGTAACGGATCTTGCAGCCACGTCTCGATCCCTGAGTCAACAGATGGGGAAGTTTGCAAGACAACAACCATCTGCACGAACAGTTCGACGACGTTTGTAGCAGCATGGACTATCAGCTCTGAGACCATGGCTGCGGTTACTCTTGACGCTGTATCACAGACAGGAGCGCCTGCGATGGTGTACTCAACGACGAACCCGGGTGCACGAATGGCAAAACGTCATTTTTTCGGATGAATCCAGGTTCTGTTTACAGCACCATGATGGTTGCATCCATGTTTGCCGACATCGCGGTGAATGCACGTCGGAAGCGTGTATTCGTCATCGCCTTACTGGAGTATCACCCGGCGTGATGGTATGGGGTGCCATTGGTTACACGTCTCGGTCGCCTCTTGTTCGCATTGACGGCACTTTGAACAGTGGACGTTACATTTCAGATGTGTTACGACCCGTGGCTCTACCCTTCATTCGATCCCTGCGAAAACCTACATTTCAGCAGGATAATGCACGACCGCATGTTACAGGTCCTGTACGGGCTTTTCTGAATACAGAAAATGTTCGTCTGCTGTCCCGTCCAGCACATTCTCTAGATCTCTCACAAACTGAAAACGTCTGGTCAATGGTAGCCGAGAAACTGGCTCGGAACAAGACGCCAGTCACTGCTCATGATGAACTGTGGTGTCGTGTTGAAGCTTCATGGCAGCTGTACCTGTAGACGCCATCCAAGCTCTGTTTGACTCAATTCCCAGGCGTATCAGGGCCGTTATTACGGCCAGAGGTGGTTGTTCTGGGTACTGATTTCTCTGGATCTATGCACCCAAATTGCGTGAAAATGTAATCACATGTCAGTTCTAGTATAATGTATTTGCCCAATGAATGCCCGTTTAACATCTGCATTTCTTCTTGGTTTAGCAATTTTAATGGCCACTAATGTATGTCTTAATTAAATTTAGCATAAATAATATATTTCTTTTCCGGACCAGCAAGTTAGTCAACATTAAAAATAAAAATAAATCCTCACAAAGACTGAAAATCACTTACCTCGGCGCAGGAAAGTGTACATTAATCAGTGAGCCGTGTGGCTTTGTCAGCGATATTCCCGTTGCCGGTATGGATCATCTTTCGGGCGATGTGCCCAGTGCGCACGCTGGCACCACTTACCGGGCCGATCGGGAGCGAGAGGAAAAGGTGATGAAGAGGGAGTGATTTTGCTTTGGGAAGCCAAGCAATAACGGCGTTTTGGGAACTGTGGCGGACAGCTGAGGTCCGGTGTCAGCCAGCAAGCAGGTCACGTCCAGAAGGGGCTGTTTAGCCGGGTGACGGCGCCGTGGCAAATACTGCCAGCGTGGAAGAGACGTTACTGGAAAGCCATTGGTGATGTTTTTCCGATTACTTCATATCTCCTGGCATCAGGATATGCGGCGGCTTGCTTCATCGAACAAGAAAGAGGGTAAGGGTCTTGCTTGTCTTGTAAACTGGGGTCGGAATCCACTACTGGGTTCTGTGCGGTTGACTGTATTTTCTTGGGCGGCCGTCACTACTCCTGCTGAGTCTGGCGTACAATGTGTTGATTTTAATTGGTTTGATACGTAATGTGTTTAAGGTGTATGTGGTGTGATCATTAACATTTACGAGGGCCTGGAGTACTGAGACATTCCGTTGTAGATCCGTCCTGTCAAGGTTTAACCGCCATTCAAAAAAGTTTTCTGGTCCATGTATAAGTAACGCTTGTTTATTGTATTTATATCACACCAACAGTTAAGATGGCTAGGCGGTGTATACAAAATATTTCACTGGGTATATTGATCTCTGCATTATAATAACATTACTGTTAAGTTTCTGTTTGAACTAATAGCGTGTCTGAGAGACACGTGCATAATTTTGAAGTCAGTAGTTTCCTAAATTCCTACCAGTTATTGAGAGGTCAGTTGTTATTGTGTGTTTAATGGCCAGAAATGGATTGTATTGACGATGGTACTAGAATTCCTTCAATGACAGTGGATCGATATTGTAATTAATTTCATGTATTAATTTTACCGATGTGTTGTAAGTAGTTATTGTGTTTCTAGTTATTTAAGGCAGATGTCAGAGTGTTGTAGATACCCACTAGTTCTGTGATTTTCTCGTGTCCATTCGTGAACAATGCTGCTTCCGTCTGGGAGTGTATTCCACGGAACCCAAACTACTGCCATTGGCGACTTCAGTGATGTCAAGCGAGAGCTCACTGGACCAGTGATGCACGTTTCTCTGACGTAAAATACCGTGATATCTGAATGTGGCCATACCAGTAAACAATATTGTACGCGCAACGTAACGTATTACAAAAGAGCCCCGCGCACAATTTAAAATGATCTAGCAAATCACTATCACGTAGATCTTGATGTAGAGATATAAGGAAATAGTGAAATTACAGCACCCTCAGTGGCATTGTAGCGAGAAGGAAGTGCTTCTCTGAGCGGTATCACTAACCTGGTGTCTTGCTGCATCGTTAAGTCCCTCGTAGCACAGAAGTAGCGCTCAGATGCCAGGTTCCATGTAGGTGGTGACCCTGCTGAATTGGAGTATTTAGGGATGCCAGGTGTTAATTGTCAACAACGTTTGTACTGCACTTCTTTTAATACAGAGATTGCTTTGTCACACACGTTACAGAATCAGCGTTTGCAATATGGCGGCTCTGGACTACGCCATTATATTCGGCCCTTTACACACATTAATCCAGTTTTCTGACTTTACATAATGATAGACCCTGCCCACGACACGTGGCGTTCTTATAACTAATAACCTCTCTTTATATCTTGGAAATAGCTGAACAGGTGGGCGTCTGTCTTCTGATAATATTTGTTGAATCTCACGAGCTTGTTTGCTTACATGAAATTTTATACGTTATATGCTAAATTAACTGAATTATTCTAGTAGTAACAATCACTGTCGTAATGAAAGAGTACATTAGTTATAGAATTTGACTCATTTCAGTGAACCTGTAATAGGCCATACCTGCCGCGTTTTCATGAGTGTTTAAAATTGAATTAATTTACTTTCACCTGAATGGTAAATTTTGAAGATGTGTGGTAGTTATAAACATGTGATGGTTTTATTTGTCAAGTTCTCTTGTTTAAAGGTACCAAATAAAATGTTAGGTGCAACTGTCGATGATGATTGCCTGATGTGTTACATTGGTCCAGTCCCACCACCCTACAGGCTATTGCCATGAGTTAGTGTCGTTGCGTAAAAGGTGTAATTATGTGGTGTCTCGACACCTTAATCAGGAAAGCATTTTTTCGTTTATTTGCCAGCAGCCATACAAAGTTTAAATACTATCGAAATTCGGTTCAGGAGGAGCATACGGCATTCATCGGTGCCTAAGTCCTACTCCTATTATGAGTTCCTTAGTAGAACCAACATTGTTTATGTTAGTAATAGTAGCAGATAATGTTAGTATTACGTAAAATGTGACTTCACTACATTTTCAGAGGAGTAATGCGACCATTGAGAGGGAGTGTTATAAACTAACCTTTCTCTTTGTTGATTCGTGGATACAATAGCCTAAGAGTTATCATATACACCTCAATGTGTTGCGTAAGTACATTTACATGTTTTGTGACTAAATTCTTGTTACATAGTAAATGAAACTGTGAGGCTTTTATTTGTGCCAAGTTGATGGGGGCTAGTTCACACGGCATGTGGAAGGCATATAAGTTTTTCCATGTTTGTAATTATGTAGTGTATATTCTTCTTTAATGACATATTCTACATCCTTTATGATCTCCTCGCTATGGATCTACTGGAACGAAGACAACATCACATTATCTCTCTCTCTCTCTCTCTCTCTCTCTCTCTCTCTCTCTCTCTCTCTCTCTCTTTTTCTCGGTCTCCCTCTCTAAAACGCTCACACTCACATACACACATACAATAATACAATTGCACACTCAGGTATTCTTGCACGGGGTAGAACGAGTTACGCACATAAAATTTCAATTTCTTGTTGAGGTTGGCTTTATTATCCATTACATTCCTTTTGACCTGTTAAAGACATTTGCAGTCTGTTCTCATCTAAACGGACGGTGATCAGAGACACATGAGACAAACAGCTATACATTCTCGCAGCTTCATTTCTAAACCGCATAGGGGTCACTCTGTTTTCTTAAATGAGCCCACGCTGTTTTTGCGACCAGAACAGTTGATTTAGACAAGAAATACCCAGTGACATGAGTGATTTGTAGAGCTAACGTGAAATCACGAAGTAAAAACACATTGAGTAGAGGGAGTTTTGTGCAGTTGTTGCGGCTTTTGAATGGCACGTCAATCACATGTTATTTTGTTTACGCACTCTCGACGGGAGGGTATGCCTTCGAGACAGGAAATTCGTCATCAGTCTTGCGTTAATCTTAAGAAGACACATTGGAGGTTAAACCACTCTCTCAGTCAACCAGGTTTGTTATGATGGATGCTGCAATTCATTTACAGTGTATTGCTTGTGAAACACCGACATTATCAAAAAAAAAAAAAAAATGGTTCAAATTGCTCCGAGCACTATGGGACTTAACATCTAAGGTCATGAGTCCCCTAGAACTTAGAACTACTTAAACCTAACTAACCTAAAGACATCACATACATCCATGCCCGGGGCAGGATTCGAACCTGCGACCGTAGCGGTAGCGCGGTTCGAGACTGAAGCGCCTAGAACCGCATGGCCAATCCGGCTGGCTCCACATTATCGAATTGTTAGTAACACATAAATCATTTTCAGAAATGTAGAGCTATTTACTAATCAAGAATGATAGACATGCTATTAATTTGGAGTGAATGTCACCGTAATGCATGAGGAACAGCAGATCTGCTTGCAGAAAGGCTCCTTGGCAGAGGTTGTCCTCCTCGACCCTCATTTCTTAAAATCGTCAAAAGATTATGCGAGATTGACAGCTTTGCCGCAAGGACATATGAACAAAGGAAAACAACTAAAAAAAGCAGCAAAAGGAGCGGTTCTTATAGCTGCTGCAATAAATCCACTTTGCAGTTCTTTTAAAATACAAAGAGAAGTGGGTGTCAGGCAATGAAGCGTTTGGCTTATTCTTTGTAGACATAAATATTGCTCTTTCCTTATATCTATACAACAAGAGCTACGTGCCAGTGATTTCCTAGATCATTTTGAATCATGCAAGGGGTTCTTCTGTAATACGTAATGTTGCGCTCACAATATTGTTTACTGATGTGGCCACATTCAGATATCACGGTATTGGACGTCAGAGAAACATGCACCACTGGTCCAGTGAGCTCTCGCTTGTCATCAATGAAGTCGCCAATGGCGGTAGTTTGGGTTCAGTGGAATGCACGTTACAGGGTGTCGGTCATGGAGCTGTCTTTGAAGTAACTGACTTGTAACAGCTGGTTGTGTCACTGTGATGGCAACTGCTGTTCAAACTGCTGCTGCACATGCAGTACAGAGTGCCAGAGCCATACACCGAACACCATGGTCTTCCCTCCAAGTAGTGCCACGTGCTCTTCTTCCAACTGTACTTTCTCGTGTGACCTTGGCTGCTAGCAGTCATGTACAGTGGCTACATACAGGGCTTCTGAGAGCCAGGTCTGGGCCCGGGGTATGATCTATGATTCGGCTCCGTCTCCAAATATAGCAAGGACATTTCATTGTTATTTTAAAGAAGGTTTGACATGATTTAAACATAATAGTGTCTGGAATATCAGAGATGCATCAAAATTACTGATTGGGATGAAATACAAAATACATATTATTTCGTATTAAGCACTAAACCTATCTTCTTAAAGCCATAAGTTCTAGAAGCTGCACGCGAAAAGGCGACTTTTCAGTGCGTTATATCTCTGGTTCTATTGATCACAGAGATAAGAGGGCTTCAAGTGCTTTGGACAGTCCTCGTCTTAACGACCAATTGTAAACATAGGAGAAGAACTGGCATACTGTGCCTATCATTTAGTGCAGTGTAAAATTTAAACACTGCATAATTTCTCCAGCCCAGGCAAATTGAGGGAATCGGCTGCGTTTTTTCATTAGGTTTGGATTTGCATGGACCTTAGGCGGCTTATAAAAGCACAATTTGTTGAAATATTTTCACGGCAGGGAATCGACGATTTTACCATGTTTTTAAGATTATATTAACCAGAAACTTTGAAACTTTTTTCGATATTATCATCCTTTACTATATCCAGAGGTTAAAAATTGATGTACTCATGCAGAAAACCGCATAATTCGGTTTTTAACTGACTTTGCGCCAGCGGTCGCAGTTATCTAAATAAGTAACCACAGAAGATGGCTAAAACTAACTGTATATTCTTTAGGCATCCTCCTAGAAACTATATTTTTTCGTTTTTCAAGGTATCTATCCATTATCCAAATATACCGGAAAAACCATTATACTTGGGTAGCGAAAGTAGCAATTATGGGGACAGCCACGTCTATAATTTCTATTGATAGCGGATCACCAAAAAATTTACCACATCTTTTTAAGATAACATTCTAGCGGAATTTCGAAACTTTTATTGATATCATTATCTTTTACAAAAATCAAGAGGTTCAGAGTTCTCGTACTCCTGTAGTAAAATATGTACGTAATATTCGGCCCGAAAAGCAGATGTACTTTTAAGCGGTGTTGTGAACACATGGGAACAGTTCTAGGATCATCGGAAGACCTCTGATATTACCTAACTATGTTATCACCAGTCTCTCTATATAAAGAGCACAAAAGGTACTGCAGTAACAAATATGGGCTAGAAAGTGTCTCAGCTTCAGCGTGCCTGAAGATAACTGAAGATTACTGCAAAAAAGTTGTGTAAAACTGTAAAAAAATGCAAAGTATGCAGGTTATTTCTCATAACCTTTTACTCTTTCGTGATACAAATCACAAGCTGGGTGTTTTCGATGAAATGCGATCAATGGGCAAAGAACTGAGACATAACGTAAAACAGCGGATTTCGTGTTAACCTTGCATTATGCGTATTTATCTCTTGGTTGCATGTGTTAAAGTATAAAAATGTGTTTAGGTACATAAATAACCTGTCAAAACTTTACTGACCTATAGAATTCGTTTCATATACTGAATACGCTGCTGTAACAGGGAAGAGAAGGGAATCAGTGGAGAAATGCTCCTGCTGGAGCTCATAAAGGAGTATATGTACCTCTTTAAAAGACTGAAAGAAAAGTGGGTAACCGGCTGCCCCAATCCTCATTCTGCCTTTCCTTACCAAAAATGGTGGCATGCGAACATATTTGCACATTTTTTTGCTGAAAGAGAGTAACAGAGACACAGTAACGGTGGAAGAGAGAGGTGACAGTGTCAGTGGGGCGGAAAAGGTGGAGAAATAGCAAGAGAGGGACAGTAACAGTGACGGAGAAAGAGAGACGTATTATAGCAACAGCAGTGGCAGCCAAAGAGAGAGAAACTACTAATAGTCCGTGAGACCCAGTGGTAGTAAAACAGAAACAGAGATACATGGAGATAGAAGCAGTGAGAGGGAGAGAGAGAAATGAAAAAGAATGACGAGTGGATACAATAAGTATGCTTGGGAGGAGTGCGCGACCGTCACAGCCCGGCGAACGCTAAGAAGTGAAAATAGGGGAGTCAGTATTTTCGACCGAAATTTGAAACACGTGGCTGTAAAAGAGCAGATAAGTTGGGCCTCCCCTTACCCATACCGCTTCCCTGATCCCCCCCCACCCCCCCCCCCCCCCACACACACAGAATTTTTGAGCTGCCAAGGTATGATGGAGAAAGTGGCAGTGCAAGGAAAGACAAAAGGAGATGGTGTAAGTGGAGACAATGGCAGTCGGATCCCCTGTAAATGAGTGGCAGAAAAATGAGAGAATGGCGGAAATTGTAGACATTGACAGCGAGAGGGAAATGTTGAGTATCAAGGCTTTACTATAAAGGGAGACTGAATAAAAAGGTTTACAGTGTTCTGAGTTAAAGGAGAGCTAATATGTTCGCACTTGAGATTTTTTGGTGAGGAAGACTGAATGACTGAGGACATGTTCAATGCAGTATTATCCTGTAATACAGAACATGTGAACATTCGAAGAAGTAATACAGACTTAGCATATCACTGCATTGTATGAGATATTTAGGAAACAGATTTCCAGAAGAAACAGCGCGAATTGTTCCCGCAGGAAGTTTAGAAACAGATCTATCAGAGAAATTCTTTCTAATTTCCTTATGTCTTTGATAAGAATGTGAAAATTACTTGTCAATAAACAGGAGCTGCTGATGCTTCTTTTCTGTACAGAAGCCACTGTTCATCACTCCAAGTTTAGATGCCTTTGTTTCCGCTGTATTCTTACCATAGAAACAATGAACAACTGAAGTTAGTTTGTTATTATTGGTCGCAGAATACCTTCTATGAAATTTGTTACTATAAAGAGAGACTGAATAAAAATGTTTACCGTGTTCTGAGTTAAAGGAGAGCTAATATGTTCGCACTTTAGATTTTTTGGTGAGGAGGACTGAATGACTGAGGCAACTGGTTCCCCATTTATCTGTCATTCTTTTAAAGAGGAACATACTCGATTTTTTTTGTGTTCCAACAGGTGCACTTGTCAGCTGAATTGTACTACGATTCTATAGGTTACGCGAGGTATTTCCGGAGGAATTCGAGCGAATTAACAGTTGTCCATGACGCACAAAGTTAATCAGAGCGTGTGGTAATGTACAAACGCGTATCATCGAGCCAAAATTTCGGGTATGGAAATACGTAATAATATTTTCCGTAAAAAGCGGAGGCAGACAGGCTTCATAGTTACAGAACTTACACTGAATGTTAAATGTGCTTCCTCCAGTACTTAATTTTTTTCCGAGCTCATTTTATGCATTCACGTTTCTGATTTCCACACACATTTTAATCAGAATTATATTGTGGTTACTACAAATTTAACTAACATTTGTAAATATTTAAGCTCTGGTAATTGTAGGTAATTATAATAATATTCTAAAAAGAAAACCGTTAGTATCACACGTGCATGATGTGGTCTTGCTAAGAACATGCTCTTAATTTCACACTCGTTTAGCAACACTCATTTTGCAATGAAGTCCTTCAAGCACTTTTATTGCATCCTTCATCAAAGTGCAAATTGAAAGCTGTGTATTACTGGACATTGTTTTATCAAGAAAAATGCTCATTATCATGCCCTCTGTTATTTTAGGAAACTAGAAGTAACTATTATGATGCACTTTCTATAATTTTCTATTACAATCAGAATTATTTGTAATGAAGAAAACAAAAAACAAAAAATGCATAAACGACGTCTCCAATTTGCCACCGTGGCTGTAAATGAACTAACACACCAGTCAGAAGAATCATGAATGTCTGTGCAATGGTTAAACATATCGAGAAGGAATACTGGCACCACGATGCTTTCATGGAGTGCCACATTGTTGTCGGGTGCTACTGAACAGATTCTAAAGAGGCTGAATCATTTCGATGAGAACACCTGCTCCATGGCGACTCTCAGCTGTATATACTCAACATGAGGCTATGATAAGCAGAGAGAGAAAATTTTGCAACTGTCTTTCACAAAAGAAAATGTGTCTGAGATCTTTTATAATACTCTCTACTATTACATCATTTATCGTAAACTTGTCGGTGGCGTTCACTGCTGGTGAGTGAGTATTTCACAAGTGCTGATCGAATTATGTGTCTATAGCAACTCTTGTTTTTTTATTAAAATCTACTAATTCCAAAAGACAGTTCATTTTTTTCGTATTTATCAAGTTCCTTCTTGAAGTAAATGTAGGAGAAGATGAATGCTCTTTGTTGAATATGAGTTTCATCAACAATAATTCAATAATGCCTGTCATTTTCTCTCGGTTCCAAGATGGCACATAATGGGTGCATCTACAGATACATTCATTGTGAGTACGACTTGATGGATAATGCACTTGTAAATATTTCCCTGCTGCTTGTCGGTCTCGTACCTTTCTATTATGTTTTGTAAGAACTCGATCATAACGACGCCAGACTTTTAACATTCCGAGGAAATTACCGTTATTTGGATCTGCAGTTTCCTGAGCTGAACCCCTGAAGCCAAGAAATAATGTCACATCAAATAACGTGAGAGTTCTTGTGTAAGCACCAAATTATAACAGATGCTATTAAAATCAGTGTTGATCTAAAATTTATTCATTCTGAATACCGGTTTCGACCACGCCTGTGGTCATCTTCAGACATCATCCTTCTGGTGGTAAATCACTGCTCATTCATTATTTTGGTCTGAAGATGACCACAGGCGTGGTCGAAACCGGGTACCAGAATAAATAAATTTGCGATCAAGACTGATTTTAATAGTGACTATTAGTGATAACATTGATCACTGTCTGCTCCCACAATGTATCCAAAAGCAATTAAATTATAACAGAGTTTCACAGCTGCTGCCGTGCACATCTGTTGGAGAAAAGCTCTGGTATGATTTAAAGCAACGTTTAAAGATATCATATTTTGTACTTTATCACAAGGTGATTTTAGTTGGCGATGTATAAGGAAAATATTGTACATTCGAGATTAAGAACGAAATAAAATGGTATGCAATTGGCCTGTACGACTCGTAAAACTGAAGTGGAAAGTAAGAGGTAGATTTGTTATGGTGGTGCTGTGCTAATGTTCTTTTATTAATAATATGATTCTAGATTTATTTTACAATAGCAGTCCGATATTTATCAATTTAGCATCATGGGGTTTCCGAACCCTTGACAGGTTTGGCCCCCTCTTCCCATGAGGCTTGGCCCTGCCCCCGCTCCCCACCCCTGCCCACTCGTCGGGCCTGGCTACATTCCTGCCAAGTCTTTCTACAGCCTCGCATAAAGAACATCCAACTTCTCGCTGCCCTGTTAAACAACCACATTCATACTCTGTGAGGTGTCACCTTAAAGGAATTCTTGAGTACCATCAGCTCACCACGTCCAATCTCAAACGTAACTAAATCAAACGACAGTTATAATGCGTGTTTAAAGAAAAGGTGATTGTCATCTTCATAGAAGCAAATTTTTTTTTTTTTTTTTTTTTTTTTTTTTGTCATCAGTCTACTGACATATTTGATGTGGCCCGCCACGAATTCCTTTCCTGTGCTTACCTCTTCATCTCAGATCAGCACTTGCAACCTACGTCCTCAATTATTTGCTTGACGTATTCTAATCTCTGTCTTCCTCTACAGTTTTTGCCCTCTACAGCTCCCTCTAGTACTATGGAAGCCATTCCCTCATGTCTTAGCAGATGTCCTATCATCCTGACCCTTTTCCTTATCAGTGTTTTCCACATATTCATTTCCTCTCCGATTCTGCGTAGAACCTCCTCATTCCTTACCTTATCAGTCCACCTAATTTTCAACATGCGTCTATAGAACCACATCTCAAATGCTTCGATTCTCTTCTGTTGCGGTTTTCCCACAGTCCATGTTTCACTACCATACAATGCTGTATCCAGACGTACATCCTCAGAAATTTCTTCCTCAAATTAAGGCCGGTATTTGATATTAGTTGACTTCTCTTGGCTAGAAATACCTTTTTTGCCATAGCGAGTCTGCTTTTGATGTCCTCCTTCCTCCTTCCGTCATTGGTTATTTTACAGCCTAGGTAGCAAAATTTCTTAACTTCATTGACATCGTGACCATCAATCCTGATGTAAAGTTTCTCGCTGTTCTCATTTCTACTACTTCTCATTACCTTCGTCTTTCTCCGATTTACTCTCAAACCATACTGTGTACTCATTAGACTGTTCATTCCGTTCAGCAGATCATTTAATTCTTCTTCACTTTCACTCAGGATAGCAATGTCATCAGCGAATCGTATCATTGATATCCTTTCACCTTGTATTTTAATTCCACTCCTGAACCTTTCTTTTATTTCCATCATTGCTTCCTCGATGTACAGATTGAAGAGTAGGGGCGAAAGGCTACAGCCTTGTCTTACACCCTTCTTAATACGAGCACTTCGTTCTTGATCGTCCACTCTTATTATTCCCTCTTGGTTGTTGTACATATCGTATATGACCCGTCTCTCCCTATAGCTTACCACTACTTTTTTCAGAATCTCGAACAGCTTGCACCATTTTATATTGTCGAACGCTTTTTCCAGGTCGACAAATCCTGTGAAAGTGTCGTGATTTTTCTTTAGCCTTGCTTCCATTATTAGCCGTAACGTCAGAATTGCCTCTCTCGTCCCTTTGCTTTTCCTAAAGCCAAACTGATCGTCACCTAGCGCATTCTCAATTTTCTTTTCCATTCTTCTGTATATTATTCTTGTAAACAGCTTCGATGCATGAGCTGGTAAGCTGATTGTGCGATAATTCTCGCACTTGTCAGCTCTTGCCGTAGCAAGCAATACCGGTGCTAATTTATGCGACTGATGCGAAATTTAGATAGCTACCATCTTCCCCGTTTAGAAACACGTCTGCCAACTTTCGTTAACACATCAAGTGAATTCGCAATTGCGAATAACGACTACCATCCACTGTAGAATGGAATGACGACAATGAAAATTTATGCTGGACAGGAATTTGTACCCGGATTTTCCGCTTATCTCGAGCCATCACCTTACCATTTGGCTATCCGTGCACGACTCACAGACACAACCAAAATTCCGAATGTCGTCAACCATACGTCTACGATCTGTACTCGCACATCCATTCTGTGTATTCCCGTAGAGATCAGACGTTGTGCTTAAAAGTCGCATGCCCGGTATCGGCAGATAAATACGATAAGTTAATGTCTCACAAATCCTTCCCGGTATTGCGTATTTTTTTTTCTTTTTTTACCGTTAATGTACAGGGTGTTTAAAAAATGACCGGTATATTTGAAACGGCAATACAAACTAAACGAGCAGCGATAGAAATACACCATTTGTTGCAATATGCTTGGGACAATAGTACATTTTCAGGCAGACAAACTTTCGAAATTACAGTAGTTACAATTGTCAACAATAGATGGCGCTGCGGTCTGGGAAACTCTATAGTACGATATTTTCCACATATCCACCATGCGTAGCAATAATATGGCGTAGTCTCTGAATGAAATTACCCGAAACCTTTGACAACGTGTCTGGCGGAATGGCTTCACACGCAGATGAGATGTACTGCTTCAGCTGTTCAATTGTTTCTGGATTCTGGCGGTACACCTGGTCTTTCAAGTGTTCCCACAGAAAGAAGTCACAGGGGTTCATGTCTGGCGAATAGGGAGGCCAATCCACGCCGCCTCCTGTATGTTTCGGATAGCCCAAAGCAATCACACGATCATCGAAAGATTCATTCAGGAAATTAAAGACGTCGGCCGTGCGATGTGGCCGGGCACCATCTTGCATAAACCACGAGGTGTTCGCAGTGTCGTCTAAGGCAGTTTGTACCGCCACAAATTCACGAAGAATTTCCAGATAGCGTGATGCAGTAATCGTTTCGGATCTGAAAAATGGGCCAATGATTCCTTTGGAAGAAATGGCGGCCCAGACCAGTACTTTTTGAGGATGCAGGGACGATGGGACTGCAACATGGGGCTTTTCGGTTCCCCATATGCGCCAGTTCTGTTTATTGACGAAGCCGTCCAGGTAAAAATAAGCTTCGCCAGTAAACCAAATGCTGCCCACATGCATATCGCCGTCATAAATCCTGTGCACTATATCGTTAGCGAATGTCTCTCGTGCAGCAATGGTAGCGGCACTGAGGGGTTGCCGCGTTTGAATTTTGTATGGATAGAGGTGTAAACTATGGCGCACGAGACGATACGTGGACGTTGGCGTCATTTGGACCGCAGCTGCAACAGGCGAACGGAAACCCGAGGTCGCTGTTGGATCACCTGCTGCACAAGCTGCGCGTTGCCCTCTGTGGTTGCCGTACGCGGTCGCCCTACCTTTCCAGCACGTTCATCCGTCACGTTCCGAGTCCGCTGAAATTTTTCAAACAGATCCTTTATTTTATCGCTTTTCGGTCCTTTGGTGACATTAAACCTCCGTTGAAAACTTCGTCTTGTTGCAACAACACTGTGTTCTAGGCGGTGGAATTCCAACACCAGAAAAATCCTCTGTTCTAAGGAATAAACCATGTTGTCCACAGCACACTTGCACGTTGTGAACAGCACACCCTTACAGCAGAAAGACGACGTACAGAATGGCGCACGAACAGACTGCGTTGTCTTCTATATCTTTCACATCACATGCAGCGCCATCTGTTGTTGAAAATTGTAACTACTGTAATTTCGAAAGTTTGTCCGCCTGAAAATGTACTGTTGTCCCAAGCATATTGCAACAAACGGTGTATTTCTATCGCTGCTCGTTTAGTTTTTATTGCCGTTTCAAATATACCGGTCATTTTTGAAACACCCTGTAGTTGGCAGCAGTCAGTTCATAAATTACCGAACGCGTTGGGAAGTGTCGTAATCCAAACGGTTCTGACTTTGAATACGTTGTTTAATAAATTCATCAACAGGAATGTGGCGGCACATAGTAATACCAACATAGGTTTTCGTTCACGCTACTGGTTTCGTCCAGTTCATGTTTTATTATAACGTATGATGTTTTACCAATGACACATCAAACGTAAAACAAACGGAGAAAACGATGGGATTTTTATTTAAAGTAATGCTTTTTTCATGAAAATTCGAATAGTCTCTTTCTACACGAATATTGGATATTCTAGGGGATGCCTTAGCGTTTGTTGCACATTATTGGAAGTGATTTTTTTTTCAATGTTAATTCCGGTTGAATGATTTTCCAGCGAAATAATATTTTCTTTGGTACGAAACTCGTTTAAACACTTGCAAAGTCCAACGGCCAAGCATGGGACTGCGCCTTAGCCCGGCGGCCCACATCCTTGAAGAGCCGTGTAAATTTCCAGATGGCAAGCCATTCAGCAGCCACAATTGCATAAAAGTCTATACGTGGAATGTGTTATTACTCAGTTATTTTCTGTTAGAAATACACAAGAGTTTTACTACTGAATTTATGTAATTATTTAACAACACAATTCCATTAAAAATAATTGAAACTTATATCATGTTTATCAATGAAGATTAGAGAACGAATTTCTGTTTTTTTATTTCATTTTATTTTAAAGCCCGTGCTTATTGTTGGTAAGGCGACAATAGATTAAAAATGTATTTCAAATCATCTTCGTGAATCAGTGTCTGTAAGTGAACATCGTGTCAGAATCCCTTCACACATTACCAGAAAAATGTGGCTGCGGATCTTAAATTATAATTTGTATGGAAGAAGAAAATATGTAGAGGTTCTGATAATAATTTCGTGTAGCTCAACGTCTTGGTACAAGTCTTTCAATTCGACGCCATGTGTCAACTAGCGTGGCCCCAACCTATCCCATCTACACATCTGGGAAAAGCGGACAAACAATTTAACACAGAATCTGAACCTCGTTTCGTTTCTGGTGAAATTCAGAATCATGAGAGGTGAATGCTAGGTTTAAAGGGAGACTACTTCACTGTTTTAGCCCTAAGTAACTACGGCCAGACCACTTTCTATGTAATTACAACTATTACCAAATTATGGCGTTAATATTCAGTTGCAGAACGCTGTTTCGACGGTATAGGAGCCCAATGTATGCGCTTTTTGTTTAGGAGGGACACAAGGCGACAATTAGTCACCAGGTGAATTATAAACACTGAATAAGTCGCAAATGCAGGTGGTGTATGGAACGACATGTTACGCAGCAGTGCTCTACAGACTGTTTGCGAGCTGTGTTCCGAGAAGGAAAATATGCCGACAGAGGCTGGGGCCTAGCACGCACGTTAGGTAGGTGTCAGGCTGTCCATCGGCAGCGTCAGGCAGTTGCGAGCTTCCGACATTCTAAAGATTTCTATCATTCACCACTGGATGGCAATGGCGTTATTCTTACAGAGATGGGGACTTTGATTCATCATTCTGCAGCCAATTTGCACAAAATATTTATGGACTGTATAAAGATATCTTATTAGAGAAAATCGTATCAAATGGTTCAAATGGCTCTGAGCACTATGGGACTCAACTGCTGTGGTCATCAGTCCCCTAGAACTTAGAACTACTTAAACCTAACTAACCTAAGGACATCACACGCACCCATGCCCGAGGCAGGATTCGAACCTGCGACCGTAGCAGCAGCGCGGCTCCGGACTGGAGCGCCTAGAACCGCACGGCCACCGCGGCCGGCTAAAATAGTATCAAAATCACTGATGTTCCCAAATTCACAGACCGATGCGTTGGACTTTATACACGTGTTTAAAAAGATACATAGTAGAGAGATGAACGGCTAGTAAAAGACAATTTATGATTTTTTTATGCCATATTGTTGAACGGTGACAACGGTCTTGCCGCAGTAGTAGCACCGATTCCCGTCAGATCACCTAAGCTTAGCGTTGTCCGGCTGATCTAGCACTTGGATGGGGGACCATCCGGTCTGCCGAGCGCAGTTGGCAAGCGGGGTGCATTCATCCCTTGTGAGGCAAACTCAGCAGTTACTTGATTAAGAAGTAGTGGTTCCTGTCTCTTAAAGTGACATACGGCCGGTAGAGCGGTGTGCTGACCACATGCCCCTCCATAGCCGCATACAGAGACGCCTGTGGAATGAGGATGACATGGCGGCCGGTCGGTGCCGTTCGGCCTTCCAAGGCCTGTTCGGACGGAGTTTCATTTTTAGTTGAGTAGTAGTTTACATCTGTTAGTTTTAATATTACTGTGTCACATCACAGGTAGCTGGCCGTTGTGGCCGAGTGGTTCTAGGTGCTTCAGTTCGGAACCGCGCTGCTACTTCGGTCGCAGTTTCGAATGCTGCCTCGGGCATGGATGTGTGTGATGTCCTTAGGTTAGTTAGGTTTAAGTAGTTCTAAGTTGTAGGCGACTGATGACCTGAGATGTTAAGTCTCATAGTGCTTAGAGCCATTTTTGAACATCACAGGTCCTTTTCAATGATGTGCTTTACGAAAGAAGGAAACCACTACGTAGTCACTCGCTTTATCGCTTAAGTAGATAACAGAAGGATATGTAACCAGTTCGATTACCATCTCATTTGTTTGATTCCACACTTGATGTGATACATTTTTATTTCATTTACCAATTTTAAATCAGTCTCTTATTTTTCCAGGTGAGTACGGTTCCAGTGGATCTGATCATACCGCGGGGATGAGTGGAACGGCTGCTGTAGCAGGTAACGCCTACGTTAAATCTTGGAGTAAATGTCGTCTAGTCTTTATAATTTATTAATTCACTTGGATTAGCCATTTCATTGGTGATAACTCTTATCAACTTTTTTCCTTATTAAACTATGACTGCACTCTCGTGTATTTGGATTTTATGACAAATCGGTTAGATCGAAATGATTTTCTTAGGTTTCTTTAAGAGAGACATTTCTGTTTAATCATAATTAATTGATGTAAACTCTACAATTACGAAACAATATAACTGAAAAAGTTGGAAATAGAAGAGACCAATACCGGAAAGCACGATTATGATCTGTTCGCCTAGGGCTTACCGAACACATGGAAAGTGATCTACACTTAAGAAATATACCTGTCAACTTCTCGTAAAATGCGTTTTATATATAAAAGCTGTAGGTAAAATTGTGATCCTGCTACACGTAACAGACATTCTGTCTTCTCTTACAGTTTTTGCCTCTACAACTCTCTCGAGTACAACGGAAGTTACTACATGATGTCATAACACATGTCCATACATCCTGTCCCTTGTTCTTCTTAATGTTCACCACATATTTCTCGCATTGATGAATTTGCAAAGAGACTCCTCATACCTCATCAGTGCCCTTATTGTCAACATCCGACTACACGGTCCAGTCACATTAATGTGACCACTTTTTATGTACTATGTCAAGGTGCGTGTGACATACAGACGGTAGCAGAGCCAGGATGGGGAAGGTGTAGGCACATTTATTTGGTCCAAGCCTTGCTGACACAAATTTATTATTTAACAATAATTAGCTATACATCAAAATTAATACAATTAACAGTTTAAAAGGAAATTTTAGCAATAAAAATATTTTTTAAAACTTTCTCTAGTTTCATGCAGCTCAACTCTGAAACATTACGTAAAGGTAATGTTAGTAAAAGTTATATTATATCGTACAATTGTGCAACATGTACAAATATTAACAATTACAACAGAAAAATATTTTTTTTTTACCTGCTGATTTCACTTAAGCTTACGTAAACTCTACACAAATGTCAATGTCATGTGACATCAGTTCACCTTTCGTGACAAATACACAAAATTTCTGAATTATTTTATATCAGTTAAGTAAGCTACAAGACAGAAATAACATTAACGACTGGTGACATCAGTAAACATTGTCAAGTTTTCAATTTCACGACGGTTGTGTTATCTAGCAAATTTTCATTTAAATCCCCCCCCCCCCCCCACGTGTTCCAAAATCAATTCAGTCAGTCTCGAGAAGAAATACAACTTTATACACAAATATGGCAATATCAAGAAATAGATGGGTTTATTCCTAGCAATATTAGTAGAATTAGGAAATTTGCAATTTAAACGCACCAATTTTAACAAAGTCTAATGTAATAATAATTTGGACAGAACTTTCATAAAATGATCGATGATAGTGGATACCGTGCCATACACTATGAGACAAATTAAGAATTATTCACAGTAGACACCTGGCACATGATGATATTTTCTGAAGTAATTCAAATCACAAAATGTTTTCTACACGTACCAACCCCATAATAAGGTAATGATCATGAAATATAATAAAAGTATATGAAAATTTCGGCCTTAGCCAGGTGACGAGAACCACACCAATGCAGTTTCCTGTTGCACTCGAGTGCTAGGCCCACCAAACAACAGCTGGTCATGGAGAACCACGCTAAGCAAGCGAGCATTCCGTCCACCCCACATGCTCGCAAACAGCCACACTCATCGCAGTCCTTAATCGGCAGGCACCAGTTGACTCCCCGCCGCTTCCGTCCTGTCGCCATATATCGACCGAGCCGTCCTCCCAAAACTGTTGCTTCACGCACCAGCGCCAACAGCGCTCAGCGATCACGCCCCTATCGCTGCAGCGAAAACAAGTGAAATAATCTCGCGGGTAAATCAAAAATGCTGAGCCGTGACACGGCTCAACCTCCTCCACCAGAACTAGAACATCTCCCCTTTTAAGGACCACACTGGGACCCGTCGGAAGTAGAACGAGGCGCACCTTTAACCTGTGACTCATGAAGTCGTAAGGTCTTGTTCCCCTGAGGTTCCTGTACAAGAAGACTAACTGGTCCAAGCACCTTACGTACAACATATGGCCCTAGAAAACGATGGGAAAATTTACCGGTGACTGACCTTGCGGAATGAAATTACGGACGAAGACCTGGTCTCCCACCTCATCCACAAAGGGTTTCCTGCCTCGGTTACAATGGCTCCTCAGATGTCTATGAGCCTGCTCGATGTTACTACGAGCTCTAGCCCAGTTTTGTTGAATAATCTGGGGATCCACTTTCTCAGGCAGCAAGTCCTTAATATTCCACAAGTTAGAAATGGGGAATTTAAGGGATAGGCCGAGACTAGCAGGAATTGCCTTCAATGCCTTATGCTGGGCTGAATTAAAGGCTAGATTCAACCAGGGTATAGAATGATCCCATTTAGTACGTGATTTGGCATGATAAATTATAAGTGCTGCCTTCAAATTCCTATTCACTCGCTCCGCGAATGATGGCTGGGGACAATAGATGTGGTAATATGCTTAATCCCACTGCCAAAGGAATACCTTTTAAACTATTTTGACTAAAGTTCAGTCTTGATCACTCATGTATGTTTTAATGATACAGGTAACCGGTTTCGGTTCTTTCTACAGAACCATCATCAGACCCATGGCTCCCTTAGGATGGTAGGCGGAGCTCAAGTTGAGGCGGAGCTTCAACTTGAGTTGAATGCGTAGCAGCGAGGAGAGCTCCGCCTACCATCCTAAGGGAGCCATGGGTCTGATGATGGTTCTGTAGAAAGAACCGAAACCGGTTACCTGTATCATTAAAATATACATGAGTGATCAAGACTGAACTTTAGTCAAAATATAACAATTAATTGATCACTGCTTCCAAAAATGTTAACCAAAACCTTTTAAACTTCCTATAAAGAGAGGCAGGGGCATTGTCACTAACCAGTGATCTAGGAGGACCAAAGCGGGAGAAAATCCGGGTATGATGACTTATGCTATTAAGAGCTGTCGTGGTGCGAACAGGAATGAGCCAAGTAAAACGCGAAAAGGCGTCGACCACCACTAAAATATACCGATTCCCCGCCTTGGTGCGAGGTAACGGTCCCACATGATCGATAAATATCTTATCCATAGGCGCCTGCTCACGTTCCGAACACAACAGGCCCTTCCTGGCTCCAGGATCAGGCTTAGCCATTATGCACTAACGACACTCCCCCACCAACCTGCGAACGTCCCCTACAAGGTTCGGCCAAGTAACATGTTCCTTAATTCTGTCAATGGTTTTATGCACACCAAGGTGACCACCTGCCAATGAACTATGGAAATAGTAAAATACCGGATGAACTAATTCCCTGGGTAGACAAATCCGAAATCGTTTATCATTCCCTATTTCCCGGCATAAGAAGCGATTATTTAAGACATAGCTCATGATTCTTTCACCATCCTTCAGCCGGCTACAGATGGGGCCTAACTGAGGATCAAGCTCTTGTTTATGCTGTAAATTACAAAACAGCTGCGGAACCTTGGCAAGAACGCTGGCCACCAAAGGGGGTCCGTCCTCATTATCAACCACAGAATCACCTTGGTTTTCATCAAACTTGCGACTGAAGGCATCAGCTATTCCGTTATCGGAACTCCGAATACGACGTACTTGAAAACGAAATGCGGAAATTCGAATGGCCCATCTGGCAATCCGACCCGTTTTGCGGGGGCGAGCCAGGACCCAAGTTAAGGCCTGGTTATCAGTTTGTAAATCGAATTTCTGGTGCTCCAAATAAAAGCAAAATTTCTCTAGTGCAAACATAACGGCTAAAGCTTCACATTCACACACGGAATATCTACATTCCGGCCCTGCAAGTCGTCGCGATATGTAAGCAAGGGAGCGTCTATCTCGATCCTCTTCTTGCAGTAAAACTGAAGCGATACCAGCATTTGAAGCGACCGTTTGTACGATGAACCTTTTTCTAAAGTCTGGAATGGACAGAACCGGGGGGTTGGTCAAAGCCGTTCTAATACTTCAAAGGCAGCTTGTTGGCTTTCCCCCATATAAACTTGCAGCCCTTCTTGCGAAGATCATTTAACGGTACTGCAAGCTGGGCGAAGTCTGGGACAAACAGCCGAAAATAATTCAACATTCCAATAAACTGAGCTACACCCTTAGGATTTACCGGAGTGGGAAGCTTCCTAAGGCTATGCGCACGCTCTGGGTCTACGCGAATACCATCACCCGAAACTAGGTTACTAAGAAAGGAAACCTGACGGCAAACCAACGTGACCTTGCCGGATTTCACAGTTAATCCAGCCTCCCTTAGCCTTAACAAAACTTGGCGAAGATGTTGCAGATGTTCGGCAAAGAAACGGCTATAAACAACAACGTCATCAAGGTAGTTGTAAACACAAAAGAACTTGAGGTCACCAACAACCCTATCCAAAAGGCGAGATAACACAGCAGCCCTAATAGACAAACCGAACGGAACCCGATTAAATTCATATAAATTCCAGTCAGTGCAAAAGGCAGTGGCTCGTTTGGAATCTTCAGTCAAGAGTATCTGACGGTAGGCTTGGTTAAGATCCAAAACAGAAAAATACTGAGCACCAGAAAACCATGTAATCGCATTATGCAGGTCAGGCAAGGGGACTGACTCAAGTACCACCTTATTTAGAGCTCTACAATCCACTCCCGGTCTATGATCACCCTTTTCAGGTTTCGGGAAAAGAAACATCGGTGAAGCATATGGTGAGGTGGATGGTCTCATTACTTTATCGCGCAACATTTGATAAATTTTCTTGCGTAGAAAAGCCATCTTAGGTGACAAAAGGCGATAAGGGCTCTGTCTCACTGGAATATCATCAGCCAAACGGATCTTATACTCAATTAAGTGAGTGACACCAAGTCTATCCGTCAAAACATCCGGAAACTGATCCAAAACATCAATCAGCTGAGAACATTAGGAGTTATCAAGGTGATCATGTCGGTAACCTTGCCATTGTAAGACAACAGAATTGATCCGAGCCGCCTTTTTGCAAAAACAAAATGCAGTCTTTTCCTGAGGGGCGAACTTAAAATAAAATATGTTCATCCCGAAATCCATAATAAACCCGGTATGATGCATAAAATCAGCACCCAGAATTACAGGAACAGACAGGGAACTCGTGATTAAAAAGGTAATTGGCCAAGTAAATTCACAGATACCTAACCGCACCCGGCACTCTACCACTAGAGGCAACTCTTGGCCACCAGCCGTACGACATCTCTGAGAAGGAGAACGAAGCCGCGAAAACCCACAAACGGTTCTAAACTCCCGATACCAGGCGTGATCAATGAGGGAAACTGCGCTGCCAGAATCAACCAGCGTGCAAACCGGCTCATGATTAATAGTAAGACACACAAAGGGAAGGGGTGTCCATGTGTCGCCACTACACGATTACACATGGCTTTCCTGCTCGGACTTAACTTCCCCTTGCCCCCCTCTGATCTTCTAAAAATGTTTACAACTCCTTTCGTTTCCGTGTTTCCCCTCGGGCCGTCAGAGTTCTCTACACAAACATGAGTGCCAATAAATTTACTTGAACAACCCTGGCAGTGCTTCGCTAGACATTCATAATCTAGTGTTATGCCAGTTTCAATAAATGTGGCAGTTCCAACCCCATTCAAGAAAGTATGACTTTCCTTCTGCCAAGATTCATCAAATGCTGCTAGAATGTCTGTATTCTCAGTCAAGGCTACTGCTTCTTCTGCTGCTCTTTTCATTGAATGTTCACTTACACCACATAAAGCATTATGTATTAATTTATTGTATCTCTCAAACATCAGTGGCGGTAGAGGCAAAACCAAGACCGCACAAAATGTCTGGGCAGCACTCCTTCCCGTTCCAATACATCGCATTGCATAATGTCGAGCCGGCCTGTGTGGCCAAGCGGTTCTAGGCGCTACAGTCTGGAACTGCGTGACCGCTACGGTCACAGGTTCGAATCCTGCCTCGGGCATGGATGTGTTTGATGTCCTTAGGTTAGTTAGGTTTAAGTAGTTCAAAGTTCTAGGGGACTGATGACCTCAGATGTTAAGTCCCATAGTGCTCAGAGCCATTTGAACCATTTGTGATATCGATTATCAGTTACTGGCGATGTCATAGTATCACTGAGCATCTTACACGAGTTACAGGCAGTCACCAACCGATTTGAAAGCCACTTCCTTGCTGAAATGTCCTCAGAAACATCAATGCTATCTTCACAACTGCCGTACTTACATCATTTGCGATAAGTTTGAGGTTGCGTGTCTGCCAAGTAACTTAAAGAAAGGTTGCAACACAATTCCCTGGGGCAGACGTTAAATTGCTTCAACTTCTGTCTGTTACTCACCATCCAAGATAACATATTGCGTCCTTTATAGTAAGAAATTCTCAAGTGAGTCATAAATTTTACTTGCTACCAATTACAATCGTACTTTGCTCAAATCCTTGATACAAGGTAAGGTGGTGTATTGGTTTACCCTGTATTAAATTCTTGGCTATAGTGATGCATGTCAAGAAAAGAGTACAGACTGTCTGCCAGAATATGTTGCGATTTACACTATTCAAAAGATCAATGCGTATTACCTGTAAATCTCTTTCCAGTGAGCTGTTAAGGAAAAAAAAATCAAGCGAACTTCCTCTCTGAGTGAGCTCATTTATATCGCTCGTTAACTGAAAGTGAGCATGTGGAATCAAAACCGCTATCAGTGTTTTATATTTTTTCCCGGTTTAATTGATAGCTCAATTAAATGCGACGGGTTGACTTCAAACAAGCCCTGTGCCTGACTGACGCTCTGTAACGGCCGCGTTATCTGGTGTGAAATGTTTTCATCTCTCCTAGCGTGCGGGAAATACGCTGAAGAGTGGAGATCGCTTCTTCTGGTGAGTGGGTGACGCATTTGGTGAGTAATATTGACACATTCTGCGTGGAAGAGCTTGTAAGTGCTGGCGGGGCAGCGGTGGGGGGAGGGTGGGGGGGGGGGAGACAAAGGATAGAGACAGCGCGTTCGGAGATTGGGGTTTGAAAAGATGATCGAGGTGAAATGAAGGCCGCACTCCCTTGTCAAATACTTCACACCACCGAATAACGTAAACAGCTTTAGCCTTCTGATTAAAAAAAAGAAAAGGATACGGTGGAGGGTTGGAGAGAGAGAGAGAGAGAGAGATAGAAACCAACACAATAGCATACGAAGATAATAATAGCAAAGGAAAACAATGCGTAGCCAATCCACAGTCAGTTAGACATCAGACATGGTGACCAAAAATATCCGTAGCTTATTTTAACGTAAATATCAGACTCGAATAAAATGTGAATTGCGCCTCTGTCTTTTCTGTTTCTCTTCATGTCGGGAAATCATTGCGTTTTCATAGTTTTTGACCCAGTCTTGACCAAGATTTAGGTTCACTTATGTGAATCCCACAGATCTTCAAGTGTTATTGGGAATCGAGATTTAGGGTCCACCAAAGGATGCTCCACTTCTGGGATGTGACCTCATTGCCGAAAGATCATGTTCACATCTTTCAGGTCCAATGCTACTAGGCTGGTCTTCACCATCACCACCACCTCTGTTCATAACCGACTACAGATTCCCAAAATCTTAAGTGGTCAAGCTAGAAAACTCATTTTCTTGGAATGGGTTCCAGATTGCAGGTTCTAAGCTTCTTCATTTTACTTGTTATGTTACGTACACTGATGGGCTAGAACTGTATGACTGCTGTCAACCGCGAGACCGAATGCCGCGTGGTGGCATCGGGGGCACTTGACGTGGTAAGGAAGGTATCTAAGTGCAGCAGAGACGATTGTGGAATCATTCTAACGAAGATAAATGTCGTGAATGGGAAATTGCATTGACATAAGTGACTAAATACTGGCAAATTGTTATTGTCACACACCTGGGAACGCACATCTCTGAATCGGCGTAACTGGACGGCTGTACAACTCGTACTACTGTCGATGGCACCTATGTTAAATTGTCGAAGAACTGTAAACCCACGAGTAGGTGACAGGGTGCTGGATATCCACGCATTATTGCAGCACGTAGAGATACGAGGCTTATTCGCCCTATATAGCAGGTTGAACAGCGATGTGCGGCAGGTGTAATGAGTCCAATTCTGGAGCAGGCATAAGTATTTCGGAGCGCATCCTTCAGAGCACATATTTTTAACATGGGAAAGAACAACTGATGACCCAAAGACATTGTCAACTTCGCCTGGTCGGAGGACCAGATTGCAGGTCTTTTTCTGACATGTCGTCATCCAGGCGAACGCCAACATAAAACACGGACGCAGGCCGATTTGGGTACTGCACTGTTTAAAATAGGGGAACACGTGTATCAACTTGCGGTATGTCGTTGCAGGCGGTACCTGTGGTCTTATTGCATCGCTTGACATCTTTACTTTGAAAGCAGGCAACATTTAAAACCATTCACTGCCGATTGTCTGTGATATGCATTACACTGTCAGGTGACCTCTCAGAAGGAAGTGAGTACCGGTGTCCAAATGTTTCCTAGTGAGGTACACAGCTATAAGTTGTCCTTTGTGGCCAATCTCATTCAATTGAGCACGTACGACTTCTTAGTACAGTGCTGGTCGCAAAGTTAAATGATTGAAAATGATGGTCTTTCGGTCGTTTTGCTGCAGACGTTAGTGCCTCTCCGTGTGTCACCCATTGGCTGTGGACACACTACAGGGAGATAAGTTAGTACACAAAGCGGGATGGACAAGATCGCCGAAGCAATACATCACCACGTGAAGACCGATATATCGCCATTTCTGCGTGGCGGCTTCTTACGGACGTCGCCAGAGTACAGCAAGACGATCTCAGAAGGGCCACTAGAGCTGCTGTGTCCGATCAGACTGGAATGATCAGGTTACGAGAACGGACATTTTGAGCCAGACGTCCTGTTCGAGTTCTCCGCCTGACACAGCATCCAGCAGCTCGACTTCTTCTGCCGCTACTGTTTCAACGGGAAACTTCGTCACTGGCAAAAGGTGTCATTCACAGACGAGTACAAATATACGACGTACTGTGACGCAAGGTGAAGGCCGTGTTCGTGTGCGGGGACCAGTGGTGATCGGTATCTGCCAAATGTTGTCCAGGATATTGACAGATATCCAAAATTCTGTGATGTTGTTGGGATGCTTGAGTGTTGACAGCAAAACGGATTTTGTCGTTGTCCATGGTCTTCTTACCGCCAGTCTGTACATCGAACAGATCCGGTTGGACCATCCGATCGCTGCTCCTTATAGTGGTGGCCCTGAATTTCTTCTAATGGCAGAGCCCATTCGGCCGGCGTCAGCAGGATTGTTGTGCGAAGCCTGGTACTTGAAGTAATGGAATGGCTGGTAGTGAGTCCGTGCTTAAACGCCATCGTGCGTATGTGGAGCGTGCTTCAAAGACGTGTTCGTGTCGTCCTTGTTACCACAGACTCTCCAAGAATTCTCATCGACTGTCTTTGAATAATTGGAACGGACACCACAAAGTGACATCCGTAGACATCAAATGAAAAGCATCCAGGACGAGGGGATGAGTGGTTGTTTCCACTTTGTTTTCGACACCTGTCCTGACATTTCACTTCTTTTTATGTAAGCGATCGAGGATGTGATGGTGTTTTGCTTTGTACTTAATTTGCGAAAAATAACGGTCTAATTTGGTAACAAACACAATTCTCAACTACTGCTCAAAGGAGTATAGCAGACGCCCAAAGTCATGTTCTAATTCTTTTCTGCAGTGTATTACGCTGTGAGGAACATTCACCTGCTCTTCCATGGGATCTGTGGTAATAATCGAAGGCACCATTAAAGCTGTGCACTAAGCGAACATTATGGCAGACCACCTGCATCCTTCCCTGACGACGACGGCACTTCCAGAACGACAGCTGCCCATATTACAAGGCCAGAATACTGATACAGTGGCTTGAGAAGCACGATAGCGAACTTTTCCTGGTCAGCACATTAACCTGATCTGGAACCAATAGAAAAAAAACGTGGGATGCTATCAGACGTCAGTTCCACTCGCAAAAGCCACCTACCTGCAATTTACTGTTGTTTGACCTGTGCGTCGGCATTTAGAGCATGTTACTTCCTGAAGCTACCGAGGACGTATTGAACCCATGGCACGGAGAATAGCTTCTGTAATACGTTCCGAAATTGGACTATTGCGCTGTTAAGCAGGTGGTCAAAATGTTTTACTGATCAGTGAATATATCCTGTCAGGCTCTGTGCATTCTACATGCATCCGTAGGCGTCCTAATCTCTCTAATGTTATTCTGAAGATCTCCACCGTAGTGGCACATTCCTCGAGCACAAGTTCTCTGAATTTATCCGACAGGATAAGAGTCTGTCTGAAGCATTCTGTGAGTGAGATATGTTATTAGATTATTTATTTCCTCTCATAAATCTCACATTAGGTGTTCACTACCAGGGAATTATATAATGAAACCGACTTTCTCGTTTCCCAAGGAAGTGCGACTGGCCCATTGTTGTTCCGGTTTGATATAAAATTGTTTGTAGGTGATGCCGTCATTTATCTTCTGGTCAAGCAACAGAAGAGCTAAGCGATTTAAAGAACTGATTCAGTGAAATTGTCGGAATAGTGTGAGGAATGACAGTTGACCTTGAACGAAAATTGTTAATAATAGGATATATGTGTGCAATTGCTGTTACATCATTAGTTTCACTGGTTTAGGGGTATCTGTTGATTTAAATAGGACCAGTCATGTACAAAATATTGTAGGGACTGCGGTCCGAATTTACGTTTTATTGACAAACAGCGTGGTCTATAAATCCACTACATTTGTCGGGCCTCTTCTACAATACTGCTGCGATGCATGAAACCTACTGTGCAGGATTGTCGGAAGGCATCGGAAATGTATGAAGAAGTGCTGCTCATGTTGTGTAATCACGAAATACTTCACTTCGAGTCACAGAAGTAAGCATATTGAGAGGTCAGTCACAAAAGAAAAGGTATTGTCTTTACGAGCAAATATTTTCACAAAATTCTATTCTACAAGCTCTTCCTACTAATGTATAATGTTCACCAACTCCCACTTATACAATGAGAAAGGTGCATAAGAAAAAAGAGAATTCAATGCTCAACCGAAAAACTTTAGGTGTTATATTTTCTCACAGTATATTCCAAAATGGTTGGATAGATACTCGTGTAAATTTGAAAGTGGTGCCTTGCAGTCTTTTCCAATCCACAAGTGGCAAGATTTTGTCATGGGGGCTTCGTTGAAAATTCAGTACGACTGTCAAACTGCTAGCAGTAGAGGAGGATACAGAATGCAGCTACCAATTAGAATCCGGAACTATTTATCGCTTTTTATCAGATAAGAGTGTTTTAATTAATATTTATGTATAGCCTTCGCCCTGCAAACCTGTGTTCATAGTATTCATCTCAGTTTTACTGAAACTATAGTTGACATGGGTCGTAGCTGGATCTTACGGACTGGAATAGATTACAAAGTTCGGTAAACTGTACTGACCTGTTGTCTTCAAGGAGTTATTGAAGCGCAGAGAACAGTGAGTCAACGAATCATCATCACACTGAAAGAAATGGAGATCTCCTGTGTGACTAGGATATTTAGGTTCAGGGTAACAACAGTACTGGAGAATAAAGCAACACCATCATAAACTACGCCAAGTGATACCAGTTTATAATATGTGGATACTGAGGTGTTGCAGTGTTAGTGATTCATTTATCATGGTCAGCGCTGATCAGATGACGCTGAAGAAGCCTGCCTGTGGGCCTTCAGTTTCAACTCAGCAGGTATGAACTGTGCTGAGTTCAGAAATGAACAATGCTTGTCATTCTAGGATACAACAATGCCTGCAGACGAGTATGTACTCCTACCGAACAACTCAGCCAACTGAACGGCGTCGCAATGTGGGCCTGCGGGAAGCAGGATGAACATAATAACGGACCGCTGCCCGTGTTAGACGCAATGTGTCAATGGTGTGTCTCTGCTTTCGGCAGTAGTCTGCGGCGGAACGGCCCTGGACACGTAGACGAGGTTCTGGATGTTTTCGTAGTACAGATGAACGACAAAATGGGCGTCAGCCATGGCTTACCGCCTATGATCCAGGGAAGGAATCTGGCTACACGTTGCACCTGCTATGCCACTGAGAAGCATTGGAAAAAGCCTGCTTGCTGCAGGACTAAGTTCATGGGTGGCTCTGGCCAGGCTACCACTGAAACTACGACACTGCCAAACAGGTCTACTCTGGTGTGGTGAAGGAATCGACTGGACAGTGAAATGGTGTTCTGTTGTCTTCAGCGGTGTAAGTAGGTTCTGTCGGTAAACAACAGAGGGAAGAATAAGTGTACAGTGTATAACTGGTGAGAGACCTATTCCAGATTGCATCCGTCCATGACACACACGTCCAGTCCCAGGCTTCATGGTGTGGTAGCTCTTCAGTTACAGTTCGCCTTCATATTCGGTGGTTCTGCAGGATAAAGTAACCACTGGCCACTACATTGCGCAGGTTGTTATCACCGACCTATTGCCCTTACTTCGACAGGAAGGTGAAGTGCGTCTTCAACAAGACTGTGCACGTGCCCATGTGGCTGCTGCGACGCAACATTCTCTTCGTAGTCTACAACAATTGCCGATGCCAACAAGATCACCATATTCGTGGCCAAGTGACCATGTGTGAAGCGTGGTGAAGCGAGAACTTACTCGTTCTCAAGAGCTGCCAAAAAACCTCGTCGAATTCTAATAAACGTCTTGGGACAGTCTATCGCAGGATTCCATTCGGCACGTTTATGATCGGTTGCATTCGAGAGTACACGCCTGCGTTGCCGCCAAAGTGGGGTACACAGTGTAATGATGTGAATGTTTGGGCACCCTTTACTATGACGTGTGTATTTCTTGTGGTCCTACAGTGATGACCTACCTGTCGCATTACTTGTCAAAAGGTGGACCTTGTCCTCGAGGGTACTGCATTTTTTATTTCCGTCAGTCAGTTAAGTGACGTGGACGAGACTTCAGAAGTAATGTCAGTAATTTTCTTGACGAAGTTAATGTTGGTTAAAATTACCTAAGTACAGTCATTATAACGTGGTGTGCTTGCATGTATAGGTGATCGTAAAATAATCCACACATCTTATAAACATGCTTTAGATATACCAATGAACAACGCATCAAAGCCATCCTAGTATGTAGTTGGTCTGTATTCGCACTAGATTTACAGCACGGAATACATTTCTGTAGACTGGCAACAATATCTGAAATATAACTGAACATTACTCGCAGATGGTAAGATTTTATTCACTGCTAACACTGCATCACAACACGACAATGCATCACGTGATTCCCTTACATTTAAGTGTTTCAGTCGGAATACTTCTACAAGTAGTTCATAATGACTATATTGATGACAGACACTTAATACATATATAAATTCTTACTTGAAGTTTCCTTTAAGAAATAATAAGTAACAAAGTTATACGTTCTGGCGTGCATGCAGCACTTCAGCAGCCAATCAAAGCGTTGGATCGCTCTGCAGTTGCCAAATTGGCTGAATGAAGGCCGAAACCAAACTGTGGTGACGTGTGCAAACCACATGTGTTACGTTCCTTGTTCACAGGTACCGACCTGCGCTTTCTCTTTAACAACATTAATGGCTTTTGGATGTCACCCATACAGCCAGCCTCAGCGTTTAACACTAATAACATCAGTGGCGTGCTACAGTACGTCAGACGCTTTGATTGATAACAGTGTAACGACGGCTTCAAGAGCGAGAAACACAAAAATCACGTCTGTCCGAGATGAATATTTTCACGGCCAATGTCGAATACATGATCAAGGCAATTTATCTTACGTCGTATAAATCGGGCATCTTTTTAAAGAAGCAGCCTCTGTGTCACCTCTTGCGTCAGACTCGCACATTTTACGTTTCTTAGAGTCTAAAGTCAGCCTGAAGGTTGACATCCCTCAGCAGCTCGCAGAGATGCTCTTTATCAGACCACGACTGCTCCACCTGGCTGTCGGCGCATACTCCCCAGGGGGACCTTACCGGAGCAGAGAGCACGGCAGTGATCGCCCTCCCCCCTCCCCTGTGCTGGAGGCCGTGTCCCGCTGAATAATGCAGACGCACAGCGGCGCGTGTACTGCCGCAGCGGGCGCCGTGCCAAGCACCCTCGGCCGCGCACTGCGGTCTGCGACACCGCTCGTCCCTTCGCCACAGACCGCTCGCGCGCTGCGGGTTGCCTACGCTGCAGGGCCCTGGGTTTCCGACCCGCTAACTGTGCCCGAGGCCTCCGCAGGCATGGTGGTCGCCGCGTCACGTTCACTGCCGAGTTACGCGCGGTCGCGGTTGCTGACAACTTTACAAAACACTCACACCCTCATTATAGCACGCCGAAGATACTATCGCGCTAGTCTAGTTCATTTCGTTCGTGTTAGGCAAAGAGCGGTTGTATGCACACTACTAAACACGGGGCGACGTTGAAGCAATAAGAACCACAATACGTAACATCTATACTACAGTTATGGCGATTAGGGAAACAGTATAACACGGCAGACATCACATGTGGTGTTAATCAATTTGCAAATGCCACACCCACATTACTGACGGATGGATTCAATCTGTTGTCAGGTTGCGCCATGTGTTCGCTGATCGCACTAGTGTGGGAAAATCGCAGATCATAGCGATCGATCACTCTCATGCGCTTTGATGAACAACACGAGACCAATCGTCCGCAAGTGTCAATACTGCTGCCGGGCTGCGACTCGTTTGTCTAGCTAATAAGCACGTTCAGCAGTTTTGTTTCGGTTCACTATGGTTTAAAAATGTTCAAATGTGTGTGAAATCTTATGGGACTTAACTGCTAAAGACATCAGTCCCTATGCTTACACACTACTTAACCTAAATTATCCCAAGGACAAACACACACACCCATGCCCGAGGGAGGACTCGAACCTCCGCCGGTATCAGCCTCACACAGTATGTTTAGGTGCAGTGTAAAACAAACTGGAATTTACGGTTATTCAGGGAGCACAGAGTAATCTGAAAATTTAAAATGAAGTCGTTCTTTACATTTACATTACATATGAGTACAAATGTAAAAGCACTGACTCCCTCAGAATTTTCAGTGATTACCCCTTTGAAGCTTGTGCATAGAAGTAGAAATTCTTGGGAAGTTTTTAGCGATAGTCATATCATATTGGGGAACAGTTGGCGATTTTGAGTTATTTATGAAACAACTAGAACCAGTATTAAATTTTTTAACTTCTAACCAATATTAGGTAATATTAAGTTAACGTTTAAATGCAAATATTTAGAGTATATCAGTCTTACAATTAAGAAGGTTAGGTTCCTTGGCATTTTATACACGGTAGCCCTCCTTCATAAAATTTACAAGAAGAGTAGTAGGAACTAACAGCGCTGCCACTGAAAACGTCTATACAGGGTGTTACAAAAAGGTACGGCCAAAGTTTCAGGAAACATTCCCCACACACAAAGAAAGAAAATATGTTATGTGGACATGTGTCCGGAAACGCTTATCTTCCATGTTAGAGCTCATTTTATTACTTCTCTTCAGATCACATTAATCATGGAATGGAAACACACAGCAACAGGACGTACCATCATGACTTCAAACACTTTGTTACAGGAAATGTTCAAAATGTCCTCCGTTAGCGAGGATACATGCATCCACCCTCCGTCGCATGGAATCCCTAATGCAGCCCTGGAGAATGGCGTATTGTATCACAGCCGTCCACTATACGAGCACATGGAGTCTCTACATTTGGTACCGGGGTTGCGTAGACAAGAGCTTTCAAATGCCCCCATAAATGAAAGTCAAGAGGGTTGAGGACAGGAGAGCGTGGAGGCCATGGAATTGGTCCGCCTCTACCAATCCATCGGTCACCGACCCTGTTGTTGAGAAGCGTACGAACACTTCGACTGAAATGTGCAGGAGCTCCATCGTGCATGAACCACATGTTGTGTCGTACTTGTAAAGGCACCGAAGTCAACATTACCTTCCTTCAATTGGGCCAACTGGCGGTGAATCTAGGAAGTACAGTACATACTGACGTAACTAAAATGAGCTCTAACATGGAAATTAAGAGTTTCCGGACACATGTCCACATAACATCTTTTCTTTATTTGTGTGTGAGGAATGTTTCCTGAAAGTTTGGCCGTACCTTTTTGTAACACCCTGTATAAACACATAAAGACTGCAAAACTACTGTGTAAACATTTGCAGCTGATTTTCAAGACAAATACAAGTAGATGGAAAAGGAATTTAGGATTTTAAGATATAATCGCGAAATACAGACTGAAATGAAGTACGAATACCTGGAATCATTGAACAATCTAATGTGTTCTATAACATAACCCACTGTTCCCTAGAAATGATTTTTAAACTAGTTTAATAAGTTCTACTCAACTTTTTGTAAAAATTTATTGTATTGTATATTTTAAAATTTATTGTATTGTATCACTGAAATCTCGTACCTTTCCTTCTGACTCACACTGTAGAGCTACATGTAGATCTGGACATTTCTCTCAGAAATCGACTGTAAGATGGACATACCTTTTGTAGGAACAACTGTTTATGTTGGCAATAGAAAACAGTGCCTCCACTGACAGTCTGATGCTTTCTTGCTGTAACACTGTTTTTAAAGAGGATCTTGCAGGGTCAATCGGCCTCACTTTTGTCATTGTCCCTCATCATTCAAAATGTAGCGCCTGCGTAGTCAATCCATCCATCACCAAGGACCTCATGGTAGCGACATGTTGACGAAAGGCAAGTTGGTTGCTTGGTTGAGGAGGGGACCAAACAGTGAGTTCATCGGTCCCATCGAAAGTGAAGCTATAAGAACTTACACACTTTTAAGAATAATGACATCCTCTGGGAATCGAGTATGACGTTTACTTTTCGCGATCTACATGATTCTTGCGATCGGAAGACAACCAGCGGTCGCCTCTGCACAACATAGCGAGGCACTATGGCTGCAGGCTAGGTAACACGCTGTCATGTTCCACTGTCGCTCCTCATCGATAGTATTTTCGTCTTTCGCTTTTTTCACTCCTGCAGTGCCTCCCTTGCAGTTATTTTGTGGCATATTTTTAATTTATGATCGATCAAATGTGACACCTGACACTGGAAACTAGCGAACTCTTTCTTCTCCATTTCAGTGCTTAATAATTGTTTTTCTGTTTGTATGATGTCAGGTACTTCCAAGGCCACACAAAACGGCACATTCTTCACGTTTCACATATTAGCGGAATTGGTTGGTAGGAGATTTGTACCACAGCAGGGTGTGCCCCAAGAAAGCATAACAGTATGCGGTTACATACATCTTCTTAGTGGCTGGCTACGTACTTGACCTGCGCACCATGAGCTCCTTTGTTGCCTTAACATCTCAAGCTTTACTACCCACAAAACAAAGAAGTAAGTTCTGTTATTCTTAATGTCTATTTCAACGCAGTGAATCTCATTCCCTGATCATACACTGAAGACCAAACAAACTGGTACACCTGCCTAATATCGTGTAGGGGCACCGCGAGCATGCAGAAGTGCCGCAATACGATGTGGTATGCACTTGACTGATATCGGAAGCAGTGCTGGAGGCAACTGATATCTTGAATCCTGCGGGGCTGTCCATAAAACCGTAAGAATACGAGGGGATGGAAATCTCTTCTGAACAGCACGTTGGAAGCCATTCCAGATATGCTCAATAATGTTCATGTCGGGGAATTTGGCGGCCAGCGGCAGTGTTTAAATTAAGAAGAGTGTTCCTGGAGCCACTCTGTAGCAATTATGACGTGTGGGGTGTCGCATTGTCCTGCCGGAATTGACCATGTAGGTTGGAATGCACAGTGAACATGAATGGGTGCAGGTGACCATACAGGATGTTATGTACGTGTCACCTGTCACAGTAGTATCTAGATGTATCAGAGGTCCCATATCACTCCTACTGCACATTCCCCAGACTATTACAGAGCCTCCACCAGCTTGAACAGTCCCCTTACGACACGGAGGGTCCATGGATACATAAGATTTTGTCCATGCCTGTACACGTCAATCAGCTCGATATAATTTGAAGTGAGACTCGTCCGATCAGCCGATATGTTTGCAGTTATCAACAGCCCAATGTCGGTGTTGACGGGCACAGGCGAAGCGTAAAGTTTTGTGTCCTGCAGTCATCAAGGATAAATGAGTGGGCTTTCGGATCCGAAAGCCCAAGTCGATAATGTTTCATGGAATTACTCGCAAGCTAACACCTGTTGATGGTTCGGCATTGAAATCTATAGCAATCTACGGAAGGGCTGCACTTCTGTCACCTTGAACGGTTTTCTTCAGGATCCTTTTATGGCCACAGAGATGTCGGAGATTTGATGTTTTCCCGGTTCCCAGGTATTCACGGTACAGTCGTGAAATGGTCGTACGTGAAAATCTCCACCTCATCGCTACCTTCTTAGTCCTGCATATTCGCGCCGTAGTCCTTTCCCGTGGTTTCTCTGTGCATAAGGTCCGCCGCGATAGCTGAGTGGTCATCAAGACGGATTGCCGGTCTACGGGCCCTGGTTCGATTCCCGGCTGGGTCAGGGATTTTTTCCGCTCAGGGACTGGGTGAGTGCTGTCTTCTTCATCATTTCAGCCCCATCCGGCGCTCAGGTTGCCCAATGTAGCGTCGGATGTAATAAGACCTGCTTCAAGGCAGCCGGATATACCCCACAAGGGACCTCCCGGCCAATGACGCCAAATGCTCATTTCCATTTCTGTTTATAAAAAATTTCGCTCCTTTCGAGGATTTGGAGGGTAGGGGTTGGTCGAAGAGAGAGAGAGAGAGAGAGAGAGAGAGAGAGAGAGAGAGAGAGGGAGGGAGGGTCATGCCCAAACCGTAACGACTCTTCCAAAGCTTCATGGCAATGAAAAGAAGCACTTCATAGTTGTTGCAATGCGTTTGCTGATAGGACAGCCTCCTCCGGCCGCTGTGGCATGCATCGTTCATTCACAGAGCAGCCTCGGATTGCGGTTTTCTTGCAAACTATTACTATATCATTACCTTCCATTTGTATTGTTGTCATTATACACATATATGTTGCTGTGAAACATGTCTTGTACTGTATTACGTGGTGCCTGACGAACCAACTGCAGGCTGTGCCGTTCGTGTTCTCATCAACTGGTAGCTATCAATTGCATTAGTTTACCTCGCTGCAGATGATCTACAAATATCGACGTTGGCGTTTCAACTTCAAGTCATACTTGTTATTAATGATGTACACTGTATCTGCGAAATGCACATGATCGATAAATAAGTGCTGATTTCTGATTGTAAGTTACACGTGTCGTCCCATGTTAATACCATCAAGCAACAATAGCGTCACACTATGGGAGGAGAGTAGAAGTTCTGGATGTCGATCAGACATAGTTCCGCTGCGGTACCAGTAAGATATTGTTCACAATGTGCTGGTGAAGTGGTACAACAACTGGATGCGTAGTCCAAAGCTGAAGTACGCAGGACATTACGATACCTGTGGGTAAAACGTCTAAATTACACGCAATTTCACAGTGATATTCTGGAGCTGTATGGAACAAACGTAATGTCGCATCCAGCCGTAGATGAATAGTGCAACAGTTTGTTCAAGGCAACACAGACGTGGCTCATGCCGATACACCATACAGTTCAGATGTTGCACTATACAATGTAGACCTTTTTGGAAAGCTGAAAGAACATCTTTGGCATAGAAAGGCTCCAGATAATAAGGAATGGCGGTAATATGATATGTCATTCCGAAAACAGAACTTCCTGAACTCTTCAACACACAGAAAGGGGGATGATATTGTTAAGTCCCTAAAAGGTCCAAGAACAGAAAAAAGCATTAGCCGAAAAATTATTCCAGCTGTCATCCCTTTACTGGGTATAATTCACACAAAACGGGAGAGTGTAACTGCAACAGGGTTGATGGCTCAAATGTTGAGAATAGATGTGTTATCATTTTAATATTAAGTTCTTTCTTTCAGTTAATCTTTAGATATTTATCTGTTACTATATTTGATACGGGGGACCCTAATAACCACAAAAGTCTTTTTTATGGGTATGTCGTCATGAGTTGAATGGATAAACTACACTTACCCCTGTTTATGAACAAAATGAGCTTTGCGAGCAGACTTATGAATTTGATCAGTGTTTTCATGGTATACATCACTAAAGCGAATATTTTCTATACTTGTCACAATTTTCTCGAGATCAGCGATGGTACCAGGTATATCACTAAACAATTTAGGGGAATAATCTTTGGATCGCATGCCCTCCACAATGTTATTGATCGCTTCTGCTTCAGTGACCTTAAAGCACAGCGCTGAGGTATGAGGTAGTTGTTCTAATTTTTTCGAAGTACTGGACAAGATTCTCATCCAAGCCCGTACAAGGAAAGAATACTATTTAGGATAAATTCTTAACAATATTTTTAGGTAAATCTTTCAATATGCCACCATTATCTAGAAGCTAAGCCCACTAGTCAGACTAACTTGAATTAGTAAATATACCGGTATTAATTGAAGAATAAGATAATGAGAACGTAGAAGTGTAGTAATGAGAAATTACGAAAAGTATTATGATCAAATAAAGTTGCACAAAATCCAACTATTTCTATGCCTGTTTCAATAGATGAACTACCAACTTGCTGAATCGTGGACGAAATAGTGTTAGATAATTTATTAAATTGTGTGAACATCTCTACACCGTCCGCAGCTCGTGGTCTTGCGGTAGCGTTCTCGCTTCCCGCGCACTGGGTCCCGGGTTGAATTATTATCTCTATACTACCACCATTGAACAACCTGTCATCACACACTGGGCTTACAACACCACTCAGGAAAGATTCACCCTTAATATCGAATGATATGACTTGCCACTTTAATACATTAAGTCTGGCCTGCAACTGCATAACCTTATTTTGTAATTCATCACTTTCTGGAATTTGTTTCAGATATTTATTTACTGACTTTAAGTCCTGGGCTAGGTTACACAAGTGATAATCTGCAACTGAACCCAGTACATTTGGTCTCAAGAGGGGATACTAGACTCTAAAAACTTGATGCCTTCCAGCACACTGGTGAGTAAGGCAGAACAACCACGCACAGCACCTTCTACTTTGCCCACACTGGCCACAATGACTTGTAGTGGCAGCTCAACGTACCATGGGTACATGTGCGCAGCACGGGGAAATTACATACTGCAGGTTGATTATGAAACTTTAACACAAACAGGATTTGTTTTTTAAGCCAGGGGACAAAGAATGTGTTTTGGTTTCATAATTGGAAAGGAAGTCCCCCATCATAGTTAAATTTTCTCCTCTCTTTAGCATCTGAACAATTCCTTCTATTTCATGAGCCATTCTTACAATTTCTTCTTCATCTGTGGAGCTAGTTGACATATAAACCATACTGCGGTGGTGTATGTTAGCTTCACTTCTATCTTGGTTACGATAATGCTTTGACTGTACTGCTCATGGTAGCTCACCCATATTCCTGTTTTCTTATTCATTATAAATTCATAGTCCTTAACTCACCTGATAGGTAGTCCTATTCTTCTTGCCACCACACCTTACATATTTCTACATTATCTAACATTAACCTATCCAAATTCCTTTTTAAATTCTCTAACTTGTCTGCCCTACTGAGGGATGTATTTTTCTATGCTCCAACCAGTGGAATGGCAGTTTCTTTTTTTTTCCTGATGACTACAGCCTCCTAAGTAGCCTTCATCCGAAGGTCCCAGTGGGTGATAGTCTTACGTCCAGAATATTTTAACCAAGACCACCACTATACCATACAGCAGAGCTAGATGACATTCGAAGAAGTAACGGGTATAATCTCTCCTAGCTTTTGTCCGTTTGCAGTACCAGAACCCGAAGTCCATCAAGACCAGATGAGTCAATCATAGAAACTGTTTCACCTGCAACTAGTAGCAAATGTGCTGCCCATCTTTCGAACAACAATCGAGTCTGGCCTCTGCACACACACACTACTCCGTTATGGCTGCTTGTACAGTATGGCCCTCATCTGTGTTGAGGGGCACAAGCATGGACTGTGGTTCGTTACATTAATACGCACACAGAAAAATTTTAACATTTTGCCCGTTTTTCTGACTTCAGTTCATGTCCTACATCAATCGTTGGTATGATTTTGTTGTACAGAACTTATTATAGTGGGTTTTCCCAATGTTAAAGGACACTTTATTTTCACAGATCCAGTTAATAATTGTTGAAAACATCCTTTCTTGCCTTCTGCTTAATGTAAATTATTGTAACACTACAGAATATCAAATCTAATACTTTTCCAGCGTTTCATTTCTAAACTAATTTTATTGGGGTAGCGATTGATTATGCCGTCTTCAGGTCCCCTGACCGACGTGTATGAAGATTCCAACCTCGGTTCCGGTCTACATAGGGGCCAGCTTTCAAAGACGGGTATCTGTAGATTTCTGCGTGATACAGCGACTATTAGAAATTAATTGCCGAAAATTGAAGCCCAGTAAAACAAGTTAGAAAATTAGCTGGCTGAAAGTTGTTTTATTTGACATTGTGTACTGAACAGCCGAGTTCCGCAACCATTTCTGAAAAGATGGTCACACAGATATTATAACCGTCTACCAAAACTACCAATTCTGCTTGATGAATGTTAAGTGGAACTTGATTCATATAAATAAGGAATTGAAAAGGAGCCAAAACTCAACCGCGTGGGGCTCCTAGTGTGATTTTTCTGCAGTCACTTAGAGTTTCTAACACTGAATTATTAAAAAACAACATTTGTATTCTGTTCGCCAAGTGTAACTGAAACCAGTTGTTTGTAAAGCGCTGCAGTAGGTGTCGTTGCCGAAGTGAGTTGCAGCGCGCCGGCGGACCTGAGAGTACAGCACTGTGGAGCTGACGACCGGCAGCGCAGGCTGTGGCAGAATGAAGCGGGGAGACGCACCGCTTCCGGCGACCCTTTCACGCGCACTGTGCCGCAGTTAGGCCGCGCCTCGTCCGCCGGACTGCGAACAATGGAGGTCGCGGCCACAGCGGCGCAGCAGCGCACGCCGGTTGCGCCGGCGCTGCACAGCGCTGGCCTGGCCGGCCTGCCGGCAAAAGCAATTTCTCGGCCGGTTGAACGGAATCAGAGGCCGCGGGACTCCGGCACCACCGTGTTATTTTACGGCGCGTCGGCTTCGAGATCGATACAAGCTGAGGCCGCACCGCCTGCCTGGAAAGGCGTGTCATAATCCTCTGGCGAAACGTCGCCCCCAGGACGTGACGGAAGACGCAGGGGAGGTCCTTGCCGGCGCGAATTCCTGTCGCGGAAGACGCACGGCGTGGCTCGCACGGCGCGCTAACTCGCGAGAATGTCCTCCCCATCTCCCCCCAACCGCCAACCTCCCTCTGGAGCGATAAATTCCCGACGGCGACGTCTGCGCCAAGTAGCTGTTCCCTCCGTGTAGTGGAGGAACGCGAGCTGTTCGCGGGACACGCGCCGTGCCGAGGAGAAACAATCGACACTCGACGTCTTCAGTCTTCAGCCCCGGAGGCCTATAAAACGGGAAACGCAGCCATCAGGTCACCAGTGCGCCGTCTACTGCGACGCACGTCCCTCCTTCGAAGGAACGCAGTGCTACGCTTTGAAGACTTCACTTCTTCAGCGTGATACAATGCTCGTGAAACGATCTATTTTCCGTGTGTTTCTACTCAGCGTCGTTAGTCCCATTTTCTCTAGCGTTTCGGCAGATATTTGCTATTTCGTTTTTGCATTGTGTAGATGGAGTTAGCCCAAACAGTTACCGCTTCTCGCGGCTTTCACACGAAAGCCATTTCCAACAGAAAGCACGTCTACATCATACTCCGCAAGCCACCTAATGCTGTGTGGTGGAGGGTACTTTTTGTACCACTAACTTATCCCTCCAACGCCGGCCGCGGTGGCCGTGCGGTTCTGGCGCTGCAGTCCGGAACCGCGGGACTGCTACGGTCGCAGGTTCGAATCCTGCCTCGGGCGTGGGTTTGTGTGATGTCCTTAGGTTAGTTAGGTTTAAGTAGTTCTAAGTTCTAGGGGACTTATGACCTAAGATGTTGAGTCCCATAGTGCTCAGAGCCATTTGAACCATTTATCCCTCCAACCTTGTTTCACTCGCAAATAGCGAGTGGGAAGAATGGTTGTCGGTAAGCCACTGTATTGGCTCTGCTTTCTCCTCATGGCGATTACGTGAGACATATGGCGTAGGAAGTAATATATCGTCGATGCTCTCTCAAAATTTAAGCAGTAAATCTCTCGGTGATGAATAACGCCTCTCTTCTCATGCCTGCCAATAGAGTTTGTTGAGCTTCTCCGTAACGCTCCCGTGTCGACAAAACGATCCAGTGGCGAAACGTGCCGCTCTTCGTTGGATCTTATCTCTTCTATCAGCCCTGGGGATAGGGATCCCAGATAGATGAACAGTACTCAAGAGTCGGCCGCAAAAGCGCCTTATGTTTCCAGTGGTTTGTCATCAGTAGTGTAACTGTACAGTACTGGATTTCTTTTCCTACGTATGCGCAGTATGTTTCATTTATTTACGTTCAGGGTCAACTGCCAGAGCCTGCCATATTCATCAGTTCTGTGGAGATTATTCTGCAAATCGTTACTATCTTCTGGCGTTGCTACTTTGTTATGGACAACAGCATCATTTGCTAACCGACTTGGATAGCATCCGACGATTTCTACTGCGTACACAATAACGGTCCTATCACACTTCCTTAGGGTACTCTGGAACTACCTTCACATGTGTCAGTTTTGTTCCGTTAAGAGCGACCTGTTCAGTCCTGTCTGCAAGGAAGTCTTGAATCCAGTCGCAAATCTGGTACGATACTCGATAAGCTCCTTTGTTCCACTACACGGCAATGCGGGACTGTGCAAAATGCCTACCTGAAGTCAAGGAACATGGCGATAACCTGAGTGCCATTGTCTACAGCGCTGTGGATCTCATAGAGAAACACAGCGGGTTTTTTCGCTGTATCTATGTTTGTGGAATCCATATTGATTTTTATAGTGGAGATTTACCTTCACCAAGAACGTCATAACCCTTGAGCATAAAACATGTTCCATAAGTCTACAACGGATTGACGTCAACAATATGAGTCTATAACGGTCTACTTCGGTCCTAGGACCCTTCTTAAAAACAGGAATTCCTGCGCTTTCTTCCAGTCGCCAGGTACCCTTCGTTCCTCAAGCGGTCTGCGACAAATTACTTCTAGAAGTGTAGCAAGTTCTACCGCATAATCTTTGTAGAATCTTATACGTATCTCATTTGGTCCTGACGCATTTCCACTAGTAAGCGATTGTAGTTGTTTTTCTATTGCGCGATCGGTTATCTCAATATCTGCCATTTCGTCGATTGAAAGGAGGGACCGTGTTACTATCTTCCGCGGTGAAACAATTTCTGCCTTCTCTCTGTAATTTTCCGTTTCGGTGCCAATATGGTCACTGAGTGAATGAATGTATGATTTTGACACTCTTACTGATTTTACAGATGACCGAAACCTCTTTGGGTTTTTACGCACATCGGTTGACAAAGTTTTATTTTCAAAGTTATTGAACGCTTCTCTCAAGCGTTGGTTTGTCTCCCACTACGATGCAAATTATTTTTAAATGGGAAATTTTACCTGCCCGTTCTGTAGAGCGCTCCCACATTAGTCTAGTCCGATATTCGTTACACAGATATGTATTAACGGAGACAGTGAAACACGAACAGTAAACAACAATCCAGCAGTGAGTCAAGTAACGCTGTATGCCTGGAGGTAGCAGTCAGCGCAGGCAAGGATAGTGGTTATTCTTCGAGTTTTACTGTGCTTGTTAATACGTATCCAAGAAGCAAATGTCGCAAAAGACTAATCTAGGACCGCTCTAAAGAGTGGGCACGTAAAACTGCGCTGTAAAAATTATTTTCTTTGTAACTGAATTCAAATCAACGCTTTTCCTCGACGCTAGTCATCGCATGAAAAGCGTAATGAGTATTCTTTGTTTGGGGTGACTCCAGCTACACAATTCAAAACAAAAATTGCAAATATCTACCGAAACGCTAGAGAAAATGCACTTGACGACTCACAGGAGAGACACCCTGTATTTCTACACTTACACGTACACATTATGGATGGAGAGTAAACCGAAAAAAAAGATTAAACTAAGGAGTAGTAGAAAAAATGACGTTAAATATATACTTAACATCACAACGGGGAGTCACAAAGTAGTCAGAGTGAAGTGTTACGTTACCCTAGAAGCAATATAACATATAACGGACGAAGCAAGGGGGACGCAAAAAGCAGACGAGTGCCGCGACAGAGGTTACTCCCGGCCAAAAGAATTCTACTACTACTAACCTTAATTTCAAGAAAAAAACTTCTGAGAACGCCTGTTAGAGCACAGCACTAAATGGGAGTGAATCACGGACTGTGGGGAAACCCGAACAGAAGAGAATCGAATCGTTCAAGATGTGGTGCTACAGAAGAATGTTGATAATTGGGACTTAAAAGAATCGACGAAGAGAGAAACATTTCGGGAAACTATGATCAGAAGAAGGAATAGGATGATAAGGGATTGTTACGGCGTCAACGGATAGCTGTCATGGTAGTGTAACGAGCTGTTAAGGATAAAACTGTAGAGGAAGACACAGGTTGGAGTACAGCCCACAAATAAGGGAAGGCGTTCGGTGTAGGTGCTATTATGAGATGAAGCGGTTGTCACAGGAGAGGAACAGAGGAATACCTGTACGTGGCGAGCCGAATCAGACTAGTCAGAAGATTGTGTGCACAAAGAAAAATAGTTTGATTGTTTGGTGGACTGCACTCGTGATTGTTGACTCAAGTATTGATAAAAACTTGCTACAGTTACTAACCAAACTATACGTTATTTATTATTAAATGTTTTGGGGGACTTCATTTCGTCATCGATGGTAGTTCTGATAAACACAGTAACTGCTTGCTTGGTTTCCGAAAAGTGTTCCACATTTTACAACAGCATCGACTCAAAAACGAAGATCCGATCACATGGTAAACCTTAGCAAATATTCGAGGGGCTCGAGGAGTAAGGCTCGAGGAATAACATCGGCTATGTCCCAGGGAAGATCTATAAGACCTCTAACATTGTCAGCATACGGAGACGATTTGTCAGCTAAGGTCACCAGCTCTATTCCACTTTTCATTAACTGTACTGTTTTGTATAGGGAAGTATTTTCGTTGAATGATCATAAGGGACAGTAGACGGATTTTGAAAAATTTTCCGCTTGGTGTAAAGAATAGCAGCTCGTTTCAAATACAGATAAATGTAAGATAACACTTATAACAAACAGCAATAACCCAGACAGATTCTGATTACTAGAGCAGTGGCGTAGATCTCGACCACGTCATATCATAAAAGTATTTAGGAGTAATAGTATACGGAATGAAATCAGTATCGGAGGAACTTCGGTTGTTGGAGGATTCTGGAGAAATACGATGCATCTGCAAAGGAAGTCATGTACAATGTGCTAGCTTAACCGATTCTACAATATTGTTGCAGTGTTTGAACTCTTTATAATGTTGGCAGTATAAGACATCGAACGACATACTGCTAGGAACGTAACAGCCCATACGAAAGTGTGTCATAAATGCTCGAAGAACATTTATGGGAATCCGTGGAAGGTGGTTCATGCGAAACGCTGTTGGTTCAACTTCGTGAGCCTATATTCGAAGAACACTGTTCGACAATTATGTTGCGGCTATATCTCACTTAGGGATCACGAGCATGGCGTAATTTACTTCCCAACAACCAAATGGAACTAGAAAGGAAATCGATGTGACTGAGACGAAATACCGTGCACGAAGTGCTGCACAGTAGCGTCTGGAGTATCTATGTAGGTGTCGCTTGATGACGGAAGAAATCCTCCGAAACACTTACAACACTTCGTTAAAAAGTAGTAGATCTTTGTATTTTGATTAAATCTTTATACTTTCTGGAAGACTTAGCTTTGTTATTTCGCCAATGTAAATTCCGAAATCACGTCTTTTTTGTCATGCCTTGAGTTGTTTCGTAAGGACCTTCAGAGTGAGGTCAAGGTTATTACGTAGTAGCTGAAATTTTGATGACGGAGATGTGGCACCCAAGCGTACATAAACGAAGTAAGAATATTATTGAAAACTAGAGGACCTCGGCTGGTGAATGATTAGCCCGTCGCCGGCCGAAGTGGCCGTGCGGTTAAAGGCGCCGCAGTCTGGAACCGCAAGACCGCTACGGTCGCAGGTTCGAATCCTGCCTCGGGCATGGATATTTGTGATGTCCTTAGGTTAGTTAGGTTTAACTAGTTCTAAGTTCTAGGGGACTAATGACCTCAGAAGTTGGGTCCCATAGTGCTCAGAGCCATTTGATTAGCCCGTCTTACTGTTAAGCGAAGACCGCGGGTTCTATTTCCATTACTGTTAGGAAATTTTCCTTAGTAGGAGCACTAGGAGCATTTGTGGGGTGGTTGAAGCCGATGTCGGACTGCATGGGATCGTGAGGATAGCCATGCTCGTCGACTCAAGGTTCTAGTCGACCACATCTGCAACCACAAAGGAGGACCGCCGTATTGTGAACTTTTTAATCTGAGCCTCTCATGTAGGGAAAATTAATAGAATGACTGCAATATTCTGTATCATCCCATACCATTGGTTGGAGACTAGCATCAGCTGGACTTATCAGTTTCCATCCCATCACAACGAGAGCACAATGATTCGTTTTAGCCACCATTTCGTGGCTACATTTACTCAGAGTCTATAGGGCACACTTGAGTTTCTCTCAGTGGAAAATTGTTCTCCCGGTTTGGTCTATAGATCCGCTTATTTTGCTAGGAGGCGATAAGTGAATCTCATTAAGAACGAGGGAGGTACCCTGATAGTTGGGCAGCTTTTACAGAAGTGAGACTATGGCAGATCAATCGTTTTCGCTCCAATGTCATGGAAGGAGTCTCTGTTTCATGGTCATTCGATCGCCACGTGCTATGAAGGTCATTGAGGGTTACTGGTCTCCAGGCCGCCATTTGGTGCTGATGGGCACATTGATTGCTGATTTTGGGGAAATTTTGTCACAATCGAGATACTGCCATTCATATTCTAAGAAGTTCCTTACTTGCTTATAATGCCACGGAAGTCGTGTCGCTTAATTCGTTTATCATTTGTACTAACCTCGTAGTACCATTAATTTAGATTTCACGAGCTGCCGAAATCAGCAGATCTTGTCGCGCTTTCTCCATAAAGTCTTCTACAATTTTTGCTACGTCTAAACAGAATTAGACGCTTTTTTCAATTTGATTTCGGAGAGCTTCGTTCCCTGTCAGTTTTTATTGTCATTTATGAGTAATTTAAGGAAACAAATATTATTTAATCTCAGTCTTGACTTAGGTTCCAAGATCCTTTACATTTTCACACAACTTTTCCACGGTTATAGGACCCACTAATAATAAGTATAACGTGGTGCAGAGCTAAGTTCGTTGTCCTCACTCTGACGATATTATAGTCGTGCACAGTGACCAATCTCAGCGATTAGTTGTATTACAGGCAAGATTTCAGGGGAAAGGACGAGCATCGTAACCGCTTATCTTGTACTATCGAAGATTTGTTCTGTAGTGAGATTTCACTTGCCCTTTTCGAGTCTGATAGAGAGCTGGGACCCAGCTTTGGAGCTCATTTAGCGATGGGCAGGTAATAATTCGAAACCGGGAATGACACCACGTGAGTGAAATGAGGCTGAAAGAAGTTTAAATTGAAAAGACGGTCATCGTGTTTCCCTGAGGGACCTTGAGGACTGACTAACCAAAACATCGTTAAACCCTGTTTAGTAGTGTGCTAGCTCATCTTTGGAACACATTACAGCTGTTACTCTATGTGGCGTGGATTAGGCAAGTCCTTCGTTGCTTTTTGGAGGTATATGGCGCAAGTTGTCTGCCCCCACAGATCGCGCAATTCCGGCGACAAGGGTAGTAAATGGAAATAAGCGTTTGACGTCATTGGCCGGGAAGACCCTTACGGCAGGTCCGGCCGCCTTGATGCAAGTCTTATTACATTCAGTGCCACATTGGGGACCTGCGCGCCGGATGGGGATGAAATGATGATGAAGACAACAACACCCAGTCCCTGAGCGGACAAAATCCCTCACCCAGCAGGGAATCAAACCCGGGCCCCTTAGGACGGCAGTCCGTCACGCTGACCATTCAGTTATCGGGGCGGACAAAGGGGTAGTTACCCTTTTGGAAGTTGCCATCACCATCAGGGAGAACATCAAGCAAGAGGCGTACAGGTACACAGCAAGAATGTTCGCTTAGTTCATATCTGCCATGGTGCCTCCAACTACTACCACAGGTACTGTAGAATAACAGCCAAATGTTCCCACCAGCCCTCTCCATGGCGCTATAACGGATATCTTGATAAAGTTGCAAGTGTGAACCTTTGTACCTAATTGAATAGTCTTGAAAGGACATGACAATAATTTCAAATAATATTCCTGCTTACCGACTGCCACATAACAATTTATTATTTCATTTCAAATGCTTGAGATATCACGCCAGTTACATTGAACCAACAGAGAAACTATTTATTTTTGTTGTACTTATGCCGTATGTTCGGAAATTGCATTTACAAACTTTTAGGTCTTGTAGAGAGGAGCGAGTATGTATTTTGAACAGGAACCCATGTCCGGAAACGTACCATTTGAAAACATGTTTGCTATGTAGGTACGCAACAGAATAGTCATGGTGGGGAGCAGTTACATTGGATCGGCTGATATTTTGACCTGGTTCGAGCCTCACTCACGTGTCGGTGAGTGCTACAGCAACACCGCTGAGTTTGAGAATACACTGACACGATTTCCTGAATGGCAAAGCTCATGGTAGTGGAGGAGCTGCTCGTTGTCTTGATCAACGTCCGACTCCATCGCATACTCTTTTCACCATGATTACGCAAGGCTTCGAGAAAAGATACCTTGACCGTCAGCAGGTGTGACTCTGGTGCTCCAAGGAGGTGTCGCTCACCCGAACTGGAAGAGATCGTACTGCATAACGTTGAAGCGAACCCGTCAACGAACACACGAACAGTTTCTTGGTTTGATGGTGTCATCAACATTTTTCAAATCGTTGTAGCACAGCTACGGTACGCTTCCGGGCATGAGTTTTCGTTCAAAATAGTATCTAATTAGTCCCCTCTGGAAGTCCTAGAAGTTAGTAGCGGGAATTTCATAACACACTGTATAAAAGCAATGCCATGGAAAAATTAATATCTGTAACCCACTGATATTCTACCAATCTTTGGTCTTATATAAGAGTAATGGTTCTGTCTGTAAAAAATATTGCACGAGACAGTTTAATTCTTCTTGTTTTAGCATCGGTACGATAAGTATGTTATATGTACTCAATGTACCATGCTGGCAGTCATTATTGGATCATTATATTTCGAAATAATTTTTATTTTGTAAAAGGAAGAATCTCTCATTTCTCCTGTTTTGCGTATGTAATGTAGTTCTGGTCATTTGAAGTAAGTTGGGAGCGACTTGCTTGGTGATGCAACGATCGATCTTCATAAGCGCTTGGTCGTTAGTTATTTTATTATTAAATAGTCAAACCTTCTTCTTGATTCGAACTTTTTACAAAATTTATTTGTCTGAACATTAACTACATACATCGCTATTTATCACGAAGCGCACCGTTAACCAACAATGACTTTTTGGCCTGAAACTAATTTTTATCCATTATATTGAAGTCAATGAACAATACTTCATTTAAAGAAAAAATCAGTATTTACAACAAAGTTAGTAACAAAGGAAAATAGTTGCAGTTCGCCTTTTTGTCGCCTTTGGAGTGTCCTTTGGAGTGTATCCTTTATAGCACTTATTAACAGGAAAATTAGTCTATTTATAGAAATGGAACCACTTCGGTGTGGTGGATGTTTAGAGACGTGGCGACGTTCGCGTGCATACTGGCGTATCTTGACATGACTATGAACTTTCAGTAAAAATAAACGTGATTAATGTTATCAAACTATCGTTTTCCACTGATATAGGGTTCAATATGTGTCTAATCTGGATAATCCAGTACCATAGCCTAATCAAGGGTTTTGGTATGGGTGGCAGAGAGGAGTGAGGGACGGCGTGAGCACTCCCGATTCGCTACAATACAATAAACTGTTTTCTATATTACGTACCAGTTACAGCTTTTCGAGACAGTTAAGTCTGAAACTATTGTTGCAAAGAGTTTTTATCATCTTTTTGAGATGAAGGACAAACAGGTGCAGTTCTGGTGAGTGGTGAAGCAGCTTCATTCTTCCCGCTCCCCCCCACTAGTGGTTCGCCTGTGACCAGTACTCACTGCATTCGCAACTGACGATGTCGTAGGGTCAACATGGGAACATTTACAATTAATCAGCCGTGGAGCCCCATATTCCGAAATGTATGTTAAGCGATATACTGAGAAATATTTGCCCTATCAGCAGCATTGTACTGTATCGTTATATCTGCCACATCTTTGACAAGGGCTTCCGTATGGCGTTAGACGAAGCACAAAATTCCATTAAAGAAAAAAAAAACTGTATTTTCATTAACATACCAGATGATAGTAGAGTCGAGCATTATTCTTGCAACAGCTGTGGTTAGTATTGTAACACACACTGAGGTACAAAAGTTTTGGGATACCTCTTAACACAGTGTCGAACCACCTTTTGTACCGCGTGGTGCAGCATCTCGATGTAGCAGAGACTCAAGAAGTTGTTGGAAGTCCGCTGCGAAAATACTGAGCCATTCTTTCTCCACAGCCGTCCAGAATAGTTGTGCCCGTGCAGGATTTTGTGCACGAACTGACATCTCTGTTATGTTCCGTAAATGTCCAATAGTATTATCGTCTGGCGATGCGGATTGCCTGACCATTCTCTCTAACTGTCCGGAATATTCTTCGAACCAACAATGAACAACTGTGGCACGGTGTCGTGGCGCATTGTCATCCATAAAAATCCCGTCGTTGCTGGGGAATAGGACGTTCATGAATGTCTGAAAATGGTTTCCAGGTATCACAGCATCCAGAAGACCCAGTCCATTCCATGTACACACAGCCCGCACCATTACAGAGCCACGACATAATTCCACACAGCCTTATTGACAACTTGCGTCTAATGCTTCGTGGGGTCTGCGCCACATGCGAACCCTACTGTCAACTCTTACCATCTGAAATCGCGACTCATCTGACCAGGCCACGGTTTTACAGTCGTGTAGGATGCAACCTTACGATCACCAGCCCAGGAGAGGCGCAGCAAGCGATGTGTTATTAGCACAAGCACTCGCGTTGGTCGGCTGCTGCCATAGCCCATTATCGCCCTACTCCGCCGCACTGTCCAAACGGATTTGTTCGTCATACGTCCCACATTGATTGTTGCGGTTATCTCGCGCAGTGTTGATTATCTGTTAGCGCTGACAACCCTATGCAAACTCCGCTGCTCTCGGTCATTAAGTGAAGGCCGTCGGCCACCACGTTGTTCGTGGTGAGAGGTAAAGCTTGAAATTTGGTGTTCCCGCACAGTGTTGATACTCTACACCTCGAAATACTGAATACCCTAACGATTTCTGAAATGAAATATTCCGAGCTCCAAACTCCAGCTGCCATTCTGCGTTCAAAGTCTGTTAATTCCCGTCGTGTGGCCATAATCACGTCGGAACATTTCCACATGTATCGCCTGAGTACCTTCAGCTCCGCCAATGCACTGCCATTTCACACCTTGTGTACGTGATACAACAGCCTCGTGTGTATGTGCATATCGCTGTCCCATGATTTTTCTCACCTCAGTGTAATTTCTTACAGTGCCTGTCGCTATTCTACCGCCATCTCTGATTCCCGGGGACGGAGGCTTTTCTTCAGCCTCGAGAAAATAAGTATTCGGGTCTTCCCTTAGAGCTAGTACATGAGTGGTGGTCTGGACCGACTATACTGTTTTCACAGACATATGGTTTTCACAAGATGGCCGCTATATCTGTGTGGGTTGGGGGCAAGCAGCACCTTGTTTCAAGTACTATGAGAGATAACGGGAAACAATCGCTTGAGGTATCTGCTTTATGAGCTCAAGGCTCGTTGACTGAAACGTCTGCATGTTAATTTAGTGGAGCTGTATTGGTAGCTCGCGAAGTCGGGAACCAGGTGGCAACCCTAACGAGGCTAGAATCAGAATCGTGCGTCCTACAGGGGAAAAAAATTCAGTTTTAAAAACGTTGCGTGTGGGCGTGAAGTGGCCTTTTATAAGAAAGGGTAAGATTTAAAGAGCGAATGTTTGGCAGGTGGACAGAGGCCTGATATCATAACGTGTTTAATAACAGCATGGTGCACTAGTCGAGATATTATGGAAGGCGATACATTCCACTTGTTCCAGTAGAAACTTTGGTATTTTGTTTGAATTCATGTGTCATTTAAGAGCTAGACTGTTATTCAATGTTGCTTGAGGAGTAGATACGATAAACCGGTTTTGAGATTGTGTAGTCACTGTTGGAGGTGCTTGTTTACCAATTCTATGATAAGATCTGAAGGCCTTTTGAAAATACACTCCTGGAAATTGAAATAAGAACACCGTGAATTCATTGTCCCAGGAAGGGGAAACTTTATTGACACATTCCTGGGGTCAGATACATCACATGATCACACTGACAGAACCACAGGCACATAGACACAGGCAACAGAGCATGCACAATGTCGGCACTAGTACAGTGTATATCCACCTTTCGCAGCAATGCAGGCTGCTATTCTCCCATGGAGACGATCGTAGAGATGCTGGATGTAGTCCTGTGGAACGGCTTGCCATGCCATTTCCACCTGGCGCCTCAGTTGGACCAGCGTTCGTGCTGGACGTGCAGACCGCGTGAGACGACGCTTCATCCAGTCCCAAACATGCTCAATGGGGGACAGATCCGGAGATCTTGCTGGCCAGGGTAGTTGACTTACACCTTCTAGAGCACGTTGGGTGGCACGAGATACATGCGGACGTGCATTGTCCTGTTGGAACAGCAAGTTCCCTTGCCGGTCTAGGAATGGTAGAACGATGGGTTCGATGACGGTTTGGATGTACCGTGCACTATTCAGTGTCCCCTCGACGATCACCAGTGGTGTACGGCCAGTGTAGGAGATCGCTCCCCACACCATGATGCCGGGTGTTGTCCCTGTGTGCCTCGGTCGTATGCAGTCCTGATTGTGGCGCTCACCTGCACGGCGCCAAACACGCATACGACCATCATTGGCACCAAGGCAGAAGCGACTCTCATCGCTGAAGACGACACGTCTCCATTCGTCCCTCCATTCACGCCTGTCGCGACACCACTGGAGGCGGGCTGCACGATGTTGGGGCGTGAGCGGAAGACGGCCTAACGGTGTGCGGGACCGTAGCCCAGCTTCATGGAGACGGTTGCGAATGGTCCTCGCCGATACCCCAGGAGCAACAGTGTCCCTAATTTGCTGGGAAGTGGCGGTGCGGTCCCCTTGGGCACTGCGTAGGATCCTACGGTCTTGGCGTGCATCCGTGCGTCGCTGCGGTCCGGTCCCAGGTCGACGGGCACGTGCACCTTCCGCCGACCACTGGCGACAACATCGATGTACTGTGGAGACCTCACGCCCCACGTGTTGAGCAATTCGGCGGTACGTCCACCCGGCCTCCCGCATGCCCACTATACGCCCTCGCTCAAAGTCCGTCAACTGCACATACGGTTCACGTCCACGCTGTCGCGGCATGCTACCAGTGTTAAAGACTGCGATGGAGCTCCGTATGCCACGGCAAACTGGCTGACACTGACGGCGGCGGTGCACAAATGCTGCGCAGCTAGCGCCATTCGACGGTCAACACCGCGGTTCCTGGTGTGTCCGCTGTGCCGTGCGTGTGATCATTGCTTGTACAGCCCTCTCGCAGTGTCCGGAGCAAGTATGGTGGGTCTGACACACCGGTGTCAATGTGTTCTTTTTTCCATTTCCAGGAGTGTAGTTGGACTGCTGCAGGGCGTTGGTTAGAGTCATAGAAGGAGTGACAGTTTTAGTCTGGACTCGAGAGTCGAACCGAGGATGGTGACTCTTATATAGCATGGTACCGTATATGCAGCATTTTATAAAAATAATCTGAGTCTGTAAGTAAACGTGTCCGAGGAAATCCAAGGAGCAACACATCGTGTAATATGTCTCGGGCACCGCATGGCGCTAAAAGTGCAAATATTCAAGCCGCAGTCCCGATTAGTTCTTCACTCGACTCTACGGAAGCTTCTAGACAGTAAGAAACGTTTCAGTTTCATTTGTTTGAAAGCTCTTTTCGATCTCTTGAATCCGCCACGAAATATTATAAAAGGGTGTCTTACGTCTAGCACCGCTTTAGATTTGTGTGCGACTGATTTCCACTTGATAGTTTCTTTCACTTGGACTAGGGAGACAGGAATGTTAGCAGGGTGCTGCGGGCTGGGAGTGTGAGTGTGTGCTGGTCATGGGGCGGCGATAACCCGCTTGGAGTGACTCGCTTCTATTGGAGGCGGCAAGCGGCAGATAGCGGCTGCGCTGCGTTCACGCTGCATTAGCGACGGCCCGCGCTGCTGGCCAGCACTCTGGGCTCCAGTAGGGCCGGTCAGAGGCCCTTCAAAGGGCCGGCCGCCAGCAGCCCCGGACGCGGCCCTTAATGAAGAGGGCTGCAGCCGGTCTAGATGGGAAGGCGAGAGGCGGAGGAAGACACGGCCAGCTCTCTGCCGTGGCCAGATACGTAATTAGAACACCAGATGGCCTGAATAGACATGTTGATACGTGTCTGGTGTGAATGTCCACTATTAGGTTGTTTACTAGTGGTGGTGTTGTATTCAGGAAAGTCTTAGTCACCAACAACAGGCGTGACGAGATATCATGAATATACACGGGCTGTTCAATAAAGAATGATTATAACTTTTATGGTCAAAATTTCTCACGCTAAAATTTAATCTTATGATATTGTGTTAGATTAATGTGCAACAAACACGCCATAGTAGTTTAATTGCTGGGACTCTGGTTCCCGTCTGTGAGAGGCAGCAGGCAAAGTCAGACATGTTCAGTATCGCCTACCGTTGCAATGGAGGTAACACGCGAGGAACAATATGCGGCTTTCAAATTCTGCTTTCGTCTCAACAAGTCTTCAGCTGAGGCCTATCCAATGTTACAGGAGGCCTATGGAGAGTCTGTTCTTCTCTACAAAACAGGTAGAAGATGGTTTAAGATGTTTAAAGAGGGAAGACAGTCAATTTCAAAAGAAGGTGGCCCCAGGGCTCCTGTTACTGCTCATACGGAAGAAAACATCAGAACTGCTGCTGTCACTGAGATCGACGAGTTACCTTAAGGGGACCACACCGTGGTTCAGGTCGAAAAAAATCGATTTTCAGTTTTCATCATATTTCGATAGATTAAGGTTATATTTAAGTACTCTGAAAAGGATTTTGTGGAAAAAATTTTTTTCGAGCCTTTAAAGAGCATTTTCCTACCACGTGTGTTTATGGGCCACGCCCACTTTTCTGTCACCCACTTTTCTGCATATACCGTGTGATCAAAAAGTCAGCATAAATTTGAAAACTGGATAAATCACGGAATAATGTAGATAGAGACGTACAAATTGACACACATGCTTGGAATGACATGGGATTTTATTAGAACCAAAAAAATACAAACGTTCGAAAAATGTCCAACAGATGGCGCTTCATCTGATCAGAATAGCAATAATTAGCATAACAAAGTAAGACAAAGCAAAGATGATGTTCTTTACAGGAAATTCTCAATATGTCTACCATCATTCCTCAACAATAGCTGTAGTCGAGGAATAATGTTGTGAACAGCACTGTAAAGCATGTCCGGAGTTATAGTGAGGCATTAGCGTCACATGTTGTCTTTCAGCATCCGTATAGATGTCGGTCGATCACGATACACTTACGACTTCAGGTAACCCCAAAGCCAATAATTGCACGGACTGAGGTCTGGGGACCTGGGAGGCCAAGCATGACGAAAGTGGCGGCTGGGCACACAATCGTCACCAAACGACGCGCGCCAGACATCTTTCACGCGTCTGGCAATATGGGGTGGTTTTTTTTGGTTCTAATAAAACCCCATGTCATTCCAAGCATGTGTGTCAATATTTACCTCTCTACATTATTCCGTGGTTTATTAAGTTTTCAAATATATACTGACTTTTTAATCACCCGGTATTTTAGATCTTTATATCCCATACATTGCGCGTTAGTGATTTTTTTTAGTCCCGAGAGTGTTGGCTATACTTAGAACGCAACGGCCGGTATTCTTTTGTTTCTGCGGTTTGTAAACAAAACGCTTTTAAACACGCGGTTAGTTTTGTTCAAGTGTGATTGCGAGTAGTTGTTGTAGAAAACTTGCAGGTATACTAAGGGCAGTCAATTAGGAAAAATAAGGAAAATGTGGAGGCAATGAAGAGAGATGTTTGGGAAATATTCTTCCATGAAAAGCCATGTCATGGATTGTGTACATCAGGAGAAAATTCGTGGTGCAAATACAATAGGGTTCAGGCAACTGGAGAATCTTATTCTCACCAGCATTCTCTTCTTGCTGCTGGTATTACAACAATTAAACCTATTATCAGAGACTTGGCTCATCCTGCCCTTCTAAGGAAACGTCTGCATGGGCAGACACAGAATCCAAATGAATGTTTCAACAGCGTAATTTGGAACCGCCTTCCTAAAACTGTATTTGTAGGCATGCATACAATGAAACTACAAGTTCATAATGCTGTTATTAAATTCAGTTGTGGTATTATTGGAAAGTGTTGGGTACTGAAAAAGCTGGGAATTAATCCTGGTTAAAATATGATGCCTGGGCTGCAACATTGCGATAAAATGAGGACAGCTGATGCAGACAGTTTTGCATCTAATATAGCCAAGAAAGCAAGACAAGCATTCAGGAAGTGAAAAAGTAGCTGGAAGACCTACTTGAGGTCAAAGAAGGGCCATAATATTCTGCAGGACAGTTTTAATTAACTGCAAGTAACAAATTTCAAAAGTTTTTTTCTTTAAGGTCAATTTCCCGCGAACTAAAATTTTCAGTACATACGACCCATTATATCAGAAAATATCAAAGGTAAATGGATGAAATTTTCAGAGACTCTGCATAACATAAAAAGCCACGTCTGGTACTACATTCATTAATATTCCCCCATTAGGAAGTTCACAAAAAATATTTTCTGCAGAAAAAACTTAATTCTTTTTGTTGAGAAATTTAAAAAAAAGTATTTCTTAAAAACTATAAAATGGATAAAGTTAATTTAAGTACAGTTGACTCCATTAGCATCATGTAACATACAGTAAAAATGTTAAGGTGCTGCATCAAATTTTTTTTCAGAAATGGGTCAAATACTTGCCTAAATTAACATGGTTTAGATAGGCAGGGTGTGGTGCCCTTAAGATCACTTTCTGAAATGAAGAACATTTCATTGGGTGCCACCCACACGTTGGAGACAGAAACATTACACATGACATGTTTGTGCGTGATGGGATCCAAGGCTGATGATTCCCGAACAAAAGGACATTCGCGTGCAGATCTGCATCCAGTTAAAGTTGATCTTAGAGGAAGATCTGGAATTTCTTTCAAATGTAATCACTGCTGATGAAACTTGGCTACATTATTTTGATCCTGAGAGCAAACAGCAAAGCTCAGTGTGGAAATCTCCTTCAAACCCCGAAAAAAGCAAAAGTGGTTGCTTGTGCTGAGAAAGTTATGGTCATCTCATTCTTTGATATTCTTGGAATGGTTTATCAGCATGTTGTACCTGCACACACATCGGTAACTGTACAATAATACAGGGATATCCTGAAAACATTGAAAGTCAATATCAGGCGTAAAAGACCAAATTTTCGTGTTGCAGGCTGGATACTGCACCACGACAATGCGCGGCCGCATATTGCCAATGTTGTTGCTGAATATCTTGGAAAAATCAACGTGTAATGCATCCCTCACCCTCCCTATAGTCTGCCTTTAGCCCCATGTGACTTTTTTCTATTCCATAACATGAAGAAACGCCTTCGTGGGAGGCATTATCAATCATCAGAAGTAGTGGTGAAGGCTGCGGAGGCGATTTTGAAGAACCTTAAAAGAAATGGTTTTCAGCATGAAACTTTGGGACATGTGCATCGCATTCATGGGAGACTGCTGTGGGAAGGACCATCAAAATTTCGATGATGACTAAAGATGTATTGTCAAAAAAAAAAAAAAATATGATCTCCTTTATTGAACAGCCATCGTATATAAGCGCACATTGGCAGCGAATATCTTAATGTAGCTTTCAGTACCGTTGAATCACGTCTAAACAGTAAGTGTTAACGAGGGTGAATGGGCTGGTCAGAGTAACGTAGACCATTTTGCGTATCTACAATGTATTCATAAAGGTGACTGCAATTTGAATGCGGACGCTTCTCAATAGCTGATACTCGGTTTCCTTATTTCTGATCCGTGATGTGAAGGTTTCTTCCTTAGAGGTGTTAGGCTCTATAGTTTCTCCTAGATATTTAAATTTTGTATTCGTTTGATTTTCCATTCCTCTAATTTAGCAATGTGGTTGGTGACCTGATATTCGTAATAAATTCAGTTTTCTCGAAAGAGATGGGGAGATTTGCGAGGTTTTCTTTTGCTGATTGTGTCATTTCACTGATTTGTTCAGACTGTGTCAGTTCACTGATTTGTTCTGCAACAGTGTCTAGTGAATAATAAAAAAGTGAGAAGTCGTCGGCAAAGACATGGTAGTCAATTATCAAATTGTATTTCTCCACCCAAGCATGACTCCATTCTCAGCACCTATGTCAATCATTCGTTTCCACCAGTCGCAGATACATAGTATACAGTTAAATATTGATGAGATTTCAAAAGCATTACCATTAACCTAACTTTGAAGATGACGTCAGTAAGAGTCTGTCGGTTAACAGTGTCATCATTCTAATACACGCGAAATTATTTCAGTATTCTGAGAAGTGTTTTCGGACCAATCGAATCATACGACTTTCTGAAATCTACGAAAGTCTTTACGGATTTCTTACTCCTACGAGTGAAGTAAAGTATAACATTTATAAGATTCATAATCTGCTCGGAACATGAACGTCCGTTCCTGAACCTTCCTTAGTAACCAATCGCCTATGAGTCTAGCTATTACTCTGACCTTTTTGAATGATTATTGTAGATTATTAAGTGAAAAGAGATCCACGTTATTCTCCGCATCGTTCCTATAAGTAATGAATGCGGGAGGGGGGGGGGGGCACATGGAAGTTATTTTCTCTGATGCTGCGGATTATCATTACCATTATTAATTATTACTTTATTATATAATTATTTTTAGCACATCGTTTGTGCTTCAGTTGATTTACGATTTCCCTGTCCCACTCTGCTCTAATTAGTTGGGTTGCTGTTGAGAAAGCTGCGATGTTCCCATGTGGGGTCAGATGGGCACAGTGGAGAACCAAATTCGCGCCACTGCCCCTGTGACCGTCTCCACCGGCCGGTCTGAGAGGTTCCTGCGGATCGAACGCGTGGAGCCGACAGAAGCCACCCCCTATCCCTGCCCTGCTGTGTAATCCGGCTTACTACTGGTCAACGGCCTCCGTCCAGCAGCGGACGCTTTAGCCAACCACCAATCACCTGGACGGACGCTTGTGGTCTGTGACGTCACACGGGGTTCGCGTTTCCTCTCTACCGTCACACCCAAAGCTGGTTTCGGTCACCCATTGATCGAGGTTCTTGTACAGTGTAACATAATAACGTAGGAGACCCTTCATTAGTGTAGGGAAACCATGCAAAAGTAGCCATGGAAAACACCGACCCTACTAAACGTTCACACTTAAAAAAAACAAGTTAGGAAATAATTTTTTCACTTTATCAATGAATTTGTGGCATGCTGACTCAGTAGATAACAGCTGGTATAGAAATACAGAGTGATCGGAAAATCCCGTTACAGACTTTAGGGCTCGTAGAGGGGAGTGAGTACATGATATTTTGAATAGGAACGCATGTCCGAAAACTAAAAATTTCCCTACTGTGACGGTTTCAGTTCAGATATTCAAGATAACTCGTGCTGCTTATTTAATCTTCCTACAAAACGTATTGGATCCGTTCTTGGAAGCTGCGCCATTGAATGTCTGTCAGGAAATGATGATGCACCACTTCACTTCTCACGGTTCGGAGACATCTGAACAGACAATACAGTGAAAGATGAATAGGTCAGGGTGGCCCAAACGCGATTGCCGGCTTTAACTGCTATGGACTACTATATGTAGGGTTGTATGCATAGTTTAATTTACGAGACTCCTCTAGAAACAGAGGTAACATCTGCTGACGTGAGTTCTGGCCGCTGCCCTAGACACTAAAAAGATATCAGGTGGGATGGAGAGTGTGTACCAGAAAATGCTTCGTGGGTGTAATGTCTGTAACAACGTTGGCGGTAATCACATCAAGCCAATATTGTAATGAATCAGCACTGTTCTGTACGTACAGTATGCCGCGTTATTTTTTGCTTTGGAGTTATGTAGACACGTAATGTTTAATTGTTAAAACAAACAAATATGCTTAAGTGATAAATTGATGTTTCGTTATGTTTCCTTCCAACTGTTACTTAATAATTGTACTGCGTCACGATTAATCCAATTCTGAAGCAGAAGTGGATGAATTAAAGATGTGAACTGAAATCTTCGTAGAACTAAAACGGTACTTTTCCGGACATGCATCCCTATCCAGAATATTACGTACTCAGTTGCTCTACAAGTCCAAGAAGTTTGTAACGGGAATTTCCGAACATTCTGTTTAAAGTTCTGGTGTACAGTATCAGACCGTCCGAATTTGTTTATGTTACTTACCGTTCCTTTACCTGTGCACCTGATTATTTAATGAGGAAACAGCGAAATTGTACCTTCGCTCGTAATTCACGTTGAATTGTAGATCCCCCTACAACTGAATGGGTGAGTTAAAAGGTAGGAGCAAGGGGAAGTGGATAAGACCTCCAACAGGACAAAACCAAGTACTCTAACCTTACTGTTCATGGCAGCATGACGGCTCATATGTTAAAAAATCATATGTTAAGATATCAGGGACTAACTTGAATCATTGTAGGATAAACAAAAAGGGTGAGAAAATGAATTTTTTAATGAATAAAACCGTCTAGATTGCTTAATATAATTCTCTATTTCTGACATCTTTCGGTTACTATCATCATCATCATCATCATCATCATCATCATCATGTCAAAAGATAGAAGATTTGAAACCGCGTTCAGGGCCAAGTATGAAACGTACGCCTGAGTGGAGCAACCGAGCTTGTCGAGTATTCTGTCTGCGAAAACATAATCTTATACACGAGTATGAATTATGTATCCGCGGTACAAAAGTGTGGTAGAGGATACATGGTTTCTCTGAATCGTTTCTCCTTCTTCCTTTCATTTTTGCCTGTATCTCCACATTTTGATCTTGAAAAAAGTTAGAAATGTTTTTACCTCACTGTTTTTAGTAGCTTTGCATTACGGTTAATCTAGGCGCTTCAGTCTGGAACCACGTGACCGCTACGGTCACAGGTTCGAATCCTGCCTCGGGCATGGATGTGTGTGATGTCCTTAGGTTAGTTAGGTTTAAGTAGTTCTAAGTTCTAGGGGACTGATGACCTCAGATGTTAAGTCCCATAGTGCTCATAGCCATTTCAACCATTACGGTTAACTTTATATTGCTCCGTTCTAAAAGATTTATATTTTGTTTTGAAGCTTAAAAGAGTTCATCAGAAAAAACACCATTAATATCACTTTATTTAATAAGCATTATTAGAAGCTAACCATAATTTATTAACGATCACCAGAGAAAAATTTCCAGCAAACAACAGACCTGACCGTTAATGGAAGCTTGGAACAGCGCTTTTTGTTCATCAGTACGTCACAGTGAGAAAAGGGCAAAGTCTCATGTTAGCAACTGAATAATGTATGAGGTTTCGGACGAGAATTATGAATGAAATCTCACGTTCCAGTGTAATCGTACTTTAATGACGCAGCTCACTGACAGTGGTCTAAAGAAGGGAAACGTGAGAAAACAGTGTCTATCGTATCTTGTAGTGATAGGTAAATTGCGCAGTGCCGCAGAGACGTTCGCCGCGTACACGATGTATGGCAATGCGTGTAATTAATATAAGGGGGTTATCACAATAATGTCTTTATTACAAACTGCAAATGTTTTGTTTGTTTATACTTCTTACATTTACGTCGCGGAATTGTGACGGACGCTGACGCCTGTACCACACACGGCGAGAGTTTATGATACCGCTTTATTTAATACCCAGGTGGTCGATGTCTTTCAATTTCACCAGGACGCTTGAAACTTTACATGTCCCGCGGCGACTATGATTGGATGAATAATGAATGGAAAGTATGGTTTTAACATGTAGGCTGACACTTCTCGGCCAGTTCTGAGTGACGTTCACTTTTGTCGTACGAGCTAAAATATTTTATTACGCTGGCATCCTCTGTATATCATTATTGTTAACAAATAGAGCTAAAATGTTTTATGGAGAATAATGAACGTTCATTGAAATATATTACTTAATTGTGGTCTTCTTGGTTATTCGGCCTCTTTTTTCAAATTTTCGAATGTGTGTAAAATCTTATGGGACTTAACTGCTATGGTCATCAGTACCTAAGCTTACACACTACTTAACCTAAATTATCCTAAAGACTAACACACACATCCATGCCCGAGGAAGGACTCGAACCTCCGTCGGGACCAGCCGTACAATCCATGGCTGCTGCGCCCTAGACCGCTCGGCTAATCCCGCGAGGCGGCCTCTCTTTTCCACAGATGTTGAATTGTTAGGTAGATCTGGAGGAAGACACCAAACAGCGGGGTCTTCGGTCCCATCGGATTAGGGAAGGATGGAGAAAGAAGTCGACCGTGCCCTGTCAAATGAACCATCCCGGAATTTGCCTGAAGCGATTTAGGGAAATCACGGAAAACTTAAACCAGCATGTCTGGACGTGGGATTGAACATGACCATTGAATATGCTTTAGAATTAAGTGAAATGCATTTGATCGTAATGAGACTTTCATTACAGTTGCAAAAGACTATATTTAACCCATACAACTTGGATACTGCAAACCTATTTACCAGGGACAAAAATAATTTCAGTTATCCTTATTATGACATTTTAATGAACTGATTACAAATAAGTGAAGAGATTATTAATTTGGAGGTGTGCTAAGAGTCAGAAGAGTATCTTGGGTTCGATAATTTGTATGTTTATGAACGAGTACCTTAGTGTATTAGGGATAGGAAGAAGCATCAAACTATATGTTAAGAGAATGTACGCAGTCCACTTATTTGGGAACAGATCATATTTAGTATTAATGTGACAAACTATTACTTTGAAGAGTAATTGGTAGTACAGAAGGCAATGATTCACCTACATTATTGAGTGTTTGTTTAATCAGAACTGCCGTTTGTCTGGGCTACGGAGGGAATCAGTAACTGAAAAATGGTTCAAATGGCTCTGAGCACTATGGGACTTAACATCTGAGGTAATCAGTCCCCTAGAACTTAGAACTACTTAAACCTAACTAACCTAAGGACACACATCCATGCCCGAGGCAGGATTCGAACCAGCGACCGTAGCAGTCGCGCGGTTCCAGGCTGTAGCGCCTAGAACCGCTCGGCCACATTGGCCGGCTGCGGTTCAATACATTCTTTATTTGAAAACAAATGTCGGGTAAACTTATGGTTACAACGTAGACTCCGACGTGAAAGTCCAGTCGAGCCCAGGTTTAAAACTTAACCTGAAATGGACAAAGAATTATAATAACTATATCGTATCAATTATCAGACGCGGCTGTGGTGTTTGCGAGACTGGGCATTGTCGGGATGTCGTAACATACACAATAAGAGAAAATAAAATACAGCGCACCACGAAGAAATTACCCGAATGTAGCAAAATTCTGTAGACGTGATGTACATGTACAGACAAACAAATGACAACGTCAGACAAACTTGATGATTTTCTCAGGAGAAAGTGCTTTACAAACTGAGCAAGTCAATAATCCGGTGGTCTACCTCTTGCCCTTACGCAAGCAGTTATTCGGCTTGGCATTGATTGATAGAGTTGTTTGATGTCCTCCTTAGGGATATTGTATCGTATTCTGTCCAACTGGCGTCTCAGATCGTCAAAATCATGAGCTGGTTGTAGGATTCTTCCCATACTGCCTCAAACGTTCTCCACTGGGAAGAGATTCGTCGACCTTGCTGACCAAGGTAAGGTTTGGCAAGCACATAAAACTGCAAACAAGTCCTGCTGTGAAAGGCAATGGTCCCCCTGACCATCACTCGCCGTTGTTCTGTCCGTACTGCTGGCGATAGTCAGGTTGCAATATCACTGCTGTCCGGAGTACCTCCAGACACGTCTTAGCTGGTAATGTGGACTCAATTCAAAGCGGGACTCATCAGTGAGGAAAATTCCATTCCAGCCAATGAAATTCCTGGCCGAAGACGTGTCTAGAGAAGCCCCGTCATTCTGTGCAGTACTGCGAGAATATAATCAGTGTATTTATGCAACAGTTCGTGACATTAAATTTATCATTACTTATATTGCACCGGATATTATTTCCTTTCATTGGTAGGCATTATCAGTTTGGCTCTTCAAATTATCATCCACTTTCCTGATTTGAGCGATTCATTTTTAACTCTTGGTTGCACAACGCCACAATACGTACTCAGCAAGCCGGTGAACAGAGAGTGGCGTAGGGTGATCCCTGTTCTATGCCACTCAGGGAGAGAACGACGGAAGAAGCGCTGTCTACGTCGCTCCATGCGATAACTTAATCTAAAAATGGAAATAAAGTAAAAATAAAAATAAGTCCGAATTTACATGATCAGTGAACTCTTTCACCGAGCGTCCATATTTTCTACGAATTTGCTCTGACTACGTAAATCATGCGGCTGTTGAGGATTCCTAGTGTTCCAAACTACAGTATTCAATAAAATCAGATTTAATTACCATGGATTTTTATTTGCCATAGAACAGTCGTGTTCAGTTTAAGTACCTGGATCGTACAACAGGTTTGCCGGCCGGAGTGGCCGAGCGGTTCTAGGCGCTACAGTCTGGAACCGCGCGACCGCTACGGTCGCAGGTTCGAATCCTGCCTCGGGCCTGGATGTGTGTGTTGTCCTTAGGTTAGTTAGGTTTAAGTAGTTCTAAGTTCTCGGGGACTTATGACCTCAGCAGTTGAGTCCCATAGTGCTCAGAGCCATTTGAACCATTTGAACAACAGGTTTGCACACATACTTTTCACTCTGTAATTTCCGAGCGAGGGGGCGTACTGGTTAGCACACTGCACTCGCATTCGGGAGAACGACGGTTCAAATCCCCGTCCGGCCATCCGGATTTAGAGTTTCCGACATTTCTCTAAATCGTTCTAGGGAAATGCCGAGATGGTCCCCTTGAAAAGGGCTAGCCGATTTCCTTCCCCATTATTCCGTAATCCGAGCTTGTGCCATCCGGATTTAGAGTTTCTGAGATTTCTCTAAATCGTTCTAGGCAAATGCCGAGATGGTCCCCTTATTTATTTATTTATTTCGAGTCAAAAACATTACAACAATATTTACAATATATACAATATAACAAATCAGGTCAAATCATAAAAGAACAAACTAAACGGTATTAGCCCAAAATTGTGCAACGGCAGCAGCATTGTCTGAAACATCAACAAGCTCTTGTGTGGAACATGATACAGGACATCTAGGACAGTTAATTAAATGTTTGGTTGTCTGTTCTTCTCCGCAGTCACACAAGGTGGAAGATTCCTTCATGAAGCCCCATTTAAACAGATTGTCCTTAGTTCGTCCGACGCCACTCCTGAGCCGATTTAGAGACTTCCACACTGTCCAGACTTGATTTCCACCAGGAGGAAGGGTCTCAGAAGGAGTCATCCAATCATTACTGTCAGATTTTGCTGTCCACTGAGATAGTCTGGCTGCTCCAGTCCGACCGGTGAGGGGTGTAGTAGTTCTCATGAAGCTCCTCCTAGATTTGAGTCTACTAATTGGTGGCTGGTATCCATGTAGCAGGTGATCGGTGTTATGATCTGCTTTATGTCTCTCAAGTTTGGCTGCGACTTCACGCCTTATGTCTGGAGGAGCAATACCTGCTAGTTTATGGAGTTTATCAATAGGTGTAGCTTTGAGGCATCCCGTTACTGTCCTGCAGGTTTCGTTCAGGGCCACATCAACCTGCTTTGCATGAGATGACTTGTACCATACAGGACATGCGTATTCAGCTGCGGAATAGCACAAGGCCAAGGCTGATGTTCTTAGTAGTTTGGGATCTGCACCCCAAACGCTGCCAGTGAGCTTCCGCAGGATGTTGTTACGAGCAGCAACTTTCTGCTTAGTGTTAGTGCAGTGTTTTCTGTAGGTCAACGTTCGATCTAAGGTGACACCCAGATATTTGGGGTAGAAACAATGTTCAAGCTCTTGATCTTCCCAAACCACTGTAAGTTTTCTATAGGCCTCTCGATTGCGTAGGTGGAAAGCACAAACTTGAGTTTTAGCAGGGTTCGGTCTTAAGTTATTGACTCTGTAGTACTCAGATAGGTCCTTGAGAGCAACAGTAAGCTGGTTTTCTACTGTGTCAAAATCTCTGGCTTGTGTGACTAAGGCAAGATCATCTGCATAGATGAAACTCTTTGTAAGAGAAGGTTGAGGCTGGTCATTTGTAAATATGTTGAACAATATGGGGGAAAGGACACTACCCTGAGGCAAGCCATTCCTTTGACTTCTCCATCTACTCTTTCTTCCTTGGAACTCCACATAGAATCGCCGGTTTTCCAAAAGTGTCTGCACAGTTCTGGTGAAATTAATGTCTCTAGTGATGTAGTAGACTTTGTGCAATAATTGTCGATGTTGAATGGTGTCATATGCTGCTGTGAGATCCACGAAGACAGCCCCGGAAATGTATCCTTTTTCATATCCCTCTTCAATATGTTCAGTCAGATTAAGGACTTGTGCTGTACAATTCTTTCCAGGTCGGAAACCTGCTTGTTGAGGTATGAGTTGTTTTTCAACAATGGGAGTGAGTCTATTTAGCAACATTCTTTCATAGATTTTATACAAATGGCAAAGGAGCGAAATCGGTCGGTAGTTCTTGGGATCAGCTGCACCCTTTCCAGGTTTTAGTAAGGGAATAACTTTAGTTTTCCTCCAGATGGCAGGGATCTGTTTCCGCTTCAGACAACCATTATAGAATTGCAGAAGCCATCTTTCCGTGATGGGACCAAAATGTTTAATTTGCTCAATCATTAGGTCGTCTAGACCAGGCGCTTTACCATTTTTGCATTTCTGAATTGCGGTTCTGAGTTCTTGTAAGATGAAGTCATTTGATAGATGGTTGTTTTCACGTTCAGGTTCTCTTTTGAGTTTTGGTCCCCTTGAAAAGGGCTAGCCGATTTCCTACCCCATTATTTCGTAATTCGAGCTTGTGCTCCGTCCGTAATGACCGCGCTGTCGCCGGGACTTTAAACTCCAGTCTTGATTCCTTCCTTCTTTCCACTACGTATTTCTCTTACAGATCATTAATTACACTTCAGAAGAAAGGTAGATGAAATACTCGTTACACATTCCGCAGCTCCACTGTATCCTGTTAGCTGATCTTTTAATAAAATTCTATGGCTCTGAGTACTATGCGACTTAACTTCTGAGGTCATCAGTCGCCTAGAACTTAGAACTACTTAAACCTAACTAACCGAAGGACATCACACACATCCATTCCCGAGACCGGATTCGAACCTGCGACCGTAGCGGTTGCTCGGTTCCAGACTGTAGCGCCTAGAACCGCACGGCCACTCCGGTCGGCTTCTATGACCATGTCTACAACAACAACAAGAACAACAACAAAAACAATAACTACTGCTACTACAATAAATTTCAAAAGGATTCTCAAATACACAAAAAATAAATGAAACTCAGCTTATGAACAAAAAATTAATTTCTATCAATTAACACTTTCGTTTCTCCGCTTTGGTTAAGTGACACCATCTACCATCTTCTCCTATTCTCCTTCTTTCTTAACATCCCGACACACGATAGCAATACAAAATCACCTACAGAAATTGACCTCCGATCTGCTTTCCATTTGGTGGGGTTACTGAGCAGCTAAAATTCGGTGTTCCTAGACGGATACGGCGCTGTGGGCACATCTGCTTAGAAGCGCTCGCTATTGTGGGGCACCTCACCGAATGTCTCATGTCAGACGCCGCCTTTACATACTTCTCTCTCTCTCTCTCTCTCTCTCTCTCCCTCCCTCCCTCCCTCCCTCTTTCGATGTTGACTTTTCGATTCTGAGGAGAATACTGTTTCGTTCTTCGCGTTTTCCATCTGTCTGTCTAAATCACTGACTCAGCTTCACTCAACGTATGAGAGAGATTCTGAGTTGAGAAAAATGGCCGCGTGCAGAGTCTGCGCGGTTAGAGGTGCCATGTCACGATTCGGGCGGCCCCTCCCGCCAAAGGTTCGAGTCCTCCCTCGGGCGTGTGTGTGTGTGTGTGTGTGTGTGTGTGTGTGTGTGTTTTGTCCTTAGCGTAAATTAGTTTAAGTAGTTTGTAAGTCCAGGGACCGATAACCTCAGCAGTTTAGTCCCTTAGGAATCACACACATTTGAACATTTTGAGAAAGGAGATTAGTTTATTCCATACCACAGATGTTGGGCATAAAATTTTAGACTAACCTGCCTTTTGTTTTGAGGGTGGACTTTAGAACAAAGTTTCTCTACCTTTTCCGGTCTACCGCCCCCTTTTCGAAGAAAAAATTACTTAACGTCCTCACATCTTTCTTCAGAGGAAAAATATGAGAAACGGTCCCCACCTATAAATAAATGACAATATTTTGCAGCTAACTTTGATCATAACTCGTTTCTCGAATAATTCGATGGCTACACTCTTCATCCAAGAATACCGTTTTACACAGTTTAGGAAAGATATACAGAGAGGTAACGGAAAATCGATTTGGAGCCATCCGTGTTTAAATTCTAGTTGGTTCACAATTCTCATTTTAAAGTTAGTATTTAATTCTGAATTAGAATTGAAGATAGGATATATTTTTGAAATTACTGTACTGAAATGTATTAACAGTTTTGTGTCATTCTCAACGACTGAGTAACAAACATATGTTCAAGAATTATACAATATTTTTAGTGAGAGGTCTGAATTTGGTGTAGTGATAGCAATTTCACAGTATTTGGTGTCATGGTAACCATCAGCAATCTAAAGTCACTGTGCTCTGGCAGTCTGTTTCTGTTCTTCGTAAGTAACTTCCTGAACAAGCTAAACCTTCTTTCGTCTAAATACGGAGATAAGAAAGCAATGAAATACCTCACCCCTGCAGCCCATAAAGCTGGATGCACTATGGGAATTTGCCTTTGAAGCCAGAATTCTTCATATCCATCTTCGAATTTTTAACTCTTCATTTGTTGAAAGTTCTATTAGCTCTCACTGCGATGATAATTCTATTGTCTGTGAGTCAGAGAAAGAGTCCAGTAACCAATATGGTATAGTTATCTGATGGGGATCCTGAAATCTGTTTGTAAAATATTTTTAAGTGTGTCCCAAGTGTTGACAAAATACTAAAATGTAATCGTCATTTGTTTCCACCGAAGAAAGATTGGGAAACTGATGAAATTGTATTCGCCTCAAATTATAGCTGTACAGGATGAGCTTTGACACAAAACAAAGTAGTTGCTTCGTCTCCTTATTATTTCATTACATTTGCTGTATAAATCGGTCAGATAAGGTGTAACAATCGTAAATTTCAGTAAATTATCTCTCAACGAATGATTCTTGTTTTCAAGAAAAAAAATCTGGTTTATGAAACAGATTATAAATTTTTCTTGGGCAGCTACCCTTTGTCATCCAATAAACCTGTGAGAGAAGGAGCAGACGAATGAAATCTTCGTTTCCATCACATAACTTTAAAAAAAAAAAAATCTGTCGCTGAATGTACTGCGTATGGTCTTGTCGACAGCACTAATTACGTAATGTAAAGAGCTATTAAGGTGATCGATAAGGTTTTTTCTATCAAATGTTTTTGAATAACAAACTAAATTGCTACCTCCTTTTTTAAATGTGAAAGTAGCCCACAGTACCGTCCTACCATTTCTGGAGCACCATCTGATGTATCTGGCACAATATTCTTGTGAGTGATTCCTTTCCCTTTAAAATAGTGTTCTAGTACACCAAATAAAGATTTTTCCTTCGGCTTCGGTTTATGATTTTCTGGCAAATAATAATTCTTGACAAATTTTTTTCTTCTTTTATGAAATGAAGTTGAACAAGAAATGAACGTTCGTTATCTGGTAATATCAACTCACCCACCTACAAAGAAACCTCGATAGTCTTCAAAAACTTTGTTAGAGGTATTCTGCAACAAATTAGTAGGCAAAGGGGAGAATAAAATTTTATGAGTTCGGACAGCCACCATAATTCAGTAGCGTGTAAGTATCAACCGCCGCCAGCCGGGAAGGGCAAACATTTTAATAACGTTACTCGATCAGGAAGAGGCTGTCTCAACTCCTGTGTGCGACTGCGACGGTAATCAGCAGAAAATTATTAAAAGAGCGCTTTTGTTACTCTCGTAACTTTCTGTAAGAACCTAACAGGAGTTTGACTAAGTAGTGAAGACATCGTAATAAATTCGCAAAGCAAATTCAGCATGATGTCAAGGCATGCGACATTTCGGTCTATCTGAAGGGGCAACGTGAGCAGTGACCTGGAAGCGATTGAGTACTCCCCGAAATGACATGTGAATCGAACACACGCGTCGTGCCCGTAATGTCCAAGCAGTGCTACCGATGGGATGGGCCTATCTTGCCAGCGGGCGGCCAACAGCCGCACCGAGGTGTCATCGACTTTCATTCCGAGCTGACACAGCGCCCTCGGCAGCCGTTAGTCTGCTGTTGGGTTCAGCAGATTCCTCTCCGGATCACGTAGATACCAGCCGTCGCATTGAACATGGCAACGACATGCGTTCTGAGTAATAAACTGAATAATCTTGATTACCGTTTTATTATGTCTAACGACGCCACGCATGTCGTCGGTCTGCATTCTGACAAAACATTAGGCGTGTCCACTTCGACAGTGGCGACAACTACAAATAGATGGTCAGAAGTGCACAAGTTCATAAGAGCTGTAAGACAACGATCCAGCAACTAACGTCAGCAGTAGTCACAGAAGGTGGGGCAAAGAGATACATTGTTATTTGTTCTCCAAAAGGAAAACAACTACAATCTTCTCTATTTCCAGGTTAGGATTTAAAGACTCTGAAGTGGCCTTATATAGACCGAGAATACGATCACAGTTTCGCAAGAGTATCTTGTTCCGACACTTTCCAAAACTTTTAATTTTACGGGACATAGTGCACCATGTGATATACTTGTACCAGAAACATGTATTACGTGTAGGAAATACTGTCACGCAGCAGACGATTATTCATATTGTCGTTGATTGATGATTAGTCTTACTAATTGTCTTGTTTTTGCAACTATGGTTGTTGAGTTATCGTCGGGAGTAACACTAGTGTGACTAGTGTAAAAGAGAGAGAGGTCAACTGCACAGAAATAACACAGACAAGGTTAGCTAGTACTAACGAGGCTATAGGCCCTGTTACTGACCAAGTTTCCTAATCCCTAGAAGGTAATGAACAACAGAAAACACTTAATGAACAGCTAAATCAGCAGTTAGAATCTTTAGTGACAGAACAGCAGCAACAATCACGGTTAAATAAAGTCAAAACTGTAGTAAACGTTCCGCGTTTATTCGTTGATCCTTCAGGTGCACAACCTCAAATTTCTCTCCTCCGTGGAAACAACAGAGGACAATACTGTGTATATAGACTGTGTACTAACCACAGCGACGTTAAGTAACTGGTCAGATGAAACATTTTTGCCGACAGCCATGTGTATGATGAGTGTGACAAAAAACTGTATCTCGTATTATGAAGTGTTTAATCAGGTACCCACATTCAGTGAATTAGTGGAGGTTTCCGTCAGTGGTGTAGAAAACAGACCAGTACATAAGTTTTCAGGGAGTTATTCAACAGTATAAAGCAGAAGGTGAAATAAACAATGGAATAATTTTCTGACTCACTGACACAGACTTACGAGCTGATACACAAACCACGTGCGGACAGACTCTTGCTCAAAGAAGCGGAAAATCGTTGGACGTATTTGTTAGATGAATCCACACAGATTTTTCATTCCGGGTGTAAATGGAAAACCCTGAGAATTTAGTCGCACCACTTGATGTTACTGCACATTTACAAGAAGTCATAGTGCAACTAGGATGCGTACTGAACCGAAGATATTCAGAAGTTGTAAAGAATATTAGCACTGTGGTCAGCAGGGGCGTTTAAACACACAGTGTCACCAACCACGATGCTGTAATTTCTGACACTTAGGGAGCATAGGGCTCTTGGTTATGAATTTAGAGAACAGCGCTAGAACAATGCGTAAACGAAACACTTAAACGCCAACGGAAATGTTCCATCCGTCAGGTAAAGCGTAGTGCTGTAAAAACGTACACATATACGTAGTGTTGCTTGATAGATTTCATGCGGTGGGGGATGACAGAACAGATTCAGTGGAGATACCAAAGGTCAGGTTCAGGAAAGGAAACACACAGTTTCAGGAGAAAATGGAAATGTTGCCATGCAATGATTTTTAGCAATACTCGAGTTAGACTTCGTGGCTAGGCATCATGCTAAAATAGCCTTGCACAACAAACAGTTGAACTCAGTGGAGACTCGTTTTCGATGGGTTAACTATTGAAAATATTACTGTTTCACAAAGTACCCAGTTTCGTATGACAGAGTACCAACAGGTACAGAAAGTTAATTTGGGTTATGATAGATGTCGATGCTCCACAGAAAGAATTATTTTCAATAAAACTCCGCCGAATAATGACGTATTGGATGAACAGTATTATTTTATACGAAGACATATAGCACGTGCTATCGAAATAAATGACCTAGTTATGATGCCAATAGGTCTTGATAATCTCGATAATTTCGGAATGAGTGAAATAAGTCTTCCAAAAGGATTGGTAGTAGCTACACTACAGGTACCCAGTGAAGAAGTTGTCGATGGGTCAGAGACAGAGTATAATATGATGCAAACCATCTGCACATCTCCATTATGTAACAAGGTTAGTCACTTTAAGGTAATGATGAGTCATGGAGCCATTGATAGTTCAGTACAGAGATTTATTTAACTCTGAAGGTCCTTTAACAGCCACATCTGTAACAGTATCGTATGCCAATGGGTTGTCGCGCAGCAGTATAGTACAAGCAATATAGGTTAGCCAAACATCTTCAGCCATTAATAGAAAAGTTCATGGGTCAACAGCGTAAAGGAGACATAATAGTGCACTGGGATAGTCTTTAGTCAGCAAGTATAGTAATCATCCCGAGGAAGTCCGCCCCCAGTAGCTGAGTGGTCAGTGCGACAGTGTGTCAATCCTAAGGGCCCGGGTTCGATTCCCGGCTGGGTCGGAGATTTTCTCCTCTCAGGGGCTGGGTGTTGTGTTGTCCTCATCATCACCATTTCATCCCCATCGACGCGCAGGTCGCTGAAGTGGCGTCAAATCGAAACACTTGCACCAGGCGAACGGTCTGTGCGACGGGAGGCCATAGTCACATGACATTATTATTATTATTTTCTTTACTTTCTCAGACTGTTAAGTCTGGTTAAAAATGGAACGTGACGCGGACCTCGGTCAAGCGCGACTTCCTTGTAACTGTATGGTATATGTTATATTGCATTTAGGAACTTTCGGGTCATTGAACATGTATCAATAATTACAGATTTTTGTAGCTGTATATATATGTTTGGATGTAGCTGTATTGCATTGATGTACTGGTGGATATTGTGAGGTATGACTCCTGTAGTTGATAGTATAATTGGGATAATGTCGACTTTATCCTGATGCCACATGTCCTTGACTTCCTCAGCCAGTTGGATGTATTTTTCAATTTTTTCTCCTGTTTTCTTCTGTATATTTGTTGTGTTGGGTATGGATATTTCAATTAGTTGTGTTAATTTCTTGTTTTTATTGGTGAGTATGATGTCAGGCTTGTTATGTGGTGTTGTTTTATCTGTTATAATGGTTCTGTTCCAGTATAATTTGTATTCATCATTCTCCAGTACATTTTGTGGTGTGTACTTGTATGTGGGAACGTGTTGTTTTATTAGTTTATGTTTTATGGCAAGTTGTTGATGTATTATTTTTGCTACATTGTCATGTCTTCTGGGGTATTCTGTATTTGCTAGTATTGTACATCCGCTTGTGATGTGATCTACTGTTTCTATTTGTTGTTTGCAAAGTCTGCATTTATCTGTTGTGGTATTGGGATCTTTAATAATATGCTTGCTGTAATATCTGGTGTTTATTGTTTGATCCTGTATTGCGATCATGAATCCTTCCGTCTCACTGTATATATTGCCGTTTCTTAGCCATGTGTTGGATGCGTCTTGATCTATGTGTGGCTGTGTTAGATGATACGGGTGCTTGCCGTGTAGTGTTTTCTTTTTCCAATTTACTTTCTTTGTATCTGTTGATGTTATGTGATCTAAAGGGTTGTAGAAGTGGTTATGAAATTGCAATGGTGTAGCTGATGTATTTATATGAGTGATTGCTTTGTGTATTTTGCTAGTTTCTGCTCGTTCTAGAAAGAATTTTCTTAAATTGTCTACCTGTCCATAATGTAGGTTTTTTATATCTATAAATCCCCTTCCACCTTCCTTTCTGCTTAATGTGAATCTTTCTGTTGCTGAATGTATGTGATGTATTCTATATTTGTGGCATTGTGATCGTGTAAGTGTATTGAGTGCTTCTAGGTCTGTGTCACTCCATTTCACTACTCCAAATGAGTAGGTCAATACTGGTATAGCATAAGTATTTATAGCTTTTGTCTTGTTTCTTGCTGTCAATTCTGTTTTCAGTATTTTTGTTAGTCTTTGTCTATATTTTTCTTTTAGTTCTTCTTTAATATTTGTATTATCTATTCCTATTTTTTGTCTGTATCCTAGGTATTTATAGGCATCTGTTTTTCCCATCGCTTCTATGCAGTCGCTGTGGTTATCCAATATGTAATCTTCTTGTTTAGTGTGTTTGCCCTTGACTATGCTATTTTTCTTACATTTGTCTGTTCCAAAAGCCATATTTATATCATTGCTGAATACTTCTGTTATCTTTAGTAATTGGTTGAGTTGTTGATTTGTTGCTGCCAGTAGTTTTAGATCATCCATGTATAGCAAATGTGTGATTTTGTGTGGGTATGTTCCAGTAATATTGTATCCATAATTTGTATTATTTAGCATGTTGGATAGTGGGTTCAGAGCAAGACAGAACCAGAAAGGACTTAATGAGTCTCCTTGGTATATTCCACGCTTAATCTGTATTGGCTGTGATGTGATGTTATCTGAATTTGTTTGGATATTAAGTGTGGTTTTCCAGTTTTTCATTACTGTGTTTAGAAACTGTATCAATTTAGGATCTACTTTGTATATTTCCAATATCTGTAGTAACCATGAGTGGGGTACACTATCAAAGGCTTTTTGGTAATCAATGTATGCATAGTGTAGGGACCTTTGTTTAGTTTTTGCTTGATATGTCACCTCTGTATCTATTATCAGTTGCTCTTTACATCCTCGTGCTCCTTTGCAGCAGCCTTTTTGTTCTTCATTTATAATTTTGTTCTGTGTTGTATGTGTCATTAATTTCTGTGTGATGACTGAAGTTAATATTTTGTATATTGTTGGTAGGCATGTTATGGGGCGATATTTAGCTGGGTTTGCTGTGTCTGCTTGATCTTTAGGTTTCAGATAGGTTATTCCATGTGCAAGTGTATCAGGGAATGTGTATGGGTCTGCAATGTAACTGTTAAATAATTTAGTTAGATGTGAATGTGTTGAGGTGAACTTCTTTAGCCAGTAATTTGCTATTTTATCATTTCCAGGGGCTTTCCAATTGTGTGTAGAATTAATTGCTCGGGTGACTTCATGTTGCAAAATTATCACTTCAGGCATTTGTGGTATCATCTTGTATGTGTCTGTTTCTGCTTGTATCCACCGTGCATGCCTGTTATGTTGTACCGGGTTTGACCATATGCTGCTCCAGAAGTGTTCCATGTCTGTTATATTTGGTGGATTGTCTATTTTAATGTGTGTGTTATCCATTGTTTGGTAAAATCTCTTTTGGTTTGTGTTGAATGTTTGGTTTTGTTTCCTTCTATTTTCACTTTTTTTGTATCTTCTAAGTCGTTTGGCCAATGCTTGCAATTTCTGCTTTTTTTCATCTAATTGCTCTATTGCTTCTTGTTGTGAGATTTTACCTAACCTTTTTCGTTTTTTGTCTGATATTTCATTTCTTATAAATTGTGTTAGCTGTCCGATATCTTTTCTCAGTTTTTCTATTCTGATCTGTAACCTGTGTTGCCATGCTGGTTTTGTGCGTTTCTTCTGTGTGTTGGTTTGTTCTGATCTCTGCCTAGTGTGTATATTTAGTGTAGTGAGTGCTCCTATATAAACCAGTAGTTGTAACTCTTCCATAGTTGTGTTTTCATTTATTTTGTTGTGTATGATTGTGTTGATAGTTTTTATTGTTGTTTCGACTTGTGGGTTATTTGGCGGTCTATGCAAGAATGGTCTAATGTCTGTATTTGTGTCTTTGTATTCTATATATGTCAGCTGAAATTTCTCTTCTATATCTAACACGTGTCTCTCTTCGTGTTCTATTTGTGCTTGTTCTGGTGGCTGTCTTAAGATTTCGTTTTCCTCTGATTGTTTAATTGATGCGTGTTGGTCTTTGTTTGTTTGCTCTGGGATGTTTGAGTCCATTACTGTGTTTTCTTCCTCTTCTGATTGCACATTATTTTGTTCCAGTATTTGTTGTACTTGTTGTTTGATGTTTTCTAATTCTGACTGGGGTATCCTGTTATTTTTGATTATTACACGAATCTGATCAGCTAGTCGTTGTTCTGTTAAAAATTTTAATTCCGGGTATCTGGTAATAAATGTTGTGTATACTTGTGATCTGTATCCAGTTGTGTTGGTTCCTAGGTTTGTTGCTTGGTAATAACAGAACATGAGGTGTCTATTAACTTCATCTGACCATCTCATCCTCTGTCTTTGTTTTCCTTCTAGGGTGGTTGCAGGAAGCATATCCTGCAAAACACCTCTATTCGGATTTAAATCCTTTTCCAGTTGGCTAGCAGTGTCGTTACCATTGTGGGCGGGCATAGGGTTCAAGCGTCGTCCCCGACCATGACGGCACTTGTCCGAGGCTTCTTTAGTTCTGTCCTGAACCAAGTAATCACACTAAAAGGGGGGTTAGCCCTATTAGTGGTTTGTTCTTTTCGTCGCCTTTTACGACTGGCAGAACATACCGGAGGCCTATTCTTTTCCCGGGCCTCCACGGGGATTATTATTATTATTATTATTATTATTATTATTATTATTATCCCGAGAAAGTCACCTAACAGAACGAAAAAGTATGTACAATTTTATGACTACAGGTGTTTAAATGAACATCTGATAACCACGTCCAAGTCCACTAACAAATAGAACTAAAACTGTGGAAAACCTGGGTCAATGTATATTCTTTTTTGCAATAGATTTAAAGAGTAGTCATCAACAGATTGAGGTGTGTCCTAGAGTTAGGGCAAAAACACTTTTACAATATCATTATCGCAGAAAGCCTTTGAGGTTAAAAAATGCACCCACAACATTTCAACACTTGTAAGATGGAGTTCTTCGAAAGTTAAAACCTAAATGGTCTATTTGGGTGACAGCATCGATTTTTCAAAATATCTGGATGAACATGCAGGTCGACTATTTGACAGATTGAAAACAGCTCATCTCATATTAAGCATTGATGTGACATTTTGCCCAGTTACAAGTTGCTTAGTTGGAGCGTATTGCTATCAAAGATGGAATGAGAATGAATCCTTACTTCACTTCAGCTGTATGTGATTTTTCAGTTTCACAAATAGTTAAGCAAATAAAATCACTTCTTTGAATGACAAATAACTATCGAAAATTTATCAAAACCTTTGCAGACACTAGATTAGATTACGAAGTAAGGGGTCACGTTTCAGCGGACATCAGAGTGTCAAGCAGCATTTAAAACTTTGAAAGAGGAACTGGCTTAAGATTCTGTACTAATTTTTCTTGATTACACCTAAGAATTTAAATTATCATTTGCTGCAGACAGCACATCTCCGGGCATAATTTTAAGTCCAATTGTAGATGAAAATCTGATAGCTGACGCATCTCAAGCGATGAAAGAAACAGTGTAACTACTCTACTTCAGAAAAGGAGACTAAGCTTCAAGCCGAGCGGTTCTAGGCGCTTCAGTCTGGAACCACGCGACCGCCAGGGTCACAGGTTCGAATCTTGCCTCGGTTATGGATGTGTATGATGTCGTTAGGTTAGTTAAGTTTAAGTAGTTCCAAGTTCTAGGGGACTGATGACTTCAGATGTTAAGTCCCATAATGCTCAGAGCCATTTGTACCATTTGAACTTAGGTTTGATATACGGTATTTTTCATTTTCATTGCTACCTATATGGCTGTAAATTTAAAGTTGTTAAGGACCATGCATCCCTGAGGTGGTTATTAGGACATAAACACCCTTCGGCTCGATTAGCCAGATGGGCTCTGAAATTGAGTGGGTTTCAGTGTGAAATTGTCCGCCTCCGGTAGCTGAACGTCTGCGTGACAATGTCAATCCTAAGGGCCCGGGTTCGATTCCCGGCTGGGTCGGAGATTTTCTCCACTCAGCGACTGGGTGTTGTGTTGTCCTAATCGTCATCATTTCATCCTCATCGACGCGCACGCCACCGAAGTGGCGTCAGATCGAAAGACTTGCACCCTGCGAATGGTCCACCCGACGGAGGCCCTAGTCACACGACATTTACAGTTACATTTCATTGTGAAGTAGTTCACAAACCTGGTATCAAGCACACGATTTTGGATACACTTGCAGGAAAGTTTCAGTGTAGCAAGTATCACAATTAAATTTAGTAGATCTGGAAATGGGAAAGGCAGCGGATAAATCACTATATCCCAAGTGTATAGTAAAAAATCACAGTTTCTTATGCACGAAGGTGTACTGTGTAAATCAACTAGACGATAAACAAGCATCGTTGTTCCAGCAGCACAAAGAAACCGAAGTGCTATGACAAACACATGACCACATATTGTCAGGACTTGGAGGTAGGAAAGGAAAGAAGTTGGCGGAGAACACAACGTGATGATGTGGAGCAATATGAAAAATGCTTTAGCCATTCCAGCACAAATAGTCAAGGTATTAAATAAATTGTTGTAATTTAACTACGCAAATATAAATCAGTTTTTATTTGTTTCATTATTAGAGTTTACGAACACAGACGCTAACACGAAAACAAATTTGCAGATTAACTGAAGGCAGTATTTCCCCTATATATTTTTATGCCGTATATGTTTTATCCTGTGTTGTAGCTCGTCTCTGGCGAAAAAAATTTACAAAAATATTGTACGGTATCTATGTGCTGTTTTAGCCTACGAAATGCACGAACTATATCTTTTTTTGACATTTTCTTTTGCCCTACGAGTACATATAACAATAACTGCTTACGAAATTTAGCGATACAAGACAGAATGTGTGAGTACAAAATACGTATCAGTAGTAATGGCTTTTTCCCTAGGTATTACTCATTTATGAAAGTAATGTATCTGCCTTCAGCGTAACGCTTCCCGAAGTACCATCTAAAGAAGCTATACTTCAAAATACGTCTATATAAGAAGAAACGATGATATCAAGAGCAGAAATACGGAAACTTAGGGACAATAGTACAACAAAGCGAGGCTAAAAAAATTTTGTGGGATCTTTACTACCTTTAGATATTTAAAAACTGTGCTGATAAACCAACAAGTGGGCTTCAAAGGAACCATGAGAAAAATAAATGAATTCATATCAAATGAAATATATTGTGAAGTGGTGGGTTCAGTGTCTTCACATTCATTTTCTAAAATTTTTATGGCGATTCACTCAACGATGTCTTATGCCTAAAATTTTCGAGATATAGGTAAGGACCTTAGTAATGCGTTTTTGTTATTAGATATATCATATTACATACAACGTAGGCTTCTTTACGTTTATCTGAAAAAGTAACACGTATAAAATTGAAATCGATATACGTATACGTTCAATTGCCATACTGCACAATACTAATGTTAGTCGACATAACAAATAAGAAACATACAACTCTATAAAATGACGAACGTACCTCTATTGTAAAAAGGCACTGGAACAGAAATGTGTTTTTAACGAGAGTTACATGTAGGTAATAATGGGATGCACTGTTTAACAGTTCAGAGTTGCTCTGAAGGACCATGGAAAAAATCTTGTCAGCGCAAAGTCTCGCGTATTTGAAGTACTGTGTCGTTAAATGAACCGTTGGATATATTCTGCAGGTATGATGATCTTGCCACGAACCACTGCCGACTGGTATAACGTAAGCTTTGTTGATCGGCAGACAACACTCGCAGATTACAGTGCCCAGTGTTGTAAAATATATGTGCTGTTAGTTGCTCACAGCACATATGCGTCAGATGCATAGCGCATCCGAAGCAACATAAAAAAAGACAGGTTATACTCGCTAAGGAAATTGACGTGTACTCCCTGTCCAAAATGTAAGGGTGAACGCTATACCCATAAGGAGACTAATTTTGTTTGGAGGTAATTTGGGACTGTTGTGTTGAAATAAGCGTTTAATACCGTTTGCTGTTAGAATACTTTCCCTTCACGGTTTGCAAATATTTCCCATAGACTTTGATACTGCGTCCACGGTGCGCGCTACTGCCCCTATTGAGAATGAATCTTGTAGAGTGCTAGAAGTTTTAATTACTAATTTATGCATTTTTTTACTCATCCCTCGTCTTTGTTAGCTAAGTAATTCTTGATGGTGAAGTACATATTATTCAAGACACCAGCTTAACGGACTTTTTTAAATGTTTGGAGTTACGATGTATCTTCGATTATCAAGAGCAACATATTTAACTCTCTTCTTCCCGTTAGATAACTGTGTTCTCTATTTACATTTTGGTGGTAAATGTAGGTTTCATATGGCTCTTGTTCATGGTTATGGGTCTAACTACTACAACATTATAAAGTTCTAAGGTGGGTTCGGAACATCACATCCACAACATTTATTAACTAATTGATAAAATATAGTCACTGCCATTCTTAGTTTCATGTGACACTTTACAAATCCATTTTCATTTCTATTCTTGGAGAACTGTTAGATAATGGCTCACTGAATAGACCAAAAAATGGTTAATGGGAAACAAATTCGTGTAGTCGCAAATTTTTGTACATTGATAGGGAAGAGTGTCATGAACAACAGTGAACAACATACCGAAAATCGCCACATGTGTGGTGTGAGTACTGGTGTCGGTGGGTTGGGGGGACTTTTTAAAAGGCCATATTTTTAGCTTTTTCTTGACTAACTCGAAAACTGAGACTTCATGCGAAAATTATTTCTAGCTAAAAATTAAACTACATTAAATTTCCTACGTGGAAGGTTGTAACGGAACCTATTAAAGGCTTTATTATAACTAAGTATGAGATATCCTCCTAATTCAACCAGTTTCATTAGCAATTATGATAATAGAAAAGTAATTTTGTATGTTAGCAATGATTGCATAGCATGTCTACATAAACTGTCAGTCCATTAAAGGATAATTAATAACTGACCCACACAAATGTTATCACTTGAAGACTGATACAGCAGATGTCATTATGTAAAAACACTACATTCAACGGAAATAATTAATATGAAATACGAATAATATTGTTCAACTTACGTACTTTGGATCTCCTTAAATAAAAATTACCCAGTGATACCTACTTATTCACTAGGACTGTTTACAATTACTATTCACGTAAATACACCTATTTTAAACAAGAAACACTGTAAAGTTTTAATCATTCACGTTATTTACTGAAGTATGCAAATGAGAGAAGTCAATAGACGTACCTTTGAAAAACGGCCTTTATACAACAAAGAATTTTTCAGAAAAGTTGACAAATCTGTCATTTTAATGATCTGTTAATTACGTCACTCGATGTAAATCAATAACCTTTTGCACAAATTACGATAACAGATGGACCCCTGACTTATAAACAACATCTCTTCTTAGTAGTTCTATGACGAGGTTAGTAATAGAAGCAGCAAGAAGCTTCGTCAGCTCTGTTTTGATAGAACTTTTGTAAACTGTTTATGTTATTGTCTTATGTGAAAAACAATGCAAAAATGTTATAAAAGAAGTGTTTCTCTGTACTGTGACAACGTCTTTGGGTGGTCAGCGGAGTTAAGTTGGCTACCACGCCAATAAATAGTTGAAGGTCACTTATGCTGTCGTTCATTATTTATCAACAAGCACATCAACAACACGGGACATCTTTTTACACCTAGACGAATCCATATAGAGCCAACATTAACATCAAAATACAGCAGTGAACCAGCCAGCAGCAGCAGCAACTACTACAATACAATTTAATGGCGCCAACCAAATTCTCTACATCATGTGCTAACAAGCTTCGTATATTGGAGTGATATAGTGCGAATATAGGAATATCAACAATTGGGCGACCATTATAAGATCCTACTCATTTTTTCTCTATACCCAATAAATATTCCATTGCAGGGGATGGAAAAATCGCTAATTATTTAAAATGGTTAATGTTTATTGTCGGTGAAGACCTAAAGTAAAATGAGTGTACTGTTTTAAGTACAATAGAGCCGTACTTGGGAATAAACTGTGTTTTGGTGACGTGACTTGACAATGGGAGAGGGCGGGGTTAGAGGGTAGAAGTGTGAGGGAAGGCAGGTCGCCAGAATGAGGTCACTTACTTACCTCATTTGAGCGTCTGGAAAACGGAGAGCGAGACAGTGAGTCCCCACTCTCTCCGCGGGGCTGGGGGTGAGTGGGGGGGACAACAGCTGCAAGCTGTTTCACGATCATGTCACCATATCGATCCATCTGCAGCACACCTTATATATCACTGATGACGCTGTGCGTAGACGCACCTGGAGAATGATTATTTTCCACAAAAATGCATTAACACTAAATGGAAAGCAGATACAAGATTATAATAAAAGTACACATACGAAGAGCGCTCAAAACTTCACACAATGCCTTGCACTGGTGGTAGGGAAATTCTGTGTCATCCTGTACGACTGTTGTGGCTCACTTCCGGGAAAAGTCAATTACACCAATGGCAGGACTGCTCGATCTTCAGCTTATACGCAGAATAATCGACTATACCTTCCCCAGCATTTCCGGTCCAGTTCTCTTATGCGAGTAGACAAACTTCATGCGCTTATGTTTTAATAGTGCAGTGGCTTTCAGTTTATTAAGTGAGTACTTTCGTGTCGTAGTTAAGAGAGTTACACACACACACACACACACACATATATATATATATATATATATATATATATATATGTGTGTGTGTGTGTGTGTGTGTGTGTGTGTGTGTGTGTGTGTGTGTGTTCCCATAAACAACGACTGAGAAGTATTTAATCCGTGAGAGTAGTATTGTGAGTGACCTACGCAGTGTTGGTGAGAACGGATTATGTGGATCAGTAAACGCTAGTTACTTGAGAAAATATTGGAAAGCTGATAATTTAAGGAACAAAAAAATAGTTCAAATGGCTCTAAGCACTATGGGACTTAACAGCTGTGGTCATCAGTCCCCTAGAACTTAGAACTACTTAAACCTAACTAACCTAAGGACATCACACACATCCATGCCCGAGGCAGGATTCGAACCTGCGACCGTAGCAGTCGCGCGGTTCCGGACTGCGCGCCTAGAACCGTGAGACCACCGCGGCCGGCTTTAAGGAACAACAAACGCGCCATTGTTCATGCATCTTGCAGATAAGAGCACACCAGAGTTAAATCAATTAAAACATTTCTAAGAGAGGGTGTTTCAGAGGAACAGCATTCTACGTAAATTGGAGTCACACGTTTGCTTTCAGCCGATACGAAATTTGATTTTAAAATTCGCTGCCGGTTCGTGTGGAAGCTGTTGATGAATTTCCTGATGAATAAAAGAAAAAACACCGAAAAGGGTGGCGAAAGTTTTACAGTTTCCGATCCTTCTACCATAATACATTTTGTATTCGAGTACGTCGATTCCAACGTCTGCACTGTGGATGGCTGGAATACACTTCACAGCATGGGGGCATCAAATGCATCACCCGCCTCACTTCTCCCACCATCTGAAGAGATTCAGAAGCTTAAACTGACTCCCACTGCCACACAAGTACGCCTCCTGCGTGTTATGGAACTTCAGGTATTTGAACATCAGACAAACAATGCATCACGGTAGATTACTGACGTTGAAAATGTTTAGTCCCATTTCGCCTTACATATTAACACCCTCCTTAGCAGGACCGCTGTGGATGTGAACTAAGTGACTATTCCATACAGACCACTCAGCAAATGCCAGTAGTTCCTGAATGGAAGGGATTTATGAAGTTTGTTAGTAGCACAAGTAATGCTGAAAGAAATTTTCTACCTTTCTGTAATTTACCACCAAGTGACTCAATACAGTGTACATAGCTTCACAGTAGGCCGCTGACGATAGGCAGCACCAAGGTGTATTAATGCGTTTCGTTACTTCCAACCAACCGTTGAACCTAAAGACAGGAGAAATTCAGCCTTGGATTATTTCCATGCGATTAGGAGGATTTCACATACACCTGTCCTATATGGGGTGCATTGGTCACACAGTGGCAGGGTCTAGGCTGAAGGAAGTGGTATGTTTAGTTTATTGTGCAAATTCACAGGACAATATGTTAAATGTACATGCTTGAAGCAGAGGTTTTCGAGGGCACTTGTTCGTTTTGGTTCTGGGGAACGCCCGTGTCTCAGAACAAGAAAAGGGTGTGTAAACATTTTGAGCGATATAGAAGGCAGTACTGTGCTAAAAATTAATGAAGATTCTTGTTCGACATCAGCTTTAAATCATTTCAAGAACGATCCGAAAAACTGGCATTACATGTTCCAAGGTTTGTGGCATGTGCCATGGTACATATAAGAATACTGTACCGTTACTCGACCTGCATTGTGGTGACGATGATATAATGTTTAATTTTGAAATTTGCGCAGTCAATATAAGATTTTATTTCGTAATAATTTATGTGTTTCCTGTTCTTTCTGCGCTCAGTGGGCATTAAACACCAATTTTGTACCGTCAAAACACTATTTTTAATAATTTCTGATTTTTCCATCCCTTGCAACGCGGAACCTATTAGTTCTAGAGAAAAAATGAACAAGATTTACTTTGTAGGAAATTTAATGCAGATTAATTTTGTATTGGAAAAAAATTTTCGCTATATGCCGCAGATTTCGATGGATTCGAGAACGGGGTAAAGTGACCTTCAAACGCTCCACCACCCAACACTCATCATCCCCGGGAGGGGGGGGGGAGAATGGGGGTAATTTTTGTCTTATTATTATTACCAAATAAGTAGCAACCAGTCGAATTTTGCGACTGGTTGCTGCTTATTTGCTAATTTTCTGGTTTACGGTCGCTGCACAACTTGGGAACCACAGGGAGCCCACGATTCATAAATTTTTTGTATGTTGTTCATGACACTCCCCCCTACTACTCCACAAAAATTTTCGACTACGCGAACTTCTTTCCCCTAATTTCCCTTCGTTGACGGGACTGGAAGTGACAAGTAGAAATTCCAAAACGAGTCAGGAAAGAATCTACTTTCCGTAACACGAATCTATCGTAATGAATCTATCGTAATGTCCACGACGACGCAAAAATTTAACACATTCTGGTCCTTACGGAGGAGTACCCACAGTATTTCTTCTCGCGTATTATACACGAATGGGGGAGAACCAAAGAAATGAGACTGCGACACTACGTACCGTCAGACACACCACACGACGGTTTGCCGAGTACATATACGGATGTAAAACAGCTTCTCGCTTTTTGAAGCATTTCACTGCGACCGGTTCACATCAGTCTCATAGAATGTAATGTGTGTATAAACGCTGAATCTGTGAATGAAAATTAAAGGATAGTCTTAAAACTTGAGTGTATGTTTTCTATGCATTAGTGCGAGCTCAGCCATAATGCTCTCTTCCTGGTAGCTATATTCTCGTTAGGAGAAAAAAGTACTGCTGGCATGTTTGCAGATACGTACGGTGCGAGGTATGGTTTCTCGGAACGCTTCGGCTTGAAAGCACCCATCGTGACGCGTATTTCGCGAGAAAGCGGTGGTAGTGAAACAGGTATGCTGCAGGTAAACATTACCCCTCCAGTTCCTGCTGAATGAGTAAGCTCTTATTACTGAAAAATGCAACACGATGAACGATTCATAAATAAACAATAAAATGTCTGATGCACACCATCAGTAGTTGCACAAAAAGCTTGATTAAATGAACAGAGCGTTCTAGTTGTGCATGCCCACAATTGATATTTATTCAACTTCTCTCCAGCAACTTATACAGCTTATGTTATGGAACAGAACCGATACCATAAGCTACCCAGACGAATGAAATAGCGCACAATCGTGCCATCTGTGCGAGCTAATAACGAGTGACGCCAGAACACAATAGAATTCATTATCAACTGCTTGATTCTCTCACGTTGCTGTCGTAGGGAAAAAAAAGTATATCGTCGAAAGCAGATTCCAGTGACTGCATTCATTCGTATCGACTGTATAGAATTATTATTATTATTATTGTTATTTATTACGGTGGACGAACAAGAATATACACAAATTTCTTTCAGAAACTTTCTGTACTTCGCTTGTAAATAAGTACAAATGTATATATTGTCGACTAAAGGGAAACAGGCGCTTCAAAGAATCTGACAATATATGAAGCCTGCTATATAAGAACTAATTGTTCCAAGGATGTAATTAAGCGGACCTTCGACCTTCCGCGCTATGTAAAATAGCTTCGTTGCGATCATCATCATCATCATCATCATCATCATCATCATCATCATCTGCACCAAAGTTTTTTTTTTAATTTCTTCATTGCTTGTTTACAACTCAGTTTCAAAACTAGAAAGAATGTAGATGCTGAGCAGCTCTAGTCTTGCAGCTGAAAGCCTATATGAAGATGGAATGACAGATTAAGGAAAAATAAACAATTTAGCTTTATTAAAATTTTCTCTTTAGTATTCGTGCCGCGTCGAATTGGAATGAAAATTCTAGTTACTTACGTAAGTTTCATATTCTTCTTGAGGAACAACTGACTGCCTACGAAATTCAAACACAAAGATGTTAAACAACACAACAATATTCTACGTTTCGTGGGGCTCCAGGTAGGAGAAGAATTAAGGTTCTGGACAAGCAAAGCGTGAGACCTGTTTTCTGACCACCTGAGAGGAAAACGACATTCAGCACCCGGTGAAGGTCATTCTTTGCTCATGTTCCCTGTACTTCCTAAATCACTTGGAAATGCCAAAGCATTTATATTGGTCAGTCAGTCAGTATAATGAAGTATTTCACGACCGGATTAGTTGGTTCCACCATCGAAGCAATAATATGCAGATTGGAAGGAAAGAAAAATCCATGAAACTTAGTGACATATGGACAGTGACTTACAAAATTTAAAGATAACTTATTTCTTCAACAAGGATCACCTCTGCCGGCCACATGTAAACTTTTACTATAACGCCTCCTTCACACGATACACAAGTCACTCACCAACGTCCAACCCATGGGCCGGCAAGACTCAGCGGCATCAGGAAGGGCTGTGAAGATGTCAAACGCAGACCTGGGTGAAACGTCGGGAACCAAAGTTTCATGTCCTACGTCCATACAAATCGAAGCGTACTCCAGCAAATAACCCATACGGTATGCTAGCATTTCACGCAACACTAATGACATATTTAAAATTTGTGGTTTAGACAAATCGATAACTGCTGATAACAGTTTCGCAAAAAATCACAAAATAATGTTTGGTGGAACAAATACGTTTTGCGACGTGTCTTCGTGTTCGGAGACAGTAGATTTCAGAATGTGCGACTACAAACTTAACCGCGACAGTGGCTATAACGTCAGAGTTGCTAAAAATGTCACTTGGCCTAAAAAAATTTGTACTAACTGGCACGCCTTCTACGAGTATAAAGGACATCCTGTCACATGATATGCACTGTTTTAGGAACATTAGGTGTTTACAATAGAGGAATTTTACCATTGTCTTGAGCTATTTCGAGCACTGCATTTTGCATTTTACTTAAGCTAAAACCGCCATTTCGATTAAGGGAACCGTTCGTTCTACGGATTTCTGTGACTTCCTTAATCACGGAGTACGAGAAGGACGATGTAGACAGACTCTTGAGCGTTTCATACTACAAGGAGCGGCTTGTCTCACATTACATTGCTCGCCCACAGCTCATCCGTAAGACTGGAGCAGACTGGTGTACCGTCAATGTTTCACGTAACGTTCTTAAAAGTATTTGTGCTGCTTGTGCGACGTATGGATGTCCTCACTAACAGGGTCTCCTAGTTTCACCTGCTTTACGTAGCATTAGGACATCCACAAATCTGACGGAAATAGATATCTTTGATTCTTTATTATGGTTAGAGAGGATGCGAACTATTTTAGGATTCCGTAGAAGCGATAGGAACGCCTTGGATTTGAAGCTCCTTGTCCCAAGAAAATCACTTTCGGTTTAAACTGCAGGGGCTTGCATGATTTCTTGGCGGGTAGCCATTATCTTCAAACGCTTTCTTGAGGTGGTGTTCTTACTTTACGTACTATTTGGACACGAGTACTGAAGAACCGGCTTTTCCTCACGGATGACGGCCGCTATTACGCTTACAGATGTTATTCGTCATTGCGTAGACCCGGCAGTGACGCTAACTGACTTGGCCACATGATCTGGTACAACGAGGTTCCACTTCAGAGAAGTTCGCGTCGTTACGTCTGAGAACAAGCATGGAAGGTGGTCGCGGAAAATTCGTTCTCTCCTAGTCGCAGTTGTCTGCTGTTAACGTCCTTAAACATACTACCGATAAGAAGTAGAAAGAAGTGTCTGAGCATACACGAAAGGGGAGCAACGTGCTGGAAAAATGGTAAACTCGCCTATGTCCATGGTGTGAAAATTACGGCGGAAGTGATATGGCCATGAGGTGAGTGGAAATGGAGTATCTATCCGAGATTCCCTGCTATACCCGCAGGACAGGACAGATGGTTTAATTTGGGGAAAGGGGCCAAAATGAGTGGCTGTCAGTTGCACTCGAACATACTACTTTATGCATTTGACAAACAAGAATAAAGAATACATTAAAAACAGAGCAAACAAAACATTAATTTTAGAACTTAATTCCGGGCTAAATGCGCCATTCAATCTCACGCCTCAAGGGCAAAACAACTTTAATTTGAAATCGGCTGAAGGCCAATAACGTAAAACGAAAAACAGGAATTTAAATTTAAAAGGCAGAAGGCCTTACCTTAAAACATTTCTCTAAATTATGCTGAAGGCCCAAACAATATCACGAGCTAAGGACAAAACAACTTTAATTTAAAAAAAGGGCTAGAGGCCATAGATAAACAAACAAAAAGGACAAATAAGAAAAGGCAGCACATCAAACGGCACTCAGAAGTTTCCTAGGGTCGGTTTGGAATTCAAACACTAACGCTCGCTTAGGTGAGACAGGCAGTCGGCCCAACAAATTCTCAATCAACCGACAGACAGCCAGTCAACGAACCAAGCGACAGGTTAACTTCCGCTCCACCCGACCAGCACACAGTAGGGAGTTCAATGGAACAACACAGAAGGTATCGGCGCCCACAACGAATTACACATTCAGCTGTCAAACCACACGCCGTGCTGGGCAGCCACAATACGACGAGGAAAATACACTCTCTGAATTTACGTCAACGGCCATGGCAGGTAACCGGAACGTTAACGGCCATAGAGCAGAAGATTCCGCTGGTTCACTGCAATTCAAAATAATCAAGTTATGTTAAACTCCACAGGAGGGCGGCTAGAATTTCGTCAACTAGAAAACACACACTGCTGCTTGCGGGAATGTCCCAACAGCCCACAACGAAATTCAATCGGCACAATGTGAACAGTTGGGGCTGACAGGTAGAGTTAAGTACAGACTCAACTTTCGTGTCCGGGATCGGTGAGCCACGGACCTCGTACCAATGGGAACAGCCCCTCACACTCTGACCGCGCGTGGACGCCGCCAGTGACCCCGGCCACGCACACGCCACGGAGACTTCCTCGCTGCTCCACGCCAACCAATCAAGAACCCGCACACGGCACACCCGGAAACCGTAAGCGCGAGGCCAAACATAGTACAAGGGTGCGAATATCGATACACGCTGCAGCGACTTACAGAGAGAAAGGATAACAGCATAATCGCGATAACGACGGGAAACTAATCACAGAACAGCAACCAAGTTTTTTGACTAAAGTTCAGTCTTGATCACTCATGTATGTTTTAATGATATAGGTAACCGGTTTCGGTTCTTTCTACAGAACCATCATCAGACCTGTGGATAAATTTTAAGAAATACTAGATACCAATCTTTAAATAAAATGAAGTGTCTATGTCAAAATTTAACAAGATAAGATAAAATTAATTATACCCATGGCTCCCTTAGGATGGTAGGCGGAGCTCTCCTCGCTGCTACGCAGTCAACTGATGGTTTGAGTGCTGAGCACGAGCTTAAATATGCAGAGGCTCCGCCTACTTCCTGTCACACTATATTTAAGCTCGTGCTCAGCACTCAAACCATCAGTTGACTGCGTAGCAGCGAGGAGAGCTCCGCCTACCATCCTAAGGGAGCCATGGGTATAATTAATTTTATCTTATCTTGTTAAATTTTGACATAGACACTTCATTTTATTTAAAGATTGGTATCTAGTATTTCTTAAAATTTATCCACAGGTCTGATGATGGTTCTGTAGAAAGAACCGAAACCGGTTACCTATATCATTAAAACATACATGAGTGATCAAGACTGAACTTTAGTCAAAATATAACAATTAATTGATCACTGCTTTCCAAAAAATGTTTACCAAAACAGCAACCAAGGTTTAATACAAAGCATAGCACGAGCCAGCCACGGCTCACTACCCCAAAAAAGAAGAAGGAGAGCAAACAGCACACAATAAATACCCCGGTGATGACATGAATAAATGTACATGGTAAAAAAACCCGCCACAGTTGTAAAATTCTTTTATTGACCGAAATCGCTATACGGTTCCTACGTTTCAGCCACATCACGAGGTGTATCTGATATTTAACCTAAAACGGTAATTATAATCTATTGCTTTAAGCAATCGAAAAATTTAGAAAACCTAAATTTATAAACTAAACAATCAGATGAAATGATTAAAAGATAGTCTACGTAGCAGTAGTACGATGTCATGTCTATGCCCAAACAACTAGTACGCAAAAATCTGTGTAAGTGGACCATTATAAGACCATCCCAAATTGTGGCCGCAAATAACGACCCTGCGCTACAAAAAGCAGATAACCTGTAAGCCTTATATGCCCAATCATGAGAAAACAGCGGTAACATTCGAGGCCAGTATTACCCGAGCACTGATATAGGGCACATATGTGAAAACTGGGGGGGGGGGGGGGGGGGTATTATTGGTAAACACCGCGAAGGGGCACATAACACAACATGGAGAGGAACTAGACTACAAGTACGTACTAATGACGGATCAAAGAGCACAGAAGAAATATAGGTAATAACCGAAAGCAACGGCAGTCCAGTACGACGAATGTTAGCGCTGTAAGGGAAAGTAGGAAAAAGCAGAATGACTAACACCAGAAAAAGTGCAACAAAGCAAAAGACACGACACGGAATGCATAAATAACAGCATAAGCCAAGGACCTAATGGATAAAAACGCCAAAATTGGCATCCAATAGCAGAAAATGCGAAACAAGAAAACTGGATGGGATATAAAGTGTCGCGGCAGACAGGACAGTAAGCTACATCCGAAACGGACTATTGAAAGCATTGTACAAAGTTATTCAAGAAATTTTTATGCCTGATCTCAACATACTCGTTGTCCGCCTCCAATGGTTGAATGCTCAGCACGGGAGATTGCTATGCGAGGAGCCCGGGCTCGATTTCCGGCTGCGCCGGTGATTTTCTCCGCTCGGGGATTGGTTGTTTCGTTGACTTAGTCATAATATCGTACTCAGTGACACACAAGATGCCAGAGTGGCATCAAATGAAAAGATTGGCACCAGATGATCGATCTACCCGACGGAAGGCCTTCGCCAGAAACTTAAAATGGCTCTGAGCACTATGGGACTTAACATCTGTGGTCATCAGTCCCCTAGAACTTAGAACTACTTAAACCTAACTAACCTAAGGACATCACACACATCCATGCCCCAGGCAGGATTCGAACCTGCGACCGGAGCGGTCACGCGGTTCCAGACTGAAGCGTCTTTAACCGCACGGCCACACCGGCCGGCCCAGAAACTTACTCGTTAAGAATAGTCTCAGAATTGTTCAGTCTACAATTGACAATCTCGATCTCTTCCAAAATATTTTGCCAAGCCCTTGGAATTAACATGAGGTGTAGAAAGATCTTCCTTAATATGTTGTAGAAAGATCTTCCTTAATATCCTCTAGTTTGTAATTATACCTAGTATGAGTACAACTGTCATTTTGTCCAACGTAGCGGCAGTCACATTGTGGACACTTCCAACAGAAAAAAATGTTAATTTTCAAAATTTTTCAATTGTTTGAAGAAGGAGATCAAAACTACAGTTTTACTTTAGATTTAATATACACCTGGTGATGGGGCTAACATCGTGATAGTGTATAGCAACTTCTGTCATCTAAGACTTCAGTCAATTGAAGAATTTTACAACTATGGCGGATTTGTTTTCCATGGACAGGTTTCAGAATCGTTTTGAGTGTCCGACAAATAAAAATAAAAAATTACGAATAAATAAATTACCAGACAACAAATTCTGTTAGAGAACAACAGGAGTAGATGTCAACTTTCCGAGAAATTACAATCTGTGTTGCAGAACACTGGACTTCCATGTAACCAACAATACTCTGAGGTAAATGGGTCTGTTTTTGAAATTTGGCTTTAACATGTTTTAGAATAGCAGACTTACGATATGAAAATGACACGAAATATATTCGCAGAAAACACTGCGTCAGATTATTACGAAAACAAAAAATTGAGCGCACGACAATTTATTTAGAGGAAACGTGCATTCATACATACTATACATATTAAACCATGATTAAATGCTGGAAAAGTGATGGCATTAGATGAATATTATCAATGGAAAATGTAGGTCTGTGCTGGTTGTGCTACAACTAGCGTCAACACACAGAAACCGAACGTTTGACAACGCTCTGGTTGTACAAGTACAGTTTCGCAAGGTCTCAGGCGTAAAGACTGCAGTGGCGCCACTTTTCATGGTCAAACATATACGTGCATTGTCGGAAGGAACAGCGTTCCAAGATTTCATCGGTTTTGTGATAAACTAAGTCATCTATGGACGTAGAAAAACTGGAAAAGTAACGAATTAAAGGAAATGAGATATGATATTGAAAATTGGTGGGCTGTTAAGAAAAAAAATTGGCCAGATGCGAGGAGGTCTCGCGTTCTGAGGGTTACTTACAAACTTAAATGTACACTCCTGGAAATGGAAAAAAGAACACATTGACACGGGTGTGTCAGACCCACCATACTTGCTCCGGACACTGCGAGAGGGCTGTACAAGCAATGATCACACGCACGGCACAGCGGACACACCAGGAACCGCGGTGTTGGCCGTCGAATGGCGCTAGCTGCGCAGCATTTGTGCACCGCCGCCGTCAGTGTCAGCCAGTTTGCCGTGGCATACGGAGCTCCATCGCAGTCTTTAACACTGGTAGCATGCCGCAACAGCGTGGACGTGAACCGTATGTGCAGTTGACGGACTTTGAGCGAGGGCGTATAGTGGGCATGCGGGAGGCCGGGTGGACGTACCGCCGAATTGCTCAACACGTTGGGCGTGAGGTCTCCACAGTACATCGATGTTGTCGCCAGTGGTCGGCGGAAGGTGCACGTGCCCGTCGACCTGGGACCGGACCGCAGCGACGCACGGATGCACGCCAAGACCGTAGGATCCTACGCAGTGCCGTAGGGGACCGCACCGCCACTTCCCAGCAAATTAGGGACACTGTTGTTCCTGGGGTATCGGCGAGGACCATTCGCAACCGTCTCCATGAAGCTGGGCTACGGTCCCGCACACCGTTAGGCCGTCTTCCGCTCACGCCCCAACATCGTGCAGCCCGCCTCCAGTGGTGTCGCGACAGGCGTGAATGGAGGGACGAATGGAGACGTGTCGTCTTCAGCGATGAGAGTCGCTTCTGCCTTGGTGCCAATGATGGTCGTATGCGTGTTTGGCGCCGTGCAGGTGAGCGCCACAATCAGGACTGCATACGACCGAGGCACACAGGGCCAACACCCGGCATCATGGTGTGGGGAGCGATCTCCTACACTGGCCGTACACCACTGGTGATCGTCGAGGGGACACTAAATAGTGCACGGTACATCCAAACCGTCATCGAACCCATCGTTCTACCATTCCTAGACCGGCAAGGGAACTTGCTGTTCCAACAGGACAATGCACGTCCGCATGTATCCCGTGCCACCCAACGTGCTCTAGAAGGTGTAAGTCAACTACCCTGGCCAGCAAGATCTCCGGATCTGTCCCCCATTGAGCATGTTTGGGACTGGATGAAGCGTCGTCTCACGCGGTCTGCACGTCCAGCACGAACGCTGGTCCAACTGAGGCGCCAGGTGGAAATGGCATGGCAAGCCGTTCCACAGGACTACATCCAGCATCTCTACGATCGTCTCCATGGGAGAATAGCAGCCTGCATTGCTGCGAAAGGTGGATATACACTGTACTAGTGCCGACATTGTGCATGCTCTGTTGCCTGTGTCTATGTGCCTGTGGTTCTGTCAGTGTGATCATGTGATGTATCTGACCCCAGGAATGTGTCAATAAAGTTTCCCCTTCCTGGGACAATGAATTCACGGTGTTCTTATTTCAATTTCCAGGAGTGTATATATGGACCGTGAATCCACTCTAGGAATCGAGGGTCTCGACGATTTTTTGACAGTTACTATCGATACTGGTAAGATATCGATCCTGATAATTCCAAGACATTCGATAACAAAGGATAAAAGAATTATTTTTTATGTGACGCAATTACAAACGAAGGATTTTTTTTCCTCTGTTTGCACATCAGTCCCTGCTTCCTGCCAAATTTCATAATTGTAGGTCATAGGGAAATACCCTGTAGGTTGAAATGAGAGAATTTCCGAGCATCAAAATATGTGACGTAAATGGTCGTAGCTTTTTATTACTTTGATTTGAAAGCTTAACTGTTTGACACCATCAAGTGACCACAGATCTTGGTATGTGACATGAATTTCAACTTGATTCCAGAGAAAAGACGTCTTAACAGACAATCGGACAGACTGATACACACATTGTCCGCCGCCGCTCGTGGTATCGCGGTAGCGTTCTCGCTTCCCGAGCACGGGGTCCCGGGTTCGATTCCCGGCGGGGTCAGGGATTTTCACCTGCCTCGAGATGGCTGGGTGTTTGTGTTGTCCTCATCATTTCATCATCATCCAGGAAAGTGGCGAGATTGGACTGAGCAAAGGTTGGGAAATTGTACGGGCGCTGATAACCACGCAGTTGAGCGCCCCACAAACCAAACATCATCCTCAGACTGATACACAGTCGGACAGAAAAGAGAAAAGAAATACTTTTTACTGTGATATCATTACAAATTAATACTTTCCCTATTTTTCCTTTATATTTGCTGTTAAACCTTGCTTATGGCCAAATTTTAAGAGTACATGTCAACAATAAATATCCTCTCTATTTTGACGAGTCACTTTTCGAGTATCAAAATATGTGACGTAATAGGCAGTATATTTTGGCTAAATTCGTTTAGAAGCTTCAATTTTTTACACCAACAAGGATCAGTAGACTTTAGTACGCGACAAATGTCAACTTGACACTTCTATTCGTTCATGAAGAAAATGGCAGTCGGGCAGGCAAACGGACGGACGGAAAACAACATGATGCTATAAGGATTCCGTTTTTACCGATTATGGTACAGTACCATAAAAACGAGAAGGTTTTCTGCAGAATCTGTGAGGAGATAACCATAAGGAATACATTGACGTGAAGAAGGAACAGGATGATAAAAGATGTGTTACGACATGAAGAAACAACTTCGATCGATCATACTGGGGGGAGCTGTAGAGTGTAAACACTGTAGGTAAATGCAGACACTGCAGTACTTCCAACGGATAGTCGAGGACGTTTGCTGCAGATGTTAGAGACTGGGTAGTAGACGAGATGAATTCATGGCGGGTCCAATCAAAAGACGTCGGAGGCTGAAGACCCGAACAAAAGGACAAGAAGTCCAAAGTATGGACCTTCCATGTCCATGGTGAATTCTTTGTTTTCATGGATAGCACCAGAGTGACATTTCTACTGATCTGATGCAATTTCTCTTTCGACGTATTTACTGCATAAGGCGGGTGGGAGGCCTGTGCCGCCAGCGTTTTCTAGATCGAATGGTTACATTGTTCTCACCCAAAATAACAGCACAAGCATTTTATTGGCTGCATCTGTATTCCCGCAATCTCACAGAATAAGCATTATGAAAATACGAAGATTCTCATTTCTTTAAGCTGTCTGACCTGTCCCATTTGTAGTTTCCGCTGGGAGTGAGCTGTTGTTCTGAGGTCGTTTACAGCCATAAACTGCAGCTTTCTTCCTTCCTGGGACGTAAACTGTGCGCCATAAACTGTTCGGCTCACGTTGGGAGGCGTAGCACGTCGTCGGGGTGCAGCTAACACGTTTCTTAAGCTGCTGTGTCGGCGTCTACACCGTGCGGCCCCTGACCCACCCCCGCTCGTCTGCTCCCATCCCTACGCACCCACCCTCTGCCCCACAAGCGACAGCTTCCCAGCAGAACGGGGCTAATGCTATGCATAACCTCAGAACCGACGGCGCTGCGCCCCGGCAATATTCTAGCAGGGTGGCCCTACGTAACGGCAAGGGCGAGGGAGAGGGAAAGGGACGGATAAAGGGCTGAAGGGAGGCTGCGCTGTGCCGTCAATGTCTTCACCGCCCGTGGGGTCGTAGCGTCTTCCACGTTGCCTGCGAACTCAGCTTTATTCGAAGGGCAGCACTATATATTGTGTGAAAGGCGAAGAAGCTATAGAATTTCCATAGGAGCTGCGCGTCGTAACAAGTGTAAGTGTCTATCAGGAAGTTGTCGGCCCCAATAGTAAAAACTTGTCGGTCTCCTGTCATTTGTTGGCCGTCTTGCTAGGTAGCTGAACAAAGCAGACATTACAAAAACAAAGCACTAAATTTCATACTATGGTTAGGTAAGGAAAGTAAGTACTCTAACGAAGGTTCTGAAAGTGTGTGGGGGTCCCACAATCTTCCGTGGCTGTATGGTAGCGTTGTACATAGTTTGAGCTCTTATGGACAGAATACTGACAACAGAATTTCAGTATAAGACAAAAGTTAGCTGCTACTGACATTGGGATAGACCTTCACAAATTCTTATATTTTGTCTTTGCGAAATATACTTCATGTAAGGAGATACTATTCCGAACTCTGAGCAACGTTTTGCTAAAATCCTTCGTGAATAATAGAAGAGTCCACATAATTAATTTTTTCTGCATAAGAATCTATTTCGTATCTATGTTTACGTGCACATTAGGTAACAACTTTGTCTCAAGTTAAGCAGCTAACTTTGGTCGGGTTTTGTGATAAAATGGAAAAATTCATTTAAGGAGTCTGACCCAGAAAACTCCAGAGTCAAACTGCAAAGCAGCGAAATGAACACACATGTTCTGCTAACTGACCATTAGGTGATTTCAGAATACTTAATTATGGTAATCTTATCTCAAAACCGAAATGGAATGAATATTTTTCATACATTGTACAAAAGTGCTTTTGGTCTGTTTCAGTTTCTGGCAATCTGCCTCGGCCAGCCAGAGATTTTCTATCAGATAGCAACTTTCCTTTCATATCTCTTTTTAGCTTCCTTACCCATCCTGTTTTTCACATGTCCAGAACACTCCAGTTTTTTTTACCAAGGTATCACCATAAACATTGAACTCATCAATTTTATTGAAAGCTTTAAAGCCCCCATCGCTTAGGACTTTCGTATATCTAACGCTGTAAACGGGCACCGATCTCTGATATACTTTTGGAGTTCCATCACGCTCCGTGCCTTCACTTTAACCATCATAATTCTTAGAACACTGATATTCAATATTTCCTTCATTTCTACCATGGCAGGTGTGGCAGTACTTAGATAAGCAGACAGTACCAACAACGTTTCTATTTTCCAGAGAAGTAGCACTTACACCATTCAAGGAACGATGTCCTCTATGTTGCTCTGTCCCACCAAATGCAACAGCGATGTCCCTAGTTCCACTAATATTTACAGTTTCTCCTACTGCACTTTTCATAGATGTTTTAGACAGAACCGTCAAGGCATCTAAAAGTATTTTTATGTACTTGCTGAAACTACTGTGAGGAGGAGGAAGGTGCATCAAACCACGGCCTTTTTCCTTTTCCTATTGCATGCATTGAACACAGTAACTCCAAAGTCACATCATATGAATTATGCACAATGTTCGAACTAATTTTCGAGGTTGATTTATTGAGGGATCTACAGAGAACAACAAATTTTGACGCTAAACCTTTCCTGCTGCTTTGTTGTTCAGTTATTTCCAGATAGCCTACAGCATCACCACTATTTCACCACTTCCTTTATCGAGGTGTGCCATGTGGGAGTTTCTTCCCTAAAGAACTGATACATAGGTTTCTATCAGCAATGTGGCTTGCTTTTTTTGTGAACTGGTTACCATGGAATTTCCTTTTATTGAATTGAATTGCGTGACATAGTTCGTATTTATTGCACACTAAACGAAATGTACTTCCACAAATATATGAAGCACTTGGGCAACAAACATTCAGTAACATGCGAATAACCTGTTTCAGAGAAACAAAAGTAAATGCTAGCAAAGATATCCATTTACAGACACTATAAACCTGCACTGTTACCAACATATACAATGTATCACATGTATAATCACTGGTGACGGAAAGTTCAGAGTTCTTTTCGAAATTATACTGGTTTCTGTACCAGAAATAAAGGGCGCGTGGTGACATACGTGACTGTAGTTTTAAAATTTGCTATATGTAGGTCATTTTTCATTTGAAAAACTATAATATATATATCATTGAAATCAGGAAAGACTATAGATTTTTTCACCAGGGGCCTAGAAATGACTGAGAGGGTCCGTCCCCACCAAAGCCGCAGTGGTCCACAACCCCACGCTGACTACAGCATCCACTTCACCCCTCCGCCGCCCCACACCAAACCACTCTTTCAAGGTTATTGTGCGGTTTGTCCCCCGGTGGACCCCACCCCCTCTTCCCCCCTCCCTCCGAGGGAACATCTCACACTAGACGAGCGTAACCCCTATGTTTGTGTGGTAGAGTACTGGTGGTGTATACGTACGTGGAGAACTTGTTTGTGTAGCAATCGCCGACATAGTGTAGCTGAGGTGGAATAAGGGAAACCAGCCTGCATTCGCTGAGGCAGATGGAAAACCGCCTAAAAACCATCCATAGACTGGCCAGCTTACCGGAAGCGACACAAGTCTGCCGGGCGGATTAGTGCTGGGGACCAGGTGCTCCTTCCCAATCCAGAAAGCCATGCGTTAGACCGCATGACTAACCGGGTGGGCTTTTCCACCATTTATAAGTACCCTGATCCTCAATCTACCACTTCTTTGCTTCTAACGGCCTTTGCGACACATTTTGCTAAAAGTATTCGCTTTTACCATTGAATGTACCTGCAGAATTGTATTACTATGCGACACATAGTTCAGGAGATACGACGTCATAAGTAATGAGCCACTTGAGAAAGATACGGCAGGGAGAAATTCGCTAGCGATACAGGTGAAATACATGCACAAATATGCGTGAACTCTACTAAACACATCTTAAATACATGTGACATATGCGTATGCGAGCAAAGCCTTGGGTAGATAACTCTTTCTAAACCACTGGGTTCGAGATTTGGTTCATGTAATACTGCGGGGGTATGAACAAGAAACTTCCTAGTGGGGTGGAGGAGATACGGTGGAGGCAAAACAGAAATGAGGAAATGTACAGGCGGAAAGGGGATGCAGATATGTGGACGACGGAGATGGAGAGAGACGGTGGAGGGAGAAGTGGACAGAAAAAGAAACGGGTAGGGGGAGATGGACGGAGGGAGCAGTGATGAAGATGGACAGAGGAAGGAAAGAGGAGGAGATGGACAGAGAGAGGGGGAGGAGGAGACCGACAAAGAGTGGAGGGGTGGAGAATGTGGACATAAAGAGGTGAGAGAAGGAGGTGAACAGAGAGACGCGGAAGGACACAGACTAACAGAAATGAAATAAATACTATACATCCCCAGGCAACGACCGGTACTCAGCTAGTATAATTTATAAAGTAATTTTTTTTTAAATTCATTTTAACAGTAATATGAAACATAATTTTTAATCCCCAGTCTCCCGCTAGGGGTGCAATGCCGCCGACACTGTTGCCGATCACCCCCAAAAATTGAATATTTTGCAAAATATCGCCCGTTCCGAGTATCTGTACTACCATTCCCTTCACAGTCCCATCTCATCTTTAACAGAACTATGGAGGCTTTACTCCAACAGTACATTTTTTCACAGACTAATTCTTATAGAAAGATGCGTTGAAATTGTAAGACGCAGTGCATAATTATGCTTACATGTCACCGTTCTCCCAAGACAGTGCCTACAAATAAGGGTTATCCTGACGGTGTTTCCTGATGCTAAATCTTATGTATTGTTAAAAGCAGACATCTGCATTTATGTAGCCGCCTGCTCAAAGCAGCCGCTCACGTCGTTTCCCGTGAGGCTGCAAAGCAGTTCTGTCGTTTTTCCCTCCAGGCCCAGTCCAGACCAGTGTCCTTTTCAAATGCTAGTATAATGCCACTGAACTGTGTAACCTCTAAAAAGGGTACTGCTTTAATACGCGTAGATAATTCGATAGTACTGGCAACAGCCTCTTCTGTCGAAATGTAATACTACAAAAAAAAAGATTCCAATATCCAGCTAGCCAACCACGAATAGATAGTTGTCGGTTTGGACTTTTTCCGGAGAAACTATTCGTTTCATAAATTAAATCTCATTTTTCTTGCTGAAGTTTAATTTCAGTTTATTTACATTTCAGACTAGTTTCTCCTTTTACATTAGGGCTATTTTCAGTGATTTTTTCTGGAACAATACAATTTCGTTTTTACGTGTGATGTTGACTCAGTTCACACTTCAGTTTATACGTTAATCAAATACTGAAAATAGTTAGTAATAAGACCTGTCAAAATACGGTCTTAGTTTAGGGGTTGCGCCTGCAGTGCACTTACGATAACTCGACACATATTGTAGTCGAGATTTTGTTTTCAATCTTCGTTTTTCATTAGTTACATAATTTGAAACATTTAAAATGGTCTGTCAAGAACTTCAGATTTGTAGTAAGACAACTTCATCGAATTCGTAAGGAAAAGATTCCACTGGAGGTACCTATAATGTAAAAGCCGAAACGCACCCGAAAGGTGTATTATATTGCATGAAGAAAAAGATGTATGAATCTAAGAAGAGAATACCCATATAAATATAGCACTCCATTAGAGATGGATCTCTTGAGTTTTAGAGTCTGTCTGTAGTTGTAGAGTCTGCTAAAAAACAGCGAGATGCTTGGCGGCCTACAGTCGCGCATTATGGAATGATATTCTCGGTAAAGAAGAGCAGAGTGGTAATACACTGATGGAAGTGATGCTAACATGAGTAATATGTAATATGAAATATTTTCTCTCTTAGGAGTACGTCGTCATCTTCATCTTGAACAATTTCCAGGTCTGCTGAGTTCACAATTCTCTCGGCTCCCTCATTCGTTCACACTTATTTTATACATTCACTACGTTGCAGTTCTCTCCATTCCTCCCTGCTCTATCTTCCATTTCTTTCAGTTATGTATCCGTTATATCTCTTTGCTTGAAACCTCATGTGAGACATCTTCTTCGGTATCCTTTCTCCTTCCTTCTCGTGTGTCCTTACAATTCCGATGCTATTCATTCTGTTCTGCAGTGCAGAGGCTCCTATACTAGTAGGTGTTTCACTGTTTCATTTTTATACCTAACTAATTGTATGACTCCAATTTTATTCATAGTCAACTTCATTTCACCTGCCTCTAATGAGCTTTTATTCCTTTTCTTCCTTTCCAGCGGGACAGAGCAAGGTGAGTGGAACAGGAAATGATATAAATGATAACAGTAGCAAACAGAGGGACTTTCTCAAAATAGGCTCTGAACACTATGGGACTTAACATCTGAAGTCATCAGTCCCCTGGAACTTAGAACTACTTAAACCTAACTAACCTCAGGACATCACACACATCCATGCCCGAGGCAGGATTCGAACCTGCGACCGTAGCGGTCGCGCGGTTCCAGACTTAAGAGCCTAGAACCGCTCGGTCACAACGACCTGCTTTTCTCAAAAGCTTAAGAAAGAAGTGCTACAGAAAGGCAAATTATCTGTACTCTTAGGTGCTACATATCAGCTTTTTGCCGTGGTCGGCAACGCCTATATAAGACAAGTGTGTATCCCAGGTGTTAGATCTGTTACTGCTGCTACAATGGCAGGTGATCAAGATTGAAGTGAGTTCGCGTATGGTGTTATTGTCGACCCATGAGCGGTACGACGCAGCCTCTCCGAGGTGGTGGTGAAGTGAGGATTTTCCCGTACCAACATTTCACCAGTGTACCGTGAATATCAGGAATTCGATAAAACATCAAATTCCCGACATCGCTGTGACCGAAAAAGACCCTACAAGAACGGGACCCACGAGGACTGAAAAGAATCGCTCAACAGAACAGAAATGCAACCCTTCTACAAGTTGCTGCAGATTTCAATGCTGGGCCATCGACAAATGTCAGCGTGCGAACCATTCAACGAGTCGTCATCCATATGAGTTTTCGGAGCTGAAGGTCCACTCGTGTAGCCCTGATGACTGCACGACACAAAGCTTTACGCCTCGCTTGGTCCTGTCAACACCGACAATGGACTGTTGATGACTGGAAACATGTTGCCTGGTCGGACGAGTCTCGTTTCGACTTGTATCGAGCATATGGACTTTTACGGGTATGGAGACAGCGTCATGAATGCATACACTCTGCATGTCAGCAGGGGACTGTTCAAGCTGGTGGAGGCTCTCTGATGGCGTGGGGCGTGTGCAGTTGGAGTGATGTAGGACTCTTGATACGTCTAGATACGACTTCGTCGGGTGAGACATATGCAAGCATCCTGTCGGATCACAAGCGTCCAGTTCGGTCCACTGTGCATTTCGACGGACTTGGGCAATCCTAGCAGGACACTGCGACATCCCACACTTCGAGAATTACTACAGAGTGGTACTCTTATGAGTCTAAACACTTCGGCTGTCCATCACCATCTCCGGACTTGAACATTATTGAGCATATCTGGGATGCATTGCCACGTCCTGTTCAGAAGAGGTGTTCACCCCCTCTTACTCTTACAGATTAATGGGCAGCGTTGCACGATTCATGGTGTCAATTCCGTCCAGCACTATTCCAGACATTACTCGTGTCCGTGCCACGCTGTGTTGCGGCATATCTGTGTTCTCGCGGGAGCCCTACACGGTATTTGATCTGTGTACCAGTTTCTTTGGCTCTTCAATGTATAATATTCACCAATTAATTTAAACATGGAAGGGATTAGTATAATCATTTTAAGAATATTGATTTACGTAAAGGCACTCTAACATCTGAAAGTAAGTTTAGAGTATCTTTAGTACAATAGATATCTGGGGGGATATGCCTCTAATATTGATCCCAGATATATGCGTCCCGTATTCCTTCATGAATGTGATAATATGAAGAAAACCTTTAAATAATTCAAAACAAAGAGGAATCATTAGTAGGCCGTTTTCTGGAAAAGCGAATGGATTCTGCCTATGCCCGACAAAACTCAGGTCCCAAGTGTAACTCAGCATAAATACGTCTGCAATCCTCTAGTAGCTGGAACCAAATGCCTAATCCGCTCGCACGGAGAACCCACGTAACTTTACAAAAATGTGTTGGCGGCAGTAGGTACTCGAGCCGACTCAGATTACAATGTGACTGGACACTCACTGACGCTCTGATTTTCTAGGTTTTTCGGGTATCAAGGATTCCGGTATATTCATCTCGCAGACTACACAAAAGGAAAGAAAATCGGAGACATGCTAAACAACAAAGTGAGAGACAATACACTAGACAAACAAGGTATTAAAGGGACATTTATACTCAATTTACATTGAAACAGGCTACTGCCGTAGATAAGAACCTTTTTTAAGGCAAGTAAACTATTATAATTTTAGTGTTTTGTGTGACTGAGGCAGTGTACGCTTAAAATAGATAACTTTGTTTGCTTGTAAGCAGTTCTGTGGGTTTTTGCATGTGCTGAAAGCACGACGGTGAACATTTAGGCCTGTAGGGATCCTGAAAATTGACAGAAACGGGCGGTAGTGAAGCTGTGGTTGACCTAGACACCCAGCAGTGGACGAAATACAGCCCTGATTTGTGGTACGATTCTCAGCATGAAAGGACGTAATGGTGTAACAGTACAGGATGCAGAGCGGTAAAAGTTTTGGAATGGAGACTACTAAATCAAAATGTTAACTAAGCTGACTCTAGGATGTATTCTCAGTGACGGAATAAGTTAACAGCTCACCCTGGAGGCAAAGGTAGAGGTCGATTGCCGGCCTAGGAGTCTGAACAAAGAAATGAAAGGAGAGTGAAACGGAAGAAGTGTCGGTTCAGGTTCGCGTGGTTGCAGCCTGGTCCTGGTGAGCAGGGGTGAGGGTTAGATCAAGGGAGAGTATCAGCTCTTTCTCAAAGCTGGAAACCAAGAGGGCGAAGCCAGTGCACTCTTCCTTCCAAGAACCTTCAGCAGCCACACACGTGACCTTCTCACGACTCCCGTCGACTAACAGGGTTGTGTGGGTACGCCAGTATAATTAGCAGAGCACTGAAGGCGTCACTTACCAGCGCCTTTTACGGCAACGACCTGCTTTATCGCTGAAAGGCAGGCAAGCTTAACACGTAGCCGCTGGTAAATTAGCACTAGGATGTTACATGAGAGACTCAATGGAAAACGAAGGCTGAAAGAAAATTTCGCGTAAATTACTAAATATTCCTAGACTCGCTGGCCATCGTTTGGTGAGTGGGTTATTACTTACAGTTTTAATACCGAGCGGTTTGTTGCAATTTAAAGTCAGCGAGTTCCTTCAATGTTAATAATGACCCTGAATTTCCAATAGATAAAGCATTGTAATGTAGGAGGGGCTTGCAATAAGTAATGCAACACATTTTTTTTTTACTCAAAGCAGATTGGCTTTATTCAGGTTTCCCGTACACCATATTATTCTCCATTATTCTGGCTATAAAACACTATTTTTCAACGGGATGTCCGTTCAGTGTGACGGCGTCACGCCACGGTACTGGAGGGCCTGTATGCCGCCATGATACCAATCTACTGGTCAATCTCGGGTCCAAGATCTTGCTTCATTAGTAACCTCACCATCATTCCCGTGGAGTGCATCCCTCAAATGCAAGTGGAAAGGTGTGAGATTCGGATTGTAGGGTGGATGAGGACTAACAGTCCGATGAAGTCTGGCGAGTTCCTCTCGGCTGCGCGGTCTTGTATGAGACCTGGAGTTGTCTTGGAGAAGGAGAAGTTCGATTGTTTTTTTTTTTTTTGTGCCGAGAAACAGGCTAAAGTAGTTTCTTCTATTTCTTGATGGTGGCACAATATACGTCAGTACTTATCGTTGCATCATGAGGGAGGACATCAAATAGAGTGACACATAAAAAAATTCCAGAAAACCGTCTCCGTAACGTTACCAGGTGAGGGTGTGGCTTTGAACTTCTTCTTTCGAGGAGCCGTCGTGTGGTGCCACTCCTTGGACTGCTCTTTTGTTTGCGTTTCGAAGTGATGAACCCACGGTTCATCACCTGTGAAGATATTCAACAAATATTGTCACTATCAGCGTCCTAACGTGCAATCAATTCCATACAGTTGGTTCTTCACTGCTATTTGTGATCGGCTGTTAGGCGGAGAGGAACGGAGCATTACCATAAGTAACGCATGAGTTTGTCAGCACTACCAACACAGGAATCCAGTTGTGCAGCGACGTATTTGATCGTGACCTGTCGATCACCTCGGGTGACAGTGTCCCTACTTTCCAACGTCCCAGGAGTCACAACCGTGTACAGCCGGCGAGCGCACGCGAGATCTGATAGGTTTGTGCGAGATTGTTGCGATGAAGACACACGTCTCGTCCAACGACTCACCGTGCTCTTGTTCACTGACAGGTCTCTGTACACATTCTGCGAGAGCCGATCAAAATCCGCGATGCTTTGATGTTCCTCCAAAACTCAATGACAGGTTGGAATGCACCACCGTTCCAGAGGCTATTTTGAAGGCTACTTGTAGCGTTGCCACAGGTTGGAACTTAATGAAACTATAGTGGCAGATGCGGAAATATTCCACGATGTCCCACAAAACTTTCCGCATTCTTCCATCGAAATTTGTCGAGAAAAAAAACCGTTGCATTAGTAACCGAACGTTCTTCGTATCTCGTACTTGCTGCTACGGCAATTCCAGATACGTAATTTAACCCTTAAAGACAATAAACACCAGTAATGTCACAAACAAAAGGATGATACCATTATTAGATTAATAAATAGGCACACATATCTTCCATATTCTAAGGTTCAAATGGCTCTGAGCACTATGGGACTCAACATCTTAGGTCATAAGTCCCCTAGAACTTAGAACTACTTAAACCTAACTAACCTAAGGACATCACACACACCCATGCCCGAGGCAGGATTCGAACCTGCGACCGTAGCAGTCCCGCGGTTCCGGACTGCAGCACCAGAACCGCACGGCCACCGCGGCCGGCATCTTCCATATTCTGTATAACTCTCCTGAGGAGGGAGAATTTCGTGGCCATAGTTAATTATATCCTGTCAAAGCGAACTGAATATTTCGCCTGATTGCAGTACTATTGCGTTTATGCTGTGACTTAGGGATGAGGCTTCGTAACCGTGATCATTTGGTAAAAGTGTAGAGCTGTCACACACCACACGTCTGTACGCCAATGCCATGCTTACCACTACCAATGAATATAAATGGTCACTTTTCCTTTGACGGTAATAAGCCAACGATATCACTTTGCCAAAATTTACTCACAGATTAATATGTATTATCAACATTTTCGACTAAATAAACCAATGGCCACTTTAATTCTTATGATTCACATTTTTGTAAAAATATAATTCAATTTCAGATTTCTTTTGTACATTATAACTCATTTCTTCAGGCACAATTTAATATCAGATTTCAAAGAAAGAACAATTTTTCTCACAAGTGGGAGACACAAGTCAGGATGAGGATCTTACAATTTAACTTTTCTCAGCCTTAATCCACCTTCATAATCTGTCAGGGAGATGACAAGGATGAGAAGCAGTTAAGTTACAAAGCACAAAATGTTCATGGAAGAAACCATCCATGTTAAGAAGACTTCTATATATTGTATATCGTCAAAACTCTGAAGGTGACAACTGTCTCAAAGTAAAGGCTTTTTCATTGGTAGGCGCTTACCAAAAGCTTCGTCCTCAGTAACTAGACGACATCAGATCAGCTATAATAGTAACTATATTAACAACTGTGAGATATTTAGGTGTGTGTAGCGTCAGATAGCAGCTTTGTAAGTCATACCGTCGAAGGTAGCCACATATAATTTTTATTTTTATGTATGCCTGCATACTAGCAAACTGAGCAGCTACTTTCTTGGGAAGTAGCATCTCACGTCTCGTAAACTGACATACACCCAAGAGAGCGGTGTGCTGACCACATGCCCCTCCTTGTCCGCATCCAGTGACGCCTGTGATCTGAGGGTGATAGGGCGGCCGGTCGGTACCATTGGGGCTTCATGGCTCATTCAGGTGGAGTTAAGTTTTCTGCTCACTATCATGGTTTGCTGCAGTAGGAGTTACTTCAGCGACACAGGTGCAGAAATGAGTCGTGTATATAAATGGAAATTAGGGTGAATACCACAGTGTTTTGGTCAGATGCTGTTTATGGTTCAAAATTAATACACTACCGCAGACATCTCCACATTTTCAGGACAGTAATGTGGATTTGTAGAACATCTTCTGAGGCAAATAAGACATGGTTAGTGTGCTTATGTGTATTGGAAATTTGGAAATTATTAGTAAGGTCTTATGGAACCAAACTGTTGATGTGATTGGTCCCTAAGCTTACGCGCTACTTTATTTAACTTAAACTAACTTACGCTAAGGACGACACACCCACCCATACCCCAGGGATGACTCAAACCTCCGACTGGAGGAGCTGTGCGAGCTGTGACGAAGCACCTCAGACACTGCGGCTATGTTTACTGGTTCAAGTTTACAGTTCAGTGTCTTCTCGTCATTCACAGCTCACACCTTGTGCTAGTGATATGGTGTTATTTCGCTAACTCACATTGAATTGGGTGGTCGCCAAAGCTGCTTCTCCAGCAGTATGGCTCAAATCTTGTAGATTTGCCTGGCCATCTGGCAGGCAAAGCCGTAGCATGAGGGTGTGTCCACAGTGTGTCCTACCCAGGAAGATGAAGATGACTTGCAGTTACCCATAATGACGCACCACGATGTTGGAAGCTGTGTATTTGGAGGAACCTAGCCTCAATAACTAGTGGACCCTGGCATCTGGAAGTGCCTACAGCAATGATCAAGAAAAGAGCCACATTATGGCCCTCTCACCAGTCAGTGAAGATTATGTTATCTTGGCAAACAATGTGAGATGTAATGTGGAGAGCAATTTGAAGTGCAATGTGTGGCATCTTGTGATTACTTGGACGTTGCCTTCTGAGGGAGGGGAAATGTTTCATGAAATGTGCTGAAACATCTAACAAACAGATGGGGTATATACACTCTTTGCCACTAATTTCGGCATCGTGTCTCTCCTGCCTTAATTTGCACACCGCCGATTTGCTGAGCTTCATCATTATGCTTGCAAGTTCATCACCATTTCCGTCTCCACTCTCGTTGCGTTCTCCTAAAAAAACGGCTCTGAGCACTATGGGGCCTAACATCTGAGGTCATCAGTCCCCTAGAACTTTGAAATACTTAAACCTAACTAACTTAAGGACATCACACACATCCATGCATGAGGCAGAATTCAAACCTGCGAACGTAACGGTCGCGCGATTCCAGACTGAAGCGCCTAGAACCACTCGGCCACACCGGCCGTCTGCGTTCTCCTCATTGCCGATAAATGTATTATTGATAGCGGGTTTTCGTTGCCTGGTAGCAACGCTCACAACTTTAACTAGAGGATGTATGTACCGAGTGACGCGACCATCTTAGTTCCCGCTACTGCTGGGTACGCGATTCGCTTTTCCGCGTATTACCTGTTCTGCCGCCTACGTCACGTGTGACAGCATTGCGTCAGGTTACAGGCTTCGCGGCGTTCAGTCATCTGACTACGCGGCGCGTTCGTCCCTAATTGGCATCTAATTACATGTCGCTTTTCCGAAGTGTCGGGCGCGAAGTGAAGCTGGGGCGCTGATGTTCAATTTGAAATAGACTTGAGGGTTCACGACGTGGAAGAAGCACCATGTCTCGTAGCCAACATGCTAAGGGGGTCCACGAAACGTTATTCGTTGGAAAAGTCACTGAATCGAAAATGACGCCACGCTGTCTCTTAAGTTGTCTACCTGCGTACGTTTCGCAGTCGTGCATGCATCCGCGAAAACCGTACAGGCTGGTTTTAATGAAACTGCGGGGGTAAAGTCCGGCAGTCACATCGTCTGATATACTATAGAATAAATGGTAATCTTCGTATCACAAGCCGTCTGATATTTTGTAGTGATACAAATATTTTGATTTATAAGCGTGACGTGAGACGTGACAAGCTGGGGCAACGTTATGTGTAGTTGTTAAAACTGTCATCCACATGTACCGTACCGGAAATCGCCTTACGGTGCAATGAGGAGGGTAACTTGTTGTAACACCCCAAGAAACCCGAAAACCCAAATAAGAATGTCATGATAATTTAAAATAGGCAACAGTGTTATCCTGACAGGTATGACAACTTTGACAATAATATAAGACCTTAAAGTTTTGAACACCAGTGTCAATAGTTACTGAGTATGTCATGATACAAAGGTAGAAAGAAAGAAAGGTTATTTTTAATTAGCTATCAAACATCTCAGTAATAACTGCAAGTCAGTACAATGAAAGTTAAGTCCAAAGTAATATGTCGGTCAGAGATAACATCTATTGTGAAAAGAGAGTTGTAAACGCGGCGAAAATGGAATTCAATGCGTCAACAATGCTCGCTATCAAGTCGTGAGAGAGAACCGTTTGTTATAGTACTATAAACGGAACGCTACGAGATTGTTTCTATTCAAAAAACTACTATTGTGTGGCAGAGATGCCCGGACTTTGTTCTCATTTATTCTGACTTGAGAACTTGCTCTGAAGTGATATTCTGATAGTGTACGATGAGTTAATGAACTTTAATTAATGGAGATATTGTTGTTGGACTCAACCTTCATCAAAGTGAACAGTTACAACGAAGAATGGACATAGTATCGAAGACTGCGATACCTAATTAATATTGAGTAGGAAACATTAATATGACCACACGAAGATAATACAAAAACGCCGATTGTAAAAACTGTCGTAATTGTCACGATCACCGAACTGAAAAGAATCATAATTGATCTGATCCATCGGTGTGCGTGTGGTGTGATGATTATAAACTAACTGCTGAGAAAGAACAATAAAAATTGTTCGTCTGTAATGGAAATCTCACGTGTTGGCTCCGTCATTAATTGAACTGTGTGACAGTTATGATCAAAATTAATTAACTGTGAACATTTTAACCGAAAGAGTGACTTGATGAACATTGAGCATTGAAAGGAGTGTTTTGCCGAAATAATATTACGAAGCACGAAAGCGAGATAGCATTATAGATTATCTCTGGATTTGCGTTCTGCTGTAGTGAACAATTTTGCCTAGCAACGTAACAACAACTACTGATACAGAACCGCAAATGAATTTTTCCTCGCTTCATTATTGTGAAACGACGCCTGTGATGAATGATTCACTCAATAGTGCAATAACTAACTAACTTGGTATAGCAAATCATCATAAAACTGAAACAGACAATTAAAATCAGCAGTTAGCATCGGTGAGAAGACTGTGCGGACTTGCAAAGGGACTTTCATACATTACGCGAGGAACAATTTTCTTTACAAATTTTCACGTGCTGTTCCACGTTATCCGACGGGGACAACCATCACTGCGTCGCTTCTCCATTCCACCGGCCGTGCTGTAACAGTAGCGGCTCAACAGCGACAACAAAAGGAGAGAGGGGACGTCACATTGTACAACTATTCGTGATTTCCTGTTCCACTCGAAAACGAAGCGAAGGAAAAACAGCTATCGATAGACCCTCGTACGAGCCATGGTTTCTCATTTCTTCGTGGTCCTTACGCGAAATATACAAGGGGGACTACAAAAAATGGATGATCGAAAACATAACAAATTACCATGCCTAAGACTGTGTAGGAAAACGATTGGCATTCAATACAGCTTCCAGTTGTCTGGGAATGGGTAAATGCAGGCCCTGTAAAGTTTTCAAAGGAATATTATACCATTTTCCTAGCAAAACTGCGGCAAGATCAGGTAACGATGATGAACGTGGATAGAGATCCCGCACCATTCTCTCCAAAGCAGATCATAAAGATACAATAATATTGAGATCTTGCGACCGTAGTGTCAAGGGGAGATGTAACAACCGATGCTCGTGCGCACAAAACGTATCCTGGGCCATGTGACTTGATGGAAAAGGACGGTGTCGTCTTGGAACGCAGCATCACCAGTGGAGAGCAAACATTTTGATCAGCCAAAATGTTCACATAATGCTACGTCGCAGAGTAAGCATGCGGCTCATGGAATACCACGATATGGTAGCCCAAAACATCACTGGACCCTAGCCATGTTCCACTCTCGGCAGGAACAGTCAGCATCGTACGCTTGGGACGGCTTACGCCAGACGTAAACTCGGCCATAAGCTGGAAATGGTGGGAAAAGGATCAACAAACCAAATGACTTTCTTCAAAACTCTATATTACAGGTTTAATGGCTTCAGTAGCATGTACTTCTGTTAAATGAATTTGCGACAGTAATGTCTGGTTTTGGTATTCCAGTTCGCCATGCAATACTCTGATTATGGAGAGCTCCTTTACAATTGTTTTGGTGCTGCTGACATGGTTTGACATTCAATACTGCAGCGACTTCTGCAGCTGTTGTTCTCATATTTATTTTTTGCATTCCTCTTCAGTGAGTGTCTATTACGATCTTTCGGCCCACGCTTTCATCCTGTTTCTTAGCTAGCAGGTGAATCATTTCTGCCTTCACAGCATGCGTTACAAATCTTTGACAGGTTCTCTCTTCAGACAACAAAAACTTCTGTTACTTGGTTACGGAAGCACCATCCATTCGAGCACCAACAATTTGCTCACGTTCGAATTCACGTAGCTCCGATATAATGCATTCAGCACTGCTCTGACTGCGACTGGGTGGTATGTCGTGTTGTCCTTACGGTCATATCGTCATAACTGACATTACACTATCCAGACACTTCACACTTCGCTAGCTTCTGCATTTATGTTGAGGCATGCATCTTTAGCAGTTTTTCCATATTTTTATCCATCCCCTGTACCTTTTTCGGGCGTGGAATAGTCGAGTAGTCAGCCCCAAGTGCCGCTTCTCTAAATTTTGTCAATGGTATTCGCGAAAGGAACGTCTTCCTTCCTCCAAGGTTTGCAATTTGGTTTCACAAAGCATCTCTATAATAACACCTTGTTTAACCAATCTAACGGTAACAAATCTAGCAGCACGACTCTGCTGTGCTTCTATGTTTTCCTTTCATCCTATCTGGTGGAGAACCTAAACACTCGAGCAACTCTTAAATAAGTGGTCTTCTTCCCTGTATTTCTCCCATTAAATCCACATTATGTGCTCGATCGCCTTCTAACCTCCTTGTAACGTTACGCCCAGACATTTAATCGACATGACCGTGTCAAGAAGCCCATCATCACGGGATTGTTTTTCTTCATCATTAACTTATACTTTTCTCCTTTGAGAGCAATCTGTTATTCATCGCAACAAATCGACGACAACACCTTCCAGTACACTATAGCGTTAGCAGCAAACAGCCGCAGATAGCTGCTCCCCTTGTCTCTCGGATCGTTTATGTATAAGGAGAACGAGAATGTTCCTATCTCGCTCCCCTGAGGCACTTCTGATAATACCCTTCTCTCTAATGAACACTCGCCGTCCAGGACAAGGTACTGGGTTCTGTTACTTACGAAGTCTTCGATCCACTCACATATCCTGAAATCTATGCTCGGAGCATCGTTAACAGTTGGGTGCTTTGTTGATCATTACTATTGTCTAATTTTTTATCGCTCTCTTCTTCCGTTTTAGGAAACCAAACGAGTAACACGTTTGGTGGGAATTGAATTTCCGCAAGTAGTGGTCTGACAGGCTAACATCAATGCTGATTAACTCGGACTTTTTTAACAATTGCTTCTCAGAACAACCGACCCTGCAAGAACCTTTCAAGTTTTCCGGACCGTGTCCCGCCACGTTGTATACAGGCGTTTCCTTTACGTTCTTCCAGTAACTTGGAACCTCGCAATAAATGCAAGGCAATTAAGGGGCGAATTTTGAAGATAACTGTCTGTAAAAAAAATGGGATTCCATCCTGACCTAGCGATTTATTTATTTACAATTCGTTTTGTTCCTTCTCGCCGCCAGGAACGCCATACGAAAGTCTGTGGGACGGTCAAATGATGTTATGTCTGTACAATAGCCGCTTCTTGGGACAATAAAGGAGAGCAAACAGTTAAGTTCCAACACGTCACAGGAGACAGGCTTTGTCAGTCTCAAAGTGGCTTGTTAGTCTGACTTCTTGCTGACTAGCAAACGCAACAGAGACAAATACTTGTGTTGTACCTGTGGCAGTAGCTTTCTTACGGCATGAATTTGAGATGGGAACCTGAGAGTTGTCAATACAACAGTCTCTGAAGCCAAACGCTGAAGGAACGTCAACGGTTTTGCATGGGGGCTTTATTAAATATTAATGAAAATATTTTTTTTTTTTTTGTAGCTGTATGGCCGATTACGCAAGTCTCGTAAACGGCTGGCCCTGACTAGTTTTAGTACGCAATTTGACTGCATAGAATAACAACAAACAATGAAACAAAATTTTCGTTAACACAGTTAATTAATTAAGTCCCCAGCAACTATAAAACCTACGAAACAACAAACACAAGTGTAGCTGTTCTGTATATGGTAGTATGACTCAATGCACATCTGGCACGGTTCTTCTTCAACAAGACAAGAATTTTTAAATACCAATTATACTGACGTGATAAAAGAAAATTAGAAATACTATAATTGCGCAAGAAAACCAGAATTACACTCTAATACAAGAACACACGCCAGATGCTTTGTTGACTGAACCTGTAATGACACATTATTTAGGACACACAAATAAATAAACAACATAATATTTATTACCTTCATATATATTGACGAAAAGCACTCAGATCATTACAATATCTCCATTGGAATAACATCTGCTATCTCTCCCATCAAACCACTGCATAAAACATGGAACAACACTCTCCACTACCACATCTCACTCTGACTTCACGACAAGCAGTGTCCACCACAACTTCTCGGCGAGAACTGCCTGCCGCTACGTCTCAATAAGCACTGCCAGTGGAGGCGGCGGAACAAAACTGTCTGGCGCGATATCTGGCGCTGTGGCTCAGTGTAGCCACCTTTCATATGCCCTTCCTCCACAGGCCAGAATTTGATGGTATTTTTGCCAGCATTGGTGGTGAAAATACCACCAAATTCGTCAAAAAAATACAGACAAAAATAAAAGATAATATTAATACATAAATATCATATAACTAGATAAAATTTTGGCTTTTCACTGACCTTACAATAGCCTAATATATAAAATACAGTAAGGAATACAAATTCTTTCATACATATGACTTTACATAATAGTTTACACAAATACCATGTGGTTAAACAATTCAATCGATAGCGTCAGCAATGACGAATATGTACAGGTTAGAGTCTCATAACTTTTCACAAACAGTAATACACAAAAAATCAGTTTATACAAATATTCACATAAAATGCTTTCACAACAAGTGGTTGACAGTTCCAGCAGTAGCACCCAGCAATGTTGAGTAGGTGCAGACACCATCAGGTGACATCATTTCAGTAGAAGCAGTCCATCAGTGGCACCCAGCATTGTGGAACAGGTGCAGACTCCAACAGGTGACATCATTTCAGTAGAAGCAGTCCATCAGTGGCACCCAGCATTGTGGAACAGGTGCAGACAGCAAGAAGTAACATCATTTCAGTAGAAGCAGTTCCATCTGTGGCACCCAGCAATGTTGAGTAGGTGCAGACTCCAACAGGTGACATCATTTCAGTAGAAGCAGTCCATCAGTGGCACCCAGCAATGTTGAGTAGGTGCAGACACCAACAGGTGACATCATTTCAGTAGAAGCAGTCCATCAGTGGCACCCAGCAATGTTGAGTAGGTGCAGACACCATCAGGTGACATCAATTCAGTAGAAGCAGTTCATCAGTGGCACCCAGCAATGTCGAGTAGGTGCAGACACCATCAGGTGACATCATTTCAGTAGAAGCAGTCCATCAGTGGCACCCAGCAATGTCGAGTATGTGCAGACACCATCAGGTGACATCATTTCAGTAGAAGCAGTCCATCAGTGGCACCCAGCATTGTGGAACAGGTGCAGACTCCAACAGGTGACATCATTTCAGTAGAAGCAGTCCATCAGTGGCACCCAGCAATGTCGAGTAGGTGCAGACACCATCAGGTGACATCATTTCAGTAGAAGCAGTCCATCAGTGGCACCCAGCATTGTGGAGTAGGTGCAGACACCAACAAATGACATCATCTCAGTGGAAGCAGTCCATCAGTGGCACCCAGCAATGTTGAGTAGGTGCAGACAGCAGTCCATAATATTCACTATCACTGATCACACTGTTCATCAGCAGAAATTAAACAAGTCCTAGTGGCACCAATCATGTAGAAAAAGTACAAGTAACAGTCCATAATATTCACTATCACTGATCACACTGTTCATCAGCAGAAATTAAACATGTCCTAGTGGCACCAATCATGTAGAAAAAGTACATGTAACAGTCCATAATATTTACTATCACTGATCACACAGTTCATCAGCAGAAATTAAACATTTCTAAGTGTCACACATCATGTTGAAAAGGGCAGGTAACAGTTCATAATATTCACCATCACTACTCAGACAGTTCAAGCATGAACAATAGTTTGAATACACACACAAATGCTTTTACAATGCTCTTACACTAAACATACAAATTCTAATAAACACACAAATGATATCAGATAATTGTCATATTACTATTACAAATACACAAACATCAGTAAACCTATAATATTTATGGGTGTCAGTGCAAGCCACTACAAACAAATAAAATAATATTTAGGAGATAGGTGGGTAGGATTAGGAAAGGAAAACACACAAAACACACTCACTCATCTTTCATCCACATTAAGTACTACTGTGTAATTGAATAGTGTTAACTGTGTAATTGCAATTCTGTCAAAATTTGATGTTCATCATGTGTATCAAGTAGTTGTGGCAGCAATGTATAACAGTCAATAATAGTTAAGTCAACGTCATAGTCATCATGTCAAGACCAATGTTTGCCAAGCCAGATCAAAATGTACGGTTGCTGAACAACTGTCAGTGTGCCAAGCTATGCAGCTTCCTCTCTCCAAAAAACAGTACATACTGCTTAGTGATTTAACAAAGTGTGTGTAGACAATCTTCCTTCCATTTTAGTGTTCTAGTCTGCTATCTTCAGCCTCCTTGTTCCATATAGACCAACAAAAAAAAAATATGCACCTCACTTATTTTACCTCTTATACACCAAAACTCCAATCAACTTCATATAATCTCAATACCTCAATAATACCTCTTCAATACGTCGATCCATATAAACCTTATTGCCAGTATCATTTCACTTCCATAACAAGCCTGTCCTCTAGTCAGTCTCCTCGAACAAGTACAGATAAAATCCTAATGCAAACCTCCTCATCCCATACAATCCGAAGACACACTGTCAACACACAACCTCTGTGTAATCCATCTGACCAAAATCTTCTACTCATTATGAATTATAAACAAAGAATGCATACATGGCCTCTAACAGACTTAGTTCGAATAACTCTCAGTAATTAAGTACGATTACGGAGTGTGAATGATCATAATATTTCACAGTGTGTACACCACTTCAAGAATTATGGCAAACGGAAGCAAACATGTGGGGTATTTCTTGTGTCAAGTGTCACTTCCTATTTCAATTGCTCACGAAAAATGCAATGTAATAACTGTGTTGGTATGTCATGTCGTTAGCTTCGTTCCTATTAGCACAAATTTATACAGATTCCATAAAACCTCAGCTCATGTGACTTCTATGAAGTTTCTTGTACTAATGTCGTTCGTCGAATTATAGCAGTTCATTTTCTCATCTTAAAAATGTAAGGCACTGAGCGTAAGCAAAACAAGCAGTAGCGAGTAGATATACCAGTAGTGAACAGAATGTCAACAAGTGGATGCAGCACAATTCTTACAACGAGGCTCTGCCAAGCGAACAATCTGTAACTAATACCATAGTGTAACCTAAACTCTATGTTCATTCACAGTATATCAGCATTTCTATATACCAAATTAAAGAGTAGTTGTGACGACAAACAGAGATGTATAAATATGCAATCCATACGCATAGCAGCAAACATATATCTTACGTAATAAACAGGTCATTAGCATCATATCATCATAGGCAAATAAATGTTCATATGTAATCTTAATAAGTAAACATGAAGGCGCAAGCAGATAAATCACAAAGTATAACTTACATACATATCAGCACAATTAATCAGGTGACAACTATAATTTAAATAAATAAGCACAGCAGGCACATAATTAAAAATATGACATCAGTGAAAAAGCAGTGCAATCAAGCAATGCATAATATACACAAGTTACAACCCAGTTCATTAATAATCATTGTCAAAATCAGTTAACGTACGCAAGCACGTCGCTTCACAAGTAAATTCATAGAACATGAAGTTAGTACAAAGTATGAATCACGTAATCACGAGCAGTAAATTACGTCTACAGTACGTACCTAAGTGGAAATATGTTACCTGAAAAATAAACTCAATTAATAGTTACCTTTTTTAGTTTATTAGTTTCTTCTTGGAAATTACATTCTTCCTGAAAATTTCTCGATAGCAAGTCGTCTTAACGTCGGACACGCACAGAATTTACCTGAAGTTCTTAAATATTTTATACAACCGTATCCTGAAAAATACTGAATGTTAATAACAGAATTCATCAAGTCACTATAGCTTTATACTGAATTTAGTCGGAGAAATTAGGCTGTGTATTTGTTTATGGCTGTCAGTGCATTCGCACCGAGCGCTCGATCAGCTGTAGGCGCGTGACATAGAAAGCAATTGTTTGCGGTCAACGACTGCCTTGTGCGGCGCGCAGACTTCACTGCTGCTTTGAGTATGTGCCGCCACCAAAACACAGCGCGGTATCCTTTGTACTCTCCGCATGTTTACATCTAATTGTTAGTTTCTCACAAGTATGTCATTCCACAAAAATTTTAACGTTTGATATATGATGTATTCCTGTAGAGCGTCGAGATGTAAGAGTTTCTACTTCAACAGTGTTATCATGAATAATTTTGCGAATTCTATATGGACCGTTATAAAGCAGAAAAAATTTGCGACACAAGCCTTTTCCTTTGTGAGACAATCGATGAGACTTAATTAACACTTTTTGACCAACTGACAAGATTTTTAAACGACCAGGACGCTTAGCTGATTTCTCTCTTCTAGCAGCCGCAGATGCAATATTTTGTAGAGCCAGGTTGACAACTTCAGAATGCCGCAGTTTCCGTGAAGGCGGAAAAGGAACGATTTCAGAAATGCGATTTGTCGGTGCTTTGTTTTTTAATATCAGTATAGGCGGTAAAGAAGTTGAGTCATTAAGAAGTTCATTCAGAATGTTTTGAAAAATATGAAGATACTGATCCCACGTTCTGTGATTCTGATGACAATAAAGACGACACAATTTATTGATTTCCTTCATCCATCTCTCTGAAGCGTTAGATTGAGGGTGAAAAAGTGAAATGAAGGTTGGTTTAATTTTACGACGCCGTAGAGTACGAAGCCAAATTTTAGAACGAAACTGTGATCCATTATCTGATATAACCTTATCAACATGACCCACTTCTTTAAGAAAATGTTTGATGAAAGCGTTAGATACTGAACGAGCTGTTGCTTTGTGTAACGGTGTAAAACACACATATTTTGATGTCAATTCCACTGCTACGAAAATGTACGCAAAACCATTAGTAGAACGTACCACTGGACCGAACAAATCAACTGCAGCCATGTCCTTTAATTTTGCTGGAATGATAGGAAACAACGGTGCTCTATGAGAAATTGTTGGCGGCTTAGCCTTTTGACATAATTTGCATTTGGCATGAACAGATAGAATACGTTTTTCCATATTACTGAAGTAGCAATTTTCTCGCAATTTATGAAAGCATTTTCTGGGACCAAAGTGTGCATAACTGAAATGCGTATACCAAATCAGCTTATTAACCCACTCATCAGGAATACAAACTAACCAAACATAGTTGTCGACCGATTTTCGTTTAAAAAGAATGTCGTTGCGAACTAAATAATGTTATCTAATCGCTACGCTTTCCTTTCTCCTCCACTTCTCCTTAATGTCCTTCCAGATTGGATCCTTATTTTGCTCCTTAGCGATGTCCTGGAGCGAAGACGAAATAAAGTTCTCAAACGCAACACCTTGAATATACATCAAACAATAATTGTTTTCTATGCAGTCCTCTTCAGCACTTTGTTTCAAACCCACAGGTGCACGTGATATAGCATCAGCAACAATATTTGAAGAACCCTGTATGTAAACAATACTAAAATCAAATTCCTGTAGGTACAACGCCCATCGTGACAATCTGCCATGAGTTAATTTTGTCGACATAAGAAACTCCAGAGCTCGGTGATCGGTGTAAACCTTAGTATGTCTGCCAAACAAAAATGTGCGAAATTTTGTAAAAGCCCAAACAACAGCCAAAGCTTCAAGTTCCGTAATCGAATAATTCTTTTCTGATTTAGAGAGAACACGACTTCCAAATGCAATAGTCTTTTGTACTACAACGCCGTTTTCTTCTATCTCTTGAAATAAATGTGCACCTAGACCTTTGTATGATGAGTCCGTTGCCAAACAAAAATCTTTAGATAAATCCGGATGTGAAAGAAGTGGAGCAGCAACTAAAGCATCACGAAGTTGTTCAAATTCTGACTGAGCTTCCTCATCCCAACACCAATTATATTTCTTTCCAGATAGTTCACATAAACGAGGTGTGGCCAAATCGTCCAATCTAACAAAGCGTCTAAGAAAATTACAGACATCAAGGAAACTACGAACATCACGTTTTGTAGTAGGAACAGCATAATTACGAATAACGTCTAATTTTTCTGGATCAGGAAGAATACCTTCTGTAGAAATAATGTGACCGAGAAATTTCACCTGAGAACGACCAAATTCAGATTTTTCCAAGTTTACTGTAATGCCAACTCTTGCAAAGATACGTAACAATGAATCCAAAATTTTGTTGTGCTCACTCCAAGAATATTGTCACGAAGATAAACAGGTAAAATTTCATTTAAGCTACGAATGAATGCTGCTGAAGATACAGTAAATCCAAACGGTAATTTCCGAAGTCACTTTTGGGTAAAATAGTCATATCCAGTTATTTTTTAGCGTCTCTCTAGATAGATTGATAGTCGAAGAGTTGTTTTGATAGATGCAAAGAATAGTAAAAGAGTAGGTAGCAGTGCAGAAAACTAAAAGAGAAATAGCACCACTACAGCTCGGGGCCCTATGCTCGCTACGGCACATATTCACTTAAGAGTAGTGAATCCCCTGAGGACTTTAATAGCCGCACATAAATTCTAGTTTGTGACTTAATGGCAAATTTAGCGGAAGTGCGTACGTAAATTGATCTAATCATGAACATGAATGTATGTCATTCTTAGAATTGCGGAAGATCTTAAATTTCCGAACAGTCAAAAAGTGTTTATAGTCAAAGTTTTCGCCTCGTGGCGACAAAGACCTACCGCGTCTGTCCCAGTCCGAATGTCGATTATTGTAAAGTTCGCGCGCCTGGCGCTCTCTTGTTGCATCCCGTAAATGAAACAAATTATTTTCTTCAAAGCCCTCTGCTATCTGTGATTCTAGATTTCTTCTGCTGTCTTTTCCTACGATTTCGCCTTCAATTTGTTTGACTTGCTTTCGTAATGCCTCAACTTCCCTTTTAACGCGTTCATTAAATTTTCCCTGGTTTTCAACATGTTTATTTATGTTCTGGTATTCTTCGGTTTCCGCAAATGGCAATGGTGTTGTATCATCTGAATCTCTGTCCCCATTTAGACTAAGATTTGTCAATTTGTCTGAAATCTCCTCAACTCTTTCCGATAAATCACCTATTTGTTCTTTCTGTTTATTTACGTCTTCCGTAAGTGTCGCGACTCGCGTTTCAGTATTACCACATTTAGTAGTTAACTGTTCATACTGTTGTGTTAGATTATTTATTCTGTCATTTGGTACGGATTCCTCGATTCTCTCAAATATTTCTTCCTTATCTTTTGCACGTTGTAAATTTAACTCTGAAAATTTCTGTACTATCACGCGATCTCTTTCTTCCTGTTCTCTATCCTGTTCCTTTTGTCTGATTTCTACTGCAATTAATCTATTATTGTGAGCATTCAAAATTGGTTGTACTTCTTCTCTGATTTCTTTCTTTAATTCATCTTTCATATTTTTGAAAATGTCCCTATTCGTGAGTCTAACCGTGTTTCCAAAGTTCCCATCTCTGTTTTTAATTCAGATCCAAACCGTGTTTCCATTGTTCCCATTTGTGATCCCAGTGAGTCTAACCGTGGTTCCATTGTTCCCTTTTGTGAGTCTAATTGAGATCCCAAATTTAATATTGCACTCATCAATTGCTCCATGTTTACTGTTTCAAAATTCTTTTCGCCCCTAACATTTCCCGCAAAACCAGCTTCCTTCGTCATAGCTGTAAAGCTATCTGTGTTCGATACTATTTCAGAATCTTCTATCGTTAATCTCGTATTCTGTGAATTTTCTGATTGAGAAAAATTTTGAAATGGTTCCGGACTATCTTCCCGACTTATTATATTGTTTTCCACTTCATTATCCATCACACTGTTCTCCTGTGTTGGCGAGTTCGCCATGTTAACAATTTCGTCATTCTCACTATTCATCATTTTTGCCTTTTTCATTGATCGCGTAATCATTTACAAAATATACAAAACTCGTCACTATATGAAAATTGCACACAATGACACTTTATCTCCAACAATACCATTCACACGAAATGTTTCCTTCAAACACGATTAACTAACAATTGAAATAATTGCACTAAATTGTCAAACGCATATACACGACAACAAATCAAATTCTGAGAAAAAAATACCATTAGAAGAATGACAGTTACCAAATCTACACATGCAATATAGACTACAATTACTAAACTACAAATTACTACAACAATACTACTGTCTACTATTTTTACAATCAGAAGAATTCCAAGGGACGATCCTGGCAGGGTCGCCACGTGCATGGGGGCTTTATTAAATATTAATGAAAATATTTTTTTTTGTAGCTGTATGTCCGATTACGCAAGTCTCGTAAACGGCTGGCCCTGACTAGTTTTAGTACGCAATCTGACTGCATAGAATAACAACAAACAATGAAACAAAATTTTCGTTAACACAGTTAATTAATTAAGTCCCCAGCAACTATAAAACCTATGAAACAAAAAACACAAGTGTAGCTGTTCTGTATGTGGTAGTATGACTCAACGCACATCTGGCACGGTTCTTCTTCAACAAGACAAGAATTTTTAAATACCAATTATACTGACATGATAAAAGAAAATTAGAAATACTATAATTGCGCAAGAAAACCAGAATTACACTCTAATACAAGAACACACGCCAGATGCTTTGTTGACTGAACCTGTAATGACACATTATTCAGGACACACAAATAAATAAACAACATAATATTTATTACCTTCATATATATTGACGAAAAGCACTCAGATCATTACAATATCTCCATTGGGATAACATCTGCTATCTCTCCCATCAAACCACTGCATAAAACATGGAACAACACTCTCCACTACCACATCTCACTCTGACTTCACGACAAGCAGTGTCCACCACAACTTCTCGGCGAGAACTGCCTGCCACTACGTCTCAATAAGCACTGCCAGTGGAGGCGGCGGAACAAAACTCTCTGGCGCGATATCTGGCGCTGTGGCTCAGTGTAGCCACCTTTCAGTTTTCATGGTGGAACATTAGCTTACTTGCAGACGGACAGTGTTAGAGCCGAATTCGTGTGCCATGGAAGTCACTGCCGCGGCAGCAAATTACATTACAGTACACAGAAAGACTCACCGTACGTTCAAATCTATGGCCTAATTATTCCTCTGTTTCCCATCGGACTCATCGGGCTTCTGTGCTCTGAAAAACATTAATGAAGTGTGCAGTTTTATCAGGAGTCCTGTGTTTATGCTTGTAAGTTGTGTTGCTACACTCACTCAGCTTGCAGCTCTGGAAGATCCACAGACAAACTACTGCTTTCGAACCCGCAAGTAGGAATGAACCGATGCCCATTGATCTATACCATCTGTATCTGGTTTACTGTGAGCGGTTAATCCTTCAGAGAAATCGTTAGGTAGCAGTAATGTGCCAACTATATGTCATTAAATCACTACAACCCGCCTACCTAGTGCAGTCCGTCGAAGTATTATGTTGGTGCACAAGTTCATATCGTTTTTGCTTTGCGTTTAGGTATTCCGCTTGCTATGGGTTTATTTAACGATTGCCATTTTTATCTGTAGTTCACTGTTGCTATCTGAGTTTACATATTGCGATTTTGTCGTTTAGTGATGGTGACTGGAGCTGCGGGTGCTAAAATGTATGTGAATTCCTAAGGGACCAAACTACTGAGGTCATCGGTCGTAGAATTACACATTACTTAAACTAGCTTTTAACTTATGCTAAGAACAACACACACCCATACCCGAGGGAGGACTCGAACCTCCGGTGGGAGGGGCCGCACAATCCGTGACATGGTGCCTTAGACTGCGCAACACTCCGCGAGGAGATATGTTCTTCAGTTGAATAGAAGAATGAAAGCAATGGAGGCAGCCACAAACATTTGCAATGTTAGTGATAATCCTAGTGCACACAGAATGGCAAGGAAATGGTTTACTCGTTTTAAGAAGGATCGTGACTGTCCACATTCGGGAAGGCCTTCGGGAATTGATGAAGAGCGTTTAAAACCATTAATGCACAATGATCCATGTCAGTGCACTCGAGAACTGGCAGATGTGATGAACTGTGATCGTCCCCGATTGTGCAAAATTTTCATAATTCCGGTGTACGGTTACAGCATGTTCTAAACCAAATCACGAAATTCAGCGGGTGGCCATATGTACATCTATTCTTGCTCGTCATCAGTTGGCTTGTGAGTAACACCAGCCATTCCAAATGTGTATCGTTATTAGTGACGATAAGTTGTCTTTATGCTAACATAAGGAAAACAAAGAAATGGTTGAGCCAAAACAAAGCAGTAACTCGCCATAGAAAGACCTGCGCGTATCCACAAAAGGTAGTGTCATGCATCTAGAGCCGCGCGGGTAGCCGAGCGATTATTGGCGTCTTGCCACGGTTCGCGCGGCAATCCCGTCGGAGGTTAGAGTCCTCCCTCGGGCGTGGGTGTGTGTGTGTTGCCGTTAGCGTACGTTGGTCTAAGTTATATTAAGTAGTGTGTAAGCCTAGGGAGCGATACCCTCATCAGTTTGGTCCCATAGGGAATTACCACAAATATGTATCTAGCAGGGAGCCAAAGTTAGGCGCATTATGGGGCCCCTTAGGGACATCGCTGCCAAGAAGGGAAAGAAAACCAATGTGCACTCCGTGTGCATACCGGGCGGAGTCATTCCAGATGTGGTACGCCCCCCCCCCCCCCCCCCCCCCGGATAGGACCTATTCTGGATCTCTGATACAGAGCCGAGAGGAGAGTCTGAATCTGAGGTTCTCAACTTGCACCAAAGGGTGTTTGGGTGTTCCGCTGAATAGGTCAGTTGTCCACAGTTGTCCACTACACGCAAGAGGCGGCTACACTGGTAACAGGGGCTGGCGGCGTGGACTGGTTTTTTTTTTTTTTTTTTTTTTTTTTTTTTTTTTTTTTTTAGGGCTCGGGAAACAAGGAGAAAGGCTTCAGTCACTATAGGCACTCAAAGCTCGCTAGAGCCCGAGATAAGCTCAGCCGAAATTTTTGCGAAGAACCTAACGATGTTCCGAAAGGGTAGGCTAAACACCGTTGGCGGCGGGCGTGATTGATGCTGTCAGAAGTAGTTTAGCTTGACGCGAAATTGTAGTGGATAGTTCCTGTGAGTTAGTATGGACAGAGGTCATTGTTGGCAACCGGAGTAAAATAATAATATGATCCTTTTGCCGACCTCCCAATTCAGATAATACAGTTGCTGAAAGGTTCAAAGAAAACTTGAGTTTGATTTCAAACACGTACCTGAGTCATATGTTTATAGTTGGTGACCTTAATTTATCCTCGATGTTGTTGTTGTTGTGGTCTTCAGTCCTGAGACTGGTTTGATGCAGCTCTCCATGCTACCCTATCCTGTGCAAGTTTCTTCATCTCCCAGTACCTACTGCTACCTACATCCTTCTGAATCTGCTTAGTGTATTCATCTCTTGGTCTCCCTCTACGATTTTTACCCTCCACACTGAACTCCAATGTTAAATTTGTGATCCCTCGATGCCTGAGAACATGTCCTACCAAGCGGTCCCTTCTTCTAGTCAAGTTGTGCCACAATCTCCTCTTCTCCCCAATTCTATTCAATACCTCCTCATTAGTTATGTGATCTACCCTCGATATGTTGGCGAAAATACAGGTTTAATTCCGGAGGTACGCTTAAAACATCATCCTAAATTGTGCTAAACGCATTTTCTGACAATTTTTTCGAGCAGTTAGCTCATGAGCCCACGCGAATAGTAAACGGTTGAGAAAACGCACTTGACCTCTTAGCAACAAATAATCCTGAGCTAATAATGAACATCAAAACAGATACAGTTATTAGTGAACTCAGGGTTGTCGTAGCGAGACTGAATATTGTAACCCCCAAATCATCCAAAAACAAACGAAAAATATAACTATTAAAAAAAAAAACAGATAAAAATTCACATTACGCCTTCCTGAGAGACAGTCTTCACTCCTTCCAAATTAATAATATAAGTGTAAACCAGATATAGCTTGAATTCAAAGAAATAGTATAGGCAGCAATTGCGATATTGATACAAAATAAATTAACAAACGACAGAGCAGTTCCACCTTGATACACTAAACGGGTCAGAACACTACTGCAGAAACAACGAAACAAACATGCCAAATTTAAACAGACCCAAAATCCCCAAGATTGGCGATGTTTTACAGAAGCTCGAAATTTAGCGCGGACTTCAATGTGAGATGATTATAACAATTTCCACAACGAAACTTTGTCTCAAAACCGGGCAGAAAATCGAAAGAGATTCTGGTCATGTGTGAAGTATGTTAGCGGCAAGAAACATTCAATGCCTTCTCTGCACGATAGCAATAGAGGTACTGCCGAAGACAGTGCTGCCAAAGCAGGGTTACTGAACTCAGTCTTCCGAAATGCCTTCACAAAAGAAGACCAAGTAAATACTCCAGAATTCGAATCGAGAACAGCTGCCAACATGAGTAACGTAGAAGTAAATATCCTCGGAGTAGTGAAGCAACTTAAATCACTTAATAAAAGAGAGTCTTCTGGTCCAGACTGTATGCCAATTAGGTTCCTTTTAGAGTATGCTGATGCATTAGCTACGTACTTAACAATCACATACAACCGTTCGCTCGACGAAAGATCCGTACCCATTGACTGGAAAATTGCACAGGTCACACCAATATTCAAGAAAGGTAGTTAGAGGAATCCACTTAATTACAGGCCTATATCATTAACGTCGATATGCAACAGGATTTTGAACATAATATTGTGTTCAAACGTTATGAACTACCTCGAAGAAAACGGTATATTGACAAACAGTCAACATGTGTTTAGAAAACATCGTTCTTGCGAAACACAAGTAGCTCTTTATTCGCATGAAGTGTTGAGTGCTATTGTCAAGGAATTTCATATCGATTCCGTATTTCTTGATTTCCGGAAGGCTTTTGACACTGTACATACAAGCGGCTTGTAGTGGAACTACGTGCTTGTGAAATATCGTCTCAGTTATATGACTGGATTTGTGATTTCCTGTCAGAGGCCACAGTTCGAAGTAACTGACGGAGAGGCATCGAATAAAACAGAAGTGATTTCTGGCGTTTCTCAAGTTAGTGTTATAGGCACTTTGCTGAGCCTTGTCGATATAAACTATTTGGGAGACAATCTGAGCAGCCGTCTTAGGTTGTTTGCAAATGACGCTATCGTTTGTTGACTCATAAACTCATCAGAAGATCAAAACATATTGCAAAACGATTTAAAAAAGATATCTCCATAGTGGGAAAATTGGCACTTGACCCTAAATAAAGAAAAATGTGAGGTCATCCACGTGAGAGCTAAAAGGAATTCTTTAAAGTTCGGTTACACGATAAATCAGTCCAACCTAAAGGCCGTAAATTCAACTAAATACCTAGGAATTACAATTACGAAGAACTTAAACTGCAAGGAACTCATAGAAAATGTTGTGGGGAAGGCTAAACAAAGACTCCGTTTTACTGCCAGGACGCGTAGAAAATGTAACAGATCTACTAAGGAGACTGCCTATATTACGTTTGTCCGTCCTCTTTTAGAATACTGCTGCGCGGTGTGGGATTCATACCGGATAGGACTGACAGTGTACATCGAAAAAGTTCAAAGAAGCATAGTACGTTTTGTATTATCGAGAAATATGGGAGAGTGTGTCATGGAAATGATACAGGTTTTGGACTGGACATCATTAAAAGAAAGGCGTTTTCCGTTGCAACGCAATCTTCTCACGAAATTCCAATCACCAACTTTCTACTCCGAAAGCGGAAATATTTGGTTGACACCGACCTACATAGGGAGCAACGATCACCACGATAAAATAAGCGAAATAAGACATAGGTGTTCGTTGTTTCCGCGCGCTGTACGAGACTGGAATAATAGAGAATTGTGAAGGTTGTTCGATGAACCCTCTGACAGGCACTTAAATGTGATTTGCAGAGTATCGACGTAGATGTAGATGTAGATGTAGATGAGAGACGGAGAGGTACACTACGAATTGCTTCGCCGAAGTGTGACCAGTCAACAACTGAGACGTCATGGAGACACTGCCCACAGTCAAGACCAGGAAGACTGCGTGAAGTGATATTACTCAGCGGTAACGCGCGCCCACGTCCTGGTAGTCAAACAAAATCGCTGTATGGGAGCTGGTTGCAAAGTCTTTCAGCACCCACCTTATTCACCTTATCTTGAACGATCAGATTTTCATCTTACCCTCTCTTTGTCGAACAACCTTCAAGGACTTTCTTTCCGGATGAAAATGCACTCCGACCATGACTCGACGAGCTCTTCGCCTCGAAACCACGTGATTTCTACAACAGCGGAATCGAAAAGTTGGAGTTGAGAGATTGTTGTAAATAGTGAAGGGCAATGTATTGTTAATGACTTAAGTATCAGTTATGTTTACTTGTTGTGTTTCTTAAACCTAAGGAGAAACGCTATGAGCTTATGCACCAGTCCAGTCATACGGGGGTAATGGGCAGTTAATTACCCACACAAAGGGACTAACAGGAGATCGTACACAATTTCCTACTATTTGTTCAAAATGTGTGTGAAATCTTATGGGACTTAACTGCTAATGTCATCAGTCCCTAAGCCTACACACTACTTAATCTAAATTATCCTAAGGACAAACACACACACCCATGCCCGAGGGATGACTCGAACCTCCACCGGGACCAGCCGCACAGTTCACGACTGTGGCGCCTACTATTTGGCCTGAGCATAAATTGTACCATCAAATTACACTACTGGCCACTAAATTGCTACACCATGAAGATGACGTGCTACAGACGCGAAATTTAAACGACAGGAAGAAGATGCTGTGACATGCAAATGATTACCTTTTCAGAGCATTCACACATGGTTGGCATCGGTGGCGACACCTACAAAGTTACCAACCGATTTCTCATACACAAACAGCAGTTGACTGGCGTTGCCTGATGAAAAGTTGTTGTGATGCCTCGGTAAGGAGGAGAAATGCGTACCATCACGTTTCCGACTTTGATAAACGTTGCATTGTAGCCTATCGCGATTACGGTTTTTAGTATCGCGACATTGCTGCTCGCGTTGGACGAGATCCAAAGAGTGTTTGCAGAATATGGAATCGGCGGGTTCAGGTAGGTAATACGGAACGCCGTGCTGGATCCCAACGGTCTCGTATCACTAGCAGTTGAGATGACGGGCATCTTATCCGCATGGCTGTAACGGATCGTGCAGCCACGTCTCGATCCCTGCGTCTACAGATGGGAACGATTGCAAGGCAACAACCATCTGCACCAACAGTTCGACGACGTTTGCTGCAGTATGGTCTATCAGGTCGGAGACCATGCCTGCTGTTACCCCTGACGTTTCATCACAGACAGGAGTGCCTGCGATGGTGTATTCAACGACGAACCTGGGTGCACGAATGGCAAAACGTCATTTTTTAGGATGAATCCAGGTTCTGTTTACAGCATCATGAGGGTCGCATCCGTGTTTGGCGACATCGCGGTGAACGCACTTTGGAGGCGCCCATTCGTCATCGCCATACTGGCGTATCACCCGGCGTGATGGTATGGAGTACCACTGGTTACACGTCTCGATCACCTCTTGTTCGCATTGACGGCACTTTGAGCAGTGGACGTAACATTTCTGATGTGTTACGACCCGTGGCTCTACCCTTCATTCGATCCCTGCGAAACCTGTACGGACCTTTGTGGATACAGAAAATGTACGACTGCTGCCCTGGCCAGCACATTCTCCAGATCTCTCAACAATTGAAAACGTCTGGTCAATGGTGGTTGAGCAACTGGCTCGTCACCATACGCCCGTCACTACTCTTGATGAACTGTGGTATCGTGTTGAAGCTGCATGGCAGCTGTACCTGTACACACCATCCAAGCTATGACTCAATGCCCAGGTGTATCAAGGCCGTTATTACGGCCAGAGGTGGTTGTTCTGGGTACTGATTTCTCAGGATCCATGCACCGAAATTGCGTGAAAATGTAATCACATGTCAGTTCTTGTTGTGTACATAGTTCCGCGTAGTCAGCGCGTACGCTACTTACCCACTAGAGCGCTGCGTAGGCGCAGGCGCAGAGCCCGTCCGTCTCCGCACTACAAGGTGGCGCTGTCTTAGAGACGGACCCAATTCTGCTTCCGCCGATCGGCGTATTAATATGTAACGCAGCCAATGAGATTGCTACTAACATAGTGTTGTGGATTGGCAAGAGAGCCAACCCACTATGAGAGGAAGCCGAAGGGCACGCGTTTTAGCTCACGCAGGCTGGCGTGAGGTCTGGAACAGGTCAATTAAATGAGACTAGCAAAAAAAAAAGGACGTAGCTGTGGAATACTTAACTTCAATCCATAAATGGTGAACATCGCTCTTGACGGTACATGTTTTAGAACATCAATAGTAACTGGTAGTGGCGCCTTGCTAGGTCGTAGCAAATGACGTAGCTGAAGGCTATGCTAACTATCGTCTCGGCAAATGAGAGCGTAATTTGTCAGTGAACCATCGCTAGCAAAGTCGGCTGTACAACCGGGGCGAGTGCTAGGAAGCGTCTCTAGACCTGCCGTGTGGCGGCGCTCGGTCTGCAATCACTGATAGTGGCGACATGCGGGTCCGACGTATACTAACGGACCGCGGCCGATTTAAAGGCTACCACCTAGCAAGTGTGGTGTCTGGCGGTGACACCACACATAGAACCTTTTCTCCTCGCGGATCACACTCGCGCAGTGATACCTGAACGCTCGAGGTATTATAACGAGTGTAGAGACCTCCGATTAGTCTGTCTGCATCAGTCTGCATTAGTCTGTAGTCAAGTTTCAGTCTGAGCCTAATAAGATTACCATATTCCTGTACATAGCCATGAAGATATATGAATAGACACTTTATCAAGTACCAGAGATGTGTGAGAATAAGATTAACGTACCAAGACCAAAGGAACTTCCGACTGCCAATTGTAAACAGCATCCAGAATCAAGTTACGTAATATCTATGATTTTTATTATTTTAATAAATGTGTGTGAAAATTAATCAAGTTCTGTTTAAAGTTGGTCACCGTCAATCTGCTGCTCTAAGCGTGCAAGTTGAATTTCTATCGTCTGCCCTAACGGCAGAAGATAAACACGCCACGATAAGAACACGAGACATGTTGCTGACACTCACCTACTTCGTTAGAGCGACAAGTCAAATAATCTGATGGTATGTGTACCGAAGGTGTTATAGTACGCACACCACAGTTCTAGTATATTATATTTGTACAATGAATACCCGTTTATCATTTGCATTTCTTCTTGGTGTAGCTATTTTAATGATCAGTAGTGTAGTATGTAAAATACAGAGTGGTTATAATTAAACTTTCCATACATGAGCCAGTCTAGGGGGTGGTGTTAAATGGTACCAAACTTCATACGAATAACGTTCAGACCATGGGCTGCAGGATTTGCGTTTTTAGTAGTGCTAGTGTCATGACTTGTTGGGGGCCGGTACTGGTACAGCAAAGTAGTGTTGAAACACGACCGTCATTGTTCATTGCAGTTGCAGTCAGTCATCATGGATCCGCACAAGGTGAGCACCTCTGTACTGGTGAAGCCATTTTTTTTATATCGTCACAATAAAGGAATATTGAGAGGCCCTCTTTCCGCTCTGGGCTTGAAGAACATAATTCGGAAGTTGGAATTAATTGGCGATTTAAAACTGCTGCTGGGTGTGGCCGACGGGCAATTGCCCCACAAATTGTTAAGTTACTGTTGCCACGGTTGAGAATGCAATGTGCGATCTTCATGTAGTGCTTGTGCTGTGTCACGACAGCTGAACAGTCCATGGTCCAGTGTTCGAAAAGTGCTCCTGTCAATTGTGGAATGGAATCTCTAGTGCTGTTCCAGGATGTCCTGGATGCAGTAGGTCGTTACAGTGAGCAACTTTGTAACCTGCAACGTAGATATGGAATGTACTTAACGAACGTTGCATCTTAAGTGTAAATTAAAATGTGTTTCCTTCAGAATTTTATTCGTTATTTATATTCCGTATGTCCTTACGAAAGATTTCACTAAGTTTCTTTGTCCTCGATCATTCATTTTTCATGGGGGCTCTCTCATGTTGCGAAATTTTAGTTATAAACACCCTGCACATTACCTCTGATTTCTTTTGTTATTATACCTCAGTGGGCTAAATCTCTTTTGCCATTTTCCTTCTCTCTCACATCCCCCCCCTCCCCCCATCCTCCCTCCTTTCGCTAATGGATTTTAGTTCAAGAGTAAAACTGATTAAAATATATCCATCAGCAAAGATCTCGGCATACATCGCCAAAGCAGGACTATCTTTTGCGAAGCTAACCAGTAACTATTGTGAGACGCCAGGTAGGGACAGCTTACTGCAACACTTGGAAATCAACAGCCCTGCGTAGGTATATTCATTCGTTTAAGCCATCTCAAATCTCTATCAAAGTACTGATTAGCATAATCTCACAAAGCCATCACCGACTTCTGGCACACAACGCTACCATCTGCAGTGATGTGTTTTACAATTTAAGGGTGGGTAAACCCAAGAGCGCCATTAAACCCTACGGTCTGTAAAACTGAGATAATTACATGCAATTCCCGTAAATGGCTCATATCGGCGGCCTTTACGAACCACTGTGTTGCACCGTTTGCGGCCGAACTGCGGGTATCCAAAATAGCGCCTGCGTTGATGTTTTGCGACTGCCCTAAACAATATAGAGCGCTTTTCGCAACTGAAATTTGTGGCTGTTTCAATTACTACTGAGTGGCGCCGGTTCCCTTGTATCACAGAGAGGGCGAAAGAGCTCAAACAAACAGCGTAATGACAGAGACAGTATATTTCCACTCACAATAAAGGATAATTGAGGTTTCCCTGCGTGGTACCGCAGCGCTTTTGCTGTTGGATATTATCGACGGAATCGTCTGTTGGGACGACGAGAGAGAATGGAGTGGAATGTACACATGTCGTCCATGTTACACAACGAAAGGTATACGATGTAGGTAAAATCCTGCCATATTAAGTAAGGCATGATAATAGTTTGCACAGCTCAGAAGCTTATTAAGTAAGTTGAATTTTTTCTCGTCACCATCACCACTATCGCTACCATGGAATTCACTATCATGACTGATCTTACACTTTGTAACAGAGCACATATTCTGTCTCTTATGATCCATCTTGTGAAGCTGTTTTCCTGTATATGTAATTCTTCACCACTCTGGTTGAAATTATTAGCAATGGCAATATTTTGAGACGCTTACGACTTGTGATTGCGCGGGCCATGATATAAACATAAAAATGGTAAAACGTCAACGGCACAGTCGACACAATAAATTTATTATTTGTATCACACATGGCACAGTAAGTGTCAGATTGTGACAGGCTTTCTATGTTAAAATCAATGATGTTCCATTGGGTTAAAGCTACGTTCAGGTGTTGCTTACAGCATACAGAGCGTCAAAAAAGAAACGCCGACAACACTTCGTATGTTGAGCGGAAAGGCATACGATCGTCCTTACGATCGTCCTTCGAGAAGGAACCCCTCAACACCTACGCGGAAACGCACGGCTTGGGCGCTGGAGACCGTCGAAGTCTGACATGAGTGTGCCTTCCCCATTACGCAAATAAACCCAACATGAGTAACACATAACGCAGCCATATTTCTAACGGGCTTTGCTGAGCATCAGACACACACACATGAGCCCATAAATATGGTTGTCTTTTAAGTATTTCAATCGTTTCGTGGACTCAAGAAAGAAAGACCTTTTCTGACGTTGCAGGTATGTCATACACCATACCGCTCATGCTACCCTACATAAAACAGTCGAGATTTGTCAGATTTGGCGACTGCGTTGGCCATGGAACTGGCCCACCTCTACCAATCCATCGACTGGGATATACGACATCGAGCTGATTCCTCATCGACATCAAATTTTTCTGGAGCCCAGCCGTGTTGCAGACAAGAGTCCATTCCAACATTTAGTGGCACTATATCCATTAGGGTTGGTAAAAGATCTCTAATAAATATGAGGTTGATCGTTCCTGCTAGTCTCTTTGGCGGTAGATATTGTCAAATGGTATGGTCAACAATTTGCCAGCCCAGATGTTAATACCAACCCACTGATGGAGATTTTAAATCATCGGAGGACGAGGATTTTGATCCTCCAAACTTGCATGTTGTGCACGCTTAATATGCCGTCTCTTAGTAAACGTACATTCATTCGTGAGTAGCATCAAGGTCGAGAATTTTGGCTGGAGTACAACTTTCCTGCTCCTCTGACTCGTCTCTCTATAGCCGCGAACTTGGAATGATGTGGGTACGTCTGTTTGGGAAACGTTCCGCGTACAATCTTGGAGCAGCTCTCTCTTTACAGTCTGCTTTGCCGTGTGCGTGCACCATGTCGGTCATTTCCTCAGCTGTGTCGTGGTTCTTGTTGCACTGCGGTCCACGTCTTTACTGCGCTGGCAGGCCACACAAGGCGCGCAGTAGGATGCGCAAAAGGACTGTGTGGAGGAAATGCTATTTGGCTCAGTAGTTAATCCGCAGTACGCAGCTCGCTACAGGATTACATACTTTCCGCATTCAGACACCAAAACGAATGAAATGATGATTAAATCAAGACCCTAAGCTGCCGACAGGCGTTGATATACATCAATGGGGACAGTTGAAAATGTGTGCCGCGAAAGGGATTCGAGCCGGCGATCTCCACCTTACATGGCAGACGCTCTATCCACTTGAGCCACCGAGAGCACAGTACAACTGCAGGGAGGCTCCCAAAACTGGAACGGTAGGATTCGGTGGGTTAGGGTCTTGTGTACGATTTCCTTTACAGATGCGTTGGATTTTCCCAGAAACCTTCCAACAAATCTAAATCTTCCAGCCGGCCGAAGTGGCCGAGCGCTTCTAGGCGCTAGAATCTGGAACCGTGCGACCGCTACGGTCGCAGGTTTGAATCCTGTGATGTCCTTAGGTTAGTTATGTTTAAGTTGTTCTAAGATCTAGGGGACTGATGACCTCAGATGTTAAGTCCCATATTGCTCAGAGCCATTTGAAACATTTTTAAATCTTCCACTCGCTTTTCCTAATATTGATTTACGTGATTGGCCCTTTTCATATTACTTCTTAGAATTACCCCTAAATACTTAAACGATTTCCCGTGCTCAAGCCGTTCAAGGCTAATCTTGTAATAAGATACGAAACGTTTCTTTCTCTTTGTTACAGGCTTTAACTTACGTTCATCCATATTTAAAGAGAGCTGCCCTTCATTACGCCAATTAGACGTTTTATCTTTCTTCATTACCTTACGATCGCCAAAAGGGTTCTCTCCTATACACGATAACATCGGCATCATATAATCTGAAAGTGGCCTATTTCAGCCCCCTTTCATAGGAGTGTCCATTGCAATACCCTGTTTAATCTGTGGTTAGAGCAGCAGACTAATTTTCTGGTAGGGTGCACCTAAGCGAGTAAGGTGGTGGTATTTCTGGCTTTACAGCCATCATGTTCAGCTGCGAGAAGCTCTTCTTAGAGCAGCTGAGAAGACAGCAGTGGGAAGATGATGTAATGTGGTGTGAAATATCGAAGACAGGTGGTCTGTTCGCTATGGATTTATCCCTTGCACGCACCCCGTGAGACCCTCATTCCCAACTGAATGTCTCCACACTACATTGGTAGTGCCCATTACACTCATTACTCGCGGCAAAAAATCTGACCGAGTCTCGTAAAAGTTCGGGCAATGCGTGTGTATCCGCACAGAAGAAGGTCAATGGCCGGTTAGCCTTCACTATATGTAGATGGCATCTGTTCTTTCGGGCATGTCCGAAAGAAGGGATATCTTCATATAGCAAAACGAATCGTCCCCAGGAATGACACTCTCCAGTGCTCATGCGGTGCGTTTCCAGATATGGGTACCTGCTTGAGAACAGCACAACATAACAAACGTTGTTGATGTTTTTCGGGACACCCTGTATATTACTCATTATCGACGTACAATGGTGCTACATGGACGATTGACGCTCCTGAATATGATAAAAATGTAAGTACGGAGATGGTTCTGGAACTCTTGCTTGCACGACAGTCAATGAAATGCGCTGTTCTCCATTAAAATTGTGACACCACGAAGATGATATGAAACAAACGTCAAACTGACTACATGCATGATATGTAAATGATTAGCTCCTGAGCACAGCTGTGCAAAGCAGGTTAATGTAATGACATTTAAATTCTGTGTATGTGGATACATTATGCAGGAGATTTGTCATTCACTAATCGCATTTCAGTCACAGCTGTTTGTGGTAAGATTATCGTATGTCCCATACAAGAAGGAGCAACGTACTCCAGCGCGTGTCGAAATACCACAGTCACTCAATCGTGGAATATCGAGACTGTAGTTTGCTATACCTTGATACTGCTGATCGAAATGGTCGAAATTCAACAAACGTCATTCTAATAAGGTTTCTGTGCATTAATCAGGGCCATACTTAAACCTATGCGTGAGATCAGCGGTCCCCACGACCAGTGACTGAGAGGAAATACATATTGCTTTGCCGATTGTGCAGGATGCACAGCCGGGTCAAGAGCCTGTAATCTGGAAATGGGCTTATGGGCGCGGTATCCTCAACGGCAATCCGATAATGTCTGGAACACAACGACCTGTCGGCATGGTAGCCATTTTTGCGACTCCCGTGACAGGGGCGTGCAGACAGTGGTGCGCCCAAGGACAACATCGGGCACATAAGAGGCATCAAGGCGCCTTTCAATGACTAGTATCAGTTCTGCGTAGTACATCATTAGAATGAAGGTATTCTCGTGCTGAGGCAACGGAGAGAAGGAACATTGCCTTATTGTAGTCGTCATCGTCTTAATGACCTAGTACTAAGCCTGATGGTATGGATGCCACTGAGTACACAACACGATCACCTCTGGTTGGCAGAGCTGGTAATTTGGACAGCAGATAGTGACCTGTCTATGAGATCTTGACGTCTCTCATCAAGATGATAAGACCGCATATTTTCCATGCTGTCGTGAACTACGTCGATGATTCCTACTACTTCGTACAGTCAGTAAGTACAATTCTATACTAGCTATCCCTCCTGGTTTCGAAATTTTGATGCGCAGGAGTGTATTATGATGGGCGCTGACACTATGTGTGAATTACGCTGTTCGGTCATATTGTTTACGCGACAAAAACCTGAATAACCACCTACTGCAGCGCGGACCGCTGCGAGACGCGTAGGAAGTGAGTAAGTGAGTTTCTGGAAGGTACCGACATGTGGAGCTATGCTAGCATCAGTGCCATGGGCAGTTAGTCTACGTTTCTCGGTTGAGGGTCAATGGCCTTAATAGCCCAATCGAGGTTGTCTCTTAGATTCTCGACTGGGTTCGAATTCAGGGGATGTGGCGGCGAAGGGAGGACGGTAAGTTCATTCTGGTGCTCTTCAAACCATGCACCTACAGCGCGAGCTGTGTGACACGTTGCATTGCCCTGTTGGTATATGCCTTCGTGCCAAGGAAATATAGACGGCTTGTAGTGATGAACATGGTCCCCGAGAATAAATGCCTACTGGTGTCAATCCACTGTGCCTGCAAGAATGACGAGATCACCCGGGAAATGCCACGAAAACTATTCCCTTGGACGATTGTTACAGATTGTTGCTTTTCAGACATTTCACACTGTGCACGCAAACAGTTACACGTACGATGGAGCATAAAACGTGATTCATCTCAAAAGGCCACCTGACCCCACTCGAGAGACATCCAGTTGCGGTACTGGCGTGCAAACTCCACCCTTCGTCGCCATAAACAGCACTCAGGTGCTGAGGAGACCCATACGCAGCAACTTTCGCTGATTGACGACCGTTGAGGAGACACTGTTAGCCGGCTGGTATGGCCGAACGGTTCTAGGCGCTACAGTCTGGAACCGCACGACCGTTACGGTAGCAAGTTCGAATCCTGCCTCGGGCTTGGATTTGTGTGTTGTCCTTAGGTTAGTTAGGTTTAAGTAGTTCTAAGTTCTAGGGGACTGATGACCTCTGAAGTTAAGTCCCATAGTGCTCAGAGCCATTTGAACCATTTGAGACACTGTTGCTAGACCTTGGTTCATCTGGATGGTCAGCTGCTCAGCAGTTCCATGTCTGTTCGCCCGTACACATCTCCGCAGCTGTCGTTAACCATGTCATCTATGGCCCGTGGGGTACTACAGTTACCTCGGCACCGGCTTTGGATAGAGTCATTTTGCCATGCACGGCATACATTAGCCATAGTGGCATGCGAACACTTACGACCTCAGGTGTTTCTGAAATGCTTCCATTTTTAGCCTGAAAGCTAATGATCATGCTCTTCGGGTCGTCAAATGAAACTGCTCCGTTTCCACATTACGACCACCGGTCTGTTATCTGCGTCACTCCAATGCCGTTTATGTACTCTCCTGTGTTGTGTGCGAATGCTTATTGCACGTTGACGTCGACGATAGGCAGTAGTCACCTTACTTCTACTGGACCGTGTATGTCTCTTCGATACGACAAAAATGTAGGAATAAAACTACAACTAGTACTCTTGCTGGTAAGACAGTGAATGAAATATTTCTGAAACCGAAACTCCACTTCGTTACTCCAAATTTCAATTCGTTAAACCTGTTAATCCAAAACCTGTGCACGAGCAGTATATCACGTGAGTGGCTCGTGCGGGAACTGTACGACTTGTGTACGTTTTTTACTGATTGTTCAGTTGGCTGTCAAATTAAATTTTGGTCTGAGCCGAATTAAGAGACTACCTATGTTTTAAAACGACTCGTTAAACTATTCATATGAACTCACGTTAAAGATAATGCAGTACGTTTTCTCACTGTATAGTGGAGTTTTTTCTTCCTTTTCTCTCTTTCCCTCTTTTTTTTCCACGGAGAGTCAGTAAATCAGGGGAAGCGAGAAAGGGACTGCTAATCAGATAAATTCAGAGGAGAGTCCACAAGAAATTTCGAAATAGCGTTTATATACGATGACATATAGTAACGAGAGTAGCTAGTAAAGAATGCTTTGTAATGGTAAAAAAGTAAGTTCATCAGTCCCTAAGCTTACACACTACTTAACCTAAATTATCCTAAGGACAAACACACACACCCATGCCCGAGGGAGGATTCGAACCTCCGCCGGGACCAGCCGCACAATCCATGACTGCCGCACCTAAGACCGCTCCGCTAATCCCGCGCGGCTAAAAAAGTTAGTAGTTACTTCTGTCGCCATACTCTGCACCGTGGATTTCGTCACGTTTCCAGATTTTCCTCACGACCTTGGTGCTGAAATTCTCTTTCTCTTATATAAGTTCATAAATTAATGGTCCCTAGTCGCTTAGGAAAGAAAAGCTACTTCATTTTTCTTTGAAGTTTAGTTTAATATCTCAAATACGTACACGGATTTTCAAGGAAGTGAGGAAAATGAAACGTCTATAATTTAATTTGGTAGATATCAAGCCGTCTTTCACGTTGGAAGCTAATATAACAAGATTAAAATTCGAGTCAGTAAAAGAGAGCAAGTAACGGAACTCTGATGACAAAGTGTTCAAGATTACATAAAGAAGACAAAGGGTCTTAACAGTTACTTACACCGAGATTGTAGAGTAGATGAAGAATCGTGTCTGCCTTGATAGAGAATATTGATAGTATCATTAATAACGTACAGGCGATCACTGAAAGTATGAGCAGGGCCTCTGTAGCGTGCTTAGTTCGGTCCTAACTACCAACACTTCACTGTACTTCGAGGCACGTCGGAGTTATTACTTCTCGTTCGCCTGCAGACTAGAGAGAGGTACCTAGAAAGAACAAAATCGTGCAGTAGCGGAGGCGTTCCTGCATTATATTTGGCACTCTGACGTCACGTATGCACCAAGGACTTTTACAGAGCATCTAAAATCCTTCCGTGAAATTTGATGTACTATACTGCGATTTTAGGTCATGTTACACTGCTTGACAATTGTTAATGAACAGCTGACACTTGCCGAGGAACACTTGCCAGTCATTACGGAACATCCGACAGTTGCTGCAGAACACACGAACAATGATACTAGAGGGAAATGTGGAGGGTGGGAAGTGTTAACTACAGGGAAGCCTGTGTACTAACGCTCCGTACGCATTCGACAGTTCGCGCAGCACATTATTTGACAAAGGTTGCTGCGGAACCGAATAGTGCGACATTCATTGTGGTATGGTAAGACATATGCAAGACATAATTTGAGTGCTTACAATCATGTACGTGCATTTGGACGGCTCGAAGCCGGTCAAAGTGTCAGTACTGTGGACACAGTAAAGGGTGTGAAGAAAAGAGCCGTCGTAAGATTAATAAATGTTGGATAGGGTATGCGAAAGCATGCTGGTGCTCGCAGACAGACTACCACGCCGCAAGAGGATCGATACGTAACCCCAGTAGCAAAAAGGAACATGCGTTTCACTCACTGGTAGATCACTGCAGACCTTGCAACAATTACTGGTACGCCGGCCGCGGTGGTCTAGCGGTTCTAGGCGCTCAGTCCGGAACCGCGCGACTGCTACGGTTGCAGGTTCGAATCCTGCCTCGGGCATGGATGGGTGTGATGTTCTTAGGTTAGTTATGTTTAAGTAGTTCTAAGTTCTAGGGGACTGATGACCACAGATCTTTAGTCCCATAGTGCTCAGAGCCAATGGAACGAATTACTGGTACACGTGTCCCTGCCAGAACTACTTCTCAACCATTAAATCAGACTGGCTCGTATGCTCTGAAGTCTGTTAAATGCGTCCCTCTTTAACCACACCATCGCTGACAAAGAGTGTATTGGTGTAGGGAACACGTTTGTCGGGGTCACCAACAGTGTTGCAGAGTGATGTTCTGCGACGAAACCCTCTTAAAAAAAAAAAAAAAAAAAAAAAAAAAAAAAGGTCCAAATGGCTCTGATCACTATGGGACTTAACATCTGAGGTTATCAGTCCCCTAGAACTTAGAACTACTTAAACCTAACTAACCTAATGACATCACACACATCCATGCCCGAGGCAGGATTCGAACCTGCGACCGTAGCAGTCGCGCAAAACCGTCTTAATTGTGGCATGTCATTCTTCGTGTGGTAAGAGAGGGGAAACATACACCACAGAATGTTCATGAAAGTCATCGGTATAGTCTAGGCGTTATGGTGTGGGCAGTCATTAAGCACAATGGCCGAACACAGCTGCATATCTCAGCACGAGGTACCGTTACAGCACAGCGCTACTCCAGGACGATTATTCTGGATCAGGTCCGTCTGTTAAGGAAAGCGGTGGATCCCGACGTTCTGTTTATGGACGCCAGTACCCACCCACACAGGAACTATGACTTGTCGGGAACATTGTAAAGAGAATACTGAACGTTAAGGATCACCTCTGTACTCCCTGGACCTAAACCCTGTAGCGCGAGGGGCCCCTCCTGCGGCTCGTGAGACGCATGCGGTGCAAAGCAGGTATCAGTGGCGCCTAAGAAGTGAACAGGTATCACACGATCGGTAAAAGAGTCCATAAAATTAAATTTATGTATATTTTGGATAAATTAAAAATTTTCAATATGAAATTCCCGTCACATGTCGCTGTTTTCTCATTGGTCCCCTCCGTCTTTAACATTGCCGCCCATGAGATACGTGAACCACCAGAGTCTCATAAACGGCTAATCCGCCGGGTGCTCTGGTATGTTGCTTACGGCCACTTCGGTTGCAGCTGCGAAACTAGTGATTTCCAGTGGCAGATGTGGACATCCGGATTAAAATTAAAGACGTTGCCAAAAGGTGGGTATTTAAGGAGATGGGACCTGGATAAACTGAACGAACCAGAGGTTGTATAGAGTTTCAGAGAGAGCATTAGGGACGATTGACAAGCACGGGGAAATGAATACAGTAGAAGACGAATGGGTAGCTTTGAGAGATGAAATAGTGAAGGCAGCAGAGGATCAAGTAGGTAAAAAGACGAGGGCTAGCAGAAATCCTTGAGTAACAGAAGAAACATTGAATTAAATTGATGAAACGATAAAATATAAAAATGTAGTAAATGAAGCAGGCAAAAAGGAATATAAACGTCTCGAAAAGAGAGATCGACAAGTATTGGAAAATGGCTAAGCAGCGATGGCTAGAGGACAAATGTAAGAATGTAGAGGCATATGTCACTAGCGGTAAGACAGATACTGCCTACAGGAAGATTAAAGAGACATTTGGAGAAAAGATAACCTCTTGCATGAATATCAAGAGCTCAGATGGAAACACAGTTCTAAGCAAAGAAGGGAAAGCAGAAAGGTGGGAGGAGTATATGGAGGATCTATACGAAAGCGATGTACTTGAGGGCAGTATTATGGAAATGGAAGAGGACGTGAAGAGTTTCACGGAGCATTGAAAGACCTGAATCGAAACAAGTCCCCGGGAGTAGAACTACTGATAACCTTGGGAGAGGTTGGCAGAAGTCTACCATCTGCTGAGCAACACGTATGAAACTGGCGAAATACCCTCAGACTTCAAGAAGAACGCAATAATCAACCACAAAGAAAGGAGGTGTTAACAGACGTGAAAATTACGGAACTGTCGGTTTAATCAATCACGGTTGCAAAATATTAACACGAAATTTTTACAGGCGAATGGAAAAACTGGTGCAGGCCGACCTCGGGGAAGATCAGTTTGGATTCCGTAGAAATGTTGGAACATGTATGGCAATATTTGACATTACGACTTATCTTAGAAGATAGATTAAGGAAAGCAAAATCTACGTTTCTAGCATTTGTAGACTTAGAGAAAGCTTTTGACAATGTTGACTGGAATATTCTCTTTCAAATTCTGAAGGGGACGGAGGTCAAATACAGGGGGCGAAAGGCTATTTACAATTTGTACAGAAATAAGAGTCAAGGGGCAAGAAAGGGAAGCAGTGACTGGGAAGGGAGTGAGACAGAGTTGTAGCCTATCCCCGATGTTATTCATTCTGTACATTCAGCAAGCAGTGAAAAAAACAAAAGAAAAATTCAGAGTAGGAATTAAAATCCATGGAAAAGAAATAAAAATTTTGAGGTTTGCCTATGACATTGTAATTCTGTCAGAGACATCAATGGACCTAGAAGAGCAGTTGAACGGAAAGGACAGTGTCTTGAGAGGAGGATATAAGATGAACATCAACAAAAGAAAAACAAGGCTAATGGAATGTAGTCGAATTAAACCGGGTGATGCTGATGGAATTAGATTAGGAAATGACACACTTAAAGGAGTAGAAGAGTTTTTCTGTTTGGGGAGAAAAATAGCTCAAGATGGTCGTAGTAGGATATAAAATGTTGACTGGCAATGGAAAGAAAAACGTTTCTCAATAAGAGAAATTTGTTAACATCGAATATAGATTTAAGTGTTAGAAAGTGGTTTCTGAAAGTATTTGTATTGTGTAGCCGTGTATGGAAGTGAAACATGGACGGTAGTTCAGACAAGAAGAGAGTAGAAGCTTTTCAAATGTAGTACTACAAAAGAATGCTGAAGATTAGATGGGTAGATCACATAACTAATGACGATCTACTGAACAGAATTGGAGAGAAGAGAAAATTGTGGCACAACTTGACTAAAAGAAGGGATCTGTTGGTAGGGTATGTTCTGAGGCATCAAGGGATCATGAATTTAGTACAGGAGGGTGGCGTGGAGGACAAAAATCGTAGAGGGAGACCATGAGATGAATACACTAAGCAGATTCAGAAGGATGCAGGTGCGAGTCGGTACTGGGAGATAAAGCAGCTTGCACAGGCTAGAGTAGCACGCAGAGCTGCATCAGACCAGTCTCTTGACTGAAGATCACAACAACAACAGCAACGGAAATACAAGGAAACTGTGGGTTATTTCTGCACTGTTGTGAAAAAGAGTGACATTCACCGTAGTTCTGATCGTCACACCCTGGTATAATTTAGAAATCTCTGTGTTGATTGTAATTACTGCCAATGTTGCTCTCTCGCAATGCTAGAATTCTGTTACAACAGGTTTGATTTGATATCGGATTTCTTGCTACAAATAATAATCGCTTTTGAGCACGAAAGCCCTCAAACAGGCATTTACAGAATTTTTTTGCTTTACAGTTTCTACCATTTCAGATGCTCGGTACAGATCGAAATGTCTCTTGCTCTCCGCCTCTCACATACCAACCGCAATCAAGAAAATTCTTTATAACGTTGTTGTACTGTACTGTCTGGCCACAACAACTTGACCCCTGTATCTGGCTGGTACTTATCGCCACATATTGTAAGTCATCGCCTTGGAATTACTGTCAGCCGATGGTAACTAAAAGTACTTTGTTGTACTTTAACAAATGACGCCTGTCCACGCTGTACAGTCATGCATTATATATCTCGTCTTTGGAAGTGTGTGCGAAGATTTAGAGTTAGTTTGAAGGCTAAGGCACAAAAATGTTAAAAATAGAAACAAAAATCTCAGATGAAAACGGTTGAGTACACCCTGAGAATTCCAACCACTTCGATCGAACCTAATACAGTAATTTCTTAAATTCAATGTCAAATGTCCCATTAATTCTATTATTTGTATTTACTTGCGTCAAAAGTTAATAATGAAATCTCATACATATAATGTGAGACTTAATCCAAGTTGCTTTTTTGCAATAAAGAATCAATAATTAATAAATTATAAATTGCCTGTATCTGCTAAATATATGCCCCCTACCGTCCCCCAGCTCTCTCATTTTTTTGCTGAGCGGCTACACTTGGTGGTAAGTAGTATATTAAGTACGTCCCAAAAATACTCGTCTTCTTCCAGTGTGGCCCCGGTAAGGTGAAAGGCTGGACACCCCTGCTGAAAGCAAGCCTGGGATGCTCTTCGGAGACGTGTTCCTCAAAGAAAACTCCCTCCCGAACCGCGCAAAAACTGAAAAACGCTTTGAGAGAGGAGTGGGAGAATATCCACCAAGAACCCCTCAAGAGTTTGGTATCCAGCCTGAGTAACAGATGCAAAATGTGCAACAGCACTCGTCGAGGGCAAGTTCCTTACTAAGAGTCCGATATCGATCTTTACGTTCAGAGTCTCAGCTATGTCAAACATGAACGTTATTTATGTTTGTTATCCTGCTCTGCATGTGGTGCAAACTGTGCAGTATTTGGTTATAAATATACTACTCCATCTGTGTTACGTATGTACTTTGTCTCATGTCGTCCATCGTAACCTGTGATTATTCTTGTTCAGCAAAGTCTCTATTCCTTAGCAGCTGTCAAGCGGTGTACTTCACACGTTAGTTTCAGCAGTAACGTTCTGTCTCCATGACATCGACGGGTGTGGAATTAGCGTTAATGTTGCTATCCTCGCGTTACGCGGTGCACATTGATTGCGAGGGGCGTTCAGTAAGTGATGGAAAAAATTTTTTTTTCTTGGCAAATTTAGGTTTACATATGTGAATTTTGTTGTGGGACATCGGGGAATACTCCTGGTACATTCCCTATAGTTTCATGAAGTTCCAATAGGTGGCGACTTTGTAGTTAGCCTTAAAATGTCTATAACAGAGGTGTGTTCCAAGCTGAGAGCTATCATTGGATCTTTTTTGACCGAAAACCACCGGATCGCTGATGGTTCAAATGGCTCTGAGCACTATGGGACTCAACATCTTAGGTCACAAGTCCCCTAGAACTTAGAACTACTTAAACCTAACTAACCTAACGACAACACACACACCCATGCCCGAGGCGGGATTCGAACCTGCGACCGTAGTAGCCTCGCGGTTCCGGACTGCAGCGCCAGAACCGCACGGCCACCGCGGCCGGCTCGGATCGCTGATATTAATTGGCACTTGCAGAATGTTTTCGGAGACCTGGCAGTGAACAAATATACAGTGAGTCGCTGGGCGAGGAGTCCGGTGTCATCGCAACAAAGTCGCGCAAGTCTGTCCTATCTCCCGCGTGCCGGCCGGCCGCACACAGGTGTGACTCCTGCATGGTTGGAACGTGCGGACACTCTCATTCGAAGTGATCGACGAATCACAGTGAGACTGCTCGCTGCTCAGCTGGACGTCTCTATTGGTAGTGCTGACACACTCGTCCACCCGTTGGCGCTGTCAAAGATGGGTTCCACGTCGCCTAACAGACCTTAAAGCGCAACGAAGGATCATCTATGAGGAACTGCGTGCGCGTTACGACGCTGATCGTGATAATTTTTTATCGAGCATCATCACAGGCGATGACACATGGGTTCATCACTGGGCGAGCTATGGAGTGACGCTACACCACCGCTGAAAAGTTCAGAGCCGCTCAGCCAGCCGGTAAAATCACAGCGACTGTCTTCTGGACTCTGAAGTGGTTATTCTGTTGATGTCTTCTCTTATGGTGCAACGATGAACTCGGAAGTGTATTGTGCTACCCCCAGGAAACTGAAGAAACGACATTAGCATGTTCGTCTCCACAAAAACGAAACGCCCCTTCTCTGTGACAACGCCACGTCTGACTCGAGTCGGCGCACTAGTGAGGACCTCACAGAATTTCATTAGACAGTTCTTCCTCATTTATCCTACATTCCGGTTTTGGTACTTTCTGACTTTCATCTGTTTGGCGCAATGAAGAATTCACTCCACAGGAAGCAGTACGCGGATGATGGGGAGGTTACTGATGCTGCAAGACTTTGGATCCGATGTCGACCACTGCAGTTGTACCACGCGGGTATAGAGGCCATCGTAGTAAGGTGGAGTAAGGCCATCGCAATGAACAGAAATAACGGACAAAAGTAGAGTTTTGTAGCCAAAAGAGAGGAGAATAATACGGTGTGCTGCAAACTTGAATAAAACTAACCTGTATTCAGAAAAAAGTAAGTTCCAATATTTACTGAACGCCCCTCTTAGACGCCAACTTTGTGTAACACTATGACATAAAATAGGCACAAAGAAGAACTGCACTCTTCATGAGGGAAGATCAAACAAATGTGTGTAGCTTGGCTGGAGAATTGTAGACGCCGTCACTAAGAGAGATGCCCAGATGACAGCCGACACAGTTTACGATCGGGCATTGAGACATTGGGTACATCAGTCGCACCATCGACGACAAAATCATACGGAAGGTGCCACATAATCCTCTGCGGTTAAAGCCAGAAACATTACGAGTAAGTTCCACAGATCTGTTTTTTTTTATTATTTTGTATTTACAAACGGTCCATCACCTACATAGCTAAGATGGACAAGTTTATTGCTGATGATATTTTTTAAACAATCAGCGCAAGACTCAGACGCAGTTTTAATGATTTCTCTTACAGTACTGAGTATTTGATTGAATTTTCTCATTTTGAGGGTACTGAAGACGCGATCTATTTCATTTGCTAAAGAAACATTCAACAACCTATTTTGCATAAAATATTTCTTTAAGACAACAGATTTCGACAGACATCACAAAGTCTGTCGAAACAATTGTCTCAAATAAAGAAATATGTTATGCGGTCTAGGCTGAATGTTTTTTAGCAAGTAATTAGTATATTCTTGTGAAGTTGTTCTCTGCCGGCGGAGGAGAGCACCGGCGCTGTGTGTGAACAACTATGGTATTTAATTAAAGGTTACTAAGTTACGCCCTAAAACTGCTCTTTGTGGCTTGCGCTAAACGTGCAAAAATGAGAGCGTGTGCATGTACGCTTACGAGAGGGTTCCTAATGTTATATGGTGCAATAAAAGTTGACTCGTGTCCTCTCTCTCTCATGAAAGAAAGTTAATTTTGATTAAAAACGAAAAGAGTAAATGAACAGCTTGAGTGAGTTTTCCTAACAAAAAAAAATGTTAAGTAGTAAAGTAATAACGCTGATGAATTTCGCTGTTCTCATTTCGCTAGTCTACGCCCACATCCACATCTACACTCTGCGAGTAACGGTGATGTGTGCTGCAGATGGTGCTTTTCGTTGTGCCGTATATTAAGCTTCCTTACACGTCCACTCAAGGACGCAGCATGGAAAGAATGACAGTTTCCCCGACGCCGAGTGAGCTTTTGTTTAGTTGATTCCGTCAGGGCGATGTCCGTGGGTTAGCTCCATAAAGACTAGAAAAATATTCGTAGTGTTTGCCCTAAAAGGGATTTCATTACCTTTCTGCCAGTGAAGGTTTCTCAAGATTTCGCTTATTCTCGCCTGTGAAACAAACCTCTGACCATCTGTACTGCCCGATATTTTGCTGCATGTATTCCAATCTCTGTTTCTTCTGCAGTTTTTACCCTCTGCAGCTGCCTCTCTTACCATTGAAGTTTTTGTGTGATGTCTTAATAGAAGTGCTACTAACCTGACCCTTCTTCTTGTCAGTGCTTTCCATACGTAGTCCTTTCATTGGCGAAACTGCGGAGAACTTCCCCATTCCTTACCTTGTCAATCTATACATTTTTTAAAATTCTTTTGAAGCACCACATCTCAAATGCTTAGAATCTCTTCTTTTCCCGTTTTTCCACAATTCTTGTTTCACTGCCACACAGTGCTGTGCTCGAGACGTACATTTCCTCAAATTAAGGCCTGTATTTGATACTAGTAGATATCTGTTCGCAAATAATGTTCATTCACCAGTGCTGGTCTACTTCTTGTGTTCTCGTTGCTCCACCCACCATGGGTTATTTGCTGTCTTGGTAGCATAATTCGTAAATTCCAATACTTCGTGATCATCAGTCATGATGTTAAATTTCTCGCTATTCTCGTTAGCGATACTTCTCATTACTCTTCTTTCTTTGATTTACCATCAGCCCAGCTTCTGTACTCATTAGACCATTTCCTTGGAGGTTAAGCCATTTACTAATGTGGGTGTTTCAGCATCGGTTGATACCTGGTACCTCAGAACCCCTTGTGCTATTTATTTGTAAATATAATCATTTCCTGTACTCCATACGTACTGTTGGAACAAAAAATCTTGAGTGAAGTGGTAGCCTCTAAAAGGCTACACTAATTAGTTTTTCCAGCAGTGTATATTTTACATTAAAAAGTACCATTTGAAATGCCGTAATCTCAGCGTTGAGATGCAGATGTATGAACGCGGCCTGCGCCCTTGCGCGCTCGCGCTGCCCACGTGTGCTGGTTATGGCGGCTGCCTCATTAGCGTCTTGTCGCTCCCCTCGTTACAGCCGCAGCGGTAATTAAGGATTATGCAAATGAAGCGTGATTCAGCCATTCTGCCACCGAGTTATGCGGCCGTTAAGCTGTCTGTAGCTCCGAGTCCCAGATGCGACCGCTAACTTGTTGCCCTGAGCAAGTATCCGCGTGCGTTCTACGCCAAACATAACTACCAATCCAGACGTGTTATTTCTTGCATGTACAGTCACTTGCTGATGTTTATAAGTCAAATATAGAACAAATGCCGCGTTAGAAACCGTCTGGCGATTACATGTGTCCTACAAGGCTCAGTGTTTGGTCCACTCATGCTTCCCAGCAACATATATGAACTCATTTCTGTAATTAAAATTTCATCGTTGTTGAATTACGGGGAACGCAATCGTACGACTAATTAGGAAAACAGAAATTGATTCAGACTACAATTAACTGCTGTCCACTATATTATACCGTGATATATTTCGAGGCCTCTAGTTTTATCTGGTGCTAGGAACCTCGAATTGACCACGGTATTAAAAAATTAAGGATTTTTAGTTGCAGTCTGACTCCTTTATTTTCTCGACTTATTTTGAACTTCGAAATGACACGGGACGTTGATATATAATTGATATTATGATGGGGAATCATGTCATTAGAATCGTCTGCTCTTCGAACTAAAAGAAGTGCGTTGTATGAGATGTGTGTATGGTCTGTGACACTCAAACAGCCAAAAATTGATTGACAACTCTCTAAAGTATCTGAAGACTCATAACAACGTTTCATACTTGCGAGGTCATTGAGTACAATAAATATTGATATATTTAATCAGCTGGTGGATCCTTTCTAAAATCAACGTAAGATTGTTAACTTCAGCGAATCTGTTGGAGCCCGTCAAATTATATTTACTGTTACAGTCCAGGAAACATACAATTTCGGCACCTGAAACTCACTTATTAGATGTACTTTAGAGTTACTAACACGTACGTAAAGTACAGAACACTGTTTAGCTTTGTGCAGTAAAAGAAATAATCCTACACAAACGACAAGTATTTAATAGCAAATACGTTATTCTGCAAGGTCTTCGTCAGGAATCTCCGTTGCCTGGATAAAGTCGTAACAGGAAATAGCAGGAATAAACCTAAATACGAACAATGAAACATTAAACGTGGTGTTTTCCCTACTTCTGTTTTGCACCTAAATTTATGATTCACACTGGCACTCCTTAATAACTTTGATGGTTGTTGATGACGACATAATAGTGATATAGTTCCTAAATTTATCCATAGCAGACTCAACCAGCAGAATAGTGAAACAGGCTTACTACTGGCTCACAGCAAATAGCGTAACCGTCAGTCTTATAAGATTCATATTATTCAACTTCAAACAAACTTCCCTTGCTTTGTTGTGCATGGTCCATTTGTTTTTTGTTTCTCTATCTTTTTGTTTATGCTCGGCCCCACAACTACCAGGAGAAAACAAATAAAATGTCTGTCATTGTTTTCATTTATTTCAAAACAAATGAAAACGAGAAATGGCAGAGATAAAATTGCTCAAGTGAGCGCTTAATCTATAACAAAGGGCACTTCACGCAAAAAACAAAGACACAAACACTTACTTAAAATCACAAAATTAAACGAAAGGAATGTTTCACTGCCAGGGGTGCTGTGATTAATTACTTGAAGTATGCAGCAGTGGACACACACCGGATGAAGCTCCATGTGTAAAGTTGCTACGCAGATTCCTTGGCATTGTAATAAATAATAAACTGCGGTGGCACATGCATGTGCTTGTGTTCTGCCTGATTCAATTTAGAAATTTGTCTCATTGTGTTCAACTGCAGGTCTGTTTGACAACTTATTTTGCATAATCTGAGTCAATGGAAGCTCAGTCATCAGGAAGAAGAATATAATCTACAGAAGAATGCAGTGAGAATGTTGTGTAAGGTAATATCTGGCGTTCGCCAGAGAAATGTTGTTGGCGTTCTGCTGTTTCTGATCTATATAAAGGATTTAGGAGTCAATATGAGCAGGTCTCTAGATTGTTTATAGATATGCTGTCATTTAATGTATTGTACAGTCATCCATATGAGTAATAAACAGAATCCACTAAATTTCGGTTACACGATAAATTATGCAAATCTAAAAGCTGTAAATTCAACTAAATACTTACGGACTACAGTTAAAAATAACAAAATGAAACACGCACATTGATAACTTTGTGGGGAAAGCAAACCAATGACTGCGATTAATTGTCAAAACTCTTAGAAACTGCAACAGTTCTGCTAAAAAGATGGCTTACACTATCGTTGTGCGCCCCCTTTTGGAATATTACTGTGCAGTGTAGGACCCACCCCAGATATGTATAAGGAAGATTATGGTCAACGATTACGGTCAACTACATGAAAATTAGATTCAACGAGGAATGACTGTACTACAAGGTAATTCCAAAATATTCTTCTATGAAAATGCGCATCAAATCTACAAATTAACAGTGCATTAGGAATAAATTAGAAGTGATGTGGGTCAAAATAAAATTAAGGGGCTTGTAAACCCAAAAACTTTTCCAATGGGATTGTGATGGAAATACGGGTTCATTTGCTACAGTTTTTGGTCTTTTTTTCCAATTTAAAAACATTTTTGCTTTAATGAATGACTTCTTGCTCTGGGGGAAATCCCGTATTAGACTCAGACATTGACGTAAGCATAGTTTTCTCACCGCACAATAGGAACGCTCAGACCTAGTTCATGCCGAGCAGGCTCGTAAACGTTTTCAGAAGCAGGGTGGTTAGCCTCACTGATATCGGTTTGTCTAACGAGGCACATAGGTTACTTGGTAAAGTTTTAATCTATAACATACCGGTTACGATGAATGATGGTGTTATCAAGAAAAGAAGTGTGGGTGTCAAAACGGCTTGTGAACTAACTAAAACTTCTCAAAAGATATAATCAGAAATTTCTGTTCAAAGAGTAGAGTTGTTGAAGACGCTGATGGTAAGACTGACTCTAAGAACTAGTTTAGGTCTACTGCTAGAAAACTTAGTGCTAAACTTCATAATAACAACGTCTCGGTCACGATGGTAGATAATGGGAACTCTGTGATATCAGACAACAATTACATTTATAAAACACTAAATTTCTTTAAAGAAGGATGACATAGTTTAAGATGAATCACCTCCTTCAATTTTAAGTGAAGTCTAAAGAGCATGTCAACTCCTCTAATTTCCTCCTCCAATCTTTTTTTTTCAGTTTTTTTTTTTAAAACTAAAACGTATAGTTGTTTTGAATGCAAAACTTCCCATGCTCCGCGCCTAGATTAAGTTTCACCAAGATAACAATCAGATGCGGTCGGTCTTTGACTCCCGTCAAGCTCAGAATAAAAATGTCAGTGGTTTTCATAAGAGAAAATTAAAGGAGATCCTTAATTTTATATGGTCTTAATCCCTGAAAGACATTTATGAGTTTATTGATATTATTGAGGAGTTTATTATCACATAGGACGCGTCACTAGCAATATTAGACATTAAAAATTTATGCACTACCATCTCCATTGAGGAAATTTATTAAGAGAAATTTTATTAATTATAATGAAGTGACCAGAAGAGAAATTTGTGAACTATTTTTCCTTTAATGGCAAGATGTTTCATCAAAAGGGAGGGCTAACCATGTGTATCTCTCTCTCTGCCATTCTTGCAGACACTTTTGTCAATACTTTGGAAAGCAGATTTTTCCTTTGAACCCCAGTCAGTGATAATATTGTTCTATACAGTGTGTATGTAGATGACATTGTTAAATATACCAAAGGGATGCAAACGGTGTTAAGAGCTTTGCGCGGATATTCAGTCATATGCGTGGAAAATATATAATTCACGTTAGAGATAGGGGAAAACTTGTCTCTACGCTTTCTGTATTTGACACTAAAGAGGGGTGGGGGTAGGGGGGGGTGGGATTTAATCATGTGCCGACTCGAATCACCCACAGGCGCATAAGAGGGCACACTTTCGAGCAATGTTTAATAGACTCGCTAAATTGCAACTTCACGATGCTGCTGTTAACGGAGAGACTGATTCATTGTGCCAGTAGCACTGGCAAATTATTATCCAGAAAACGCTCTACGGGCATGAGAGAGAAAAAAATTCTTAAGAGTTGTAGGATAAAAGTGCCATCTTTTCATTGGAAGTAACAAAACATCGTGACCCTACTAAGCTCCGATCTCGGAAAAATACAAGCACCTTCAAACAGGAAATGTAAGTACTGGTTATCAAACGAGCAGTAAACTGGGTTCATTTATTTGGGGTGGACTCGAAGGGAAGAATATCAAATTTAAAAACCAGGTATCTATAAAATCACATGTGGGTCTTGTGAGTGTGCGTACATGGGTCAGACAGGGAGGAACTTTGAAACCCGATTTAGGGAACATAAATACAAAAATAATAATTCCTTTTGATTGTACTTTAAAAATGAGACTCAAGTCATTTCTGACATTTCTAAAGGTTTAAAAATTTTGCACCTGGCACAGAAGGAATATAGTCTCTATATTTTGCAAGAACTTGAAATTCATGTGCATCGATCTAAGGACACCAAAAAAACACTAAATAAGAAGGCAGGAACAACACCAGAGTGATTCTATAAATGAATATGTAACCATTTTTGTTTAAAATATTACATAATTTCTCTTTGGTTTAGATGGAGATTTCATAAACAATAGTGCTATTTGATACCTATTTTTTTCTTTTATATTTTTCTGTTATATTTTTAAACATAGAGATTGTTGCTAGACCATCCTAATTTTTATAAAGGGAGTGCTTCTACGAAAACGCTGGTTATCTGTATGGGAGTGCATTTAACAACAATTGAGTTGCGCACCCACGTTTTGGCTCTCTTCCACAGATACCACCATCCCCCCGTTCCCCTCCTCCTTCCTCTCTCAACTCGCCAACCTCAGCACATCTTATTTGGATGGCCCTTGTTCCCTTTATGTCATTGCTATTGTAAGCTGTGCAATAATGTTGTTAGTATACGTTAATGATGACTGTTGCAGTTGCTGTTATTGTAAAATGACATCATCGGATGATAAGACTTACATAACACAACAGTAATGACATAAAGTAAACATACAATCGTACATAAGTCAAGACATATAGCTTGGGGTGCTGAAGATATGGAGTGGGCGGGGAATTTGCAGCAGGAATTGTCAGGAATAAATTGGACAAATGACATACATATAACAAACATAATAATATATGTAGATAGAATTTCAGAACTTTATGAATTTTTCTTGTACTGGGAGTAAATACATGGGTAAAGATCATTGGCTTAAATAATGAGACAGATATAGTTCAAAGTATGCTTCATAGGCCACGCCGGTTATTAATATAAATTAACAACAACAAAGTAGGAGGAACTACAGTATAAAACGATTGCAGCACACAGTGCTTACATACAGATAATTATAGATTTTTTTCTGAGATTTTAAGATAAGCGTACGCTACAATTAATTTTAATCTTCTCCGTCTTCGGTCTCACACTTAAAACACATAAGATTTATTGTTGGGAAATATAGTTACCCGATGTGGACTGGTAACTCATATGATCAAAATATTGCATCAGACTTATAAAGGAAAGGAATCTGAGGAATCTATAGTGTTATATCAAATTTAGTCTATTTACATGTTTATGCGTTTGCGTATGAATGCATGTACGTATGTATGCACGTACGTATGTTCCACATCTATCCCTAAACCACTGGATCGACGTCAACCAAACTCTGTAAACATATCACTTACTGTCTGGAAAGAATTGCTGTAAAAGAGAACACCCTATACATCAGAGGGGTGTGGGGGGGGGGGGTGAAAAAGAACTGTAGCCCACAGCGCACGAGTACCCAGGTTTTAATGAACCAGTATTTGAGAATGAGTGCAGTCGGTGACTAGGAGCAAACTTTACACATAATTTCAAACGTTTAGGAAACATTTTCTCGCTGACAAACCCCATAAAATGACGAAAGGAAAGTAGTTTATCGCTTGCGACATTTTTGCTGTTCATGCGATAAACCTGCCGCATCAGGCATTACGTATTAATGTCTTGTCTCTTTCGGTAACTATTCGCGACACATATTTGAGACAGTGGACACATGCACCACTTAACATATGTGCAACATACGACACGTGCATAAGCGGGCATAGCCACGGGTGAAAAGATCCTGTAAACCCTTGGATCGACTTTAGCCAAACTTGGTATAGTTATACTTACTATCTGGAAATAAATATCGGGGGGGGGGTGAGAACCAGCAGCCTCATATTGGAATGTGGGTGGTACTGTGGCGTGTGAAGGGGGTAGGAGGAGATGAACAGAGAGGGAGAAGGAGAATTTGGTGGGATGAGGTGAACAGAGTGAGGCGAAGAGGAAATAGACAGGGAAATGGAAGAGGATGAGATGGACATAATGATGAAACAAAGGGAAGTGGGCAAACAAATGACGAGGAGATAGACAGTGTGAGGAGGAGGAAGAGATGGTCAGAGAGAGTCGGAATATGGGATGAACGTAAGGAGGGGGGAGGCGAAAGTGGATTTAGAAAGGGGGGACGGCATGAACGTAGGGGAAATGTGCAGATTACAGAGGGGCAGGAGCAGATGGATAGAAACAGCAATGAGGAGGTGATGGGCAGAGACTGGGGCAAGGAGGAGATGGACTAGCAGGAGACTGGAATAAATAGATATCTGGGCAATGCCAGGGTCTCAGCTAGTGGATATTTGAACCTCTTTCGTCAGTACTGTTACCACTCAGCCAATAACCCCGAAAACTACGTATTCGACACTAGTACCATTTCTCTAATTATTTTTATATGCCGTGTCCAACTTCTCTCTCACCCAACACCACCTTATCTAAAAGTTGTTTCTTACCCACATAGGAACACACAGATTCTTCCCAAACGCTAAGCGAAAATGCCTGTGTCATGTAGCAAACCACAGTTTGTTTCGTGTGTTACCAAAGTGTGCTTCTTCGAAAGGAAATCCTAGAAGATTATCACGTGGTTCGAAATGTTTTCACTTTACACATCTTTTAATGCTGGACACATTCAGCGACATACCGTCTCTCGTTTCTAGAGGTTTCATTATTGACTAGAGTGCGGGCAAGCAGGTGGGTATCAGTCGAGTTGAGTTGCAGGCTTGAGCAGTAGATGTTGAGTCTTGGAGAGAGCATGTTGTGTCATAGCGGGATGAGCAGCTTGGATAGCTGATGTGCCGCGGAGTGGTTCAAAATGGCTCTGAGCACAATGGGACTTAACTGCTGAGGTCATCAGTCCCCTAGAACTTAGAACTACTTGAACCTAACTAACCTACGGACATCACACGCATCCATGCCTGAGGCAGGATTCGAACCTGCGACCGTAGCGGCCACGTGGTTCCAGACTGAAGCGCCTAGAAGCCCTCGGCCACAACGGCCGGCGCGCGGAGTGATTTCTGTATGGGGTGTTCCATGATGTGTAACCTAAGAATGAATTTTAAGATGTTTGTACAAAGAGAAAACTCTTGAAAAAAAAGATAACGTGTTTTGAGTTCAGGAATTATTGCTTGCTACGCAAAGATTTCATTCTGTTCAATAATATCTAATGTGGTTAATCAGGGAGAACTATCAATCATGTGTTCAGTATTCTAATTAAGTTTCCCCCATTTAGTTAGTTAAATAGTACTGTATTTGAGAAACAAGGAAACAAATTTTGTAATGGAAATGTTTGGTAGAAGCAATAATTTTTTAGTGCACGCATTGCAGTGCCTGTGGTATTCCTAATTGTGATGCGGTGACTACAGCCGTTAACAAATACAAGAGATGTGCTCGAATATGGACAACCATCATCTGTATAACGGAATGACGACAATGAAGATTTGTGCAGGATGGGTACTCGAACCCGGATTTCAAGGTCAAACTTCCATAAGTCGTCAATCATGTGTCTATAACCCGTGCTCTTACATCCATTATGTATATTCCCGTACAAGGGAGGCATTTTACTTGAAATTCGCTTTCGCGATGTCGGTGGATAAATGCTATACTGCAGTGCCTATCTTATTTCGAAATACAATACAATATTCCTTCGGACACAGGGAATAACACAGATAGATAGAAGTTTGATGTAAAATTATTTGTTTATCTTAAATAAATCAGATTAATGACGCAATAAAAATGATGTTTCAGTATTCAATGAACTGTGTATGAAGCCCGACCAACAGGCATTACATGCATTGATCAAAAATGATATTGCATTGAGAATGGCTAGTTTCTAGCTGAAATCTAGGTCCGCCAATAAAATTTAAAAAGGACGACAGATAGCTGAATTCTATTATTTACAAGCAAATAAACTAAGTTCATAACTAGGCAGAAAGAGTAACTTTCCTTACGTTTATGTATCGTAACACATATTTTAAGGTTGAACATGACAAACTTTATTTAGTTAGATAACTTCTGTTCACAAATTATCGTGAATTTAGAAAACATTGATGAAATGAAACTCAGGTGGTTCTTTTATGACAAAATACCCTATGAACCATTGATGAAGGACAACAGACATTCCATATTCCTAGATTTCTGGAACGAGTTTAATAGTGTTCGCCACTGCAGACTTTTAACGAAGATCCAAGCATGTGGAATCAATTTACAGATACATGAGTAGCTCGAGGATAGATGGAGCGATCGGAACGGTGCCGTTTGACGGGTTTGCTGTAACATATAACCAACGTAACGCCACCACGATCTGGTTACATATTCATCATGTAAGCTAAGCATTGGTGTGGCGTTCGAGTCTAGGTGTGGTAAATGTCGAAAAGTGAACTATGGCAACGTTATTACCAAATGCGACCAAACGGGACCAAAGTGCTTTTTGGCTGCCGAAGGACAAACATTGGTAGGCGTCCAATGAGAATGAAAAATGTGTACGGGGAAGCATTTCCGTCGAAAACCATCGCTGTGAACTGTTGCGTCAAATTCCGCACTGGTAGTGATTCAACACAAGACGCCAGAAGATCTGGGAAAGCAGCCGTCTCAAGTGGGAGACAGTCGAGCACCCTCCATGTAGTCCTGAGCTCTTCCCATGTGACTATCACGGCTTTGGTCCTTTAAGGGGGTAGGACGTGAAACGGGCCGACTTGAAGCACGAGAGGCATAACAGGACATTTTAATTTCGTGTCTATACTTTTACAAATAAATTCATAAAACTTTGTCAGTATAACCAGGAAGGATGCAGGATTCACACTCATTGCAGTGGAAGTTCGAAAACATAACAAAATAATATTTTTTACATGTGAAATTTCATCATTTTTTCACGTGCTAATGGCTGCATTTGTTGCTATAGGTACACTTTTCTTCATAAGTTAGAGACATTCTCCCATGAATTTTGCATAGCATACATACCGTACTAACAGGTGTATGAAACTCTAGAATTCATTTAATTTATGAAAAAACGAATTACCTGTTGTATTTTAAACTTCATATTTAAAAAACAACAGAAATTTTGTAGTTAATTACCTCAATTTTTACCACAGTTTTTAACAGATTTTGAAAATTCTAGAGTTTCATACACCTTTAAGTATGGTTTGTATGCTGTGCAAAATTCATCGGACCATCTCTCTTACTTATGGAGAAAAATGTACCTATAGCAACAAATGCTGCCATTAGTAAGTGAAAAAAATGATGAAATTTCACGTGTAAAAAAAATTACTTCGTTACGTTTTCGAGCTTCCACTGCTATGAGTGTGAATCCTGAATCCTTTCTGGTCATGCTGACAAGGTTTTATGAATTTATTTGTAAAAGTATAGACAGTGCAAATTAAAATGTCCTGTGGTGCCTCTCACGCTCCAAGTCGGCCCGTTTGACGTCCTACCCCCCTTAAAAAAGACCTTGAAGGGTCAATGATTCCTGTCGGACGAGGATGTCCAGCAGCCTGTTACGGACTTCTTCACACAGCAGGACGCGGTCGTCTACCAGACCTGGTGCATCGGTGATATGATTGCTTGAATGCTTACGGCGATTCTGCCTGATTGGCATACCGATTCTGGACTGTACGGCTTTCCAGCGGATACTTTTTGATCACCCCATACGTTTTAAGTGACAGAACGCACTACGTTATCCTGGACGGCATATATTCATGCGGGACAACGCTACCGTCTGGAGTGCCTTCAGAGAAGTTTAATAAGGCTGCACTTGTTCTCTGCATGCACAAACTGAACGATAGGGTCTGCATTCGTGGCTATTTTAATATCACGCTTTAGGGAAGGGGGAAGTGTCGTCGTTCATTGGCTGGGGTGGATACTCAATGAATTACACAGTATTTCCATGACGGCCTGCTCTAAATGTCGAAAATGTAAGTTAATGAAAATCATAACATTAAAGATTTCACGGGCGGTATCTTCATTAGTTAAAACTTCAGGGCTGAATTGCCGTGGTCAATATATAAAACTTCTTCTCCTTCCTGACGTTTCGTTGCCTAATGCAGGCAACATCTTCCGAGGTGAGTCGGCACTGGCTGCTAGGCGCTGGAGGTCCCGCTTATATAGAGCACTCAGATGGTGCCACCACTCATCACGTGATTTCGACTTTAAAACTATCTCTGGCTAGTGCCATCTCTCTCGATTACAAATAATCGATTGTCACTTCGTTGGTGCAAAGTCGACCGCCATATCTTGTCTAGTTTTAATCCTTCTTCTTTTTTATTAAAATTATTTTCATGTTTGTAGATCTCTACAGTTTCTCTATACATGCGGGTATAATAATGCGACGTCCTAGCTATCGCGTTTGTCTCACTAAATTTTATTTCGTGATCACCGTCTTTGAAAACGTGTTCCGCTATAGCTGATTTGTCAATTTGTCCTAATCCACAGTTCCTTTTGTGTTCCGTTAGGTGGGTATTAACACTCCTTTTAGTTGTTCCAATGTAAACCATGTCACAGCTACACGGAATTTTATACACACCTGGGGTAGCTAACAGGTGTCGTGCGTCTTTCACCGATCTTAAACTTCCACTAATTTTCTTGGTGGGTCGAAAGATTGTCTCCACTTGAAACTTTGCCAAAACATTTCCCAATACGGTCCGTGATGTTATCAAAATCAATAGGGAATGTAATACAGTATTAGTGATGAGACAGTCGATATTAACGCATAACACTGCAAATCTACATGAAATACAGAAAACACGTAAGGTCGGTTGTAAAGAAGGTAACTTCGATTTACTGTGAGAAATCTACGGAAGTGGCCTACATGGATTGGATAAAAATATTAAAACAACTGATAAATGCATCTTCAGTATAAATGCAAATGCTATCCAATCCTGCGTGATGTGCTCTCGTATTTCACCACTACAACACCAACACAATAGCCACAATAGATTGCAAGTGTCACTCGTGCTCAAAATAGTGTTCTGTGTCGTTATTTGTGGCTAAATGACATCAGACATGGGCAAATCTTTGATGCTCTATGGTGAAAGCCTTCCATAACCCAGGTAGCCTCCGCGTTTCATGTTGCAAGGGGCACCCTAACACAGATTATCACCGAGTACTGCGAAAGTGGGTAAACATTACCCGCTAAGTCACATCGCAGATAAAAGGTTGTGTTGAGTGATAGCAAAGAACCGCCATTGAAGAGTATTGCGACGGTGTCACCCTTACAAATCACTCCAGAACCAAATGTTGCACTCACGAAACCTGTCAGCACCAAACAGAGCTCCATAAGCAGAAGCGGGGAATTACTGGGCAAACTGGGATTCCAACACCACTCATCACTGATGCAAATGCCTTAACAGGAAAACATGTTGCCGAAATCATAGAACCAGGACTAGGGAGCAATGGATGGTCGCCGTTTGGTCGGACGAGAGTTGTTTCGCAATGTTTTTAACTTCTGATCGAGTTCAAGTCCCAGGAGTAAAACGACGGATGTTCCGTAATGATTCGGGAAACCACGTCGTAGTTCTCATAGGTATTCTGCAAGGTTTCATTACGGCGAAGGGTCATGTAACTATTTTGGCTGATACGGGCCATCCCAAGTCACAGTGTCTGTTCCGCAATGGTGATGCTACGTTCCAAGACGAGGGGGCCCACGTTCACACAGCTCGCACCATCCAAGTCTGGTTTTGTTAGTACGAGGACGAATCTCCTGGCGACCAAACTCACCATATCTCAGTATCATGGAGTGTTTGTGGTGTACTTTGGTGAGAAGGTTTCATAATCGCCATCCACGTCCATCATGGGCACTGTAATGTGCCACTGTTTTGCAAAAGGAGTGGTAAAAGATTCCCTTGAAAACTGTAACGACCTGTATTCATCCATTCCGAGAGAACTGGAAGCTGCTTTGAATGCCACTAGTTTTCCTACACCGTATTCTACATACTAATCTAGTCTTTGTTTACTGAATAATTGCTGATGTTTCTGTCAAGTTTTGTGTTTCTGGTGTTTCTATTATTTTGTTCACCCCCTATGCCTTATAAAGCAATTCTCTTATTGCACACTTGTGCAACCCTTTCTTGAATACTGCTCGGATGAGTGGGGTCCCAACGAGGTCAGATTATAGAAAGACAGAAAATCAGAGGTGTTCTGGTAGTTTTGTCATCGTTAGGTCCGATCAACTTACAAAAAGCTCCGTGAACTCAAAGGGGAAACCCTGGAGCTGACAATACGCTCCTTTCGCGAAACGCTATTCAGAACGTTTACAGATCCGGCATTCGTTATTGAGTGCAAAATATATCTAGTGTCACCAAATTACATATTGAGTAAGAACCACGAAGGCAAGAGAAATTAGGGCTCATAGGGAGGAAAATAGATAGTGAAGAATATAGATAGAGCCTGCCGCGGTGGCCGAGCGGTTCTAGACGCTTCAGTCCGAAACCGTGCGACTGCAACGGTCGCAGGTTCGAATCCTGCCTCGGGCATGGATGTGTGTGATGTCCTTAGGTTGGTTAGGTTTACGTAGTTCTAAGTTCTAGGGGACTGATGACCTCAGATGGTAAGTCCCATAGTGCTCAAAGCCATTTGAACCATTTGCCAATTTGAATATATATAGTCGTTTTTCCCTCCCACCATTGGCGAGTGGAATAAGAAAAGGAGTAACTAGCAGTGGTACAAGATATTTGGAGAGTTTAATCTAAGGTAATTCTATGTTGGAAACATCGTTACGTAACGTTTCCTCGAAAAGCAGTCTTTACTTAGCACTCTGTCTTTTTCCTAGAACAGATCGGCGAGTTCTACATCGATCCATTAGAGAGAATTCGACTTCATTTGTTATTCACCGACCGTGTCCGACTGTAGCACGCCATCCGGACGTAAAGCAGACGTGCCCGAAATCGAAGTTTCTCACATCGTTTTGAATCACCTAATTTCTTGCTTTCCGTCTTTCCAATGCTGCTGTATTTGAGGAGAAACCAAACAGTTAAATACTTCTAAAATCTGCGACTTAGTTGAATAGTTTGTTAGTCCCAAATTTAGTAGATGTCAACTGAAAGAATAACATAGGAAATTTAAAAAAGGAGCATTGCCCACTTCCTGGACTTTCAACTATTTCTACGGTACTGAAGTACTTCTAAAGAAGAGTCAACCGTAGGATGCATTAGAAAAATTTCTGCTTTCTCTCACACGATTTATTTCCAAAGTAAATTTATGGCGCTGTATATCACTCCATTTTTGTGTTTAAGTAAGATTCGCTTGAGGAAAGTGTAAGCACTTTTTCCATCCAGAATCATTCATGGTCAAATCTCCTTACTTTCGGTCTACCAGAGATTCTTCACAAAAAACCGTGTCAGTGAATAAATGTACCGTGGGTCTGTAATTAATGTTTCGAAGTTGGTTAACATATGCTCGATGGATACAGGTATATGAATCTCGAACATAATTTTAGTTATGGTACTTTCGTTTGTACAATGAATTATTTTTGACTAAGTGAAGATTTATTCCAAAACATTATCCCTAGGCCGACAGTGACTGAATACATTCCATTAAGTTACCTTGATGATGTCTGTGTCTCTAAAATTAGCAATTTTTCGTTCGTCTAAGGTAATGGAAACACGTTATGAGGTCTGTTATGTGATTTTTCCAGTAACTTTTTATAAATATTCACAATCAGTATCCTGGAGTTTTTTCCCGATTAATAATCGTGTACGGCACTTTTGCCAGTACAAAACTACATGAAAAGTTTTTCTTCATATTTGTGACATATAAGAGCATATATTTTACAAATATATAACTTGCTGTTTTACCTGCTGATCATTCATTTCTCGGATAAACAATAATTCTTGTATAATGTGCAAAGACACTAGGTCTGTCTTCTAATTCAATTAACTACATGATAGGCAGTAATGAGTTTGTCATCGATCTCCTACGAATGCCTACTACAGATATCAGGCATTTACATTTACTTTTCTTGGTTCTAACTGAATGAGTAATTTTTTGCATTATGCTTTATTATAAGTTGTACAAAATAGATTGTTGTTGTGTTCTAGTTTACAATTATAATCTCAACAAATAAATAAAGCTTCAGTAGGTCGTTAGATTGAGAATTTTCAAGAATTTAATGTGACATTATTTGATTACGATGCAAAAAGAGAGATAGAATGTAGGGTACAATGAGTAACATCCCACTACCGGTGCTATTCCGGATGCATGGGTATCGGAAGTACAAATCGAGCCATTCGCCTCTGCTGGCTTACTGATTTCTAATGTTAGTGATTGCCTGACGGTGGGGATACATCCTAGAATGAACGTGATGTCATTGTCTTGAGTTTGTGCTGTCTGCTGTTGGAGTGTCACTTAAGTCCTTGTATTGCTGCGTGCGGTCTACGACGCCTTGCCACGGTTCGCCTGGCGCCGCCCCCCCCCCCCCCCCCCATCGGAGGTTCGAGTCCTCCCGCGGGAATGGGTGTTTGTGTTGTCCTTAGCGTAAGTTAGTTTAAGTTAGAATAAGTAGTGTGTAAGCCTAGTGACCGATGTCCTCCGCAGTTTGGCCCCATAGGGACTTATCAAAAATTTCCAAAATTTCCTGGTAATGTTGTATGTGTATGGTTAGTGTGTTTCCATTTATTTACAATCTAGTGATGGTTCAAATGGCTCTGAGCACTATGGGACGTAACATCTGAGGTCATCAGCCCCCTAGAACTTAGAACTACTTAAACCTAACTAATCTAAGGACATCACACACATCCATGCCCGAGGCAGGATTCGAACCTGCGACCGTAGCGGTCGCGCTGTTCCAGACTCAAGCGCCTAGAACCGCTCGACCACACCGGCCGGCTCAATCTAGTGATCTAGTGCCGTTGCTTGTACACAACAGCTATTACACGCAACCATACCTGTATAGGGCACAGCCTGGCACGGTTACAGCTAATAGTATTCTTTAGACGTTATTTCCTGGTGTCTCCTCATTAGGGCGCTGTAAGCCGTCAGTCTGTCAGTTATTAACGTGGTTTCTTGTGCCCATTGCTCTTCCACCCCGCCAGTCATTGATTATGATTTGTAACTGTCCGAGTCTGTACTTTAGTTATTCACTGTGCCTGATACTGTCCATGGGTCAGGTTCATCTCGGACGACTGTGTCTCTGTACGTCCTTGTTTCTACGTATTCGGTGTATAGTGTACGTCATGTAGTGTCTGCGGCTCTCTTCAGGTGTAGCCATTTGTTTGGTTCTCTTATGGATTCATGAATATCATTATGTGTAAAAATTGTTTGTCGGGTCCGTATGTATAGTGTGCAACGCAGAAGTAGAGGGTGGGCCAAATAAAAATGGCCAGGACGAGGGGATACGATTGGACGTGAATGTATGCTTGCAACACTACCGAGTGACACGGACACCACACGTACGCCTGCCACGTGATCCACACCGGTTCAGAGCATAGTATGGGCTGTGTCAGTGTGAGTAGAGCAGTACAAAGGGGATGGTGGTACTCACAGGGGCGCAGTGGGTGTTCACAGTGGAAAGTTGTGTGAAAAAAAAGTCGTAGAAACGTTGTGATCAGTTGTTTGCTGAGAAGTTAAATGATGTCAAAGTGCCAGCAAAGAGTGTCATGCAAGGCTTGGTCCGAGAACGGCGTCAGGCAGGGTCTGTTTTGAACAAGTAAAAAAACATTCCGAAACGTTCCCGCACTCCAGAAAATATGGTTGCAGTTAATCAGAAAATACTTCATAGTCCTACCAAATCAACGCGACGCCTATTGCAAAAGACTAGCATATCACGTAGATCACGCGGCTGAACCTGGACCAGCACATGCATCCCCATCGAGTATCTGTCGTTCACTCATCAGAACTAGCAGATGCTCTTTATTGACTCCAGTTTTATGAGTGGCTGCTCACTGAAAGAACAGTGAATGACTTGGACATGGATCTGTTCTTTATGTCTGATGAATCCTGGTTTCGATTGAGTTGTTGTGTCAGTTCACAGAATCTCAGGTTCAAGGCAGCGGAGAATCCGCATAATTTTCACGAAACATAATTGCATGACCAGAAGGTTGGGGTTTAGTGTGCGGTGTCTGGACGCCGCAAAAATGGTCGCATCTTCTTTCATCATACGCTGACTCCGGAGCCATTTGTGGCAGCATTAACGGAGAAAGAAAAGACCTGTAGTTACATCCAACACGACGGGGCAACTGCCCCTACGGCCGGCCGAATCGTGCAGGACCTTTACACAATCTTCACTCCTGACAGAGTTGTTAGCAGAAGTCAATTTGATCGCGGTTCTAGCTACTTACCCAGGTCACATGATCTGTCAGTGTGCGATTACTTTATGTGGGGAGCCCAAAAGTCTAAGCTGTATCGCAACAAACCTCATATTCTTCAAGAACAGCAACAGAACCTTTCGGATGAGATTGCAGCAATTCCAGCACTCCAGCTTCGATCCACCTTCAGCTACTTTCTGACTGGGGACTTAACGTACCAAGAGATGAATAGTGGTCACTTTCACCATCTAGTCGGATTAGTACTGTATTTCCTTTCCTCTGCTGTGTTTCCTTGTACCCTGGAACTCTTTTCTCCGAGCCCTGGCCACTTTTATTTGCCCCACCCTAAAAATGCTCATGCGTTCCTGATTACTCACCGGAAAACTTGGTCCCCTGATGAAGTGCGCTCGATGAAAGTACACTGGATAGAGCCTGTGTTCAATTAAACGATGTATCATGCTGTTACTGGCATCTGTATAGCGTCTTTTCAGACACTCATGGAACCTTTACCAACGCTTGTCCGCTCCCACTGCCACGCATTCACCGGCCACTGTTTTAGTTGGCACTTGTCATTTAAATTCCCCCTCCCCCCGGAATTTCCGTTACTTCGCCTATCTTGTCCACTTCCAGCCAGTAAATGGGCTACATTCCGAGCACCACACTCCATGCTTCCACCGACGTGGTGCTGAAAGTCCCTAATGCAATCAGCTTTTTCGTTTATCCCCATGGATTCAGTATTACACTGTAACTTGCTTGATATAGCCATCAGTAATCTGGAACTTTACTCGTTAATGAGCGTAGTATGTTTTCATTGTTTATGTTTGCCTATTTCTGTAATGCCTGTTGTTTGTTGTTTACGTTGACCTGATAGGTATTTTTCACCTCTTTACATAGTACGAGGTATAATACCAGACGATGGCGTTCTGGTGTCCAGTATACAAGTTAACAACGTCTTTACCGTGAGTTATATATCAGTATTATTTAACGTTCACTGCTTTGAAATATTTCCGTTCGCGATTATTATTTCAGATATGAAGTTGGTTGTTCAGCAATCGAAACTAGTAATCAGATGGAAAGTAATATTTTTTGCAATCAAGAGTTTGCAAATAACTTTTAAAAAGTCTTAAAATGTATTACTTTGACTAACAACTTAACACACATCAGCTGATTATATGCAAGTTCTCGCATTTACCTATCCTCCCTATCTTCGGTGTTACACGAATGATTTTCGCTCGAAAGTGGACGCAGATCCACCCCTACCCCCAAGCACATTTTAACAAAAGCATTTATATTTTTAATTATATCGGTTTCCGACTTTCCTAGATAAGAATATAAACACAGAGATGCTTTAAAACAGATTAAATATACAAGGTAATGTAGAAATTTACAAGCTACGTTTGACACAGGGCACTTTTTAGTTACTCGTTTCAGAGCTTGCCCAAGTGAGTGTACTTCGGCTTAACCATCAGCAGAGAAGATTCGCATAAAGAAAATGCCCCAATATACAGGCTGAGCATACCTGCTACCAACGACTAATCTGATACCGTTCTTCAAACAACAGATAGAACCAGAAAACCACAGAGAACTTTCTACCACCACGTGAAAATATGGCGCTGTAAGCAGCCAGATTTGTGAAATGCTTCCCGTTTTGACGTCAATATGCTATTTCTCGCTTGCTGACGTTGATTTCTGTTGTGAAGTGACGGTTAGTGTATAAGATTAAGAATGTTTAAGTTCCCGTACGAAACTCAATGGCTTTTGAGAACAAAGAAATTACTGCTGGTAATGTTGTTTTATCATATAGGCAGCTGTGCTTCATTGTGCGAATATCGCCGACAGAACCAGCTGCAAAGAGATCCCATGTCAATAAATGAGATAAGAAATGTTATCAATAAATTTGAGGAAGCAGGTGATAGAGACGGTACAGCAGATTGACGGAGGCGGCCCATTCCCACGGCAGTTGTATGTTTCTGTAGCTATAGCGGTACGTGCATGACAGTCTCAAATTATGCAGCCAGTGCTCGAGCTGTGTCGTGGGAATTGTCTCTTCTCTTGTCAGCAGTTCAAAAGATTTTGCGGCGCATTTTACACTGGTATCCTTACAATATTCAGAATGTGCACCAAACGAAGCCCCAATATAGGCTACAACACCTTGACCTTGCTCTTCGAATTTGGCATGCATGGAAATGGATATGTGGCAGGAATATTCATTGGATTGACAAGGCACGTTTGACTCTGCACGGTGGGGGTGTACCCCTCCAAATGCTGTGCAGGAACATCCACTGTAGTCAGCCTCTATTGCTGTGCGGTGTGGTTTCACAATCCCCTTCATTTTCTGTCCGTTTTTCTTCGAGGAGATGACATCTGACTGGCCTGTTAGGCGCACCGTGACCTCTACACATTACATGGACCTCTTTGTGCAACATGTGATTCCAACTTTGCAAAAACACACTCGAATCAACACCACTTTTTTCATGCAATATTGGGTGACACAACATGTAGCTTGCCAGGTGGTAGATTTCCTTTGAAAAACCTTCGATAACGACTGCATCATCTCTAGGCAGTTTTAATACGTGCGGACGTCCAGATCTTCTCGACCTACATCCTTATGGCTTCTTGTTGTGTATCTCAAACATCAGACCAGAACCACCATTGTCATTTGTTTGATCGTTCGTACCTTTTGTCTCATCCACACCATATTCTGACTACTTACAGAGCCATATTTTCACGTGGTAGCAGAAAGTGGAACTACTATTTTTTTTCAACACCGGGGACACACAGATTAATGAACATATCCACGTTAAATGATGATTAACTGAAAACCTCAGCTGCCGACAGGTGTTGTTGATATACCTCGATGTGCACAGCTGAAAACGTGTGCCCCGACCGGGACTCGAACCCGGGATCTCCTGCTTACATGGCAGACGCTCTATCCATCTGACCCACCGAGCACACAGCACAGGGACTTATCCCTTGCACGCTTCCCGTAAGACTCACATTCCCAACTGTCCACAATTCTACATATGTATTGTACCTTATAGACCTTTGCCCACCCACTCATTACTCGTGCACGCTTTGGCGATTCCCGTAAGAGTATGGGCAACCTGTGCGCATTCGCACAGACGAAGGTCAATGGCTGGGTAACCTTTAACTATATATACGAAGACAGTAACTTGTTCTCGAAAGAACGGTTACTGTTGATGACCGTGCAGCTTTTCCCTGAAATAAATGATGACTAACTGAAAACCTCAGCTGCCGACAGGTGTTGTTGATATACCTGGATGTGGACAGCTGAAAATGTGTGCCCCGACCAGGACTCGAACTCTTACGGGAATCGCCAAAGCGTGCGCGAGTAATGAGTGGGTGGGCAAATGTCTATAAGGTACAATACATATGTAGAATTGTGGACAGTTGGGAATGTGAGTCTCACGGGAAGCGTGCAAGGGATAAGTCCCTGCAGTCGCGCTATTCATCTGTGTTCTCGGTGGCTCAGATGGATAGAGCGTCTGCCATGTAAGCAGGAGATCCCGGGTTCGAGTCCCGGTCGGGGCACACATTTTCAGCTGTCCACATCGAGGTATATCAACAACATCTGTCGGCAGCTGAGGTTTTCAGTTAGTCACCATTTATTCCAGGGAAAAGCTGCACGGTCATCAACAGTAACTCTTCTGTCGAGAACAAGTTACTGTCTTCGTATATATCCATGTTATTTCAGCGTTCTTTCTGACATATATACATCCTGAACTGCGGCACTCGGAATACTCTCTCTTTCATTATAGCCATCAGTTAATAAGTACAAATATATAAAAATTATCACATTTACATTAAAACATTTTACTATGATATGTCCTAGGCAACTGTGTCACGTTAAAATGGGGCTGACAGCATATTTTGTTTGGGGTGGGTGCCTGGCGAGGGATGGAGAAAGAAAGTAAGAAACTGTGTGACCCTCACTGATCCCAGTCCTAGATCCTAAAGCTTGCCGCGTGAAGCAAGTAAAAATACGTGACTACTGTGTCGTCGTACTCCCAGACTCTTTCCCGGCACAGCGTTCTGTTTCAGGGCTCGCTCCACTAACCGGATTCCGTGGCCTGCTCGCCTCAGCGGTGTACGGTAACGAGGTGAGGGGGGCACGCAGGATCGACCCCAGCGACTATCGACCCAGGCAGAGTGTCGACGCGGCCGGTCGCGCTGCCCCCACACCCCTGCCACTGTGCGGTCGACCCCACCATGCACGCCGTTTTCGGCCAGCGGGCAGTTACGGCCAGGACCGCGTGGCTCCGGGCGGACCGCTGCGATTGCTTCTGGCGCTGCTCGGGGAGTCCGGATTAATTAAAGCAGACACCACCAGAGGGCTCTGGCTGTGGTATTTACATGGCTGTCTGGCTCCGCGGCCAGCGGCGCATGAAGGACCGCCGCTGGCTCCTGAAGAGCCGACCACAAGTGCAGCCTTATTTTTCTTGTCTCCCCTCAGCTGACCGGCATGTCGAGGAACTCTCCCGAGGAAAGCTGTTTCGTCCACATACCGCATATGTCCAGCACCATCACAAAAAATTGACAGTTTCCCTCCTCTGGGCGCCACAGTAATGTAGGACTGTCTAAATTATAACAACTTTCGCCGCTTCACTATTATTTTATCTTTTTCAAAAGAAAGATCTTGCGAAACACAGCACTGTAGACAAGGGCGTTCAGGTTGGTGCCGTGTTCCTCGACTTCAGAAGGCATTTAGCAACGTTTTCGCACTGTCGGTTAGTGAAAAAAATACGAACTTATCGAGTATCGAACAAAATTTGCGACAGATTTCAAGGCTTCCTTGCAGATTGAACTCAACAGAAAATCCACGGACGTAAAGTCAATTACCGGAGTGCCCCAAGGATTTGTGATATGACCGTTACTGTTTACAGTGTATGTAACTGATATAATAAAAAACATCAGAACTCTTTCAGACAGTTCATAGCTAATCCAGTTGTTTGTAAGAAGAGAGCCACGCTAGACGACAGCATTGATGTGAAGAATGACGAGGACTGATGAATGGTGCAGGCTCTGCAAATGACCCTGAATGTCAATGTAACATATTGCACATATATAGTAATAGAAATAAACTACTGTACAACGGCACTACTGATGACAAACTGCTGGAAACAGTACTTACCGTAAAATGTCTAGGAGTAGGTATCCAGAGCGACCTCAAGTGGAAAAGCAAATGCCAGACTGAGATTCTTAGGAAGAATCTTAAGCAAAATAACTCAGCAGCTAAGGTAGCTGCTCTTAAGACGCTCGTTGGGCCCATTCTTGAGTACTGATCATCAAATGGGACCCTCACCAAATAGGACTGATAGAGAAGATCTCCGGCCGGGGTGGCCGAGCGGTTCTAGGCGCTAAAGTCTGGAACCGCGAGACCGCTAAGGTCGCAGGTTCGAATCCTTCCACGGGCATGGATGTGTGTGATGTCCTTAGGTTAGTTAGGTTTAAGTAGTTCTAAGTGCTAGAGGACTGATGAACTCAGAAGTTTAGTCCCATAATGCTCAGAGCCATTTGAACCATTTTTAGAGAAGATCCAACTAAGAAAGGCGCGTTTCGTCACGGGATCGTTTATCTGGTGTGTGAGTGTTACAGAGTTGATGATCAAACTGAAGTAGCTACTGCAGACGCTACACGAGGTGTGCTGTGCGTCACAGAGAGATTTACCATTGAACTATGTAGAGAGCACTTTCCGGAAAGAGTCGGTCAACAGCTCTGGTTACCGGGTGTCAATTCGAAGTGGTATTCATCACTCAAGACAATTCTCCTGCAGTCAATCGGATTCAAAGGCGAAGATTTGGTTGAAGACGGCCCGAAAAGCGGTGCTATACCAATCTGTCGCCTGCCAGCCCCCCATACAGCCCGGCAACAAGAAGTCATGGTCCGGGCTGTAGTTTCTTTTCATCGCAGAACCCTTTGGGTTGTCATACGTTGCATCCCTACAGCACAGCGGTACGTCGACGATATTCTACGCCCCATATGTTGTCCTTCAGTTCAAGCCATCATGGGCTTACATTTCAGCTAGCTAATTCCCGATCGCGCACGGCCACGGTTTCTACTGTAGCTCTTCGTGCTTGCCTGCAAGGTCGTCGGATCTCAACCCAACTGACAATGTTTGGAGATTATTGGCAGGCCCCTACAACCATCACGGGATTTTGACGATATAACGCTCCATTTCGAGAGAATTTGTGACGGTGTTCTTTAGGAGGCATCCTACAACTCCATCAATCAGCGCCAAACCGTATAACTGTTTCCATAAGGACCGGAGGTGGACCGACGAGTTATTGACTTGCTCAGTTTATGAAGCTCTTTCTCTTGACTAAATCATTCAATTTTTCTGAAATTCTAATCATTTGTTTGTCTGTACATGTATCTCACCTCTCACGATTGCCATAGCGTTTCCATAATTCCTTCGTGGGAGGGTGGGGGGGGGGTCTTAGAATGTATTATTTCTCCCCACATAGTTCTAGCAAATGACCAAAATTCGAGAAATCAGTGCTAACACAGAGGCTTACCGACAGCCATTCTTTCCACGCGCCATTCTCGACTAGAGCGAGGTACCGGGGATCAGTTAATCTTACCAGAAGTACCATCCGTCACACACTTAGGTGGCTTCCGGAGAATAAGGCAGATGCAGATGTAGAGTCTGATGGACGTGTAAGCGATTGTTGAGCTGTTAGCAACACTGCTTGATTTTCCGAGAGAATTAGATATAATTCTAAGGACAAAAAACCAGTTTCGAGCTCACTTGCCATCTTCAAATCGAAGTAACGAAGCAACAGTTCACTCCTAAAAGCTTTGAGGAAACCACATTGTGACAGCCGAAATCAGTAATATCCTGGTAACCTTATATTTAATTGTATTGGAAAAAATCATTTTTTAAAAAGTATTCTGTCAGACAGTATTAAAATTCGTGATCTTAGCCATTTTTAAAAGGTCCAGCTTTATCCTATGGTAATAAAAAACTTCGTAAGCAATAACATAGGCCAATCTGAAGAACATCATATGTGAGATCTACACATATAGCTGCACCACACCAACACCACAAACTGGTATGTCAAATTAACATTAGTTCCCAAGTCATAACCAGTCAGCGCACAAAGTAACACCTGACACAGATACAGACATCAGAAACTGTCTGATTTTTATGCATATTGCATCTGGACATTAAAAATACTCCACACATACATCTATACTACGAAAGCTATTATACGGTGTGAGTCAGAGTGCAATAGAATGTAATAATGTGTCCATCCCCGATCCATACAGAGGTGATATGATGGAATAACGACAATAGGTACCTATATAATCTTGGTTACTCCAAGTTTCTCTAAATTTCTCTTTGTGGTCTTTGTAAATAAGATAGATTGTAACCCTCTTTCAATCTATTGTTTCATCCCTCAAATGCAGTCGGTAAGAGTAACAAACTAACGAAAATATTCAAGAACAAGTCAAAGCATGATTTTAGTAGCCTCCTTCGTGAATTATACATGGACCATTTTTCTGTAGCTTTTTTTTTTTTTCTTTTTCCTCCCCCAAGGTGCAGTCAACTGGGAAACAAAAACCACAGATAATATCCGATAATGCTTTAAGCAGGTATGTCTGTAGTATGCCCGTCATTCACATCACGTCACACGTTTCAATGCTGAGCTTACAGTGAGCATCTAAAAATGCGTAGAACAGTAGAGTCTCTTGCCCGGTGTGAAGTGCTTGTGCACACATTTTCACTCTTCGCCGCCGATTCCGCTTAATGTCGCAATGGAACTGACAGCAGTGATCCCTGCCCTTTCCTTGCCTTTCTTCCCCTCTATAGCTTCAATTTACATGTAATGTATTACAACCGCGGATTCTGCGTGGTGTCTGGTCTTTCGGCCATGGCCGAAAGAACAGGATCCTCACATTAGTATAATTTGTTACTTGTCATACAACTGCTTCTCGGTATTGCGACTTTTTTCTCTTCATTGTACAAGATTCAGGCGCTAATGTCGGCGAAACATGTCATGCTTTTTGAAGAACAAAAACTGTTTCATCCTTCAGCAGAGAGATAAAATGATTGAATTTACAGCACGACGAAGTGAAAAGACAATATACGACACTATAATCAGCTTTCAATCAACAATTGTGAGTAACCTATTAGCTTCCATTGTACTACGCACAGCACACGGCTCCATTCCTGCTCATGGAGTTATAGCAACCAAGAGATTCCAATATCGCTACAGGACTTTAACTAAGCTTCACAACGGCAAGTAAAGTGAAATGATTTCGCCAACTTCTTTATTCATCATAGAATCTTGACAAAACAGCATGAACCTCCATCTGACAAAGGCAGTCTTCTATCCAAACAAAACTCTTGGAGCTAGCATGCAACACAGCCAGACTAGCAACGCGAAGAATTTTCACACAAGAAGAACTAAGAATGATGCGCAACCATTTCAAATGACTGAAAGTAAACTGACTCCTGAAGAATATAAAACGGCCGAAAGTAAACTCACTCCCCAAGAATGTGAAATTCAGTGATCATACCGGTTTACTGAAACATTGTAGCCGACTGGCGTCGTTATTACAAAGACGTCGATCGACTTAAAGAAAAGGAGAAGGGATGGAAGTGTCAAATTAACAGGCCATTTTCAACTAATCTAACATGACTTGGAAACGTAAGAGCTACAGAACGAAGGCGTTCTTTACGGTTATGTCACTTCAGCAAATAAGTCTGGTTGTCAGTAGAAGAATCCATTACGACTTTTATCTTTTTAGTTACTGTTATTTATTCCAGTTCATTTCGTAAACATAATTATTTTTTTCCCACTTGATTTCAGATTCTGTTATAATACTACAAATACACGACCTCCCATCCCAAGGAGCCCACATGTTCGGTACACATTTATTTTTGAACTGGAGACCGAATTGCTGACAATTTCTCGTATTTGGTGGTTCCAAATATTATGTGAGCTACACAAATGTTTAACATTTTTCACACTCCGTTAATTTATTGCGATTGATTGTATAAATTTTGTAATTCTTAGCTATTTTGAGCATTTTTTTTATGTTGATATGAGTATTTTGGATCCCTAAAAATCAAATTACAAATCGTGCTTACTTAAAGAGTGGGCTGTTCTAGAAATTCATCTGTGAATTTTACAGAAAGTCAGCTACTACTGAGCCTACCTCCATTGTTTTACGCGTTTACGAGAACCACACTTTTTCGTCTTCTATGGTACGTCCATTCCACTACGGTGGTCACCGAATTTTTCACGAATTGACCTTCCGACAGGCGAGTGCATTTCAGTTTACATCTACACCTATACGTTCCAGACCACTGACAAAAGCATGGAACAAGGTAGTTCTATTTATCAGTTATTGCTGTCTTTCCTGTGCCATTGTCGTCTGGATCACGGAAAGAATGACTCATCACATAGCTTTATAATTAGTCTAATGTTTCTCTTGTGGTTCCTGCGGGAGAAGTACGTAGAAGAATGCAGTATATTCCTAGACCGTTCACTTAGTAATGGTTTATGAACAAATATAATTACGCTTGCCAGCATCTCCTTGATTCTCTCCTATGGGTCCAATTAATCTGGGAGCATTAGTCCTACACTTCCTTGTATACGTTCAGTATCTCCAATATCTCTTGATAGTTTTTACCTGGTATAGCTACCAAGAATCTGAATAATACTCCTTGGTAATCCGCACAAGTATGTTTTAGCTACTCTCCTTTACAGGCTGCCTGTGTTTTCGCACTGCTTTACCAATGAGTAATTCTGGCACCTACTTATGTGATCGTCCATTGCATAACCCACCTCCAGGTGTATCTATGAATTGACTTATGCTAGTTGTGACTCGCTGATATTGTAGTCATAAGGTACAACATTCCTTTTTTTATTTTGAATATCTAATTTACATTTCTATTTTTTTCAAACGGTAGCTAATTTTAGAGAGCTCGATCATCCACAAAAGTCTGATGTCACTTTAATATAGTCTGTCAGATCATGAATCAGCAGGTTTATGGCTTGTTTTCTGTGGATGCAGCTTATGGTATACCATGATGGTACTGAATCAATAATACTCAGTTCAGTGATCATTTGGCTGTCCAGGAAGATGACAAATCGGGGGCAGATTACAAGGAACGTTACGCAAAGCGACCTAACGACTTTAGTTCCGGAACGCACACCTCCTGGAAAACTGGGCGCTAACTCGGCGCCTATTTCAGCGGGGCTTTTCTTGCAGTCGCCGCTCATGAGTATGCAATGCACGGCGGGTGGAGTTCTGCTCGCCTCCTTATCTGCAGGCGCGGACCGCGCTTAACATTCAGGATGATCCCGCGGAATCCGGTTTACTTCACCGCCAACTGACGAGTGATTTCTTCAGCTAAAGTTGCTACTTCTTCTCCCCTGCTCTCTTCTTTTGAGGTGGAAGCTGCTGGAATACCCGATGGTCAACGCTGCGGGACGCATGGGAACTGTAGGAGAAAAGAATAAAAGTTTTAGGCAGCCGCACAGACGCTGGTCCCTTTCAGTGCGAGTTCCTCCGAATATGTGTACTTTCGTGATGCGTGACGTGTGTCGAGCGGTCGCTTGTGATTCACAGGGTGTGGAAGAACTGACTACAGTTCAGATCAGCCGGCGACATGTGGAATGGGTGAACGGCAATAGGGATTTTATTTACTTAATGAGCAGCATTATTATACAGGCGCATGCACGTTTCTTCTTTGCGAGTGCAGCAGTGGAATTTAATGGTTTTACACACACACACACACACACACACACACACACACACACTCTGCTGAGCCAAACATTATGACAACTAACAACTAACAGTTCGAACCACTAATGGCAGCGCACGAGTTTAGGCTCGTTCTGCGCACCTGACGTCACTCATTTTCTGACAGCCAATGAACGTTCAGTAATGTTTTGAGCGTCGTGCTGTGAACGCCCTAGCCAGTGAGAACATTAAAATTTGGTGGTAGTGAGGTATTAATGAATTTTAGCGAATTTTTATTCCATTTGTTAAGAGTCGTCATCGCTGATGATGGTGGTTCTACATAAGCAGGCGAGAGACATAATTTTAAGGATTCGCGCTTTTTTCAAGCGCAAAGCCCATCTACACGCGTAGCGTAGTGGTCGCTTGGAACCTGCAGCACGACAATACCCGCCCTTTCCCCACATGCACTGACTGCCATCGCTCGCGAATCGCACTACAGCATAAAAAATTGTTAGTTCACTTTCTAAAGTAGCGCAGCTATTCAGCAGAGTATGAATTCGGCAATTCGTCGGCATAATTGCGGAGATGGCTCCAAATGTTCATGCACAGGTCATGAAATTCCCGTAAACGTCGTGCCGGTGGGCTATTGACGAGGAGGTGGTCTCTGATTGCGTTATAGGTCCGCTGCGCCGGGCTCAGATCAGGCGAAATTTGTGGCCAAGACATCAGCTTGAGGTCACTACATACGACTCAAACAGCCGGAGCAAGATTCTGGTCTTACGTCACGAACAATTATTCTGCTAAATATATTTCTTTAGTATCCAAGTTGCTGACAAGAATAATATACAGAAGAATGGAACAAAAAATAGAGAATATGTGAGATGAGGAAAGGTAGAGGCACCAGAGCGGCAGTTCTCAAGCTGGAGTTGATAATGGAAGCACGACTGAAGAAGAGTCAAGATACATTCATAGCATTTATCGAACTGGGAAAAGATATGACACTGTAAGATGCTACAAGATGTTCGAAATTCTGAGAAAAATTCGGATAAGCTACAATGAAAGATGGGTAATATACAATATTAATATGTACACTAGCCAAGAGGGAACAGTAAGAGTGGAGCTCCAAGAACAAAGATACAAGAGAGGGATGCTAAGACGTAGTCTTTGCTCCTACTGTTCAATGTGTTCTTCGAAGACGCAATGACGGCAATAACAGAAAGTCTCAATACTGTGGTTAAAAGGATATCGAAGATCATATTCGCTGATGAAATTGCTATGCTTAGTCTGCTACCTAGGCAGCAAGGAGGACACAAAAAGAAGGGTAACACTGGAAAAAGTGCTTTCCTGGCCATGGGAAGTCTGATAGCATCAAACATAAGCCTTAATTTGAGGAAGAAATTTCTGATAATGTATATCTGAAGTATAGCATTTTATGGTAGCGAGCCGTAGACTGCGGCAAAGCCGGAACAAAAGAGAATCGAAGCATTTGAGATGAGGTGCTACAGGAGAATGTTGGAAATTAAGTGGAACGACAAGGTGAGAAACGAAGGGGCCTTCTGCAGAATCAGCGAGGAAAGGAATACACTACTGGCCATTAAAATTGCTACACCACGCTACAGACGCGAAATTTTACCGACAGGAAGAAGATGCTGTCACACAAGGTTGGCGCCGTGGCGACACCTACAACGTGCTGATATGAGGAAAGTTTCCAACCGATTTCTCATACACAAACAGCAGTTGACCGCCGTTGCCTGGTGAAACGTTGTTGTGATGCCTCGTATAAGGAGGAGAAATGCGTACCATCGCGTTTCCGACTTTGATAAAGGTCGGATTGTAGCCTATCGCGGTTGCGGTTTATCGCATCGCGACATTGCTGCTCCCGTTGGTCGATATCCAATGACTGTTAGAAGAATAGGGAATCGGTGGGTTCAGGAGGGTAATACGGAACGCCGTGCTGGATCCCAACGGCCTCGTATCACTAGCAGTCGAGATGATCCGCATGGCTGTAACGGAACGTGGAGCTACGTCTCGATCCCTGAGTCAACAGATGGGGAAGTTTGCAAGACAACAACCATCTGCACGAACAGTTCGACGACGTTTGCACCAGCATGGAGGAGGAGGAGGAGATTAGTGTTTAACGTCCCGTCGACAACGAGGTCATTAGAGACGGAGCGCAAGCTCGGGTGAGGGAAGGATGGGGAAGGAAATCGGCCGTGACCTTTCAAAGGAACCATCCCGGCATTTGCCTGAAGCGATTTAGGGAAATCACGGAAAACCTATATCAGGATGGCCGACCAGCATGGACTATCAGCTCGGAGACCATGGATGCGGTTACACTTGTCGCTACATCAAAGACAGGAATGCCTGCAATGGTGTACTAAATGACGAACCTGGGTGCACGAATAGCAAAACGTCATTTTTTCGGATGAATCCAGGTTCTGTTTACAGCATCATTATGGTCGCATCCGTGTTTCGTGAGCCGGCCGAAGTGGCCGTGTGGTTAAAGGCGCTGCAGTCTGGAACCGCAAGACCGCTACGGTCGCAGGTTCGAATCCTGCCTCGGGCATGGATGTTTGTGCTGTCCTTAGGTTAGTTAGGTTTAACTAGTTCTAAGTTCTAGGGACTAATGACCTCATAAGTTGACTCCCATAGTGCTCAGAGCCATTTGAGCCATTTTTTCGTGTTTTGTGACATCGCGGTGACCGCACATTGGAAGCTTGTATTCGTCATCGCCATACTGACGTACCATCCGGCGTGATGGTATGGGGTGCCATTGGTTACACTTCTGGGTCACCTCTTGTTCGCATTGACGGCACTTTGAACAGTGGACGTTACATTTCACATGTGTTACGACCCTTGGCTCTACCCTTCATTGGATCCCTACCAAACCTTATATTTCAGCAGGATAACGTACGACCGCATGTTGCAGGTCCTGTACGGGCCTTTATGGATACAGAAAATTGTCGACTGCTGCCCTGGCCAGCACATTCTACAGATCTCTCACCAACTGAAAACGTCTGGCCAATGGTTGCAGAGCATTTGTCTCGTCACAATACGCCAGTGACTAGTCTTGATGAACTGTGGTATCGTGTTGAAGATGCATGGACAGGTGTACCTGTACATGCCATCCAAGCTCTGTTTGACTCAATGCGCAGGCGTATCAAGGCCGTTATTACGGCCAGAGGTGGTTGTTCTGGGTAATGATTTCTCCGGATCTGTGCAACCAAATTGCTTGAAAATGTAATCACGTGTCAGTGTGTCCAATGAATACCCGTTTATCATCTGCATTTCTTGGTGTAGCAATTTTAATGGCCAGTAGTGTATATGGAAGAAGCTGATAAGAGGAATGGACAGGTTGGTTAAGACATCAGGGAATTACTTCCATGGGACTGCTAGAGAGAGCTGTAGAGGGTGAAAGCTATAGATAATCACAGAGGTTGAAATACATCCAGTAAAAGTATAGGAGAGGAACGCATTGGTCGCTCTGCTGCGGAAACAGGCACAGACGATATCCTCAAATAATATGTCCAACACCTAATTAACTGAATGTCCAAGAGAAAAACTTATTTTCTCCGAGACTGTCTCCTACAAGTCTCTTCTACATCTCGCAGCTTGTGTATGCGCCGTGCCTGAAGTCCATTGTGACGGTTGCCTTATCAACTTCTCTCTTCCCGATAATGTATGAACGGGACGTCTAGACTGTGAAGATGGATCGGCTGCTGGTACCAGCACTACCAAATGAGGTAGGACAACCGCTGCCGCAGACAGTCTGCGAGAACGTCGTCAGAGCTGGACGCTCGCTCATCAGGCGTTCGTTAAGCGCGGCACTTATCAGAGCGTCTGGAGCGGGCACCGCCAGGAAATGGCGGCCCTCGTTACGCCAGCGCTGCTGCTCGTTTGAGGCACAGTCTGCCTCCACCGTGTGCCTCCGCGGGCCGAGATAGCGCCGGCCATGCCGCGTTACGGCTGTCTTCCTCCGCCACAACGCTTCCGCCATCATCCGCGTCCGACTTAAGCGCGCACGGGGTTGGCTACAGAATCTCGTTACTGCAGCTTCTCTCCGAGGTTCGTGCTGAGGGTGCGAATGAGGAAACAAAAAAGGAAACCTTCTGCTTCTGTCGTAGACATCGTAGTTGACAATAAGCTCCTGACCTGTTTCCAGAATGAATCTTGCATTCTGAAGCAATGTGCTCTATTTCTCAACTGCATGGCTTATCAAACACTATGCGACTGACCAGAAATCGAACACAGCACCTTGCTGTTCATATTTCGAACACAACCTACGACTAGCTTAGAGACAGAAGTGATGACACTTTGTGCAGCACCTTGTAATGTTTCTTTATTTACGTGACCATTACTGCACTCCAACCCCAGTTCTCGATACCAGTAATATCGAAATACTTTTCTGCGAAGTAACAGACGTATTTTTGTGACAATATTCACATTTGGTTTTATTAATGTATAGGTACTCTGATGTATCGATATATTACAGTAATATGGTTCTTGTGTGTATTCATTTCTGTGGGACTGTCATAATCTTTGACTTACTTGTAACGTTTTGGCGTGAATGCGCACAGAACAGTCTTTGTTTGAGTTCGCAGAAGTTATGTTGTTTTTTTCGCTTTGTAAAAGAACAGTCAAGCCTTGTGTTTCGTTAAAGTGGAAATTAAATATGTGAAGATTGATACAAAACTGTTTTCTTGATGATGTGACAATAAAGAAGAAGTATATGTGAATTTACAAGAAGTTTATTAAAAATGTGGATCGTGAACACCAAGTCAAAAATTATTTCTGTCATGCGATTGTTCCGATCTGGGATTGTTTGATCATTAAGAATTTCCTGAAAAACGCATTTGTTAGGTCTTCAAATATTGCTAAAATACAGACCCGGACCTTCTAGCAGTCAAAGTGGAATCACCCTAGAATCAACAAGATGAGACATAACGACTTCGATGAAATCTACGTGGCAATCCATTCAAGATAATTGCTAAATTAATGACTCCTTTACAGTGACCTCATTATTTCGATTCTGACGATACCATCCACAGTCAATAGTTTTGTTGTTGCCCGATAAAGCGAACATATGCTGCTTGAGCAACGTTATTAATCTGGTTTCTAATCTACTTTGCAAGTGGTGGTATTGTTAGAACCTGACCTTCATTTTGCACGACAGTGTTCAAGCACGTACATTGCAAGCTGTTACTAATTTGTTTGACTGATGGCCTGCTAAGTGCTATACCACCTACGGCACTCCCCTGACTTAAGCCCTGTAAGTTCAACTCGATTTCTAAACTGAAGGAAACACTTTACGAAATTCGCTTCAGAACTGCTAAAAATTCGTCGGGCAATAGACCGCGCCGATCGAACTGTCAACACAACTGGCACTGCTAAGAGTATCCTACGACTTCCACATCGCTGGCAACGAGCTGTAAATAAATAGTTGCCACTATTAAAGTTCCTACCCTTATATATGGTGCGAAATTTGGCCATTGTCTTTCAATAAGGAAAAATGTCAGGCTACCCACATGAGTACAAAAATAAACGTTTTATTTGTATTACACGGTATATCACACAAATCTAACGGTCACCAATTCGACTAAATACCTAGATTACAATTAGAAACATCTTAAGTTGGAGAGATCTCATAGATAATGTTGTGGGTAACGGAAACCAAAGACCGCAGAACACTCAGCACATGTAACAGAGCTACTAATGAGACTAACTGCAGTATTTTTATTTGTCTTCTGCTAGATTTTGCTGTGCTGTATGGGTTTCTTACCACATAGGATTGAAGGAGGACATCGAAAAAGTTAAATGAAGGGCCACTAGTTTTGTGCTGCCGCGAAATAGGGAAGTGAATGTTTCGGATATGATAACCGAGATGGAGGGGAGATCATTAAAACAAAGGCGTTTTTCATTGCTGCGAAAAGCGTTCATGAATTGTCTCAAACCTAAATAGGAAGAAATGATCATCAAATGGTTCAAATGGCTCGGAGCACTATGGGACTTAACTTCTGAGGTCATCAGTCCCCTAGAACTCAGAACTACTTAAACCTAACTAACCTAAGGACATCACACACATCCATGGCCGAAGCAGGATTCGAACCTGCCACCGTAGCGGTCGCGCGGTGCCGGACTGAAGCGCCTTGAACCACTCGGCCACAATGGCCGGCTGTGGTATAGGAATTACGGTGGATTAGCTTCATTATGAGGGGGTATGTAACCGTAGTAATTTCTAATAATGGACCATTGTAGAGCTTGCAATAATCCGTTGTACGTTTCGTGTTTCACATGGCCTCTATAATTTGCCACTCTATCGGCACATCTGCTCATTTATTTATTTCTTATGATACATTACAATACCACAATAATGTCTCGTTACAGGGTTCACTTTACCGGCAGCAGTGATGTATTGCTGTGTGCCTTTTTGCACGAACCAAAGTGGTGAAGTGAAAGGGGTTTCATTTCACAAATTTCACAGTCGCAATCACCTCAGAGAACAATGGCTTGAAGCAATATCACGAGCAGATTTCATACCTAATTTAAATTCTAGATCTTATGTGGTACGGTGCCTTAATTTCCGAGAATTTGGCTATCGACCAGGAATAAAAATTGAATAATTTCAGGACGCTGCTGTTTCCTCGGTTTTTCCTTTTTATCCACTTATGAAGTCGGACAAGTCCAACAAGAAAGGAGGCCAAATACTAACCATTCACTGAATGTGATATACAAAATAAGAAAATATGATATCACAGGACAAACCAGTGACCAAAGCATTACTTAATGTGTCTCCCTGCACGAATATCACAGCAATAATAATTGACTTTCTTCCATTTACATCCAGTGTGACATTCTATATGAAAAGTAGATCCAAACAGAGCAAAAGAAATTGCGACTGAGACTGTGGAGAGCGCGGGTTAAACGTCTGCGTCTTGAAAGGAATGTCAATGAAATCACGCATGAGATGAAGTGTTATAAACCAATTACCACAACGCTTTGTCACATATAATTAAAACAGCAGACCAAGACCCATTAAATGCAAACTCTTCCTTTCTTCTTGCGCAGACAGCAAATTTCAAGAAATCCTCTCCTAGATGGACTGAAGATACTATAAATCATAATATAGTGTGGGAATCAATATCACCCAAAGAATACATGTCTGCTGGAAAAAATTGCTTGTAGTTTCCTTCTATGAACACATTATTCCGCTGTTTGAGCGACATTTCATGCAGAACAGGAGTTACGAGCATTGTGAAAGAGAAATTAGCATTATAAGTTAAAAGTTTGAATGTGGTTGAAGGATTTTGTTACCTGATAGTGGATGAAATGGCAATAAGATAACAATTGCAATATGATAGAGAACTGAGTACTTTCTTTGGTCATAAGACGACTTCCTATTAATAAAAGCTATCACAACATTAGCGATAACGCATTAGAAGTTAAGCATTACAAGAATGTGAAATCATCACTAATAACTCATTGTGTTTCATGATAGTGGTTTTATGCACCGAGTACAGCGTGCCTGCTGCGTATTTCTACACTAAACGAATCTCAGGCGAGGAACTACACAACTGTCTGTTATCAGAGAGATTGAGGAGTGCGGGTTTCTTAATAGTACGTCTAGTTACTGCCAGTCATAACACAAATGTAAATATGATGAGATGCCAAACCGACCACTATTTCTTGCGTTTCATTAGTGAGACGTTTTAAGAAAATATAGGAAACATATTTTTCGAGAAGATTATGTTGATGGAGCAGAGGAAATAAATGGCCCTCTGGTAAAAAACATCTATGAACTGAACACAAATCAAGTCTCAAAACGTGTCCGCCTTTTCACCCGAAAACACGTATCCCATAACGACACAGAAAAAATTAATTTGAAGCGAGTGAAGGATACATCTTCTACATTAGTAATAAAAGCTCAGGAATATCTCCAAATACATTGTGGACATCCAAAAGCCAATTTGTTCCAAGACTTCACAGCGATCGTGTATTTCATGACAGTGATTCAGAAATTGTTCAACACCCATGATGTTAGCAGTTATCACAACGCTAAGTTTTGACCTGACAAGACCCATTTTTCTTCAACACAGATGACTGCAGACTTCATTGTCTGAAACATGAGTTCCTTACGTGTCTCGAGGACGTCAAAAAATCATGCCAATATCAAGTAGTAGGTTTCCTCAGCAGTGATATTTACCACTCTATTCGGTTGACTACGTGTTCGATACATGTTGTTGTTAGGCTTTCATTTCGTGCTTACAAGAGTATTTTAACAAAGGTTCCATAGAAACGTTCTTCAGCACTTTGAGGAGAAGCTCAGGCGACAATGACAAGCTGGATTCAACAGCTGTAGTACATGTCCTCAACAGAATATTGAAGATAAGAATTCCTTTTCGACAACGAAATCATCAAGCTCGCGAGATTAATGTTATTAGCTCCAACAAATAATCTGAGCCAGTTTCATCGGACGTTATGCCTAAAAACTCGGAAACAGTGATAAAATCCCGCAGAAACTTAATGGACCCAAGAAATGCAAAGTCTCTTTAAATTCTTTACTGATAGTTGCTTGATGATAGTGTTATACAAAAACATATTATCATTAGAAACTAATTATAATGTCTTTACTCTGTTACAAGTCTTGAGAGAGAATCTGTTAAACTTGTATCTCTTGATCGTTTGCTTTTCTCTGTGGTTTCACTGTGAAGAAAATTAGAAAAGGAGTTACCAGGATTCGCGTCGTAGCCTAATTCAACAAGAAAAATGTAGTTCTCCACTAATGGAAATTATTTTTAAGCAAGACGAACATAACGTTTTCTTCTATCCTTTAGAATTGTTGGTACGGATAGTGAACATTGTATACGGTTTCCTGTGTGAAGCTGTCACATCTGTCAGTAGCCAAGCTTGCAAAATTTCAGCTATGTCACTGATCAATGTTTCGAACATTGCAAAGCTTTTACTGTACGGCTCAAGTGAGACTTCAGATAATGCTGAGAAAATAGGCCAAGTAGTCTGCAAAACTATTGTACCAGTCGCCTTCAAAAATCACCGTAGACGAAGTAACTGCACGATCTGAAAGGGTGAAATATTTAAATGAGAAAGCTTTCAACAGAGTAGTGAACGGACTGCAACAGATGTGATTAAGTGCGTGAAGTGCCAATCGGGCGGACTACCGCACGTTTGCAGCGCTATGATAGAGAATGTAACTACTTCCTGTATTCGTACATTTTTTCGGAGCGGCGAGGCTGGGAGAATACTAGTGGACGATCTCCGTAGTAATGTAACTACTTCGTACATCTATGGAATGTTGCCTACTGGATATCGCCTATCGGTATTCACCGCCTTCTTTCGAAAATCACCCTGCTGCTACATCTTGGGAACGGCGGCGACCATCTCCACAGAACCAACAACATCGTAATTATTTTCCAGCATGCGCCTACACGGCAACGTATACACAACGAATGCGATTATTATTTGCTCCATTCTTAAAGTTGTTAGTATATGAATTTGACATCAGTTGCATTAACAAGCTATTCCTACTTCAACATGAAATTGTTCTACGTAGTTTGGACATTCTATTGATCAATAAGTACGTATTTTTTGACATATTAGAAATTCCCTGTCATTATGCTGCCATGTGTACCTGACCCCCTATTACTTAAGTAACAGCTGCTCTGCTTCCTGCAGCATTTGAGTATCGTCATTTAGCGATTCCTGCTCCGTGTGCAGCCATTGACCATCAATATGGGTATCTCAAGGTTTTATAATTGTTTTGCTACTTTTTGTTCTTTTTATGTGTCCCTCTGAGTAGTATCCTGTATTAGATTACAGTTCTGAAGGTGTAAAGACGATGATGTGGTGATCGGAACCGGTCAACTTGTTATAAACGCTTTACAATTAATTTCATTTATTTTTTGAGTAAGACCATGTAGATGTAAAATTTGAAATTTTCCCTGGAAATCAATTGTAAAAAAGATTTCGAGCTTGCGGCCGGTCGTCGTAAACTTCATTGCATGACATTTTGGCTGGACAACTGCCAGCCGTCTTCAGGTGAGCCGAACAAGGACTGAAAGAGACGTTCTCGACTCCGTCTTATATAGTGTGCTGATAGTACCACCGTGTCAGTGTGGTATGGCCTATATAGGACAGATAACGCGTACAGTGGAAGAGCGTTGTACAGAACATAAACGTTGCACTCGCCTACTGCAACCCAGTAAGTCTGCAGTTGCGGAACATTGTATTTCTAACAGACATTCGATGGAGTACGACAAAACTTCGATTTTGGCCACAGCAACAACTTTTTGGGACTCCATTCTCAAAGAATCCGTTGAAATACGCATTGCGATGAATGAACCGTGACAGTGGTTACCAATTGAATAACGCATGGAATCCCGTCATCTCCGAAATTTGCTCGAGACGAAGACGCCAGAAGACTTCGATAGATGCGGCCTGCGACAATATCGACGGCAACTGAGTATTGCAGTTCCAACCAGCGAAGGTGCTGTCGCTGGGCGGTGTGACCCTTCTGTCTCCGCAACTGCAACGCATGCGCGGCAGTACTATCAGCACACTATATAAGACGGAGCGGAGAACGTCTAAGTCAGTCCTCGTTCGGCTCACTTGAAGCTGGCTGGCAGTTGTCCAGCCGAAATATCATGCAATGAAGTTTACGTCGACTGGCTGCAAGCCCGAAATCTTTTTGAACAAAAGACCATGTAGAGTATTTAATGTGACATTGCGTTAACGTAGGAACGAGAAATTTCGTATGCACATTACTAGTGAATAAAAGTAAAAATTCATCCACCAGTTACACTACTGGCCATTAAAATTGCTACACCAAGAAAAAATGCAGGTGATAAAAGGGTATTCATTGGACAAATATATTATACTGGAACTGACATGTGATTACATTTCACGCAATTTGGGTGCATAGATCCTGATAATCAGTACCCAGAACAACCATCTCTGGCAGTAATACAGGCCTTGATACTCCTGGGCATTGAGTCAAAAAGAGCTTGGATGGCTTGTACAGGTACAGCTCCCCATGCAGCTTTAACACCATACCACAGTTCATAGAGAGTAGTGACTGGCGTATTGTGACGAACCAGTTGCTCGGCGACCATTGACCAGACGTTTTCAATTGGTGAGAGGTCTGGAGAATGTGGCGGCCAGGGCAGCAGTCGAACATTTTACGTATCCAGAAAGGACCGTACAGGACCTGCAACATGCGGTCGAGCATTATCCTGCTGAAATGTAGGGTTTCGCAGGGATCGAATGAAGGGTAGAGCAACGGGTCGTAACACATGTGAAATGTAACGTCCACTATTCAAAGTGCCGTCAATGCGAACAAGAGGTGACGAGACGTGTAACCAGTGGCACCCCATACCATCACGTCGGGTGATACGCCAGTATAGCGATGACGAATAAACGCTTCCAATGTGCGTTCACTGCGATGTCGTCAAACACGGATGCGACCATCATGATGCTGTAAACAGAAACTGGATTCATCAGAAAAAATGACGTTTTGCCATTCGTGCACCCAGGTTCGTCGCTGAGTACACCATCGCAGGCACTCCTATCTGTGATTCAGCGTTAAAGGTAACCGCAGCCATGGTCTACTAGCTGTTCGTACAGATGGTTGTTGTCTTATAAACGTCCCCATCTGTTGACTCAGAGATCGAGACGTGGCTGCACGATCCGTTACAGCCATGCTGATAAGATGCCTTTCATCTCGACTGCTAGTGATACTAGGCCGTTGGGATCCAGGACGGCGTACCGTATTACCCTCCTGAATCCACCGATTCCATATTCTGCTAACAGTCATTGGAATTCGACCAACGCAAGCAGCAATGTCGCGTTAGGCTAGAATCTGACCTTTATCGAAGTCGGAGACGTGATGGTACACATTTCTCCTCCTTAGACGTGGCATCACAACAACGTTTCACGAGACAACGCCGGTCAACTGCTCTTTGCGTATGAGAAATCGGTTTGAAACTTTCCTAACGTCAGGACGTTTACGTGTTGCCACCGATGCCAACCTTGTGTGAATGCTCTGAAAAGCACATCATTTGCATATCACAGCATCTTCTTCCTGTCGGATAAATTTCACGTCCATAGCACGTCATCTTCGTGGTGCAGCAGTTTTAATGGCCAGTAGTGTAGATACGCACAGGAATGCAAGAAATATTGACGTAATGATAATTGCAGTATTATGTCATCACAGAAAGTACGAGCATGCCTTATTCATGTCTGTGATACTCAGAATCTTGAAGCTACCGTTAGATCAAGGCGATATTTACAGGGAACCTCAGGTATAAAGCAGATAAATATTGAAAAATGATCCAGGGGCAATGACATTGTCAGGATGTAGTAGGGGGTAATGCACAGGAAAGGTATTCAATTAGGGATGCATCAGATCGGTAGGACATTTACAGACCAATATTTAACAGTGCACATTCCACAACCATTCCCTACAACTAGTATCAGCACAGACTCTCAGATCACATATAGCCTCGGAAATTTGCTGTACTTGTTACTAACTTTGCTGCTGTTGCATATGCCTCGTTTTTGTACCGTAAAAGAAACATAGAATTACCCAGAAATATCTTTGTTAGAATCATTTACGAAAAGCTTTGTTTAGTGATTACTCATTCAGTGCCGGCCGGGGTGGCCGAGCGGTTCTAGGCGCTACAATCTAGTCTTCGTGATCGCTACGGTCGTAGGTTCCAATCCTGCCCGGGCATGGATGGGTGTGATGTCCTTAGGTTAGTTCGGCTTAAGTAGTGCTATGTTCTAGGGGACTGATGACCTCAGAAGCGCTCAGAGCCATTGTTTGAACTCATTCAGAATCTGCAACCCCATGTCCTGTTATATTGCGATTCGTGTTGCCCTCCGGCCTGTACATTTTGTTACGACAGGTGGCCGACAGCACGATGCCTCTTCCACATATATAACAGAATTTCCAAGTATGTCCCTATATTCAGACCTACGGCGGGAGGATGCACGACATTAAACTTATTAATATCTCCGTCATGAGCTTCCGACACAAAAGTAAGTAAAGAAACGTGGCAAATACTCCGCACGTTTTAGTGCCTTTTCTTCCGGAAGGCGCCCTGCCGCCCACGCCCGCCGCTCCGTCCTACAGACGTCCTCCGCAGCCGTGCAAGCGCCCTGCCAGCCGCCGTGTGAGACTGGAGCCCAGTGACGCTGCTGCCGCCTCCTCCTTCCGCCCACGCCGCCTCCAGTAACAAGTGTTGGCCCGCCACAGGCGGCGTCGTCGCTAATGAGGTCGCAGCCCTAGCCTCGTCCCTCCCTCCCTCCCTGCCACCCCTACCCGGTCCCAACCCCGCTGTCCAGACCGCAGACCGGCGGCCTGCCGCCCCATAAAACGGACGGACAGCTCTGCCGATACCGCGGCCAACGTCGGTGGAGCGGGTGGCGGCGGGTTTCGTCGCGTCTCTGCTGCCGCAGCCCACACACTCATACATGGGAAGTCTGTGTAACCTCGCCGGCTAAAGCAACGGAATTTGATAGAAGCGTAACATCGAAGTGCTTCTCCGTGGCACGAGACTGTGATTGGTACACGTACTATAGCTATCCATTACCCCTGACCAGGAAACAATTACTTACGTAGCTATTTGCTACATTTCGTTACAGTCGATGTTGCGCTGAGAAGGCTCTCTAAGATATGGTAAGGAGTCGTTGTTGTTGTTGTGGTCTTCAGTCCAGAGACTGGTTTGGTGCAACTCTCCATGCTACTCTATCCTGTGCAAGCCTCTTCATCTCCCAGCACCTAATGCAGCCTACATCCTTCTGAATCGGCTTAGTGTATTCATCTCTTGGTCTCCCTCTACGATTTTTACCCTCCACGCTGCCCTCCAATGCTAAATTTGTGATCCCTTGATGCCTCAGAACATACCCTACCAACCGGTCCCTTCTTCTTGTCAAGTTGTGCCACAAACTACTCGTCTCCCCTATTCTATTCAATACCGCCCCATTAGTTACGTGATCTACCCATCTAATCTTCAGCATTCTTCTGTAGCACCACATTTCGAAAGCTTCTATTCTCTTCTTGTCCAAACTATTTGTCGTCCATGTTTCACTTCCGTACATGGCTACACTCCATACAAATACTGCCGGCCGCGGTGGTCTCGCGGTTCTAGGCGCTCAGTCCGGAACCGTGCGACCTTAGGTTAGTTAGGTTTACGTAGTTCTAAGTTCTAGGGGACTGATGACCACAGCAGTTGAGTCCTTTAGTGCTCAGAGCCATTTGAACCATTTGAACCATACAAATACTTTCAGAAACGACTTCCTGACACATCTATACTCGATGTTAACAAATTTCTCTTCTTCAGAAACACTTTCCTCGCCATTGCCAGTCTACATTTTATATCCTCTCTACTTCGACATCATCAGTTATTTTGCTCCCCAAATAGCAAAACTCCTTTACTACGTTAAGTGTTTCATTTCCTAATCTAATTCCCGCAGCATCGCCCGACTTAATTCGACTACATTCCATTATCCTCGTTTTGCTTTCGTTGATGTTCATCTTATACCCTCCTTTCAAGACACTGTCCATTCCGTTCAACTGCTCTTCCAAGTTCTTTGCGGTCTCTGACAGAATTACAATGTCATCAGCGAACCTTAAAGTTTTTATTTCTTCTCCATGAATTTTAATGCCTACTCCGAACTTCTCTTTCGTTTCCTTTACTGCTTGTTCAATATACAGATTGAATAGCATCGGGGACAGGCTACAACCGTGTCTCACTCCCTTCCCAACCACTGCTTCCCTTTCATGTCCCTCGACTCTTATAACTGCCATCTGCTTTCTGTACAAATTGTAAACAGCCTTTCGCTCCCTGTATTTTACCCCTTCCACCTTCAGAATTTGAAAGAGTGTATTCTAGTCAACGTTGTCAAAGGTTTTCTCTAAGTCTACAAATGCTAGAAACGTAGGTTTGCCTTGCCTTAATCTTTCTTCTAAGATAAGTCGTAGGGTCAGTATTGCCTCACGTGTTCCAACATTTGTACGGAATCAAACTGATCTTCTCCGAGGTCGGCTTCTACCAGTTTTTCCATACGTCTGTAAAGAATTCGCGTTAGTATTTTGCAGCTGTGACTTATTAAACTGATAGTTCGGTAATTTTCACATCTGTCAACACCTGCTTTCTTTGGGACTGGAATTATTGGAATTATTACAAGGAGTCAAGATTGCATATTTTTACTACGGTCGACATAATCGTCTTGAGAGACTTCAGCAACTGTGTACCAATAGTTATTTCAGATGTTTCTCATTTATTGTTCTGCCTCAGTTGCACAATTTTTCAATTCGATTGGGTGTTTCGACCATTCTGGATCATCTTCAGACCTAAGTCACTGAATAACTAACATGTCTTTCGTACTCGAAACAACGTATCAGAGTACTCTGATATGTTGTTCTGAGTAAAGAAGACGGGTTGCTGATGATATAACTTACAAGGGAACCTCCCCATCGCACCCCCCTCAGATTTAGTTATAAGTTGGCACAGTGGATAGGCCTTGAAAAACTGGACACAGATCAATCGAGAAAATAGGAAGAAGTTGTGTGGAACTATGAAAAAAATTAATAAAATATACAAACTGATAGGCAACAAAAAGGAGAATGTGAACGTGGAAGCGCCGTGGTCCCGTGGTTGGCGTGAGCGGCTGCGGAACGAGAGGTACTTGGTTCAAGACTTCCATCGAGTGGAAAGTTTAATTTTTTATTTTCAGTTTATGTGACAAACTCTTATCTTTTCATCACTTTTTTGGGAGTGATTATCACATCCACAAGAAAACCCAAATCGGGCAAGGTAGAAGAATCTTTTTACCCATTTGCTAAGTGTACACGTTAGGTGGGTCGACAACATATTCCTGTCATGTGACGCACATGCCGTCACCAGTGTCGTACAGAATATATCAGACGTTTTTTCCCGTGGAGGAATCGGTTGACCTATGACCTTGCGATCAAATGTTTTCGGTTCCCATTGGAGAGGCACGTCCTTTCGTCTACTAATCGCACAGTTTTGCGGTGCGGTCGCAAAACACAGACGCTAAACGTATTGCAGTGAACAGAGACGTCAATGAACGAACGGACAGATTATAACTTTGCGAAAATAAAGAAAGTTAAATTTTCAGTCGAGGGAAGACTTGAACCCAGGACCTCTCGTTCTGCGGCTACTCACGCTAACCACGGGACCACGGCGCTCCTAAACTCACGTCCTTCTTAATGTTGCTTTATCTTGCGCATGGACTACTCAGTTTGTATATTTTACTAATTTTTTTCACGGTTCCACACAACTTCTTCCTGTTTTCTCGATTGATCTGTGTTCAGTTTTTCAAGGCCTATCCACTGTGCCAACTTATAACTAAATCTGAGGGAGGTGCGATGGGGAGGTTCCCTTGTTGGATGTAAAGATAATCCAGAATGATCGTAACATGTAATCGATTAAAGAACTGTGTAGCTGAGACGGAACCATATATGAGAATTATCTTGATGATCTAGCTGTGTATTTCACTTGACGGTTCGTTGTGGTTTGCTTGCGAAAGTGCCTATCGCGTTCGACTACCTAGTTAACCACTGGCACGATCGCTACATCGTGATTTTTAACAGCAACTATTGTCCTCCAGTCGCAACCTATGTAGAGTTTGTGCACAATAACGTAGCACCAGCGCGGAAAATGCGTCATCAGTGCTGAGTGGTTCCATCAATTCTTTTCGAAGTGGGTGGGTTGCTGTCACTTGACAACCTGCATATTTCCATCGTTCTCGTTGCTATTGTTTTTACTAAATAAAGTGGCATCGCAGTACTTGCGCACTACAGCTCTGAGGAAAATTCTTCATAACCAGCTACGCTTTATTAAATCCAATGCCATCACATTTTAACATACTGAAAAAGGTCATCACATTTTTACTGAGAAAGGCAAAACGAGGAAGCAAAACATCGTGTTTTAAACGGTTACAGGAACCTCTAGCTATTAGAAATAAGGAGATTAAAGAGGGAAAGGGGGTGGTGGAGACATAGGTACAAGTACTTCCCAAGGATTCACTACTTCGGAAAGAAGTGGAAGAAGAAGGGTAGAAATTTATTTTTAGGTACGGTATTATTGCCGAACAGTTAGCTCTGCATATTTCTGTATAGCCTTTCCGTACCATGCACCGGTTTGTAACCACGACTAAGGTAGTCTACAGCCTGTGGCTAACATAGCTAAATTTGGATCACCGGGTCCCGGGTTCGATTCCCGGGCAGGATGGGGATTTTTCTCTGCCCGGGGCCTAGGTGTTTCTGTTGTCCTCATGATTTCATCATAATCATCATCGTCATTCGTGACAGTGGCTAGATTGGACTGTGTAAAAAACTGGACTGTGAAAATTTGGGACGTTGTACGGGCACTGATGACGCGCAGTTGTGCGCCCCACAAACGAAACATCATCATCATTATCACCACTATGGTAATGTCGGGTGTCCCAAATAAGCACGTTGTTGCACATGCTAATGTCAGCAGATTCTTTGATGACAAAATCCTTTTAGGTAGCCGGTCTGTGTGGCCGAGCGGTTCTAGGCGCTTTAGTCTGGAACTACGTGACCACTACGGTCGCAGGTTCGAATCCTGCCGCGGGCATGGATGTGTGTGATGTCCTTAGGTTAGTTTGGTTTAAGTAGTTCTATGTTCTAGGGGCCTGTGACCTCAGATGTTAAGTCCCATAGTGCTCAGAGCCATTTGAACCATTTTTTTTCCCTTTAGGTCGATCCCTGGGATACATTTTGGTTTCATGACTCAAAATCTTATATGTGAGTATGAGGCTGCATCTGGCACAAGACAGCACACAAAATCGCGGTTTTAATGTCGCGTTCACTGTGTGTAGCGTTCAGAAATTGTGCCCGGTAGAAAGATCAGTGAAACTTCTACCGCATTCACCAGAAATTTCATAAATTACGGGAGCACCGACGTCGAAACTGTATTTCACTGTGCTGCATGTGTTTAACTTTCGACCACTCGGTAAATAGTAGAGCATTAACTAAAACCAATCTCTGCGATCGTGTCCAGAGGACCTTTTGACGTTGACAGGCCGCCATGCCGTCCTTTGTCGTATAGCGACATTCCGATGTGGTATGTAGCCAGCACACGGCTTTCCAAACCCTGTAGCAGCCATTTGTCGCTCAGATAGTTTGTCTGTTGATGTTACGAGGCTGTGTGGACCCTGTTTCAGTTCTCAAACAAGAGAAAAAAACCGCTGAGTAACGGTAATTAAAGCCAGGTTCTCCGCATCACAGTCAGACACGCTGACTACTCAGCTGTGGAGGCACACAAAAAAAAGTAAGGGATGTTTCATGAAACACTCGTCCGTCTTCACGAGATTATATCTTACACGTGAAAGAAGTTTACAAATTGCGATAGATTTTTAACTTGCTAATGCGATTACAAAGCCATTTTTACAATTGCAAATCTTTTACATGCGTACACATGATTACACATACAACCTTCTTGTAATGTTTTTATAGTTACGTTTAGGATCACGGTTTTCGGTTAAGTTTCACATATATTCAGTATGCCCTCCTCCTATTGGTGCGATATCAGGTAGGAACGCCGCTTACGACCTATCCATCACTGAGGCAGCTCACTGTTGATAAATCCCCTTGTATGCAGGTGACGGTGTACTGCTGCTCCACCATGATGGAAAATTAAATACGCGACATGTTCTCGCTACTATGAAGTCCACAAGCGAGTTAGCGACCCACCTGCATCAGGGCGACTCCAGCGGACAGCCACGTGAATCGGCAATTTGAAACTGAGGCAAATTGAACTTAGAGCTTCGGTGCATAGGCTATAATACGGGGTATAAAACAATGTAATGCGAAATCTGATGGATCTTTTTGAAATGCTGTGCGCATTTTCCGATAATGTAACTCACGTATAGGTATCAAGTTTGGTTGAAATTATGTAATGTTTCATTGTCACGATTTCTACACTCGCGGCAGTTGTGTGTACAGGGTGTCGTCGAGCGCATGTTGTCTGATGCTTTGGAAGATACTAGCAATTTCTTTTTTGTAATGTACATCTGGAATTAGCCCAAACACATACTGCTCAACACGTCTCTCAAGCAACGCCCAGAGTCTATGGAAAGCTTCGGATTGTTCAGCGTTATGAAAAAATGGTTTTCAAAGTGTAATTTTATGTGCCCATTCTGTAGAGCAGATTCATATTTGTCTAGTGCTGTATTTATTGATATGTATTAACATGGACAGCAACACACGAAGAATAAGCAGTACTGCACCAGCGACCGAACAGCGCTGTTGCATGGCGGTAGCAGTCGAAGCGGAACAGGACAGTGCAGTCCATACATACATATCGATAACATAAATATTTCACTAGACTAACTTGGCTCCATTCTATCTAATGGACATGTAAAATTCCGCTTTTAAAAAAATTTTTGCTGCTGGAAAGAAACCGACGCTTTCCGTGGATAATACACATCGCATTAAATCTGTGACGAACATTATTTTTTTTGGGGGGGGGGGGGCTGAAGCCATCTACACAATGGCGAAGCACCAGAGAAAATATTCTCCACGACTCTTAGGAGGGAAATCGACCAACAGACTGTAGGTCAGAGGTGATAATACGGACTAAAACAATACAAAAAGAAATAACAGCTAATTCTGGGATGAGATAATATGGACCAAAACAAAAAATAAATCTCGAGTGAGCATGAGCCCTAAAATGTCTACCTTAAGACTACTAGCCTTTGCTCCATAAAGAGATGTGCTTCACTTTAGCAGAGGTCAACAAATTCTCATAGCTTTTTATGTATGCATTTTAGAGCCAATGTTTACTAGACACGGTTTTCGTGTTTTGGTAGATACAATCACCTCGAAAGTTCATCTCTGGAGTTCTGGTTCACCTCATGTAGTGTTTCGCAATTTCCATCACAGGCTTCTAGGGATCGTATAGGGGAATAAGTAGATAAAATTTTGGTAAGGAGACCATGTCTGAAAATGTACTATTTGATTGTAAAATAAGTTTGCAGACCTTATCACACTCAAATCCCTCACTTCAGGGTACGCACATACCCTGAGAAGGGTACGCAGTCGTTAGTCCCCTAACATAATTTGCTCTGTGTTTCCAACCATTGCCTCAGCGTTCTGCTCACCCGTCAATTAGTCAGTGAGTATAAATGACGACAGAGACATAACAGGATGGAGGGATGCACGTTTGAAAGGGCACAGAGTTGTTCATAATTTACTTTCAAGCTTGACGGGATGGTAGTGCTCCAAGACGCATGTATCCAGAACGTTTACCAGTTCACAACCTTTCATCACATACCATTTTCATGTGACTACAGCAACTGCTCCGAGAAACGTGGGGGGGGGGGGAGGGAGTTGATTATGTTGCCCCACGGACACGTCACACACTATACCTTAAAAAGGATGTATTTCATCACGTATTAGGGAACCGGACGACGAGGTCTCGAAATATTGCCAATGCCATGGGAGTGCCCCACGTCTGGCGGATTCTGCATGACCACCAGTACCACTCTTACCACTGACCGAAAGTGTACTGCTTGACTCCAACAGATGTAGCTCAACGTTTCAATTTGTGTACATCATTCCGACATCACTGTGTCAACATGCTCGAGTTTTGTCGCCGCGTTCTTTTTACAGATGAGGCACCATTCAAGAGCCAGGCTATTTTCAACTACCAAAACATCCACATTTGGAGTGACGAAAATCCTCATGTCACACATAAACGTGGATTTCAAGAACTTTTCGGTATAAATCCTTGGTTTGCTATCATTGATGGCAATTTTGTTAGGCCCTACGTTTCTTCGTACCGCGCAACGATTCACAGATACTTGAGATTCCAATAAGAGGTGCTGGTGGCGTTACTGGAAGATTTGCCACTTTCACTCGTCACCAGATGTGGTTCCAACATGATGGCATACTCGCGCATTTTACAGGTGACTTCCGTGAACATCTCAATCAGACACACAGTCGAAAATGGAGAGGTCATGCTGGACCAACTCCTTGGCCACCAAGATCGCCAGATTTAATTCCTCTCGATTTTTTTTTATGATGTGTCTTGGGTATGAGATCCCTGCACAACTGGAAGAAAATCTTCTTGCTCGAGTTTTGGCAACAGAATTAGTCGATACCAGTATAATTTTTCGAATTTTGGACAGGACAGTATTATTTCAGCTTCTTTTCTTAAAACTGTCATATAATTTTATGCATTTTATTTTGAAGCTAAAATTTGTGAAAAAGAATTACTTTACTTTGGACGTTATAATCGATAAGTACTTGTTCCGAATGTACTGTTAAATTTTTGTTTTAGAAACATTTGAAATTACGAATTATTTGGCACACTTGAAATTTCTGTTATTAATAACGCAATGTAGTACTATTTACTGTGTTTATTACTGGATTCATTTATGAAATAATAATCGAAACTAATATAAATTCATTTGAAACTTCCTGGCAGACTAGAACTGTGTGCCGAACCGCGACTAGAAATCGAGACCTTTGCCTTTCGCGGGCAAGTGCTCTGCCAGTAATTGTAAATCCTTTCGAATATTGTTATTTCCGCTGAGTGAGCATGCCTCTCATGTGATCGAACTATTTTTGTATTTAGTGCGAAAAAAGGTAATTTCGGCTTTGTTAATGTGAAAAATCAAAAGACTTCAAAAATGGCTCTGAGCACTATGGGACTCAACATCTTAGGTCATAAATCCCCTAGAACTTAGAACTACTAAAACCTAACTAACCTAAGGACATCACACACACCCATGCCCGAGGCAGGATTCGAACCTGCGACCGTAGCAGTCCCGCGGATCAAAAGACTGTATGACATACTGAAACGTGACAAAATATATTAACGTAACAACAAATATTCTGCAACAATAATCTTCAATCTTCAAATTTATTTAGACCACTTCAACCATGAGGACAAAAAAAATGAGAGAATTTCAGCTTAGAGAATCAGACCCCTAGAACTGGAACCGACTCTATGTGAAAAGATAAGCAACAGCTGCAACTAGGCAAGAGGGGGTAGTTTACAAGCAGAAATAGAACATGCCAGGTTTTGCGTACCTCGTGCATGAAAGCGTGTGTCACATGTACACCTGGTGCAACGAGAAGGGAGGTCGCCTCATGGAGCAGCTTCTACAGAGCACACAGGTCAGAGATCATTACCTCCGCGTTGTGCCTACCGTGATGCGGAAAATATGAAAGTGATCCGTTCTCCAAACTTATTTTCCATCCAGGCGGTACATTTCCAAGCACGGATTCCGAATCCAAACTTTATCTATGAGCCCTAGAAGCCTGAAATAAGAATTGTGAAATTCGGTTGGATACACCTTCAAAACTTTTCAATGGCTGTCAATGAAACAGAAACTCCCTGCAGGTAGTCTCTTGCAGCAATCTCGTAGATTGCTATTACTCGTTGAAAACTTGTGGTGAACCGGGCTATAATATGAAAACAGTGTAATGAAAGAAATTTTCTTCCGTGAAAGCAAGAATAATGACTGTTTCACAACTTCGAAGGATAAAATGAGAGAAAAATAAAAACAGATAGTGAAGCTATCAGCAATCCAAAGGTGGAAGGTGGTATATTAAGCGTTGCACTACTGCAGGTGCTACGCTGCTTCCTTCCTTGATCTTGGAAGTGGCTTGCACAGCCAGTTTTAGTGTGAATTACAGTTTCATGCGGGCAATGAACCACGGAACGTTGGAATTTTACACTGACAAACTGATCGCAATCGAAGCCGAGACCTAGGGATCTGTAACGCACTTGAGCCACGGAACTACACTTTCACAAAATAACATTAGCCAAATTTAAGAAAACAGTAATCTGAAGCGATGCAGAGCGAGTTATAATACTTATTCAAAAGGCATTCAAAAATTTCACGGTTTGAAGGCAAAGCACTAAAATGCTAGTGTTCTGGTAGCTTCCCTTCTCACGTGTTGAAATTACGAAATTTCCGGCTGCAATCCACATCTCAATGCAGGACGTGAAGCAGTGGGGTTTGGAGCTTTCGAGATGGGCCGGCATTATGACAGGAAACTGCCCGTGAGGTTTGGAACGCAACTGAATTAGCCGTCTGTGCCGCGCATTAAAATTCATGACTGTTCGGTTTGGGCCGTAAAACCGGAGAAGAGAGAGCTAATGGAATCCCGATCGACACAGGGAATAATAAGCGAATCCTTTCAGGTGCTAACGAACGGCGCTCACACTTGGGCATACAAACAGCGGCGTTTCACTCGAATGCTACTGCATAACGAGTTGCGTAATTTAAAAACGGGAAGAGGCGGGCAGAGAGTAACGAGAGGAGCAAAGTTTCAACTGCTCTCGGAAAACTAGGACAGAGTTATATCTAGAGAAATAGCACTACCGACAAAAAGCATACCACTCCGTAACCACGAGGGAAAATGTGAGGGCGTTTCGGGTTAGTACGAGTGGATCGCGGAAACTGTGTTAATCATTTACGTCAACACAGGTACATACAAGGTGTTCATCATTAAGAGCGAAAACTGACGTTAGTGAAATATGCGATAACAGCAGCCACATCTTCACAATAATCGTACGTACACAAACGAGTGAATGTGTGTTCACTAGCAGCCACTTACTTCACGATGAACTATTGTCCTTGTTAATACAAATGCATTTGAAGTGTACACTCTTCGATTAAGTACTCACCCAATAGAGCTCAATTGCCACCGTCGGCTTACCTTAACTAGAAACTCTAAACTACTTCAACATATTATATGTCACAATTTACCGTGCATTCGTACCTATTCATAAGTGTCGTTTACGCAGTGAACTGCAAATTCTTTCACACATCCCGGATATCTCATAAATCTTAAGAGGACTGCACAATTTTCTGGCCAGGTCTTCAACGTTTTTACTAGGGGGTGCTGTACACTTCACTTTATGGATAATCCCAGACAGAGAATTCCGAAGGTATGAGGTCAGGTGAGCTTGGAGTCGAGATGCTGTCCTGCTAGACCTATCTATTTGGACGATATTGGTACGTTAGATGACGTCTTACACAAGCTGCAAAGATGTCAAGTATCCGAAAATGCGTCTACCACTCATCCTAACTATGGAGCACTTATAAAAGTAGAACCCCATTAGAAGGAAACTTAGGCCGGCCGCGGTGGTCGAGCGGTTCTAGGCGCTTCAGTCAGGAACCACGCGACTGCTACGGTCGCAGGTTCGAATCAAGCCTCGGGCATGGATGTGTGTGATGTCCTTAGGTTAGTTAGGTTTAGGTAGTTCTAAGTTCTAGGGGACTGATGACCTCAGATGTTAAGTCCCACAGTGTTCAGAGCCATTTGAACCATTTAGAAGGAAACTTAATTATGATGTTAACATTTCACAAACATTTTTAGTAATTACGACAAATTTTCAAACAAAAGTCTATACTGGCTAGTAACTTACGACAAATTTTCATACAAAAGCCTATTGTGGCTTGTAACTTCACTTTTGCAGTAACGTCGTAAACAGGTTGTTTGTAGAGCCACGTATACTGAACATTTTTGCGATTTTCAGTCCTATTGCTTTTCACTATTGAACGAAGGAGAAACGACTCACAGGTACTCATCATTGACTCCCCCCCCCCTCTCTCTCTCTCTCTCTCCCACCCACACGCAAATACACCCACACACACTTACTCGCATGCGCTTACAAAAATTACAAAACATCATAATCTGGGACAACACCTTAAACAACAGTGGTGAGTTCGAGTTCTCTAATGCTTCCTTTTCACTACATATTTGAATAAGATCTCGACACATTGCAACATGAAAGACCATTAGATATTTTATGCATTTTTCATTTACCAATAATAAGTTTGTAATTGGATGCTGTTGGGTTCTTTCTTTTACACAACTAGAAAAATTCAACATAGTCACGGAATGTGTTCCATGCCATCAGGATAAAATATGTGCATATTGAGGGATTGCAGTGTTAATGATTTCATTTGTCATCGGCGATCAGAAGGTTCTCAGAAGGCCTGACTGTGTGTCGCTTTGTCTATGCATGTAGTAATTATGCTGAGGTTAGAGGCGAATAGTGGTGCAATGTCCATTTTAGGGTACAACCATGCTCCACCGAAGAGTACCTACTTCTCTTGAACAGCTTCAGCCATTTGAACAGGGTGGCATTATGTGTCTGCGGGTATCTGGATGGATGTGTCGACGGATTGCTGCACATATTCGGTATAGTGCATCAAAGACGTGTCGCTGCTTTCAGAAATGTTCTGTGGAACGTTCCCACATGCATAGAACAAGTTCTGGACGTCCACGTAGCAGACACTGTTATCGAATACCAGCCAGGGAAGAAATCTGGACACCTGCTGCACACCATGTGTCACAGCAGCGCAAAGATCTCCTGTGCCTCTGGCGAGGCTACAGTGTCACCACGACACCGAAAAGCACGCTACACACGTGACGTGAAAAAAATCAACAGAAAACTGGATTGGCCTTCTGCTATCCAATGACGATGCTAGGTTCTGTCTGTATGAACGTTTGTGAGTGACGACCGCGCACGTGTACTGGGTGGATGAGCTGAACAGCCTAATCCGAAATGTATTCTCCCACGGCACACAGGTCGCGCGCCAGCCTTTAAGGCGTCGGGATGTCATTTACAACTCCCTGTCACATCTGATGTTTCTACAGTGCGCATTGAGGTGACATAAGTCATGGACTGCCTCCTAATATCGTATCGGACCTCCGCTTGCCTGCATAACACAGCAACTCGACGTGGCGTCGACTCAAAACGTCGTTGTCAGTCCTCTGCAGAAGTATTGAGCCTTGCTGCCGCTACCGTCGTTCATAATTGCGAAAGTGTTGACGGTGCAGTTTTTTTTATTTATTTATTTATTTTATTTTATTTTATTATTATTTTTTTTTGCGCTAACTGACCTCTCGCTGATGTCCCATTAATGTTCGATGGGATTCATGTTGGGCGACCTGGATGACCAAATCACTCGCTTAAAACCAATCGTGAACAGTTGTGGGCCAGTGACATGGTGCATTGTCACCCACAACATGAAGTCCATGAACGGCCGCAAAAGGACTCCAAGTAGCTGAACATAACCGTTTCCAGTCAATGATAGTGTCAGCTGATCCGGAGGACCCACTCCACGCCACGTAAATACAGCCCACACCATTATGGAGCCAGCTCCATCTCGCACAGTGCCTTGCGTCCATGGCTTCGTAGGGTCTGCACCACACGCTAACGCTACCATCAACTCTTACCAACTGAAATCTGGACGCATTCGAAAAGGTGAAGGTTTTCCAGTAGTTTATGGTTCAACCAATACGGTCAGGCACCAAGGAGAGGTGCTGCAGGGGGTGTGTGCTGTTAGAAAATGCACTGACGTGGATCGTCTGCTGCCATAGCCGTTAACACCAAATTTCGCTGCACTGTCCAAACAGATATGTTCGTCGACGTCTCGCGTTGATTCCTGCGGTTTTATCCCTTAGTGCTGCATGTCGGTTAGCACGCACTGACAACTCTACGTAAACGCCGTTGCTCTCGGTCGTTAAGTGATGGCCGCCGGCGACTGCGCTGTCCGTGGTGAGAGGTAATGCTTGATATTTGATACTCTCGAACCACTCATGACACAGTGGGTGTCAGAATATTGAATTCCGTAACGACTCACGGAATGGAATGACTCACGTGTCTAGCTCCAACTACCATTTCGCATTTAGAGTTTGGTAATTCCCTTCGTGCTCCCTTAGCACGTTGGAAAGCTTTTCAAACGGATTAATTGAGTCTAAACGACATCTCCGCCAATGCACTGCCCTTTAATTCCTTGTGTACGCGTACTACCGCCATATGTACACTCCTGGAAATTGAAATAAGAACACCGTGAATTCATTGTCCCAGGAAGGGGAAACTTTATTGACACATTCCTGGGGTCAGATACATCACATGATGACACTGACAGAACCACAGGCACATAGACACAGGCAACAGAGCATGCACAATGTCGGCACTAGTACAGTGTATATCCACCTTTCGCAGCAATGCAGGCTGCTATTCTCCCATGGAGACGATCGTAGAGATGCTGGATGTAGTCCTGTGGAACGGCTTGCCATGCCATTTCCACCTGGCGCCTCAGTTGGACCAGCGTTCGTGCTGGACGTGCAGACCACGTGAGACGACGCTTCATCCAGTCCCAAAGATGCTCAATGGGGGACAGATCCGGAGATCTTGCTGGCCAGGGTAGTTGACTTACACCTTCTAGAGCACGTTGGGTGGCACGGGATACATGCGGACGTGCATTGCCCTGTTGGAACAGCAAGTTCCCTTGCCGGCCTAGGAATGGTAGAACGATGCGTTCGATGACGGTTTGGATGTACCGTGCACTATTCAGTGTCCCCTCGACGATCACCAGTGGTGTACGGCCAGTGTAGGAGATCGCTCCCCACACCATGATGCCGGGTGTTGGCCCTGTGTGCCTCGGTCGTATGCAGTCCTGATTGTGGCGCTCACCTGCACGGCGCCAAACACGCATACGACCATCATTGGCACCAAGGCAGAAGCGACTCTCATCGCTGAAGACGACACGTCTCCATTCGTCCCTCCATTCACGCCTGTCGTGACACCACTGGAGGCGGGCTGCACGAAGTTGGGGCGTGAGCGGAAGACGGCCTAACGGTGTGCGGGACCGTAGCCCAGCTTCATGGAGACGATTGCGAATGGTCCTCGCCGATACCCCAGGAGCAACAGTGTCCCTAACTTGCTGGGAAGTGGCGGTGCGGTCCCCTACGGCACTGCGTAGGATCCTACGGTCTTGGCGTGCATCCGTGCGCCGCTGCGGTCCGGTCCCAGGTCGACGGGCACGTGCACCTTCCGCCGACCACTGGCGACAACATCGATGTACTGTAGAGACCTCACGCCCCACGTGTTGAGCAATTCGGCGGTACGTCCACCCGGCCTCCCGCATGCCCACTATACGCCCTCGCTCAAAGTCCGTCAACTGCACATACGGTTCACGTCCACGCTGTCGCGGCATGCTACCAGTGTTAAAGACTGCGATGGAGCTCCGTATGCCACGGCAAACTGGCTGACACTGACGGCGGCGGTGCACAAATGCTGCGCAGCTAGCGCCATTCGACGGCCAACACCGCGGTTCCTGGTGTGTCCGCTGTGCCGTGCGTGTGATCATTGCTTGTACAGCCCTCTCGCAGTGTCCGGAGCAAGTATGGTGGGTCTGACACACCGGTGTCAATGTGTTCTTTTTTCCACTTCCAGGAGTGTATATACCACAAGACTTTTGCCACCTCAGAGTAACATAACGAATAACTGCCATGTTGCCGTCCACCGCTGGTAGCTGAGTGGTCAGCGCGACAGAATGTCAATCCTAAAGGCCCGGGTTCGATTACCTGCTGGATCGGAGATTTTCTTTGCTCGGGGACTGGGTGTTGTGTTGTCATAATCATCATCATTTGGTCCCCACATACGCGCAAGTCGCAGAAATGGTGTCATATCGAAAGACTTGCACCCGGCGAGCGGTCTACCCGCCCGGGAGGCCCTAGTCACACGACATTTACATTTACCGCTATATTGGCTATGTTGTTGTTATCCACGTGCTACTGCCATTTCTGCAACAGGTAGGGGATACGCTTTCTCAGCAGGACGGTGGACGTCTATATTTGGCTGCTGCGACGCAGCCCGTATTATCACCAGATTTCTCAACAACTGAAAACATATGGGACATGGCAGAGTGGCAAGCTACTTCTTCTTCCGAGCCTGCAGGAACCATTGTCGAACTGCAACAAAAGGTGCAAAGGGCTTAGGACTTTCTATCGCAGGAATTAGCACCTTCCCGATAGTATGCATGCGAGAATCCACGCCTGCGTTTCGGCTAGAGGGAGGTATACTGTATAGGTGCGCGTGTGTGAGCTCGCTTTACAATGACATTTGTGTTTCATATGGTCTGAATTTGATAGCATATACTCAAAGAATGACGATATACCTGTCACATGATATTTCAACAAAATGGGACGGCCGGTCTGGCCGTGCGGTTCTAGGCGCTTCAGTCTGGAACCGCGTGACCGCTACGGACGCAGGTTCGAATCCTGCCTCGAGCATGGATGTGTGTGATGTCCTTAGGTTAGTTAGGTTTAAGTAGTTCAAGTTCTAGGGGACTGATAACCACAGATGTTAAGTCCCATAGTGCTCAGAGCCATTTCAACCATTTCAACAAAATGGCATTGTTCTTGAGGATCTTGCATTTCTTTCTGGCAGTGCATTAACGGTAATTACACTGCATCTATCCTCATTTCAACAGAACTGTCATTCATTCCATAAGTGCGAAGGTTGTACAGATAATTCTTTATTTCTTTACCATAGCGCAACGTCGAATCTTACCTACAGACAGCCCGCATCTCGTGGTCGTGCGGTAGCGTTCTCGCTTCTCACGCTCGGGTTCCCGGGTTCTATTCCCGGCGGGGTCAGGGATTTTCTCTGCCTCGTGATGGCTGGGTGTTGTGTGCTGTCCTTAGGTTAGTTAGGTTTAAGTAGTTCTAAGTTCTAGGGGACTTATGACCACAGCAGTTGAGTCCCATAGTGCTCAGAGCCATTTGAACCAACCTACAGACAACGCCTTCCGTTAACAACCTTATAAGGAAGCTGGTTCTATCTCAGAAATAATATAGGCGCTATACACATATATTAAGAGCATTAGAAACTTTATTGCGCCTTATTGTGGCACATCCTATATAACGTTAGTGTCTGTTGATATTCGCGGTTCAATAAACGCATTGGGACTTGTTCAGAGGGACGAACAGTGAAACAGTGCTATTAAATGCGAACGCATCGAAATACGTGTAAACACAGGGCTTACATGGCACAGGCTATAAAACAGCAATACGTCTCACACGAGTAACTAATACAAACAGTATCAAATCAACCCCTGTACAACAATTTTCAGTGCAATACATTATCAGTTTTTATGTTTGTGTACATGTGCCATTACAGCAGAAGTGTTATTTGAATGGTTAACAAGTACTGAACGTTATTTTCTTTCATGTCTACTGTACTTAGTCTACTGTTGTTATGCAACTTGTACCGTAAATATTGCGGAAATAGAAAGTGTTCTTGAGGTGCAGATCTTACAGAATGAATTGGTAGTCAGGGGCTCGTATAGCTAGCCAATCGACAGATTGTAATAATACTTAGAAAGAAAATTTTTTATGCAAACATGCATTTTATAAGGGACAATTCCTATTGACACGAAAAGCTAAAATAAGAGTAAATAAGAAAGACAGTGACATTTGTTGCACTATTCTAGTCCGAGTCGTTTACTAGAGCGCTTCCAGTCTGGTATGGAACGCCTGTTGCACACGTGCTAGCATTTGAGCGGAGATGTCCGAGCAGGCTGCAGTAATACCTCGTTGCATATCATCGGTTGTAGTTGGTATGTGCTTGTAGACAGCCTCTTTCAGTTTTCCCCACCGAAAATAGTCTACAGATGCCAAATCACGGGTACAAGCTGGCCAAGGTAAACGTCCTCGGCGTCCAGTCCAATGATTTGGAAATAATTCGTTCTAGACGCTGCAGTCCGGAACCGCGGGACTGCTACGGTCGCAGGTTCGACTCCTGCCTCGGGCATGGATGTGTGTGATGTCCATAGGTTAGTTAGGTTTAAGTAGTTCTAAGTTCTAGGTGACTGATGACCTAAGATGTTAAGTCCCATAGTGCTCAGAGCCATTTGAACCATTTTTGAAATAATTCATGAAGACATGCTGCTGTACTTGGTGCAGTATGGACTGGGCAACCATAATGTTGATACCATATGTTTCTCCTAGTCTGCAGAGGAACGTCCTCCAGCATCCGAAGAAGATCATCTTTTAGGAGGCTGCCATAGTCGTACGTGTTCTGTGTTCAATCTATGAGATGATGGTTCGGCATCACACATCACACGTTTATACTCCACGAACGCTAACGTTCTATTTGGTGAAGGCAAACAGCCCAACAGTGTATGTTTCAGCGGTTTACGTGGCCGTAATTGGTAAGTGTGGCTTCATCACTAAACAGTATACATGCTACATCTGGAGTATTATGTCTTAGTGCCCACGTACAAAAGTTAACACGATTCTCATAATCGTTTTCATGCAGCTCCTGACGGAGAGATATGTGGTAGGGATAGAGCCAATGTCGATGAAAAATGCGTAGGACACTTGCTTGACGCATACCACTTTCTCATGCGATTGCGTGAGAGCTAACGTAAGGATCAACTGCAGCAGCAGCAAGAACTTCCAATTCCGGTTTTTCTGTCGTCACTGGTTTCCTACTGTTATGCTGACGAGGTGTTACACCTCCACCACTTCAAGTAACTGGCTGAAGATGTTGATAAATAATTGGGACATTTGCTGCATGCACTGTACAAGGACGAAGTGCTTTCTTCCTAAACTCTCCGTGCACTATGAGCATGCCTGCTTTTTCTGTATTGGCAAATCCCATCGTCCACTCACGACCTGCTGCCGTGACTATCACACACTAAATGACTAGAAAGTCACAGTGCATTCGACGAGCTCACAAGCACACCGTAAGTAAACGTAACAACATCGTACCTAGCAGATACGCAGATTGAATGGCACAAACAAGAGTCGGTATAAACTTTTCAAACTGCGATATCCCGTAAACGACTCTCAGTAGGATCCTGGAACAAAAGTCAATTTACTTTTGGTTTGTTAACGCCTATTACTCTATTTAAAAAAGTGTATTTCTGTACAACAAATACACTTTCTAAGTATCATCGCTTTATTGGCTAACAATAGACACCTGACTATCAATCCATTCTGTGAAAACTGTACATCGATAGCACTTTCAATACCCGCAACATTTACGCTGTAAGTTTTAGGTGATTCATTCTGTATGTTTGTGTGGCAGACGTACACTCCATACACACTCACATAGTGCTTGTAAAACTATAAAGTTAGGAGTAACAACACATTGCACATCACATACATCAGGTGGTCGCGTGAAATAAATATCTCTTACTATAACACAGCCTAAATGGAAAATGGAATTGTCTTTCAAGACCATTAGAAAAGCTAAATTTAAGTCTGTGTGTTATTCGATAGAATTCCGCAGAAACAATACTCCCACATATTTCGGAAGGTAAATAAACGGGAGAAAGAAATTCAGCAACTGACAGTTTTGGTCGGTGTAATTTATAGCCCGCTCTCTGGTTTTCCCTCTTATGCTGTTTTATTGGCGGTGTCGAGTTAGTGACAGGTTTTCTGAGAGGCCACGCTTAACAGAGAGGAGAGACCGCCGGTAACGAAGTGTTTCAGGTCGTCTACAGACGGCCACATCGGGCGCCCTTAAAGCGGCTCTCCCGCTTGAGGATCGGCTATTGATTGGTCGGCGCGGCTGCCGGCGGCGCCACAAATGGACGGATCGGTACGTGGCTCGATAGCCGCGCGGAAAGCCGACAGCCTGAAAAATGCATGTGCCGCTACCAGCACCGCTAAGCTGCAGTTTGGGTTGCCGCGTTACAGGGGCTACACCCGAGGTTGTTTACCAAACGTGCTCTATGCCGTACCTGTTTCCTCTAACTAAACAGTTTCCAATGTTTGCATAACAGAGAGGTGCGTTCTCCATTTCTAACTCATGAACGATTCGGCTATAGAGTCGAACATCAATTCTCTGGGTGTTTTCACAATTATACTGTGATTGCTAAACATTTTTGACGGTGATTGCTTACATAATAGTGGTGCGACACATCTTACAGTATTGCTGAAATGTGTGGAGACCTTTCCACGTATGACTAACACGGGATACTGAGCGTATAATAGGAATGATTCCAAGAAAAAGAAATTGCAGGTTTTTTGTCTTACAGACGATGTTCACAGATATGATGAAACAGTTGAATCGGCAGAATTTTGCAAATAGTTGTGAAAGTGTCCCACGAAAGCCTAACTACAAAATGTGATGTGTGAATGCCAAGTAAAGAACCTACAGATATTTCTTAGTCCCTACGCAGCGCTCCATTAAGTATCATGTAGCTGCTGGCTTAGCTTGGACACGTGACTGTAAAAATCAAGTAGAAACACTCTGCTTTTTCAAAACCATAACAAATTGTACAACGATAAAAAATATTTGCATCTGCTTACTATGTTCCTCCCTAGCTCTCCTCCTATAATTTTTCACTTCAACACCTTCGTCCGCCACAAAACAGGTTCATGAATCAAGATGTACTTCACCACCTGATACACTATTTTAGTCAAGTTGTGATAAAAATTTATTTTTCGCCAATTTGATCAGTATCTCTCCATTAGTAACTCCACCTACTCATCCAATCGTCAGCATTTCAAAAGGTTCTACTCTTCTCTTGTCTGAACTGCTTATCGTTTACGTTACTTCCACAGAAGGCTGCATTCCAGAAAACAACTTCAGAAAGTAATTTTATTAGTTATAATCATTTCCTCTTTTTCGGAAATACTTTCCTTTCCGTTGCCCGTCTACATTTTATATTCTCTTTGCTTCGGTCATCATGTGTTATTCTGCTGTCCAGACAGCTGTATGCATCAAATACTTTTAGTGTTTCACTTGCTAGTATAATTCTAGCAGCATTAGTTGTGTAGTAATTCTACATCATCCCATTAGTTAGATTTTGTTGATTTTCATCTTATAACCTCTTTTAATGACACTATCCATTCTTTGGTACCTGTGCTTCCATATTGTTCCACCCCTTCGGTCGCTCCTACGCTTTGCATGTCGTCTAAATTACGCACCGATCTGTCAATTAATTAGTCATTAGCCATACACTAATGGATACGAAATTTAATAGAGCCTTTCCGAATAACAATAGCGAACTATCGTACAAGACTCTATTTCGCATCTGAAGTTATTTTAGAAAAATTTAAAATTACTTAAAAAGAATAAATGTATAACGACTCACTTCAGTTAACATTCAGACACTTCAAATTGTTTCTCTATTTATTTATTCTTTCTGTAAATGCATCCGATTTTGTCTTAAACTCAATATTCAGTCATCAATATAGTTACTGAAACCAATTTTTGTTTGTGTAAGTTGCAGAATATTCTCAGCTTGCAAAAAGTAATTTCTTATCGGTGTCCATTGGCATTATTGACTTAATCTATTGTGCAGTGAGAGTGAGTGAGAACGTTGGAATGCAGGATGTGGGTGATAAAAGAATCACACAATTTTTTAAAACATAATTTGTGATGAATGTGAGTGCAAATCATGTTGCACAAACAAGCAAAGTGTTAAATACGTGATATGATGTGCTTAATGTGAAGCACCAAGAGTAAGGATCGTAGAAACAAAATTTTTATTTTTGTTCTCAAGAAAAGTGAACACCAGAATAATTTCAGCTCCCTTATTTTTTTTCTGGAAATACATATTGTAGGAAATGACGTAATTAAACTCGGAACGGGGGTTAGTCAAGGAGGGACATTACCGTGCTGTTCGCAAAAATGTATGAAGGTGATTGGCTACAGCATGTTCCAGCCAATCAGAAGGTAGAACGTTCCCGTGTTCTGAAGGGCAGAAATTACCCTGCTCCTGTCTCGGGAGTCGGAAATGAAATTTCATGGTATGTGGAACAATACCTGTGTGAGCTAGTAAAAATGATGTACTTTCTTTAAGAAGTATAGGAGGCCGTAAAAAGCGTATCGAGAAGTCTTGAGAATTTCAGAGAAATCTGAGATTCTGTTCTGATGGCGACTAATAGTTACGTGTGCTATACAGTCGTAAATCCAAAAGTCAGCCGGCACTCCGAAACTGAAAATAATCTTTGAACCTTTAAAGCATTTATTGACCGTTATAAGTTGCGGTTCTTTAGACAGACGGTAGTGGGGACTATGCTGTTATTCAGAATGCACAGTGTGTGAGCGTGATAGCGGAAACTGTGAGCTGAACTGTGTTTTCGCATGTAAAACTGTGCGTTAGGACGGACTCAGATGCAGCAAATGCATCCTTCAAACGGGAGAATAGTGTAAACGCCTCATATCAGAAATTGTTTCATTCAGTAGCTTCAGTTGAACGTACGAGAAAGAACATTCTTTGCAGCAGGAAACAGATCGTTTAACAGGTATAGTGCAACCCGTCTCTTTAATAGCTTTTGAATTACTGTATACGTCGCTTCATGACAGATCGTGGTATTAAGGAAATTCACAGATGTAAGTGACTAAATTGGAGAAGCGAGATAAACGAGGACCGTTGCAATGGCGCAGAGGGACTGCACAAAGGCTTCGAACCTACGTGTTGTATAATATTGTGGAGAGGCACGAGACGAAATTGTAAAATTCTACGTCATTGGTCGGAAACTGATCGTCTCGGGCTCGAAGCACTTCTTGGAAAATCGTAGGTTATTATAAGCGAGGATCTATCCTCTGCGCGTTCCCATGCAGTGGAGACATGCGGCCTGTCCCACATGACGGATTGCCGAGAGCATCACGGAGCTACCCGAAGTACGCTCGTCTTCTGTCGTGTTACCGCGAGGGAAGGCACCTTGCATTTTTTTGTATCAATAAGATTAGCAACTGTCCCATGTATGGTGTTTGGTGGGGAGGGTCTGACTGTTGTTACATCTCCTTTTCCAAACGTGTTGCTCATTGGTTCAGCGTTCCCAAATCTACAAGATTTACTGGGTTATAAAATCGCACGAATGGATGCTACCTGCCACATGCTTTCAGCAGACCTGAAATACGAGGGGCGCTCCGTTATTTCGGTTAAATAACCTTATTTTTTCTACTTTCAACATAATCTCCGTTCAGTGCGATGACCTTACGCCACCTTACTGGGAGGACTTCTATGCCCGCATGGTACCCTTCTGGAGGACGACGTCGAAACCAACGTCCTGCTTCACCAATAAACTCCCCATCATCCACGCTGTGCTTCCAGCGGACTGCACCCTTCTTTGGGCGAAGCAGATCGAAGTGGAGGGTGCTATATCCGAGTTGTACAATGAATGAGGAACAACAATTCAACGAAGTTTTGTGGGCTTCTTCCGGGTGTACAGACTTGTATGAGGCCTTGCGTTGTCATGGAGAAGAAGTAATTCGTTCGCATGTTTATGACGACCAAGCATAAGCCGCGTCTTCAGTGGGAATAGCACAACGCACTTCATAGCTGATCGTTTCACCAAGGGGACATCAAACAGAATAACTACCTCAGAGTTGCCATGAATTTACTGGGTTTGGATGCGGCATTCAACTGTTGCTTCCGAGAAGATTACCGTTTTGCTTACGGTTCGAAGTGATGAAGCCATGTTTCATCGCCTGTGCGATGATTAACAAAAAATTATCATGGTCAGTCTCTTAACGCGCAGTTAGCTCCGCATAGATGGTCCTCCGTTGCTATTTATTGACTGCTGTTAGGCGGCGAAGAACACACTGGACTCACATCTTTGAGTATCACAGCTAGTGGACGAGTGTGTCCTTACTACCAGTGGAGACGTCCATCTGAGCAGCGAGGTATCTGATTGTTATCACCACGGATGAGGGTGTCCGCACGTTCCAACATTGTATTAACCACAGCCGTGTGCGGCCGGTCGGTGCGCGGGAGATCTGATGCATTTGTGAGACATTGACCCGATGATGACATTTGCCTCGCCCAACGGCTCACCGAGATTTTGTTCACTTCCACGTCTCCGTAGACGTTTAGCAAGCACCTATGAATATCTGCGATATTCTGGTTTTGCTCCAAAAGAGACTCACTGACAGCTCACTGCTTGGAATGCACCTCTGTTAAAGATTCCATTTTTGAGGCTATGTTTAGCGCCGCCACTTGTCAGAACTTCATGAAACTATAGTGGCTGAATCACGGCAGAGAATACAGCATAGAAATTTTAGATCAGAACTTGTTTCATTCACCAGCTTTAGTTGAACGTACGATAAGGGACTCTGTTTGTAGCAGGAGAAAGATAGTTGATGCACCATGTTTACAGGAGTAGTGCAGCCTGTCTTTTAAATAGCTTTTCCAGGTTGAAATACACTACTGCCCATTAAAATTGCAACACCACGAAGATGGCGTTCTACAGACGCGAAATTCAACCGACAGGAAGAAGATGCTCTGATATGCAAATGATTAGCTTTTCAGAGCAGTCACACCAGGTTGGCGCCCGTGGCGACACCTACAACGTGCTGACATAAGGAAAGTTTCCAACCGATTTCTCATACACAAACAGCAGTTGACCGGCGTTGCCTGGTTAAAACGTTGTTGTGATGCCTCGTGTAAGAAGGAGAAATGCGTACCATCACGTTTCCGACTTTGATAAAGGCCGGATTGTAGGCTATCACGATTGCAGTTTATCGTATCGCAACATTGCTGCTCGCGTTGCTCGAGATCCAATGACTGTTAGCAGAATATGGAAGCGGTGGGCTCAGGAGGGTAATACGGAACGCCATGCTGGATCCCAACGGCCTCGTACCACTAGCAGTCGAGATGACAGGCATCTTATCCGCATGGCTGTAACGGATCGTGCAGCCACGTCTCGATCACTGAGTCAACAGATGGGGACGTTTGCAAGACAACAACCATCTGCACGAACAGTTCGAAGACGTTTGCAGCAGCATGGACTGTCAGCTCGGAGACCATGGCTGCGGTTACCCTTGATGCTGCATCACAGACAGGAGCGCCTGCGATGGTGTAATCAACGACGAACCTGGGTGCACGAATGGCAAAACATCATTTTTTCGGATGAATCATGGTTCTGTTTACAGCATCATGATGGTCGCATCCGTGTCTGGCGACATCGCGGTGAATGCACATTGTAAGCGTGTATTCGTCATCGCCATACTGGCGTATCAACCGGCGTGATGGTATGGGGTGCTATTGGTTACACGTCTCGGTCACCTCTTGTTCGCATTGACGGCACTTTGAACAGTGGACGTTTCATTTCAGATGTGTTACGATCCGTGGCTCTACCGTTCATTCGATCCCTGTGAAACCCTACATTTCAGCAGGATGATGCACGACCGCATGTTGCAGGTCCTGTATGGGCCTTTCTGGATACAGAAATGGTTCGACTGCTGACCTGGCCAGCACAATCTCCAGATCTCTCACTAACTGAAAACGTCTGGCCGTGAAACTGACTCGTTACAATACGCCAGTCACTACTCTTGAAATGTGGTATCGTGTTGAAGCTGCATGGGCAGCTGTACCCGTACACGACATCCAAGCTCCGTTCGAGTCAATGCCCAGGCGTATCAAGGCCGTTATTACGACCAGAGGTAGTTGTTCTGGGCACTGATTTCTCAGGATCTATGTACCCAAATCACGTGAAAATGTAACCACATGTCGCTTCTATTATAATATATTTTTCCAATGAATACCCGTTTATCATCGGCATTTCTTCTTGGTGTAGCAATTTTAATGGCCAGTAGTGTACATTATACGTCGCTTATGACAGGTTCTGGGGTTGAGGAAACTGATCGATGTAAGTGACTAAATTATAGTAACCAGGCAAATCCAGGTCGTTGCATCACGTCCAACAAATTCCGTATTATTTACAATCCAAATTGGCCGAGGAAAAAAGAAATGTGTTACTGATCGCCCCTGTAACTGCATCACGGAAAACTGCACTGTGACCTACCAAGGCCTGTTAAGTATGTAAGCTAATAGCTGTCTTCTGCCACTCTGGTCAGTCTGGTCAGTCGGGTGCATTCGGAAGGAGTGCTATTTCGTTTCTACTTTTATTCATCTGATCATTTCTCATTTCCGAGTTCGCCTCTTGGTTTTACTCACCTTAAACCTGGCGGCTGTTATCGTAAGTCACGAGAGAGTGACCACGTTAGGGAGTGAGCTACATTTCCTTACGATCCTTTCGATCAATCTCAGTTTAGTTTATAGCTTTCGCCCTCCTCGAATTACGTAATATTTCTACCTGAAATTTCTCCTGACAAAAGGTCTTAGAATATTGAAGATTGTGACTAATGGCCGTAGTCAAACTATTATCAGATTTTTCCTACATTATATGACCTTATGTTTTGAAAAATTTTCTCCCGGTTCTGATCATCTGCAAAGCTCTTTGAACATCGTAACAAGTTAGTAACGACGTCAGCTCTCTGCACTCAACTGTGTACTCTACGGATAGCGTAATAACGATACAGACGCTACGAGAGAAGCGTCGGGCATAACGGTTTAGTTTACTGTTAAGATTCTGGGACCGTACGTCGAAAAGATCACGAAGGCAAAATTAAAGAGAATGGAGCTCACATGCACTCTTACAAACGACTGTCCTCTCGGCGCATCATTCGCTACTGGACAGAAAAGGGGAAAGTGACTGTGATACATCAAATAACCTCAATCACACACCATTAAGTTGGTTTGCGGAGTATGGATGCAAATGTAGGTGCAGTAATCGTCCACCAGATCTTATACGAGCGTACACGCCGTGGAAAGCAGCGGTCTTATCACGTTATTGTGGAACGTTTCCTGAAAGCACGTATCTAGAGTGTGGTAATTTGTGGCTCTGATATCTCTAGTCTGGTAACTGAGGAGGAGAAGAAACAAAAATACATGTAGAGAAACAGAGTCCATTGCAAAGTTATTTTGATAATGAGAGGTGTTCAGTACTTGATGCAACCCTTTTTTTTCTGAAAGGAGGCTGTTATTATTCGCAGTATTGTGCCCCACTCTTTTGCCTTCTAAATGCTGTTTCTCAATATAATCTCAGTTCAGTGCAATGACCTCACGCCATTTTACTCGGAGGACCTACGCTACTGGCCATTAAAATTGCTACACCAAGAAGAAATGCAGATGATAAACGGGTATTCATTGGACAAATATATTATACTAGAACTGACATGTGATTACATTTTCACGCAATTTGGGTGCATAGATCCTGAGAAATCAGTACCCAGAACAACCAACTCTGGCCACAGTAATGACCCTGATACGCCTGGGCATTGAGTCAAACAGAGCTTGGATGGCGTGTACAAGTACAGCTGTCCATGCAGCTTCAACACGATACCACAGTTCATCAAGAGTAGTGACTGCCGTATTGTGACGAGCCAGTTGCTCGGCCACCATTGACTAGACGTTCACAATTGGTGAGAGATCTGGAGAATGTTCTGGCCAGGGGAGCAGTTGAACATTTTCTGTATCCGGAAAGGCCCGTACAGGACCTGCAACATGCGGTCGTGCATTATCCTGCTGATATGTAGGGTTTCGTAGGGATCGAATGAAGGGTTGAACCGCGGCTCGTAACACATCTGAAATGTAACGTCCACTGTTCAAAGTGCCGTCAATGCGAACAAGAGGTGACCGAAACATGTAACCAATGGCACCCCATACCATCACGCCGAGTGATACGACAGTATAGCGATGACGAATACACGCTTCATATGTGCGTTCACCGCGATGTCGCCAAACACGGATGCGACCATCATGATGCTGTAAGCAGAACCTCGATTCATCAGAAAAAATGACGTTTTGTCATTCGTGCACCCAGGTTCGTCGCTGAGTACACCACCGAAGCCGCTCCTATCTGTGATGCAGCGCCAAGGATAACCGCAGCCATGGTCTCCGATAATCCATGCTGCTGCAAACGTCTTCCAACTGTTCGTGCAGATGGTTGTTGTCTTGCAAACGTCCCCATCTGTTGACTCAGGGATCGAGACGTGGCTGCACGATCCGTTACAGCCATGCGGATAAGATGCGTGTCATCTCGACTGCTAGTGATACGAGGCCGTTGGGATCCAGCACGGCGTTCCGTATTACCCTCCTGTATCCACCGAGTCCGTATTCTGCTAACAGTCATTGGATGACGAGCAACGCGAACAGCAATGTTGCGATACGATAAACTGCAATCGCGATAGCCTGTAATTCGGCCTTTATCAAAGTCGGAAACGTGATGGTACGCATTTCTCCTCCTTACACGAGGCATCACAACAACGTTTCACCAGGCAACGCCGGTCAACTGCTGTTTGTGTATGAGAAATCGGTTGGAAACTTTCCTCATGTCAGCACGTTGTAGGTGTCGCCACGGGCGCCAACCTTGCGTGAATGCTCTGGAAAGCTAATCATTTTGCATATCACAGCATCTTCTTCCTGTTGGTTAAATTTCGCGTCTGTAGCACGTCATCTTCGTGGTGTAGCAATTTTAATGACCTGTATTGTATATGCCCACATATTACCACTCTATTGGTCGACGTCGAAGCCAACATGTTGCTGCATTAATAACCTCCCTATCATCCTCGTACTGCTTCCCGCGGGGTGCATCCTTCATGAGTCAGAGACATGGTTCTTCGTTGTTCTTCATGGGAATCTTTGAGTACCCTACCTGATGGGCGAGTTTGTCAGCACTAACAAGAGATATACTCAGTGAGCAACGAGGTGTTCTATTCTGATTCGTCGATCACCTCGAATGAGATTGTCCACTTGTTCCAACGCTGCAGTACACTTATCCCAACTCTGCAGTAGTCACAGCTGTGTGCGGATGGCCGTTGCGCGTGAGATTGGACGAGTTTGCGCGACCTTCTTGCGACGATGATGCCCCGCTCAGCGACTTAACGTAGTTCTGTTCACTGCCAGTTCTCCGTGGCTATGTATATGTGCGATGCTCTGGAGTTTCCACCAAAATAAACGGAGTGACAGCTCTCAGCTTGGAACACACCTCTGTTCCAGACAACATTTTGAACGTTGTGTATAGCATTGCACGAAACTCTAGGAGGTGACGCGGGATATTCGGCGATCTCCCACAACAAATTCCGAATTTTTTCAACCGAAGTAGGCAGAGAAAACAATTTGTTTCATTAGCTACTCAACACCACTCGCACAAATATCGCGTTTCACCTGGTTAATGCTTTACCATATTATATCCAAAAGGAAAAGAAAAGGAGCGTACAATCCTACGGAAATATAATATTGGAGCTTGGTTCTAAACTGCACCAAAAATTATTTAAAATTCTTTTTCGGAAACGAGGAATCAATTAAAAAAGAAATGCTATCAAGAGTATTTCATATTACCGCCTGGAGTAGGGGGTTAGTCAGAACTGAGCATGATTGATTTCTTTTTTTTTTACTTTATTGAGTATCGATTCCCCAGAAGGGGGCGGGCTGGCAGTAGCTTAGTACGCCGCTCTTCAGCCTACAGAATTTGTTTTAAAAAGATGAAGATAGTAAATAATAAAAGCAGGCGATTAATTCGGTGACTTAAATGGCGAAATTGCGGAAAATTATGGAACTTAAATATAAAACAAAGGGTTGATGATGCTAATAAATTACACAGGAAGCAGACAGGTAAAATAATAGACAGACCATTGAAAAACACGGCAACAGTCTGGTTTCTGTTCGCAAGAGATATAAAAATCACACCCAGCAACAGCATTATTTCTGTTTGCAACACTTTGGAAAGACGCACAACACTGAACACTCGCTTGAACACTGCACTAATAAGTTCGCCCAAATATGACATAGTACAGCTGAGGGCAGACGGAGCTAAACTGGACAGATGTTGGGAAAGAAAAAGGGGGGACAGGGGAAGGAGAGAAAAACGAAGTGGGGGGGAGGGGGGAAGGAGCTGACGGAGGACGAGGACCCATAAGAGGGGGTGGGGGGCTGGGCAGACGCGAGAGGGAGCGGGGAAAGGCAGAGGAGGGGAATGCAAAAGGACTCGGAGGGGGGGGGGAAGGGTGGCAGAGAGAGGTTAGGCGGGGAAAAAACAGATTGGAAGGGGGGAGAGGGAGCCTGGGGAAAGGACGGAAGAAAGGAGGGGGAGATGAGGATCAGAGATGATAGGAGGGATAAATGGAGGGAGAGAGGTCATCATCCGGGAGGGGGAGTTGACGGAAGCCGCCTTGGGAAAGGAGATGAAGGGTGTAGAGATGGAGGGTAGGGGGACGCAACAGGCGTGGCACAGGGAGGGGGTTGGAGAGGAGCAACCAGGGTATTATATGATTAAACCATCTAAAAGACTTCTGTGTCTTACTGTATCCACTGACAAAGGACCGTATGTAGGTAACTGAAATAAACTGGGGGTAAATGTATAGAGATAAAGGTAAGGTCTGTCGAAGATGATTGAAGCAATCAAGAATTACCTTGCAAATCGTGAAGACCGCCGAACCTGAAAATCACCTAAGTAAACACAAGGCTGCCACTTTGCAACTAGAGTGCAAAGTAAACATATACGTGATGCGACAGTGGAGAGGAACGACTAGAGAGGGTGCAAGTGTCGTAAAATATTCGACTAAGCTAAGCATACAACTGAAGGGAAAAGTGGGTAAAAGCAAGAAACAAAATTCATTGTAAATCTGTTACCGTAAAATGACAGAACTACAAAAAGTGCAAAAGGCAAGTGAAATATGTGAGTAGATAAACTAAATAATAGCGCACTCAAGACAAAAAGGGAAAAATACTGAGTATTAATAATGGATGAAATATTTTGATGTGTGGTCCTACAGGTGGATACTGGGGACAAAATGTGCTGATAAGATCATGAATGCGACCTATTTCATGTTTTCGTCTGCTTCACAACGAAATACACTTTTGGCAATCTATTTAGCCTTTGGTACTCTATGTAATGCAGGACATGCAGAAGAACCGGAGGAAGAGGTCGCCAAGAGATGTTTCAAATTGCTCGAAGCACTATGGGACTTAACATCTGAGGTCATCAGTCCCCAAGACTTTTTTTTTTTTTGGTCATCAGTCTACTGACTGGTTTGATGCGGCCCGCCACGAATTCCTTTCCTGTGCTAACCTCTTCATCTCAGAGTAGCACTTGCAACCTACGTCCTCAATTATTTGCTTGACGTATTCCAATCTATGTCTTCCTCTACAGTTTTTGCCCTCTACAGCTCCCTCTAGTACCATGAAAGTCTTTCCCTCATGTCTTAGTAGATGTCCTCTCATCCTGTCCCTTCTCCTTATCAGTGTTTTCCACATATTCCTTTCCTCTCCGATTCTGCGTAGAACCTCCTCATGCGTTACCTTATCAGTCCACCTAATTTTCAACATTCGTCTATAGCACCACATCTCAAATGCTTCGATTCTCTTCTGTTCCGGTTTTCCCACAGTCCATGTTTCACTACCATGCAATGCTGTACTCCAGACGTACATCCTCAGAAATTTCTTCCTCAAATTAGGGCCGGTATTTGATATTAGTAGACTTCTCTTGGCCATAAATGCCTTTTTTCCATAGCTAGTCTGCTTTTGATGTCCTCCTTGCTCCGTCCGTCATTGGTTATTTTACTGCCTAGGTAGTAGAATTCCTTAACTTCATTGACTTCGTGACCATCAATCGTGATGTTAAGTTTCTCGCTGTTCTCATTTCTACTACTTCTCATTACCTTCGTCTCTCTCCGATTTACTCTTAAACCATACTGTGTACTCATTAGACTGTTCATTCCGTTCAGCAGATCATTTAATTCTTCTTCACTTTCACTCAGGAAAGCAATGTCATCAGCGAATCGTATGATTGATATCCTTTCACCTTGTATTTTAATTCCACTCCTGAACCTTTCTTTTATTTCCATCATTGCTTCCTCGATGTACAGATTGAAGAGTAGGGGCGAAAGGCTACAGCCTTGTCTTACTCCCTTCTTAATACGAGCACTTCGTTCTTGATCGTCCACCCTTATTATTCCCTCTTGGTTGTTGTACATATTGTATATGACCCGTCTCTCCCTATAACTTACGCCTACTTTTTTCAGAATCTCGAACAGCTTGCACCATTTTATATTGTCGAACGCTTTTTCCAGGTCGACAAATCCTATGAAAGTGTCTTGATTTTTCTTTAGCCTTGCTTCCATTATTAGCCGTAACGTCAGAATTGCCTCTCTCAAAATGGCTCTGAGCACTATGGGACTCAACTGCTGTGGTCATAAGTCCCCTAGAACTTAGAACTACTTAAACCTAACTAACCTAAGGACAGCACACAACACCCAGCCATCACGAGGCAGAGAAAATCCCTGACCCCGCCGGGAATCGAACCCGGGAACCCGGGCGTGGGAAGCGAGAACGCTACCGCACGACCACGAGATGCGGGCTTGCCTCTCTCGTTCCTTTACTTTTCCTAAAGCCAAACTGATCGTCGCCTAACGCATTCTCAATTTTCTTTTCCATTCTTCTGTATATTATTCTTGTAAGGAGCTTCGATGCATGAGCTGTTAGGCTGATTGTGCGATAATTCAAGCACTTGTCAGCTCTTTCCGTCTTCGAAATTGTGTGGATGATGCTTTTCCGAAAGTCAGATGGTATATCGCCAGACTCATATATTCTACACACCAACGTGAATAGTCGTTTTGTTGCCACTTCCCCCAATGATTTTAGAAATTCTGATGGAATGTTATCTATCTCTTCTGCATTATTTGACCGTAAGTCCTCCAAAGCTCTTTTAAATTCCGATTCTAATACTGGATCCCCTATCTCTTCTAAACCGACTCCTGTTTCTTCTTCCATCACATCAGACAAACCTTCGCACTCATAGAGGCTTTCAATGTATTCTTTCCACCTATCTGCTCTCTCCTCTGCATTTAACAGTGGAATTCCCGTTGCATTCTTAATGTTACCACCGTTGCTTTTACCCCCAGACTTAGAACTACTTAAACCTAACTAACCTAAGGACATCACACTCATCCATGTCCGAGGCAGGATTCGAAACTGCGACGGTAGCAGCAGCGCGGCTCCGGACTGAAGCCCATAGAACCACTCGGTCACAGTGGCCGGCTACGCCAAATTATGACAGTGCTGTATAGTAATACTTCGTTTTCTATTTGTTCGCACTGTTCGCTGTGAAGCCTATTGTTAACTTGGCGTCTGCGTGCGTTGGACAGCGGTGCGTCTAGAGCCTGTCACACCTCCTGGATTACATTTACAATTTTCCATCGACTATTTATCTGCCTTCATTGGTATTTGGCAGTCCTTCATATTCTGGTTCATACACTGCCCATTTTCATTTTAGACAGTTCCATCTTTTATCTGGCAGATAGCATTTATCCTTTCTTTTCAGTCCTTTCCTCCATACATTTTTATAGTTACAGTACAATTGGTAATCTGAAACTCACATAACTACATTAGTACACTTTCAAGGTTATACAGACATTTACAAAGAATAGTTACATTTGAAACAACTTGGGTTCAGCATAAGATACAGCACAATTACAGTTTCAGGTCCACAATATTTCTTACACCTAAAGGTCTTTTGGATTTTGGGTAGATTAGGTAGTAAGCATTTTCGTGTGGAACGTTCTGTATTATATATGGTCCGTTATAAATATATTTAAATTTTGAAATTTCATGGTTTAGTTCACTAGATTTTTCGTGGGTTTTTAAAAGAACATAATCTCCAATTTTAAATTTTGAAACCTTTAGATTTTTATCGTGTCTTCTAGATCTAGATTCGGCTTTTTGCTTTGCCCTTTTTATTACCAATTCTTTCTTTTGATTCAATCCCAAACTTGTACAAGGTGGAAACTCTAATTTTTCTTCAATTAAACTTTTACTACTTTTACCTAACAAAATTTCTTCCGGTGGGAACCCTGTAGTTTCATGATGTAATGTGTTCATGACATTCTCAAAATCCGATATGAATCTGCCCCAGGCTCTATGATTGTGACTGCAGTATGTTCTACACAATCTCCCGACTTCGCGCATGTACCTTTCAACCGGATTGCTTGCAGGATGGTAGGCTGCAATATATTTAACCTCCACACCATTTTTCTCCATTCCCTCTTTCCAAATTTTGGATATGAACTGGGGTCCATTGTCCGATAGTACTGCCTTGGGTTTCCCGATGGTCCTGAAGTATTCGACCATCCTACTAAATACAGCTTTTGCTGTGGCTTTTTTCAAGGGGTGTAGTTTCACAAATTTAGAAAATACTTCCAAAATCACCAAAACATATGCACAATTTCCCGAAGTCTTTGGGAGGGGACCATATAAATCTACCGATAATAAGTCTAGGGTGTCTTCAGGCAATGTACTTTGCATTGGTCCCTTACTAGTTTTGTTCGGTACTTTGGTCTTTTGACAGACATCACATGACTTAATCCGTTCCTTTACCTTCTTACTTACACTACCGGTAATCACTACGACATTATTCAGTTTATCCAAACATTTTTTGGTCCACTATGCCCCAATGCCAAATGAAAATAATCTATGACCTCAGTATCAAACTGGTTTGGCCAACATACCCTCCATTCCTCAGTAACTAAATCTTTCCTCCTATATAAAATGCCTTTATAAATCTTGTAATATTTCTTAATTTGAGGATACTGCACACTGTCAAAATTTACCTTTACTGATTTCCAGGTTGAATCCTCATTCTGATGGTACCTCATATTTTTACATATCTGCTCAATTTTTCTATTTCCAGAAATCTCCTTCATATACCTTATCTGAAAAGTACCCTCTTCCCCATTTTCATCGGGCACTTCACTCATACCATTTGGCAATCGAGATAAGGCATCTGCCACATAATTCTCAGTACCTTTAACATAGCAAATATCGTAATCAAATTGTTGCAGGTACAAAGACCAACGAGTCAGCCTACCATTAAGTAAACGGCACTCTTTAAGAAAGGTCAAAGCTTTGTGGTCGGTATGTATAACGAGCTTATGGCCCCACAGATAATTTCTAAATTTCTTTAGCCCCCATACAATGGCTAAAGCTTCCTTTTCCGAAATAGTGTAGTTTCTCTCGTATTTTGTGAGGGTTCTACTGGCAAATGCAATAGTCCGGTGTTCGATTTCTTTGCCCTCACAGATTTCTTGGAACACTTCTATGCCAATTCCATAAGCACTGCTGTCAGTACTCATATGGAAAGGTTTTGACAGTATGGGGTGATGCAAAATATTGTCATTGAAAAGTTCCCTTTTTAAGTTTTCAAAATCTCTCATGCATTCTTCAGTCCACACAAAAGCACTATTTTTCTTAAGTAAATTGTTCAAATGAGGACTATTAAAAACTTGGCCCTTGACGAATTTTCTATAGAATCCACACAAACCTAGAAATGCTTTCAACTGTTTTCTATTTCTAGGAGCTGGACATCCCGATATTGCACTTAACTTTTCCGGATCCTTGCCAATACCGTTGGTAGTAATAATGTGCCCCAGAAACTTTATTTCCGATTTCACAAATTCACACTTCTTCCATTTAAGTGTCATGCCCCCTGCTTGTAGAGCAACAAAAACTTTCTGTAATAACTCGCAATGCTCCTGCCATGTTTCTGTAGCAATCAGTAAATCGTCTACATAAATGGTTAACCGGGAACTCAGTTCTCTACCTAACACAAAGTCCAGTGCCCTAATAAATACTGCCACAGATGTGCTAAGCCCAAATGGCACTACTTTATACTGATAGCATTTCCCGGCGAATAGAAAAGCGGTATATTTACGGGATTCTTTACTCAACGGGATTTGCCAGTATCCGGCGGTCATATCCAGACTGGTTAAATATTTTACGTTATAAAATTTTTGGAGCATTTCGTCCAGATTCTCAGGTCTATCTATTTCCTTTTTTACAATTTCGTTCAAAGTCCTAGCGTCGATAACTACTCTCACTCCCCCATCCCTTTTGTTCACTATGATAAGGGGACTATTATACTCGCTGCTACTTCGTTCGATTACCCCCCACTCTATCATCTTATCTATTTCCACTTGAACAGCCTGCCTCTTTGATATGGGTATCGAAAACGGTCTTACGAAGAAAGGTTTATGCTCTATTGTCTCAATCTGGTATTCAAAATTCTTAACTAGGCCAGGTTTGTCCGAAAATATGGGGCTGTTATTATCTAAAATTTCAAGCAACTCTGCTTTCTGTTCGGGAGATATTCCCTCTAAATTTTCCACCATTCCCTTAAATTCATGCCCCTGCTTGTCACTTTCATTTAATAATTTCTGGACATGGTACACCTCATACTTGTTTGTCAACCCATCATTCCCTTGGTCGATCTCCAACAACAACGAATCAATTTCTGAATCAAACACTTCCCCAATTCCCTCAAAATTCAATTCCAAATTCCTAAATGTACTATTAATTTTGATCACTCCCTGGCTACAATCAATAATAACCTTTTCTTTATCCAACCAATCTATCCCCAAAATCATTTCAGTACTCAGGTCTGGCACAACCAAAAAATCGTGTTCAAAGTTTTGTCATTTTATACTAAATTCAACCAAAATCTGGTTCTTTACCGGCTTGCTAGCCTTGCCAGTAGCCCCAACAATTTTTACACCTGTTACTGACATAATTACTAGCCCAGGCTTATCACAAATGTGTTCGAAAAACGATTGGGAAATTGCACTTATCTGAGACCCAGTATCAAGAAGTACCTGCAATTTCATGTTATAAATTTCAACTGGTATTATTGTTTGTTTCACCGTCGAATGTTTTTCATTATCATGGTCTTCCTTGAGCAAATCCGGGTCGACGATAACATCGTCCCAAGATATGCTTTTAACATTCACTTCACATATATCAGGCAGTTTCTTTGGTTCCGGGAGTTCAAAGTCATTAATTACCTGAAGTCTTTGCGAAATAAACTCTGAATCGTCTGGAGGTTCTTTCTTTCTTTGTTCTGTTTCAACGTGTGGATTTTGTTTTGACACTTCGTCATCGTTAGGTACAATATCGTACTTAACTACATCCCCTTTATTTTCACTGATTTTCTCATACCCTCTTTCAGTAAAAGTATATTCACTTTCTTTTACCCCGAAAAATACATCTTCACTAGAGTCATCACTACTCTCTTCCTCCACATCAGATTCGCTTAAGTACGCTACTTTTGCACAATAGGGAAAGTTGGTATATTCAATTTTGTCTGTATTAGCGTATCTTTCATCATCTGAACTATCGTCGGAATCCGACCATTCCGGATCGCTATCAGGTTCTAACATAAAGGCTTTTCTGAGACAGGCACTAAGTTCCTCCTCGGTATTGTCGTCAGGCTTAGATTTTAATTCAATCTCCTCTTTTGGCGAAACGGCCTCATCATCAGCTTTATTTACATCTACTGTGACTCCATATTCGGTGTAATCCTCGTGGACTTTAATTACTTTCATGTAATCATCTGCCCCTTCTCCACGGTGCCTCTCGGTAGCAGCTTGCACTATTGGCGGTTAGCAGAAGTTATTTCTTCATCAATGCTGAGGATTTCATCCTCCAAATCCTTCCTATCATTAACCTTCCTCTTATCGTCAGCACGGGTACTTTGCGCGGCGCTATTTATTCTCCCCTCTTCAAATTTGGGCCACGTCACTTTATTGACGCCCCTATCATTTCCCTTTTCTATTAACTAGTTTCTTCGCCTCATACTCCTTTTTAAAATCCTCCCACTCACATTGCTTTAGGTCCTTGTACAGATCGTCGATCTGCACACGCCAATCAGTTACTTCTGCTAATTCATTATCGCCCTTTACCACATTGCGAACACTGCTAACCGCACCTCTCTGTGTACTCACAGTCTCATCTATTGTTTCCTTTGCCACGGAATTATCACTCGTAAAATTTTCATTATCTCTTACGGCTACGTTCGTACCTACTGCTGCCGTATTGCTAGCGGCTTCTCTCTGAACAGATGTTCCGCTACGCTGGGCCGTTGCCCTCTGATGCTCCACTTGCCCGTTAACCTGGAGTATGCTGTGCGGCCGATATGACTCATGCTGGCTCGCACCTGACGCTTGTCTCGCCACAACACGTTGCGTCGTTTCACGCCTGTCTCTAACCTGTCTCATTACATTGCGGTCGGTCCGGTATCTTTTCTTAAATCGGGGCCGGTATGTATTGTCCGCTTCCGTTTGGCCCGCAACGTTCGCGGAAATTAGTTTCCCGCGTTGTTATTATTTTGCGCGGTGTACTCTCGACCGCGACCTGGATAACTTCCTCTGCCTCTTCCCCTGCCTCTTCCTCTCTGTATCGTATTGACGCGAAATCCATCGCCGTCATTTCTTTCGTCATGGTTTCGGTTATTACGGTTACCAAAATTTTGATAATTGGTTCGACTTTCGCGCCAATGGTCTTCGTCTTCGACCCTTTCTAGAAATGCTTGGAAGCTACGATGGTTGCTTCCTATATACCTCTTTGAATCTTCTGGGAGCTTTTTATACAGCTCCCAGATAATTTCTGAATCCGATCTTCGGCCTCTTAAATGCGTCAATTTTCGGTACCAATATTCACAGATATCTTTTAAAGAATTCCTGCCCCTGTTATCATGCAGTTTGGCCATGATAAATTCGCGCCATAAATCGTCCTGCTTTTGTTCAGACCAATATTCTTCTGTAAATCTTTGCCTGAATTCTTCGAACGTCATTCGTTCGGTATCTAAATTTATTCCCCAGCGCTTAGCGTCACCTGCTAAGGCGCTAATTACTACATTTATCTTTTCCTGATCAGACAAGTGCTCAGGAAATATTCTCTCGCAATTTTTGATGAAATCTAACGGATGCCACCCGTTATGTTTCTTGGCGGGATCGAAGCGTTCCTCGCCTTCTAACAGCTTCGTAATCTGTGTGCCATTACAGACAACACCAGGCCTATCTTTTATTTTGCTCTCTAGATCGAAAATTTTGCCTTGAATTTTCGTACAATTTTGAACACATCCGATTACTTTTTCACCTAAATCCCGTTCAGTGTCTAGAACTACTTTTTCAATTGTGATATTCCGTGTTGACATTCGTTTACGATCTCAGTTTTAAGACCGAAAACTTTTTCGTCTACCTTAGTTACAACCAGAGGTTCTACTTTCTCTTTGATGTTGAGAATTTCAACATAGAATCTACTGTTAATGTTACCAATTTCCTCCTGCATAGTATTCATATTTTTGTTAATGGTGTCAATTTCAAATTTCATATTATTTACCACAGAACCTAAATTTCCCACTTTTTGTTCTACCTGCTCTATTTGTTTACTAATTGTAATTCCTTGATCCTTGACCTGTGCTTTAATCTGATCACTTTGGGTTTTTAGCTGCTCGTTTTGTGTTTTGAGCTGCTCATCAACATGTGTTTTGAGCTGCTCATTTTGTGTTTTGAGCTGATGGCCCTGTGTTTTGAGCTGCTCGTCAACATGCGTTTTGAGCTGATTAACCTGATTGCCGACTTGTTTTTGAAGTTGCTCATTCTGTCCTACAATTTGTTTGGTTAATTGTTCAAATAAGTCATTCATGCTTAAAATTTTTACACTGTTTTGTTCTACGGAATCCGTGTGTTCCGGTCCTACTTCATAAGTTTCTTTCGGTTCTTTCTTTATTTGCGGTGAATCAAATATGTCAGTGGATTCGTTCACGTACCCACTATCTTCTACAAAGTCACCCTCTTCTTCCTGTTTTGTCCCTTGCTGTGTTCGAGGCGATCGCGACATTTCAATCTGTTCGTTGACGTGTTCATGGTATTGTATGTACGCCAATTGTCTTCCGCTAACGCTATCTGTTATCTGGCCGCGTAAACTCCGGCTACTGCTAGCCGCATTCTCCATTTCGCTCGGCACATCTACCCCGTCTACGTTCTTGTCCATATTAAATGCCAACTACACCACACTATTGTACTTGACTCACACTGCAGTTTATTTTACTGAACTTTATTGCTATTCGAGCCACTGAACATCCACTGTTCGGTCTTTACATTAATTTGTAACAGACAGCACTGGATGTCCTGTCACCGGGAAGCCACTTGTAACACTACCGCCCTGTCGGACGTGCGTTAGCTCAATAAAGCCTGTACTGTAATAAGTTCACGGGCTTCACCTTGTAAACAAGGATTTAGTACATAAGTTGACCGCGTGTACCTAATGGAAGCAAGATCGAACCTACATTCAGTTAGTAACTACAGTGATGCGTCAAGCAAATGCAAAGTACAATTACGCGTTCGCATGGACAAGAAGTACACACAGTAGATACTACCAATGATAAATAATACGGTCGCCAGCCTAATTAGGCATTGAATGAGTTTTTCCTTGTACAAGTGTGTGCATGTACAAGCATAACAACACGTAGTACTGTTGCGTTATATGGCAAGGTTTGGCAGAGGAAAAATCCACTGAACTAAAGCTTTCTTCTTTTGTACTAATTTGGATGAGCTAAAATTACACAACACCACACAGCAATGATTAGTACGAGTTGCACTTTGTATATTGATCAGACTGAAATCGGGCATAGATTACCCTAGAATCAGCAATTTTGAAAACACACATACAATGTCACTATTAAATTTAGAAAAAACACTAATACACTTAGGTTTAATATAGAAATTAATTTTACTGTTCAATTCTGATCAGTACACTTCAAAATGTGCAAGAATGGGCAAGAAAAGGGGGGAGGCCCTGAAACTGTTATGGTCGTTATACTGCAACTAGTAAGTCCTGAAGGTACTTTAACATTCAAAGTTATCAATCTGTGAAGAACTAATCTTTTGTCTTATTTTGAATTACTTAGTTATCATTATTTCAGTCTCAAATTAATTGAATAACATTGCTAGCTCATTTCAAATTTTATCTTTCGATTTAATCACACTGTTGTTCTTTACTAACATTTACATTTGCACTCCTAACTTTCAAACTGCTTTATAGCTTAAATTGGTCTGCAGATAATTTAGTACTAACTGTAAACTTTCAATTCAGGATACTCGGGTGGCACAATATGTGGTAAGGACCCTATTTAGGTCAGTGATAAGGATAAGTAACGGCTAAGGCAATTCTGGTAAAAGTCACGTTATTATTGAACAGTCAAAACAGTTTCGACGCTGGTCCACACAAATACACTTCTAAAGAAGAAATAAATGTTTGACCTGTGCACGTCGGTGCGGCGGATGGCGGGCAGCGAGATAGCGGGCAGCACAGCACACATACAAGCACGGCTAAGGCTCTCACAGTATCGGCACTTTCATTCTTCTTAGCGTCGTAATCTTTCCAATTTTGTACCGAAGTATAAAACCATGCCAAGTAGTCGTCGGAATCGGCCCATCCGAGGCTCAATGGAATCCACTTTTCCTAGATAGCCTCCTCGGTACAGTACATGTTCCTCTGACCGATGCCCAACTCCGACTAGTGGTGGGCAGGAAATCGCGTATCTATTAGAAATCACGGTGACTGAGAAGTCACAGATATCACAGTAGCAACTTTAGAGAATCTAACTGCGATTTCAGTCACAGTTAGCAGTCGCAAGTAGTATTTCATATTCAAAGACGTGAGCCATCTATTGCTCGAATTACCACTGCTTTCTGCGATTTCAGTGACAAGTCGCAACTAAGAGTCGCAAGTAGCAACTAAAAAGCGCGGTTAACAGTGGCATCTGATGGCCAAAGTTCGTACTACGTCCATCTCTTCGATACGGTATCGGGTCTAACTGCGATTTCCGTGACAAATCGCAACTAAGAGTCGCAAGTAGCAACTAAAAAGCGCGGTTAACAGTGGCATCTGATGGCCAAAGTTCGTACTACGTCCATATCTGCGGTATGGTATCGCGTCTAACTGCGATTTCCGTGACAAGTCGCAACTAAGAGTCGCAAGTAGCAACTAGAAAGCGCGGTTAACAGTGCCATCTTTTGGCCAAAGTTCGTACTACGTCCATCTCTGCTATGCGGTATCAAGTCTAACTGCGATTTCCGTGACAAATCGCAACTAAGAGTCGCAAGTAGCAACTAAAAAGCGCAGTTAGCACTGCCATCTGTTGAGCAAAGTTCATACTACGCTATTCGCTACCGAGTCAAACTGCGATTTCTGTGACAAATCGCAACTAAGAGTCGCAAGCGCAGTTAACATACTTTTCCTAGTGTCATTTGTTGACCGACGTACGTACTTCGTTATGAGAGCCTTGTGCCTCACGAGTTCGATGTGCTGTGTGTGCATATGAAGGGCTTATTTCAATAGTGGTACAAGTCCATTTTTGTTCATTTTGAGATACAGAGTCGTAAATTTAAATGAGCGCTGACAAATCTGCATTTGAGATACCAGAAATATTCAAACATATGGCTTCTTGCTAGAGATGAACCTTTATTTATGTTTGTTTGGATCACTAATTTCAGACGCATTATAGACAGAAAAGTGGAGGTAATGGACTTGTACCACTATTGAAATAATCCCTTCATGTTATATGACGACATGCACATTCAGCATCAGTTATGGTTGGTCAAATACTGCTGTGACTCTGAATGTATTATATTAATAAGAAACAACATTGTCTTTTTCTCATGAAAATATCAAGTAACGTAACAAATGTGTTTGATTCTGCTTCCAATATGACAGTTTTGGTTAATACTCCACATGCCTACTGGACTTTGTAGTGTTAACACAGCAGAACTCACACATCTGTTTAAGTGCAGAGAAATGAAAACAGTCATATGAATGCCTCACTTTTGTTCCGACACAGTTCAAGACTCGGGAGAAAAGTTTTACACCTGGTGTTCTACATGGCAACTTCACACACAAGAACTTTTTGCTGACACTAGTACCACCTACATAAGTAAGCTTTTCCTGTGTTACTTTCAAGTAATGCACTTAAGCTATTCCTGATGTAACTGGAAGATCTGTACTTCCCACTTTCATATCAACAGCCTCAAAATGCATATTGTAGACTTCGGGATATGTTACAGGTCAGTGTCACACCAAGATTGTGGAGAAAGGGGGGGGGGGGGGGGCGGCATGTCACTCTCCAACAAGTGTTTACCAATAAGTAAGTGGCGGAAAATTATGGGTATAGGGCGGCTTAAACATGTGGAAAATGAGATTTTTATTATTCACTCACTGTATTTGACATTTATTATTCCTTTAAAATCACACAACAACTTCAATAAAACACAGTTTAATCATTCACACACTTATTTCACAATTATTTCACTTTTAAACTGCAAATCCTCTAAGAACTGTCTTGAATCTTCACGAGTCTCTCTCAAAAACAGCCTTGATGTGGATAGATACGTACAGCAACCAGTAATCAGAGTCAGAACTGTGTCTGCAAAAACACAAGGATTATTAAACAATTTTTGCTGTCATTAATTACTAGCAATATAATTGACAGAGTAGATTGCTAATATTTGCTATAATGAATATCACATTTGCAAGAACGATCTCACTGAAGTAATTAAATCCATCGAAACGCTTAGAAACTAACCTCTCGTCTGACGAAAACGGTCTAAAGACGCAGTGGCAATTTCTTCAGATCTGTTGACAATGATATTTTGAGTTATCACTTTACTGAGTGACTGAAATGTAGTTCAGGTACCTGTGAACATAACAATATGTTACAATTCTTTTCTAAATACGAACTATTACGGTACTGTACGGCTACTGACATATTAATTACACTATTAATATTTTCACAGTTGTTTCTTTAATACAAAATTAAAGCCAACGGAAGAAAAAACGTAAAACATACTTGCCAAAGACAGGTTTGTTGAGATGCAATTTTCTGTGTTGACAGATGTAACTTTCTCATACGGTGGTAAGTCGCAGAAATCGCAGGAATCACAGAAATCGCAGAAGTAGCAGAAGTCACAGAAATCGCAGAAGTAGCAGAAATCGCAGAAGTAGCAGAAGTCACAGAAATCGCAGAAGTAGCAGAAATCGCGGAAGTAGCAGAAATCGCAGAAATAGCAGTGGCGGAGGGATACACGACCTATGTTCCTTAACTGCGACTCTTAACTGCGACAAATCACAGTTAAGAATCACAGATACTCAAAAGTAGCATTCACAGAAATCACTGATATCGGAAAATCGCAGTTTAGCCCATCACTAACTCCGACTGTCTTACTGAGCCCGTTGTGCCGAACCGCGCCAGTGTGCGTTTTCCCGCGCTCGCCTGCATCCACCTTTTCCCGCGCCCCTACAGGTAGGGTATTCACCACAGGTTTTCTACTACACATATTCTAATGCATTACCTACGTATGGACCAAGTGTTTAAATTACAATTTTCACATCATACAATAGTTTTAACATTAAATACATTTCCCTTTGGTTCTCAAATTGCTTGAAATCTAACATAAGTAATGACATTCATTTCAAAAGTTGTGTACAGTATCTTTAACATGACACAAAAAGGAAAAAAAATCCACAACATTATTTACATTATTTTACATAAATTCAGAAAGAAAAATTTATCTAAATTCATAAAGAAAAAAATTATTGTAGGTACATTATTGTTACAAGCCGTCTGGACGCAGGGTGCAGCTTATACGAAATGCGGGGTGTGGTGTGGGGTGACGGTGCTCACGTGCCGCCACGTGTCCTTGGTGAGGCGGCGACTGTGAGATCGGCTTTCACGCCCACCCAGCGAGTCGCTAGCGACGCAGCGCGATCGCTTTGATGTGACCGGCAGAGGCATGCAACTCTGCCACGCCGAGACCTCCCTCCCACACTCCAGCCACTGTCTACTGCATCCATCTCTCCTCACCTTGGACGGGAACGGTTCACGACGAACTTTTCAGGTATTAAACTTCCTCAATCAGCTAAGTCTACTTTCTGCTTGTATACTCATGTCTTGTTGTTGTTGTTGTTGTGCTCATCAGTCTGAAGACTGGTTTCATGCCTGTCTCCACGTTACTCTGTCTTTTGGCAGCCTCTTCATCACCGAATAAGTACTACAACCCACAACCATTCGAATCTGCTTATTGTTTTCGTTCCTTCCCCTCTCTCTATAATTTCTTTCCCTTTCACTTCCCCCCATAACAAAAATGACGATCTATTCATGCCTCAGGGTGTGACTCATCAACCGATTCCTTCGTTTAGTGAACTTGAGCAACACAAATTTAGGTCAGTGTGTCCTCATTAGCTACAAGATTTACCAATGCAAATGTTAATATTCCTATGTGGCACCATCTTTCAGTAGTTTCTATTCAGTTCTTATTTGAACTGCTTTTTATGAATTTGATAACGATGCCTGGAATACAAACCTCGGGATTGTATAGTTATTGGGGATAAAGAAAAGCCGGCCGAAGTGGCCGTGCGGTTAAAGGCGCTGCAGTCTGGAACCGCAAGACCGCTACGGTCGCAGGTTCGAATCCTGCCTCGGGCATGGATGTTTGTGATGTCCTTAGGTTAGTTAGGTTTAACTAGTTCTAAGTTCTAGGGGACTAATGACCTCAGCAGTTGAGTCCCATAGTGCTCAGAGCCATTTTTGATAAAGAAAAAAACAACGAGAGAAAAGCTATGTGCAATTTGTACAGATAACTTATTGTAGTTATGAGTCCACGGATACAGAAACGGAGGCTATAGTGGAAACGACTTAGACAGGGTTGTCACTTATCATCGATGTTATTCAATATCTCGATCGGGAAAGGATTAAGATAGCTGCACGAGAAGAGTTGAAAGTAACTGAGGTTCAGTGAGGGTAAGTACATAGACGTTTGGAGATTATTTGTTGTGGTCTCCATTCCGATGACACCCTAGACAATTCTGTGTAAGTTTCTTCATCTCTCCCATTAACACTGCCACCTGCAGCCATTTGAACCAACTTAACCTCATTCTTAATATCTGTCTGATCTCTCTGCAGATTAAATTACGTCGCCCATAGCTTACAATCCTCTGTCATTCCTTTCTCAACTGCTTCTCTCCTTTCACGTCATTACATAAATCGCTGATCGCCTTTCGTTCCCTGTATTGTAACCCCGCTACCTTAAGACATTGAAATAGTGCATTCGCGTCAACATTGTCAAAAGCTTCCTCTGCTATAAAAAATGCTGTAACTGTATGTTTCCCTTTCGTAAGTCTATCGCTTAAAGTACGTCGTTCAGTCACCACAGACTTACCATTTTTTTTAAATAGTAGTCTTGACCCACTTGGCGCTAAACACGACGTAAGGATTAAAATAAAGGTGTTCATAATTTAAAATATATGGTTGGTGCGTAAGTTCTTACCGTCTTTCCGTAAGTTTAATAAACCGGTAGCTACACATAAAAGAGACTTAAATCATCAGTAAAATAGTCTCCTTCACTGTTCACAACTATCTACAACGCTGGGTTAACTTTTCGATTCTGCAACACTATAAATCTCTTACTTTTGTAGCGAAGACCGGTAGCTACACATAATAGAGACTTAAATCATCAGTAAAATAGTCTCCTTCACTGTTCACAACTATCTACAACGCTGGGTTAACTTTTCGATTCTGCAACACTATAAATCTCTTACTTTTGTAGCGAAGACCTCTTTGATTAATGTTTGGAACCCAAGTTCATACGGAAAGGAAGTTCCTTGAAGATCATTCGTTAGAGAGCGGAAAAGATGAAAATCAAACAGTGCAAGACTGGGTGAATAAGGTGTGTGCGGAAAGACTTCCCAACGCTCCTCCTGTGTAGTGTTATTTGTTACGTTAGAGAACGCGGCTGGGCGTTATCGTGGAGAAGTGTCACTTCACGCAGTCTTCATCGTCGTTGTTCTTGGACTGCACCTGCATGACGTTTCAGTTGTTGACAGTAAATGTCAGCAGTGATTTCTGCACCTCGGCGAAGCAATTCGTGCTACACCATACCGTCGCTTTTCCACCAAAACATTAACTTTTGTGGATTCGCGCAGGCTTTTGTACGGTAGTTGCTGCTTTGTTTGGACTCAACGATCCCTTATTTTCCTTATGTTAGCATACACACAAAACTCCTCGTCACCAGTAACGATACTATATATAAGTGGCTGGCGTTGTTCACCAGCCAGCTGATGAAGAGCAAGCAGAGATGCACATGTGGCCAACCGTTGATTTTTGTGATTTTCGCTTAAGAACATGCGGTAACCATACATCCTACTTTTGAACCTTCGAAACAGCATATTCAGACACTCTGGGATGATAATGGCACTGAAACAGAGGAGGACACGCGTAAAGCTGAAATACTAGACACCTTTTTGCAAAGCTGTTTCACAGAGGAAGACCGCACTGTAGTTCCTTCTCTAAATCCTCGCACGAACGAAAAAATGGCTGACACATAAATAAGTATCCAAGGAATAGAACAGCAACTGAAATCACTCAACAGAAGAAAGTCCACTGGACCTGACGGGATACCAATTCGATTCTACACAGAGTACGCGAAAGAACTTGCCTCCCTTTTAACAGCCATGTACCGCAAGGCTCTAGAGGAACGGAAGGTTCAAAATGATTGGAAAAGAGCACAGGTAGTTCAAGTTTTCAAGAAGGGTCGTCGAGCAGATGCACAAAACTATAGGCCCATATCTCTGACATCGATCTGTTGTAGAGTTTTAGAACATGTTTTTTGCTCGCGTATCATGTCCTTTCTGGAAACCCAGAATCTACTGTATAGGAATCAACATGGATTCCGAAAACAGAGTTCGTGTGAGACCCAACTCGCTTTATTTGTTCATGAGACCCAGAAAATATTAGATACAGGCTCCCAGGTAGATGCCATTTTCCTTGACTTTCGGAAGGCGTTCGGTACAGTTCCGCACTGTCGCCTGATAAACAAAGTAAGAGCCTACGGAATATCAGACCAGCTGTGTGGCTGGATTGAAGAGTTTTTAGCAAACAGAACACAGCATGTTGTTCTCAATGGAGAGACGTCTACAGATATTAAAGTAACCTCTGGCGTGCCACAGGGGAGTGTTACGGGACAACTGCTTTTCACAATATATATAAATGACCTAGTAGATAGTGTCGGAAGTTCAATGCGGCTTTTCGCGGATGATGCTGTAGTATACAGAGAAGTTGCAGCATTAGAAAATTGTAGCGAAATGCAGGAAGATATGCAGCGGATAGGCACTTGGTGCAGGGAGTGGCAACTCACCCTTAACATAGACAAATGTAATGTATTGAGAATCCATAGAAAGAAGTATCCTTTATTGTATGATTATATGATAGCGGAACAAACACTGGTAGCAGTTACTTCTGTAAAATATCTGGGAGTATGCGTACGGAACGATTTGAAGTGGAATGATCATATAAAATAAATTGTTGGTAAGGCGGGCGCCAGGTTGAGATTCATTGCGAGAGTCCTTAGAAAATGTAGTCCATCAACAAAGGAGGTGGCTTACAAAACACTCGTTCGACGTATACTCGAGTATTGTTTATCAGTGTGGGATCCTTACCAGGTCGGGTTGAAAGAGGAGATAGAGAAGATCCAAAGAAGAGCGGCGCGTTTCGTCACAGGGTTATTTGTCAAGCGTGACAGCGTTACGGAGATGTTTAGCAGACTCAAGTGGCAGACTCTGCAAGAGAGGCGCTCTGCATCGCGGTGTAGATTGCTGTCCAGGTTTCGCGTGGGTGCGTTTCTGGATATATTGCTTCCCCCTACTTATACCTCCCGAGGAGATGACGAATGTAAAATTAGAGAGATTCGAGCGCGCACGGAGGCTTTCCGGCAGTCGTTCTTCCCAGGAACCGTACCCGCCTGGAACAGGAAAGGGAGGTAATGGCAGTGGCACATTAAGTGCCCTCCGCCACACACCACTGGGTGGCTTGCGGAGTATAAATGTAGATGTTGATGTAAATGTAGATGTAGATGTAGATTTCATGCAAATGTGGCACGTTGGTGGAATGATCACTGTCCATCACATTTGCCAGTTATTGAGTACACTGACATTAATGATAGTGGATTAATGCGTTTAAACAATCTTCATTGAACTCCGATTGTTTTCTGAACGTGGAGAGCCACTAATGTCAAAACGCATCTCCTTAAAACGAGTAAAGCGATTTTCTTTTCGTAATTCGAACAATGGCTGTGTCCCCACACACGGCGCAAATATTTCAGGCTGTCTCCGAGGCTGTCACCCCTCTAGTGAACTTCAACAGAAGAATATGTCGGAAACGTTCCAATTTCTGCACATGTCACTCTACTTTCTAGCGTCCTCAGCTCAGCGCTCTCAAATGACGAAAGTGACAATATGTAAACTCAGATAGCTATATTGTACTGCAAATAAAAGTTGGAATCGATAAATAAAGCCATACCAACCGGAATATTACCATGAATAGCAAAAAAGCTTCTACCCTAAGCATCAATCTAATAAAGAAAATCGATATTCTGTCGAGGGCTGAACTACGTATGTAAACACTAATCTTCGTTGTGTAGGGGGTATCAGCAGTAGTCGCTGTTATTTAACGGTCGGAAATAAGGTGCACCTAGTTATCTGTAACAGGTTGACATAAATTTAGGCTGGCGATGGGAAATGTGCTACTAATCGCTGTAGCCATGTCGAAATTACTTCTGATAACACTGTCCTGACACAGGATAGAGGGAAGACAAGGAGTTTGAGGTCACTTTGCAAATTGCGAGGGTTGAGGAGCAGTTGTAGAAAGGCAAATTCGCAGTGAAGGAAGGTTGATCACTTAGATCAGCGCCAGATACTGTCACAGGGTACCTAGGAGATGGGCGGATTCTGGAACTCGACAAGATGCGTGCAACAGGACACTCATGGAGTTCAGGGGTCTGATTAAAACAATTTCTTTGTATCAGACTGGCTACTACACTGAAGGCTAATTCTAAACATTGCAAAAGCAAAGGAGGCAATTGTTCGCGCAACAGAAGTAAGTGTCTGAAGCCAGGGGGTTGGTTATTAACAGAAATATCGAAAACTAGCAGCATGTTAAGTACAAACTTCAGAGCAGTACTCCAAGTGAGAAAAAGAGACACGTCGGAACTTATCCAGGCTGGCCACGAGGGACATGGAGTCGGCGCCCCAGCGATCTGTTTGAGAACTCCCTCTGGATGCAATAACATGGGGTTTTTAAAGAATCGTGGAGACGCACTGTTTCTTCCTTCCTAAAGTCGACCTACCAGTCCACCGGCACTTAACAAGTGTCAGCCAATCTGGCGAGTCACTCTGGACCTCTAGGGGCTTCCAGCCAACCACATTTAGATTCCTCCTCTACACCTACTCGGTAGGTAGTGATGCTTCTGAATTTTACACTAACAAATTCCAAGTTCAGTATCAACAACGTTCAGCTGAAAGCTAAACGTCACTGCCACTCTTATTATGGCCGGTAACAACAGTGTTTTACGGCACTTGGCCGGTCCTTTTGTGAGTGGGGGTTGCTGTAGTAGCATTATAAGGGTGTAAATCCACTGACTTTGCAGTTCTCAGGAGCAAGTATCAAGCTTGCTGCCTCTGCTAAGACGTGCCTTTTCGTGGCCGTCTTCTACTGTGACGACTTACAAAGGCGTCTCGGCGGTGGATGGAGTTACCAGTTAATTGGCTGAAGTGAAACTTCTACCCTGCGACAGCTCCCCAGAGCGATTGCAATTTCCAGGGCTCTAGTTTTACTCAGCTTCGATAACCTAAACGCTACCACTTCCCTCTGTTTTCTGCACTGTGTCTGATTTTCTATCTTGGAGTGCTCTTGATGGCTCCCAACAACCTCAGTAAGTCGTCAATATATGACAATATCACAGAATCTATTTATAGAAAAATGTTTAAGCGTTGCTTTACATTCCTTGTGTGTAAAGCGAGCCGAAACTGTCATTATTTGGCCCCTGTTATAAACATTCACACTCAATATGTTTAATAAAAGTGAAAGTCGGTCGACTGTCTGGTGAAAAGCACTCATAAAGTATTTTTTTAATGGTAATTAGGTTTGGACCTCCTGTATTCAACTGAAACAAGGCAATATTTGTGTTGCCAGACCCATTGAGCCTTCATTTGTTAAGGCTCCATCAGTGGCTGTGTGCATCGACATTGCTCTATAGGTACTGTTGCTGTACCGCTGGTGAATCTCTTGTTCTATAGTGAGAATTTGAATGTTGTTTTCCTCCTTGAATGCTGTGGATAAGATCTGGATATCTGGATGAACAAAGATAGCAGTTCCATATTTATCATGTGGTATTTCGATGGCGAGACGCTTTCCGTCCATTCTTGGTCTGCGCATGTCACAACTTTTATGTGTCTCCTGTATGCAGAGTATATGGCACTGGTGCCGTCTAAGCAGTTCATCTTCGGCTGGTATTATGCCTTCTACGTTAAAAGATATAATCGTTAACCGTGGCCCTGAAAATGGCTCATATATATATGTTTCTGGTGTGAAAAGATCAGCCGTCAGATTATTTTGAATCATATTGTAACGTTGCCCAGTGTACGCCCGATTGCTTTTATCATCCTGATCGCAGATCATCGCAATCTTCTCAGAATCTCCTTTCGTTTCTGTGTCTGGCTATCAGGCAAAGTAAAAATGGCAAATCAGCTGGCTTGGATGATATACGAACCGAACAAATTAAACACTTCGCCTTAAATACAAAGAAATGGATTCTCCAACTTTCCCAATTTCCAAAGATATGGTGGAAGAGTCGGATGATTGCTTTGCTGAAACCTGGCAAAGAAGGAAATGATCCAAAGAATTTTAGAGCAGTTGCACTAGTTTGTCATTTTTACAAAATGCTGGAAAGACATTTTAAATCGCTTATCACCTGCCACTGACCCCTCAGTTATACCTCAGCAATCTGGATTTTGTCCAGATAAAAGCTATACTTGACAATTGCTAAATCTCACACAGTTTACAAAAGATGGCTCTGAAGCTCGGAAGGTGACAGGAGTGGCATTTGTCGACTTATCAGCGGCGTATGATACGGTCAGTCACCAGATATTACTAGTGAAGGTCTACAGTCTGACCAAAGATTTAGGACCAACCAGACTCATCCCCTCCCTTCTGCAGAATCGCGGGTTCTTCGTTGACTTTCAAGGACAGCGTAGCCGATGGGGACTACAGAACAATGGCCTCCCGCAAGTAAGTGTTTTGGCTCCAAATCTGTTTAATATATACTAGAACGACCAACCTATAGCCACAAAAACCGGGAGCTTGTTATATGCTGACGTCCTCACTCTAGCCACCCAGAGCGCAGTTTCTGGATCAGTGGGAACAACCTGACGAATGCCCTTGAAGATCTATCCAGATACTACAACACAAACCAGCTTAAATCAAACCCTTTAAAGACCAAAGTGTGTGCTTTTTATTTGAGAAACAAGGAAACCATTCGCAAGTTGAAAATTGTATGATCTCTTACTTGGAAAAAGCACTGCATGAAATGCAAGTCGAAAGTTTCCACCTGGAACTATCTCCTACGGAAACTTTAAAGACCAAAGTGTGTGCTTTTTATTTGAGAAACAAGGAAACCATTCGTAAGTTGAAAATTGTATGATCTCTCACTTGGAAAAAGCACTGCATGAAATGCAAGTCGAAAGTTTCCACCTGGAACTATCTCCTACGGAAACTGGCCGGATCACAGTCGGGTAGTCAACCTGAAACAATCTGAATATCTGCAGTGACACTATGCTATTCTGCGGCAGAGTATGTCTGTCCTGTTTGGTACAATTCACCTCACTCCAAACAGGTGGATGTAGCTCAACAAAACCTATAGAATTATAACGAGTTGCTTGAAATACACTCCAATCGAATGGCTTTACCACTTCACAGGACTAGCACTACAACATGTTCGAAGAGAGATAGCTGTAAGCCGGCCGAAGTGGCCGTGCGGTTAAAGGCGCTGCAGTCTAGAACCGCAAGACCGCTACGGTCGCAGGTTCGAATCCTGCCTCGGGCATGGATGTTTTTGAAGTCCTTAGGTTAGTTAGGTTTAAGTAGTTCTAAGTTCTAGGGGAATAATGACTTCAGCAGTTGAGTCCCATAGTGCTCAGAGCCATTTGAACCTTTTTTGATAGCTGTGAACAAGAAAAGAAATTTAGTGGAACAGGAAATTACCCATCTTCTGTGTGGGCATGAAACGCATTCTCAACGACTGAAGTCTACGAAGATGTTTCCTTAGGGCATCAAAGGCACTTAGAACCACTGCTGAAAAATTAGAGAAAAGGTCAGCGTTGGCCATAACATTGATGGTTTATTGATTGAAATGATCGTTTCATAAGCTTTGGTTACTGACAATAACTTGACACCAGTGCCTATGAGTTTAATTTGTACACCACAGCACTGAAGATGATCACGATGTGATTGAAAATCGATTTTGCTATCAATAAACCATCAATATTACTGCCATCGCTGACCTCCTCTCTAATTTCACGTATATGGTCGTTGTGCACACAGCCGTCTGTGGAGTCACCAATCAACTGCGAGAAAGCTGAGGTACAACTGTGGAGAGCTACGACCTGCCTTAAACCTTGTTGGAAAAGAGTTTATCATCAGTCCATGACGTCGAATGTATAGCTTGGAAGTCCCTGAATAGACTAAGATTTGGAGTTGGAAGATCAAAAGTTAACTTGGTAAGATGGGGATACACTGACCCAAATGATATTCGGTGTGACTCTGGAGAAGAACAGACAGTTCGTCACACGGTTCCCAGTCTCCTGTGCAGAAGATGATCTTCAACAAGCAACAGAAAATGCACTAGAAGTGGCCAAGTTTTGGTCAAAAGTAAGTTAATCATAACTGTGTAAAATGTATATACATATGTCTGTATGTTTCTGACACGAGAATAACAATAATCTCTTGTTCTAGCTCGGAGCCCCGAAAATAACTTTCAGCACAGAAATCAAACTGCAAACACATTTTTCCAACGTGTTAACTTAGGAGCCACTGATGTTACCTGTCTTAACTGAGTGAAAATGCTTCTAGGAAAACCAATATTGCCTGTTTTCAGTTACACGTAGCCGATCCTAACCGAATGAACATTACTATAATATTAATTACAGCTGAATATTAAGCGAACAATGGCATTTGAAACTTTGAACATAGCTGGTAAGGTTCAGTGACCGTGTCAGAATTATATTAGAACAAATAAGCTCTCAGTCATAAATATTAAGTCAAAATTGACCAGGTTTCGACGCTACTATGAGCGTCGTCTTCAGTATTAGACTAACAGTTCTAAAACATATTAAGTATATAATATATTAATAAAATTAAAGTTTGTACTGACCGGAAAAAGATTCAGTACTTACAAGTCTTGTTGCAACCCTTGTTCACTAAAGTACGAGCAGCCCTTAGCGGCTCGCCATCATACTTACAACTATTCATGACGTCGCCTTTCCGGCTTGGATCTTCTTTAATATTTGACTTGTGAGTACTGCATCTTTTTCCAGTCAGTAAAAACTTTAATTTTATTAATGTATTATATACTTAATGTGTTTTAGAACAGTTAGTCTGATTCTGAAGACGACGCTCATAGTAGCGTCGAAACCTGGTCAATTTTGACTTAATATTTGTGACCGAGGGCTTATTTGTTCTAATATAACAATGGCATTAAATACGTCATCCACGAAATATTTTCGGAGCTCCAACTACGATTAAGCACTGACAGCGCGCTAATAGAACATACACGTAAAACTCCACGTTCAAACTGAAACGCGCATCAAGATTCGTGGCGCCAAGCTCAAGGGTACAGCCCCTAGTTCTGGCCTTTCCATTACGACCTCTCGCGTGGCTCAACGTAACGCCGTTACAATTTTCCGTAGTCTATACGCTTAAAGCTAGAACGAAACGAATTACAGACGCAGGTGTACACTTTTGGGCTGAAGAAAATGAGCTATCGTAGGATGACGTACGAACAATTCATCGCTCGGAATTAACGACGACATAATCGCCATAATGGCACAATTTCGCAATTAGCAGTAAATATGTAAAATTAAGGGCTCTCTCCGCTCATGCGACCGGTTTTATTATATCATCAATATAATTTAGTTACGGCCGATTGTAACAATGAAAATATTAATCAACTGAAGTGAAAATAATGAGTGGCAAACATATGTGTTATAAATATTGTAACTGGTGTGTCCGGAAGTTTGTTGGCATGTATCGAATGTTATTAAGTCAAGGTAGCGTATGCTTTAACGTTTATGCTTTAACTTTGTTTCATACTGGATCTTAATGTAATTGTCATTTCTCTGTGAATTATTTAATTGTTCACAGATGTGTTGTTTTTCCACTAGCTCCTCAATAGGACACCTTGACTATTGTTTACCATTTTTATGAAATCATTACTAATTTTTGACTGTGCATTAATTGGTGCTTCAACTTAATGTACATTTAATGACAGAATTCGACATATTTCAAGTTTTGTTTGTATCTGGTTCTTAAATGGGTGACTTTCCGTAATTTACAGGCGCTGAATTCACTGGTTAATCAGCTTCTATCTACCGCGACGTATTTCATTGAAACAGAGAAGAATCAAGAACAGTTTGACTAGTATTGGCAGAATTAAAACAGACAGGAAGAACCTATTCAGAGATTTAGAACTCAATATTGTTTGATAGACATACATGGACATGACGTCAACCAAAGGTCAAAGTTAGTTAACAACATATTTTTAGCTTTAATTATTGTTGGTATTCGAAAAATTTTACAACAGTGCTCTTCTTTTGTCTTCTGTTTCTTTATCACATTTGCCAGCTGGTGACAGTTTGTAGATCTTTCAGCACTGCTGTACCGAAAAGAATAAAAGTTAGATGTCCAAACAAAAGTACAGTAAAAAATTTAAATACAGAAAATAAAGAATAAAAGTCTTTGAAAACTCAAATTTCACGTGCCAGAATATTTGAAAGGGTGCTACACACTAGAATACTTACGGACTGATACATCACATCCCAAATGCAAAATGGCTACTGAATAATGTTATTAGTAGGTGAGCTAAAACTATATACAACTGCCACAGCGAGAAAGAAAAACACTGGGTGACTTTGCAGGCACTTGAAGCCGTAAGGAAATTTCATAAGCGGGACAGGAACTTACTGGGAATCATTCTGGCGCCGATAAAGGCCACAAACGGGGTAATCCAGTGACATAAAGTGCTTTGACCTAGGGTCTGTTATGGCCCTAAGATGGGATCTGAGCAATTAGGACACGGCGAACCTAGTCTGTTAGTCACATCCTATCCGTCGTGAGCTTTTATGGAAAGTTGCAGAAGCACGATGAAAGCACAAATATGCGACAAAATGTAAGTCTGCAGGTTTTCGTGGTCTTTGTCACTAAAGTTAAAATATTTTTGGTTGTTAGGCAGCCTCATATTTCTTTCTAAAATAATCGACGTTTCGACCCCTCTGCTGGGATATTCTTCAGGATGTTTCGGTGCTCACTATTGCTAGAACACTGTCAGAGATTAGTGTCGCATTCTCTTATAAAGAGGAGTTTACCGCTTTTGCGCTGGGGAAGTGGGAGTAATGGTTAAAATTCTTGTGGCTGCCATTGGTGGGCCATCGTCATAGACTAATATTCCCGCGCTGATGCAGAAGAAGAGGCGTTATTGCCCAGGCTCTTGTCGATACTCCTAGTGGTCCTTCGTCATTGGATAGAAAGGAGCTATTCCACACTTACGCAGGAGAAGGGTTATTGATTCAAATTCCTCATGCTATTATTGGTTGGCCATCGTCATTGGCTAGATGCGAAGCGGACAGAGCAAGAGAGGAAGAGTGTTTACCCCAAATATTATTATCCGCTGAGGTGACTTGCAGCGCGTTGTTTGAATTGCTCGCACACCGCAGCCGCATACACTCCTGGAAATTGAAATAAGAACACCGTAAATTCATTGTCCCAGGAAGGGGAAACTTTATTGACACATTCCTGGGGTCAGATACATCACATGATCACACTGACAGAACCACAGGCACATAGACACAGGCAACAGAGCATGCACAATGTCGGCACTAGTACAGTGTATATCCACCTTTCGCAGCAATGCAGGCTGCTATTCTCCCATGGAGACGATCGTAGAGATGCTGGATGTAGTCCTGTGGAACGGCTTGCCATGCCATTTCCACCTGGCGCCTCAGTTGGACCAGCGTTCGTACTGGACGTGCAGACCGCGTGAGACGACGCTTCATCCAGTCCCAAACATGCTCAATGGGGGACAGATCCGGAGATCTTGCTGACCAGGGTAGTTAACTTACACCTTCTAGAGCACGTTGGGTGGCACGGGATACATGCGGACGTGCATTGTCCTGTTGGAACAGCAAGTTCCCTTGCCGGTCTAGGAATGGTAGAACGATGGGTTCGATGACGGTTTGGATGTACCGTGCACTATTCAGTGTCCCCTCGACGATCACCAGTGGTGTACGGCCAGTGTAGGAGATCGCTCCCCACACCATGATGCCGGGTGTTGGCCCTGTGTGCCTCGGTCGTATGCAGTCCTGATTGTGGCGCTCACCTGCACGGCGCCAAACACGCATACGACCATCATTGGCACCAAGGCAGAAGCGACTCTCATCGCTGAAGACGACACGTCTCCATTCGTCCCTCCATTCACGCCTGTCGCGACACCACTGGAGGCGGGCTGCACGATGTTGGGGCGTGAGCGGAAGACGGCCTAACGGTGTGCGGGACCGTAGCCCAGCTTCATGGAGACGGTTGCGAATGGTCCTCGCCGATACCCCAGGAGCAACAGTGTCCCTAATTTGCTGGGAAGTGGCGGTGCGGTCCCCTACGGCACTGCGTAGGATCCTACGGTCTTGGCGTGCATCCGTGCGTCGCTGCGGTCCGGTCCCAGGTCGACGGGCACGTGCACCTTCCGCCGACCACTGGCGACAAGATCGATGTACTGTGGAGACCTCACGCCCCACGTGTTGAGCAATTCGACGGTACGTCCAACCGGCCTCCCGCATGCCCACTATACGCCCTCGCTCAAAGTCCGTCAACTGCACATACGGTTCACGTCCACGCTGTCGCGGCATGCTACCAGTGTTGAAGACTGCGATGGAGCTCCGTATGCCACGGCAAACTGGCTGACACTGACGGCGGCGGTGCACAAATGCTGCGCAGCTAGCGCCATTCGACGGCCAACACCGCGGTTCCTGGTGTGTCCGCTGTGCCGTGCGTGTGATCATTGCTTGTACAGCCCTCTCGCAGTGTCCGGAGCATGTGTGGTGGGTCTGACACACCGGTGTCAATGTGTTCTTTTTTCCATTTCCAGGAGTGTATTTCCTTCCTTGAGGCGGGGAGCAACGATACCGGAAACCTATCTCTCTATTGAAATTATATGCATTCTCGGACCTTTCTTCTATAAATGTTGGTTTCTTGGCTAGTACACGTACGTCATTAAACCGATGTCAGAGCCACAGTTCTCATGATTTTTCGCTACTGTCGATTTTACACTTCGTTTTGTTCCCGTGTGCCGTTCGTGTTCCTTAACGCGTTCTTTAACAGTTCTTCCCGTTTCGCCTATATACACTTTGCCGCAGCCACATGTCACTTGATAAACGGCTGTGTTGGTGAGGCAATCAGGTGCATCCGTTTTTTTCGGAAAAAATCTTTTATTTTATTTTCACTAAAGAAAGATGTCTGGATATCATTTTCCTATAGAATTCTGCTTAAGCGGTAAGTGACCCCAGAAACGAACAGTAACCTAATGGAGTGAGAAGGCGGTTCCTTGTCATTCTTATTAGCGTGATTAATATTCCGCCTAAAGGCCCTGTCGATTGAACAACTATCACAGCAATTTTCGTTCATTGAACTACTATCACAGCCATTTTCGTTCATTGTCCTCTTTGAAAAATTGAACTCAGAGTTCAGGTTGTCGTCGTCGCTGATACCGAAGGCACGTGAAGACACAGTGCTGAGCACCGCTTGCTTCTGGGCTGGGTGGTGGTGCGAAGTGGCATCTAAATACCTGTTTGTGTTGGCCGGCTTTTTATACACTCTGTGACCTAGAGTATAAACAGATCTTCTGTATACCAACACATTTAGGAACGGGAGACCGACCTCACTCCCAACCTCCAAGGTAAATTCGGTTTTGGAGTGAATTCCATTTCAGAAATTGTGGAACACGTGAAGTTCTTCTTCGCTGTGTGGCCATATAACAAATGTAACGTCAACATAGCGGAGCCAACAGGATGGTTTGAAAGGAGCACTATTTAAAGCCTGTTGCTCAAAATGTTCCACGTAACTGTCAGTTGCAATTGGCGATATGGGTGAGCCCATAGCAAGGTCATCAGCTTGTTCATATAATTCACCATTGTATTTGAAATAGGACGAACGAAGACATAATTTAAGTTACAAACTTATTGAGCAACTTTCTCTCTTATGATCTCCATTGAATCTAATACTGGGACGTTACTAAATAACGGTATCGCAACGAAGCTAACAAGAATGGCACCAGCAGATATCATCAATGTCCGCGTAATTTCTAAAAAATGTTTTGAATCTTTGACAAAAGTATTTGTTTTACCAACTAGATGTCTTAGTTTAAGACACAAATGACGTGCTAAAAAAATAAGTTGGCGGGTTAATCCCACTGACCGCAGATTTCTTGCAATAGAGCTGTCCAGTCTGGAGTCTGATATAAGATTTTTCACTTTCCGAACGATTCTGTTCGTCGGATCGTTTTTTAACTTGCGATACACAGCATCAGATAGTAGCTGTTCCATCTTCCTGTAAAAATCCACAGTGTCCAAAACAACAGTAGAATTTCCCTTATCCAATTTCGTTACAACCATGCTTTCGCTTCTCATGAGTTCATTAAGAGATTTTCTTTCCTGCGCCAGTATGTTGCTTTTGGGAGGTTTCGGTTTCCGAAGAACTCTCGACGCATCTTGTCTTACTTCTTCGGCCTACACCTTCGGAAGACGAAACAAGGATGCTTCGACGGCACTTATGATTTCTTCAACAGGCATTCTCTTCGGTATAGTTGCGAAATTCAGACCTTTGCCCAGAACTGAAACAGCTGCTTCATCGACTACTTCTGACGAGAGGTGCACCACTGCTCTTTTCGGATTCGCAGTGACTTCTTCCTTGTGCACTTTAGCCGCTAGCTTCTCGAAATTCTCTTTTTATTTCTTAGCAGTGAAATCCGAAGACTTTATTCTGTCAACTTCAACCCAGTCCTGGTATGAGAGAATTATCGCCAGTGAAACATGCAGATCGATTAAAACGGAGTTAACATAATTCAAGTCTCCACGTATTTGCTGGATTCTTTCACGAAGAAGTGCTTCGCTCGCCCTTTGGTAGATCCTCCTGGCTTCTATTGTCTGCACATGGTGGCTAGTTCTGGCGAATTGAAATAACGTCTTCATTACGACACTGGGAGAAAAGGCCAGATCGCTTAGTAATTTACCTCTTCTTCTGCGAAGGTTCTCCAGTATTCTCATGGTGGTATAAACCTCTTGCTCATAGAAGCGTTTTTTGTATGTCTGCATGGTTTCGTGGCCAATGTCACTAAAGTTAAAATCTTCTAGGTTGTTAGGCCGGGTCATATGTCCATCTAAAATAATCGTGAAAAAGATCTCAGCAGCGGGGTGGGAACGTCGATTATTTTAGAAGGAAATATGACACGGCCTATCAACCTAGGAGATTTTAACTTCAAGCGAGCTTTGATCTGGGTCTATCTCTGCCCCTTGGTACTCATTAAAATACAATATCTGATTTCGGAACCTCTGTCTGACCATGATGTAATCTAACTGAAATCCTTCTGCATCTTCCTGCTTTCTCCACGTACAGCTCCTCCACTTGGAAGTCTTAAACAGAGTATACGCCATACTATCTGAAATTTATTGCAGAACTGAATTAGTCTTTCTGCTCTTCCATTCGTACTACCAAGTCTATATTTTCGCGTAACCCTTTCTTCTACTCCTTTTCCTGCAATTGCACTCGGTCGTAAGGCAGTGTATTGTTGCCATACACTTCCACCAGCTGAGCATTGATTATTGTAGAGTTGATCCCATTCAAATGTAGAAAACTAATTACTGTACGATCCACGCTTTTTTTTTTTTTTTTTTTTTTTTTTTTTTGTTCCACTAGCGACGTGCAACGGTACTGTGGTGTGGAGATTTGAATGTATACCAAGACAGCAGATACAGATCAGCTAGCAAACAAAAATACAATTACGCAACCAAATTTTTTCAAAATTTGGAAAAAAGTCAGAAGAATGTGTGGAGAAAAATTTGAGCCTGTCGGAAGAAGTGGCCAAGGAAGGCCGAGGAAGCGACGGGTACTGTAACAGACAAAACAGTATAAGTCCTAATGCTTAATGTGAAGATGATAATGATGGTGCTTTTTCGAGTGATAATTAAGATTTTATGAATAACTTCGTAAATTCTTCGACCATCTCGTCGCCAGACAGCGGGTCATCTGCTTGGACGTAGTTTCTGCCATAGACTGGGAGGTGAAGTACACCAACTTCACATTCTGTTTGGTGTCCAGGGCAAAAATACACACAATACCGATGCTCGGAGTACGTGAGGACGGGCATCAGGTCAATCGTCCAAATTCTCTGTAACAAATTGAATCACCTGTGTCGTTGGAAACTGGAAAGCATAGCAACTCTAATACGCGGTTTCACCTGTGAAGTGGCCGTGACGCTGTAAAATACATTGTCACAGGCGAGATAGGGAGCAGGTGGTACTGGTTACAGCGTGCCGCAAATGTGCGCTACCTTTTTGTTGTACCCTTTTTAAACCGGCATATTTATTTTACGCGCAGAGCGCTGGATAAACAGCAATTTGCAGTTGGCCGGTTAATTCCTGCGGTCAAGCGCGTACGGGTGCGGAAATAGCATACAGCAGGGTGGTTGGTATGTAGGGATGCGCGGGAAAGTACGCGATACGAAGGCAGATGAAAGCGTTTCTCATCGTTTCTCCTTCTCTCTCTCTCTCTCTCTCTCTCTCTCTCTCCTGCTCTAGTGGAGTATCATGTGTGAGGAAAGGTTAATAGGTGCTCCTTTAGTAGCTGCATCGCGTTTACTCGAGATAACCGGGAAAAGTTGTACTGTACCTAAAAAGTCTCTTAATACACAGCGTAGTCGTCAGTGATCAGTGATTCCATTAAACTTTACCTAGTCCTCTTGCATACGAAGGTCAGCACGTTTATGTAGGTTATAAACGAAAGTGACTGAGTGAGAAATGCCCTTAGTACATTTGCTTGTATCTAAGTTGGTTCTGTACGTAAAGCTCAATGCGTAACGAGAGAAAACTAGCTAAAAATAAGAAAATTAGATTAAACTTTGTCTTATCACCGAGTCGCCAGGAATGTAAACACACCAATAAAATATGTGATCACATCAATTAAAGTTTATTACATCTGCATAACGAATGCCTTCAGAAAAGCCTAAGCAAAGCCATGTCAATGTCAGCATGCCGAACATGCTGCTGGTTCTAATATAGTAGTTATGGTCCACAAAAATTTCGCATTTGGAACAGAAACATGAATGTGTCTTATACACCCCTGGAAATGGAAAAAAGAACACATTGACACCGGTGTGTCAGACCCACCATACTTGCTCCGGACACTGCGAGAGGGCTGTACAAGCAATGATCACACGCACGGCACAGCGGACACACCAGGAACCGCGGTGTTGGCCGTCGAATGGCGCTAGCTGCGCAGCATTTGTGCACCGCCGCCGTCAGTGTCAGCCAGTTTGCCGTGGCATACGGAGCTCCATCGCAGTCTTTAACACTGGTAGCATGCCGCGACAGCGTGGACGTGAACCGTATGTGCAGTTGACGGACTTTGAGCGAGGGCGTATAGTGGGCATGCGGGAGGCCGGGTGGACGTACCGCCGAATTGCTCAACACGTGGGGCGTGAGGTCTCCACAGTACATCGATCTTGTCGCCAGTGGTCGGCGGAAGGTGCACGTGCCCGTCGACCTGGGACCGGACCGCAGCGACGCACGGATGCACGCCAAGACCGTAGGATCCTACGCAGTGCCGTAGGGGACCGCACCGCCACTTCCCAGCAAATTAGGGACACTGTTGCTCCTGGGGTATCGGCGAGGACCATTCGCAACCGTCTCCGTGAAGCTGGGCTACGGTCCCGCACACCGTTAGGCCGTCTGCCGCTCACGCCCCAACATCGTGCAGCCCGCCTCCAGTGGTGTCGCGACAGGCGTGAATGGAGGGACGAATGGAGACGTGTCGACTTCAGCGATGAGAGTCGCTTCTGCCTTGGTGCCAGTGATGGTCGTATGCGTGTTTAGCGCCGTGCAGGTGAGCGCCACAATCAGGACTGCATACGACCGAGGCACACAGGGCCAACACCCGGCATCGTGGTGTGGGGAGAGATCTCCTACACTGGCCGTACACCACTGGTGATCGTCGAGGGGACACTGAATAGTGCACGGTACATCCAAACCGGCATCGAACCCATCGTTCTACCATTCCTAGACCGGCAAGGGAACTTGCTGTTCCAACAGGACAATGCACGTCCGCATGTATCCCGTGCCACCCAACGTGCTCTAGAAGGTGTAAGTCAACTACCCTGGCCAGCAAGATCTCCGGATCTGTCCCCCATTCAGCATGTTTGGGACTGGATGAAGCGTCGTCTCACGCGGTCTGCACGTCCAGCACGAACGCTGGTCCAACTGAGGCGCCAGGTGGAAATGGCATGGCAAGCCGTTCCACAGGACTACATCCAGCATCTCTACGATCGTCTCCATGGGAGAATAGCAGCCTGCATTGCTGCGAAAGGTGGATATACACTGTACTAGTGCCGACATTGTGCATGCTCTGTTGCCTGTGTCTATGTGCCTGTGGTTCTGTCAGTGTGATCATGTGATGTATCTGATCCCAGGAATGTGTCAATAAAGTTTCCCCTTCCTGGGACAACGAATTTACGGTGTTCTTATTTCAATTTCCAGGAGTGTAGATCGTGGAAATGATGGTAAGTAGTCCGAAGTTGTAATTTACCAGATATGGTCGTTCGAAAAAAGGCGGAAGATGTAACAGTTTAGTTGTCACGTAGCATGGGGTGTTTGTTCAATCACTGCATTCAGGAAAGAGCCTGAAGTTCGCGAATGACGAGCAAATTTACTATCCAGTTGCAAGTCATTAAGAATAGACAATCAGCCGAGTTAGGGTGGAACCGCACTAGGTTAAAGCTATCCTTCAGTAGGATTTTTGGTAAAAATGTAATGTTGCAGTTATCTTCACGAGGTGCGTCCAGATTGGAAGGTTACAACAAACCCTGTTGGCATTTTACATAAGCCTTATTGAGTTCCCAGGCTTATTAATCTGGATTATTGCCCTTGTATTCCTACCGCGTTCATCGCTGCTTCCATTCACTTGACCTTTAACACATGGGATCCTACACATTCTACGGGTATCTGTTCAGAAGGTACGAGGGCGTGCTGAAATGAAATGGATCCGAATTTTTTATTCTGTTCTCAATATCCGCTGGGATATTACACGTCATGCATATCACTCGGTCTACTTTCCCGCTTCACTGACGCAAGTTGCAACCCTCTTCTGCTAAAGGGCTCCGAATTGTAGCGCGTAACATGGCGGTGTGTAACGTAACCATGTCGGTGCGTGAGAAACAGAATGCTGTAATCGAGTTTCGAATTAGAAGAGTTTGTCCACACATGGAACACCCTCTTCCTCAGCTTGACAACTCCAGACTACACACAAGCGCAACCATCTGCAGCATTGGGTTCACTGTCATCAATAATCCTCCTCACTGTCATCCTCCGCAAAGTAGCATATTAGGACCAATGCTGTTCCTGATACACATCAATGACTTTCCCAGCAGTGTTACTCATGGTGAAAAAATCCTCTTCGCTGGTGACGGCAATATTATAGTCACGGAGAAAACAGGAGAACTCTTGCCGAGAAAGCAACTGAAACTCTCAAGGAAGTTTATGATTGGTCAATAAATAATAAACTGACACTGCACATAAATAAAACTAATGCCATGAATTTCAGTTTGAAGAGGAAAAATGACAATGTTACATTAAATGTAGATAGCACCTCTATAGTCTGTGAAGTGGTGTGAACACACAAAGGTACTTGCGAACACAATGTCATCAGCTTGTTATGCCCTTAGAACCCTATCATCCGTGTTTAACATGCAGTGTCTTTTAGTTACACATTATTCATATGTATACTCAATTCTTAGCTATGGAATTCTTTTTTGGGGAGCATATGTACAAAATATGAACACAATTTTCAAACTCCAGAAAAAAGCCATATGAATAGTAACCAAAAATACTAGTCGAGCTCATTGTTTGTTCAGAACACTCGGGATTTTAACTACTCCACATGAATACATTTACCAGTCAGTTGCACACATCAAAAATAACATTGGTAATTATTGCACAAACAGATCTCTCCATGACCATGCAACAAGAGATAGACTCAACTTAAATTTACCAAGAAAAAATAAAAATAAAACTCAAAACTGCATTTTCGACCAAGGAATAAAACTGTAGAAGAAATTACCAAAAGACATGAAAGAAATTCACAAAATACACTTATTTAAAAAGGCAGCTAAAGAGTACCTGTTATGCAATACATTTTATACATTGAAGGATTAGTTAGCTAAAACAGAGTAGACGTTTGATATAAAATGTTATACAAATAAATAATAATAATGATGATTGTAAAATGTCCTACATTCCACATAACACCTTCACTTTATGTTTTTTTCTTTCTTTTTTTCCTATCTAGAAGTACTTACCCCCATGCTATGCGTAGCACAATACTAACACCTCTTCCTCTTTCTGAGCACCAACATCTCACTCATTATGGAGGGATGCTGACTCAGTTTTTCAGGATAGCAAATGGGAAGTTGCGGTACATAAAATGACCCAGAGATGATCAGTGTGTGTGTGCGTGCTTGTGTGTGTGTGTGTGTGTGTGTGTGTGTGTGTGTGTGTGTGTGTGTGTGTGTGTGTGTGTGTGTATGTATGTATGTGTGTGTCTGTGTGTGTAGTGAGTGAAGTGTTATGAAACAATGTGTGTATAGTGTGTGCAGTGATTGATAGATATGAGTGAACAATCTGGCATTACATTATTTAATAAGATATTTGCAAAAAGAGTATTGTATACCAGGAGTAAATCTAATGATTGTCTCTAACTAGAAGTCTGTAAATATATGTGTATACGAATTAGCTTATTTTAAATTGATCTAAATTTGTAAATGCTTTGATTTGTCCTATATCCTTCTAAAAGGAGATATACGGATGAATAAAGCTACTACTACTACTACTAGTAGTAGTAGTCCCCATTCAATTTTCATTTGTTTCCAAAATTGAAATGACGCTTTCGAAGACTTCACTTTGATAGAGATGAAGATATGTAAGCAGAGGTGAGGTTGTGGCTCCGTCGACGAAGTCAAACTTTCTACATTGTCGGAATCATCAAACTGATCTCTTGTTGGGAGAAATGTGTTTGTCGCCATAGTGACTACGTTTATAAATAAATACGTGGATATGAAAAATAAAGACGTGGAATAATAATAAAGTTTGTTTTATTTAAAATGTTTTAAGAGTTTTCATACAAAGAATTACGAGGCATTGCTTTTCAGCGCATCCTAAAAATACCAGGAGTCACTTGTATACACTTTAAGTTACTAGTCGAATGAAAGAATTTGGGTCCCTCGAACGTTTCTGTGTTCTGGTCTTCGACAACTGTGGTGGAACAAACACTCTCCTTAGGGAGATGTAAGCCTGGCGGTTGCATTTTTTGTTTGTTTGTTTGCGATTTAGAGTTAAATATATCTCTATTCACAAGAGCCCAAATCGTGGACCGATTTTAGGAGACCACTCCGCGGTTCTTGAAGTTAGCTGGAACTTAGGAGTGAGGGCGGAATTACAAGATAAGCAAAACTAAAGTTAATAATGATCAGAAACCTTGAACGTTAGTTAAAACACTGCAAATGTAGTAAAAAGGTAAAATGAACATTTACAGCAACCGTTCTTTTTTAACTGGGATTTCGGTGAGAGTCCGTAGGACAATCAGTACCCATGGTGGAAAATCTTCTTCGTCGTGTGGCTACGGCGAGTAAAAAGTAGAACGCTTTTTACAGCCTGCGCTTTATCTGCTAGTTCCTTAGATAACATGGAACATACAGTTAAAACATGAGGGTTGCATGTACTGGAATGGGTTAAGAAGTGGCGCACAATCAGTTCTTCGCTACAGTCAAATCAAATTCAAGAGCGGTCGCTGTTTAACAAATGATGATGGCTGAAAAGATAGTGTCCTATACATAATTCAGTTATATTCTCTCCATAAGGACGAGAGGAAGAGGCCCAAGATGAAGGGAGGGTTTACTTTTCCTGACCTTGTTCCCATGAAGAGACGTTTGTGCCTGCGTGATAGAATGTTCCCACGTATAGCAACGCTGAGATCGTCGGAGGGTTAAGAACAGCTAGAAAAGCCTGGGTAGTAGAGTTGCAACGATGTTAACAACATTAGCAGCCTCATTCTCTTACACACCGACATGTCCAGGAAGCTGTATGGTCAACATTCAGTTCCCTCATCCTGAGAAGTTAGAAGGGGCGATCTGGTTTACATGGTGAAAACTTTCTAAAGCCAAGATAGCATAGATATACCTTTATACACAAACAACTGGTTTCGACTGACTTAGCTGTCATCTTTTGGTCTTACAAAATATATATTATAAAACGTGTTTATTTTAGTTGGACCTCACGTCAAGTTGTCTATCTTGTACATAAAGTGTAGCTCGTAATACGTGGTATATTAGGAAAGTAAGGTCCGATGGGATGTAAAATGGAAACCACAGTGAAAATCTGATGAAGTTTTGCACAGATGCGTTGGGCAGTGCCTCTAGTATGCCTGTTGATCGCTTCACGTCGCTCTTTTCAGTTCTGAGCACACAGGGAGCACATAAAGATGCTTAGAACAATAGTGTCTGCCGCCAAGTATGAGAGACTGGTGTGAGATTTGGCCTGATGTCATGCAGCCCGCATAACATAGCTGCCATGCGTTTCCCTCTGCATGAAAGTTCTCGGCCACACTCTCCAAGGGCAATGAAGATACTCCTGCAGCGTTCGATAGAAAATGTTTGATCACCCACAACAGAGGCCGTAATTGACTCTCCCTGAGTTTCATCTCTGCTCACATGAACCGCTGGCTATGAAGACAATGTTCTGGCAGACACAACAAGCTGTAGACTAGTGTAGAGAATTGGCTGGAAGAACGTACAGCTGCCTTCTATGACGAGGGATTGGAAAGTTGGTACAATCCTACGACAAATGAGTAAATCGGAACTGTGACTATGTAGAGAAGTAGCTGGAAGGTGTAGCTAACTGTTGCAAATAAAAGATTTTTTATTTTCACAGTGGTTTCCATTTTGCTACCGATCGGACCTTACTTTCTGAATTTCCTCGTATAAATGTTTGTCATAAATAAAACATTTAAAATCAAGGAGCACCTTCTGTACATGGCCATGTCCATATACGTAGCGTTCACAGATGGTGTTTGAGTCATAAAAAAACACAATATACAATAAAATAAAAAGTAGCACATCTGTTAATATTAGTTGGACATTTTCTAATCACTGAAGATACTCTTTAGACTGTGTACAAGATACAAATGAATTTATTTTATAACATAGATTTTTGAAGACCCTACAGATGACAGCAAAGTCTGTCGAAACCGGTTGTTTGCAAGTGAAGAAATATTTATGCGATCTTCGTTTTAGAAAGTTTTTAAACTGGAGCCAGCGTCAATGAGCGAATGGACGAATTCCGGGTTGCATTCTATTAAACTGCGGCAAGTGTATGCTGCACCGAGACTCTGAAGAGCACTGAGGGGCTCAGAGCTCACTAACGATTTAAAGTTTGCGTATCTGTGGAGGTACAAGGCAGTCTGATACAGGGAAAAGAGCTCTGCAGTGAAAATCGAGCATTCGTCTAGAAGTAAATAACCCGTACTCGGGGTATCCTTAGAACCACAAGTGTAAACGAGAGTGCCCTCCGAGAAGTGTGTAAGACCCTCCAGGAAAGTCAAGCAAATGGCAGAGATCGGATTCGTCTTCTTTGAAAGCGAAGTATGTCAAAGGTGGACATTGATTTCTGCACGGAGCCATAGTTTCAGGCGACATTGATGAACAGACAGTCACACCGCACTTAAACAGACGTGTAAAACAAAAAACAAAAGCAGAACAGAGCCAAGATCGCTGGTTAACTGCCTGGAGAGAGAGGGAGAGAGAGAGAGAGAGCGAGAGTTGTCAAGTTAGCTCTCACTAAGAAGCAGATGTCTTGCGGACTTTGGAGGACGCTCGAGATTGTGAGTGAGGATGAGATTGAGTGAGGAGTGTAAATGTTGATATTAGTGTCAGTGGTGCAGAGAAACAAATAAATCACTCAAATTGAACGTTCCACACACTGAACGTTTCTGTCAGAAGTTATCCTTTCTAACCACAATGCACCATTAATCCCTTGAGAAAATAGCTTTGCCATGTACCTGGAAGAAAGCACACGTCACACCAGACTATATGAAGGGTAGCACAAGTGATCTACTAAACATGGTTCAGTATCTTTGACATCCATCTATTCCTTTAATCTTGAAATATATTGTTAATGTTGTGGTATTTGGTGTTATCGGGCGCTCACCACCGGGATTATCACCGTCCTTACAAATATTAAAAGAAACGAATGTGGATGAACCGGCTAAAGTTGTTATCACACAGTGAGAAGTAAACGTACAAAATGAAACACGCTTACTCACTCCTACCTCCCTCGTATCGACTTACACAATCATTCTATCTAACACGGCTTTCTTACAACATGTTATGTAATAATGACATAACTAATATTCACTTTTAAACCATATTATGAGCTCAAATACATTGAGGTATTCGAAATAGAGTGCCATCCCTCACGCAAGCCAGCATCCTAATCTCAAACGTCATTCATGCGAAAATCAACACGTGTTTTTCTAGAAGGCGATCAGATTAGATGAAGTATTTCTTGGCTTCTGGAAGGAATTTGACTCATTGTCAGTCCCAAACCAAGGGTAATAGCGGATGTGTGACCATATGGGTTACCAAACGAAATTTAGTGACTGCATGGAAGATTTCTTGGTAACAAAGACCCTGAATATTATCACGGATGGGGAATTATCTACGGTTGAGACGGTTACTGTTAATGTTCAAATTTAAAGGCCCAGCAGAAAATGTTAATTGTAACTTTCAGCTTTTCGCAGATGATGCGATTATGCGTAATGAATAACTGTCTGAAAAGAAAAGCTGGACAAATATTCAGTCAGATCTAGGTAGGATCTTTGGTGTGACGTCATAAGCGAGTGACTGCGTGTGAGATCGCTCTACATTTTTAGGTTTCAGATACATATTTTAACGGTTTTTGTCATAATATTTACTATATAAGTGACTTATTAGTGGTTTCTTCATTCACCTCTGCCTTTCTTGTGTTGTGACCTGATATTTGTGAGTGTTTCGTATCGAGCAACGTAACCTCTTAGCTGCGTTTACATTCCGCGCTCACCAGTTGCAGCTGTAGCGGCGCATCGAAAGCTAAGTACTGATTAATTGTTTGTGTATAGTGGTTTTTTGTGTTTTCTGGTGAAATAGTTTCAGAAGAACCTTTTTGGGAACTGTTTTCAGCTTCGTTACTGTGTCATTAGACGTTTGATTATCTTTCTGTATTAGTCTTTTGTTATATTCACATTTGTTGTTTATTAATACTGTTAATAATAGTAGTTACTTCCCTTGTAGAGTAAGTTTGTGATTATTGTAGTCAGGTTTTTAACATCTTCTTATTGTAGTAGCGGAACTTAGAAAAAGTAAAATTTTACCATGAGTGAGAAGTGTGGGCTTTGCCATAGGTTCGTGAGTAGTGGAGTGCGGTGTGAGACTTGTTCAAAGTATTTTCACTGGGGGGAATGCAGTGGGGAAGCCAGTGGGCATTCTGGTGAGATCCTCTCCTGGAACTGCAGGTTATGTAGCAAGAGTAAGTTAATAGAGGAGCAGGAGCGTAAGATCTGTGCCCTTCAGGTGCAGTTGAAAAACGCATAGGAGGAGCTAGAAAGGATGAGGAGAGAGAAGGGGGTTGAGGAATGGGAGCTGGCTGTTGGCAAGAGATCTGCTAGGAGAAGAAGATTTTCAGATAGTTTTACTATTGGTGTTTACAATAGATATGACCAACTGTCAGAGTCTAGTGGAGAGGAATATCTAGTAGCTGTAGATGTAGGAAGTATGCAGCAGACCTCAGTAGTTACGGTGGCTAGAACAGTTGCAAACTCGAAGTTGAAGAAGAAGGTTCTGCTGTTAGGTAGTTCTCATGGCAGAGGTGTAGGCCAGCAGTTGCAGGAAGTGCTCGGGAGTGAGTACCAGGTCACCAGCATTGTGAAGCCTAATGCAGGATTGGCTCAGTTCACTGTTAACATATGGGGGTTATGTAGGGATTGTACTAAAGAGGATCAGGTAGTGATTGTGGGTGGGGCTGGTGATAGTATTGATAGGGATGGGGAGTATGACATAGATGGTGACCTGGGAAAGATGGCCACTCAGACTGGCAACACGAATGTGCATTTCGTGGAACTGTTTCAGCGTCACGATCGGCCTCAGCTTAATACAGCCGTCAGGCGTAATAACATGAGACTTGGGGGTGCGCTGATGACAGAAAGCATGGGTCACATTTCAGTGGTGTCGGTGGAGTCCATCCGCAGGACGGGTTTCACTATACATGGCCTGCACCTCAACAGGTATGGGAAGGGGAGGTTGGCAAAGCTTACAGGTGACTGCGTAGGTGGGGTTGGTGGGATCACTCATGGGAAAATTCCTGCAGTAGTGGGTGTTAGAGCTGCACCTTTTTTAGATTGAAGTCAGCTGATAGGTATTCCTGCTTAAGGGAAGTCTCTCTAACAAAGGAACCACTTTTGACAAAGCTTAGGCATCCGAATAATGAGGGAATTAGTATATTTCATCAAAATATACTAGGTACTAGACATAAAATTAGTGAACTGATTATAGATGTTGACTCTGAAATTATTGGTATATCTGAACACTTCTTAAATAAGGAGGTAATTCAGAGGTTTCCTTTACCAGGATACAGGTTGGCTGGCAGCTTTTCGAGGAGCTCTTTGTGGTGCGGGGGAGTAGCCATGTATGTGAAAAACGGCATCCCATTTGAGTCAATTGATGTTTCAAAGTACTCCACAGAAAAGGTGTGGTTAAATTTAACGCAGCTAAACTTCTAACTGTTATTATTTATAGATCCCCAGACTCCGATTTCACAACATTTTTGCTAAAGCTAGCGGAGGTTCTTGGTTCACTTTATAGGAAATACAAAAAGTTAGTTATATGTGGTGACTTCAATATTAATTGTATAAGTGATTGTGCAAAGAAGAGAATGCTGGTAGACCTCCTTAATTCATATAATCTTATGCAAACTGCATTCTTTCCAACGAGAGTGCAAGGGAACAGCAAACAACCATAGACAACATTTTTGTTCATTCCTCATTACTAGAAGGGAATTCTGTTAGCAAAAAGGTGAATGGCCTTTCAGATCATGATGCACAAATTTTAACTCTAAAAGATTTTTGTGCTGCAGCACGTGTTGCATATAGTCATCAGCTGTTTAGGAAAGCTGATCCAGTTGCTGTAGAGACCTTTGTAACATGATGTTAATAGCGCTGATACAGTAGACGATAAATATAATGCTTTTCCCAAGATTTTTCTCGTGCTCTTTGAAAGTTGCTTTCCGTTAGAACGTTCAAAACAGGGTACTAGCACAAACAGGTAGCCTGGGTGGCTGACTAGAGGGATAAGAATATCTTGTAGAACAAAGTGGCAATTATATCAAAACGTTAGAAACAGTCAAAATCTAAATGCAGCAGCGCATTACAAACAGTATTGTAAAGTGCTTAAAAATGTAATTAGGAAGGCAAAAAGTATGTGGTATGCAGATAGAATAGCTAAGTCTCAGGATAAAATTAAAACCATATGGTCAGTCGTAAAGGAAGTGGCTGGTCTGCAGAGATTCAGCGCGTAGTGGGAATGTCCGTGTTACTGATAAGTATATGTACAGTATTTAATTATCACTTTCTGAATATAGCAGGTGAACTAAATAGAAACCTAGTCCCAACAGGGAATCATATAGCGCTCTTAGAAAAAAGTGTTCCGAGACTGTTACCTGAAATTCTCCTCCATGATACTCACAAGAGGGAGATTTAATAATTAAATCACTAATGACCAAGAACTCTCAAGGATATGACGGGGTATCTAGCAGAATACAGAAGTATTGTTCTATGAATGTTAGCCCAGTACTTAGCCATATCTGTAACTTTTCACATAGGAGTGGTCGGTTTCCTGACCGATTAAAGTACTCGGTAGTGAAGCCACTTTATAAAAAGGGAGTCATTGATAATGTTGACAATTTTAGACCTATTTCTATGCCATTGGTGTTTGCTAAAGTTATCGAGAAGGTTGTATATACAAGGTTACTGGAGCCTTTAAATTCACATAATTTGCTGTCAAATGTTCAGTTTGGTTTTAGAAATGATTTAACAACTGAAAATGCTATATTCTCTTTTCTCTGTGATGTTTTGGACGGATTAGATAAAAGGTTGCGAACGCTAGGTGTTTTCTTTGATTTAACGAAGGATTTTGACTGTGTTGACCACAAAATATTACTGCAGAAGTTGGACCATTATGGAGTAAGGGGAGTAGCTTACAATTGGTTCGCCTCCTATTTTAAGAACAGAAAGCAGAAGGTAATTCTCCGCAATATTGACAGTGGTAGTGATGTTCAGTCCCAATGGGGCACTGTTAAGTGGGGCGTTCCCCAAGGGTCGATGCTGGGGCCACTGCTGTTTCTTATTTATATAAATGATATGCCTTCTAGTATTACAGGTGATTCAAAAATATTTCTGTTTGCTGATGACACCAGCTTGATAGTGAAGGATCTTGTGCGTAATATTGAAACAGTAGCAAATAATGTAGTTCATGAAATAAGTTCGTGGCTTGTGGAAAATAATTTGATGCTGAATCACAGTAAGACTCAGTTTTTATAGTTTCTAACTCACAATTCAACAAGAATCGATATTTTGATCAGACAGAATGGGCATATTATAAGCAAGACAGAACAGTTCAAGTTCCTAGGCGTTCGGATAGATAGTAAGCTGTTGTGGAAAGCCCATGTACAGGATCTTGTTCAGAAACTAAATACTGCTTCATTTACCATTAGAACAGTATCTGAAATAAGTGACACTTCAACACGAAAAGTAGTCTACTTCGCATATTTTCATACGCTTATGTCGTATGGCATTATTTTTCGGGGTAATTCTTCCGATTAAAAAAGGGTATTTTTGGCTCAAAAACGGGCTGTTGGAGCTATATGTGGTGTAAGTTCCAGAACCTCTTGTCGACCCCTATTCAATAGTCTGGGAATTCTGACATTGCCCTCACAGTATATATTTTCTTTAATGTCGTTTGTTGTTAGCAATATTAGCCTATTCCCAAGAGTTAGCAGCTTTCACTCAGTTAATACTAGGCAGAAATCCAATCTGCATGTGGAGTGCACTTCCTTGACTCTTGTGCAGAAAGGAGTGCAGTATTTTGCTGCATCCATTTTCAATAAGCTACCACAAGAATTCAAAAATCTTAGCAGTAGCCCAAACTCTTTTCAGTCTAAACTGAAGAGTTTCCTCATGGCTCACTCCTTCTATTCTGTCGAGGAGCTCCTGGAAGATCTAAAAATTTAAGCAAATTCCAGTGTTACATTGTTGATTTTCTTTTTTTAAACTTACGACTTGTCACCTGAATATGTTTTTTTATATTTCATTTTATCTGTTTCTAATATTGTCTTATAATTTCATGTATTGACTCGTTCCATGACCATGGAGACTTCTCCTTCATTTGGTCCCACAGAACAATAAAAAAATAAATAAGACTTCAAAGTGGTGCTCAGAATGCTCATAGACGTAAATTGTGCTCTTCGTAAAACACTGAATTGTGGAATCATGTATTTAAATATTACAGAGTCACAATTCGTACCAGAGAGCGCATGCAATTACGCTAACTGATCCACAGTATCCTGACACCTATTAGTGGTCACTGATATTAGCCGTGAGCACCCTCCGCCGTTATGACTTCTTGAACTCTGCTGAAGACGCTTTCAGTTTGGTGCCGTAATGTCTGTGGAGGAATGGCAGTCCATTCTTTCTCAGGATCCGAAACGAGGGAACGTATTGATGTTAGATAATTGGCTTTCGGGGGAGACATTTGGTGATAGTAATTTTTTTAGAACCTCACGCTACAATGGATAACACCTTCGTTTCTACGATTGTCATCCCCCAACTCTCTTATCATATCGATGACACACTGTCCTGTATTTTGTTGTTATAACAAGCGAGTTAGCCTTCTTTGAAAATGTTCGATAACCCCCATCAATCCTAACGATCCCACAAAGCACAGCTGTACTCCAGAAGAAAGGAGGATTAGGGTTTAACGTCCCGCCGAAGTGGAGGTCATTGGAGACGGAGCAGTCTAGAAGAGGACGGTCAGGTTTAGTGTTGGTAATTTCTGTAGTGGGGTTGTTACACATTCTGAGTCTTTTGCCTTATGTGCGCCTCCCACACAACATTTTATATGTGATAGTTCCAGTTTAAGTTATTTGTAATCGTAATCCTCGGTATTTGGTAGATTCGGAAACCTTTAAATTCATGTGATTTATCGAACACCCAAGATTTAGAGAAAGTTTTTAGTATTAATTTGGAGAATCTCACAACTTTTGTTGTCCGGAGTCAGTTGTTACATTGTGGACCATGCGGATATCTTGTCTAAATCATTTCGTAATTCGATTTGACCTTATGGTGACTTGCTAGACAGTTAACGACAGAGACTTAGAGGACTGCTAAGATCGTGGTCTAAATCGTTTGTGTGGATTAGAAATAGCAGATGACCTATAGCACTTGAGAAACAGCAGGTACAGCTTCGGTTGCACTAGATGCCTTCGTGACAATCGACGAAAATCCTGATTTGAAACAAAAATAGCTAGCTTTCTTTTACCATGACAATACAGAGAACGTTGTTTGCGGTTGTCAGATTGTCGCGTCTTGTATGCGGGTTGGGTGAGAAGTCAGTTATCACTGGCAATCCTTACACTTTGTTTTTAACTATCGTAGCTGTAGTCAGTTTTTAACTAGCGTAATGCGTAGTACCCATGAGTCAGCTGACACTAGCAGTTTGAAGACATACTGAAACGATTAACAGAAAGTCCACAACAGTACGACGTCTATTTGGTTTGGAGACATGGCCGAAACATGACCGTAATTACGCTGATGTTTGTGATTTATGTATGTGGAACCTTTTTACAGACATCCAACCTCGTCTCGACAAGGAATTCGCAAATTAAATTGAAGAAGATTTGAAGAGACTCGGTCGATAGGGGAGCTTCCTCGTTAAGGTAGGCCCAGGCCTGTTACTACCAAAGTGAATCATAACGTTACCGCACAGTGTTTTGTTCAATTACGGACTAAATTTGCAAATAAAAGTGTCCAAGGAGTATGGAATGGCAAGAAAAATCCTACGAAGGATTGTTAAAAAGCTGAAACTGAGGCCATATAGGCCCACTTCACTTCAAGACCTAAATAAAAATAATCCACACAAGCGTATAGAATTCTACACAATGTGAGTAAAACAGGATCTTAAGTTTTACGAAAGCGTTCTTTGGAGAGACTAAGCGACTTTAAAGGTAAATTGCAAGAGTGAGAAGACAAAACTGCGTTTACTGGGATTCCACGAAACCCTATGTGGCGATGGAAACAGGTTCAAACTCTTCTGGCACGAGTGTATGTGTAGGGATGTTCAGCGGTATTGTCAGTTCTGTAAATAACCTACATCAGCTTCAAGAACCGTTGTTGGAACTAGAAAATAGCCCACTTTTGGAACACCCGCAGACGGTTAAGGAAAAGTTTATACAGTACCTAGACGAAGATAGAATTACTGTGATTGACTTCCTACATAAAAACTTTGATCAATGGGTTGGCAGATGGTTTACTAGTGAATGTGTTCCACGATCCCCAGATATCACACCCACGAGTATTAGAACTGGGGTTTGTTCGCTCAAGACTCGTAACGTTAAGCATTTGTAGCCATGAATCCAATCAGATCTTGAAAACGTACAGTTCCAGATGATTTGCAACAAAATTTAAAAATCAGTGGTGGAAATACGATATGTTTGCTTATAACAGATTGAAAACATCTTTGTGCAACTTTTGTAGGTTCATCGTACTCTTCATGTATTTTTGCGTTGATTATTAATTTATATTTTCATTTGTGTATTATTGTTGCTGAAAACACATCTTTTACAACTGATTTATAGTCCACCTTGTATATAGATCAGCGGGTCAGCAAGTGTTACTTATAAACAGAGCTAAGAACTGCAACAGGACACCAGACAGACCTTTCTGATGGCGCACTTGACTGTAGGTTCTGTAGTGAAGTATATCAGACATTAATTCTCAAGAAAAAAAAAAAAAAAAAAAAAAAAAAAAAAAAAAAAAAGACAGGAACAAAATTATCCATATCGCAAAATGAGGTACATTGCCTTGTATGAAAGAAGGAAGAAAAGAAGACCACGGTTTAACGTCCCGTCGACGACCAAATTGTTAGAGTCGGAGCAAATGGCATTCTTGCTACTTCCGTGCTTAATAAGAGGCTGAGGGAAGATTAAGCACAACCGACATTCCATCTAACCCATTCTATCATAGGTGCGAAAGTAACAAACAACTAAGTTTTATATGCCCTTCCAATGAACACAGAAAATACCCTTCATCTTTTCAAATAAATAACTGTTATTATAACATATGTAAGCTGAATCAGTTCTTAGGGTATAGGTCTCTTCATAAATCACTGGTTTACGCTAATACTGAGAGCCGAAAATGTTCCTACAGCGCAGTGAATCTAACAACACTGTTGACACAACGCTTTAAGGAGGCAAGCTCTAACTTCTTTGCCAGCTCCTATAACACCTTAACTCCATCATCTGTAGTCTGGAGTCGAATTCGACGGTTATCCGGCACGTCTAGTTTCTCCCCGATCTCTTGGATAACTATCGCGCAAGATACCTTAGTGGACCCAGTCGTAATTTTTAACTTATTGGGTCAATATTTTGCTGAGATTTCGAGCTCTTCAAATTACCCGCCAGCCTTTCTCCCGAAGAAACGAGCACCTGAAGTGCGACCTCTTGCTTTCTCCTCTCAAAATCGTGAAAGCTCTATTACTGTTTTTTCTATGTGGGAATTCCAACACGCAAACTCTTCGTCTCGGATGACATCCACATCCCAATGTCGCTGAATTTATCATACCGTAGTCTGTGTTACCTCCTTCTCCTTTATAATCGACCTGGAAAGGACAAACATCTCCCCTCTAGCTCTCACGAATAGTGTATGTAAGGTTTTTGAGCTGACGGTAAATTGCCTTTTAGGCTGGTGGCTGGAGTCCCGAAACCTTGTAACACCTGCTCAATGCGGTTTCCGAAAGCATCGTTCCGCAGTTGACCATCCTGTTGCTCTCTCCACTTATATCACGAACATTTTCTCAGGAAACGCCAAAACGGTACCTATATTTTTTGATCTGGAGCGGAAATACGATACCTGTTGGAGGAAAGGCATCCCCCGCACACTGTTCTCTTGGGGCCTTTGAGGTCAACTACCTCTTTTCATTCCTGAATTAATGACAGAGCTCACGTTTCACGCGCGGGTGAACACTACTCTCTCGCCTTCTTTCTCCCAAGACAACTGAGTGCCCCAGGGCTCCGTGATAAGTGTTGTAGTGTTTGCCATCGCCATAAATCCAATTATGGACTCTTTTCCTTTCCGAAGTCTCGGGCTCCCTCTTTGTAGACGGTTTTACAATCTACTAATGCTCTCAACGGACCAGCCTTCTTGAACAGCGTCTTCACGGACGTCTCTATCGCCTCCACTCATATAGCATGGAAACCGGATTTCGATTTTCTTTCAGTAAGATCGTCTGTGTACACTTTTGGAGTCGTACGGAGTTTTATCCAACTTCCCTAAGAAAATTTTGTAAATATGTGATAAGACCTACTCCGCTACCCCGAACGGCCCTCTTCCCTACATCTCGGCCCTGTCAACCTTCCGTTCGCGGACGTCGCCAAATTCTTGGGACTTATGTTTGACAAGAAACTGTGTTGGTCTTCCCAAGTTTCAAATCTTTCAGCTTTCTGTCTGTGATTCCTCAACACCCTCCACGATCTGAGTGGTACCTCCTGGGGAGCGGACCGAGTGCTCCTCCTCAGCATATATATATAGTGCGCATAAAATTGGATTATGGAAGCATAGTTTGCTCTGTTGCACGGCCGTCTATTCTTCAGCGTCTCGACTCTGTCCACGACCGTGGGTTGCTTCTGGAGATTTTTACACCAGCCTTCTTGGATTTAGGTTATGCAGGCCACCCTTCCTCTCTACTACCACCGGGAGTCCTCTTCTGTCAACTGCTACATTCCCTTTCCTTCCAGTTTCCAAATACTTTCTTGATAAATGGGGGTACGGCGTCACCTTGGCTTCGCCCCCGGACTTGCCTTCCCCATGACGTTTGCCAGCTTTTCTATTATAGTATCCCCCACCCCCCACCCTTATAGTTTATAGTCGGGCATTGTCTGCTCTCTGCACACAAATGGTGGATGCCACATTTACTAAAACTGGCGGTTCAAAGACCACATTTGTGGCGACACCCCTATTACATCTCAGCTTCAGCTTCCCGACCAGTGTTCTGTTTTTACTGCGGAGCTTTACGCTGTTCTCTAGGCTGTCCAATACATCCGTCGCCATAAGAGGATACACTATATTATATGCTCGGATTCGCTCAGCTCTCTTGTCAACCTGTAAGCTCTTTGTCCCGTCCATCCTCTCGTCCACCGTATTCAGGACTACCTCCACATGCTCCACTTGGGAATCGTCTCTGTTGCATTCCTCTGACTCCTAGGGCACGATGGTATCCACGGAAACGAGGCAGTCGATATAGCGGCAAAGACTGCAGTCTCTCTCTCTCTCGATTCGCTGTTCGCATGGTTCCCTTTGCCGATGTACAGAGCGTTTTATGTCGTCGTGTTGCTCTTTTATGACACACACATTGGTCTGCACTTCCCGATAGAAATTACGGGTCGTCAAACCTCTTCCCTGAGCTTGGACCACTTCCTCTCGGCCTCGTTCATCGGGAGGAGGAAATTTTAACTACACTCCGGATAGGGCACAGTCTTTTTAGCCATCGACATCTTTTAAGTGGCGATCCTCCTCCACTTAGTCCCCACTGCTCCCAATTGTGGACGGCGAGACACCTATTACTTCAGTGCCCCTATTTTAATCCGCTACTCGTCCATTTACAGCTGTCGCCTGACATATCTTCCCTCTTAGCAGATGACACGCGCTCAGCCGATCACGTTCTTGAGTTTATCTGTGTCAGTGAGATGACATGGGTCATTTAAAGCTCTTCACCTTCAATAGCAGTTCCCTAAGATGTCCCTCCGTTTTTATTTTCCCGCTTTCTTTGGTTTCGCTCCCATTGCTGCTCATCTGAAATTCTGTTTTTTTACCCTTTACCAAGCCACACAATGGGTGCTTATGACCGTAGCAGTTTTTCGCCCTAAAACCACAAAAAAACTGTAACATGCACATTAAATATGAGTGACGTAACGCTTGATACTATTAAGAAAAATCAACTTTATGTGTTACGGTATTTCTAGTCGTGTGACTATTTAAACGTTAAGTATGGTTTGTAGACTAAGGAAGCACATCAACTTAGTAACCAGCAACATAAAGGTAAGGCTAGATCTCACGTACCTGTAATATCAAGAAACATACATCCACTTTGACATTGTTGATATTCCAATTACTCGAATATGCTACTAATTGTCTTTATTTATACCAAATATTCAGCTTGAAATACATTACTACAGTAACTTTCGTTTTCGAAACCTGCAGCAGACTATGACTGTTCATCGAGTGTGATTATGTGATTCTCTATTACATGTGGCTTTAATCTTGTGTCTTGCTACAAGTTATGTTTGAACTACGTATATTATGGCGGTGCGAAGGAATGAAGGATAATAATCATGCGTGATCGAAACGAGGGGTTGTGCGTAATTTCCAACAAGTCGATCTTTAACTAGGTTAACTATCGAATGTGGCGAGTTAAGTCTCTTTCCAAGTCAACACTCATTCTCCACGTTAATTCCTCCTTCGCTTTCCCTCCTCTGTGTTACCACGAACGACATGTAAAAAGCAGGACATGCGAGGACCTGAGTCTATTCAGTTGCTTTAAGTTAGAAAAAAAAGATTATGTACTCTCCACTAACCTGAGATGTTCTATAGGTGCCTTGCCCCTGCGCAGAAGTAGTCCTCCGGTTATGAGTTCATTGTTTCGAGGCAAGGCTGTAAAATAACTGGGAAGACGGCTGCGGCTCTTATTGTACTAAATGACTTGATAAGTTCCAAACTTAAGATACCAATGTCTCTTCGTTGATTCATAGCACACGAAGCAGGAAAAACTATAAACTACTAACCACGCGTTTTGCATATATGGATCTGCAAAGTAACAAGATTCACATTTCATGTCGGAGGTAATCACAAGTTTATTACATTAAATATATTGAAGAAAATACGTTCACAAAAATTATATACACTTTTACAGAGTTCTCCTCTACTTTGCACAGAGAGTCGTGGTTACTGAATACAATTTTATACGACTCGTGTCTGGGAACTTAATTACGTGGTCTGTAACGCAAACCGTACTGTAGAGCTGTAATTCCTCATTCCTAACTGTCTAGACACTCTGAATCACTTCGTTTGTAGTGCATTTCTGGCGGGAGCCGAGGATGCATGAAGTGCTATTTGTATATCGTTTGCCATGTGAGTAAAAATTGTTCTAAAATCAGATAAGTAGATTGACAGTGCGTTAAGGATTATGGATGAATTAACAGGATTTATTCAAATATTAATAAATTGACATGATTTATCAAATATTAATAAATATATCTTAGAAGTTTGGTTCTCTGTTTCTGTGGTGGAAGCCAATCAGGTTATCTACCAAACTGGCGCAATTTCTCGGGGGACCGTTACTGTACCCTCTGTTGTCTACCTCACACCTCATTTTTTACGTCGCTCCTCAGCTACTGCAATCTCGATCAAACTATGGAGTGAACCTTCGAATGGAATCTTATGCCACCAAAGCCTGAAATGCCAAATGTTACACTTACATTTGGGCTAACTGCCAAGCTTCGTACTTAATATTCGCAATTGAACAGTATGACGAAACAGCAAACGAATGGTACCTGGAAATAGCCTAAACCTGAAATTGAGTAGTAGTGATAAAATTAATTGAAAATTAGCACTTGCATGCAGCATGGGCTCTTTAAAGAACATAGCTCTCATTTACTAAACCAGTACTATTAGCATCTGCTGATTTAATTGAGCTGCATTCCATTACTCTTGTTTTGTCGAAATTCATCTCTTATCCTCTTCAAGACGCTGTACATTCCGTTCATGTGATCTTCCTGAAGTCCTTTGCCACCTCTGTTAAAGCTGCAATGCCATCGGTAAAAGTCAAATTGTTTATATTTCCGGCCTGAACTTTAATTCTTTTTCATACTTGGTTTGCTTTGCTGCTTACAGTTTACGGATTGAATAATACTGGTTATAGGCTGAAACCATGTCTGACTTCTTCCTCAAAACCTCTTTCCTTGCTTTGTTCAAACAGCCTTTTGATACCTATATTTTATCCCTGTTGTCCCCTGAATTTCGAAGACTGTATACCAGTCAGTATTGTCAAGAGTTTTTTCTGTATTTACAGATGCTGTGCACGTAGGCTGGGGTTTCTTCAGTCTCTCTTTTAAGAACAGTCATAGGGTCAGAACTGGATTGACTCGGCCTGTATTTTTCAGGAACCGCACTGATCTTCTCTGAGATTGGCTTGTACCTATATTCATGGTTAATATGAAATGAAATAATCGCCTTTACTTGCTTTCGAGCTCAAACCAGTGATATGTTATCTTTCGAGGTGGAAGTAGTTAATGACTCACGTCTTCCTCTGACACGTCTGGGAACTGAGGTTGCAGTACGCGATTCACTGCGGCTGTTAACCTTTCTATCTGATGTCCGTGTCCCGGCAGATGGGCGTATCCATTGCCACCAACGACTAGCGTGAGCCAATACATTATGAATCACCGGTTTAAATGCGAACCGCTGTTGTAAGCCGATTCTGTGCCAATTTTCAAATCGCCGGGGTCCCGCAGGGTGCAGTTCAACCGACGATATTGTAATCTGGGGTGGGTTTTCCAGCAGACCGTACTCACTCTACCAGGTGCAATCACACATGTGTTCGTATTCACACATGGTCAACTAACTTATCCCTCTCTCTCTCTGGGAATCACACACACACACACACACACACACACACACACACAGACACACGCCCGCTCGCTAAGGTTGGATTACCATACACATGTGATTACACGGTGAAATCTGCTCCCAGTGATAATCTACAGTGGATGTCAGTTTTATCAGCAAAAGCTGCAAGGGAGGAAAATATTGCGTCAATTCTCAAACTTCCATGGTAGCAGCTTCACGTAACTGCGTAAACCACTTTTCCCTTTTCGGTTAAACAGTACTTCCCTCTTTTCGACTATAATTTGACGGGTCACTACACAGATGACTCACAGAATTTTGACAGCAAAAATAACAAATAAAAAACCTCTCCACCAATGTGTTACACATAACGCAGTTAAGTAACACAAAATGGCGAAAACTCTAATGACATGCAGAGAACTTCGATAGAGGTAATTTATGGATATATTAGTTTAAAATCTGAGGGTGTACTTTCCTGTGTGTTTTTAATTTCTGCTGGTAGCCTGTTGAAAAGTCAGGTTGCTAGATAGTGCAATGATTCCCGAATAATGGATAATGACGTGGTACCCTTCGAAAATCGTTTTTCTATATGGTGTTTAATGAAACCGAGGTAGTAATACTTTTCCTTCTTGTAAATACATTATGTTTGTCATCTTTTCCAAGCTCCTCGTGAACATCATCTTAAGAATGTATAGTAAAAATTTGGACGATTTTTCATGCACAGAAATTATATGAGTGTCCATCCCCACAACTGGCACATTGGATAACCAAAAATCTTGGTTTCTCGGGTGCATCTTGATAACGGATACAGACTTTCGAAAACGGGAATATTACGTTTCTAGATGAATGTTGAAAAGTTGTGAAAAATTTGAGCCATTTACTGTTGTTAGTTATTTACATGATTGCGGATCAGTGAAAAATGGCTAAAAATCGGCATTTGCCATTTTCTGAACAAATACGGTAAATTTCAACTTCTGTATCTCAGTGACGGGTAAAGATATGAAAAAAATATCGAAGATATCCAAGAACACCACGTTAAGAACATATGTTAAAATTTCTATTATCTGCCATTAAGTGAAATTACAGTAGTGATCATCCCTAATATTGATACTTGTCATACACAAAAATTTTGGTTTTTCCGGGTTTTCTCACGAATCGCCCTTGAACAAATGGTGCTTTCATAAGCTGTCTAAGGTCCACCGTATACCACATCTAATGCAAAAGAACCAACCAATTTTCTCAGGGCTGGAGGAAGTGTTTAATGTCTGAATAATAACCGTGTACTGTAGACTGGCTGCAGAATGCTCGATAGGGAAAAAAATGAAGGCAACGTCAAGGCTAACCAACAATATTAACCATTTATCACTGTAATAAACAGAACCGGAGATATGACTAACTCAAGAATCGTAACATCGCATGGGGCTATTTGGAACATATTTTGTTTGTGCGTTATTATAAAGTATGTAGGTGAATTATGACATCCAAAAAATAACAATGGAGAAAATGCAAAGAAAAATTCGATCTCTACTACTATACACGGTGAGTTACGTATGACTTAACAGTTATTTAATTTCGCGAACGGTTACACATATCGAAATGCGGTTTTCGGAAAATGCCAGAGGGTCGGGGAGCAGGTATGTTTTACTTTGGTTGATGTTTTTGGGCAAGTATAAACTGAGATATTGAAGGTAGTACTTTTTTTGTTAAATGGAGCTTTGTACTTTTTATAACTGCATTCAATAGTGCCTGAGAAGACAGTTTATTAGTGTTGACGTTAAAACCTGTCGAAAAAAAAAATTGAGAGATATCCTAGAATGTGAGAGAACAGTGGCTGGAAACGGCATTTGCGGTTTAAATATTGCCAAGCAGGCGTCTCGGAACAGTGTGCGTGGTTGTATGCCGTAACACAGGCCTACGCGACGAGGATCAAGCCTAATTTTCCCTCAAAGCAACTGACGACCTAGACGTTGGTTAACCTACGAATGTTGTGTACGGAAATATGACATGGGCTAGAACCTAACGTATCACAAAAGAATTAGCAAAACTATTTCACACTTGTGTATCCTCCCAGATTTACGTGAGCTGGAACAGAGGAATCAACTGTTCATTCTTAAAAAATAAAGAGGTCTTATACGCTGCAAAAAGCAACTAGTGTATTAAATGTCTAAATGACAGAAGGAATATTTGATTTCTCTTTTCCTGTACTTGGCTGTATGCTTGTCGGAGGTAAAAGACATGCTGTCGGACAACTATGCCTACCTGCACTGCTCTTAATTACATCATGTGTGATACATTCGCTGAACTAAAAATTTCGTTACAGATACTTTGGTGGTCACCCGTACACCGCAAAATAAGTATTCTTCTTAACGAAAGGTCGTTTCCAGATGAACGTGAGAGCATAATGACAGTGCTATCAAGTACGAGAAATACAAGCTGTTGAGAATGCGGTGCAGTTTCGTACACAAGTAAATAAAATCAACCGTTTAACAGTGATTTGGTAACCATCCAAATCATATACGAGTGACATAAATTTTATCTTACAAAATAACTTTATCCTTTATTTAAACATGTGCTGAAACTGTTGACCATGAACTGAAAGGCATGTTTGCAAATCGCCATTCGAAAGAACGATGAACAGATGTAATTACAGTGAATGATATGGTAGAGCGTGTACTGGCAGTTCGTCTGGTGTAATTGGGTCTTCGTCACAGACTGTGTCTTTGAGTTCTTCCAAAAGAAAGAAATGGAGAGGAGTCAAATCGGGGGCCCTCACAGGCCATTTGACAACAGAATTTCGTCCTATCCAACGTCCAGGAAAGTTCTCATTCAGTATTTGCGTTGTAACACGGGACGAGTGACTGGAAAACCGTCGTGTTGCAACCAAATAGAATGCCGAAAATCCAGTCGTACTTCTTCTAGCAGAACCGACAGAAAGTTCATCAGAAAGTGAGCTTACAAACGTCCATTTAGAACACCTGAGATGAAGTAAGATCCCACAATGTAATTTCCTATCGTGCGGCTGTTGGTGTTGCACCTGACGGGAACTGTGTGGATTTTCAACAACCCAGCATCGCATGTAATGCAAATTTACATTAGCGTCGTTAGTAAAAGTTGCTACAACGGTAAAGAGCACACGCTACAGAAACGTAGTCTCTCGGTTCCTGAAGGGCATACCAACAAATTCTGTCGATGCCGGGTGCGAATTAGGGGGGATTCATTAGCGTCGTAGCCAGAACAGCTTCTTCGTGTTCTCTGTCTGTTGCATTCTTTTTTTCGTGTCCTCTTTTTGATGTCCAAGCAGACTGTCCGCACTAGCGTCTTAATAATTCGTGCAACTGCCTGGCGTGACGGACATTGGCGATCCGGTGGATAGCTCTTTACCGCTGGACTGTTTTTACGGCATTTCTTTTACATTCACCCTATAGAGCAGTACATCCAACTTCTCCTCATCGGTGTACAAAGCAACGAATGTTGAAGCAGAAAGGCCGGCCGGGGTGGCCGAGCGGTTCTAGGCGCTACAGTCTGGAACCGCGCGACCGCTACGGTCGCAGGTTCGAATCCTGCCTCGGGCATGGATGTGTGTGATGTCCTTAGGTTAGTTAGGTTTAAGTAGTTCTGAGTTCTAGGGGACTGACGACCTCAGCAGGTAAGTCCCATAGTGCTCAGAGCCACTTGAAGCAGAAATGAGTAGCCTGCACTGCAGGTAAGTAAACAGGCAGATGTGTTGACGTTCTGACACAGCATAACACGTGAGCTCTGCTTGTCAGTTTTTGCCCCGCTAATGCCGATTCTAGCCACAGTGCTCTCAAATTCAATGACATTTCTCGAAATTTTTACGACAGGTTTCAACGTCAACATTTACAAACCGTGTATCACTGTGACTGTCTTCTCCATAGCTATCTAATGTATTTATAAAAAGTATACGGTTCTATTTAAAAAACGTACTTGCTTCAATGTCTCCGTTGAGACCAACTCTGTAACCATTAAACAAACAAAACAATATGTGCCCTTCGACGCTCTAACATTTGGCGAAAATCGTGTTTCAACATTTGTAACCGTTCACGAAATAAAAGGGGCGTCCGTCTCATTTGAATCGCCCTGTGTAAAGATAATTTTATACAACAAATCTCTGAAAGAACTTGATGGATTTACTTTAAAGTTTTCACGATGGTACTCTAATGAACATTTGGTCGGATATAGGATATATATTTTAATATATAAAATGTATAAACACATATATAACATACGAGTATAAATGTAATCATTGTCAGAAAGATTCTCGGAAAGTTCTTGACCAATTTACACCAGATTATTACATGATACTGTAATTAACTTCCGAAGAGGTGTATATTTTTAAAATATATAATTTATAAATGCATATGATATAAATAAATGGGAAGTGTTATCGAAAACCTTGAAAAGTGCTTGACCGATTAACGTGAAATTTTTTAACGATAATCTAATGAACATTCGGACGAACAAATTCTACAAATGTTTTTAATGTACATATAATTGAATGTTATATATCTTATGTATGAAGGGGAAACGTTGTTACCATAAATCTCGAAAAGTTCGTAACTCTTTTACTTCAGAGTTTCACATGACATTCAAATGAACATTCAGTTGGACATAGGAAATATATACAGAGTGGTCCATTGATAGTGACCGGGCCAAATATCTCACGAAATAAGCGTCAAACGAAAAAACCTCAAAGAACGAAACTCGTCTAGCTTGAAGGGGGAAACCTGATGGCGCTACGGCTGGCCTGCTAGATGGCGCTGCCATAGGTCAAACGGATATCAACTGCGTTTTTTTAAAAATAGGAACCCCTGTTTTTTATTACATATTCGTGTAGTACGTAAAGAAATATGACTGTTTTAGTTGGACCACTTTTTTTCGCTTTGTGATAGTTGGTGCTGTAATAGCCACAAACTTATAAGTACGTGATATCTCGTAACATTCCACCAGTGCGGACGGTATTTGCTTCGTGATACATTACCCGTGTTAAAATGGACCGTTTACCAATTGCGGAAACGGTCGATATCGTGTTGATGTTTGGCTATTGTGATCAAAATGCCCAACGGGCGTGTGCTATGTATGCTGCTCGTTATCCTGGACGACATCATCCAAGTGTGCGTATAGTACGTTATTTAAGGAAACAGGAAGTGTTAAAAAAATGGCTCTGAGCACTATGGGACTTAACAGCTGTGGTCATCAGTCCCCTAGAACTTAGAACTACTTAAACCTAACTAACCTAAGCACATCACACACAACCATGCCCGAGGCAGGATTCGAACCTGCGACCGTAGCAGTCGCACGGTTCCGGACTGCGCGCCTAGAACCGCGAGACCACCGCGGCCGGCAGGAAGTGTTCAGCCACAAGTGAAACGTGAACAACGACCTACAACAAATGATGATGCCCAAGTAGGTGTTTTAGCTGCTGTCGCCGGTCCGCAGCTCGTGGTCGTGCGGTAGCGTTCTCGCTTCCCGCGACCGGGTTCCCGGGTTCGATTCCCGGCGGGGTCAGGGATTTTCTCTGCCTCGTGATGACTGGGTGTTGTGTGACGTCCTTAGGTTAGTTAGGTTTAAGTAGTTCTAAGTTCTAGCGAACTGATGACCATAGATGTTAAGTCCCATAGTGCTCAGAGCCATTTGAACCATTTTTTGCTGTCGCGGCTAATCCGTACGTCAGTAGCAGACAAATTGCGCGGGAATTGGAAATCTCAAAAACGTCGGTGTTGAGAATGCTACATCAACATCGATTGCACCCGTACCATATTTCTATGCACCAGGAATTGTATGGTGACGACTTTGAAAGTCGTGTACCATTCTACCACCGGGCACAAGAGAAATTACGGGACGATGACAGATATTTTGCACGCGTTCTACTTATCGACGAAGCGTCATTCACCAACAGCGGTATCGTAAACCAGCATAATATACACTATTTGGCAAGGGATAATCCACGATGGCTGCGACAGGTAGAACATCAGCGACCTTGGCGGGCGAGTGTATGGTGCGGCATTATGGGAGGAAGGACAATTGGCCCCCATTTTTTCTAAATGGTGCAATGTATGCTGATTTCCTATGTAATGTTATAACGATGTTACTACAAGATGTTTCACTGCATGACAGAATGGCGATGTACTTCCAACATGATGGATGTCCGGCACATAGCCCTTGTGCGGTTGAAGCAGTATTGAGTAGCATATTTCATGACAGGTGGATTGGTCGTCGAAGCACCGTACCATGGCCAGCACGTTCACCGGATCTCACGTCCCCGGATTTCTTTCTGTGAGGAAAGTTGAAGGATATTTGCTATCGTGATCCACCGACAACGCCTGACAACATGCGTCAGCGCATTGTCAATGCATGTGCAGACATTAAGGAATGTCGTTACACGTATTGCCAATTGCATTGAGGTTGACGGACATCATTTTGCTCATTTATTGCATTAATGTGGTATTTACAGGTAATCACTCTGTAACAGCATGCGTTCTCAGAAATGACAAGTTCACAAAGGTACATGTATCACATTGGAAGAACCGAAATAAAATGTTCGAACGTACCTACATTTTGTGTATTAATTTAAAAAACCTACCTGTTATCAGCTGTTCGTTTAAAATTGTGAGCCATATGTTTGAGACGATTACAGCGCCATCTATCACAAACCGAAAAAAGTAAAACTTTCGTATTTCTCTACGTACTACACGAATATGTAATAGAAATGGGGGTTCCTATTTAAAAAAACGTAGTTGATATCCGTTTGAGCGATGGCAGCGCCATCTAGCGGGCCAATCATAGCGCCATCTCTTTTCTACCTTCAAGCTAGACAACTTTCGTTCTTTGTAGTTTCCCCGTTTTGACGTTTGTGTCGTGAGATATTTGGCCCAGTCAATATCAATGGACCACCCTGTATATTTTAACCGACGATGTATATCCTTTATTTTAAAACTGACAACTAGAAGTAAATGCTGTGGTATGAAAATGTGCAGTATCGAAATCTTTCTCACAGTCAGTTCGAAATCTTTCTGAGAGTCAGTTCAACTACGATATCCTCTCTCACAAGCTCCAAACCTTCGCCCTTCCCATTAACTACGTCCGTCTGATTGGTTCCTTTCTCTCCCGTCGTCCTTCCTATGTCACCATCCATAACACAGATTCCTACACCTTTTTCCCCTCCGCCGGTGTGCCCCAAGGCTCCGTCCTCTCCCCCCTTCTGTACCTTTTGTACACGGCGGACATGCCGCCGCCGTCACCCCCCATCCACCTTCTCCAGTTTGCCGATGACACCACCTTCCTTGCCCTTGCCTCCTCCCTGCAACGCTCCCAACACCTTCTCCAATCCCATCTTGACCGGTTCACCGCTTGGTGCAACCAGTGGTTGCTCAAGGTCAATCCCTCCAAAACCCAGGCGATCATTGTAGGCAAAACCACCCCTTCCTTCCGCCTCCTTGATTTCTATCTCACCATCTATGGCCGTCCTATCGCCCTCACCTCCACCCTTAAGCACCTTGGCGTCACCCTCGACCGTCGCCTCTCCTGGACTCCCTACCTCCGGACAATCCAAGCCAAGGCACGCTCCCGCCTCAGTCTCCTCAAGCTCCTCTCCGGCCGTACGTGGGGTCTGGACCCCTCCGCCATCCTCCACACCTATAAATACCTCATCCGTCCTATCCTTTGTTATGCCCATCCGGCTTGGATCTCCGCCCCCCCCCCTACCTTTTACAAATCTGTCCAAATCCTTGAACGTCATGCTCTCCGCCTCGCCTATCGCATCCGTCTCCCCTCGCCCACGCAGATCCTGTACGATCTCATCCCCTTCCCCCACCTCCTCCTTTTCCTTGAAAGGATACAGATCCCGTACACCTCCCGTAAACTTGATCCTCCTCACCCGCTCGTCTCCCCAATCCTCTCCCACCCCCACTCGCTGCTGCGCCTGTATTCCCGCGTCCCGCCTGGTCTCCATCTCTCCACCCTCCTTACCCTCTCCCAAGGTGGCTTCCGCCAGCTCCCTCTCCCTGATGATGCCCTCCTCCCCTCCATCTACCCATCCTACCAACTTTGATCCTCCCACCTTCCTCCTGTGCTTGCTCCTCTGGACACCCTCCCTCCCTTCTCTCCTTTTTCCCTCCGTCCTCCATTTCTCCCCGCTCCTCCCCTGGGCTTCCCCTCTCCTGTCCCTCTCCTCCTGACCCCGTATCCTCAGCCTTTGGCATCCTTGTTCTCCCCTCTCCCCCACCTCACCCCTGTTCCCCTCTTGGCAGGTCCCCGGACTCGCACACGCTACGTGGACATTCGCTCGCCGGAGATCGCCGCCATCAGTGTCTCGTGTGTGCCCTCATGCTTAGTGTTCAGTGTTCACCGTCACACTCCATCGTTCACCAGTGCCATCGTCTTCTTCAGTGTTTGTGCGTCGTGTCAACAGTTTGCAGTGTGGCTTCCCATCGAGTGTGAACGGCTCCGTGTTTGTCTTTATGTGTCTCCTGTTTTATTGCCCACCGTTCTGTAACTTATGTGTCTTCTTCGTGTTTATCTCGCATTGTGTATCCTATGGCTGAAGAGCAGCGTTGAATGCTGCTGACAGCCTGCCTGTTGTACAGGTTTAAAATAACAATAAAGAAAAAAAAAATCCTCTCTCAGATAAAAACAAAGCGAAGTAATGTCACTGAAGCTACTGTCCAAACGGGTACTGCAACTGGAGAGACGTCTCTCATACCAGAGTTTACAAGTGGCCCCAACATTAAGGAATGCTGAAGCACAGGGATAGGGGTAAGAGGATAAAAAGGGGTGGCAGAAAAATGAGCACAGAGAGGGGGGCGGAGAAGATGGGCAGAGAAGGGGGGAAGGAGTTTAACTTTTAGATCTAATACCTATTCATATTTAGCAATTGCGAGGTAGTAATTTAATTTAGAATAGAAGCTGGAGCACACTGAGTGTATGCTCTTGGGTATACTTGTGAAATGTTTTGTAGGTGTGTTCCCACTGTTGGCGAGAAAGCTGCGACGCACGTGTGTGCACCCGCACAGTGCATTGTCCTCTGTTAGTTTTCCTTCTCCCTACCAGGGGAGAAAGCTTTCCGGCGATCTGACAGCTGCTGTTGAGAGCAGCGGACGGGGAATCCCCGCATTGTGAGCCGAGTATGGACACAGCTGCCGCGGCATCGGCAAATATTCCGGCGAGCGCGCCGATACGAGCACAGGCCGGGCTCCTTCCTGAGACTGGGCAAACCGCCTGTGTGAGGGGCGTGCGACGATATTCCGTATCACAGGACGGACTTGTGGTCTGTCTGGTCTTTCTTCAACAGCGAGCGCAGGAGCCGCGCGCCAGAACGTGCCTGACTTTTTAAGCACAGGTTTCGTATTGACAGAGTACAATACTCATCTCTACACTACTGGCATGCATATCCCTGATCATGGAGTTTATCAACATTTACGTGATTAAAGACTATTTCCTCATTTACGGATATGAATCTCAAGTCACTGACAGCAAGAGTATGTGAAGAAGGGAACCCCTGAAATATCGAAAGTTCTCTCAGAGAATCGACACGATTTCTGAAAAACCAACTGGCATGAAACATAGTACTACATCTATATCTACACTACACCTACATGTATACTCTGCAAATCACATTTCCCTAGCAGAGGTACCATCGAACGAGTTTCACAGTAATTCTCTATTCCAATCTAGTACAGCGCTGGGAAAAAACGAAAACCTATATTTTTCGGTGCGAGTTCTGATTTCCCTTATTTTATTATAGTGATTTTTTCTCTCATTTCAATGGTCACTCTCCCCCATATTTCGCCATAATACAAAAGTGCTGCCTTCTCTGAACTTTTTCGATGTACTCCGTCAATCCTATCTGGTTAGAATCACACATCTCGCAGCAGTATTCGAAAAGAGGACGGACAAGCGTAGTGTAGGCAGTCTCTTTAGTAGATCTGTTACATTTTCGAAGTGTCCTGCCAATAAAATGCAGTCTCTGTTTAGGCTCCCCCACATTTTTATGTGTTCCTTCCAATTTAAGTTGTTCGTAATTGTAATTCCTAGGTATTTAGTTGAATTTACGGCCTCCAGATTTGGCTGACTTATCATGTAACTGAAGTTTAACGAATTCCTTTCAGCACTCATGTGGATGACCTCACACATTTCGTTATTTAGGGTCAACTGCCAATTTTCGAACCATTCAGACGTCTTTTCTAAATCGTTTTGCAATTCATTTTGAAGTTCTGATGACTTTATTAGTCAATAAACGACAGCGTCATCTGCAAACAACCTATGACAGTTACTCCTAAATGGTTTATATAGAGGAGGAGCATCAAAGGCCCTATAAAACTGCCTTGAGGAATAGCAGAAATCTCTTCTGTTTTACTCGATGACTTCCTGTTAATTACTACGAACTGTGACCTCTCTGACACGAAATCACAAATCCAGTCACATAACTGAGACGATATTCCATAAGCACGCAATGTCCCTACAAGTCACTTGTGTGGTACAGTGTCAAAAGCCTTCTGGAAACCTAGAAATACGAAATCAATTTGAAATTGATTGCCAATAGCAATAACAAAACAGCTAGTTGTGTCTCACAAGAACGATGTTTTCTAAATCCGTGTTATCTGTCTGTCAATAGAGCGGTTTTTTTTTGAGGTAATTCATAATCTTTGAACACAATACTCGTTCCAAAATCCTCCTGGATATCGACGTTAATAATAGGGGCCTGTATTTTACTTGATTACTGCTACTACCTTTCTTGAAAACTGGTGTGACCTGTTCACCTTTAGGCACGGAACTTTCGTCGAACGAGCGTTTGTAAATGATTGTTAAGTATGGAGCTATTTTATCAGCATATTCTGAAAGGAACCTAAATGGTATAGTCTGGAACGGAATACTTGCTTTTTTTTGTGTTGTCCCAAACTTGGACTGGAATCTGACACCTTTGGCTTCTACAGACAAGACGCCTACCGACTGAACTATTGAAACACGACTCATAACCCCCCCCCCCCCTTCAGCCTTGCAACCACCCGTACGTCACCTGCTACAACCAAAACTTCCTAGAAGTTCTTCTGCATACTTTGCACACCTAGTACTCCTGAAGGAAATGATACTGTGGAGGAGGCATGACTGAGCCGCACCTGCCGGATTGTTTACAGAATGAATTTTCACTCTGTATCGGGGTGTCAGTTGACTTTCTAGCATCCTGACAAAGAAGAGAGATTGTGCTTTAGAAGTGTAATTGAGAGCTGCAAAATGATATTCGTAAAACTTCGTTCAATAGTGGGGTAGACTTGCTGCTCATTCAGACCTCTAGTGAAGAAGTGCTGTTTCTTATTCACGTAGTAATAAAATTGTAACGCTTAAGCTTTTTAGCCTTCATTTTCCAGTCTCACGACCACAAATTTGGTCCATTGAATTACCTGCCCTGGAATAAAAGGAGCGCAATGAAAGAGGAAAACCTTAATATATGAGAAACTCGTTTGTAGCACCTCTGACATTCCAATTTCTTCCTTTGACATCAAGGTATGCTCTGAGCCGAGAGAGGCAACGCGATGAAAATTTAAGAAAGTTGGAATATAATTTTATTCGCCCTCCAGACAGCACCTGTTTGCCTTCGCTGACAGCTAAAAATGTGAAGGCGGAAGGGCGCGTTGGCGGCTCCTCGTTTCCTTTCGCTTTTCACGCCCCGTTCCCAGACTGCAGGAGGCAGCCTGCAGTTTGTTCTTCACGCACGTCAAGCAAATGCCGTCCAGTCGACTGCACCGGCGAGGAAACTTGTTTCGCCCTCCGCTGACGCATGACCGCTGCCGTCGCTGCCAGGCAGCGGAAAGGCTTTCTCTTCCACTGACGCTGCTGCTCTGGTCAGTCATTCTGTGAGTGTGTGTGTGTGTGTGTGTGTGTGTGTGTGTGTGTGTGCGTGTGTGTGTGTGGGTGTGGGTGGGTGTGGGTGTGTGTGGGTGGGTGGGTGGATGTGTCCACTTTGTGCTTCATTGTTCTGACGTTCTGGTACAAAACTTACATTACGAGGCGACTGCGGTAGGGCGATATTTAATCCGTGGCAGGCAAGTACTCGTACGAAGGTATAGGCACTGACACCAGTCTTCAGAGTGTGCCCAAGATCAAGTGTTATTTGCGTGCTGGGTGGTGAACTTTCAACCTTTTTGTAGCTATAATTAACGCTTTAATGACATACTTCCTTCCTAGTGGCCACAGGAAAAGAAATTTTTTTGTGGTGCTGCGATATGTAATTCTTTAATATCAACATGTACATTTGATAGCGAGGCTAGATTCCTGCAAAAAAAATACAGATTTATTACTGATATCATCTTACAATCAAGTTTAATGAGCCCATGGAATTGTCTGTCAACAACATAGTAACCATTTTGGCAGAGGTGTTACCTCAGACGGTTTGGAGGTGACTGGAAGTAAACACAGCTTCCGTTCCTTCCTTACCTCAATCAGTAAATTTTTCTTGACATGAACGCATGTAGGTGAACAAATATCTGCTCGCAGTGATTGCAGCTGCAAAAGACTGCAATATTTTCAGTCGACAACAGCTCGACAGGAAGTACAAATTTCCTCGAAGTTCTGTAGAACCGAGTCAAAAAGTGTTCAATATCAGTATTTGGCTCGTCTTAGCACATGTGTATCACCGAAGGACGTGCAGAAGCATAGTGCATGGAGAGGGAGCAAGTGGTAGTAACGGTGCAGATTCACACTCTTTTACCCCTTTTGCCAACGCCATCTCTTTGTATTATAAAGTCCGGGTGACTGTTGAAACTACTACGACAGAACCACCTATGTGTAGATTGGCGAGAGGTTGGGAACACATAATATACCCAGTAACATGGCCGAACATGGCCGTTTTGGAGGTCCAAATGGTGTGGGCATGCATAACTTTGGATTGCCATACTGACCTGCGAATCTTTGAAGATGGTACACTGACTGGTCAACGTTATTGTGACACTGCTGCCTTCCCCCTGTGCGTTTTTCCATAAGTGCATTTGTCCCTGACTCCATTTTTACGGATGACAATGCGTAACCGCATCGAACTGCGCAGATGGAGAAGTCCTTGTGCGGCGGGTCGTGGTTGTGTTGCTCATGTCTATTCGTCGTTGTCACTGTGCAAGCGGCAAATTAAAATTCACCTACCTCTGAACGGCGTCCACTCAATGTCCCTTCACTCGGCAACGTAGATACTTACTAGATGATGTAAAGGCAGTGTTGATATAAAAACACCACATAGTATCTACAATTACTGAGACCGCGCAGCTCTAGTTGTAAAAGAATGTTCTCTTGAAATACTGTCATCCAATTTTATCGGGCAGCAAGAAAATGGATTGGCTTCTGAAAAATAATGTCCGAAATTACCACACAATAATGTTTATTTTGTCCTTGATAATCAAAGAATAGGTACTACTCAGTCCACATTTAAACTATTGGCTATTTCCTTACAGTTCACGATTCATTCACACATTTCACACTCACAGCAGCCAGAAATCTGTCCAAAGCCGACCAAGATTAAACAACGTTTTCACAGTCATTAATTTCACCACTAATATGAATTATTACATTCGGCCCTTCTTGTGGATTTCCAAAATCGAAACAGCTCGCCAAAAATGCTCAGTAGTTGAATACTGAAACATGCCACACGGATTCTATGAAGGCCAATATTTCACATGCGAATATCGGTGCAACAGATTATGTCAAAACTTCTGAAATTTCACCAGACAGTCCAAAACAACAACTGCTATCGACCTAGCTCACCAATAAGCCAAACACTAAGTAATTCTTCATCTTACACATTATTTCTACTGGTACTAGTAACACGACCGTCCGCATTCAAAGCTAGCAAGCGACTTCCTTCTTCCAGCCTTACTCCCAGTATATCTATTAGGTAACGAGCGGGAACCGTCTAAATTCTCATTGGCTGACCATACTGACTGCCAATCAGAATACTTTCTCGTGATCATACTCGCTCCAAAACTTGTCTGCAACAATCCTTATACGCAGAGGCATTTGCGTGGATCTGACTTACAAATATTATAGTGATGTTTAATATACGAAAACGAAACGACAATAATTCTGGAAATATTCTTTAGATACAGATTTTGCCGGCCGCGGTGGCCGTGCGGTTCTAGGCACTTCAGTGCATGGATGTGTGTGATGTCCTTAGGTTAGTTAGGTTTAAGTAGTTCTAAGTTCTAGGGGACTGATGACCTCAGATGTTGAGTCCCACAGTGCTCAGAGCCATTTTTTTGATACAGATTTTACTCCAACTTGTTTTCTGGCTGCTCTGTTACTATAGCAGTCACATCTAGACATTCATCACCAGCAAAATGGATAAATCTCCTAGGATCATTTTCCCACGACAGGCTTGTGTAACTCTTGCACATTACTTAAGAAGGTATATAACGCCATATTGAAATTGGACGAATGTCCCACATACACACTCTTATTTACTCACAGGCTCACATAACACATAATAAAATATATATACTGATTTTAATACTTATTTCTGAAGTTATTCTGGATTTCATAGTACGAAAATTGTAAAGTATTTGAAATTTTTAAATTAAATTTGAGTTGAATTATTCTATACCCTGATACTTCAAATGATCAGATGTGTGTGAAATCTTATGGGACGTAACTGCTAAGGTCATCAGTCCCTAAGCTTACACACTACTAAACCTATATTATCCTAAGGACAAACACACACACCCATGCCCGAATGAGGACTCGAACCTCCGCCGTGACCAGCCGCACAGTCAATGACTGCAGCGCCCCTGACCGCTCGGTTAATCCCGCGCCCCTAATAGTTAAGGTGAGTATTTCAATTGACAACCAAAAACAAGTCATAAATGTTCCCAGGTGAATTTCCTTTCTTAAGTGTAGTTTTTCTAACTTTAAAGTAAATTTTTCTATCTCCGAAAATATGCCCGCTAGAAAGCTGAGATTTTCACACCACCTTTCTATTAATAACAATGTGCAGTATACAAAGTTTGAAAGCGATTACACAAAAACTGATATCCTTTATATGGATTTTTATAGGTGGTGAATGTACACGTTCTGTAAGAGACACTGAATAGCTTTCCCACGGCAGGTAGTGACAGATAGATGCTCGTGTGTCTCCCGGGTAGGCTGCTAGACGTTGCCCCCCAAGTTACATGTAGCATGCTATCCTAAAACAAACGTTCGCTCGGAACAACTTGCGACGCTACACTTGGAACGAAAGGCTATTCAATATGGATTAACCTGACAGTTCATCCGAGTTATATGCGATCGAGAGTGAGAGGGACGCTGCGTGGAGACGTACTGCAGTACTTCCACATACACCAAAGACTATCCAGCGGTTATCAACCGCCCTCGTGATGAATGGAACGGCCTACCACAAAAACTCCTTGCCAACCTTGCGCGCAGCATTGGAGCCCGTTGCAGAGTATGCATTGAACTCCGTCGCGACCACAAACCCCACAACATGTCCCGCCTTTTATAATGTACAAAGGACCGTCATGAATCACGGTGACTTCAGTTAATTATCGTTTTAGAAGAAGATTGTCATTTCTTTTCGTCTCATTGCGTATTTCATTCGGTTAGCTTCTGTACTAAACTACGGCATTTGTTTCTACGTATTTATTTCTACATATGGTCCACGTTTCTTGAGCTACGTTACTTAGCAGTGATGCATCGTGCGAAAGTTACTTTCATCCTTAAGTTTTGCCCACTTGCGTATCTTCCCAGTTGTCCCACAAAAGTTTATGCAGGACGTATTAAAAATTATAATACGTCGAGCAATGTACACGATAGTTATCTTATGCACACTGCAACGGTGGCAGAGGCTTTAGTGTGCGAATTTTTGGTGACCCTGTAACACTTACTGCCCCACAGATAGTACTGTAGCGGGAAAAGCCAAATACGACATTATACGGTGCCGTTTGTTATACTGGCACCACGTGTATTATCAAATATGGTATTACGTTGCAGTAAATGTTACCTTCTGGTAGGATTAAAGTAAACTGATCGTGAGTTACCTAATGGATTTGGGTAATCGAACCTGAATTTAATATAACTGTAGAAACCAGAAAGCTAAAGATAGAAATTTGCAAAATTCCAATCTATTAAAAACTATGGAAAAATTGAGATAATTAACAACAAAATTTGATTTTTTCTAAACATAAAGTTTAAAACGTAACAGCTCCTTCATTTTTTCATAAATTAAATAGGTTCCAGAGTTTCAGAAACCTGTAAGTATAGTTTGTATGCTGTGCAAAATTCATCGAACATTCTCTCTTACTAATGAAGAAATGTATACCTATAGCAACAAATGCAGCCAATAGTAAGTGAAAAAATGATGAAATTTCACATGTAAAAAAAATTATTTTGTTATTTTTTTGCACTTCCAATGCTGTGAGTGTGAATCCTAAATCCTTCCTGGTCATGCTGACAACGTTTTATGAATTTATTTGTAAAAGTATGGACAGTAGAAAATAAAATGTCCTGTGGTGCCTCTCCTGTTCCAAGTCGGCCCGTTTGACGTACAACCCTTCTTAAGTAAACAAATTTACTTAAATGAAATAAAATACGGTCGCCAGCCTAATTAGGCATTGTAATATGAAACATTACTTTTGAGAATCTGATTTAAATTTTGATAAAGGAAAGCTACCATTACTTCTTTTCCAGAGAAGTTTAATGAACTCTATCATAACCAGACTAGTGGTACAGTGATGATAGCAGCTATAAATAGTATACGCAAGTTCTCACAGAAACCGTTAACGGCTTATTTCTTCTCAATATTAATTACTTTGTTATATATGAATTATGTGATCACCAAAAATTATGAAAGTCAGTACTAAACCAGAAATTACATATGGACTTAGTCCTATTTCAACAGTTACTTCCCAAATATTACAAATTTAATTAAAATTCACTCACAATACAATTTTTACGCTCATTAAGAAGTAATATTGTTTCTATTTTTATGGATAGGGGCAATCACAGTAACTTTATCTTTCATAGGCAAAGTCTTAGGTGGGGGCCCTCAAACTCTCTTTCCAAATTTTACTGGACAAAGCATACAAAACTATAGAATTTCTTTAGATTGCAATTAGTAAACTTATTGTTCAAGAATTTTTTCTCATATTAAGCAACACACAAGTGAGGACCCTTAAACTGTCCATTACCATAAAGCAAACTAAAAACACTTTTCGGAAACAAATTGTGAGATGCTAATTTTGGTATTATTCTTTCACTGATTTCACTCACCTTGTAGGACTTTTAAAACAGTTAATGTCAGTGATCTTTTATACAGGTTCTTCAGTATGACTTTAAACGCATTTTACTCTAACTAACCTCAAAATAACGTGCTTCCATTTCTCATTATCACAACCAGTAATTCTCACTGACAGAATTAAAAACAGTTAATCTTTGAAGCACAAATACTTTGAATTAGAAACAAATCAAATGTTATGGAGGTTTCCATAAATGAAATACTTCCTCCCTTGATTTCAATGAAACCCACAGTATTTCTATAATCTTGTTTCATTCAGAACTAAGCAACACCAACAATCACTTATTTTCAATTGTTTTTCACATGCATGATACTGGGATGTTAGAAATTATGTGGAGTGGATCCTAAGAGGTATGATGAGGGGAACCAATTCAAGGGAGAGACACACAGTTTAACATAGTTTGCCTTATTATTCCAAATTAAGCAACACGTAAATGTACTGGTCCACACTTTTGATATAAATCTGACCTCTTAGATTTGCTGAAGTGATGGCGCGATATTGGTGGCAAGTACATAGTGGCTACCTGCTATTACCTCCGGATGTAATTTGTTCTATTATCTTCTTCTTGGCGACGATACTTCCCACATGAGAGCCTTTTTCGTTAGTAGAGCACCATTTTATAGCCGTACACACATCCGAGGTCTTTTCATGTCAATCCAGATACTGGATGCTACCCTCGGCACTTGCAGTGATCAGTCACTTGCTGCTCAGTCCAGACTTTCCAGTAGCTAGCTGCCGACTGACTCTGCTCTCTCACTTGGCGCCAGACTGAGCGCCACATACACCTTTTAGCCCGCGTCAACCACATTTTGGCGCGCGCTTTTCATTTTATACGAAGTCTCTAGGTATGAACCAGCTTGTACATAGTTGTAAACTAACATCTTTAATAAAATCCCAACATTTAAACAACTTAATTAGTAAAAAATAAAGTAAACGCAATTAAATTCTACTTTTCTCCTATTAATACAAAGAATTTAAATGGTAAAGAGAGAACATTTTACACAACTTTTCACTTCATTACAATAGGTCAAAGACATTGTTGTTGTTGTTGTCTTCAGTCCTGAGACTGGTTTGATGCAGCTCTCCATGCTACTCTATCCTGTGCAAGCTTCTTCATCTCCCAGTACCTACTGCAACTTATATCCTTCTGAATCTGCTTAGTGTATTCATCTCTTGGTCTCCCCCTGCGATTTTTACCCTCCACGCTGCCTTCCAATACTAAATTGGTGATCCCTTGATGCCTCAGAACATGTCCTACCAACCGATCCCTTCTTCTGGTCAAGTTGTGCCACAAACTTCTCTTCTCCCCAATCCTATTCAATACTTCCTCATTAGTTATGTGATCTACCCATCTAATCTTCAGCATTCTTCTGTAGCACCACATTTCAAAAGCTTCTATTCTCTTCTTGTCCAAACTATTTACCGTCCATGTTTCACTTCCATACATGGCTACACTCCATACAAATACTTTCAGAAATGACTTCCTGACACTTAAATCTATACTCGATGTTAACAAATTTCTCTTCTTCAGAAACGCTTTCCTTGCCATTGCCAGTGTACATTTTATATCCTCTCTACTTCGACCATCATCAGTTATTTTGCTCCCCAAATAGCAAAACTCCTTTACTACTTTAAGTGTCTCATTTCCTAATCTAATACCCTCAACATCACCCGACTTAATTCGACTACATTCCATTATCCTCGTTTTGCTTTTGTTGATGTTCATCTTATATCCTCCCTTCAAGACACCATCCATTCCGTTCAACTGCTCTTCCAAGTCCTTTGCTGTCTCTGACAGAATTACAATGTCATCGGCGAACCTCAAAGTTTTTATTTCTTCTCCATGGATTTTAATACCTACTCCAAATTTTTCTTTTGTTTCCTTTACTGCTTGCTCTTCCCCGAGGTCGGCTTCTACTAGTTTTTCCATTCGTCTGTAAAGATCAAAGACATTAAATAGTAAAAAATATACGTACTTGACATTAAACAGAGCTAACCAGAAAAAAAAATATTTACAGAATTAATAATGGTGTTACAACCCATCCTGTGAAAAATTAGTGGTAGCCATATGATAGTGCTGTCGAGAAGTAAGGGCCTAAACTGATTACCGGTGCGGCTCTTACCTCACTCATCATCTTCCCCAACCTCCACTACCATTTCAATGTTTATAAAGGTTTGTACAGAAGGAGTAACCACGCCTGCATTATTGTCACTCGAGACCACAAATACCACTTTTAAACACGGGAAAAAACAGCTACATCGGAAACCAAGAGGAAGTAACAGAGGAGCGGAACGGAGTACCCGCCAGCGCAAGGCGTCTAAGCCTCGCGGAGGCACCATTAATACTGATTTTTATTCCGCGCCCGTGTAGCCGCTCCTTAAGTATGCGACCGACTCTCCTCGACGACGCATAACTCCACAGTGTGAGGGTGGGGTGCAGGCGAGGGGGAGGAGGGATATACGCGACTCCATTATACTTTCAATAAAGCTCGGCGCCGGGTTTTCCTTTATTACTCGCCGCTTTTCTCAAACATTTACCGGAGACGCGCAAGGCTTAGCTCGGTTGAGGACGCCCGCCTAAATTCCGAATCTCGCGTTCGCCACGGCTATAATTTTCGTTCGCGCCTGCCTGCCTTGTGCGATCCACAGCGTGGGTTCGCTTCAAACAGGTATACGTTGCTGCAATTCACACCGTGTTTCCTAGCCAGTCCCAGCAATTAGTTTTGGCTATAGTTATGGGTGTCTGTCCTAATCCATGAATGAGAAACAGGAGGCATAAGTTGCTTATTTGTATTCACTTCAGTCCTTTTCTCGTAGCATGTGCCGACAGTTACGAAGCATTCCCTCCGCCTTTAGATACGCCTTACTGTATACGACGTTTCAACCTTGAGTTGGCCTGTTGCAGTTTAGAAAAGTCACATTAAAATATTCAACAGCAACAGAAGAAAATATTTAGGATCAGTCCAAGTTTTAGCATATGTGGAGCAGTGTAACAGCAATAAATAAGATATGAAAATTGTAAGAAAAACGTAAGTTGTTAGGGAGATACTCATATCAATACTTTTTCTACATATACATCTACATCGATACTCTGAAAATAACATTTAATTGCCTAGCAGAGCGTTCATCGAACCACCTACACAATTCTTTATTATTCCAATGTCGTATAGAGCGCGGAAAGAACGAAAACCTACATCTTTCCGTACGGGCTCTGAGTCCCCTTATTTTATCGTGGAGATCGTTTCTCTCTATGTAGGTCGGTGTCAACAACATATTTTCGCATTCGAAGGAGAAAGTTGGTGATTGGAATTTCGTGACAAGATTCCGTCGCAAACGAAAAATGCCTCTTCCTTTTAATGGTGTCCAGCCCAAATCCTATATCATTTCAGTAACACTCTCTCCCATATTTCGCTATAATGCAAAACGTGCTGCTCTTCGTTGAACGTTCTCGATGTACTCCGTCAATCCTATCTGATAAGGATCCCACACCACGCAGCAGTATTCTGAAAGAGGACGGACAAGAGTAGTGTAGGCACTCTCCTTAGTAGATCTGTTACATTTTCTAAGTGTCCTGCCAACATAAGGCAGTCTTTGGTTAGCCTGCGCCACATTTTCTGTGTGTTCCTTCCAATTTAAGTACTTCATAATTGTAATTCCTAGGCATTTAATTGAATTTACGGCCTTTAGATTTGGCTGATTTATCGTGTAACCGAAGTTTAACAAATTTCTTTTAGCACTTTAGCACTTTAGCATTTTCGTTATTTAGGGTCAGCTGCCAATCTTCGCACCATTCAGATATCTTTTCTAAATCGCTTTGCAATTTGTTTTGATCTTCTCGTGACTTTATTAGTCGATTAACGACAGAATCATCTGCAAACAACCGAAGACGGCTTCTCAGATTGTCTCCCAATCGTTTTACATAAGGAACAGCAAAGGGCGTATAGCACTACCCTGGGGAACAACAGAAATCACTTCTTTTGTACTCCATGCCTTTCCGTCAATTGCTACGAACTGTGACCTCTCTGTCAGAAAATCACAAATCTAGTCACATAACTTAGACGATATTCCATAAGCACGAAATTTCACTACACACTTAATCGATGATATGAAAGTTACTCTAAACCAAGACAGTTTGTATAGAGATCAGTTTCAATAGAGAAAGGACGAAGAAAAGTAATACTTGTTAGTAATGTAAGGAGCACAAAAGACAAACAAAAATAATTTGTGATGAATTTGTTGTTACTCGATGGTGACTGCTTGAATTCATAAGCAAGTCGTATGGATCCCTATACTTTGTCATCCAAATTAAATTATTCCTTCGAAGCGTTTCACAATATAAACTCGTCGTCATGCTTTAAATTATTATTTGCTGCAATATGTTCCACTGCATAACCTTATTGACAGGCACATATGAAAACAGAAGAACGTTTCACTTAAAAATACGAAATATTATGATGAAATTAATAATATAAGCAAGACATCAACCTGTACCTCGAACAAGCAACGATAGAAATGAAAAACCAGTCAAAAAAGAAACATATATGAATTTTACGGTATTTAAGTTTTGAGTATGTTGCATATAAATGCCATTCTGAAATGAAGAGGTTGGCACAGTAGAGGAATTCATGGCGGGGCGTAACAAAGAAATCAGTAGAGTGATTAACAAAGAATTTTTGCAGACGACAATATTTTCCAATCCAAGCTAAGAAAGAATTAGAGAACGGAGTAAACAAAGAAAAGACGAAGATACTGATGGGTTGTAGAAAGGATGTTAACAATTTGCTTAACATTAAACTGGAATCGACACAATAGTAAAGAAATCTACTATCTTGGAAGAAAGATTTCACAGAAGGACCAAAGCAAGGAAAATATCATTACAGGACTCTACGGGGGAAGAAAACTACCTTCAGCAAAAGAACTATACTAGAGTGAGATTTTGAGACAGGAAATAAGGAAGAAGTTGTTGAAAGCATACTTCGAGAGCACACCATTCCTTGGGTATGAGACGTGGACATTCGGAAATCCTGAGAAGAAGAAACTACCAGCATTTGAAACGTGATGACATCGAAAACAGATAAGAATTAATCGAGTAGTCAGTGTACTACGATTTGCTGTTGGTTTGGCATCCAGGAGTAGTGACCTTGGTGCTGGAATCAGGGAGAAAGATGATATACTCGAAACGGATTAAACTTCGGTGTAGCTGCTAAGTGGAGATGATAAAATTAGCACAAGATAGGGAGAGATAAAGGACAGAATGAAGGCAATCGGAAGAATGGTTACTTAAAAATACACTGAAGAGCCGAAGAAACTTGTTCACCTGCCTAATATAGTGTTCGATAGTGTTCGGCCCCGCGAGCACGCAGAAGTGCCGCAACACGGCGTGGCATGTTCTCGACTAATGTCTGACGTAGCAGCGGAGGGAACTGACACCATAAATCCTGGAGGGCTGTCCACAAGTACGCAAGAGTACGAGGGGGTGGAGATCTCTTCTACACAGCACATTGCAAGGCATCGCACATATGCGCAATAATGCTCTTTTCTGGGGAGTTTGGTGGCCAGCGGAAGTGTTTAAACTCAGAAGAGTGTTCCTGGAGCCACTCTGTAGCAATTCTGGACGTGTGGGGCGTTGCATTGTCCTACTAGAATTTCCAAAGTCCATCGGAGTGCATAATGAACATGAATGGATGTAGGTGATCAGACAGGACATACGTGTCACCTGTGAGAGTCGTATCTAGACGTATTAGGGGTCCCATATCGCTCCAATTGCACACGTCCCACACCATTACAGAGCCTCCACCGCCTTGAACAGTCCCCTGGCGACATGCAGGGCCCATGGAATCATGACGTTGTCTCCAATACCGTATTTGAATACGCATGCTTATACCAGTTGCTGTGTCGCTTCAGTGTATATGTCTCGTGGGTGTATAGATGGCGCTCTGTGGAGCAGAGTACCTAGCGTTTGTCATACTGCGATAGCGATTTCTGTTTTCTGCGTGTTATCAGATACAGACTCGGTGATACTAGTAGCTTAGACAGGCTGCAGCTTCCCTACATGGGCACCTTCTTAAAGTGGTCTCTCGTTAGCAATTGAAATATACAAATGGTTTGAACGATCACACTTGTTGAATTTTTTGGAGGCTTATACCTTCACCGTCCGCTGCATTTAAACGCGTTTGGGCGCGGCACATGATTAGATGAGCAGTTTCCTCGCTACCATTGTTGCTAGAGCGCTACCAACAGCGGGATAATACTAGTGCCCTCTGCCGAGAGCTCTCATAAACTTCTGGGTATCAGACGAGTGTACGTCTTAGCGCGAAGAACATGTTTGTGTTTTTGTACAAGTTGAGCAAATTTTGTAACTCATAAATCATAGCTCCTGGGCAGCATAGCTTTAGAATTGAGAATTGACAAATGCATGTTCGTTTACATTACATTATTCTACTTTAGAAGGTACTTGTGTATCATCTGAGAGCCTTAAAGATACTGCTGTATTTTCAAAACTAATTCAAACATGAAGATGGGGCATGTGAACGTTGTTCCGCTGGTGCACGTCTACGCACTACTTTGAACTGCCTCCTAACAGATACAGAGTAAAGGAAACTATAAGACAACAGAAGCTGGAATCAAAAATGAATAAAAGATAAAAATTACTGAAACAGTTATTTAAACGTTATGCATGTCAAGCAGAAAGAATTAAATCTGTGAGAATAGGTATTGAAAAATGGACGAAATTGGTAAAAGCAAGAACAAGGAAAAATGTGGATTGTCCTGTCTGTGATGTCATCATTAGTGTTCTGCCAACACTCTACACGCTCTCCTCTCTTCTACTACCCTCTTCAGGCCTGCATAATTTCCTCTGCCCTTTATGTCGTGTGTGGTCTTGCATGTCCTCGTCCTCTCAGTCTCCTCTCACCAACTAGCCATCCAAAGGCGACTGTCAGCAAGCACTCCCGTCTCAAAGAGTGTCCCATTTAGTTCTTCTTCCTTTCTCTTGTAACGCGCATCTGTCTGATGAGGTGGACGAAAATTGCCTTTGAATTTGCTGCCTGAAGCGCTATAAATGAAATGAGGAATGGGTTCCGTGCCTTAGGTGTAAACAATGGGCTCACGACGAATGCGACACAGGGAAGAAATTTTTTGTGCGTAAATTGTCATTTGGATAGTGATTGTGAATATGAAATGAAACATCAAAAATACCCTCAGCCGTTTTTTTTTTTTTTTATTTCACATTTTGTACTCAACAGCCGATGTCCTTCAAACGCCTTGTACAAAGATAGACTTACTGAATAATAATGAACATGCTTTTAATTAACATTACAACTCGTACACCAAAAAGTGGTAAGAGGTAGTAGTTCGCCAAAAAATTTGTTTACCGCCCGTAAAATTGTTATGTTTTGCTATGTTAATGGGTGTAAGGAAGACTGCAGTTTCGTTTACTGCCAACAAAACATATTTTTAAGTTTAGCGGTGAGATTCTATGTACATGTAAGCGTATTCCCATAGAGCGTAAACTTGGACCATTCCTGGGGCACTTTTACGCTCACGACTTGAGCCTACATAAAATTATTTTGTCGTCTTAAATGCAATGCTGAGTTAGAATTATCTACACCAAGCTATACTTTAATAACCATGTTATAAGTCCAAAGTTATAAGTTATAAGTCCCCCCCCCCCCATGAACCATGGACCTTGCTGTTGGTGGGGAGGCTTGCGTGCCTCAGCGATACAGATAGCCGTACCGTAGGTACAACCACAACGGAGGGGTATCTGTTGAGAGGCCAGACAAACGTGTGGTTCCTGAAGAGGGGCAGCAGCCTTTTCAGTAGTTGCAGGGGCAACAGTCTGGATGATTGACTGATCTGGCCTTGTATCAATAACCAAAACGGCCTTGCTGTGCTGGTACTGCGAACGGCTGAAAGCAAGGGGAAACTACGGCCGTAATTTTTCCCGAGGGCATGCAGCTTTACTGTATGATTAAATGATGATGGCGTCTTCTTGGGTAAAATATTCCGGAGGTAAAATAGTCCCCCATTCGGATCTCCGGGCGGGGGCTACTCAAGAGGATGTCGTTATCAGGAGAAAGAAAACTGGCGTTCTAAGGATCGGAGCGTGGAATGTCAGATCCCTTAATCGGGCAGGTAGGTTAGAAAATTTAAAAAGGGAAATGGATAGGTTAAAGTTAGATATAGTGGGAATTAGTGAAGTTCGGTGGCAGGAGGAACAAGACTTCTGGTCAGGTGACTACAGGGTTATAAACACAAAGTCAAATAGGGGTAATGCAGGAGTAGGTTTAATAATGAATAGGAAAATAGGAATGCGGGTAAGCTACTACAAACAGCATAGTGAACGCATTATTGTGGCCAAGATAGATACGAAGCCCACACCTACTACAGTAGTACAAATTTATATGCCAACTAGCTCTGCAGATGACGAAGAAATTGAAGAAATGTATGATGAAATAAAAGAAATTATTCAGATAGTGAAGGGAGACGAAAATTTAATAGTCATGGGTGATTGGAATTCGAGTGTAGGAAAAGGGAGAGAAGGAAACGTAGTAGGTGAATATGGATTGGGGCTAAGAAATGAAAGAGGAAGCCGCCTGGTAGAATTTTGCACAGAGCATAACTTAATCATAGCTAACACTTGGTTTAAGAATCATGATAGAAGGTTGTATACATGGAAGAACCCTGGAGATACTAAAAGGTATCAGATAGATTATATAATGGTAAGACAGAGATTTAGGAACCAGGTTTTAAATTGTAAGACATTTCCAGGGGCAGATGTGGACTCTGACCACAATCTGTTGGTGATGACCTGTAGATTAAAACTGAAGAAACTGCAAAAAGGTGGGAATTTAAGGAGATGGAACCTGGATAAACTGAAAGAACCAGAGGTTGTACAGAGTTTCAGGGAGAGCATAAGGGAACAATTGACAGGAATGGAGGAAAGAAATACAGTAGAAGAAGAATGGGTAGCTTTGAGGGATGAAGTAGTGAAGGCAGCAGAGGATCAAGTAGGTAAAAAGACGAGGGCTAGTAGAAATCCTTGGGTAACAGAAGAAATATTGAATTTAATTGATGAAAGGAGAAAATATAAAAATGCAGTAAATGAAGCAGGCAAAAAGGAATACAAACGTCTCAAAAATGAGATCGACAGGAAGTGCAGAATGGCTAAGCAGGGATGGCTAGAGGACAAATGTAAGGATGTAGAGGCTTATCTCACTAGGGGTAAGATAGATACTGCCTACAGGAAAATTAAAGAGACCTTTGGAGATAAGAGAACCACTTGTATGAACATCAAGAGCTCAGATGGAAACCCAGTTCTAAGCAAAGAAGGGAAAGCAGAAAGGCGGAAGGAGTATATAGAGGGTCTATACAAGGGCGATGTACTTGAGGACAATAATATGGAAATGGAAGAGGATGTAGATGAAGATGAAATGGGAGATACGATACTGCGTGAAGAGTTTGACAGAGCACTGAAAGACCTGAGTCGAAACAAGGCCCCGGGAGTAGACAACATTCCATTGGAACTACTGACGGCCTTGGGAGAGCCAGTCCTGACAAAACTCTACCATCTGGTGAGCAAGATGTATGAAACAGGCGAAATACCCTCAGACTTCAAGAAGAATGTAATAATTCCAATCCCAAAGAAAGCAGGTGTTGACAGATGTGAAAATTACCGAACAATCAGTTTAATAAGCCACAGCTGCAAAATACTAACACGAATTCTTTACAGACGAATGGAAAAACTAGTAGAAGCCGACCTCGGGGAAGATCAGTTTGGATTCCGTAGAAATACTGGAACACGTGAGGCAATACTGACCTTACGACTTATCTTAGAAGAAAGATTAAGGAAAGGCAAACCTACGTTTCTAGCATTTGTAGACTTAGAGAAAGCTTTTGACAATGTTGACTGGAATACTCTCTTTCAAATTCTAAAGGTGGCAGGGGTAAAATACAGGGAGCGAAAGGCTATTTACAATTTGTACAGAAACCAGATGGCAGTTATAAGAGTCGAGGGGCATGAGAGGGAAGCAGCGGTTGGGAAGGGAGTGAGACAGGGTTGTAGCCTCTCCCCAATGTTATTCAATCTGTATATTGAGCAAGCAGTAAAGGAAACAAAAGAAAAATTCGGAGTAGGTATTAAAATCCATGGAGAAGAAATAAAAACTTTGAGGTGCGCCGATGACATTGTAATTCTGTCAGAGACAGCAAAGGACTTGGAAGAGCAGTTGAACGGAATGGATGGTGTCTTGAAGGGAGGATATAAGATGAACATCAACAAACGGGTGATGCTGAGGGAATTAGATTAGGAAATGAGACACTTAAAGTAGTAAAGGAGTTTTGCTATTTGGGGAGCAAAATAACTGATGATGGTCGAAGTAGAGAGGATATAAAATGTAGACTGGCAATGGCAAGGAAAGCGTTTCTGAAGAAGAGAAATTTGTTAACATCGAGTATTGATTTAAGTGCCAGGAAGTCATTTCTGAAAGTATTTGTATGGAGTGTAGCCATGTATGGAAGTGAAACATGGACGGTAAATAGTATGGACAAGAAGAGAATAGAAGCTTTTGAAATGTGGTGCTACAGAAGAATGCTGAAGATTAGATGGGTAGATCACATAACTAATGAGGAAGTATTGAATAGGATTGGGGAGAAGAGAAGTTTGTGGCACAACTTGACCAGAAGAAGGGATCGGTTGGTAGGACATGTTCTGAGGCATCAAGGGATCACCAATTTAGTATTGGAAGGCAGCGTGGAGGGTAAAAATCGTAGGGGGAGACCAAGAGATGAATACACTAAGCAGATTCAGAAGGATGTAGGTTGCAGTAGGTACTGGGAGATGAAGAAGCTTGCACAGGATAGAGTAGCATGGAGAGCTGCATCAAACCAGTCTCAGGACTGAAGACAACAACAACAAGTCCAAAGTTTTTAATACACGACACATGTAACCAAAAAATTTAATAAATCCCGAAATGAAGTCGGGGTAAATGTACCCCGGTGTCTCCGCCACTGAAGAGTCAAAGAAACTTGTACACCTGCCTAATATCGTGTAGCGCCCCCCCCCCCCCCCCCCCGTTACAAATGTCTGAAGTAGTGCCGGAGGGAACTGAATAAGAGTACGAGGGATTGAAGATCTCTTCTGCACAGCATGTTACAAGACTTTCCAGATATGCCCAATAACGTTCATGTCTGGGGCGTTTAGTGGCCAGCGGAAGTGTTTAAAACCAGAAGAGTGTCCTGAAGCCACTCTGCCGTAATTATGAACGTGTGAGGTGTAACACTGTCCCGCCGTAATTTCCCAAGTCCGTCGGATGCGCCATGGACATTAAATGGATGCAGGTGATCAGAAAGGATGCTTATGTACGGGCCACCTGCCAGAGTCGTATCTAGACGTATCAGGGGTTAACAGGGGTCCCATATCACTGCAACTGCACACGTCCCGCACCATTACAGAGATTCCACCAGCTTGAACAGTCCTCGGCTGACTTGCAGGGTCCATGGATTCATGAGGTTGTCTCCAGACCCGTACACATCCATCCGCTCGATATAATTTGAAACGAGACTCGTCAGACCAGGCAACATATTCCCAGTCATCAACGATTCGTTGTCACTTTTGACGGGCCCAAGCGAGGCGTAAAGTTCTGTGCCGTGCAGTCATCAAGGGTACACGAGGGACCTTCGGCTCCGAAATCCAATATCGATGATGTTTCGTTGAATGATTCGTACGCTGGCAGTTGTTGATGGCCCAGTACTGAAATCTGCAGCAATTTGCGGAAGAGTAGCACTTCTGTCATGTTGAACGATTCCCCTCAGTCGTCGTTCGTCCAGTCCTTGCATGATCTTTTTCCGGCCGCAGCGATGTCGGAGATTTTATGTTTTACCGGATTCCTGATATTCACGGTACATACCCACATCATCGCTACCCTGGAGATACTGTGTACCATCGATCGTGCGACGACCATAACACAGCGCTAAAACTCACTAAACTCTTGATAACTTGCCATTGTAGCAGCAGTAACCGATATCAGAACTGCGCCAGACACTTGCTGCCTTATACAGGCGTTGCCGACTGCAGCGCCGTATTTATTTACAAATCTCTGTATTTGAATACTCATGCCTATACTAATTTCTTTTGTGCTTCCGTGTATATACAAAGGTACTGCTCAACAAACAGTACTACCCTTCCGACCGTTTTCCCGAATGGGATTTACATTACATCTGCATCGACATCTACATCTACCACTACATCCATACTTTGCAAACCGCAATGAAATGCACTGTACCGCGTATTACGGTTTCTTACCGCTGCATCTGCGTAAGGAGCGAGTGGCGACCGACTGCTTGGTTGCATGTGCGCGCGTTGTAATTTTTCTATTCTTGCTTTGTTATTGGTATAAGTAGAATAACATAAGAGATATGTAGACGCGTGCAGAGGTTTATAGATATTTCCTTCCGTAAACACGCAAATGGAATAGGATAGAAAATAAATAATGCGATGCATATTAGAATGGAAATGTCGTGGGGTGAGGGCCACCTGTCGGGTAGACTGGTCGCCTGGTGGAAGTCTTCCGAGTTGACGACACTTCGGCGACATACGCGTCGATGGGGATGAAATGATGACGAAGACGACATAACACCCAGTCCCCAGGCCGATAAAATCTCCGACCCAGCCAGGAAACGGACCCGGACTGCTTGGCATGGCAGGCCGTCCCGCTGACCACGCAGCACTTGCGGAGTATGTATAAAGTATGGCAAAATGACAAGGGGACTACAGTTATATATAAAGAATGGTTAATAACGATATCACAGTTGCAGTTTATACAGAACGGTACAATTGCGATTAACGAGCACTTTGCTGAGCATTATGCTCGAGCTTCTGCATCAGAGAACTAACCCCCAGCCTTTCCCACTCCCAAACGGCGGCTGGAACTGAAAGTCTTCTCGCTCACTGCTCAACACAGTGAATCCTGTAACGCATCAATTACAGAGTGGGAGTTCGTCAGTGCCCTTGCACATTGCCCCAACACTGCTCCTAGGCCAGATCGGATCCACAGTCATCTGACTACAAGCGACATCTTCTCGTCATCTTCAACCGGATCTGGTGCGATGTCGCCTTTCCATCGCAATGGCGGGAGAACACCATCATTACGGTGCTCAAACCCGGTAAAAACCCGCTTGATGTGGATGGCTATCGGTCCATCAGCCTCACCAACGTTCTTTGTAAGCTGCTGGAAGGTATGGTGTTTCGGCGGTTGGGTTGGGTCCTAGAGTCTCGTGGCCTACTGGCTCTACGTCAGTGTGGCTTCCTCCAGGGTGGCTCTACTACTGTGTAAGTAGGTTGTTTAGATTTTTATATTGGTAATGCCACGTAGCGCTCTGTATGAAAATCACTGGCTGTGCTGTGTGCAGTATGTGGCTAGTTTGCATTGTTGTCTGCCATTGTAGTGTTGGGCAGCGGCAGCTGGATGTGAACAGCGCGTAGCGTTGCACAGTTGGAGGTGAGCCGGCAGCAGTGGTGGATGTGGGGAGAGAGATGGCGGAAGTTTTGAAATTGAACTGCTATATATATTATGATTATTAAGGTAAATACAGTGTTTGTTCTCTATTAAAATCTTTCATTTGCTAAATATCCCTATCAGTAGTTAGTGACTTCCGTAGTTTGAATCTTTTATTTAGCTGGCAGTAGTGGCGCTTGCTGTATTGCAGTAGTTCGAGTAATGAAGATTTTTGTGAGGTAAGTGATTTCTGAAAGGTATAGTTTAATGTTACTCAGGGCCATTCTTTTGCTGGGATCTTTGATAGTCAGATTGCGTTGCGCTAAAAACATTGTGTGTCAGTTTAAGCACAGTCTTGTATAATTTGTTCTAAGGGGACGTTTCAACTGATAATCTTGTGTTCCTCGAGTCTGCCATCCGAGCAGCCTTTTCCAGACCTCAACAACTGGGTGTCATCTCTTTTGTATTGAAAAAAGCGACCTGACAACATCATATCCTTGCACATTGTATGAGTGAGATCTCCGAGGCCCGCTCTCGATTTTTATCAAAAATTTCCTGTAACTTCTTACTTTCCGTATCCAAGTTGATGCCTCCCATAGTTCCCTATATATCCAGGAGAATGGGGTCCCGCAGGTTTCTGTATTGAGTGTATCTCTATTTTTAGTGGCCTTTAATGGTCTAGCAGCATCTGTAAGACCGTCCGTCTCACCTTCTCTGTATGCAGACGACTTCTGCAGTTCGTACTGCTCCACCAGGGAGCCATCCACAAGGCGCAGTCACGGGCTCTAGCCAGTTTTCGGCTAAAAAGTTGTGTGTTGTGCGCTTCCGTCGGCGTCGTAGCGTTCATCCGGAATCAAAACTTTAATGACGACCCACTCACTGTAGTGGAGACATATCGATTCTTAGCACTGGTTTCCGATGCCCGATTGACTTGGTTTCCTCACCGTCGTCAGCTTAATCGGAAGTGCTTGCAGCACCTCAGTGTCCTCCGCTGCCTGAACACCTCCAACTGGGGTACAGATCACTCTACGCTGCTGCACCTGTACGGAGCCCTTATCCAATCGTGCCTTGACTACAGGAGTATGATTTATGGTTTGTCGTCACCCTCAGCTTTGCGTTTACTCGACCCAGTGTTCCTCTGTGGCGTTCTCCTAGCGACACGGGCTTTAGAACGAGTCTGGTGACCAGCATCCTGGTGGACGCTGGAGTCCCTCCATTGCACGTAAGGCGTGTTCAACTGCTGGCCAGTTACGTTGCGCACGTTCGTAGTTCTCCTGCGCATCCCAGTAACCGTCTCCTTTTCCCACCCACGGTGGTTCATCTCCTGCATCGACGGCCCAGGTCAGGGCATCAAATTCTTTCCGAAGTAGAGTCCTTTCCTTTTCCCCCTATACATGAGGTCCATCCACGAACACCTCCGTAGTGTACACCTAGGCCGCGGTTTCGTCTGGAACTTTCACATTGTCCTAAGCACTCAATTAACCCCACGGCTCTCCACTGCCACTCCCTCTTGATTCTTGACATGTACCGAGGCCATGAAGTGATTTACACCGACGGCTCAATGGCTGATGAACACGTGGGCTTCGTGTATGTCCATGGAGGACATACGGAACAGTATTCCTTGTCTGATGGCTGCAGTGTTTTCACTGCCGAGCTGGTCACTATATCTCGTGTTCTTGAGTACATCCGTTCATGCACTGGGAGTCGTTTCTCCTGTGTACTGACTCCTTGAGCAGCCTACAAGCGATCGACCAGTGATACTCTCGTCATCCTTTGGTAGCCACCATCCAGGGGTCCATCTATGCCCTTGAACGTCCAGGTGTTCTGTGGTGTTTTTCTGGACCCCAGGTCACCTCGGAATCCCATGCAATGAACTTGCCCACAGGCTGGCCAAACAGGATACGCGGAAACCGCTTATGGAGATAAGCTTCTTTGCAACTGACCTGCGTTCAGTACAACACGCCGGGTTTTGCGGCTTTGGTAGACGGAATGGCGTAATCTCAGTACACACAACAAAGGTGTGTCATTAAGGAGACTACGAACGTGTGGAAGACCTCCACGCTGGCCTCTCGCAGGGACTCTATGGATCTCTGTAGGCTCCACATTGACCGTGCTTGGGTGACAGACGACTACGTCCTGCGCCGTGATGACCCACTTCAGTGTTGGTGAAACGCCCCGCTGACAGTGACCCATATCTTGTTGAGTAGTTAGTCTTTGTCTGCAATGCGACGGATTTTTAAGTTACCGGACTCACTGTCATTAATTTTAGCTGACAAAGCCTCATCGGCTAATTTAGTTTTACGTTTTATACGTGATGGTGGGGTTTATCATTCTGTATAAGATTTCGCACATGTCCTTTGTCCCTTTGTTCTTTTAGGCTGGATATTTTAATTTGTCGGAGAGTGGCTGGCTTTTTCTATTTATTCTCGTGGTCGGTCAGCCATGGTCATATGCTCTCTTGTTTTTATCTCTTCTACCTGTTTCTTGTTTCTCTCTGTGACTTTCTTTTCCTGTATGGTCCATAGTAGTTTTGGTTGTCCTTCTGTCCCTTCCATCTTCCATTCATCTGTTATTGTGTTGTACATCTCTTTTCTTTCCCTCTTTCCTTTGGGTAATTATTTTACCGGGAACAAGGCACCGATGACCTCGCAGTTTGGTTCCTTACCCCACCCTTTAAAACAAACCAAGCAATCCATCGTCTTCAACTTCCGACGATTTCCTGAATTTGTCGACTACAGCAAGTCCCGAGGAGAATAAAATTAGCTACCAGGTAGCACCAGGTATCAGAATGCTTCAGCCTTAGTGACTGGAACTGCATTACATGACCCTAAGTCTCAGGGGCAGGAATCTGTGCCTATTACCCCTCCCACACCTCCGTCTACATAAGACGCCACGCCGCATAACCGACAGAAAGACAGTATACAACCTACCGTGCGGTGACAAGAAATCTAAGAAAGAAGGTTGCGATGACTGAGGTTCTGGTCCCCTGATGTCTGATTCTTCTGCGGGTTCCGCCATGGACCTTGACTCCCAACTGCCTAACTAATTCTGCTCGGACACTTCCTGTACAACCATGTATAGCTGTGATCAATGACTGAAGCCTACACATTCTTTCCTTAAATGTTAATCGTTTGGAATTACAATTGACATTGGCTTCGCTGCGTCAGTTCATTTATGATTCATGTTTGGACATAGTCTTCTTACAATAGGTGTTCTTCACGCGTTTCTCCTTACTTGGTTTTCGCGCGATCCTTAATGCAGCATCCGAACATTCTACGGGGACGGCCTCATTTTTTCGCGAAGGCACTGGTCGCGCAGTGGATCGATCGCGTTTTTATACAGGATATTATTTAGCTGTTGCGTAAGAGTCCTCCGTTTATTCTGTTAGGTGGTAATTTTAACTGCCTGTGGCGTCCTGCAGATCAATCTCCCGACTTTCATTTCTGTCGTGAATTACATGAATTGGTCCGCTATATACGGCTGAAAGACGTCTGGATATGTAAATACCCAACGTTACTTAAATTTACTCACTTTACTGCGACTTCTAGTAGCCAGTTAGATAGGTTCTACTTATCAGACTGCCTGTACGATTGCGTTCTTAATGTCGAAGTCATTCCACCTTCCCTTACGGATCACTGTGCTGTTACAACAACCCTCAATCTAGAACGGAAACCAGTTAAATTGTTTCGCACTCCGTGGACGTTAAACGTCGCTTACCGGCCTGACCCCTCTCACGATGACATGATGCGTGCCGTGTGGGAGCGTACTCTGCGGTCCACTGGGAAGTACTCTTCCAGTGGAGTGGCCGCGCGGTTAGAGGCGCCATATCGTAGAATGCGCGGCCACCCCCGGCGGAGGTTTGAGTCCTCTCTCGTGCATGGATGTGTGTGCTGTTCTTAGCATCAGTTAGTTTAATTAGTGTGTAAGTCTAGGGACCGGCGACCTCAGTAGTTTGGTCCATTGGACATTCACACACATTCCAGTTTTTTCTATCCTTGACTGGTGGACACAGCTGGAAAAACCGAGGCTCAAGCAAACTTTAATCCTTTTTTGTGCTTTCGGAGAACTTACGAATATTAATATTCCATCCTGCGTAAACTTCATGAAGCTGCGGCTCACACCCCTCTGCGAATAGTGGATGTTAGGCGTGTAAAGGCAAAATTTCTGACCTTGAAAAGAATACCAATGGAAGGATGGAAAATGCGATCCAAACCACGATCATTGGTGACGGGAGAACGGACTTCTTTATATCAGTTGCTTCTGCGTTAGACCCGTCGCCATCGCACTTGTATTCATTCTCTCACGACAAAAAATGGACGTATCGTATCGGAACAAGCTGATACAGTGCGTGTCTTACACCAATACTATGTAGACATCTACGACGTCGAAGAGTTCAGTGCAACCCCTTGCGACTCACTAGCCAGGATCTTGGATACGACAATTACACTTGAAAATAATGAAAAGCTATTAGCTGAATTTCAGCTTCATGAAGCTTAAAAACTTATTATATGATCACCTTCTTAAAAGTCGCCGGGTCTGGATGGACTTCCCAAGGAATTTTACGTGCACTTTTGGCCGCTGTTGGGTGCTACCTTTATGTCTCTTTTGAACGAAGTGTTGCAGGGTAGAGTACTGTCGACCTCGTTCAAAGTGGGAAAAATTGTTTTAATCCCGAAACGGTCTGGACCAGCTTCTCCTGATACCTTTCGTCCAATTACTTTCCTAAACTTTGGTTATAAGACTGTGGTGAGGGCAGTTAATAGTAGTATGTCGGCTTTGATGGAGATGATTGTTGCCCAACATCAAAGCTGCAAACCAGGTCGTACCACTCTCACTCCTGTAGCCGAGTATCGTGACGTGGTTTCGGTTGCTCGTCCTTTGTGCCTTTGCTTTCTTAGACATTGACTTTGATTGTGTTAACGACGACTTTTTTCTTCGGATTGCGGAGGCAACTGGTTGTACTGTTGACACCCAGCGAGTGTTCTCAAATCCATTTACGAGCATTTCAGCTTCGGTGGTTGTTAATGGCCAACTGGTGCCCCAGTTAAATATCCGTCGGGGAGTGCCTGAAGGAAGCCCGCTGTCAATGACTTTGTGTTGTCTCTGGGGCCCCTACTTCGGATGCTAGCATCCCAACTGAAAGGTTGGACGATTTCCCGAGGGACTATAGCTCTCGCGCATACGCGGATCACGTTGTGGTTCTACTCCGCAATTCAGCTGAGATACCTAGATTGAAGGCTGTAATCGATGATTACTGTTAGATTTCCGGTGCTCTACTTAATGAGGGTAAATGCAGGCTTCTTACTTTGGAAGGTTTTGATGACGCCATTGTTCCATGGGCCACTGTGGTGGACCGGCATACATATCTCGGTATCATCATTGATCGTTGTCCACTCAAAATGGCGACGCTCAACAGGAAGTTTGTCACGGAAAAAATTCGCGGAGTGATACTAGAACATGAAAGGCGTTCTTTTAGTGTGCGCCGGCCGCTGTGACCGAGCGGTTCTAGGCGCTTCAGTCCGGGACCGCGCTGCTGCTACGGTCGCAGGTTCGAATCCTGCCTCGGGTATGGATGTGTGTGATGTCCTTAAGTTAGTTAGGTTTAAGTAGTTCTAAGTCTAGGGGCTCCGATGTCAAGTCCCATAGTACTTAGAGCCATTTGAACCATTTCTTACTCTGCTCCAGAAAGTCCGAATAGTGGATAAATATATCATATGCAAAGCTTATTACGTAGCCCAAGTTTATCCGCTTTTCTCGATGATGGCAAAAAACTACAGCAACTGTCTGGTCATTTCTTATTGAAAGGCCATTTCTTTCGCTTACGGTATGAGGTGGTCACGAACCCTCGTTCCTTTAGGGGGACCGAGCGAGGTGGCGCAGTGGTTAGCACACTGGACTCGGGAGGACGACGGTTCAATCCCGTCTCCGGCCATCCTGATTTAGGTTTTCCGTGATTTCCCTAAATCGCTTCAGGCAAATACCGGGATGGTTCCTTTGAAAGGCCACGGCCGATTTCCTTCCCCATCCTTCCCTCACCCGAGCTTGCGCTCCGTCTCTAATGACCTCGTTGTCGACGGGATGTTAAACACTAATATCCTCCTCCTCCTCCTTTAGGGGGTTGGGCCTGGCTGACAGACGAAGGAAGACGCAGAAGCTGTATGTGCGATGTACTGTTTTGATAACTCAAGAAAGTCACATATTCACGTCTCATTTATTTCTCTGTGTCCGTCTTACTAGTCTTGTACCCCCTATTGATGTTGGTTGCCTAAATTATAAGTTAAAACACATTCGTGACTTCTATCTTGATGTGAGTTATTTAGTTGCTGACATTTGATGGAGACGCGTCCTCACCATAGAATTCCTACAGACTCGTTGGAAAGCAATGTCTTGTCCGAACGTCGTTGAAAGAGGATCGCCGCAAACAACCTGTACGACATTTTGGTGCAATATCCGTCTTCCGATTTTGCCAATACGTTTCGCGTCCTCTTGGTATAAGGTAGTCAGTAACTTTATTCCCACGAACGAGCGACTTTTCCGTACTGGACTTAGCGACACGGATTTATGTAATCGTTGTACGTCTACAGATACGATTCGACATCGCTTTACTTGTGGAGATCATATGTCAAATTGGTCTTGCATTAGGACGCTATTGGCCTTCCTTACTAGTTATTCTGAGACTTTATACACTACGGACGATATATTGTGACCAGATTCTTCCTTCTTTCCACGGTCGAAAACACATACCTTCATGTTGTTACTGGGAAACTTCGTTCATTATGTTGTACAGGGCGAGGAGGAGGATCACATGAACTTCATGCAGTACACGATCACGGACTATTCGCCTTGCTTGCTAATGCCTCTATATCGAGACCTCTTCGCAAATATGTGGAATTTTGTTTTCCGTCGGCAAGATGTTGGTTAATTTCATTTTTCTGATGATAGGTGTTTTCCTTCTTACGTATGTTTCCCATCTGATTGCTTTGGATTGTTCTCTCCTAGTTTCCCTGCTCGTTTTTTTTTTAGTGTTTTGACTCAGTGTCACTCCAGTTCTACTATACAATGTGAATAGATGAAGTATATATACACATAAGCGTATACACACCTTGAAAAAAATATTGATTTTTTTTTAGTTTGCTGTTCAGAATATAATTTGATTCGTTTGCCTTTCTTCTTTTAGATTCCATATAAAAACTAATATGTATAATAAATAAAAATTCAACAAAAAACTAAATATAAAAACTATTAAAATTGTATTATCTATCATGAGATCTTGGTGGTGATTTTTCGGCTATTTTCTAGTTTTCTTTCCTTCTGCTTCTCTTATTGTTATGTTACAATTAATTTTTTCTCCCATTTTCAGCTCATATTACATGATATTTTGACTGTGGTCAACTGATGTTTGATGATAGCACAATGTCATTGTGATAAGAAAATAGATGGCAGAACAATTTGAAGGTGCAACAGGTCTACTACGCTTGTCCGATCTATTCTGGAGTATTGCTGTGCGGTCTGGGTTTCGCATCAGGTGGGACTGACGGATGTCTACAAACAAGGGCAGCGCCTTTTGTATTATGGTAGATAGAGCAGCAGACATGATACGTGAATTGGAGTGGCAATCATTAAAAAAAGGCGTTTTTCGTTGCGACGGGATCTTCTCACGAAATTTCTATCACCAGTTTTCTCCTCCGATTCCGAAAACATTCTATTGGCACCCACCTACATAGTGAGAAATGATCATCACTATAAAATAAGAGAAATAAGGGCTCGCACAGAAAACTTTAAGTGCTCGTTTTTCCCGCGTGACGTTCGAGAATGGAACGGTAGAGAGACAGCTTGAAGGTGGTTCATTGAACCCTCTGCCAGGCACTTTATTGTGAATGTCAGCGTAAACATGTAGTTGTAGATGTAGATGTGGCCTAGCGTTGTCCTGGAGAAGTATTATTCTATTAGAGAGCTTGCCCCTGACTTTATTCTTGATGGCCTGTTTGAGCCTCAGCTCTGTGATGCAGTACTGCTCAGCGTTAAAACTCTTGCAATCCACGGTAGCCATATTTATTTATTTATTTATTTATTTTTTACGGGGGGAGCCGGGATGCCGCAAGCGCAAGCTCAAACGTTTGGAGGTAGGGTCAAGGCGCTGACACTACGTTTCATCACATGCAAACACATGCTACAATTTGAGCAATCTGATCCATTGCTTGATCCACGTATATCAACAGATAGGTCAAGCGAGCACCCATTTTTACCGTCTTCTGATTCTCTAAAGGATGCTTGGGTGCCCACAGTGCATGAATTTGCTACAAAAAAGCTTACAGTGAATTATGTGATTCTCAGTTCCTTTCCGTATCTACAGTTCAGCAGTGATTCTCAATTCTATAAACCTTACCAACAGCCCTATACTTTAGGTTATTTTATTTTATTTCGAACGCAACCAGTTTCGGGAATTCACTTTTCCATATTCAGGTCCCACACGCCCTTTTTGAATCAAGGAGCTTATTGTATAGCACCATGAAACTGGATACCGTGAATCCAGTCGTGCAACTGATTAATATGAAAGGGTGACACCCTATCGTATGATTTCGTATGAATCAGTTGCACAACGACAGGGATTCAAGGTATCCAGTTTTACGGGGCTATGCGATGAGCTCCTTGATTCGAAAAAAACGCATGGGCCCTGATGATGGCAAAATGAATTGCCCAAACTGGTTGCGTTCGAAATAAAATAAAATAACCTAAAGTATACGGCTGTTGGTGAAGTTTATTGAATTGAGAAGTACTTACCAGCGTCTGTCCTCTGGGCATAACGAACCGACAGAGACTGAAGTTCAACAGTGATGTCGCATGTAGCGATCCGACGAGTCCCTCTACAACTGAAATCGAGGAAACGCTGGTGACAACTTCCTCCTTCCCAAGGTATGGCATATTTTTTTTATGTTGATACATTCCGGCTCATGACGCAGACAGCACGGAAACATTGTCCTTCATAAGAAACACTGCTCTCCGTAGACCCCTTTCATGCTGCAATAAATTTGTAAGACGTGCTCTCCTTCTTCGCGAAGAACCTGGATAACCGCTCTTTGTAATAATGATGCTTCGAACTGCGAAATAAACTCCATACACTAGAAGGATTTCCAGCGAAACTTTACACTCCGACAGTGCAACTAGGAATACGCCGACACCATGTCGGCAAACACATTCATCTACTAAGATTACACACAATACCGTTACAGCGAACGCCTCCTTTTAAACTGGGCATGCCTTATATGTAGATAGCCGTCAACAATTCTTCAACTTTTCTCAAACAATTTGATTGCGGACCTGATGTATACTTGGTTGGTAGTGTTACCGACTCTTGACGCTGTAAGGAAAGTGTATAAGTGGAGTAGTGACGAATAGGAAATTGTTCCATCTGCCTCACCTCAGTATTCAGCAAGGTCTTCGAATCCATCCTCTCCTGATGAATGCACCAACACCTGACCTGAAACCCTCTCCTTCCAAACAACCTGTGTCGCTTCTGTCCCACTTTCTCTTTTGATGGCGAGCTCCTACACACCAGCTATCTTTTATACTAGCAGCTTACCACCCATACATCTTTCAGCTGGAGAAAAGTAACGACTGTGTATGGCATTCTGGTATTCTCTTAAAACTCCCGAACTACGCACTTCCAATTAATTATACCCACATTATTGCATCCTTCCTCTCTAATCGCCCATCCTTTGCCACCAGTAACAATAACAATTCTTGCACTTTCCACCCCACTGCGTGAGTGTCCCAAGGTTCCGTCCTTTATCCTCTGCTTTATCTCTTTAACGCTGCTGATATGCCCAACCACCTCCACCTCTCAACCTCGTTCAGTATGCTGATGACACCGCTCTCCTCGTCCTTCTCCCTACACACTAGAAATCTCAACAGACACTACAAATCCCAATAGTCGCTTCAAATCCATCTCAATCATTTTACCTCCTGGCGTAACCATTGGTTGCTGAAGATCAATCCTTCCGAAACTTTTGCTATTATTTTAGGACGCAACCACCCGTTCCTCCGTCTCCACGGCCTGTACCTCACCATTTATGACTGTCCTCTCCAGTTAACTAACACAGTAAAATGTTCTGTACAAACTGAAATTCGTTCAATCTGAGTATGCCTGGTTAGGTGTAAGAGAGGGCTTGAAGGCGCTAATCTTGCCAATTAAAATAAATGCATAAATAAATAAATAAAATATCTTGGACTAACCATCGATCGGCAACTAACGTGGAAAACTTATCTATTACTCATTCTTCAGAAAGCTAAAACTACATTTAAGTTACTATAACTAATAACAGGCAGAACTTGGGCAATGCACCTCTCCACTGTCCTTCAAACCTATAAAACCTTGTTCCACCTCATCCTTCCTTATGCAAATGTTGCATAGATATTCGCTCCCCCGCCCCCTCCCCCGCCAATTTTCTGTAACCCTCTCCGTATCCTCGAACGCCATGCACTCCGCCTGCTCTTTCCCTATATGGCTACTGGCCATTAATATTGCTATACAACGAAGAAGACGTGCTACAGACGCGAAATTTAACCGACAGGAATATGATGCTGTGATATGCAAATGATTATCTTTTCAGAGCATTCACACAAGTTTGGCGCCGGGGACGAGGCCTACAACGTGCTGACATGACGAAAGTTTACAACCGATTTCTCATACACAAATAGCAGTTGACCGGCGTTGCCTGGTGAAACGTTGTTGTGATGCCTCGTGTAAGGAGGAGAAATGCGTAACATCACGTTTCCGACTTTGATGAAGGTTGTATTGTAGCCTATCACGATTGCGGTTTATCGTATCGCGACATTGCTGCTCACGTTGCTAGAGATCCAATGACTGTTAGCAGAATATGGAATCGGTGGGTTCAGGAGGGTAATACGGAACGCCATGCTGGATCCCAACGGCCTCGTATCGCTAGCGGTCGAGATGACAGGCATCGTACCCGCATGGCTGTAACGGATCGTGTAGCCACGTCTCGATCCCTGAATCAACAGATAAAAATGTTTGCAAGACAACAACCATCTGCACGAACAGTTCAACGACGTTTGCAGCAGCATGAACTATCAGCTAGGAGACCATGGCTGCGGTTGAGCTTGACGCTGCATCACAGACAGGAGCACCTGCGATGGTGTACTCAACGTCGAACCTGGGTGCACGAATGGCAAAACGTTATTTTTTCAGATTAATCCAGGTTCTATTTACACGATCATGATGGTCGCATCCGTGTTTGGTGACATCGCGGTGAACGCACATTGGAAGCGTGTATTCGTCATTGACATACTGGCGTATCACACGGCATGATGGTATGGGATGCCATTGGTTGCACGTCTCGGTGACCTCTTGTTCGCATTGACGGCACTTTGAACAGTGGACGTTACATTTCAGATGTGTTACGACCCGTGGGTCTACCCTTCATTCAATGCCTCCGAAAGCCTACATTCCAGCAGGATAATGCACGACCGCATGTTGCAGGTTCTGTACGGGCCTTTCTGGATACAGAAAATGTTCAGCTGCTGCCCTGGACAGCACATTCTGCAGATCTCTTACCAACTGAAAACGTTTGGTGGATGGTGGCCGAGCCACTGGCTCGTCACAATACCCCAGTCACTACTATTGAAGAAATGTGGTATCGTGTTGAAGCTGCATGTGCAGCTGTACTTGTACACACCATCTAAGCTCTGTTTGACTCAATTCCCAGGCGTATCAAGGCCGTTATTACGGCGAGAGGTGGTTGTTCTGGGTACTGATTTCTCAGGATCTATGCATCCAAATTGCGTGAAAATGTAATCATATGTCAGATCTAGTATAATATATTTGTCCAATTATTACCCCTTTATCATATGCATTTCTTCTTGGTGTAGCAATTTTAATGGCCAGTAGTGTACTCTCCCAAAAGAGCTTCAAAAGTCTCCCCCTCACAAATCATAAACTACGTGCTGACATTTACCTGTCCTACAAACTGAAACACACCCCCATCTGTTTCATCTGCTCAGGGCTCTTTCCATCCCCCTTCCCAACATTTTCCCTACGCTCTTTTTCGCCTATTACCCTCCTTTCTCTAGCCCTAAAACCATCAAATTTTAGCCTTACTAATACCCACTGTAATCCAACCCCTCTTCTATCTCAACAGCCACTATTTTTAAATGTAACTTTGCTGTGTTTCTGATTTTAACCATTTATTAGAATCGTTTTTAGCCAAAATCGAAGGGAGTCATATCATTTTATTACACTTCATTTTCACCTTTGAAGGGTTTTAAATTCCTTGTAAGTGTTTCATATTTCTGTTTATTATTCTTCCATCCCATTTGGATTTTCTTTGTCAATTGGCTGAAGAGCGGTTTCACTGTGCAGGCACTGTTCCTGATGCAGGCACAAGTCTTACGAAGCACACGGTTCAGCGCGCATGGGTGTACAGGGAGCGTGCAGCAGATGACTTCTACGTGTTTTCTACTTGTCACAACGACATCGGTAATGTTGTTAAGTATGTATTGTTAAGTATGATTTCAATGTACTTGGGGTCATAAAGATTGGATGGTTCAAATGGCTCTGAGCACTATGGGACTTAACATCTGAGGTCATCAGTCCCCTAGAACTTAGAACTACTTAAACCTAACTAACCTAAGGACATCACACACATCCATGCCCGAGGCAGGATTCGAACCTGCGAGTGTAGCGGTCGCGCGGTTCCAGACTGAAGCGCCTAGAACCGCTCGGCCACACCAGCCGGCCTTAAAGATTGCACTGTGCATCAATGGAAACTTGTCACTTTGTTGGAGGAAACACGTTTCATGTTATTCCAGCTCGGTGGCCGTGTTCAGATACACCATCATCCATTCGGTCAGCTGTTCCAATCATGCGCTGCATCGTGCTGAGGCCGTTGAGGCTGTGTTACGCAATGAGCGATATTCACCTGGGTCGCCATGTGACTTACGGTGATAAAATCAAAGGCACCATTACAGCTGCGGACTACGCGAACATGATAGTGAACTGACGTTTACGTCTTTGCCACTGAATTCGACTGATCTGCCAGCAATTGAACACATCAGCTCCACACCCACAAACCAACAGCCCGTAATTTATGGGAACTACATAAACATCGGATGCCACGCACTTTTGGAAACGTTTTCCACGCAGGACTGCTACTGTATGGCGTTTTAAAGTGGCCCAACGCACTATAAAGCAGGTGGGCATCATGCTTTGGCTAATTAGTATATCACTAGTATACCGAAGCTCATCCAAATCATTGGATCATAGAATTGTTTGTCTCCTTGTGAGAGAGAAACGGATAACTTTAATGCAGCCAACACAAATGAATATATAAACAAATAAAATGAAATGAGTTTTCAGTCGATATACAGTTTTGAAACTTTTTATCGCTAAATCCAGATATTATAATAATTTCCCATCAGATTGGTACGTTTTCATGTGTTTCTGATATCTACATTCTTTTAGTAGCCTTTCGTATGCAGTTTTTGTGCTTCGCTCTGTTTGTATCTGGCGTACAATTCCGAAAGTGCTTAAGGGGTAGATCAAGTAAGTGGTTTAATTTGTTTTGCATGCGTTCGAACAGTGACAGGAAGAAACAGCTATATCACTACATTGCGTTTATTTGCCAACGATTGTTTGAAGCGATATGTGGATAATACTTATTTAATTAATATAAGTGAAAATGAAAGCGTTTCTAGGCGCTTCAGTCCGGAACCGCGCTGCTGCTACGGTCGCAGGTACGTATCCTGCCTCGGGTACGGATGTGTGTGATAGCCATAGGTTAGTTAGGTTTAAGTAGTTCTAAGCCTAGGGGACTGATGACCTCAGATGTTGAATCCCATAGTGCTTGGAGCTATTTTTTGAAAATGAAAGTGAGTACGTGGCCAATACTGAAAATTTTCTATGAACGCAGGGATCAAAAATATTTATTAGTGGTTTTCTAATTAGACATATATCAAAATCCATGAAATGAGAGTAATTTAATCATTTACTGTACCGTCTACTGCAAATCGTGTCAAATTTTTACACTCATTTGTTGATTAGATGGTGCTACTAACTGATCAAACTCTTCTGCTAGACAGCAAAAGTAATGAAATGCACTTTCAGACTAAAAACGACTTGACTTCATGCATATGTTTCTAAAGAACAGGGCACAAATAATACGGTAAAATCACAAATAGTAAATTTGCCTCAGAGCTTGATTGAAAATCACAACTGCAGGCGCGCGCGTGTGTGTGTATGTGTGTGTGTGTGTGTGTGTGTACGGGTATGTGTGTTGTGTATGCCCGCCCGTGCATGACAGAGAGAGTAAAAGTTGCAGCATAGTTCTGTGACACATGATATACTTTACTCACCAGTCTGATTATAGTGCCTATCTTGTAACAACCTATTCAACCTTTACGTGGACGGAGGTACTATAGATTTGGGCTTAATGCCCCGTCAACTTAAAGGTCATTGGAGAGAGGGGACTACATAAGATGGAAGAAGATTGTAGAAGCAAACAGGCCACGTCATTTTCGAAATAACGTTCCCGGCATTCGTCCTCAGTGATTTAGGAAAAGCACATTTGCATGACCAGGCGGCGATTCGGAACACTGTCATTTCGAATGTCTGACCTCTGCACCAAATCATCCAGTTTTACATACACAAGCGTATTTATTTAAAAATGCACGCATATGGGAAGATAAATAATTTACCTGACACGGAACGGTAATTATTATTAGTGTTAGGCTCTCAGGACCACGTGAAACATCATATTCTTTTCCTTTCTCGTGGATTCCCAGTACTTCTTAATTCTTGTTCTCAGTTGTTCCTTCTTTCCTCTGTTCACATTCGTTCTCTCTTCTTTTGTGTTGTCTTCTGGAAACACTTGACTTTTTTTAACGTTTCCCTGAATTCATTTCTGCCTTTAATGTCTTTGCCTGTCATTCCCAACTCCTGTGTATCTTTCGTAACTTCTGCAAGCCCTGAAATTTGGGTTTATGGAGTTTTGTCAAAGACGTTTAATAGTATATTTTGTCAGCCTCTCGTTATCCATTCTTTTTAAGTAGTCAAAAATATAATCATTCGCTTTTTTATTGGAATTATTATATGACATTTGAAAATATTATAATATCTTTCATTCAAGTCTCTGTGGAATTTAATAAATGTATTTTGTATTTTGTCATAGAAGTTTTGCCCCAAATTGTTTAATCGTCGTCAGTAGAGTAAAGCATTTAGACATTTTTATGAGGATTTATTACATATTGTCCTTAGTGGTTTATTTTGCAGGTGTGGTTTCTCTATGTCTTCGGTACATATTTGTGACAGTAGCTGTCCTCGAGGAAGGAAGACAGATTTCTTTCTTTATTTTGATTTCTATATAAAGAATATCATTACACCCTTTATCAAAATCCTGTCTCTGAATGAGTGGAAAATTGAGTTGAAAATATTTTTTGTGGGTGATGAAGTTCGTAGTCTGCTAACTTAGCTTTGCCGATCTTTGGGGTAATAGAGCGTGCACAGGGAGATTAACTGCAGCGGCACAAAAGCTGCCTTGGTCAGAGTAGTTTCGCTATGTTGATGATGGAGGGGGAGCCTCTGTGGAGTACTACTCCCCTCCCCATCACTGCTTCGCGTGGACCTTGGGTAAGGCAGACGTGGTTGCACCTCACTTTGCAGTCAAAACAACAAACGAATTAGACTATTATTTCGGTAGGTTAGTATACTAACACTTTTTAATTCATTCCTAGGACGTTATTGGAGATTCTATGCACCGTTGAAATGAATACGATATTACCTTTAGGCGAGTTCTTGTGATTTGCGTGAGAATAGTTTACGTTGGGGATAAGAGGCCACTTTCAGTTCAGATGCTCGCAAATACGAGTGCTGTCCTCTTTGCGCACCTCTACCACTTGTTCATCCTCAAATCCTTGCTGCAGACGACACTATTATCATTGCGCATATTCAAGGAACGGCTATCCTCCGTATAAAAGCTAAATTAATTATTTTCTTTTATGTGACAACCAACATCCTCAGTAACATGTATGTACTTTAAGCATAGGGAGATCTGCTCCTTCATTGTTCAATAACTCCTGTGTGAATATTATTAGCAGCCTCCAACTACTATTTTACGAACCCCTGCTAAATACACAATCGAATTTGTTAATCTGAATCATCATATTTTATCTGAATTAGGTATTTGCTCCACGAATACTGGTTGGTCATGACCACAGATAAAGAAACTATGATCGTAGGAGTGCCACTGGTTGTTATGAGATGTTGAAAAGTCATTTTCGATAGTTTGCAGTTAAATTCACTTGTCTCATCAGTGTATTTATGGTGTCCGATCCCCTTTCTGTGTAAATGAATTGATATCCATCCCACGTAGCAACATTACTAGAAAGCCATATGCTATTTACGTTGGCAGGATTTAGATTCTCGTTAACAGGGACGTTTTATTATACATAGCACTTTTAAATTATGGTCTCTACCATTGTCCTTGTAAGTTACGGACGATTCTGGCCGCGCAGATTTCTAGGTCAGTATGTGTCTTAACTAAACTTTCTAACAGATTTAAACTATACTCAAACTGAGATTCAAAACCGGAAGCTTGCCTTTCGTGAAAATGGACAAGGTACTGAGTTATAATCCCGGTCCGGCACACTGTTTTAATCTGTTAAGAAGCTTTGAAACATCGCGCACTCCACTACAGAGTGATAAAGCTTTGGTTGTGAGTTACTTATTACAGTGTGCGTTGATTTTCCAATAAATGTGTTCTCGCTGTCGTACTAGTGAAACTGTCATTCCACTGCCAGCTCCAGAAACACTTCTCAGCACATCACACACTCTTCCATGTTATTATGTTTATTTTTCTCTGTTGTTGCCAACTGTTCAATGTCTTTATTCCCTTTTTGACCAAGAAGGCTGCATACTCACCCCAATCTGATTCAGTCATTGCACCGAGAACGCAGTAAAGAAACCAAGGAGAAATTCGAAAAATAAATTCAAGTTAATGGAGGTGGAATAAAAACTTTGAGGTTTGCGGATCACTTGTAATTGTGGAAAAGATGACAAAGATCTTGAAAGATCAGTTGAAAGAAATGGATATTGGCTAGAAAAGAGAGTAAAACAAAAAAGTCAACAGAAGTGAGAACCTGTTAATGCAATGTAGTCTAAATAAAATCAAACGAGTAGTGTGAATTATATAGGAGATGAGATACTGAAACTAGGAGTTGTGTTTTACAATTTCTGCGGAAAACTAACCGTTGAAAGCTGAAGCAAAAGCGATAAACATGCACAGCAGAAAAACTGTTTTGGGAAACCAGAGAACTGTTTAGTCTGGAGTATGGCCTCGTATGGATGTTAATCGTGGACAATAAACAGTATCGAGACTTTGGTAATGGATTGAAGTGTGGGGGAGCAAGAATTACAGAGAAGACAGAATATAGCAAAAAAGTCCAAAAGAATGTATATTGCAGGTGCTATGCAAAGATGAAGAGACTTGCATGGGATAGACTAGTGCGGACACCTGCATCACACTAGGGTTTGGACTGAATTCCACAATAACAACACGGTAAAACATAGTATTCGACTATGTGAGTTCACGTAAGGGACCACGTGTGAGAGTTTTTCACGTATTTCACTACGTTTAGTACACAGTAACTCACCACTACTCACAGTTATAGACATGAAATATACGCAGGATGCATACCTACCCTAGTTTAAAAATTTCGTTTATATTTGGGATTAACTCCAGCGGTGGAGTTTGTGTTTCATTCCGTGTCTCAATCATTGTGTGTAACATTCAGATACAATTTTCCCAATACTTTACGCTGTTTTATGCAGTCTTTATAGTTCAACTAGTTTTATTTAGATTTATAAAACTGTATTGTGTCACCCTCTGCGTCATATCATTTGAGACCGAAACGTTAATTCGCAGGCCACAGCAACGAAATTTATTATTTGCACAATACAGTTGAGTTACCCAGTAGCGAACTCACAAACACCTCCTCGGTGAAACATGAATTTTACTTCCTCGGCTTTCCAGAATACGTTTATTTGTCTGCCAACATTCATATTCAGTGATGCCTGCGGTCGAAAACGAGAAGCAATGAATATTCAGTATGTTTCCCGAAGCATGTAACCCAATGCACAAACAATACGATGAAATGTTTTCGTCTGTAATTTACTCTCATTTTAGGTGTATTTTTAGTGTCAAATCACACCCACTCACTTGTTCTTCTAAATTTATCTTTTATGTCCGACAGTTTCATTTACTGCACGTAATGAAAAGCAAAGTACTCTTACCTGCCAATCACTTAGTTTTTGCCTTAGCTGATACAGTACGGAAGTGTCTGAAAACAGTACGTAAGTTGCGCAGATTTTAGTATAAGATCCTGTAAATACCCACGATAGTTGCAAAGCAAACAATTTGTTCCCGCTTCTTTCATATGATATTCTTATTTAACATTGTGAATCGTCTCTTGTTTTGTGTGCATTCTGTTATTTACAAGTAAGTGAAGATTTTAATAGGTTGAAGTACTATATTAAGGAAGCTGTATATCTTAAACTGGTGCTTTTCCTTCACTTCAATCATGGAACTGGTTCCCAATAGTAATTCTCGTTCACAGGTAGCGAAAATTGCTGGGTAGGGCTGCTGTAGGCTGGCCATTACTGGAACCTCATTCACCTGCTAATTCTCCTTTAGAATTCTTCCATGCACAGCTCGTCAATTCTGGCAGCCGCTGAATGGCTCGTGACTTTTTCCCATTAGTCTGTAAAACTGGACAAAGGTGCTTTCAACGAAGTAGTTTCTCAGGAACTCTTTGTAGCGTGTCACTCAACGAGGTGGAGATTTTGTGTGGCACAAAGCAAAGGATACATAATTAAACTGTGCTGTGGTATTTTGCTTCGAGTATAAATTTTTTCTTCTCTTCGCATTGGCCATCTCCGAACCAAGCTATTTCAACTACATTTTCCCTACTCTTGCGCCTGGGCATTGTCTACAGCTGACACTTCCCGCATTCACTTTCTTCGCTGTTCCTTCGTCACTTCAGTCCACATTTTTTTCTTCCCTGGTGAACTACGCCTTCTTGATTTTCGTGTCGAGAAAGTAACGTAAGATTTCATTGCTCAGCCTTGTAGGCCACATGCTGTAGGCTTGGCCACAGCAAACAAGTTTCTACAAATATATAGCGTACATGGTTGTTTCGTCTTTTGAATTGATCATTTTCTTTGACTGAACATAGGATTTTCCTCAACATCTGTCTTCCTGTTTTTTTTCTAGTTTCCCGACTAGGTATTTCATATTCACAACAAGTCTTTTTCTTGTGTATAAAGCCCCACGTCGTATTACTGGTATTAATTGATACTGATTTCTTCTTGAATACACTTTTGGCCAGCTGATACGCTATTTAGATTTTTCTGATCTATGATGCAAAGACTTCTTTCTCAGATATGTCTGGCGCTATCCTCTGTCATCTAGTACTCTGTGCTGTGACTCGATATTTGTAATTAATACAGTTTTATCGAAGAAAATCTGGATATCCGCCTTTGATTCTTGTGTCTTCAGTTCATTGACTTGTTCTACAGCTGTGCCTAGCGGATCAGAAGAAGTTGCGAGGTCATCTGCTGGGGCGAAACAGTCAGCTCTCAAATTCATGTTGCTTCAGTCAACCCTGAATCCACTTACCATACCATAGTCCCTCACTGTCGAGGCAAGATATTACACGTTAGGTACAGATGCATCTTTAGATCATGTAATGTCTCATGTAAGCACTTTCAACCTAAAATTGCTAATTTTCACCAAAATCACGGTGACAGTTAATGATAGTTAAGTTCCTTTATAAGAAGAAGGGCACCATAAGCGGAAAGTGGCCTTTCCTGGGATGTAGTTGACGCTTAGGACCAACCCAACTGATCTATAGAGTCTCGTCAGGACCGAGCTTGTAAAGGTGACCTCCATTTTTTAAGGAATGTCCATCTTTGTCATGAGAGGGTTATAGTGCGGGTCACAACAATATGCCCTTTTTTCATTGGACCCGACACTTTAGATAGGATGGAGCAGACTCTTCCTAACGTTTCTCAGTTTACTGGGCCAAAACTTCCCGTTGTGTAGTCCGTAACCTGCACTAGCAGAGGGGTAGTGACAGCCTCTACGTAGAAATGCAGTGACGATTCTGTATGCGAACTGATTTTATTCGGTTGCCTACATGCAGGGAGAGGTGCAAATGCGCGACTACTCAATGACCTTTTACCCTTGAACTGAAGCTGTCATTGATGACTTCCCACTCCTCTTCCTTCAAACCTCGGCCTGCTCCTCTTTCCCTTCCCGTCACCATCCAGTCACCAGTCATAGGTTAGCATTTAGTGGGTATTAAAATGAAGCAGCCAATCACAATACTATGTCAAATTATGCAAACTTCTCCTGAAAGGCATAAAATGGCACCGTGTTAAAGATAAAGAGTATATCCATAAGTAAAATATAAGTTACCCTCACTTAAATTGCTTGAAAAGGCCCCACGTTTAAGAAAAGTTAGCTTTACTTGAATTGTGTAAAAAATATTGTCACCACTGGAACACTTAAAAAAATTACATAACCTTCACTTGTGTTAACAGTCTGTTCAAAGTAATTATGTAAGAATCTTAATCTAAATTGCATAAATTGGCGTAATTCAACACACACGCACACACACACACACACACACACACACACACACACACACACACACAAACATATGCGCGGGAGCCTTCATGAAAGCACAGATACAAAGAAAGACACACTGTTTACATGGAGAACTTACAGGTTAAGCAATGCATATGAACATCCATAATTCGCTCTTTGTGCCGTACTGGAGTAATACGCAATGCAGCCACAAACTAAATGTATAGCGGGTCAGGGTTTAACGACACCAAAAATGGTTCAAATGGTTCTGTGCACTATGGGACTTAACTTCTGAGGTCATCAGTCCCCTAGAACGTAGAACTACTGAAACCTAACTAACCTAAGGATATCACACACACCCATGCCCGAGGCAGGATTCCAACCTGCGACCGTTGCGGTCGCGCGGTTACAGACTGTAGCGCCTAGAACCGCCCGGCCATTAGAGACACCAGAAAGGGGAGCAAAGGTCATTATTTTGTCAGAGATGGTGGGAGGGAAAACAACACTTTTTGGGCGCTGGAATGAGACATTTTTTTGGCTGAGAGGGTGAGATGTGAGTGAAACGTTGGTGGTTCCACTAACAGTCGTTTCCTGTGACATAAGATCCTTTAAGCAAACAGACTAAAACAGTGTGTTTTAAAAAGCTCAAGCACTCGCGGCTGCGGAGCGGCGGAGTCGCAGCGTGCAGACTCCGGTGACAGCTGACGCGGCGACGGTTGATGTTGCAGTGGCACGCCGACGTCGTCTTCTTCCCTCAGGACAGTGCCCGCGACTCTCTGGGCGGCAGAGCGACCTTCTCCTTGTGAATTCGCTCTTTGCGTAATTAACAAGCTGCTACAGTGTGGCGAGGAGTGCTCCGTCCCGGAATCGAATCAGCGACCCACAGGATTGGCGTCTTTTGCTAGAGTTCATCATCGCCTAGGTTCACAGGCGACCCATTTGGTGAGGCTACAGTCCCTTCTTCCTCACTGGCCACCTTCGTAAGTAAAACAAAACTAACTAAAAATGGTTCAAATGGCTCTGAACACTATAGGACTTAACTGTTGTGGTCATCAGTCCCCTAGAACTTAGAACTACTTAAACCTAACTAACCTAAGGACATCCCACACATCCATGCCCGAGATAGGATTCGAACCTGCGACCGTAGCGGTCGCGCGGTTCCAGACTGTAGCGCCTAGAACCGCTCGGCCACTTCGGCCGGTGGAAGCACCACACGAAATTCTTTCTGGTAACATATGGGATGGCGTCTTTTGCGTTGACCTATTGGCGCGGTACCGATATCTTCTTCCGTCGAGCAGCGTTGTGACTGTCGTTATAGCAATGTATGACGTTCGCTGACTAACAATCGGTCCATCCGTCCAGGGGAAGTTTCTTCGTGTCTTCTTTCTCCCCTCGAAGGACCTCCTCCAAGGACCCCTTCACACCGGTCTGTCGGAGGTATTTATTCGGTGTTTTGCCAAGGTCGCGAAGTTTCTAGGGTGCCGACTGACTCTTCGACCGTTGTTGTACACTTTTCACGTTGGACAGAGACGTGACCCATGTCTACATAAGGCGTAGCGCCTTCGCATCGCTCCTGTCACTTGTTAGGACGATATCGTTATAGGCATGAGTCATCGACAGATGTCACCAGCTGACATCGACCTGAGTTACAGAGCTGCACGTAGTTGTACTAGTAGGCGGCAGAGGTCAGCAGTTGACGGACAGTGCTAGCAGTCGTAGTCAAAACAATGTTGTAAAGTTATGTTTGACTAATATTTAATGTATTTGTATAATTATAATTGTTTTATGTGTGTAGTAATTAGTAGTGTGAGTGTAGTATGAGCGAAGAAGAACAGAAGTAAATGAAAATTGTACCAGTTAAACTATACAGGTGATCTACTATAATTAAATGTGCCGTCAGTTTATGTTACTAATAAATCGTGAGTAGAACACAAATTAATCGGTAATTTCAGAAGGAGTAATTTTATATTTGATGCTGTTCTAAATTTATTTATTTAGCAAACTGCCATAGAAAGAAAATTTTATTATGATTGGTCATTGAAGTAAAGCGCGGGTTAGCGCGGGATAATACTGCAACCTGATTTACTGTTTGTGATATCAGCCAATCACAAAAATGCAGGCTCGCGCCAATCTATGCTGGGAACAAAGCCGTTGATGTGATCTAAGGAAGTCGGGGCTGAGGGTTCGAACTGGTATCATCTCATTCAAAGCAGCTCCGACGAAAGTACCACAAAATCGCGGAAAAGAGCTAAGTTCGAGTTCGCGAAGAAGTACAAATCGTATTTAAGTGAACCGTATAGTGGAAGTCGTGTGGGATTTCGGACGGAATATCAACCGCGTGGCGTGTTCTGCGAACTAAGACTGGAACAGGTATTACGTGTAGAGGAGAGTGCACAAGATTTGAGCGAGCATTTTCATAACTAAACGATCCAGTGAACTCTATTAACTTCAGTAACGGGTGTAAATACCACAAACTGGCTACATGTGTGATTGTGGTGTGCGTTGGAACTTTACATCGTGTAGACACTTAGTACGGACTTGGCAGTATTAACTGTGATCTTTATCGTAAATAAACACCTGAAAATTTACATTGCCGAGTTAAAACTTTTATTTCAGTATTAGCCACATCCCGTTTACCGGACAATTCTATGTATGTTGCGACCTGCAATAGACAGTAGTGGTCTAGTATTTTCTACTACAGCTTTTAGCTAGACAAATGAACACTGCTGGACACTGGCAGGGCGGCACAAAGAAACGTGCCGCGCCGCATACACACATTCCGGTTTTCCATTATTTTGCCCTGTCGTCCTCCTGCGCATCGCCAGGTATGTCGCACTCGTCAGTTCAGCATGCTAACTGGTTATGAATTAATGCTGGAGCATTGACCACTGAGGTGTATACGGCGATCGTCGTTGTACTCCTTGGAAGCATTGCCCGACTGCTCGGTCGTTGATCTGTCGAAGTGCAGACTGCTGCTGCGCAAATTCCGCTGGTCATCGGCCTTCTCACGTTCGACAGAAACATGACGCCGACCGTTGTGGCCGAGCGGTTCTAGGCGCTTCAGTCCGGAACAGAGCTGCTGTTGTGGTCACAGGTTCGAATCCTGCCTCGGGCATTCAGGTTAGCGTGAACTTGAACCAGAATGTTTGAGTCAACGTTCTCGGTTAACAAGAGTTGCCTTGTCTTCTACATCTTCATGATAAGCACGCTGTGCGCACTGACGTCTTCAGAGATGACAACAGAGCTGTTCACAGGACTGAACACTCTTGGTTCTGGTTTGAACTGGTTGACACCATGTCATGCGTTAAGTAGCTAGTTAAATCATCCGCTGTTACTCCCATGCAAAATGTCTCGACCTACTGGTGTACTGGGTGAAACGTAGCAGTCACCATCCGCGCAGTTCGGTACCTCTAGGCCCTATGGGATCGAATCATCACCGAGTGGCCTGAGAGAGATGTGCAATTTTACATACTTAATTAAACTTGTGGACTGTGTTCCTCACAAATAAAAATTGGCTCTGAGCACTATGGGACTTAACATATCAGGTCATCAGTACCCTAGAACTTAGAACTACTTAAACCTAACTAACCTAAGGACATCACACACATCCATGCCCGAGGCAGGATTCGAACCTGCGACCGTAGCGGTCACGCGGTTCGAGACTGAGGCGCCTAGAACCACTCGGCCACCACGGCTCGCCCGGACTGTGCTCCTCGTCGAATTCAGTTCGTTTCTGATGTTAGAGACGATGTTACAAATATTTGGCATGATGTCAGCCAGGAAGGATTAATGTTTTGCCGGTGTCTTTAAGTACCAGTATTTCGGCGTCAAATACAAGCTTTGGGAATATAATACCCTCACACATAATTCAATGTAGGGCCATGCCTTTGCATCATTGTGTGTCATAAATTGAGAAAAATGTTTTGCCTCTCTGCTTATGAAGTAATTTTTGTAGTCAGTTACTAGCATGTTATAGTGAACAAGTAAAACTTCATAATCGTACATTTCCTTCAACGTCCTCTATATAAGTGCCTGTATTACTAAGGGCAAATGGAATCTTTCTTCTGCTTTGTGTAGTATTTAACAACTATGGACTACCCAGAGTTTGTGGCTTTATTATCAATCTCTTCTTTTTCTCATGGAACTTCTTTAGCTCTTCACGTTTCGGTCTCTAGTTTTTCGTAAGTAAAATTTTGAATGCAGTTGTAGGTAATTCCTCCTTAACATCTCAATGTTTCCGATACAGTTCTTACACTCATTTCTATTGTATATTGATCCTGCATTGCTACCAACTTCTCCTATACCGATTTTGGCTCTTATTCCCAACCCTGCTATCAAGAAAATCTGTTTCGTTAATCTGTTTTAAGTCATAAAATAACACATTTCATTATTTGGCAATGACATTTGATTTCTAACGGTACACCGATCAATAATCTCAGCAGAAATCACGATGTACTGTGCGTAAGGCTATGAACTAATTCACGAAATTACTGCCTGCTACTAGTCGCATAAGCTCAGCCCGTAAATCAATTCACTTGGAATTAACGCACATTGCCTATAACCGTAATCTCAACTAGCTCCTTCAGTAATTGGCACTACCCTAGCACCGACCACGTGAGTACCTGGGACTTCCATCTAATGAGTACTTAAAGAGGACTTTACCAGTACCTAGCGTACAATGTTACAGCATAGTGAAGTGAAAACTAAGCAAAACTATGTGATTAACTTCACAATTTCGGTTTCAGCTTTCAGTATTCAAGACGTAAAACCCAAACTACCTGAAATTTTTTTAGGAGTGATTATTCTTCAGTGAATTCTGGGACAACAATGGTATTCAGACAAACATTTTCGACGCTAAAATTGCAAACGTGGTCTGAAAAGGAAGTCAGTGGAACTACTGACAACTAACATCCAGCAGAACATAAAAGTACTCACAGCTGACTAGCACTTGTAAACAAAACACGTGCCTTTCAGTACGTAATATTTACCTCCTATCGTGTTGACATTCAGTCCACTGTATCGTTAAAAATTTCCCCACACGGGGGAGTTCTCTGTAACCTGTGTATAAAAGTTTCAGCTGTCGATTGTGAGATTATCGACGTACTATTTGAGGTGCTGTTGTCTTGGTTTGGTCTTCAGTCCAAAGATTGGTTTCAGTCATCTCTCGACGTTGCTTATAGAAGATTCAACAATCGAATGCGATGTCTTCGACATATTGTTTCCGATGCTGTTGTTGTTTCTGTTGTGGTCTTCAGTCCGAAGACTGGTTTGATTCACATCTCAACACTATTTATACAAGCTTCAACTCTCAACTGCCGGCCGCGGTGGTCTAGCGGGTCTAGGCGCTCAGTCCGGAACCGCGCGACTGCTACGGTCGCAGGTTCGAATCCTGCCTCGGGCATGGATGTGTGTGATGTCCTTAGGTTAGTTAGGTTTAAGTAGTTCTAAGTTCTAGGCGACTGATGACCACAGATGTTAAGTCCCATAGTGCTCAGTGCCATTTGAGCCAACTCTCAACTGTTAGGTCATCGACAAATTATTTGTGATAATGTTGTTGATTTTATTATGGCCATCAGTGCGAAGACTGGTTTGATTCAGCCTTCCACACTGTTAAGTTATAGCCAAGCCTCTCCATGTGTTGATAGTTACAGCAACCTACAGCTATTGTAACCTGCTTACTATAGCTGAATGGTATAAAAACTGTAGTTGAAGAAACGGATTGGTATACACCCAGCAAATAATGAGGACATAGCTTGCAATTGCTGCTCTGAAATGAACGGTTTGGCACAGGGGAGGAATTCGTGGCGGGTCGCATTAAACTAGTCGGAAGACTGATTACTCAGAAATAAATAAATAAATAAACAGAAGCTGAAGTCAAGACTTGGAGTAACTGCAATTGACTCATCCTCCTGTTACAACTCTATACGTCTTTCCAGCACCTAGCTGACAATTCTTGAGACCGTCAACCCATCCTTTCTTTTAGTCAGTTTGTCCCACAAATTTCTTTTCTCCTCAGTTCGACTTAGCACCACATCTGATGCTCTAATCTTATCTTCAGCATTCCTAGTAGCGCCACATTTCAATGGCTGAAACACGTTTTTTGTCTGAAAAACTGACTCTTGTAGAGTGGGATGTCGCTGGTTCATAATTCAGATATAAAGAATGTTTCAGATAAATTTCGAGTTCATGTAGTTACGGAAACACCATAACCTTGATTTCCATTTTCTAGTTGATTTGATACTAGACACAGTAAATACCGGTAAGAAGTTAAATGCAGACAGGAGTGAGTATTTGCTAACAATCACTTTAATGGCTCTTGGTTATAGGACTATCTGAAATTCTGAAACTGACATCGATAAAATAAATATGTGCAAAGTTATTTAAACAATTTACAGAGCACATATTGCGGAGCCGAAAGCCATTTCTGCATCACATCCACATTTATACTCCGCAAGCCACCCAACGGTGTGTGTTGGAGGGCACTTTACGTGACACTGTCATTACCTCCCTTTTCGGTTCCAGTCGCGTATGTTTCGCGGGAAGAACGACAGTCTGAAAGCCTCGGTGCGCGCCCGAATCTCTCTAATTTTACATTCGTGATCTCCTCGGGAGGTAAAAGTAGGGGGAAGCAATATATTCGATACCTCATCCAGAAACACACCCTCTCGAAACCTGACGAGCAAGCTACACCGCGATGCAGAGCGCCTCTCTTGCAGAGTCTGCCACTTGAATTTGCTAAACATCTCCGTAACGCTATCACGGTTACCAAATAACCCTGTGACGAAACGCGCATTTAAGCTGCGAAATGAATAGGACAGGATTCTAGCACATCGAACAATTCATTCGAACTTTATATAGAATAAAAAATAAAGAAAACATCTAGAAATTCACAGGCTGCCGCCGGCAGTGCTGCGAGGCTGTCACGCGTCAGAGCGCTGCGGGCGAGGCGCGCATGGTGTGTTTGTGTTTACTTCGGCCGCTGTAAGTGTTGTTTTCCCTTCTAGACCACCATGGCGCAGAACTATCGGAAGAAGACACTACGTTTCAACTTTTGTTCCGACTTCGCCCGACCCAAGGCCCTGGAGGTAGAACGATTTATTCGCGATGAAGTTAAAATACCACCAACGGATCTAATTGGTACCCACTTGTCCATAGTTAGCAGTACCGTCTACGTCAAAATGATCAACGATGCGGCGTGCGACAAGGTGCTTCAAGAGGTAAAACGTGGACTGCGCTTCTGTCATTCCGACGGCAACGTCGGACCCGTTACCGTCGATCACGCAGGTCTCGGCACACGGACGATAAGGATCTTCGAACTGCCGTTCGAACAACCTGCAGACGTCGCCATCGAGGCGCTCCGTCCCTATGGCAACGTTCTGGAACATGTTGCCGAACGATGGGTACAATTTCAAACCTATCCCGTTTTAAACGGTATTCGACAGGTCCGCATCGAGTTGCAGAAACACGTGCCTTCCTATCTACGTATCGGAGGCTGCCGTGCCATTATAATGTACGACGGCCAACCTCGGACCTGTTCCGGTTGCGGGAAAGAAGGTCACCTACGGTCTGAATGCATTCAACGACGTGTCGCGCAGCTCCCGTTGTCGGAAGCGTCCGTCACACCCACGACGACGGCCCTACCGGTCACTTACCTAGCGGCTCTCGCCACGTCTACCGTTTCGTCCAGTCCGTCGCCCGGTCCTTCCGATCGGCACGTCCCACCGTCCCAGTCACCTATGGACGGTGCGGACGTCCCACCTGACAACCTTGCCGCCGAACAGGCTCCCGCACCGAACGCTGAGGAGAACAGTACTTCTTCACAACACCTGTTCGACAATTTCATTGTACCCACTGACGCCTTCGAACCAGGTCGACGCTCCTCCTTGCCGTCGTCCGACACTGAGGAACACGTGCGCAAACAACGCTCGCCACGAAGGCGCAAACGCCGTCGCCGTTCACCCACGGGCTCTCAAAGCGTCGCCACCTGCGACAACGAAGACGACACCCAACCAGCCGACATTTCAACACAGAGGTCGGCGGACAACTTTCACGATGAACAAGACGTTTCGCAGGACGGGACCACTATGGAGGTCGTCACGCACAATGTAACGATCGGTGCGCCGGTTGAGACACGCCTGTCTCCCCGCCGACAACTCCAGATCTCTCTCACCACGACGCAATTCCCATGGACATTGGACAGACCCACGGCACAGGAGCATGGGCCGACGACATTGACGAAGATACGCCCCCTCCTCCGGATGAGTTGCCTCCGCCGGACAAGGCTGCCTGTTAACATCAAAAGCGAGGCACTGCAGCTGATGGGACGGGACTTCCTGTCGGTGCCCTCCTCTTACTTCCCTTGGTGATGGTAGATGCGCGTCCACCACCACTGAAACAAACGTACCGGTTTGCCACACTGAACATCAACATGATCGGCACTGCACCCAAGCTGCAACTCCTATGTGACATGCTTCGGGCCTCTGACGTCGACGTCGCCCTTCTTCAGGAAGTACGCGTTGCCACACTACCACCAGTCTACGGCTACGACTCATACACGTCCACATGTGATCAATCAGATCGTGGAGTGGCTTTCTACATACGCGAAGGAATCCCACTCAAGGACACGACAATCCTTCCCTGTGGAAGAGGCATGGCTGTTACCATCTTCGACACGCGCGTCATCAATATCTACGCTCCGTCTGGCTCCACGAACCGTCGGCAGCGGTCCACTTTCTTCGGACATGACGTGGTGCCCCTGTTTTCTGGACGCTATGATCGCCTTATCATGGGAGGCGATTTCAACTGTGTCCTCCATCCGCAAGACCAAATGCCTGGTTATTCGCCATTCCCGGCGCTGCTCACCTTAATCGAAGATTTTCATCTAGTGGACGTTTGGGAGAACATTCATGGCAATACCCTCGGTTTTACCCATTATGCAGCACATTCTGCGAGCAGACTGGACCGGTTTTATGTCTCTGCCCACCTTGGAAATGAAGTCGCCCAAGCTGAACGATGGCCCCTTGCATTTTCGGACCACTGAGCCGTCATTTTCTCCCTGGCTCTGCCACCTCAGTCAGTGTGGCGCAGCAGAGGCTACTGGAAGCTTAATACCTCCCTCCTCAATGATCCACAGTGCTGACAATGTATTGCCACTACATGGGCGTCTTGCGAAAGACGCCTTCCGCAGTACAAATCCACGTTCCATTGGTGGCTCAAATGTGTCAAACCTGCAATCAGAAAGGGTTTCATACAATGTAGCAAGGAAGCAGCAGCATGGCATCGAGACACCACAAATTTTCACTACGCCGTCCTCCGTGAGCTCGATGCACTCCCTCCATCACTTGACACCCATAGGGAACGACAATGTACTAAAGCTCGTCTCCTCTCTCTTCAACGTGCACGACTGCATGGTGTCGTGGTGCGTTCCCGACGACAAGACCTCCTCCACGACGAAACCCCATCCACAATCCATGCCGCATCCGACCATCGTCGTCGACGTCGACTTTTCGTCCCCAACATCACGACCTCCGACGGTGTTCACCACACAACACAGGCGCCAGTGGTGTCTGCCTTTGCTGAACATTATCGCCAATTTTATGATGATGAACCGATGGTGACGCCCATTCCTGATGATCTCCGTCCTTCCCCTGATCGGACCCTTACCGTAGCGGAGTCAACATCCATGATGTCTGCAATCATCGCAGAAGAGGTGGTAGATGCGATCAACAAAGGGGCCAAGAACAAATCACCCGGACCAGATGGTCTCCCGGTGGAGTTTTACCGGACGTTCACCACGTTAATGCTTCCTCGCTGGACGGAAATGATTCAGGAACTCTTTACTCCGTCCTTCCCAATTCCACCGGAATTCGTCACTGGCATTCTTCTACCTGTGCCTAAACCGAAGGGAGGGTCTCATGTCTCTGCATATCGCCCCCTTACACTACTGAATGCAGACTATAAAATCTATGCACGCCTCTTAGCAGCGCGCATACGCAACGTCTTACCTACGGTCCTTTCACCTGAGCAGACTGCACGTGGTTGTGGGGCCACCTTACAAACAGCCCTAGGAGAACGCCGTGACCTCATTGCACTGGCGTCGGTTTGTCGCCTTCGTGCAGCACTGGTATCCGTCGATTTCACTAGTGCCTTTGATCGCGTTCGACACCCATTCCTCCTCATGGTGGCGACACGTATGGGGTTCCCATTACTTTTTGTCGATGCCATTCGCCGGTTACTACTTCCCGCGGTCTCGATGGTACAAGTCAATGGGAGGCTTGTAGGACCGATTCCTACACGCCGCTCTGTGCGTCAATGATGCCCTATGTCTACTTTACTATATGCCATTGCAGTTGAGTCCCTCATCACTGGACTTACCTCTAGACTGCAGGGCCTTACTTTGCGTGAATACACCTTTCACTTTAAGGCTTATGCGATCTCCTCTTTCACAATTGCTCCTCCACGGAACTCAATGACGCCATCCAATGGATCCACCAGTATGGACGTCTTCCTGGTAGCATTCTTAATGTCCGTAAATCGACTATGATGCACATTGCGCGCGGCCTCCCGGCTATGGTGCCGACCCCACTCCCAGTCAGTGCCACCTTTCGTTACTTGGGATCGAAATTTTGAGCTCCACACACCGCACAGTGGCCCTGGCTTACCGGCGGCTTTTGCAGTCGATTCGGCACCGTGTATCGGGCAAGTGCACCGTAACTTAAACCAACTCCAACGTGTGTCCTATGTCAACATGTATGTCGCCCCTAAACTGGTACACGTCGCCCAGATCCTCCCAATGCAGTTATTCCTTGGCCGCCGCATCCAATCAGCCTTTGGATATTTCGTGTCAGCAGGGGCACTTTTCAAAGTCCGCTACAACACTCTAACACTGCCTCCTGCAAAAGGTGGCCTCGGACTCGTCAACGTGCGGGCACGATCTTCTGCACTCTATGTCCACACTCTGTTGCGGCACTGGCAGGGGCCGGTCCCGTCCTTAACACGCAATCTCTTAGATATCCTCCGACCAGCTTTTCTCGATCCACCGATCAATGTGGCACCTATTTCTCCATTATTGTACCACGTCGCCAATTGTTTCATAGAACTCAGCTACGTTCGGGCCGATCTTCCAGTCACCCGTGCTCCCCGTACAAGGGATTATTATCGTTTGTTTATGCTGTCCAACCCTTGCGACCCCATGGTGCTACGGCATCCTGACATTCACTGGCGCACGGTTTGGAGGGTGTGTGCATGCACCCTTTTTACCGACGTCTGTGTCTGCACTCTGGTATATTTTAGTCTATGGAAAATTCCCGACTAATTGTCGACTTTATCGCATAGGACTGGCCACCTCCCCACTCTGCCCTGACTGTCAGCTCGAAGACACCGACGAGCACCGTCTTACGTGCCCCCTGAAACAAAACGTATGGTTCCTCATCCAACGAATCGTGGGCTTTTACCTCCGTGCCCCGCCAACGACGGTATCCCCGGATTTCCTGTTGTTGCCCCAGACATTTCACTACCCTCTTGCTAAGCACCATGCCCTCATCTGGTTTCGAGGACAGGCTTTAGAATACCTCTTTCAGAGTGGTCCGCATACAGTCCTTGACTTCTGGTACAAAGTTGTGACAGCGCATTGCACCCTCACCTGAAAACCATCTTACCAACAAACTTTTGCCGGTTATCTCCGCAGCGTCTTCCTTGACCCCCCTCAAAGTTGGGGTGTACCATGCCTACCTGTCACATGATGCAACACCCTTATCCATGTTCTCATGGATCGACCAAAAAAAAAAAATTAAATAAAATAAAATAAAAAAAGGAAGAAGACAGAATATGTTATATTTTGTTGTATTTAATGTTTTCTTTTCAATATGTTTTTTTTGTTTAACTAACAGTCTTTTGTATATGTTTAAATGGTACCTTGAAGAACTCTTGCATAGTGAATATATATGTACTTATAGTTTGTTCAATACCAATTATTAAAAAAAAGCAGGCTGTGTTATATTTTGTTGTATTTAATGTTATTCTAATAATTTGTTTACCTAACACTCATTTGTATATGTTTAACTGGTACCTTGAAGAACTGTTGCTTTGTGTATATATATGTACTCTTCGTTTGTTTAATTAAAAAAAAAGTGGTCAGCGTGACGGAAAAGAAAAAAAAAAGGGGGCAGCGTCTTTGATTCATAATCAAAACGTCTTCGGTTCTGCGTTCGATCCCCGCCACTGCCTAAATTTTGATAAATAATCAGCATTGGCGGCCGAAGACTTCCGTCATAAGAAGTCAGCCTCATTCTGCCAACGGCCTTGTCAAAGAGGGCGGAGGAGCGGATAGAGGTTCAGGGCACTCTCTTGTCCTAGGGGTGGGAAATTGCCCCTAAAGGCGGAAGAATCAGCAGTGATCAACGACATGAGGATGGAGAAGGCAATGGAAACCACTACATTAAAGACACGTAAGGTGTATCCACAAGACATGTGGCCTGTAATTGAAGTGCCATGATGATCTCTCCATTGGCAAAAGATTCCAGAATAGTCCCCCATTCGGAACTCCGGGAGGGGACTGCCAAGGGGGAGGTTACCATGAGAAAAAAATTGAATACGAAAGGATAACGTTCTACGAGTCGGGGCGTGGAATGTCAGAAGCCTGAACGTGATAGGGAATCTAGAAAATCTGAAAAGGGAAATGCAAAGGCTCAATCTAGGTATAGTAGGGGTCAGTGAAGTGAAGTGGAAGGAAGACAAGGATTTCTGGTCAGATGAATATCGGGTAATATCAACAGCAGCAGAAAATGGCATAACAGGTGTAGGATTAGTTATGAATAGGAAGGTAGGGCAAAGGGTGTGTTACTGTGAACAGTTCAGTGAGCGGGTTGTTCTAATCAGAATCGACAGCAGACCAACTCCGACAACGATAGTTCAGGTATACATGCCGACGTCGCAAGCTGAAGATGAACAGATAGATAAAGTGTATGAGGATATTGAAAGGGTATTGCAGTATGTAAAGGGGGACGAAAATCTAATAGTCATGGGCGGCTGGAATGCAGTTGTAGGGGAAGGAGTAGAACAAAAGGTTACAGGAGAATATGGGCTTGTGACAAGGAATGAAAGAGGAGAAAGACTAATTGAGTTCCGTAACAAGTTTCAGCTAGTAATAGCGAATACCCTGTTCAAGAATCACAAGAGGAGGAGGTATACTTGGAAAAGGCCGGGAGATACGGGAAGATTTCAATTAGGTTACATCATCGTCAGACAGAGATTCCGAAATCAGATACTGGATTGTAAGGCGTACCCAGGAGCAGATATAGACTCAGACCACAATATAGTAGTGGTGAAGAGTAGGCTGAAGTTCAAGACATTAGTCAGGAAGAATCAATACGGAAAGAAGTGGGATACGGAAGTACTAAGGAATGACGAGATACGTTTGAAGTTCTCTAACGCTATAGATACAGCAATAAGGAATAGCGCAGTAGGCAGTACAGTTGAAGAGGAATGGACATCTCTAGAAAGGGCCATCACAAAAGTTTGGAAGGAAAACACAGGTACAAAGAAGGTAGCTGCGAAGAAACTATGGGTAACAGAAGAAATACTTCAGTTGATTGATGAAAGGAGGAAGTACAAATATGTTCCGGGAAAATCAGGAATACAGAAATACAAGTCGCTAAGGAATGAAATAAATAGCAAGTGAAGGGCAGCTAAGACGAAATGGCTGGAGGAAAAATGTGAAGACGTCGAAAAAGATATGATTGTCGGAAGGACAGACTCAGCATACAGGAAAGTCAAAACAACCTTTGGTGACATTAAAAGCAACGGTGGTAACATTAAGGGCGCAACGGGAATTCCACTGTTAAATGCAGAGGAGAGAGCAGATAGGTGGAAAGAATACATTGAAAGCCTCTATGAGGGTGAAGATTTGTCTGATGTGATAGAAGAAGAAACAGGAGTCGATTTAGAAAAGATATGGGATCCAGTATTAGAATCGGAATTTAAAAGAGCTTTGGAGGACTTACGGTCAAATAAGGCAGAAGGGATAGATAACATTCCATCAGAATTTCTAAAATCATTGGGGGAAGTGGCAACAAAACGACTATTCACGTTGTTGTGTAGAATATATGAGTCTGGCGATATATCATCTGACTTTCGGAAAAGCATCATCCACACAATTCCGAAGACGGCAAGAGCTGACAAGTGCGAGAATTATCGCACAATCAGCTTAACAGCTCATGCATCGAAGCTGCTTACAAGACTAATATACAGAAGAATGGAAAAGAAAATTGAGAATACGCTAGGTGACGATCAGTTTGGCTTTAGGAAAAGTAAAGGGACGAGAGAGGCAATTCTGACGTTACGACTAATAATGGAAGCAAGGCTAAAGAAAAATCAAGACACTTTCATAGGATTTGTCGACCTGGAAAAAGCGTTCGACAATATAAAATGGTGCAAGCTGTTCGAGATTCTGAAAAAAGTAGGGGTAAACTATAGGGAGAGACGGGTTACATACAATATGTACAACAACCAAGAGGGAATAATAAGAGTGGACGATCAAGAACGAAGTGCTCGTATTAAGAAGGGTGTAAGACAAGGCTGTAGCCTTTCGCCCCTACTCTTCAATCTGTACATCGAGGAAGCAATGATGGAAATAAAAGAAAGGTTCAGCAGTGGAATTAAAATACAAGGTGAAAGGATATCAATGATACGATTCGCTGATGACATTGCTATCCTGAGTGAAAGTGAAGAAGAATTAAATGATCTGCTGAAAGGAATGAACAGTCTAATGAGTACACAGTATGGTTTGAGAGTAAATCGGAGAAAGACGAAGGTAATGAGAAGTAGTAGAAATGAGAACAGTGAGAAGCTTAACATCAGGGTTGATGGTCACGAAGTCAATGAAGTTAAGGAATTCTGCTACCTAGGCAGTAAAATAACCAATGATGGACGGAGCAAGGAGGACATCAAAAGCAGACTCGCTATGGCAAAAAAGGCATTTCTGGCCAAGAGAAGTCTACTAATATCAAATACCGGCCTTAATTTGAGGAAGAAATTTCTGAGGATGTACGTCTGGAGTACAGCATTGTATGGTAGTGAAACATGGACTGTGGGAAAACCGGAACAGAAGAGAATCCAATCATTTGAAATGTGGTGCTATAGACGAATGTTGAAAATTAGGTGGACTGATAAGGTAAGGAATGAGGAGGTTTTACGCAGAATCGTAGAGGAAAGGAATATGTGGAAAACACTGATAAGGAGAAGGGACAGGATGATAGGACATCTGCTAAGACATGAGGGAATGACTTCCATGGTACTAGAGGGAGCTGTAGAGGGCAAAAACTGTAGAGGAAGACAGCGATTGGAATACGTCAAGCAAATAATTGAGGTCGTAGGTTGCAAGTGCTACTCTGAGATGAAGAGGTTAGCACAGGAAAGGAATTCGTGGCGGGCCGCATCAAACCAGTCAGTAGACCGTTGACAAAAAAAAAGTTTGTCGAGAAGGTAATTCTACCAGAGATAACAAAAGGACTTGGACAATTGTTTGAAATGAATGGATACAGTATTGAAAATGGGTTGTGAGTTAAGACTAAAGAAAAGTAAAACAGTAATGATGGAATGTGGTCGAAGGAGTTCAAATGACGCAAAGGGTATCACATCAGAAAAAGAGACACGAAAAGTAGTAGACGAGTTTTTGTGCTTGGGTAGTAAATGGAAGGAATGCTGGGTTTTACCATCCCGTCGGCATCGTGATCATTGGGGACGGAGCACAAGGTCGGAATGTTTCAAGGCTGGAGAAGGAGGTAGGAGTGCCCTTTCAAAGGAACCATCCCAGAATTTATCTGTAGCGAGTTACGGAACTCACGGTAAACCTAAAACAGAATGGCCGGACGCGCATTAGAATCGTCGTTCTCCCGAATGTGACTCCTATATTGTTACCACTGCGCCACCCCTTTCGACTGTAGCAGCTAAGTAACTGACGATGTGTAACCTATTACACATAAAAAATAATGAGAGAAAGGAAAAGAGTTGGTAATGGTTGCACTTAATTCTTCCGAAAGCTAATTCTTCCGAAGTGGGGTACATCACAGTGATATATCATCGCAAATTCAGTTTTGATTAAGCTCAAACCTGCCGCTTAGTCAAAATAAAATTCCTGCGTTACTTGTTTTTTCCTTTTTTTTTGTATTTAAATCTAGAAATCTAGAGTTGTTGTTGGGGAGCAGAAAAACTTGGTAACGGCGGACTGTGATAATATGTTGAATAATACAACGGAGTGCCTAACACAAAAAAAAATCGGATTTCGTGATAAGAAATGTAATTTGCGAAGTTCGACTAATGGCTGCGAATGGCGCGCAATCGACATATCATGAAACCAATCGCTTCCCAACGTTATTAAGAAACCGAAACGGACACAAATTCTGAACACATCATTAGTGAAAGGATTTCTACTGGATTACTATGAAAGAAAAGTAGAAATGAACATAAATATAGTAGTTATTATTCGTAAAATTATATGCGACAAAGAAATGCGGCCTTTCATGTAACACGACCAGAGAAGAAAGGTGAAAGGGAACAACCACGGAGATTAATTTATTACAGATGCCAGCAGTAAAGACGATACAAAATATAGACTAAGAACACCAAGAGAAACATTTCTAAGAAAGAAAAATGTGTTTATATCTGCTATAAATGTAAGTATTAGGAGAAATTTTCTGAAGGTGGTTGTCTGTGGTGTAATCTTTAACTGCAGTGAAACGTGGATGATAAAAAGTTGAAAAAAGAAAATAGCAACATTCTAAATGCGGTTCCACAGAATAATGCTGAGGATTAGATCGAAAAATTGGGCAACTACAAAAGAAGGGCTGAATCGAATCGGGATGAAAAGAACTTTGTGGTTCAACTTGACTAACGGAAGAAATGCATTCACAGGACACATTATGAAACATGAATGTGTGTATAATTTATTAACGAAGGGACGTACGCTGTTGGGGTGGGATGGGAGAGGGGTGGGGTGGGGAGGAGGTGTGCACATTTTAGAAGCAGACGCAGGCTACATTGCAGTATGTAGGTAAGGCTTGATTGCAGGACGTAGGATGTAGCAATTGCAGAGAGGTAAAGAGGCTTCCACAGAAGTGAGGGGCAACAAACAAGTCTTCGGTCAGAAGACGTCATTCGAATATACTGAATTCATTTATACAGTTGAAAATATTTTACCCCAGTGATTATTTCTACGTGTATACCAATTATAGCAAAATGTAATGGAAGAAAGGAATCTACGCAGTTCATAGAGGCGTATTGGGTTTTGCAAGGGCCCACTTCACCGAAGTCATGCATCACATATGATATGTGGTGAGCTGCAAAGCTGGTTTTGCATAACTTGCGTTGCATTAGTAATGAGATTAATTGTGTTGTTTCATATGCCTCAAGGTACCAAAATACCTCGGTACCGACAAATGAAATCAAATTTAGGACCATGTATCAAATAATAATGAATTGACTGCATATCATAAATCATTAATTACATCATCACGATTTATCACCGGAAAGTTTTGATGCCTGCACACAAATTACGCGCAACAGAAAATTATTTCTGCAATTTTTTTTACAGTAGGGGAATCATAGATAAATTTTATATTTAACAAAGACCCATATTGCCTCCATCTTTTCAGACGTAGTTTGGTCAAACAATTATGAAGAGTAATTTACATGCAAAACATGGTCACCACTTAAACTGTACTACATTAGTTTCTTTCCGAATGAACTCCAGCGGACAAACATGTTGTTTAAAATTCCTTTTGACTTATGATGATATCATGAGTGTTATTTCTTAACTTTTGGTACTTTTGTAAGCTACCGCTACAGAGAGAAAAGATGTTACTCCTTATCGCTCACACGAACCACACGAGTGTCAGCTACCACTGTCTGCCTCATGAATTTTACAGGAATTTTATGTCTGTAGCGTATTATCCGTTCCCCGTTTACCGCAAGTGTCATGTTTGATTGATCGTTGACAAAATACGCGTAATATGAGGACAATTTTACTTTCAATAAATGGGTTTAGATGACAGTAACATATAATTTTAAAAACAGTGAATGTGTGGACTTTCAAGCTTCAACTACGGTTGAAAGGTAGATGTTGCCAAATATTCTGCAGATGAACATTCCTGGAATTCTTGTTTTTCCAGATAAATTGGGACATGTGCCTAAAAACATGTGGTATTTTGCCGAGAAGGCCACACACTGACAGATCACAAGCCATCTAAAATATGAACGCAAGAGCTGCGTGTGGCGTTGTTTGCTCTCAGAATTTTACCTCAGGCAACTTGTGACTCAAGCTATGTGTCGCTAGAGAGCAAAAATGTTGGCCCTAGAAGGTTCACGGTTGAATTAAGCACCCCAGACTGCAAAGTTTGGTGCACTTAATGGAAAAGTTGCTTCTACGTTGCTTCCACGTCTTGCCGCACCCGCTGACACGAAAAGGCGACACGGCCGTCGCTAATATCGCCAAAACTTACCGGTATATCATTACGCCACCCTAGCGCCACAAACTTAAACGAGTATCCATCTTGCAAGAAATGACCATGGCGGAACAAGTGTTGGCACCAGCTTGTGCTTCTGAAGAAAGTTGAAAGGATATTGTATTCTCAAGCTTTAAAATCCACAGATTGTGTCTGACTTTTCTCCGACATTTAGCTTTGACATTGCTCATACTCTCGTATAATGGGCCAAGTATTTTCATTCTGTAATGGACTAAGTATTTTCATTCTGTGGGTAGAACATATTACACTACTGCGTCTCGAAAATTACAAAATTCCGCATTTTGTATCGTATCAAGTCAGCGAATCACATTATCTAGTGCTGGATGGGATCGATGACACATCAACGCAACGAATCCTGATGACATCCACAAATTAAAACAATAACCGAACATCAGAAGAAATTATTCCTCACAGATGAAATTGCTCTTATGGTCTGGATGATTAAGCGATGTTCCCCATTTGCATATTTTTCTCAGCTTTACGGAAGATAGGAAAGTAATTCAGATTTACGAGGGTAATCCCAAAAGTAGGGTCTCCTATTTTTTTATAAGTGCATGAACCTGTTTATTTCTACAACGGCTTACATCAGTTTACAGCTTGAAAATTTAGCTATTTTTCGACATAATCGATGCATTTTTGTAGACGCTGTGGGAGTTTTTGTAAGCCCATGTCTTACCAGCTCGACGCCATGCTGTTCAGAAAGTTATGAACCTCTTTTTTCTTCTCGTCGTCGGAACTGAATCGCTTTCCGGCCAAACGTTCTTTTAACCTAGAGAATAGGTGATAATCACGGGCGCCAAGTCAGGACTATAGGGTGGGTGGGTGGTTATGTTCCACTGAAACTGCTGCGTGAGAGCAATGGTTTGCCGAGCGATGTGTGGGCGAGCGTTGTCATGGAGAATGTGTACCCTCTTCCTCAACATTTCTCTTCTCCGGTTCTGAATCGCCCGTTTGAGTTTTTTCAGAGTCTCACAGTACCTGTCAGCGTTAATTGTACACTTTCTCCACGACAACTCTCTCCCACACATCGCTCGGCAAACCGTCGATTTCCTGCAACAGTACAGTGGAACATAATCACCCACCCAACCTATAGTCCTGACTTGGCGCCCAGTGATTATCACCTGCTCCCTAGGTTAAAAGAACATGTGGCCGGGAAACGATTCAGCTCCGACGACGAGATGAAAGAAGGGTTCATAACTTTCTGAACAGCATGGCGGACAGCGTTTACAAAAATGCATCGAGAGAAATGGTAATTATGTAGAAAAATAGCTAAATGTTCTAGCTGCAAAGTGATGTAAACCATTGTACAAATAAACAGGTCTATATACTTATAAAAAATAGGAGACCTTACTTTTGGGATTACCCTCGTATCTATAATAGAAAATTAGTCAAAATTCATCTAGAATGAAACTGTTACTGTGAAGCGGAGTATGCGCTGATATGAAATTGTCTGACAGACTAAAACTGTGTGCCGGATGGAGACTCGAACTCGGGACTGGGTTAAGCAGTTTCCCACGAAAGGTAAAGGTCCTGAACTCGAGCCTCGAACTGGCACACAGTTTTAGTCTGACAGTAAGTTCCAGTCCCATTTCTTAATGATAAAGTTATCCCTTGTAGGGTTTGTATGTTCACTGTTCAGTCATATTGATGTGATCACCGCCTAAGTTCGACGTCATCGCGGAATAACCACTGAAAGACGGCAGGTGGCAGATGTCAAGACATGGAAAAAGGTGCAATCTTTGCAGAAACGTCAGTGCAGAAACTGAGCGATTTATTTGTCGCCCATGCTTTCGGGCCAGGGGTAGAGGCATTACCGAAGCGGCTAAGTTTGCAAATTGTTCTGGTGCCACCGTAGTTAAATTATACAGTGCATGACAGAATGGCGCAATCTAAACCTGGTGCGAGGCAACTGTGATGCACAACGTGCCATAAATGTCAGGGGCGAACGGAAGCTGTGGAGATGCGTAAGGGCGAGTAGACGGGCCACTGCGGAGCAACTGACCACACAAATTATCGGAGGGGCTACCGACAGTGTCTCCCCAACGACTGTTCAGCACACGTTGCTGCGTATGGACTGTCAAAGCAGCCCCTGGTTCACGCACTCATGACGACTGTTATTTACAAGCAAAAAAGGCTGGAATTAGCACGCCATTACCGCAATTGGGTGTCCACTGAGGGTCGACAGGTAGCCTGTCCAAATGAATCACTTCGGTAGTCGCCTCTCTTAGTAACGAGCGCTGTGATTGGCGACAGCGCTCCCGCCATGTCTTCAAGCGGATGCACACTCACAAACATAAAACACTTTCGAAATACTGGATTTACATTTAAAATACTTGAAATTAAATAAATATTCTTACAGATGGACCATACACACGATCTAACATACATTATTAAATTCATAAACAAATTAAATAAACATATATCAAAGGAATAGCAAGCCGAAGTAGGCTGGTAACCTAATGTCTGTGCTTTCTAGAACACAGTAAATAGTTGACCAATTTCATCATGAATAGCATATGGCAGATATAAACAAAGACATACACAAATAATTATATTTATAAGCATGCTGCTACCGTTGTTTCGTGTAACTGTGGAGCACTTATGGCCTGACGCGATCGATAGTAAATGGCCAATTTGGCCTCCAATAACTCATGTACTATTCAAGTTAAATATTTTTAATTTATACCAGTTTAGTTATACACTAATAGCTTTCTAAAGACATGTCGATCGATAAAATCGGATGAAACGTTTAGATTTTGGAAATTCGTTGCTGGGTGTTACTTGTTTAATTTACAGTCAAATACTAAACTTTAAACTAATGAAGATATTGAAAATCTGATAACACCATCAGTATTGTCGTGCAAATAATGGTAATGTACACGTTTATTTTTGAGGTATCATCGTTCATCTGGCTACTATTAATCTCTATACGAACTGTGAAATGTCTGGTTTCACGAAGTCTGTCATCTTTGGCACTCCCGACACAGCCATCTCCTCCATCGACACAAAGCACCGCCCTCGTCACAGCGTCAACATGGAATTCCCAGTCACGAGATCGGGCTGGGACCCTCTTGCTTCTGCCAATGTCCAGCACCACGGGGTCGGTCTGCCGAGCGGCCCGCGCCCGCCGAGCGGTCCGTGCGCCCACGCCAACTCCGAACGTAGAATATTTTCAGGGGGTGCCACAATTCACCCGTAACCTCACAAATAGAAGTATGCATCTATTCTTGGGGACCATGACCAGCCCTGCATGCAGTGTGCTTCTCCTCAGCACAATGGCGTCTACCACGAGAAGAATGCAATGTGTCGTACAGCTCGCAGTGTACATGCGTGTTTTGAAGACAACCAGGATGAGCTAACCTACATCTGCATCTACATACATACTCCGCAATCCACCCTACGGTGCGTGGCGGTGGGTACCTAGTACCAAAACTAGCATCTTCTCTCCCTGTTCCACTCCCAAACAGAACGATGGAAAAATGACTGCCTATATGCCTCTGTACGAGCCCTAATCTCTCTTATCTTTGTGCTCTTTCCGCGAAATGTAAGTTGGCGGCAGTAAAATTGTACTGCAGTCGGCCTCAGATGTTGGTTCTCTAAATTTCCTCAGTAGCGATTCACGAAAAGAAGGCCCCTTTACTCTAGAGACTCCCACCCGAGTTCCTGAAGCATTTCCGTAACACTCGCGTGATGATCAAACCTACCAGTAACAAATCTAGCAGCCCGCCTCTGAATTGCTTCTATGTCCTCCCTCAATCCGACCTGATAGGGATCCCAAACGCTCGAGTAGTACTGAAGAATAGGTCGTATTAGTGTTTTATAAGCGGTCTCCTTTACGGATGAACCACATCTTCCCAAAATTCTACCAATGAACCGAAGACGACTATCCGCCTTCCCCACAACTGCCATTACATGCTTGTCCCACTTCATATCGCTCTGCAGTGTTACGCCCAAATATTTAATCGACGTGACTGTGTCAAGCGCTACACTACTAATGGAGTATTCAAACGTTACAGGATTCTTTTTCCTATTCATCTGCATTAATTTACATTTATCTATATATAGAATTAGCTGCCATTCTTTACACCAATCACAAATCCTGTCCAAGTCATCTTGTATCCTTCTACAGTCTCTTAACGACGACACCTTCCCGTACACCACAGTATCATCAGCAAACAGCCGCACATTGCTACCCACCCTATTCAAAAGATCATTTATGAAGATAGAAAACAACAGCGGACCTACCACACTTCCCTGGGGCACTCCAGATGATACCCTCACCTCCGATGAACACTCACCATCGAGGACAACGTACTGGGTTCTATTACTTAGGAAGTCTTCGAGCTACTCACATACTCAACTGCCCACCAAACTCTCCGTACTTAATTCCCATTGATAATCTGTGGTACCACATCGATAGGGCCGTTCACGCCTTAGCTCCTTAACGGACTAAACTGGCCACAGCCTTCGAGTCAGCATGACTCCACATCTCTTACGGTACCTTCGAGACCATCCATTACTTTCTTCCTGCACGTCACACACACCACATGCGTGCGCGTCACAAAGAGAGAGTGAGCGAGAGAGAGAGAGAGAGAGATAAAGAGAGAGAGTGCGTGCGTGCGTGCGTGCGATTGCGTGTGTCAGATAACCTGTCAAAAGACTGAATAAACTCCTTTTGCAGCACGCCCCACTGCGTGACGTGCAGGAATAGAGTCAGTGATATTCTGGAAAGTACCGACAGCGGTGTAGAGTCATGCTGACTAGAGTGCCGTGGTCAACTGCGCAAAGGTTACTCCGTCACGGAGCTAAGGCGCAAACAGCCCGATCGAGGTGGTATCACAGATTCTCGACTCGTTTTAAATCCAGGGAGTTTCGTACCTACGGGAGTACGGATGTCCTATGTGTCCTGAGTACTACAAATAACTATTTGTGCAGCGCTTCAGTCCAGAACCACGCGGTTGCTACGGTCGCAGGTTCGAATCCTGCCTCCTTGGGTTAGGTTGAAGTAGTTCTAAGCCTAGGGGACTGATGACCTCAGATTTTAAGTCCCATAGTGCTTAGAGCCATTTGAACCATTTGTCCAGCAGCTATATGAAAATACACTCCTGGAAATTGAAATAAGAACACCGTGAATTCATTGTCCCAGGAAGGGGAAACTTTATTGACACATTCCTGGGGTCAGATACATCACATGATCACACTGACAGAACCACAGGCACATAGACACAGGCAACAGAGCATGCACAATGTCGGCACTAGTACAGTGTATATCCAGCTTTCGCAGCAATGCAGGCTGCTATTCTCCCATAGAGACGATCGTAGAGATGCTGGATGTAGTCCTGTGGAACGGCTTGCCATGCCATTTCCACCTGGCGCCTCAGTTGGACCAGCGTTCGTGCTGGACGTGCAGACCGCGTGAGACGACGCTTCATCCAGTCCCAAACATGCTCAATGGGGGACATATCCGGAGATCTTGCTGGCCAGGGTAGTTGACTTACACCTTCTAGAGCACGTTGGGTGGCACGGGATACATGCGGACGTGCATTGCCCTGTTGGAACAGCAAGTTCCCTTGCCGGCCTAGGAATGGTAGAACGATGCGTTCGATGACGGTTTGGATGTACCGTGCACTATTCAGTGTCCCCTCGACGATCACCAGTGGTGTACGGCCAGTGTAGGAGATCGCTCCCCACACCATGATGCCGGGTGTTGGCCCTGTGTGCCTCGGTCGTATGCAGTCCTGATTGTGGCGCTCACCTGCACGGCGCCAAACACGCATACGACCATCATTGGCACCAAGGCAGAAGCGACTCTCATCGCTGAAGACGACACGTCTCCATTCGTCCCTCCATTCACGCCTGTCGCGACACCACTGGAGGCGGGCTGCACGATGTTGGGGCGTGAGCGGAAGACGGCCTAACGGTGTGCGGGACCGTAGCCCAGCTTCATGGAGACGGTTGCGAATGGTCCTCGCCGATACCCCAGGAGCAACAGTGTCCCTAATTTGCTGGGAAGTGGCGGTGCGGTCCCCTACGGCACTGCGTAGGATCCTACGGTCTTGGCGTGCATCCGTGCGTCGCTGCGGTCCGGTCCCAGGTCGACGGGCACGTGCACCTTCCGCCGACCACTGGCGACAACATCGATGTACTGTGGAGACCTCACGCCCCACGTGTTGAGCAATTCGGCGGTACGTCCACCCGGCCTCCCGCATGCCCACTATACGCCCTCGCTCAAAGTCCGTCAACTGCACATACGGTTCACGTCCACGCTGTCACGGCATGCTACCAGTGTTAAAGACTGCGATGGAGCTCCGTATGCCACGGCAAACTGGCTGACACTGACGGCGGCGGTGCACAAATGCTGCGCAGCTAGCGCCATTCGACGGCCAACACCGCGGTTCCTGGTGTGTCCGCTGTGCCGTGCGTGTGATCATTGCTTGTACAGCCCTCTCGCAGTGTTCGGAGCAAGTATGGTGGGTCTGACACACCGGTGTCAATGTGTTCTTTTTTCCATTTCCAGGAGTGTATTTACGTCATCAAGATAATATCTGCTCACCAGATGGACATTAACCCGCATGATTGCATTCCTTTTGTGTTCAGTATGTATATATGAATAGAAGTACGTCTTCTTTAACTAGAATCTCGTATTCTCTTTTCGATAATGAACTTCCTCTCCTCAAGAGCTGTTAAAATTGTATCACCATCTACCATTCTCTTAAACATGTCGTTAGTAAAGAAAAAGACATACTGTCCGTGCAGTCAACAGTCTTTAGTCGAAAGTTGTGTGAGTATGAGATACACTAACGAAGACAAGGAAGAAATGCTACTCATCTATGGAGAATGTAAGTTAGCACAGTAGTAATTGTAGTAATGTTTTCTTATTTATGTACTGTAACAGAATAGTTTAGTGTCTTTAAACGATAAGTTGTACACAGTAAACGCACTCTGATTGAAAGATGTATCACCATTACGTTTCTTGTCGTTGAAGGCTGGCATAACGCCAGAAGAATTCTACAGAGAGCGATATTCTACCAGAACCACCTTCCCGAGTATGTCTTCTCGCCTTGTGACGTTTCAGGAATTGACGTTTCAGGAAACGGGACATTTCAAACCAAAACAACCCAATCGTCGAAGCAGTTGTCTAAACAAAGAAGTCGAACTTGCTGTTCACCTTTCTATTAGAAGTAATCAGCATGTAAACACGTAACAGCTTTGAGAGGAAGTTTGAATTCCCTGAAAACAGCGTATATCATATTCTAACATGCTACCGGTTCCGTCATTATCATGTGCACTTATACCAATACCTACGTGGGAATGAATTCATGGATCTTGAACAGTTCTGTCAGTGAGTACAGCAGCATGTCCTTGGCAACCAGAACTTCGTCTGTGATGTTAATTTTACCGAAGAATTTTTCGCCTCTGACAAAGGGAAGGTAAATATAATGAAGTTGCATTGTTGGTCTTGAGAAATATCACAACTGCTTAGACAGATGGAACATCAGCGTCAATGAAGTGTTAGGGTCTGATGTGGAATAGTTGGTGCTACTATTTTTTATTTATTCTCGTATTCGGAAGCATATACATTATTCATAATTATAACAATATTATCTTTGCCCTAAACTTGACCAGTTCCAGTGTATTTTCTGTTCCTTGATGAAGTTCAACGTCTTTGTTGAGCCTTGACGCTGTCGGTATTGAAGCATCTGATGAACGGTCTTTCCATCTCCACAGTCATACTGAATATCTTCTTGACTAGTGTACACCATGTAGCCAAATTAACATTTGATCAGTCAACTCCAGATCTCAACCTACTCGGAAACTTCCAAGTCGTCCATTGCTTATCATGTCCAGAGTCAGGAGGTACATATTCAGAAACTCATTTCAAACCAGCGGGAATTTAGGTCGTAGTCCTTCATGGTAGCAACCTAACTTTTTCGGCAGTGGCTTTAAGTGCCTTAGATGTTCTGAGGAAACTCTCACTTGACTTCAGTCCTTGCCAGCGCGATTCGTGCTCACACAGAGGATCGATTCTCTTCTCCTCAACTGTCTTTTTTCCTAGTTAGCAACTACTTATTTTTGAACAGATGGTGAAGCTCTTCTACTGGAGTGGATTTCTAGCAATGTGTTATGATTCTCTAGGCGTCATTGAGATGTATGTCCACCTGTTTGGAAAGTGCCGGATTGTACCATATAGGACATGTACACTCTTCCGCATAATAGCACAGTGTCAGTGCAGTCACGTCGTTTAAATATCTGGGCGTAATGCTGTGAAGCGATATGAAATGGAACGAACATTTGAGGACTGTGGTAGGGAAGATGTTGTTCAAATGTGTGTGAAATCGTATGGGACTTAACTGCTCAGGTCATCAGTGCCTAAGCTTACACACTACTTAAGCTAAATTATCCTAAGGACAAACACACACACCCATCCCCGAGGGAGGACTCGAACCTCCGCCGGGACCAGCAGCACAGTCCATGACTGCAGCGCCTGAGACCGCTCGGCTAATCCCGCGCGGCTAGGGAAGATGAATGGTCGGCTTCGGTTTAGGAAAGTGTGGTTCATCTGTAAAGGAAACCGCATATAGGACGCTAGTGCAGCCTGTTCTTGATTACTGGTTGAGTGTTTGGAATTCGCACCAGCTCGGATGAAAACAAGACAGCAAAGCAATTCAGAGCCGGGCTGCTAGTGTTGTTACCGGCAGGTTCGATCAGCATGCAAGTGTTACGGGTATCCTTCAGGAGCTCAAATGGGAATCCGTGGAGTGAAGAAGACATTCATATGAAGAACACAACTGAGAAAGTTTAGAGAAGCGGCATTTGAAGCTGACTGCTGAACTATCCTATGCCGCCAGCATGCAATTCCAGAAGGGTGAACGAAGATAAGGTACGTGAAATTAGGGCTCATACGGAGGCATATAGACCGTCGTTTTTCCCTCGCTCTTTCTTTGAGGGGAACAAGAAAGGAGACGACTAGTTGCAGTAAAGGATACCCCCCGCCACGCACCTTAGGGCAGCTTGTGGAGTGTGTATGGAGATGCAGATGTAGACCCCCTGTGATCGGGACTATTCCTCGTGGAAAATTTAGTCTTGCAGTTCATGCACTGCTTCTTGGAAAGCAAGAAATGTATGAACCTATATATTTTGAGGTCTCGCAGTAAATTATTGTTACTGGCCCTTATTTCATCAATGGTTGCATAAACAGCAGTAGATATGCCATCTCTCTCACAAGAGTTCTCCCTCGTCGTCTGGAGGAAGTGTACCTAAGAACCAGAGTGCTTGTGTGTACCAACACGATGACTGTCCAGCGCATAAAGTCTTGTGCGCATGTCGTGCTTTTTTACCAAAAGTATAATGCCAAGTGGTTCAGTCACGGAAGAACAGTGGATTTGCCTGTCCCGTCTCCTGATTTAACTTCTCTAGACACTTCTTCTTTGGAAATGCGTAAAAGACTTTGTCTATCGCGATATTCCAACACGTCAAGAGAACATGGAAGAATGTATAGTGCTTACACGGAATTCACATCAGCAGGCAATACTGGAATCAAAGATGAATTCGTGCATCTAATGTGTGGACCAGTCTATCACCGTCCTTGGAACGCACTTTGAGGATCTTTAAACGTTTTGTGGCTTCTTGTGGCAATAAAGGATTACTCTGATACAAAATAGTGTTAGAGACCTTTTTTATGAGTCCTCTTACGTTCAATTTTGTTTTTACGTGAGTGTATGTTCCGCTTTTGAACAGGTCTTGAAGATGGAGAGTGGAGTACCACGTAAAAACTGTAGGGTGCTAAAAGGGAGACACGTTGCGGTCCATATCTTTGTGACGAATAAAGCCACAAGAAAGACAATGATGCTGGTTAATGTATACCTGGTAGCTAAACACCAAACGTTGATATAAATATTATTTTGATTATTGATCATGGATATTAAACCATTGCTTGCATGTGAACTTGACGGTGTGGAATTCAACACAAAATGGGTTTTTATAAATCTTTGGAATCTCAGTTTATCAGTTAAGGTGCAGTTCTACAAAGGCGCTGTAATAATTCGCAACCTGGACACAAGGGTTCTAGTTAAGCTTCGCCTGGATATCCTGAGACTATCCCAAAACGAGCACAGACGTGACACATCTAAAAACTGTAAGCTGAGGGGTACCGCCAAGTTCAAACGACCTAAAACACTCGAGTTGCCCCATAGAGTTCCCTCCTTTACGAACAAATGGGCAGGTTGTTGGACTGCCGCCTTCGTAGCGTCGCAGGGACACAGAGAAACAGACGTAGGCATTCTCAGCGGTTTTCTCGAGATAAACCGAGACGTACAACGCTAGGTAACAATTCGCGGGAAGTGGTACGTACTGCAGTGGGAGACGACACGTGAAGTCCACTGTGACATCCTAATTTTCCATGCCGTGTCAGATGCCCTCCTTTCCTGTGGTCTGATGCATCAACCTTGAAGCACCCAACTGTGTTACCCTTCTTTGACCTCAGTTTCTGAACATAACATGGACACCACTTCTGCAGTCGGATCTCCGGAAGGAAAAATGAATAAGTCAATAGGGTCCACGCCCCAAAAGTATGGTACACGAAAACAAAATCTGACAGCAATCAATCAACGGCCAAGCGACAACATGAGACACTGCACATACCACCAGTTCAGCCATGTTCTGAGATAAAGAGGTTACCCCCATACATGTCAAATTACTCTCTCGTGTGTGTATCTAGACAAATTGCCTATGAGACTTTGTATTGATAATTTTTGCACAATTAAAGAAAATGTGAATTTTTCCCTTTTCACTAATTTACACTGTCCAGTCAAATTAAAGTGATCACCCAAATAACAACCGTTTACAGTGCGGACCGCTGCGAGATGTGCAAGAAGAGAGTCAATGAAGTTCTGAAAGGTACCAGAGTGATGTGGAAACACGCCGACTCCAGTGCCGTGGTCAGTGCGCTAGGTTTCTAGGCCGAGGATCCATGATGCGAACGGTCCAATGGAGGTGCTCCCACAGATACTCGATTGAGTTTAAGTCCTGGGAGCTTAGAGGCCAAGGCAATGCGGTAAACTCGTCCCAGTGCTCTCTGAAGTTCTCAAGTATAGTCCGAGCTGCACGACTCGTTACATTGTTGTGCTGGTAGATGCCATCGTGACGAGGAAGATGCGGTAGCGGAGTACCAGTTAAAAAATATAGGGTGCTGTAAGAAAGACATAATGTTTTCACCCCTGTCACCTATGGCCCATGGTGGACCACAGTTGCCTCGGTGACGGTTTTGGTTAACGCCATTTTGCCATGCACGGTGCAGCTTAACCACGGCGATATGCGAAAATTATACAAATTTAGGCGTTTCTGCAGTGCTTCCACCCTTAGTCCGAAAGCCAGTGGTCACGAGCTTTTGGACGTCAAACAAATCGCTACGTTTCCGCACTACGACATAAAGCCCACTGTTTGCCGCATCTCCCTCGACATACCCTCCAGTGCTAGTGCTGCCACCTAGCAGTCCTGTTGTTGCACATTGACTTCGAACATAAGCGGTGGTCACATTAGTGTGACTGGACCGTGTGTATTATTCCATTTTTATTTTGCTTTCGTACTCATTGTATCAAATTTATTATGCCCAGCATGAGCCATGTCATTTCCTTATTTACTGTTCTGTAACAGGTTTTGTGCCCATTGGGGTCATTCTATTTGCACGCCTAGAAAATTTCACTACGGTGCAAGATAGGTCAAATACAATTTATAGCTTATGAAGTGAACTGTATCAGATTTAAGAAAAGCAAAGGGCTTCTGGCCTGACTGCAGATAGAGTGCAACATTAGTTGGTTGCGTCCCAAAGAGAGGAATGGTGGCGAGCCCTGGGAAAGAGCAGCGGTACTCATTCTGGCAGCAGGTTGAGTGGACACAGGGTGGGCATGGAGGCATTGGAATGAGTGAAACTTACCACTTCTACCGAGAATCGAAAATGGGATCGCCAGCGTTAGAGTCCAGTGCACTATCCGCTAGATCACCATACCCATTACTGTGGAATGTTGATGGCAAATAATGGTCAAATTACAGTTGGAGGACTATTAATTGATTTCTACTCAACAAAGAGTAGTTTCTTGTGAACTGAAATTGTTTATTGATTAAACAATCACATAGTTTAAGGCAGGCAGACAACAGAGTTCGGCACCGTATAGTTTCAGTTACTAAGTCTGTCCTACCACAACTCATAATTAAAGATCATTGATCAACTTTTTGGCTTTCACGACGGAAGCTGGATTATACCGAACCTGTGGTTGTTTCAGTTTACTTTAATTCATAGCGGTCATTGTGCATGCTGAGAAGAAATCTAATTCCTTATGTCATTCCATTAATTGCTTAACTATTAGTTCGCTCTCATGATATGCCGTCGCTTTTCAGCGCATGCGCACCGAGCATCTGTAACTGACGTTACCTACACACACCATGACGTAAGCTCTCGTTCGCGTTTGCGCTCAGTTTTGGCTATTTAAAGCCTCACATAATTGAAAATCCGGACGACTGCGAAATGCAACAATGATTACTGGATCTTCTTTCTATATGGGCTACGGGATGCTTAGAAAATGCGTTACAGCGTTTAATGGCTGCGTTTATGACGAAGTACATCTATCGTCACTAAATACACGACGCTGTATTTTGGTGCGACAGTTCATGAGAGCAGACACTTTCAGATCTTGTTGTTATTCAATGAATGTCATCTGCTTATAAGAAGTGTTTTCATGAAGTCCTTCCACAATGTTTAAACTATCGAATTTCGATGGCACATCAAGCGGTCAGATTTAATGTCAGTGGACTGAGAAGTTGATTGTACTACATTTACACCTGTAGCTATGCTCTAGCCTTCTCATGGTGTGTAGAGGAGGCTACTCGTTACAGTACTGTTATCTACCTCTTTACCTGTACCATTCGCAAAAGACTTGTGGTCAAAACGGCTCTCGGATAGTACCTCCAAGAGATGTGACGAGGAGGAAGGAAAATTCTGTCCATCTTTCTTGGAAAGCATGATTTAGGGATACGAACAATAAACCTTTGACAAACAAAGCGTATGACACAGAAGTTAGTGGGAATCTCCGTAGCGCTTTCGCGATTACTAAACGATGGCGTAGCGAAACGCACCAATCTTCGCGCGCTCTTCCTCCTCTCTTCTGTTAATCCATTCTGAAAAGTTTCCGTGATTTACGCCAAGTACAGAAGAACTGGTGGTGCTAGTGTTTTACAATCAAATTCTGACGTGGGTGAATTACATTTCATAAACAACTTATAATCAGTCTCTGCCTGACATGTGCTTTTCGTACTGTTTGTTTTATGTGGTCATTTCACTTTAGGTCGCTTTGGACGACTGACCCAGTCGTTTTAGGTAGTTACTGTTTCCAGTCATTTTTTGCCAATAGTGTAAGTGTAGAGTCATGGTTCTGTTCGTATGTCTATGCGCAATACCATACATTTATTTATGTTCAGTCAATACACCAATCAATGATCCGGCAGCAATTTGCAACAGTCTTCTCGTGTTGCAAGCTTCGTATCGTCTTATCGTTCTTGAAATCCTCAAGATTACGTGGGTAACATACTGTCTTTTGGGGTTGTAATGGAGCCTCACTAAGACCAAATGCGTATCATTTTATTGAAAATCTTCTCAGTGGTTACTTTGACAATATAATTGTTCTTACAATTTTAGTTCGCTGGAAGGAGGAACAATTCTAATACTGTAACGTACCACAATCAAAAGTGTTAATTACTGTAATTCCTCACCGTTTTTTGTTTCTTCAGCTGTTATTCACGTTCTACACATACTCTGTAGATTAAGTCAGATACTATCCTAAACAAATTGATATTTCTGTATTGTGATAACCACTGCCAAGTCGCCATTTTGTGCACTTTGCTTTGCTTTGTGTGTGTGTGTGTGTGTGTGTGTGTGTGTGTGTGTATGTGTGTTCACAAAATGTCGAGAGTCAGTGGTATATCACAGGGCAAAAATATGAATATATTTTCAGTTGGTGAAAGTGCTATACACTAAAATGTGTCACTTATGTGTAGAAGAACGCTATGGATGGTTTAACAGTCAAAAAACCGTTAGTAACGATAAAATTAATACTGTTCTAGTAGTAAATTACAGCATTAAAACTGTTCGTGATCACAGCAAACCAAAGCTGCAAGAAAAACTATATTGTTAAAGTCATTTAGAATAAAGCGAAACGAGTTTGGTCGTAATACCACTTTATTACAGTCGCAATGGACGGTATTTTACCTACACAAATTACCAGGAAAAAGAGGCTGAATAAGTGAGGCCTCATAGACCTTCTTACGCTATCCTCTACAGTGTATATAAATATCATAATCTCTATAAAGATGCTTTGCCACTCAGCCTCTGTATATATATATATATGGTGATTCACCTGCCTTTGCCGATGGATTTATGTAAGCTGTGCAATGCTTCATGCTATCAAATACCATAAGCAAGATTTCATATTCTGTCTCTCATTACGTGCAAATTGTTAGTCCTGCATAAAAAATGAATAGGATCTTTTTGAAGGAAATATAATGTCGATAAATCTTGAGTTGGTATACATTTTGATTGGAGGCAACGGTTTTCGATTTATTCAAGAAAAACGTGATTTCATGTGAATTTGGTATGTTTTTCATGAAACTACGCCCTCCAGCAAAACGTGCCATGCTACAAAATTAAACTACATTAAATTTCCTACAGAAAGTTCCTGCTCATTTCTTCTGTGGGAGTAATAGTCTGTGCATAGTGAGTAAGAGAATATGAAAATGCTGTCTGTGGTTAATGAAGGCATTGCGGGTTGCATATGCATGTGAGAAAATCTCGTTTGATGTAGTCCCAAACTTACTTTTACATGTACCCGTGTTTTCACACTAAGAACGAAGTGTTGTGTTCTGTTGACAAGGAAGGTTCGTAGTGAGTTAGAGAGTATGAAGGCGCATAGTGAGTAAGAGAATATGAAAATGCTGTCTGTGGGTTTTGAAGGCACTGCAGGTTGCATATGTATGTGAGAAAATCTCGTTTGATGTACGAGGTGCATTCAAGTTCTAAGGCCTCCGATTTTTTTTCTCCGGACTGGAAAGAGATAGAAACATGCGCATTGTTTTAAAATGAGGCCGCGTTCATTTTCAATACGTCCCAGAGACGGAAGCGCCGTACGGCAGATGGAATTTTACCGCCAGCAGCGAGAATGAGAACTGTTTTAAATACTTACAATGTCGACGTTTTCCTTACCTGAACAGCGTGCAATCATTCGTTTTCTGAATTTGCGTGGTGTGAAACCAATGGAAATTGATCGACAGTTGAAGGAGACATGTGGTGATGGAGTTATGGATGTGTCGAAAGTGCGTTCGTGGGTGCGACAGTTTAATGAAGGCAGAACATCGTGTGACAACAAACCGAAACAACCTCGGGCTCGCACAAGCCGGTCTGACGACATGATAGAGAAAGTGGAGAGAATTGTTTTGGGGGATCGTCGAATCACAGTTGAACAAATTGCCTCCAGAGTTGGCATTTCTGTGGGTTCTGTGCACACAATCCTGCATGACGACCTGAAATGCGAAAAGTGTCATCCAGGTGGGTGCCACGTATGGTGAAGGACGACCACATGGCTGCCCGTGTGGCATGTTGCCAAGCAATGTTGACGCGCAACGACAGCATGAATGGGACTTTCTTTTCGTCGGTTGTGACAATGGATGAGACGTGGATGCCATTTTTCAATCCAGAAACAAAGCGTCAGTCAGCTAAATGGAAGCACACAGATTCACCGCCACCAAAAAAATTTCGGGTAACCGCCAGTGCTGAAAAAATGATGGTGTCCATATTCTGGGACAGCGAGGGCGTAATCCTTACCCATTGCGTTCCAAAGGGCACTACGGTAATAGGTGCATCTTACGAAAATCTTTTGAAGAACAAATTCCTTCCTGCACTGCAACAAAAACGTCCGGGAAGGGCTGCGCGTGTGCTGTTTTACCAAGACAACGCACCCGCACATCGAGCTAACGTTACGCAACAGTTTCTTCGTGATAATAACTTTGAAGTGATTCCTCATGCTCCTTACTCACCTGACCTGGCTCCAAGTGACTTTTGGCTTTTTCCAACAATTAAAGACACTCTCCGTGGCCGCACATTGACCGGCCGTGCTGCTATTGCCTCAGCGATTTTCCAGTGATCAAAACAGACTCTAAAGAAGCCTTCGCCACTGCCATGGAATCATGGCGTCAGCGTTGTGAAAAATGTGTACGTCTGCAGGGCGATTACGTCGTGAAGTAACACCTGTTTCATCGATTTCGGGTGATAGAAAAAAATCGGAGGCCTTAGAACTTGAATGCACCTCGTAGTCTCAAACTTACTTTTACATGTACCCGTGTTTTCACACTAAGAACGAAGTGTTGTGTTCTATTCACAAGGGAGGTGCATAGTGAGTTAAAGAATATGAAGATGCATAGTGAGTATGAGAATATGAAAATGCTGTCTGTGGTTTTTGAAGGCACTGCAGGTTGCATATGTATGTGAGAAAATCTCGTTTGATGTAATTCCAAACTTACCTTTACATGTACCCGTGTTTTCACACTAAGAACGAAGTGTTGTGTTCTATTCACAAGGAAGTCCTGAATCCATTCATAAATCTAATCCTACACTTGATAAGCTAGTGTTCTGTTAGCCAAAGGAACTTATGTTTTTCTATGTGTTTTGGTATTGGTGGAAATCACTTTGAAACGCAGAGTAATATTGAATGTACTGACATGCTTTAGCTTTATAAGGAATTTTACTTTTTGTGTTCCGGAATTTTTTGTTAATTACATGCTATACTAATGACAAACTAAAATAGTATTTTAGATTTAGTAAAATTCTGAAGTAGTTGCAGTGGACAGTGCGTTCAGTTCCAGTCTTAAGTTATGTACTGTACAGTGAGCTGGAAAAAGTGCAAACCTAGGAACGGTTGATGGGGTGCCATTTCTTGGACGAAACGTGATCTGCATATTACAGCAAGTTTACTAACGTGCGGGAGCAGCTACGAACTTGCGGAGTATCTTCTATGCGTCACTTTGCGGAGGAGACTGACTTCGCGCCAACACATTCTCCATGTCAGAGGAAAGACATTCGGAAGTCTGAGGGAACTATACTCCTCCTTAAACAACATGTCTTCTCATCCTTGTCACTTAGGACTCACCGTATAAAAAGCTACGGTGTTACCAATATTGGAAAAGCCGTTGGATGGGACAGCAGGACATAAGGCAAGGTACAGAAGCTGCAGACAGTACGGAACTTAGCATTAAAGCGTGCACTGAATCTTCTTTCTTGCTACCGTAGTAAAACGATTCACAAAATGACTGGGACGAAGCTACTCCTCGAGCACTTCGAATATTCGACGCTATGTTCTATGAAAAACTTTACACGCATGCAATGTAAAAATTCGTGTTCCAGATGAAAAAGTCAGTCTGCGCAAGTCAAGGAAATTGCCCGACCTTCTGCGCACGGAGAGCGTTACTGCGCTACCTGCACGGAGTGGTATGACGCCTGAAAATTAACGTCCACCACATGCGTTATACCTAATGTTCGGCAATTGTAATTACGAATAGAGGAACGGCGCGACGGACTTCGTCTCCGGTCACGCCAAAAAGTTAAGCATTTCTGAATATGTTAGTCTGCAGCAGGAGCAGCAGAGAACCTTCAAAGGAAATTAATGGTTAGAGGGCGACGTACGTTCTGGAAACTATTGCTTTGTAGTGTGTACTGACGTTGTGCGTCTTTTCCCTGGATTTTTTTTCAGGTGAACGTAATTTCTCGCTCTTCATTTACCTCCGTACAGTATCTCTTCATCTTTATATATGATAATACGAACATATTACATATAGATAACATTTATTTATTAATAAGGAGCTGGGTCACTGTTGCCTTTGATTACAGCTGCTGTTCTACGAGGAATAGATTCGTAAAGTATCTGAATAATTTCCAACGTAATATTTTCACTTTCTTGTTCCCAAACATCGGCTAACCACTTGAACGACGTTGCTCCTCGTTCTTTCTTCAAAATCTCCCCACGAAGGTTCAATGATGTCGACGTCTGCCGATTGTGCAGACCATGGAGGATTTCGAATGATTTTCTGATGCTCTGCAACAGTGGTTCCCAACAGGTGATACGCGGTCCCCCAGGGGTCCGCGAGCTATGCCAGAGGGGTCCGCAAGATGCTAAGTGAGTAAAAAATATATTAAATGTATTTCGTATGATAACAGATTTTTTGTTTTGGCCACTTCCTACATGAGCAGAGCAGGACTATAAGAAACTTATAAGGCAATGAAAAAAATCCTTCCATTTGCAACTACATGTTGGTGTGAGCAAGCATTTTCTTCCATGTATTTCATGAAAAACAAATATAGGAATCGGCTCGACATGTGGTCGGATTTCAGAGTGAAAGTTTCAAGTTTGGAACCTTATATTTCAGAAATAATGGACTCAAAGGTCAGGCTGAACTCATCTCATTAAGAACTGAAAATTAAAACTAACTGTATACTGATAGAGTACTATGCTGTAGCTGTATTTTTTCAAATAAATAATACCTTTTATGAAATTAGTGTTTCCTTATTTTTCCACTCAATGCAATCTCAAGTGTAGTGCACTTGAAAGACCAATACACTCAGTTTTAATTTTTTCCTGTCATTTTCAGTCATACTCAATTTTTATTTTTTTAAGGAGTTTGTTATACTAAATACCCATATTTGAAGACAAAGATTTTAAGCAATAGTCAAGAATTTAACAATAACAATGATGGCTAAATTGAAAAAGTTTTGTGCTCAATATTTTTTCAGTAATGAACATGTCCATGTTTTTTCTAAGTACCAAAAATAGAAAACGTATAAAAAGGCTCTTAATTTGGCTTTTTTAGGCACTTGATAATGTGATATTACAAGGTACCAATCGTGCTCGATGAGGGGGTCCTCGAGAAAATTTAGTTAGGAACCCCTGTTCTACAAACCAGCCTGAGCCTTTTTTGCTGTGTGTATGAGGCGCATGGAATATGGCAGTGATCGGCAGGATTATTCATTGTCGAGTATGTCAAGATATTCATTCACAATAGTCCGGACAGTAACGATAATGATAGGACCAGCCCAAATGATAACGGAACCTCTCCTATGCTTTGATGTAGGGAACAAACACGGTTGATCGTACGCTTCTTTCGAAGTTCTCCATAGATAGACAGTGCCGTTTGTAGAAAACAATGTAAACGATTATTTATCGGACCATACGATATTCTTCCAGTAATCAAGTGATCAGGTCTTATGATTTTCGGAAAGCAGCACTCCCAGCTTTGCGCTCGCTTCCTTTACTAGGGATTTCACAATTGTAGCCCTTCCAGGAATGTTAGCCCTGTGAAACTCCCGCGGCAATGTTTTTGTCGACATTTTATTACTCATGTGCGGTACTTTTATGTTTTCTGGTCACAATCCTTTTTTAACCTCGTCGGTCTCTGTCAGTTAACTTCGGCTTTTACCCACTATTCCTCTTCGCCGAGCAGGTTTTGTGTGTACTGTCATTAGAATGGATACTGTCGATCGTGATACGTGAAACAGTTCAGCCGTTTTCGTCACAGATGCTGCCGCTAACCGCGCACCGACGAGTTGCTCTATTTTGATGTTTTATATTTCACCGATCGCTTCTGTTAACCATCGCAGAACAAAGCGTATAATACAGTGAAAGAATCGGCACGTCAACTGTGCACTGCAGCCGTCCCACAGTATTTAAACATAACTGTGGTGACAACTTGCAACAAGATGTACTGTACTCCATGGTGCACATACTATTTTAATGTTTGCACTATTTTTTCCATCATACGAAGGTACAGTTACGCGGTTATTTTCGATACTGTGCACAGTGTCTCTACCTTGTGTGATGTGAAATGTGAATGTATATGCGCTTCGTTATTTCTGCGTGTTCTTTGTAACACGTTTTCCTTGTCGTTTATCTGATGCCTCTACCCTTACAATCAGAGCGGTAAATTCTGAATAAGCCACCATTTTGTTATCAGTCTTGCGTTTCATTATGTCTTGTACACAAATAAAACAAAGGTTTGCATCACCCCGGTTCCCAAAATTCCTGAAGATAGACGTTGACTGTGGATATTGTATCACACAGTCCTTTTGACTGTTCAGAGATGTCACTAACGCCGCCCAACGATGTAAACAAGCACGCATGAGTAGCTCCTACTATACGGAGGGGGTCCGACAGCCGACCTATTCCAGTCAATCCACCAGGAAAGAGGTACACGGCTGATGTTTGCTTTAGTTAAACCATGCCTAGACGTTCAGTACTGCGGTTCGGTCGCGTCTTCATTGTTACTTTGTGCCAGAAATGGCTCTCAACAAGGGAAGTGTCCACGCGTCTCGATGTGAACCAAAGCAATCTGGTTCGGACATGGAGGAGATACAAAGAGACCGGAACTGTCGATGACATGCCTCGCTCAGGTCGCCCAAGGGCTATTACTGCAGTGTATGACCGCAACCTACGGATTATGGCTCGGAGAAGCCCTGACAGCAACGCCACCATGTTGAATAATGCCTTTCTTGCAGCCACAGGACGTCGTGTTACGACTCAAACTGTGCGCAATAGGGTGCATGATGCGCAACTTCAATCCCGACGTCCATGGCGAGGTCCATCTTTGCAACCACGACCATGCAGCGCGGTACAGATGGACCAAACAATATACCGAATGGACCGCTCAGGATTGGAATCATGTTCTCTTTACCGATGAGTGTTGCATATCCCTTCAACCAGACGTGTTTGCAGGAAACCCGGTCAGGCTGAACGCCTTAGACACACTGTCCAGCGAGTGTAGCAATGTGCAAGTTTCCTGCTGTTTTGGGGTGGCATTATGTGGGGTCGACGTACGCCGCTGGTGGTCACTGAAGGCGCCGTAACGGCTGCACTATACCTGAATGCCATCTTGCGGCCGATAGTGCAACCATATCGGCAACATTCTTCATGGATGACAATTCGTCACCCCATCGTGGGCATGTTGTAAAAGACTCCGTTCAGGATAACGATACACTCCACTAGAATGGGCAGCATGTTCTCCAGACATGGACCCTGTCGAACATGCCTGGGATAGACTGAAAAGGATTGTTTATGAACGAGGTGACCCACCAAACACTCTGAGAGATCTACGCCGAATCGCCGTTGATGAGTGGTACAATCAGGACCAACAGTAACTTGATGAACTTGTGGGTGGTATTCCACGACGAATACAGACGTACATCAACCCAAGAGGACATGCTACTGGGTATTAGGGGTATTGGTGTGTGCAGCAATCTGGACCACCACCTCTGAAGGTCTCGCTGTATTGTGGTACAACATGCAATGTGTGGTTTGCATGAGCAATAAAAAGGGCAGAAATGACGTTTATGTTTATCTCTATTCCAATTTTCTGTATAGGTTCCGGAAGTATCCGAACCGTCAAAATTCTTTTTGACGTGTGTATTAAAAGACGTGTCAGTAAAATTTATGACTTATGCGCGACATTTACATTAAGTTTTTGTGTTTGCTTTGTGGCAGGAGGCCTGGACGATAACGAGGTGCTGGACGGCGACAACGCCACGTCGACGCCGTACTTCGACTTCAACGTGCCACGTAACGTGACAACGGCCGTGGGGCAGACCGCCTTCCTGCACTGCCGTGTCGAGCAGCTGGGGGACAAAGGGGTGAGTAAAGCTGAAATACTAAACACCTTTTTCCAAATCTGTTTCACAGAGGAAGACCGCACAGCAGTACCTTCTCTAAATGGGCGCACGAACGAAAAAATGGCTGACATCGAAATAAGTGTCGAAGGAATAGAAAAGCAACTGAAATCACTCGACAGAGTAAAGTCCACTGGACCTGACAGGATACCAGTTTGATTCTACACAGAGTACGAGAAAGAACTTGCCCCCCCCCCCCTTCTAACAGCCGTGTACGGCACGTCTATAGAGGAACGGAAGGTTCTAAATGAATGGAAAAGAGCACAGGGGTCGTCGAGCAGTTGCGCAAAACTATAGGTCCATATCTCTAACATCAATCTGTTGTAGAATTATAGAACATGTTTTTTGCTCGCTTATCATGTTATTTCTGGATGGCAAATGGTTCAAATGGCTCTGAGCACTATGGGATTTAACATCTGTGGTCATCACTCCCCTAGAACTTAGAACTACTTAAACTTAACTAACCTAAGGACATCACACACATCCATGCCCGAGGTAGGATTCGAACCTGCGACCGTAGCAGTCTCGCGGTTCCGGACTGAGTGCCTAGAACCGCGAGACCACCGCGGCCGGCGTGTTATTTCTGGAAACCCAGAATCTAATCTGTAGGAATCAACATGGATTGCGGAAACAGCGATCGTGTGAGACCCAACTCGATTTATTTGTTCATGAGACCCAGAAAATATTAGATACAGGCTCCCAGGCAGATGCCTTTTACCTTCTCTTCCGGAAGGCGTTCGTACAGTTCCGCACTGTCGCCTGATAAACAATGTAAGAGCCTACGGAATATCAGACCAGCTGTGTGGCTGGATTGAAGAGTTACTAGCAAACAGAACTCAGCATGTTGTTCTCAATGGAGAGACGTCTACAGAGGTTAAAGCAACTTCTGGCATGCCACAGGGCCCATTACATTTCACAATATATATAAATGACCTAGTAGATAGTGTCGGAAGTTCCATGCGGCTTTTCGCGGATGTTGCTGTAATTTACAGAGAAGTTGCAGCATTAAAAAATTGCACGGAATTGCAGGAATTTCTGCAGCGGATAGGCACTTGATGCTGGGCGTGGCAACTGACTCTTAACATAGCCAAATGTAATGTATTGCGAATACATAGAAAGAAGGATTCTTTTTTGGATGATTATATGATAGCGTAACAAACACTGGTAGCAGTTACTTCTGTAAATTATCTGGGAGTATGCGTACGGAATGATTTGAAGTCGAATGATCATATAAAATTAATTGTTGGTAAGGCGGGCGCCAGGTTGAGATTCATTGGGAGAGTCCTTAGAAAATGTAGTCCATCAACAAAGGAGGTGACTTACAAAACACTCGTTCGACCTATACTTGAGTATTGCTCATCAGAGTGGGATCCGTACCAGGTCGGGTTGACAGAGGAGATAGAGAAGATCCAAAGACGTGCGGCGCGTTTCGTCACAGAGTTATTTGATAAGCGTGATAGCGTTACGGAGATGTTTAGCAAACTCAAGTGGCAGACTCTGCAAGAGAGGCGCTCTGCATCGCCGTGTAGTTTGCCGTCCAGGATTCGAGAGGGTGCGTTTCTGGATGAGGTATCGAATATACAGCTTTCCCCTACTTACACCTCCCGAGGGGATCATGAATGTAAAATTAGACAGATTCGTGCGCGCACGGAGGCTTTCCGGCAGTCGTTCATCCCGCGAACCAAACGTGACTGGAACGGAAAAGGGAGTTGATGCAGTGGCACGTAAAGTGCCCTCCGCCACACACCGTTGGGTGGCTTGCGGAGTATAAATGTAAATGTAAATGTAGATGTAGATGTAGCAACGCACAGGCGCAACGAGCAGGATGGACAAGGCTCAGCACCTGCCACTTCAGTAAGCAGCACGGATGACAAATTGAGGGAAATTTCCCTTGAACGAGCGAAAAATTTGGTCTTGTGGGCAAGAAGAAAAAATGAGGAATAATTTCAGAAAACGTAAGTAAACTAAGAAAAATTTTCAGACATTTAGCTATATTGTAAAGAAATGCAATGGTTCTCGAAACCTCCTGCTATCAGTGACCTCACTACCAGGGATTCCTCCGTTTATAGAATCCGATGTCTCTTGCTACCAGCGAGCTTACTGCCAAGGATTCCCCCTTTATACACTCGTGGAAATGGAAAAAAGAACGCATTGACACCGGTGTGTCAGACCCACCATACTTGCTCCGGACACTGCGAGAGGGCTGTACAAGCAATGATCACACGCACGGCACAGCGGACACACCAGGAACCGCGGTGTTGGCCGTCGAATGGCGCTAGCTGCGCAGCATTTGTGCACCGCCGCCGTCAGTGTCAGCCAGTTTGCCGTGGCATACGGAGCTCCATCGCAGTCTTTAACACTGGTAGCATGCCGCGACAGCGTGGACGTGCACCGTATGTGCAGTTGACGGACATTGAGCGAGGGCGTATAGTGGGCATGCGGGAGGCCGGGTGGACGTACCGCCGAATTGCTCAACACGTGGGGCGTGAGGTCTCCACAGTACATCGATGTTGTCGCCAGTGATCGGCGGAAGGTGCACGTGCTCGTCGACCTGGGACCGGACCGCAGCGACGCACAGATGCACGCCTAGACCGTAGGATCCTACGCAGTGCCGTAGGGGACCGCACCGCCACTTCCCAGCAAATTAGGGACACTGTTGCTCCTGGGGTATCGGCGAGGACCATTCGCAACCGTCTCCATGAAGCTGGGCTACGGTCCCGCACACCGTTAGGCCGTCTTCCGCTCACGCCCCAACATCGTGCAGCCCGCCTCCAGTGGTGTCGCGACAGGCGTGAATGGAGGGACGAATGGAGACGTGTCGTCTTCAGCGATGAGAGTCGCTTCTGCCTTGGTGCCAATGATGGTCGTATGCGTGTTTGGCGCCGTGCAGGTGAGCGCCACAATCAGGACTGCATACGACCGAGGCACACAGGGCCAACACCCGGCATCATGGTGTGGGGAGCGATCTCCTACACTGGCCGTACACCACTGGTGATCGTCGAAGGGACACTGAATAGTGCACGGTACATCCAAACCGTCATCGAACCCATCGTTCTACCATTGCTAGACCGGCAAGGGAACTTGCTGTTCCAACAGGACAATGCACGTCCGCATGTATCCCGTGTCACCCAACGTGCTCTAGAAGGTGTAGCTGGCCAGCAAGATCTCCGGATCTGTCCCCCATTGAGCATGTTTGGGACTGGATGAAGCGTCGTCTCACGCGGTCTGCACGTTCAGCACGAACGCTGGTCCAACTGAGGCGCCAGGTGGAAATGGCATGGCAAGCCGTTCCACAGGACTACATCCAGCATCTCTACGATCGTCTCCATGGGAGAATAGCAGCCTGCATTGCTGCGAAAGGTGGATATACACTGTACTAGTGCCGACATTGTGCATGCTCTGTTGCCTGTGTCTATGTGCCTGTGGTTCTGTCAGTGTGATCATGTGATGTATCTGACCCCAGGAATGTGTCAATAAAGTTTCCCCTTCCTGGGACAATGAATTCACGGTGTTCTTATTTCAATTTCCAGGAGTGTAGAACCAGATATACCCTGCTTCTATCGAGCTCACTGCCAGAGTTTCCCCTGTTTGTATAACCTACCTTGCGAAAGAGCAGCTTTAGCGCGTTACTTTCCCATACAGTTGTGTTTTCCCTGTCTCAGTGGAAGTGTACCTACATAGTAAGAACCGGCCATGTTAGCGTTTTAGTACTACGTATGATTAGTGTGTAAAATGAGAGGCAAACAAAGTACTCCTAAAAATAGAACAGTTCGTGGTGAAATCATGCCAGAAGAAGGCGGTGAGAAAGTTTCGAGAGCCGCGCGGAAGCAGCCGTGCGGTCTAGGTGCCTTGTAACGGTCCGCGCGGCTCCCCACATTAGAGGTTCGAGTCCTCCCTAGGGTATGGGTGTATGTGTTGTCCTTAGCGTAACTTAGTTTAAGCTAGATTAAGCTTAGGGACCGATGATCTCAGCAGGTTGTTCCCATAAGATCTTACCACAAAATTTCCAATAGTTTTCAGAAAAAATGAATTTCAAGACCAGGGGCTAAGTGATCTTAACTTCAAGGGACGGTTAAGGCAAATTTCAGTAATGAAATGTTGCGCGTAACGTGGAAATACTACGTGGAAAGTGCAAACTACACAAACGTGTTCAAATTCAAAGCCATATCAAGTTCGTGAAAACTTTCATGGCCATTCCGTACATAGCTGAAAACGTGAAAGTGCAGTTAACAGAGCAGTCAAAGAAGCAGAGATTGAACTGGAAACTTGTTTTGCAGAACATAATTTTACATTCCAGGTTGTTAAACATTTAATCCCCTTGGTGAAAGATGTATTTGTGATTTTAAAATAGCCCAGAACGTTAGAATGAAATATGTAAATGCAGCAACGTCATAAAGTGTTGCCAAAGTAGAAATAGGTGTAATTGTAAAAAAAACTAGCTTGCACAAATCCCTTTGTGCTCTGGTTGGGTATGTTTCTCCAGATTCGGGTAGGATCAGAACGCAACTTCTACAACTCATTAGTTTAGACGCCATAGATTACTTTGGAGATAAATTTCTTATGTCTTTTAAAGAACCATGCCTTGCAAAGGCCATTCCAGTGAAGAATATTGTAGGCATTTCATGTGATGCTGTTAAACATAACATAGCAGAGCTTCTGTAAAGTTTGGAAGGTAGGAGGTGAGGTACTGGCAGAAGTAAAGCTGTGAGGACGGGGCGTGAGTCGTGCTTGGGTAACTCAATCGGTAGAGCACTTGCCCGCGAAAGGCAAAGGTCCCGAGTTCGAGTCTCGGTCCGGCACACAGTTTTAATCAGCCAGGAAGTTTCATAACACACATGCTATAATCTGAAATACAACCTGCTAAATCTACCATGCTATATATTATTAATCCTCTAGACTCTGTGAAATTTGTCATCTGGGTCACATGCACATCTTCTCTTGTGCACGTTTTAAGGAGCTTTCTCGCATGCGCAACTGGCGTGACGTCATTGCCTTACAGGTCAAATGCATACGGATTTGATAAATGACGTGCACCCACGACGTGCAAAACTAGCCCTTACCAATCAACTACCGGTTTACGTCAATGCCGCTAGGTAGTAACACACTGGAGCAGCCTTTTAGCGCTGTCCGGGCCGGCCGCTGTGGCCGAGCGGTTCCAGGCGCTTCAGTCCGAAACCGCGCTGCTGCTACGGTCGCAGGTTCGAATCCAGAATCGGGCATGGACGTTTATAATGTCTTTAGGTTAGTTAGGTTTAAGTAGTTCTAAGTCTAACTAACCTAAGGACATCTCATACATCCATGCCCGAAGCAGGATTCGAACCTGCGACCGTAGCAGTCCCGCGGTTCCGGACTGAGCGCCTAAAACCCTCACTGGTTTCCCTGATGCTCACTTAAATATGGGATCGACGACGGTGTGCTTTAGGCACTTACGGTTCTCAAGGCCTCATTTGTATTCTCGTCAAGTGAGCGTGTTGGTAGACATTACTATTTGGATTTAATAATTTCCACAAACGGCAGTTTGTGTTCCGAATTGTTTGTTCACTGTGCGGGAATCGACTTTAGGGTGCAGTGTCAACATGAATTCCGTTGAATCTATTTTTAAGTGCTAACATAAAAGAAAGTTACCAGAACAAGCTGTCCACAAAGGAACTGGGCCTTCGAGACCAGATTCGTTGACTGAGAAAGTGACGACATGAAGTAAGCGTCAGTACAAGTAAACATTTAACTAAGAGGTGTGCAGTAGTATCAGTTGTTGTGGTGGTACAACATAAGAATGTCTGGTTTTCAGCTCAGAAGTTAATTCGTGGACCAACACATGTGTTAGAGATCTTGTACATTTGTCCGAAAATATAAAAAAAACACGAAAACTCTCACTTACAAAGAAATTTGAGACGGTAGCGGCGAAAGGTCACACATCATTTCGTTCCTGCCCTAAACGTGCTTCATTACGTACAAAACAATTCGACAAAAAACAATTTCTTCTTTTGTTAGACAGCTAACGCATATTATTATTATCATTTGCAGTGGCTGTAGCTGTTTAGACTAATTCAAATGGTTCAAATGGCTCTGAGCACTGTGGGACTTAACTGCTGAGGTCATCAGTCCCCAAGAACTTAGAACTACTTAAACCTGACTAACCTAAGGACATCACTCACGCCCGAGGCAGGATTCGAACCTGCGACCGTAGCGATCGCGCGGTGCCGGACTGTAGCGGTTAGAACCGCTCGGCCATCCTGGCCGGCGTTTAAAATTGTTGATAAGTACGACTGTTATAAAGCGGATGCTATTAATTTCACCTGAATCTAAAAATTTCTGAACACCCAGCTTGAGTAATTAAAGTAATACATTTGGCGCCAAACCAGAAAGGTTAATAACCGCTCTGTCTGTCTCCAGCGCCATACTACATCCACACACAACACCTTTCCCACACTTCAAAAACTTCTGCCGCTTTGTGGTCTGGGCAGGCCTACCGATCTTGACTGCTTGCTACTTTGCGGATGCTTGAGCTGTCATATTCTGTGCAATAGAACATGATAAAACAATGCCTAAAACTTGACACGTATGCCAGAGCACCTCAAGAGACAGAAAAAAAGTTTGCAAATAACACATTTCATCAGACAAACACTAGACGGTGACAAATATTTTACCGTATTTTACGGCACACTAGGGAGACACTTAGAAAAATGGCATGTTCTTACGGCAGTGGACAGAGTTGCCATGCCAGAAACACAATGGTACCTTCAAGTCAATCAAACCATTATTATTAAACGTCATTTAAAGGCGCATCAAATCATAAAATAGGTACAGCCACAGGGATTCTAAAGTAGATGTACAGCCACTGTGTTGATTCTCCTTCGTCGTAAACAACAGAGATTGATACGACTTCCTTAGGCTCAGTTAGCTGAACTTTCTCGATGTCCGTAAGAATCCAGGCCCCGAAGCCTATGCTACGTAGAGATAACCGGCAATTCATTACGCATAGCTACTAACTGTTTAAAAATCATCGCTCTGAATCAACAGTTCTGAAAAAGTTGTCCTTATTTAAAGACTTGTGAAAAATATTCGAAATTCTTCCAGATAATTTAAATTCTGTGATACTGTATTAAAAACCTATTTGAATAGGAGTATATGTGTTGCGTTTGCTCCGCCTCAGAGTCTTCAGCTACTAGCTACGTCTGCCTCTGTCGAACGCCCGCAGACTTTGGTTGTAGCCGATGTATTCTACACTCGCACAGCCCACACAGCAAGTGCCGGCTAAGTCACTCGCGCGACCTCACCTTGCAACCCCGCCTGCGAACCAGTACGGGGGATAGAACATAGTTTGCCCGAGTGACTTAGCGCGAGTAGACTCTCGCGCGCAGGGGGTAAACAGTGAACACTAAACACGCAAACACAGGAGGCCGAGTTGACTCTCGCCTGTGTTAACAGCGCGCACTAACCGCCTGCGCCTCCCGCTACGTGCTCTGATCTCACGTGTGACCTCCCAGGGAAACAATCGCAGCCCAGGGCGTAACTGTTCTACGTGAAACGTATTCTGCCGCTGCTGCTTTTGATAAAGGGGCACCTTCATTATTTGGTCTGCTCCATTGCGTGTGAAATTACTTTGGCTTCTGTGAGCACATCTTACAGGAGAAGCATACAAAATGTATTCTAAAAATAACGGGAATTTGCGTTTTTCGGAAAAATCTTATTACGCCCACACTAATTTAATGCCCTTAAAAACAGTCCTAACTATGTGCTTTACACTCATTCCAGAGGTTTTCTCAATCTCCAAAATACTACTGGAACTCGACTTTTAGGTATCTCAGCGATGTTCTTTTAGTCTCAATTACGACATGCCTTTATAATTTCCTACATTTTTTGAAACAAATGACTCTTGAGACCAAGTCTGGCAAATATTCAGGTTGTGGCACCATTATAGTACTGACTTCGGCCAAAAATTCGCGAACAAGAAACCATTTGTGAATATGTCCATTATCGTGGTCGAAAACCCATGAATTGTTGGGAAAAATAATTGATTTCAAAGTTCATATCCATAAATAACATTTCTTACATAAACGAATTTCTGAATTTTCTTGTCAATAACAAATATAGCTCTTATGATGTAATCCTAGCGTTCTTTTGCGGAGGCAGCACTATTCACAATACGAACTATTAATTAGTCTCTTGCGTTAGCGTTCTTTTTGTAGACTTTGTCTTTCAGTGATATCCAAATGCCAGAGCACCATGGCGGCCGAGAAACGTGGCGATTTCTGCCAATGCACCTTCCGAGGAATATAAATTTAGATGCTATATAACCTGACGCGTAGAACTTGCAGGTGCCCCGTAATGCTGGAAAGAGCCTTTTGCCTTATGATGGAAGCTCATTTTCAAGGAACTCGAGATAACGGGCCCTGCAAGGCGATTCGGTAACACAAGAGGCTCAGTCATCTGAATGTCTTTCCTACCACAGCACACAATCAAACAGAATCGTTTTTTTAAAGTTCCCACAAAGAAATGAAGGATATTCGCCGCACCACTGGTGTGACTTACGAGTGTTATCGACATCGTCATAAGTGACAATAGCTTCAATAGTTAATAGAATTATTGGGATTACTCGGTGATTTGAAGCTAGCAAATGGCAGAATTCCTGTCGTCTGACTTAATCTTCTTCTCGCTGGTGCGGAATCAACACGATTCTGCTGTTAAATGGTGAAGACATAAGCGGCCGTGAGTACATTTTGTCCACCTTATTCTTGTAGGTAGAGCCCCGATATGTGCAGCGATTCCTTGTTTGATAATTAAAGGACTATGTTCTCCTAAGGGAGTAATGTTTTATAATTCATTCATACTCTTTTCATTTCGATTACAGATAAAATACGACCCATTTGCACTGCACCAGTCTCAACAGTTTAATGAAAACACGAATAAACACTACTTACTCTGCTGTTGGGATATCGTATTCTCCAAGAGCAGCAGTTGCGTTTGCATTACTATAAACATAAATAATATGGTGTAGCAATCTATGCAAAATAATTTGGGAGCGAAAAATTGATGTTGTGGTGAACGACATATACCAATCGCGAGAATCGAACCAAACATTTGTTTGAGGAACTCTTTGTGAAGGAAACTGAGAGACCGGACGTGTGAGAGGAGGAGAGATATTGTATTGTTGTGAGATGCCATTACGGTACATAGTAAATGTTCAAACAGTTTTTTGCCCAAAACAAAATACAATAACTAACATCAAGAATTGAAGGTATATATATCCATACTGAAATTAGTTAATTATCACTGTACAGATATTACGACACGTAGATCACTCGGATGTGAAGTTTGGAACAATAGTGCGAACCTGCATTTTTCACGGTCAGAATTCTTCGAGAGATTATCTCCGAATTAATAAACTCTAACTTGCTAAATTGTTGGGTCTATCATCCAGACTCATCAAAAAACATAGCAGACAGTTGTGCCGAATGATCTGCGTAGCGAGTAAAGGTTTCAGAGATTTCAGGTGGAGCACTAACCGACGAGGAATTTCTGCGAGATCGCCGCTGCGGAATACATCTCTTGCTGTCCTGTGGTATTTAAAACGAAATATTTATATTTTCCAGGAGAGTAAAGAAAAAAGGAAATAAGGAACTGAGCTAAAACAACTAATACCAATAACTAAACCAGTAATTAAAATAAAATCACACATAAAGATTATTTATTTATAGTAATATATAATTAAAGAAAATTTTAATTAAATAACTAATAGTAATATAATAAATTATACCAATAAAACTCTTTTATTTTTCAATGTAGTCTCTATGTACACTAATGCACTTCGACCAGCGATGTTCCAGTGCCCTGAGCACTTCTCGAAAATTACATTCCTCCAGGCCTGAAAAGTACCTGTCAACTTCGGCTGTTAGTTCTTCCTCTGAAAAGAATCTCTGCCAACCCAGAAATGTTTTGAGCCCAGTGAGTAGATAGAGCTCCATTGGAGCTAAATTAGGCGAATAAGGCGTGTGTGGCAACAACTCATTTTCTAGTTGCTGCTGAAGTGTCCCGGACTGGGGCACTTTTACAGGGAGTCAGTAATTACACTCACAAATCAATTAACTGACACAATCAGTTTACGTCCGCAAATGTAAGTTCTGTAATACAATAGCAGTTCGAAATAAATAAGAAAAGTCCTTCTCGAAAATAAAGGAATAACTTCTGTGCAACTTAAAGTTCTTGGGAAACAATAAGTAACCTTTCTGTGAGACAGTTTGTGAAAAGTCCTCTTACAAACGAAAACGACAATCTTCTTCGACATCAAAAGTAGGCAAAAAATGGAAGTCCCATCTAACAAGCAGTACATGGAGTTCCTGCATCAGAGTCCATGGCCAGAGCAGCGGGTCGCCATGCACAGTGTTCCCGGGTGGCAAGGGCGACGTTCAGTCTGGGCAGCGGCTGTGTGCTGGCAACCTTCTACTTCTGTCGGAGACGTAACATCTTGTTGCTCGCCGGGAAAGGGCAGTTCTATCAGTGTGGCGGATGAATACTAGACAGTTATTAGTTCGGATTGGCAGAGGAAAATGGAGCGGCGGATGCCCCGAAAGGTCCGTACGTGTGATGGCCTCTACTATTCTTGTGGGTACCCCCGGAATTAGCACGCTTGCTGCAGGCAAAGTGATTTTCGCTTGATTTCGGCCGATGCGCCTGCGGAGCTGAAGCGATGACCCGCATAGCGGCGTTACGTCGCGGGTTGTTAGCGTTGCAGGAGACCCTGGAACCACGCCAAATGTACACTCCTGGAAATTGAAATAAGAACACCGTGAATTCATTGTCCCAGGAAGGGGAAACTTTATTGACACATTCCTGGGGTCAGATACATCACATGATCACACTGACAGAACCACAGGCACATAGACACAGGCAACAGAGCATGCACAATGTCGGCACTAGTACAGTGTATATCCACCTTTCGCAGCAATGCAGGCTGCTATTCTCCCATGGAGACGATCGTAGAGATGCTGGATGTAGTCCTGTGGAACGGCTTGCCATGCCATTTCCACCTGGCGCCTCAGTTGGACCAGCGTTCGTGCTGGACGTGCAGACCGCGTGAGACGACGCTTCATCCAGTCCCAAACATGCTCAATGGGGGACAGATCCGGAGATCTTGCTGGCCAGGGTAGTTGCCTTACACTTTCTAGAGCACGTTGGGTGGCACGGGATACATGCGGACGTGCATTGTCCTGTTGGAACAGCAAGTTCCCTTGCCGGTCTAGGAATGGTAGAACGATGGGTTCGATGACGGTTTGGATGTACCGTGCACTATTCAGTGTCCCCTCGACGATCACCAGTGGTGTAAGGCCAGTGTAGGAGATCGCTCCCCACACCATGATGCCGGGTGTTGGCCCTGTGTGCCTCGGTCGTATGCAGTCCTGATTGTGGCGCTCACCTGCACGGCGCCAAACACGCATACGACCATCATTGGCATCAAGGCAGAAGCGACTCTCATCGCTGAAGACGACACGTCTCCATTCGTCCCTCCATTCACGCCTGTCGCGACACCACTGGAGGCGGGCTGCACGATGTTGGGGCGTGAGCGGAAGACGGCCTAACGGTGTGCGGGACCGTAGCCCAGCTTCATGGAGACGGTTGCGAATGGTCCTCGCCGATACCCCAGGAGCAACAGTGTCCCTAATTTGCTGGGAAGTGGCGGTGCGGTCCCCTACGGCACTGCGTAGGATCCTACGGTCTTGGCGTGCATCCGTGCGTCTCTGCGGTCCGGTCCCAGGTCGACGGGCACGTGCACCTTCCGCCGACCACTGGCGACAACATCGATGTACTGTGGAGACCTCACGCCCCACGTGTTGAGCAATTCGGCGGTACGTCCACCCGGCCTCCCGCATGCCCACTATACGCCCTCGCTCAAAGTCCGTCAACTGCACATACGGTTCACGTCCACGCTGTCGCGGCATGCTACCAGTGCTAAAGACTGCGATGGAGCTCCGTATGCCACGGCAAACTGGCTGACACTGACGGCGGCGGTGCACAAATGCTGCGCAGCTAGCGCCATTCGACGGCCAACACCGCGGTTCCTGGTGTGTCCGCTGTGCCGTGCGTGTGATCATTGCTTGTACAGTCCTCTCGCAGTGTCCGGAGCAAGTATGGTGGGTCTGACACACCGGTGTCAATGTGTTCTTTTTTCCATTTCGAGGAGTGTATTACTGACATAAAAAAAAGACACTTGTGTGTGCGCGCGCTCTTGCAAAACCTAGCCTGCCTTCTTTTCATATCTTTTGCTGTAGTTGGTCCAGGAGGTTAATGATGTTTTATTACATAGTTTTCTGACAAGCAGCCGCGCGGGATTAGCCGAGCGGTCTCAGGCGCTGCAGTCATGTACTGTGCGGCTGGTCCCAGCGGTGGTTCGAGTCCTCCCTCGGGCATGGGTGTGTGTGTTTGTCCTTAGGATAATTTAGGTTAAGTAGTGTGTAAGCTTAGGGACTGATGACCTTAGCAGTTAAGTCCCACAAGATTTCACACACATTTTTTGACAAGCAGAACCCCTTTCACATTTCAGGAAACTGACTCCATACCTTTCACGCTGACAGTATTGCCTTTTCTTTAATATGGCAGTGGTGAATAAACATGTTTCCAATGCTATGACGGTTGCTTTGTAGCATGGTAATGAGACCCAAGTTTCATCTGTAGTCACAATCTGGCGCAAAGAATCTTGTCGGTTGCTCTGAAAACGGGTCGGGTCAAAGATTCTTTGGACATATCCATTCTGAAGCGTTAGTGATACTGTATTAAGAGTCGAGGCATCCATCTAGCAGATAATTTTCTGCTATCCAATTCCACTGCTCAAACGTGATTTGCTCATTCAAATGAGATCCACACGGCTTCAGCAATTTCTCATGCTTTGAGTCGACTATTCTCCGTGACCATTTTATGCACATTGCAGTAACGTGTGGATGTGTGGCACATCTTGACTAAGCGTTGTGTAGATCACCATCTAAACCCTCCCATTCAAATTAAAACTTGTTTTTTCCACTTGACAACAACTATAAATGAAGGATCAGAGTCCTCCGGAGTTCCGAAGATCGGCGTGAATTTTATATGCTTTTCTGCGTTTCTTTGTAAGTACATAGTCACTGCTAGAATCTCGATTTCCTTCATCTTGACAAATCACTACACGGGAACAACAACGGAGAGTCGTCTGTATCACAGAGCTCTACCCAGTGCTCTGACGCACCTTATGTATATAGAAAAAGAAAAAGGATGACTTATTACTACGCAGTAATTCTGTTGCGCTGACATCTGGTGGTGCTCCGGGAAACTTTCAAATTGGCTGCATAGAACCACAGAAAATGGAGAAGCAACACGCGAAGGCAAAAGTTCTTTCTTTAGCCAGCTGTACTTCGCAAACATTAAAAATAGGACACATGAATGGTCTTATTCGAATCTACCCATGCTACCATCTCCTAAAATATTTACTATTCCCCCCCGAAACACCGTTACATGAAGTTAAATACGTATCTAATTACTTTTAGTTACAACAGTTGTGTACTGTTAAGTACAAAAGTTGTTACAGTAACTAAGCAGTGTCTGATTACAACAGCAACTTAGCCTCAAATGATTACAGTGAACTAATATATTCATTACAGTCTCATAGCAAGAAGATAATAATGTCCACTGAATCCCCGCTAGGACGTAGTTGGCTCTTTTGCCATCGTAATCTCGCATCGCGCGAGCGTATAACGAACGGCTTTACGGACCGTCTGTGATCTGCGCGGGATGGACTTCGTTCCACCACAGTCTCGTTAGGAGGACAGGAAACAAGAAAAGAAAGCGAGTGATCAGTTTTTACACTTCACAGAAATTTATAAAAATGTAGATTACATATTCTTTGTTTTCTTTGCCGAGTGTTGCTTGGACGGGAGAAATATGAGTGCCGCAGTGCAAATTTCGTGACGCTACATTACCACTATCATCCATTTTTTGCTTTTGCATTCGTGAATGGTGTGTGGAAATTGGGTGACCTGACAACTGTTCACGAAGCAGGAACAGGCCGCCCGATAGACATTTTACAATAAACGTTTTGTTTGGTATACCATAAAACAGACATTTCAAATAAAATCGTAAGAGATGAAACGAAATCGTTCACAGAAACACAGCCAGGCTTCTTAATTCAATAGGAACCAGTAAACTGTATTATAGCTTTTTAATGAATGACAAGTCTAAAGTACAATGGAAATCCCCGGTAAGAATACCATCGATATTATGAAAAGGACTGATTGATACTCACCATAAAGATGACATGTTGAATTGCAGGCAGGCCTAACAGAAAGACTACTACACATTTAGCTTTCTGCCAAAATCTTCTCCAGAAAAGAAAACACTCATACACACCGACTCTCACACGTATGACCGCGTGAGGCGTACTTGCTTGCGTGCTTGCTTGTGTGAATTTGTGCATATTTTTCCCTGGACTAGGCTCTGGCCGAAAGCTAATGTGTAATAGTCATTTCATTGTGCCTGTTTCCAAATCAGACTATCATCTTTACGGTTAGTAACAATCTATCCTGCTCATAACATTGCCGTTACGTCTGAAACAGGTGTTCATAGAGGAACACTATCACCGTGAGTCTAAGAGTATAAATTCTATGTTCATGAGATGTATGTGTGGGGAGTAAACATTTTGCCTGATAACTTTTGTCATACATGCACTCAGAATTTGAACAGCACACCACTGTATGATACTTAACCACTCCCCTGTAGCGCGAACCGCTGGTATTCTTTACAACTTAGAGAATGAACCTGTGACTAGACGTGCTGCTCCTTTTCTATCTTCTTTATTTCGTTAACTAATCCTACATGATACATTCTTTTTGCTTTATTTACTTATTTTCACTTGTTTCTCTAATTATTTATTTTATGACTTACATTTCAGATTATTAATTACTCAGTTTCTAGCAACAGTGGCAGAGTTACTGTTCCTAAAGCCGCAAAGCTACATAACAAAGAATTAACAATCATTACAGAAACTACTAAAACTTAATATACAAAGTAATATATTTATGAGCACCAGGAGACTAAAATACGAGTATACAAAGAAATCAGTAGTACATTGATTTACAGCTAAATAGAATTTAAGAAAACATTTATGTGTAATCAGTCAAATATGGCAGCATAAAAAGTAGAGTGTAACTGAACACTGTTTGCTCTTTCAGCTTGTTTTCATGATGGCTCTCGTAGAGCACTTTGGACACAATCCAAAGACACTAACACTGCTTGGGATATTGCTGATCAAGAGACACTAACAGATTGATACTGAACAGCTGCTAAATGAACAAGCAGACGAGTTAATCAAGTTCTTAACGCTGTCAAATTTCACTTCTTGCCCATAAAAATTTTGTTACATTCCACCCAACTATAAATCGATTACCACCTATTTATTGATGTACTGTAGCACAGAACGACTGTGAATCTAAAATTTTGTATGCTTGCTAGTAACAGTTAATTTTTCTAATGTTTGCAAATTCTTAGCTATTTAGTTTTGTGAGATCATGCGCAGTAACGTGTTTCACTGTAATGCTAGACAGTGGATTAATAACCGGAAACGTACGTCGCAAAATTAAATAATTGGTGAAGCAACAGATAAATAAATGCCTTTTTTCTAACTGACAAGGATCCCAGACCGAGACCAGTAGTTAAGAATCGTCGCCGCAAATATTTCATAAAGCACTCCTTTGGGAATGAATTACATTTCTTTAGAGACTTCCACAATGCCTCACTGCAGCATTTGCATTTTTCTACAACTTGTTTTATACAGTCGTCGGCTTTATGCTCAATGTATACAACAACCGAGGGGTCATAGTAAGAAGTGTTTGGATTATGGTGCTGATAAGACGGGGATGGAGTAAATCGTCCCTCATCCCAATTTGTACATCGAAGAAGCAAGGACGGAAATAAAAGAAGCAGAGATTGAAACTCAGGGTGACAGAATACCAATGATAAGATTTGCTGATGACATTAACATACTCAGTGCAAGTGAGTAAAAGGTACGAGACGTACTGAATGGAACGGAAAGACTAATAATCATACTCTTTGCACTGGCAGTAAACCGAATATAGGTGAGAATACTGAGGACGAGGGCCGCGAATTAGATAAAGTGAATACGAGGGCTGGAACCTTAATAGTGTCAACTATTTATTTACAGCTCGTACAAAATATATACGTATTTCAATGTTTTACTGACCTTCATAGTAGTCACCAGAATTGTGTATAGCCCGTTGCTAGCGATGTGGACGTCGTAGGATACTCTTAGCAGTGCCAGTTGTGTTGACAGCTCGAGTGGGGTGTTCTATTGCCCGACGAATTTGTAGCAGTTCTGAAGTGAATGCCGTGAAGTGTTTCCTTCAGTTTGGAAATCGAGTTGAACTCACGAGGGCTTAAGTCAGGGGAGTGCAGTAAGTGGTATAGCACTTAGCAGCCTCATCAGTCAAACAAATCAGTAACAGCTTGCACTGTATGTGCTTGACACTGTCCCGCAAAATGATGGTCAGGTCTTGCAAAAGTGTCATCACTTCTGTCTCTATGCTGTTCATTTTAGGAACGCAGCCTACGGCCAGCTTAGACACAGAAGTAATGACACTTTCTGCAGGGCCTGACCATCATTTTACAGGACAATGCTCAGGCACGTACAGTGCAAGCTGTTACTGATTTGTTTGACTGATGGGGCTGCTAAGTGCTATACAACCTACTACACTCCCCTGACTTAAGCCCTCGTATGTTCAATTCGATATCTAAACTGAAGGAAACATTTCACGGCATTCGCTTCAGAACTGCTACAAATTCGTCGGGCAATAGACCGCGCCACTCGAACTGTCAACACAACTGGCAGCGCTGAGAGTATCCTACGACGTCTACATCGCTAGCAACGGGCTATACACAATGCTGGTGACTACTATGAAGGTCAGTAAAACTTTCAAACTCGAACTGTAAATAAATAGTTGTCACCATTAAAGTTCCAACCCTCTTGCATTCTGCTATCTTGGAAGCGAAGTAAAGCACAATGGACAAAGCAAGTAGAACATAAAAGGCGGATTACCACTGAAATAGGGGGCATTCCGTGAAAGATAACATCTATTGTCAGTTTGTCAGAGATCGTATTTTTTAAACCGAAATGGCCCTATCAGGAAGTGCGGCTACCACCGACCGGCGACGAACAGGTAGGTGAATGAGCGGTCGCTTGGGCTTCTGCCTAAAACGGTAAAACAGGGATACGGTGGAGTGTCACCAGGAGCTGAATACGGTAAAGATGTAGGACTTCGCAGATTGTAGAACAAATGGCTATGGCTGTAGCTTCTGGGACAAATCGCTAGGGCCGCTAATTCCGAAATTAACCAATAAATCGTAAGAACGTCCTACAAGAAGTATAACTACACTGCAGTGATCACGACAGCGAGGTGAGTGCATTGCCACTGCAAAGATAATTATTACTGAAGTTACACTTGCACAACTACATGGTCATTATTATATAACGCCTCAAAATTTAATAACTAGTCAGTGCACTGAGCAAAAATTACAGTCAAGCCTGAGACAATAGCTGACGGGTTAGCTACAACCACTGACAGGTCACCGACAGTTTTTAATCACAGATAATTACGCAGATGTGTCAGAACGACGATTCCTCCACACATACACTTACAATGAGTACAGCATGTAGTACGCATAACATTGCTCTTTTTCCAACATTTGTAGTTCTTAGGCTGATTAATTAATTAAGTATTCATTTCTCATCGTTCTAGTTCGTCCTGCATAGTCACAGGTCCACCCAACGTGCTTTCAAAGTGAGTGGTGGGGATTTCGTCTGGGGATCAAGGATATAGCTTCGCCACCCTCCCGCTCCTTGTGCCTTGGCGAACGATAGTCACACCAGAAATCAGTTCACGTGTTAAGTGCCACAGACTTCAACTTTTTTCTACTAATAACAACGCGTCAGCTGGATGAGGTTAAGCTTACGCATATTCTGAAACCACCATAAAAAAAGCCGCGAAAATGTGCTCCGTACGAATAGGGCTTGTCAATTTCTATTCCTACATTTAACCCTGGCACCAAACTGAATTTTTCGGAACACGTTCCCCAATGTGGGACTGCTCGCGATCCCAAAAATTAAACACCGTATATACTCTCTAAATTACTTTTAAAACTATTTCACTTATGAAGGCGAGCATTTATCATCTGTTTTTATAGTTACAAGAATATGATTGATATAAAGCAGAAACTAAAGGGTTTATTCATAGCCAGACAAAAACACTAAAAAGCCAAGCTTTATTTAGCTTAATACGTTAAAACAATATTTTTATCATCTATTGCTGAAAAAAAAATCGTCTTCACTGTATGTGGAATACAGGGTGAGTCACTAACTATTTCCACCCAGAATAACTTCGAAAGTATGATATTTGCTGAAAAGCTTGTGCGACAGATGTTGCATGGGACAACGGGGGCCACAATATGACGTTGGTTTTTTGTTGGTAGGTAGGGTCACTTCAGAGATATGAAAGTCAACTTTGTTTTTTTAAATGGGATGCTATGGTTTGGTACTTCTTTCTGATAGCGGCTATCGAGACGACTCCAATCTGCTTATCATGGATTGAGTGGTATTCCTGATCACTTCGGCACTTATCGAAGACCATGCTCTGACAATTACCTCTCGTGTATCGTGCAAATAGTAAACATTCACCGAATACAGCGTACCCATCTAAGTGCCATAGACATGTAAACACCATTCGACGGGTTTCGCAATACAACTCTAATAGGGACGGTAAGACTGGTATCGTCCAATGAAGCGAATGTGAATGATGTATTCCTTCGAAGAACAAGTCTATATGCTTCTCATTTACGGAGAATGCCAACAAATTTCAGTGACAGCTACAGACTTATACGCTTATAAGTATCCCCAATGTATTCACTCTACACGTCGTAAATTTAAATATGTGTGTGATAAATTGAGAACAACTGGATCTTTAACGCATCGGAAACATATCTGGCAAAGGAAAGTTACTAACGAGGAACCGGAAATTGGTACTCTTGCCACTGTGGTTCGAGATCCTTGTGTTGGTTCGCGTCAAAACAAAAGGGAATCTGACATGAGCCAGAATAGTGTTGTTCGTGTTCTGCATCACCATAAATAACCTCCTTAACATATCAATCTCCACCAAAAACTAACTGGTACGGATTGTATGTGTCGAACTGAATTCTTCCAATGGGCTCAATTTCAGATTCAGAGGGATGACATATTTATTAATTTGATTTTATTTACTGACAAGGCTTCATTCACGAACCATGGAAATGTTAATTTGCATAACATGCATTACTGGGTAACTGAAAATCCTTGTTTGGTGCGGAAAGTTGCGCACAAAAAACTGTGGTCGGTGAATGTATGGTATGGAATTCTGGAGGACAGAATTATAGGCCCTACTTCGTCGAAGGAAATCTTAATGGTTAAGAAGTACACCACATTCCTGCAAGACACATTAGGTCTGTTATTGGAAGAAATATCTTTAGGAACAAGGAACATAACGTGGTATCAACACGATGAGTCTCCGGCACATTTTTCGCTGATGGCTGGAAATGAGCTGCAGAGACAATTCCCATATCGTAGGATTGGACGAGGGGGAGATGTGTCGTGGCCGGCCAGACTTGACGCCTCTGGATTTTTTATTGTGGAGATTCGTAAAAGACATTGTTTATAAGGACATTCCATTTACACCTGAAGATATGCGAGAGATAACTGTCAGAGCACGTGCTTCGATAAGAGAAGAAGTGATAAGGAATACCAGTCAACCCCTGATAAGATTATTGCACCACTGCAGTGGTCATAACTTCGAACGGACGTTCATGCCACCTTTGTGACCTTCGTTGAACTTCAAAGACCTTACTGTTACACATAACTGGATTCGTCACGATAGCCGCTATCAGAAAATAAGTACGAAACTGTAGCATATCATTTAAAAATCAAAGTTGACCTTCATATCTCTGTAGGTATCCCACCTAGCAACAAAAAACCGTCATATTGTGGCTCCCGTTGTCCCATGCAACATTTGTCGCACAAGCTTTTCAGCTCCTATCATACTTTCGGAGTTATTCTTGGTAGGAATAGTTAGTGACTCACCCTGTATAATGCATATTAATCCATTTACGTATTTATGCATTTCAAGTTGCACTTCCGTCTAAATTTGCTCTTTGTCTTCTTTACCGTCTAGACATATTCCCATCTGGTTTTCTTTAAGTGGAATGGTGGTCTGTACCACTCATAAAAATTTCTTCTATAAATAACTTTCTTTGAGACATTGTTTCGTCTTTATCTGCTGGTTCCTGTTGCAAAATCATCATCTCTTCTTGGCCACTGACAATATTATCTTATTCAGTACTTTCCAGTTCACTGAACTCTGTATCAGATGAACATGTATCACTAGCTGCCAATTCTTCAAGTGTAACTCCTTCAAAGTCCGTGCCACATTCTTTACACTAGATCAAGAAACAATCCCGATAAGAGCCTGAAGCATTAATCACACTGTGGTATCGCATTCGACTAACGATACTCACGTAGGACGCACCTAAGCACGGTAAATAACTTGTCAACATAACTGCTCTCACAGAACGCTGCCTGCGCTGAAACTGCACATGAACAGAGAGCGCTAAGCACGAAACTGATCCTCCCACAAACCCACATTGTCGTTCCGGGATTAATATGTTTCCTTCGCCGTATTAAATACGTTTTAGCATACTATGTGCTTACATTGTTTATGAATAACCATTAGTCTTATGTTTCTTGTGTGATCGGAAATCGCCAGCGAAGTGACCACTAATTTCAATGTGTATTTAACAGTATAAATTACTGACTTCCTTGGTGGACTTGTTTGTTAATTTTGCTGTATTTTGATGCGTTCATGATAACATGGCCACATTTAGACATGTTGGTGGTCATTCTGTTCCGCGACGGCGATTCGGTATCTTATATGTGTGCTTGGGTAGTAAAGTGATGGAAAATGGGCGGCGAGTAGCCGGTCATACGTTATGTTTTGTTTGCGCTTAGTAAAAATTGCTGTGTCTTTGATCTCAGTTGAGCAGCTCAGGACTTAGAATTTGATATTTGCGACTTGTAAGCCTGAATGAATTTGATATTTATTACTGGTAAGCCTAAAAGATTTTGTTAATGCTTAAGAAAATTTATAATTTGTGTAACGTGCTACTGAAAACAAATTGTGTGGATTGGGTGTTGGTTTTCGTATACTTAATGCGCTATCGGTCTTTATAATACGCGCATTTGCAATGAATATTTGACTGAGGGAATTTTCCCCCATTTGAATAGCAAACACGCAAACGTTTCAGCAGACATACTGTCATTGTCATTTTATTTAATTCTATGTGGTGATCAGCTGCCCCTGCCTATGTTGTTTTGTGTAACCCATAATGTTATACCTGGCCTTCAAAAACCAATCGCGAAATTTTCATGTTCTTTCGCTATCTACGCTCAAACTATTGGTCCGAAAAAAGAGAAAAATGAACAGGATTTTTCTAGGAAATTTAATTTAGTTATATTTTGTACTGGGACTCGTTTCCGCTAGAGGCCGTAATTTTTGAGTTATTCAAGAAAAAAGGACAAAAGTGACCTTCAAACGCACCCGCACTTCCGCACTCGGCCACCACCTGTCAAGATTTCCAGTACGTTGTTCACGGGTCTCCTTCACGACTGCATGCATTACTTTCATTTCCTACCGCTGTACAAAAATTACGACTGCTTGCATTACTTTCGTTAGTTGCCCGTTTATGGTCTTCACTGACTGGCCTAATTGCGTCACCGGCCTAGCCGAGCACTAGAAAATGGTAAAATTTACGTCTGTTTAAAATTTACATGACAATTTTGTGAATTTAAACTGTGTGATATAAACAGTTTCATCGTTGTAGTGTTCAGAATTTCTGATTACGGGATTACTGTGCTTGTAAGAGTTAGATTTGGATAGAATTATCAACGTAATTAGTTTTAGTGTGAAGTTTACAAAAGTAATTTTTCTTTCATTACCCTGAAGGGCATGTTTAAATCAATAACGTTAAAGAAATAGCCTACTATGATGGTTGTGTAACATCCCAAACGATAGAGACCAATAAAGATCGATTACCGGGAAATGCTAGTGAGTTCATGTAGTCGCAAATTTTTATAAAGTGGTAGGCGCAAGCGCCACGAATATAATACTAGAAATCCTTACTGGCGAGTGATCAGCGTAGGGGTGGAGTTGCTTTTGAAGGTCATTTTTGTACATTTTTCTTTGATAACTCGAAAACCATTGCCTCCAGCGAAAATGGATACCAGCCAAAAACATTTTACTACATTGAATTTCATAGAAAAAATCCTTGTTTATTTTTTCTGTAAGACTAATAGTCTGCTCCTTGTTTATTTTTCTGTAAGACTAATAGTCTGCTCGTAGCGGGCGAGAGAATTTGAAAATCCCACACATGGATTTTGAAGGCCAGATATAACATCGCGGGTTGCATAAAACGACGTCGGTAGGGGCATTAGAATCACCCTGTATATTTGCATAACTCATTCGCGGTCGCCTTTCTAATTGTTGTGTTTTTTTCATGGGTGAATGAATAACCAGACCATCCAAATCGTTGGTGTAGCCTACTGTTACCTATACGAAGCGATCTCTCAAATTATTTGTGATGAAGCTGTTATTTACGTTTAATTCAGAAGCTTGCCACTGTTACGGTTTCTGCTGCAAGATCACTTGAGAAGCCTATTCATTTTCAGCCACGTTAGCTACAGGGCTAAGTGTGATGACGTACGACCTACCCTTATTACAGATTATGGGGAAGTAATTGTCGGGGTCGTGCATTTGCCCAACCTCCGCATGGAAGCAGTTAGTCCCTTTGTCGTCCGAGGCGCTCATATGTAGAATACCGAGTGTGCCTGTGTATGTATGTGTCACAAGTGGAAAAAGTCCACTAGTATCAAACACCAGCCTTACTTAGCAATAAAAACTTCTGAGAATGTCTCTTTGGAACACTGCATTGTAAGGAATTCGGTCATGGATTGTGGTAAAAACGAAAAAGAAGAGACTCGAGTCATTTGAGATACGGTCTATGAAAGGATGTTGAAAATTAAGGTCACTGATAAGAAATAAGGAAGTTCTCCGCAGTATTAGAGGGGAGTGGCACACATTGAAAACCCTAACAAAAACAAGGCACAGAATGTTAAGACTTTAGTTAAGACATGAAAGAATAACCTCCATGGCACCTCAGGAAGCTGCATGGGGTTAAAACTGTAGAGAAGGCAGAGATTGACATAGAGATTGGGATATGTCAAACAGGTAACTGAAGAAGTTGGGTGCAACTGCTGGAGATGAAGAGGTTGGTGCAGGAATTCTAGGCGGGGCCGCATCAAACCAGTCAAAAGACTGAGACCCAGAAACGATCAGAACGTTGTACTGATTTACGTTGAAGATCAGCTCTCAAACATTTCAGTGAATGTCTCTTCTCCGTAGGTCAGCCTGTATTCCGTTTCCTATGTAGCTTAGATTTCACCAAACAGTATAACGAGGCTTTTTACCTTATCCATCGGCTCACTCACATATAACAACCAAACAGACTCTTAGGGTACTCCGGAGGTAACTCTTATGTGTGACGATTTCTTGCCTTTTAGAGTTCTGTGACCTTAGACGTCGAGAATCTAATCACAATTCTTGTATGATACTCCATAAGCTCATATTTTACTCAGTAAACCAAACTGCACTGAAAGATTTCCGGAAGTCGAGGGAAACGACTTCAGTTTGAATGTCTACAGCATTCTGGATCCAACACAAGGTCAAATTGAGTTGAGGTTCGCAAGTTGTACATATAGATCTCCGTTTGCGTAAATCTAACGGCTGTTTCAACTCTTATAAAGGGTCGTAATGCTTAAACATAAAAAGTATTTCATAATTCTACAAGGAATTGAAGTTAACTATACAGGCCCACAATTATCTACATTTTTACATTGGTAGTGTTTCTTACATTTAACGATAACGCAAAACATACCGTACATATTTGTATGTGTGTTTTCTGTTCTTTGGAACACCACACATATAAGTATGTGCCTAAATGGAACTAGACATCAAAATGATGTCTTCTGTGCGAATGCACTCTGAACCCCTGCGGGACTCAGCCGAATAGCTTCGAGCAAACAGGGGATAATGGGCGTAGGAACTGCATCTGTAGTGTACGGTGTGTTGGAATTTCTATTAGAAGGGAGGAACGCTCGGATGGCCGAGGCGGCATCTGTTTGGCAGGGCCCTAAGTGCGGACGTACTGTTTGTGTAGTCCCAGCGGAGTGAGCGCTCGTGTTTGTTTGCACACTACTTGACCGTTTCGTGCGCGCCGGCTTAAACATATGGAGGGCGACAATTACTGAACTATATCAAATAAAATCGTCGTAAATTCTGAACGGTTTGCGTTAGGACGTTCAAAATGCACGATTGGCCTCGGGGCATGATGGGAATTTGTATGAGCAGTATGGTTTGGTTTAGCGACGAAGCCCGCTTTCATTTGGAGGGGTTAGTCAGTAAGCAAAATTGATGCTTTTGGGGAACTGTGAATCCGTATTTCACGATGAAGAAGGCTCTTCACCCTCAACAGGTGACTGTGTGGAGTGCAATGTCTAGTCACGGAATAATCGATACGATATTCCTTGATGGCCCGGTGACTACCGGGCGGTACATGAACGTTTTGGCAGATGGTTTCATCCCCATCATCCAAAATGATCCTGATTTCGATAAGATGTGGTTCACGTAAGACGGGCTTCGCTCCCATCGACGCAGGAAAGTGTTCGATGTCCTGGAGCAGCACTCTGGGGACCGCATTCTGTTTCTGAGGTTCCCAGAGGCGGCATGCGCCTCGAGTGTTCACCATATTCTCCGGATTTGGCCATATGCGACTCCTTTTTGTGGGGCTGTATTAAAGACAAGGTGTACAGCCATAAACCCAAAACCACTGCTGCGCAGTAAACATCCACACAGGAGGTAACGGCAACATCGATGTTCTGACACTTTAGCGGGTCATGCAAAAATTCTTATGTTGAAATGTGTGTGAAATCTTATGGGACTTAACTGCTAAGGTCATTAGTCACTAAGCTTACACACTACTTAACGTAAATTAACCTAAGGACAAACATAGACACACCCACGCCCGAGGGAGGACTCGAATCTCCGCCGGGACCAGCCGCATAGTGCAGAAATTCACTTGCCGTCTGCGCTACATTATCGCCAATGATGGAAGGCATATCGAACAAGTCATAACCTATATCCGATATCTGTAGTGACGTTTACATGTTGAATAAAGTATGTGCCCGCCATAGTTTGTTACTAATTTAAGTTTTCTTTATAGTTCAATAATTGTCACCCTATATATCATCGTGGGTAAACAATACAGAAAATCGGCCCTCAAATCTACGTTTCAGAACGAACATGCACGGCCAGCAACACTCGAAGTCGTACAGTTTTTACGAGACGAGGTGAAAGCCTCGGCGGCCGATATCATTGTCATAAATTTTTCCACTGTGAGCAGTATGGTCTATATAAGGATCCTCAGTTATGCAACATGTGAATGGCTCCTTCGGGAAACAAAACAGGGTCTCTGCTTTCGTGACTCTGACGACAGTGTCGGCACTGTGAACGTGGTTTGGGACTCGGCACTCTCAGTATAGTCGATCTTCCATTTGATGGTTGGTTTGTGGGATTAAAGGACCAGACTGCTACGGTCATCGGTCCCATCTTCCATTTGAACTCGTAGCAAATTTGAGTCGGCTATTCGCCCCTGCGGCATAGTGTACAGCCAAATTGCCGCAAAAGTGACGCAATTCCGAACATATCCTGTCCTGAATGGAGTTTGGCCTGCCCGGATTCAAAAGGCATATCCCCTCATATACTTACATCGGCGTCTGCAGTGCCACCACCAGTTACGAGGGACAACCGAAGACCTGTTCCGTATGTGGGAAGGAGGGCCATCTCCAAACCTAATGCGTCCAACGCAGACATGGCGCCGCCTAGCAGCCGATACTGCTTCCTATAAGTAAGTTGTCGCCCTCACGACTGCTGCTATTTCACCAAGGCATCCGATACTTCGTTGTATCGCGGACTCCACTCCTACAGCGCCGCTCCAGTCGGCAGATGACAATGTCCTTGACAATATAATGGTGATAGACTCGTTGACCGTGCAAACTGCGGCCTTTGTGGCGGAGCGTCTTGAGTCGCTGCCTTTCTATGACACAGAAGGACACACCAGAAAGCAAAGATCTCAAAAGCGGGATATGCGGAGACGCAGGACAAGTTCAGGACAGGTTGATGAACAGCCGCCGTAGGACGAGGACTACCAACCACCAAGAAGATGCTCCCACGGATGCAACTGCTATCGGCTGCAGCGTTGGGACACAGAATGGGACTGAGAAGGTTTCGTACGTACCCACAGCTTGGCGATCAGACATCGATAAACGAGACGGATGCTGCCTCCCCCCGCCTCCCAACCCCACTCCGCCGCCACACTTGCCAAAGTGCTGGCACCAATCCCGTCCCCTAATGAGACTACGAAAGATAGTCTTGCTCTGCATTCAACGGCGTGGGGGGCGGACGATCAGGCCACACAAGTGAGACCAACAAGGCCCGTGCTGGTGGCGCCAGAAGTTTAGGAACGGTTGCAGCCGAGGTTTTACGGGGGAGGTGACGATGCAGCGTGATACTCAGTACACATTTCCGATCTAACGAATAACTTGGCACCCGCAGTTCGACGACGGGCTTATCGTATGGCCACAATTAACTAAGTGTCAGGGAGTCGTTTCTGAAAGTATTTGTATGGAGTGTAGCCTTGTATGCAAGTGAAACGTGGACGATAAATAGTTTAGACAAGAAGAGAATAGAGGCTTTCGAAATGTGGTGTTACATAAGAATGCTGAAGATTAGATGAGTAGATCACATAACTAATGAGGAGGTATTGAATAGAATTGGAGAGGAGTTTGTGGCACAACCTGACTAGAAGAAGGGATCGATTGGTAGGGCATATTCTGAGACATCAAGGGATCACCAATTTAGTATTGGAGGGAAGCGTGGAGGGAGACCAAGAGATGAATACACTAAACGGATTCAGAAGGATGTAGGGCGCAGTAGGTACTGGGAGATGAAGAAGCTTGCACAGGATAGAGTAGCATGATGAGCTGCATCAAACCAATCTCTGGACTGAAGACCACAACAGCAACACATGATTCTAACAACGGTGCAGATCCATTTGCTGCGAGAAATGCTTCGTGCGTCGCACACTTACACTGCTTTATGGAAAGAAGTGCGCTTCGTGTCCTTCCCTGACTTCTATGATTATGCGACATAAACGACGACGGGTGATCAGACTGTCCGCGGTACGGCGAGAGTAGTGCGTAATAGTGTTGACATCGAAGATGTGATTTACGTCCCCTCAGCGAGGGGGCTGGCGATCACTGCGCTGAGTACATTTACTATTAACGTGAATGATCCATCAGGAACCGACAACGCTGCTAGAGATAGCACTCAGAGGAAAGTACCAAAGTACCCCCTCTTTCATGGTCGCTACGGTCAATAAAACTTCGGCGGCGATTTTAACTGTGATCTCCGAACGAAGGACTAGGTCCCAGGCTTTAAATTTTGTCAAGAACTTCGGATACTAGTGCGAGATATGCATCTCATGTATACTTGGCAGAAAGTGCAAGGAGGCCACCCCGGACACTCACACCTTACTAGTCACGCTCCCAGTCGTCTTGATCGCTTCTATCGTCACATGAACTTGTGCTGGGAGTGCTGGACAAAGAACTGTAGCTGCGTGCCTGTACTGACTTCATATGCACGGTCTCCTCCAGCAAAAGCGTGTATGGTGCAGCCGTAGGATGCGGAAGATGAATATGACAAACCTCCGGGATCCGGAATTCTGTCAAATTACCTCCACCGGTTTTGGTGGACTGCGAAAGACGTATTTCACTATACCTTCGGCATTGGTGTGGTGGATGGAATGGGCAAAACCCTCGTTCCAGCGGGTGCTAATGTACTACGGGAAGGACACCGCCGCATGGAATCGTCATACTTCAGACTTTTATAAGACGAAATCGCATCCCAACTGCCGCCACCATAGCGACAAATGTCAAGCCGCCGAATTGCACTCAAAATAGTCTCTTTTGTGGAGAAAATTGAAAGGGGTCGCGGCGTCAGGACCGAGAGAGTGGTGAAATCCTGTCTGTGCACTAACTACATCGTGCTCGATAGCCGCCGACGCCGACAACAGCTAATCACGGACCCCACTATGACGGCGATTGATACTTAACCACTCAGACAGCCATTATGGAAGCCTTTGCAAGCCATTATCGAAGTTTTACCCGGAGGAGAATATAGAGGAGGGGAATAATAACGACATTTTGCAGCACGTATCGCGCACCGTCGGAAACACAGCACCATCGTCGATTTTGGCAGAGATTGGGCAGGACGACATTGAGGACGCGTTAGATATGGGTGCACTTAACAAGTCGCCTGGACCAAGCGGACTGCTTCGTATTTCCGCACCCCCGATGCTGCCGCGTTGGACCATCATGTACCGAGAATTGATGTTTGCGTGCCACCTACCTTTGTAGATGGATTACTCATCCCGATACACAAGCCATCAAAGGGCCGGTCGATTGATGACTAAACGTTGATCAAGGACTGTTGCCGAATTACGTAGATGAATTCGGATGATAAGATCGTTGCCCGGCTCCTGGCGGCCCGCGTAGAGAAGGTCCTGTCACTAATCCTTTCAGTAGAGGAAATAACGCAAGGAGGAGATAACAATATGCAAACGGCCAATGGCGATTGTAGGGATTTGATAACTATTGCAACATGATGTCGCCTTCGAGGCACTGTAATGTCAATAGTTTTCTATCTCGCTATCGACAGATGGCGCCATAGGTGCCTTACATCAGTTCTAGCGTGGGCTTCCCATCTCTCTTCCAGCCGTCCGCTGTAGCCGAGCGGTTCTAGGCGCTTCAGTCAGGAACCGCGCTGCTGCTATGGTCGCAGGTTCGAATCCTGCCTCGGGCATGGATATGTGTGATGTCCTTAGGTTTGTTAGGTTTAAGTAGTTCTAAGTCTAGGGGACTGATGACCTCAGGTGTTAAGTCCCACTGTGCTTAGTGCCATTTGAACAATTTGAACCCATCTTTCTTCCTCGATGTAATTTGAACGTACGGTGGGTCCCTTGCCAATTTAGCATTCGGTTCTCAAGAATGCCCACTCGCTATGATTTTTTACATGATGGCACTGGAACAGATCATAGTAAGTCTGAAACGCGGTCTTTCGGAGATTACGTTGAGGGGGCACACTTCCCACTGCAGAGCGAATGGTGAATGCTGATCCTTCTACTTGTGCTCCCATCACGTGATGAGATGCGCTCTGTGCTTGCATGGATCAAGGGATATGAATTGGCAGCGACAAGCCACATGCGGAAGTGATCAGGTGTTTGGGCATCACATTTACAAGAGATGTTCTACCATGAGCTATAGACTTCCACTGCAGGCGGTATTCACAGAAATCTGCCAGAACCTACTTCGACTCATGGACGCTCTACAGCATGTCCAGGATCTTATCTTTCACGTGGTGACCAAGTTGATACACATGGCTCAGTTTCTGCCACTACCGACAGCGATGGCAGTCAGACTGCAGGCGGCTTTTGTATATTACCTGACTGCTTGATTGCTATTTAAAGTCCGTTATGACACCCTCACCCTCCCTCCGCCTGAGAGCGGACTAGGACTTAAAAATGTACGAACGAGGGCTGCTGTTTTATGTACGTAAACAATAGCTACAGTATGGACACGTCACCTTATTTCTCTTAAGGCAGTCAGTTATAGAAATTAACGCCGGCACCCATCCTGCCAGATATCACGATTGCGCACATCGCTCCCTCGCTTTTCCACACCTCGACATTCATACTGAAATGCAGTTATGTCCACCTTGATCTGCCCACCACTCGAGCTCCGAAGGTGAGAGACATCTATCGTTTGCTGCTAAGATCCAGCCCTCGCAAAGTGATCGAGAATAAAAGACCGGCCACACTGTACCACGTGGTGAACCGGAAATAAGTATGAGACAAAGGATGCACGCTACCTGTGCTGACCGATTCTCCCCTCTGTCCACAGTGCCACCGAGATGCTGGTACAGATCTTAACCTGCTACCTTCGCGCCCCGCTTTACACGATTGACCCCCGGCCCCTACTAGTCCCAGACAATACTTACTTCCCGACAGCGAAGAATCACGCTCTCGCGTGGTTTAAAGGCACGTACATTTACTAATTACTGTGCGATGATGGGAAGATGACTCTTGATTGTTGGCAATGTTCCCTGTGACAATCATAGCGCATTTGGGTACAGTCCTCGCTATGAACAACTGTTTGCAAATTATATGTGTATCACCTTCGTAAAGACCTGTAACAGCTGGAGAATACCGGGAAGAGGACCTTGAAACAAGGCCGGGTGGTGGACCTTGACTGGAGGCGAAATGGTTATAGAGTTGGTGCCAATGAACATTATACACAGATGAAAAGCGCGCGTGGTATGAGTTCAGGTCTAGTTTTTTTGATTATTTTCAATTGCTGTCGCCGTATGATCGTCATGTAAGCAATATAGCTAGTAGAAATATCCATCCTCCTATTTGTTCTTAGATGTTTTGAGTTCACCCCTGTGATGGAAAACGGACACACATATTAAATGCGGGGAAAATTATTTCAGTTTGAAAACGTTTATTTTCTTTACAGTGCCTTCCCACTAACAGAAATTATTTGTATTAAGATTATATACCACAATCCGTAATTAAAGAACAGGATATAAGTAAATAAAAAATAAGAATTAGACTAAAGAAGGTGGTTAAGGAAACCGTTCCACAGAAACGGAGCATACGGGTTCGAGTCCCAGTCTGGCAAACATTTCACATGACGTCGTTGTATTTAAAGAAACGTCAGTACGCAGATGATATTTGAATATTTCTTTTTCACAACATACCGCCCTTCTTTTAACTTTTTCGATTTATTATGTGACTGCTGTCTAATAAGGCTCCAATGCTACCTAGAAAAACACAACAGGACGGACAGGTGCAATGTAGGCAGTTAATTCAGTGGATTTGTTGCATCTTGTAAATATTTTGCTGATTACAGGCACTCTTTTGTTCGGCTTCCTTACAACATTCTCTCTTTGATCGGTCCAATCAAAGTTCTTCCTAACTGCAGTCCGCCATACTTCGTTAAAACGTATGTAACAGAAAACCAACGGAAGATCCTTAATACCCATATGAAGACATCACACTTTTCACTGTCACAAATTAAGTGCCACATATCTCGCCGTTATCTAAATAATGTTCTTTATCGTTTGGATATAATGCTGACTTTAGTAGACGGTTAACGACGGAATCGTGTGCAAATAATCTCTTTCTGTTTCCTAAATCATTTAAAGTGAATAAGAGAGGAAATGGCCTAATACACGTCGTTGGGCAGATAGTGATGTAACCTCTGTTTCTTCAGATTAATTTCCCACAGTTAATTACGAATATAGTACATAACTAAAACGATATTTTATAGCTATGGAATTTTATTAACAGCCACATAAGAGAACTGTCGAGAAAAGCATTTTGGAAATATGGGAATACAGAATTCTCTTAAAACCCCCTGTAGACGACATTCTCCACTTTGCGCAGAGTGAGTTCCAATTGTGATTCACAGAAACAGCATTTTGTGCTTATAAGATCATAAAAATGTGTAAGAAGTATAAACATATTCTCCATGTTTCCTGTTCCAGACAAGGTCTCAGGATCCATTTTCACTTGTCGACAATGATGGGCGACAACTCCGAGCAGCATACGAGTTCATTAACGCTTCGTCAGTAGCGCGCCTGACGCTAGGCAACTCTTCCGCCTTGTCGCCGCAGCGGGCCGTACAACGACAGGCGCTGCGAATCGTTCGCCGGCTTGTCCGCGCACATTCGTTTCATATTCATGGAATTTTGCGGATTACGGCGGCACAGCGGAAGCAAGTGGGACTGCCGTAGCGTCTAATTACGAGAGACAGACTGGGTCCCTGCGGACCGACCGTGTGGAGATGGAACAGCCGCACAGAGAGGTAATCTCAGCCGCTGGCAGGGGGAGCGGGAAGTACGTCGGGATCGGTGTCGTCCCGTTCCTCTCAGCCACCGGAAACGGTTTCAAACATCCAATCTGTTTTGTGGCTTCTTTAATTAAACCTAGCACTACAGGTGGTAACTCTTTGATCTACTGCCTATCGACTGGTTTCAGTGCAGATTCCTGTATTCTGTCTGAACCAATAGGGTGACAATTATTGAACTGTATGAAATTAAATCGTCATAACTTCTGAACGGTTTGTGTTCAAACTGCACGTTTGGCCACGGGGCATGGTGGGAAATAGTATTGGCGATTTAGCGACGACGCCAACTTTCATTTGGATGGGGTTCGTCAATGAACAAAACTGGCTCATTTGGGGAAATGAGAATCCGCATTTCGCGATCGGGATGTCTCTTCACCCTCAACTGGTAACTGTGAGGCGTGCAGTGTTCAGTCAAAAAGTAATTGGTGCCATATTCCTTGACAGCTCGGTGACTACCGAGCTCTAAATGAAGGTTTTGGAAGATGCTTTCGTCTCCATTACCCAGAGTGATCCTGATTTCAACAAAACGTGATTCACGCAAGACGGAGCTCGATCCCATCGAAGCAGGAGAGTGTTTGATGCCCTGGAGGAGCTCTGTAGGGATCGGAGTCTGGCTCTGGGGTACCCAGAGGACACTGGCATATGTCTCGATTGGCGTTAAATTCCCCGGGTCTGCAACTTACGACTCCTTTTTGTATGCTATACTGAATACAAGGTTTTCAGCAATAACCCCAAAACAACTGCTAACCTGAAAATAGCCATTCAGGAGGTCATCGAGATCATCGATGTTCCGAGACTTCAGCGGGACATGCAGAACTCCGCTAGTCGTCTGCGACACATCGTCGCCGACGATGGCATACATGTCGATCGTGTCATAACCTAAATCCGGATATCTGTAACGAGGTTTACGTGTTGAATAAAATGTGTGCACATCGCAGTTTGCAAATAATTTATGATTTTTATCACATAGTTCAATAAATGTCAACTTTTATCTTCATCCTTGATAAAATACCAGACTCTGGATCTGCAGTAGAGTGGAGAGGAAATGTTACCTCCATATTATGTAGAATTTTAAGGTACATTGCGTGTTTTAGAATGTCCTTCATTAATTCGTCATTTTACTGAAATATTGAAGAATAATTAGGACATCATATGGTTTATTTCTCAGTATAGGAAATAAAATCACCTTGATTCGAAAACGCTGTTATGTTTTCATATCCAGGAATATCTCCTACTGATGTTACCCAGGGCAACTAGTCTAAAACAAACGGAACTAAGAGAAGAAGATTCCGTTCCGTGTAGCCAAGTCAGTATCCTAGTAAAACGCACTTGCGAATCGAGCAGTCAGCGATAATATTAATTAATCAAGAAGCTTAAGAAAAGAGCCATATCACAGTCATAACACCTGGAAGATCAAAATTGTAGCGGATGTTCGAAACATCTTGTGCAGCGAGGTTCAAATTCATTTCAGAAAAAAAGTTTTTACTTCGACGTCAAAAAAAGATAGAAAAGTAACATGGATCATTTCATTTCACGTGTTAACAAAATCGTCAGTTTAAAAAGTTTGGAAAATGAAATTCTTTTGATGATACTGTTCTCAGCTTTGTAGCCGCATTTTCAAGTCAAGTTAACGCAATGTCGCGATTGATCAACCGGCTGTCAGCTTCGGGTGATACGCTGCTATTGCTGAGTCTCGACTCGGCGACGGCTGAGTCTCACCTGAAGATGAGAGGCAGTTTGAACCCCAGAATTTTCTGTCAGGGTAATACGTCAGTGCTTAAGCTAACCTGGAGGTGGCAACGTGTCGACATGTAGCTGCGAACTGCGAGACGGTGTTTCGTCTCCGTGTTGTGTCAACGGCGGAGGTAATTTGCGTTTAGCAAACGGTTAACGTCACTATCTACACTGGACGCTCTCACTACTCATCTGAGTGCGTCATCTTATAACGTCGCACTTTCCTTCTTTTACGTAAGAATCTCTCTTGCCGTTATGAATCTGAATTACACACTCGTCTTGCCTTAGGCACGGCTAATATAATATACACTCAACACGACAGAACGTGACGATGTGAACGAAAAGTTCATGGAACAAGATTTCACAGGTATCTTTGAAATAGTTCCATATTTCCAGGTCATTGTCTTCTATGTCTAGCGATAGAATAGATGTCCTGGGCTTTTGATTCTGCAGCTAGAAGCTTCTTCACAGTTATTCTGCACGACGCTTTATTCCGCATTTCTGTTTGTTGGTATAACACCGAAGAGTTACAATAAACACTATAAGCGCGTCTTTTCTATGATAAACATACTTCACAGAATACCTATTTACGGACTAAACAATAAACGCACATACATGCTGCCAAATGCAAGTTGAGACAAAGAAGACGCGCTTAGTGCACAGGACATATGGTAGATGACAACTCAATTAACACTGCACTACGACTGAATGATCTGGTGCGGATTCAGTACTCTTAAGTTACAATATAAGCTTGAAGTATGTCTTAGAAGTAGTAACGGTTCTAATTAATAATTACACTGACTAAAAATTGAACAAAATTGCATCTTTTAGAGTTACAAAAATGTAAGGAAAAAATTAATAACATACCAGGTGGAGTGAAGGAAGAAACCGAAACGAGTCAGAGGCGGGCTATCAGATGTGTTACCGGTGGCTTTGAAAAAAAAAAAAAAAAAAAACGTAAGTCTTACAGAGATGCTTCGGGAACACAAATGGGAAATCCTGGAAGGAAGGCGACGTTGTTTTCGAGAAACACTACGGAGAAAATTTAGAGAACCGAAATTTGAAGCTGACTACCGAACGATTCTATTGCCGCCAACATGTATTGCGCTTAGTGACCACGAAGATAAGATACGAGATATCAGGGTTTTTACGGAAGCATACAGGCAGTCGTTTTTCCCTCGCTCTACTTGCGAGTGGGACAGGAGATGAAACAAGTAGTGCTACGGGCTACACTCCGCCACGCACCGAACAGTGGCTTGCGGAGTGTCTATGTACACTATATGATCAAAAGTACCTGGCTGGAAATAACTTAAAAGTTCGTGACGCCCTCCATCGGCAATGCTGGAATTCAATATGGTGTTGGCCCACCCGTAGCCTTGATGACAGCTTCCACTCTCGCAAGTTCAATCAGTTGCTGGAAGGTTACTTGGGGAATCGAAGCCCATTCTTCATGGAGTGCAGCACTGAGGAGAGGTATCGATGACTGTCAGTGAGGCCTGGCACGACATCGGCGTTCCAGAACATCCAAAAGGTGTTCTGTAGGATTCAGGTCAGAACTCTGTGCAGGTCAGTCCGGTAGAGGAACGTTATTTCTGTGTAACCACTCTGCCACAGACCGTGCTTCATGAACAGGTGCTCGATCGTGTTGAAAGATGCAATCGCCATCCCCGAATAGCTCTTCAACAGTGGGAAGAAAGAAGGTGCTTAAAACATCAGTGTAGGTCTGTGCTGTGATAATGCCACGCAAAACAACAAGAGGTGCCAGCCCTCTTCATGAAAAACACGACAACTCCATAACACCACCGCCTCCGAATTTTACTGTTGGCACTACACACGCTGGCAGATGACGTTCACTAGGCATTCGCCATACCCACAGCCTGCGATTGGATCGCCACATTGTGTACCGTGATTCGTCGCTCCACACAACGTTTTTCCACTGTTCAGTCTTCCAATGTTTACGTTCTTTACACCAAGCGAGGCATCGTTTGGCATTTGTTGATGTGATGTGTGGCTTATGAGCAGCCGCTCGACCAAGTTTTCTTACCTCCATCCTAACTGTCATGTACTTGCAGTGGATCCTGATGCAGTTTGGAATTCCTGTGTGATGTTCTGAATAGATGTCTGCCTGTTACACATTACGACGCTCTTCGACTGTCGGCGGTCTCAGTCAGTAGACGAGATCGGCCTGTACGCTTTTGTGCTGAACGCGTCCCTTCACGTTTCGACTTCACTATTACATCGGAAACAGTGAGCCTAGGGATGTTTAGGAGTGTGGATATCTCGCGTATAGACGTTTGGCACAAGTGACACCCAATCGCCTGACAACGTTCAAAGTCCGTGAGTTCCGCGGAGCGCTACATTCTGCTCTCTCACAATGTCTAGTGACTATTGAGGTCGCTGATGTGGATTACCTGGCTCTAGGTAGCAGCACAAGACAACCAATATGAAGAACCTTCGTTTTTGGTGGTATCCGGATACTTATGATCACATAGTGTAGATGTAGATAATTTGTTTTAAATAATTATGATATACAACTTTTGAAACTCTGAAATGAGTCAGTGTATTAATTTTTTCTACAATGAGAACGTATTTATGACCATTTAATTGCTTTATAAAATATATAACATTGATTTTCCATTTAGCGGATAAATAGACTTTGTGAGGAATTTTGTAATTAATATTTTGGGAAATATCATAAATACATTACATTTTTTGTAATTCATGTAGAATGGAATCTATACGATAACTAGTTTTCGTACCATAACATTATCTCACAGAAATATTCAAAATCATTACTATGTTATGGACCGATTTGGACAGACAGAATATTTCACAAAAGCACCGTTGTACAGCGTAACTACACTGAAGACACAAAGAAACTGGTAGACCTGCTTAATATCGTCTAGGGCCCCCATGAGCACGCGAAAGTGCCGCAACACGACGGGTCTTAGACTCGACTAATGTCTGAAGTATTGCAGGAGAAAATTGACGCCATGAATCCTGCAGGGTAGTCACGAATCCGTAAGAGTACGAGGGGGTGGAGATCTCTACGGAACAGCACGTTGCTAGGCGTCCCATAAACGCTCAGTAATGTTCGTGTTTGGGGAGTTTGGAGGCCAGCAGAAGTTTTTACAGTCAGAACAGTGTTTCTGGAGCCAAAATGTAGCATTCTGGACGTGTGGGGTGTCAAATTGTCCTGCTGGATTTACCCAAGTCCGTCCGAATGCCCAATGTACATGAATGGATGCAGGTGATCAGAAAGGTTGCTTACGTACGTGTCATCTGTCAGAGTCATTTCTATAGGTATCAGGGGTCCCAAATCACTCTAAATTCACATGCCCCATATCATTACAGAGAATCCAGTGACCTGCTGACATGCAGGGTCCTTGGATTCATGGGGTTGTTTCAATACCCGTACACGCCCATCTGCTCGATAGAATTTGAAACGCGACTTCTCCAACCAAGCAATGTGTTGAAACATTACAGTCGAGTGTCAGTGTTGAGGGGTCATCAAAGGTACACGAGTGGGCCTTTGGCTCCGAAAGCCCAAATCGATAATGTTTCGTTGAAAGGTACGCACGCTCACGCTTGTTGATGGCCCATCGCTTGAATCTGCAGCAATTTGTGAAAGTGTCGCACTTCTGTCACGTTGAACGATTCTCTTCTGTCGTCGTTGGTCCCGTTCTTGCAGGATCTTTTCCGGCCGTAGCGATGTGGGAGATTTGATGTTTTACCGGATTCGTGATACTCATGGCACACTCGTGAAATGGTCATACGGGAGACTCCCCACTTCATCGCTACCTCGGAGATGCTGCGTCCATCGTAGGGGTGCAGTAACCGATCTAACATTTGGGCCTGACCCTTGTTGTCTTATATAGGCGTTACCGACCGCAGCGTCATATTCGGCCTGTTTACATATCTCTGTACCTGGATACGTATGCCAATACCAATTTCTTTGACGCTGCAGTGTAGTTGAGAAACATGAATCTCAAACACCGCAGCACAAAAACAGAATAAAAAATATAGAAAAATAAGCTGGTATGGTAAACTTCCGTTAAACTAGGGATATGCCGCAACATCTTGGTTTGTTACAGTCTCCCGATAGAAGAATCTCGGCAACATGGCCTCTTGCACAAGAATCACTGTGGATGGAAGAAAGCACTGGCCATTCCCATGCACAAGAAAGGTAGCAGAAGTGACCCACAAAGCTACCGTCCAATTTCTTTGTTCTACATTTCTTGTGCAATCTTAGAACGTATTCGCAACTGAAATGTTTTGGGATACATAGTATGAAAATGGTTCGAGAAACCTTCTGCCAGGTACTTGAGTGTGGATTGCAGCATAACCATGTAGATGTACATGTAGATGTAAATCGAACTCACAGTTCTCTCAAGTAACATTCGGTAAGCCTTGGATCAAGACAGTCAGTTAAATACAGTATTTCGTGGCTTGGGAAAAGAGTGTGAATCAGTACCACATGGCGACTTGTTATCGAAAGTACGATGGTTGGGAGTATCAAACTAAATTTCTTACTGAATTAAAAATTTTTTGATAGGAAGGGAAGCAGTGCATTACATTGGCTGGAAAGTCATCGATAACTTAGATAGCTTCAAGTGTACCGCAGGAAAGTATGTTGCGACCCTTGCTATTCATTTTGTTTTATAACGACCTTGCCGACATTGTAAATTGTGACCTCAGGAAATTTACACATGGTGCAGCAACCTATAATGAAGTATTGTCAGGAAAATGTTTTACAGAAATTAGTAAAATCTTGATATGATTTCAATGTCCAGCAATGATTGACTTCTTGTTTCAAAAGTCCAGTAATGTAAAATTTTGCATTTCACAAAACGAGAAAATAAACAGTAGTATAGTATGATTATAGTATCAGCGACTCACAGCTGGAATCTTTCAAATTATAGAAATATCTGGAAGTAATCGTTTGTCGGGGTATAAAATGGAACGATCTCGTAGGCTTAGTTGTTAGAAAAGCAGGTGTTAGACTTCGGATCATTGGTAGAATACTATGGAAATGAGTTCGATTTCCAAAAATGCTATTTTAAATACATTTTTACATGACACTGCTGCGACCTATCCCAATGTATTGATCAAGTGTGTGGGACTAGTAAAAAACACAAGGGACATTAAGTGCGTTAAAAATATGGTTGCATGGTTTGTCACAGGTATGTTTGTCCCATGAGAAAATATTATAACTAAGCGTAAGTAAATCTGATCCTCGTATTTAAAGGCTTTATCTTAGCAAGAATACAGCGGACTGTCGTTCGTGAGTATTTTCTACTGCCACCCCGCCGATAAATAAAATTTTGGCTACGCAGTTCTGCGAGAACTCTGCTGACGCGCTAGGTTGCTTCAGATAAAGGAACATGTCGTCACCATCTTGGTGAAAAGTAATAGTTACAAACAGAAACGGGTTATTCACACTTAAGAGCATTCAAAAATACTTCGGCACGTAATTGATGCATGTCTCTTTCTCTCTGCTCAGAAAATCGTTTATTAATCTCTGACTGGCTGAACAAAAATCACAGTTCAATTCAGACAACTATCACTGAACGTTCACAGTCGAACTGTTAATCTCCACCATTGACTGCGTCACACAACAACCTCTTTCTCATGATTCTGTTTCTTTTATATCAATGTTATTGTGTTTAAGTTTCTACTTATGCCATGTCATTCATGAGCGGCTATTTTTGCCAAATTATACATTCATCAGCTATAAGACTATTTTCTGCGCTATTTCACAAAATTCGAAAAATTTCCAAATTTTTTATAGTTTTTAAACAAAAGAACCGTACTTTTAGAGCACCGAACAATTGCCAAGCGCAAAATGAGACCGCAGCGGGAAGCTTCTTCGGCCATCTGACGACGGATTTTTAAAAATCTAATGGTTAAATGTGAATATAATTATTATGCATCATTTCTGGTTGGTTGCTGTATTTTAGATATAATCCTTACAAATAAATGATTCGAATTAAAATAAAACCCCATCACTGTTATAATTCGGCAGCTATAAACTTTAAACATTACTTGCTTGGTTCAGAAAATTCGTCACATTGTCCACAACAAATTTGCCACAAAACGCATCTCTGAATGTATGCTTCTTCTGGATATACAAGGTGTTTCCGGAAGAACAATAAGTTTCTTAGGAGGTGGTTGTGTAGACCAATTCGAGTAAAACATTTTATATAGCATGTGTTGAATTTTTATTTATTACACAGGTACAGCTGGTTACAGAGCTAAGTTCTCATTTCGTGTACTTGTATTACGTTGTCATGCGTTTCACTATTGGTTTACGTGTCGACCATCATTTTTGCTTTCATGCGCGTATGTAAAGATGTGTATGAGTTTGTATAATCGAATTTTACAACTGCGACTATGTTCGTGATACCCTGATCTATCTACTGTATCCTTTAAGTGCGCATTACTTATTTACAAATGCTAGGTATGTCGAATTATTATTAAAGTGTGAATTTTGTAATGGAAACGCTGTTACTTGCAGAGTATACGATGGACGATTCACTACTCGCACAGAACCATATTGCCCAATATGTGTTCATGGTTTCAGAACTCTGTGTGAGATTGTTGCAGTCTCCAAGAGTCACATCGCATCGGGGAAATGAACGGAGTGTAAGTGAGGTAGGTAGAAGACATTATTCAGTTAGTATACGGGGTCCATCAACAAGCACCCGCAGAATTTCTACAGGTATCGGTGTTTCACATGCAAGAGTATAGCTGACAACATGTATGAAGAGTCTCAATCTTTATCATTTATAGCGTATTCAGTACCTTTAAGAAGGAAATGAATGTAGACGACAGGAATTTTTTATTCGCTAGTTGCAAAACTCCGTATAATCCCATTAATACTGTTTTTTGATGAATCAATGTTTACTCACGGCATAGTCAACAACACTCGTACCTCACGTGGGTGGTGTGACGAAAACTAGTATGCCCTGTGTAAATGTATGGTGTGATGTGAATGTGAAGTTTATGAAAATCAACTTTGAAGGTTAATAATATGTTCTTTTTTTTACATTTTATAGAGATAATTTTTTGAATTACGTTCTAAGAAGTTCACCAATTAAAAGCTTTGTCATCACTAGAGAAATCATTACTAGAATCATTCCACCCCTGGACCTGGTAACCAACGGATTCGATTGGGAAGTAAGTCCACCAGGTTCAATAGTTGCGTCTCATCTGCGTTAAGCCACTCACTAAAGATTTGATCGAACATTTCCGCCAAATAGCAGAAATGCTGATCTCGACATTTCACCCGCTGTTCCAACATGTCCCACAACCGTTCTATGGGGTTCAAGTCAGATGACTTTGCAGGCCAGTGCAAATATAATACGTTGAGGGATTGTTCAGAAAACCAGAGATACATTCATCCAGCCCAATTTTGAACTTTGCTGTTGTCGTCTTTATCTGCCTTTGCCAGCAGTGGTCTCTTGCGAGGTGACCGACTTCAAATGTGCAATGCATGCAGTTCCCGTCGCAATGTCTTCCCGCTAGCAGACGGGTATGCACCTTCATTCACTGCCTGCTGCAATTTCTGTCAGTTTTTGAAGCGATTTTGTGTCTCTAGCCGTGAAACGAGTCTCCGGTTGATCTCGGGATATTTTTTCGACCAAGATTCTGACGAGGTGTAACTCGTGGCCACGAGTTACACCACTCCTTGGAGACAAGCCGAACAGTCTGCCACGGAATATTTGTAAATCCAGCAATTTCGCACATTGCATGCCCGTGAGCGGCCGAAAACCATTCCACCTTTTTGCCACTCCGTCACCTCGTTACCTATATAACGTTTACGTACAACGTCAACTTGAAACTTTACTGTCCCACTCATCCCTACAGCTTATGTTACCCTGCAGGCAGTGCGCTCACTGTTGAGCATGTAACTTGATTGCAGCGCCATCTCTAAAGACTTAACGATGTATCTGTACATGTGTACTAGAACGACAAATCTTTTCTCCGCTGAGCATATTTGTATTTGTGTAATTAATAAAATCTGGAGAACGGAGACGGAAACCAGTAGATGTGATTTACATCTACAGACAAACAAATGATTACAATTTAAGAAAAAATGTATGATTCAGTCAGGAGAAAACTGCATAAATTAAGCAAAGTAATAACGCGTTGACCCACCTCTGATCCTTATGCAAGCACTTTTATAGGGTTACTAGCTATACCCGGTGAACTTCGTTCGGCCTCTGAAAATCTTTATACACTCCTGGAAATGGAAAAAAGAACACATTGACACCGGTGTGTCAGACCCACCATACTTGCTCCGGACACTGCGAGAGGACTGTACAAGCAATGATCACACGCACGGCACAGCGGACACACCAGGAACCGCGGTGTTGGCCGTCGAATGGCGCTAGCTGCGCAGCATTTGTGCACCGCCGCCGTCAGTGTCAGCCAGTTTGCGTGGCATACGGAGCTCCATCGCAGTCTTTAACACTGGTAGCATGCCGCGACAGCGTGGACGTGAACCGTATGTGCTGTTGACGGACTTTGAGCGAGGGCGTATAGTGGGCATGCGGGAGGCCGGGTGGACGTACCGCCGAATTGCTCAACACGTGGGGCGTGAGGTCTCCACAGTACATCGATGTTGTCGCCAGTGGTCGGCGGAAGGTGCACGTGCCCGTCGACCTGGGACCGGACCGCAGCGACGCACGGATGCACGCCAAGACCGTAGGATCCTACGCAGTGCCGTAGGGGACCGCACCGCCACTTCCCAGCAAATTAGGGACACTGTTGCTCCTGGGGTATCGGCGAGGACCATTCGCAACCGTCTCCATGAAGCTGGGCTACGGTCCCGCACACCGTTAGGCCGTCTTCCGCTCACGCCCCAACATCGTGCAGCCCGCCTCCAGTGGTGTCGCAACAGGCGTGAATGGAGGGACGAATGGAGACGTGTCGTCTTCAGCGATGAGAGTCGCTTCTGCCTTGGTGCCAATGATGGTCGTATGCGTGTTTGGCGCCGTGCAGGTGAGCGCCACAATCAGGACTGCATACGACCGAGGCACACAGGGCCAACACACGGCTTCATGGTGTGGGGAGCGATCTCCTACACTGGCCGTACACCACTGGTGATCGTCGAGGGGACACTGAATAGTGCACGGTACATCCAAACCGTCATCGAACCCATCGTTCTACCATTCCTAGACCGGCAAGGGAACTTGCTGTTCCAACAGGACAATGCACGTCCGCATGTATCCCATGCCACCCAACGTGCTCTAGAAGGTGTAAGTCAACTACCCTGGCCAGCAAGATCTCCGGATCTGTCCCCCATTGAGCATGTTTGGGACTGGATGAAGCGTCGTCTCACACGGTCTGCACGTCCAGCACGAACGCTGGTCCAACTGAGGCGCCAGGTGGAAATGGCATGGCAAGCCGTTCCACGGGACTACATCCAGCATCTCTACGATCGTCTCCATGGGAGAATAGCAGCCTGCATTGCTGCGAAAGGTGGATATACACTGTACTAGTGCCGACATTGTGCATGCTCTGTTGCCTGTGTCTATGTGCCTGTGGTTCTGTCAGTGTGATCATGTGATGTATCTGACCCCAGGAATGTGTCAATAAAGTTTCCCCTTCCTGGGACAATGAATTCACGGTGTTCTTATTTCAATTTCCAGGAGTGTATGTTATAGCTGACCCGGAAACGTTGTATTGCCATATAAATTATCTCTAGTTTATAAGAATTATGTATACGTGTAACACAATGTATACGTGTAACACAACAGCCGTTGTTGGGGGTAGCTCTTGACACAGACAATAGTAATGGCCGAAACAGTATAGTGAGTGAGAAAAGGCTTAGCGGGAAGTCCGGCAGTATCTGCCACTATTAGTTCTAGCGTTTCTATGGTAAATCGCACGGATTTAACAATTGTAGTCGTTAAACGGCTCGTCCATGAGCATATAAACAGCGCGGAATTTCGTGTCGAAACGTGTTCGCCATTATTATGAATAAGGCCAAGCGCATACGCATCGATTTTTATCGTAGGTAAAAATATTCTACGATTAAATTCTTTTAGAGGAACAAAGGAGAGCATAGGAACTTCTTTGTTCCACTAAAAGAATTTGATCGTACGATATCTTTCCGTACGATAAAAATTGATGCGTGTGCGCTAAGCCTAAGTGTACGTTTGGCGAATGACGCGTGCTACCTAGTTAAACTTCTCGTTCTAGTTACGTTGATTCAAAGAGGGATATTCGAGTCCTTACTTTTAGTACGTTTTCTTCAATTATCTATCTATCGAATAGTGAAAGACTATCACCAATAGACACCTGGCAGGGATAACTCATCAAGTGATAATTGATCAGTTACTAACGGGGGTTGAAAAACATTAAATTACTAAAATCGCTATTATAAAACATGGGTTGGTGGTAGAAGGGTGAAAATTTAGGTTTGCGTGTATTTTGTAATGCCACATCATTAAAAAAATTAAAATAAAAAGTTCTGTCGAAAAAATAAATTTTTGGGGTGGGCACCCTTATCACTTAGGGGTATGAAAAATAGATTACGACTAATTCTCAGAGATACCGAATATACATGTAAAATTTCATCAGAATCGATCGAGCCGTTTCGGAGGAGTATGGACTAACACTGTGACACGAGAATTTTGTATATAAGGACTGGAGGTCCTCCTGAGGCATATCGTGCCAAATTCTGTCCAATTGTAGAAGTAGATTGTCAAAATCTGGAGGTAGTTTAGGGCCCTGCCCATAGCGCTCCAGACGTTCTCATTTGGGCGTGACAGCCGGCGACTTCGCTGGCCAAGGCAGGGTTTGACCAGCACGAAGACAAGCAGTAGAAATACTCGCCCTATGTGGGCCGGCATTATCTTGCTGAAATGTAAGCCCAGGACAGACTGCCATTAAGGGCGACAAAATGGGGCGTTTGAGACCGTCGATGAACTGCTTAGCTGTAAGGATACAGCTGATGACAACCAAAGGGCACCTGCTATGAAACGGAATGGCATCCCAAAACATCATTCTCGGTTGTCGGGCGGTATGGAGGGCAAAGTGAGGTCGCTATTCCGCCGCTCCCCGGGGGGTGTCCAGACACGTCTCTGTTGGTCGCCGGGGCTCAGTTCGAAGTGGAACTCATTACTGAAGAAAATTCCGCTCCATTCAATGAGATTCCAAGCCGAATGCACCCTACACCACTCGAAATGGTCTTATTGGTGTACGGAGGCCAATGATGGTCTACATCTACATTTATACTCCGGAAGCCACCCAACGGTGTGTGGCGAAGGGCACTTTACGTGCCACTGTCATTACCTTCTCCAGTCGCGTATGGTTCGAGGGAAGAACTACGGCCGGAACGCCTTCCTGCGCGCTCTAATCTCTCTAATTTTACGCTCGTGATCCCCTCGGGAGGTGTAAGTAGCGCGAAACAATATATTCGATACCTCATCCAGAAACGCACCTTCTCGAAACCTGGACAGTGCCTCTCTTGCAGAGTCTGCCACTTGATTTTGCTAAACATCTCCTTAACGGTATCACGCTTACCAAATAACTCTGTGACGAAACGCGTCGCTCTTCTTTGGATCTTCTCTATCTCCTCTGTCAACCCGACCTGGTACAAATCCCACACTGATGAGCAATACTCAAGTATAGGTCGAACGAGTGTTTTCTAAGCCACCTCCTTTCTTGATGGACTACATTTTCTAAGGACTATCCCAATGAATCTCAACCTGGCACCCGCCTTAACAACAATTAATTTTATATGATCATTCCACTTCAATTTGTTCCGTACGCATGTTGTTGTTGTGGTCTTCAGTCCTGAGACTGGTTTGATGCAGCTCTCCACGCTACTCTATCCTGTGCAAGCTTCTTCATCTCCCAGTACCTACTGCAGCCTACATACCTCTGAATCTGCTTAATGTATTCATCTCTTGGTCTCCCTCTACGATTTTACCCTCCACGCTGCCCTCCAATACTAAATTGGTGATCCCTCGATGTCTGAGAACATGTCCTACCAACCGATCCCTTCTTCTAGTCAAGTTGTGCCACAAGATCCTTGCTATTGCCAGTCTACATTTTATATCCTCTCTACTTCGACCATCATCAGTTATTTTGCTCCCCAAATAGCAAAACCCCTTTACTATTTTAAGTGTCTCATTTCCTAATCTAATTCCGTCAGCATCACCCGACCTAATTCGACTACATTCCATTAATCTAGTTTTGCTTTTGTTGATGTTCATCTTATACCCTCCTTTCAAGACACTGCCCATTTCGTTCAACTGCTCTTCCAGGTCCTTTGCTGTCTCTGACAGAATTACAACGTCATCGGCGAACCTCAAAGTTTTTATTTCTTCTCCATGGATTTTAATTCCTACTCCGAACTTTTCTTTTGTTTCCGTACGCATACTCCCAGATAATTTACAGAAGTAACTGCTACCAGTGTTTGTTCCACTATCATATAATCATACAATAAAGGATCCCTCTTTCTGTGTATTCGCAAATCGGCGCAAGGGGCACCGAGGGCTCAACTCCCTTTCTGTGAGCCAACTGATAACGGTCCTTGTAGACACTGAAGCTCCAAGTTGCACGTCCACTCGATGGTGCTGATGAATCTCTAATGATTCCCCGGTTCTCACGTACTGTCATCTCTGTAGGTCAACCTGTTCCTTCTTGAGGCTCTGTTTGCCCACTTCTGGCAACATCGTCCAATAGTGGTATCGCTCCTATTCAAAGGTCAAACGATCCGCCGATTACTCCAATGGGCTTCTTTGAGTCCAACCACAGGGTCTATCTCAAATGCTGTCATCTGTGTACACAGTTCACACATCTGTATGCGAGGCATAGTTACTGGACATGTAAGTACACGGAATGGAATTCGCAAAGACGCCGGCCGTTAAAATTTAGAGTTCCGCATTTTCCGTCGATGCCTGCTGCATGAATACCCCTTCTTGGTGCGGCTTTCTTTTATTGTGTGTGTGTACTTAATATCCCATCCTTCATTTGGTGCAAGCTGCCTTAACTGCACACAGTGAAATCTTTCAATGAGTCCACGTTTTCTACATAGCGACGTCCTTTAAAATGATAACCGTACGACAGTAGTTGTCGGCTGTGTGGGCGCGGCCACGCCACGCCACGCCCCACCTCGCTGGCCGCGTGCGCGCTCCCGTGGCGGCATGCGACGCAGGCCGCGGCCGTCTCCATTCGGGTCACGACCCGCCTCCCGGAACACGGCCGCCGCCCTCGTTACGGAAGGGACGCAACATCCGGCGGAAGCTAACTGGGCACGCCGGGACGGCGCAGTCTGGCGCCGTGTCCCGGAATCAAGGAGCTGCCGGCAACAAAACTAAGGAGCTGGCCGCCAGCGACCGGCGCCGCAACTTTTAATGAGGACGCCCCCGCGCGCCTTCTGGCCGGTGGCACTGCTCTGTCTGTGTAAACTGGATGCGTTTCACTTTCCAAGAGGACGGAATTAAACCCTTTTCCCGGAATGTCATCAGAAAACAGACAGGAAAAGTTTAGAGTTTCTTCCGTCATTCAGCACTTATTCGCATCGGTGATGATTAACTACTAAAATCAACCCTTCGTTCATCTCCTGGGTTTGCGTAGCGCCGCAAGCTCTTGACTACGGCATGAATCGACACACCCCTCGCCACGTGCGACACAAATTACGCGACACCGCAGATTTAGTCGCAAAAGTATTCAACCAGAAATAAAAGTGAAGCACCCAGAATGGGAAATGAAACTTCACAGTTTCAGATGGATTGTGATATGTCAGTTTTTACAATAGAGACTCAAATTTGTTAAGTGCTCGATAGTATGAGTTAACGTATCACTACGACGTTTCAACTTCTCTGTCATTCATTCAGTTGGGAAGTGTGCCACAAAGCCGTTCTATCCTCTCCTCACGTAAGCCAGCTTACAACTGTTGTAAACCGGTCCTCTGTATCCTGGAAGTGGCACTTAACAGAGTTGCCGCCAATACCTTCGCTGCTGTTGGCCTTTATATACGTCCTTCTACGCCGTACCCCAGGTGCTGCGGACGTGAATACGAGCAACACTTGGATTTTCTAGCATGCTACGGACGTCTCATTCCGAATACGAGCAACATTTGGATTTTCTAGCAGTGCTACGGACGTCTCATTGCGTCCTGTGACGCCGACTTCTCTCTGCTGTGGACGAGGTACCTTAAAGTATTTATCATACAGCATATGTGTCTCACTGTGTGCTATAATTTGCAGAAAATATAGTTTCAATAACATGAATCATTTATGAGATATGACAATTGTTATGAGCATATGATTCGCAATGCGCAAGGACGTAAACGGGCGCGTAGAGCGCGATCGTCCCTCTACTTTCAGTATTAAATCAAATTTCGATATCTTAGCAACATTTCATTCACCGCAATGCATAAGCTAAAGTGAGTCATACGCAATGTTTACGCAAAGGGTTTTTACCTCTGCAAAATCTTTCAAATTTCGCGTAATGTTTTACTCAGTTAGATTCAGCACAGTAACTAGGGTATGTAAAAAAAAGAAATTCAGTCCTTTATGAATCGAAGATATCAGACTGTATATGTACAAAGATGAAAATACGTTAAATATGATTTCACAATTTTTAACTAATACAATTTTTTCTAACGGTTTCATGTTGACTCAATATTCATTATGCTGTTCTTGCTACCATCTAGTGATGTAAGTTACGTACTGCAAGGCAGTGCGCTTTTTTGGATATTGTATAAATACATAGAACCTGTAATCAGTACTAATGCCCACTGGGCTGGAAAGGGTTAAGTGAGCACAAATTTAAAATATTGTATTTAAAAAAATAAAAATATGATTACAGTATCAGTGAGGCACAGTTGGCGTCAGTCATCTATCTAACTGCAATAAGTCTGCAAAGAAGAATGCTTAAAAATACCCCGGGGACCCATCTTGCAATATTACCCAAATTTATCCGATGTGCATGAAACAGGACTAACAAAACAGGATTAACGGGGGATGTTGAACACATACAAAGAATCTCTGTAAGAAAGGCCACAAATATGTTTTTTCTTTGGAAGACCGTCACAGAGATGCTGAAGGACTGCCTCATTGGATGCTGAAAAAGCTAAACTGATAGACGGTTGAATATAAGCGCTGTCTGGTTGAAGCCTACTTACGAAGTTTAAGAGATGAATCTGGGAATAGATGAGACCGTATATGTGGCGATGATGGGAACAAAATTATAGTAACTACAATGCACACAGCGGCGTTTGAGCCGCCAGTTTCCACGCGATGCATACATGAATGGAATGGGTTAGAAGCCCTAACAACATTCACAATGAGAAGTATCCTCTGACACACACTTGACAGTGGGTTATGGAGTATGGATGTAGATGTAATGTTTGTAGCACAGCACTTTCAGAAATGTCCCGAGGTTCAACCACTTAAATTTGCCAAATTAACTTCTCTTAGTGACCGCTTCATACAGATGGCAAATGGCTCCCCGCTCTTATATAAGCCTCCTATCGAGCACTTGCTGCCTTACTAAAAGGATACAAAGGACTAAAAAACTGCAGAAGAACTAAAGAGAATTCCACATCCTCACGTGGGATCCCACTCCCAGTTTTTGCAGCTTTTCAATATTTTAAAAGGGACTTAGTGCATTATCAGGAAACACCTCAGTCAATCACTTTAAAACGCACACTCCACCTTGCAGAGCCAACAACTTTCCAGCTCAATCCCAAGAGGACTTCTGGTCAAATGTGCCGATTCCGCGAGCTGCACACCCATCCACAAAATTAACATTTAGATTCTTTCAACCAGTCACAGTCACGATCAGAATGTAGGCATTTTCATTGGCCATTTCATGCTCCCATTAGTAGCGCTTGTGTAAAGACCGACTTCCTGACATGACTTTGAGAAATATCAAAGAGGTGTTGGAAAATACCTCCTGAAGTCACTCACAAACTAAATGAGGAGGTAAATGAGGAAGGTAACATGTTTGTGACTGAATTTAGATTTTATGATGTTTATTGTTACGCCTCGGTCTGCTCCCAACCCTCTATTATAGCTGTCCCACGATATCTGAGCAGTTAACTGCGTTAGAAACATACAACATTACTCTTTATGCAGGTCCACTGGCATGACGGAGTTGAAACCTCTAATAAATGCAGCCACCAGGACGTTAAGCCCCAATGGCAGCTTCCTGCATTGGAAACAGCGGCCGGAACATAGGCAGGTAGTATGTTGAGGCACTAAGGATGCAAGGCCACCTGGCAATAACTAGACGACACACAGACAGATATGAGAATTTCTACACTGTGGAAACATTGCAGTAACTTTTCCAGCATGTTAGAAACGTTGGTCTGAGACTCGAAAATCATATTGATTTGGCATAAATCTAGCACCAGGCGATTTGAACCATCGTTGTCAGCGACACGCAGTAAGGAGTTTGTTATAAGAGCTGGTTTCAGTTTCAATAATTCCTTCTGTGACCACAGAACGTAACTCCTCCACTGTCTTCTTGTATTTTAGTGGGATTTAATATGGTCGCACGAAAATCTTTTCGTATGTTTTAATTTCGAAGCAGACACAAAATTTTTAATAGTAAAAAGTGCTTCATAAAATACCTCTCGATGTTACATTAGAATTTCACAGAGCAGTTCTGTCTCATTTGTCGGCTCCAGCTACCCTAGGTTCTAATTTTTTAACTGCTTTAAATCTTTTGCTGGATGCTCTAATTGGTGTTTCACATACACCATATTTAACACATCTATAAATCGTATGGAGCAGTCCTTTGACAGGGCGTTTTCAATCCAGTCTCTAAGTGGAAAGATTCATTTTTCTTAGCCACTATTAGCCTGAATTCAAAATTAATGAACATCTTATAATGTTTAGTAACACCAAGAACAAGAATCACATTCACTGCGAAGGAATGTACAATAACGAAATTTGCCAACATTTCGTGCGACTCACGCAAGAAATCTGCCCTCGACTGTCACTTTATTTCTACTGTATTATTGGTAACTGCTCTCTTAAGTTAAGTTTTCTGCATGTGAAACTCTGGCAATGCTCTCGCTCTCTCTCTCTCTCTCTCTCTCTCCGCGCGCCCCCTGTTCATAAAAACATTCATTCATGGCTGTCACAGGACTGGCATGTCGAGAATGCAATATACTTATCTACCTTCAGTCGTCATTCATAGCCTGGTACTTCCAGAGCATCCTTCTCTCTCAAATGCCTTTCTCTTATCTCTTCAAAATTTGTATACACGATGCCTTACAAAGCAAAACGCTAACCAACCGGTTACACCCTAGACAGTCTCTACTTTCACTCGTACTCAGACTCTTAATCCTCGAGCCCACAATACACACTTCCACAATCTCTACGGATGCACTGTATGGCTCTGTATTCTTGTAATCGGGTGATTCCTATCTCCCATTGTTCCTATTACGAGGGGACCAACTTCCTGTCTCGTTACTGTGTTTCCATCTGTTCCCATCTGTTTGTGGTCAGTGACCAGGTTCTCATCCACTTCGTTCATCCGAATGAATATGCTACAATACTTTTATAGTGCCGTAGGCGCCCTTCCCGCATACCAGTCGTTGCAACCAAGTTTTTGTTGTAAGAACTGAGTTGCATGCACATCGTCCAAACACCGTCTGGTGATCAGTATCTCATGCTGAAGATGCTGAGGAAACTTGGTGAAATATATTCTAATAACTTCAGCCAGATCATATGGCACATCGAAGAGTAGATTCCTCTTAACGATTTCCATGACATAGATTATTGGTCTAGGGAAACTGGATTCGTTATATGGCGACACAATGAAGACACTCATTTTCATTTACTGTTGCATATTAGGCAACCAGAACTCTGACAAAAATGCGTGTTTAATTTTCAGATTTGTCCGACATCCATTCATCAGGACACAATTCCTTGCACCGAGCCTATCACACAAGTGCCTGGGCACAAAATTCATCTTCATCAGACTATTGCCGGCCGCGGTGGTCTAGCGGTTCTAGGCGCTCATTCCGGAACCGCGCGACTGCTACGGTCGCAGGTTCGAATCCTGCCTCGGGCATGGATGTGTGTGATGTCCTTAGGTTAGTTAGGTTTAAGTAGTTCTAAGTTCTAGGGGACTGATGACCACAGATGTTAAGTCCCATAGTGCTCAGAGCCATTTGAACCATTTTTTTATCAGACTATTCCACGACACTGTCAATGCACTATCGAGTTGTGCCAGCTACATGACTAGATGTGTCTCACTGTTCGGGTCAGGAAAGAAGGAGAATTTTTGCATCAACACAAAGTGCACCGCACCTCGTTCTCATTAAAGTCGAATGAGGCAGCCTCATTATGCATTTCATCATGTGCTGGCTCTCCTCGGAGCCAACAGAGCAACATCGCTAAATCCAAAATTTCCTCCTTCTCATCCATCGTTCACTTTCGCCTTGTGTGGCCTACCACATTGTTTTCACCATTAATACTTACTGTAGATTGTTCTTAGTTCATATCACACTAAAGCGCGCAAGTCCTCTCGTTTCCCTCCACTGCCATGGTTAGTTGCCACAGTTTGACATATGTCCTATTACCTCGTTTGATATGTCAACTAGAGCAAGAAATGAAAAATCTTAGACGAATTATGAAGCAGAAAATAAAGTAATACCCCTCGTAACCGACTGAAAACACTCGCCGTGTTACACAAATGAATATATCATACACTATTAAAATTATAGTAGCAGTCTGAAAAACATTAAAAATTTCAATGATATTACGCATATACATGGAGGAAGTGCAGCATTGAACTCTCTCTGCAGCATGGAAATTTCAGTATTACAGTAAGAGAAAATAACACATTAAATATTTCCTAACTAACGCTTTCCAAAATTTCTACTCAGTCGAAAAGAATCCTTCCAGGCGCCGCCAGATAAAAGTGAACTTAGGGTTTTATAACGAAGCTGACTTCCACTAAAAGTAAGGACTGTGGCTAGCTGAGCACTAAATGTACACAAGCAAGGTTGTCAACAATATTTGTTCAGCCTTGAGTGCCAAATTATCTGAATTTCGTTGAATTTTAATTGTTTATTATCTCTAGCCTCTATCGTAAACTGAAAATTAGTTAACTCCAGAATGACCGATCTATGATCTTGTTTTGTTAAACATGTTAAATAATTTTCTCTCACAGATTAAAGGGAATCAAAGATTACAGGATGCAGGAAGACATGCTGGGGTACACTTTGGGGCTAATTTTAATGAACTAAGTGGTGGGATTTTTAATGTTTATTTCAAAGATGGATTATACTCCTGAGACAGCATTTACTTGGAACACGCAAAAACCACTAATTATGCGGTTTCATACGAGGGAACTATATTAATTTACCAGTCGTTTGTCAGCATGGATTTGGTTGAATCAGTCAAACGCAGCATGGATGCGCAGTTACTCACTCACAAAGACTCGAAAGTCAAGTTCACTGTGTACCAATAGTACATGAATCATAAAGGCGAGCACGCGACTCAGTGGGCACTCGTTACATGACGTGCTTCATGACCAATCAAACACCGAATTTTGTGGCATCTGAATTTACGTAAAGCGATCCTGATATCACTCACAAGAACTCCGCACTGTTGCTAACGACGGAGTTTCATCATCACGGAGAAACCTAAATCGAAATTAATCTAAAGCCCATCCATAAAATTACTACTTACTCGACCACGGAACAGTGACTCATTGCTGCAGTCTGGCAAGTCCTCTCTGAAACTTAAACTACCCAGCATTTGGAAAGAGAGAGAAATAGGAATTGGTAAGGACACATTGAACAACTTCAAACTGCCTTATTTCCAAAGAGCAGTCATTTCCTCCAATCAGAAGGCAGGATACGAAACGCACGCTCCTCTCGTTCTAAAATTTTGCATTCCTTTGAACGTGTGGAATTTTGAAGTCTGCGTCCCAACACTCTGATTCGAGAACAGCCAACCTCGAGGCTCCACCCCTGGGACGCGCGGCCGAGTATGGCGACACAGTGTCAGGCCGCCCGAACTCCACCTAAGCTGACTTCGAAAATAACGTTCAGCAGCCAATAAAAGCTCATGCTGCAAAGATTCCACCTAAAATTGTTTAGTCGCATGCCTTTGTTATTACACCGACGTTGATACAAAAATAAGGGATCATCCATGTTTGGGACAGGTGCTGATTGGGTTGTGTTGAGCTGACTGTCAGTTGTTATTAAGGTGAGAACGGAGACACACGAAATCTGGTTCAAATAAAAATTGACGAAGACACATTGATCAACCCCAAACTGCTTTATTTTCAAAGAGCAGCGTGAAGTTCTTCCCAGGAATGAAAACTATGAGCAAGTAAAATACGACAAAAAGCAGGCAGAGGAAATATACTCTATCGTACTTGTTAAGGTAAGACCACAAAAATTTCATGAGAGGTGGTTTCATAGACGCTTTTAAATTTCCTTTTTCTATCACACATTACTCCTAAATCATTTCGATAGATTTACAGTTGAAATTCGGAAGACAAAAGACAATTAACGGACGTCAGACCGCTGCTGATTAGAACGTGAGTCGTCAGTACCCCATTTCTGTCACGAATGTATGGAGAAAAATGCACCTCATAGTCTTCAGCACCCGGCGACATACATCACATCCAGTGGCATTTCACAGTTGTTGGACACCCAGTGTGTTGTATTTCCTCCTCAAAGGGCACGACGTATCATGTAGGATAAAAATTTGCTTCAATACCTGATGACTGATGAAAAGATACGTAAATAATTGTGTTGCAAGTTAAAGTTGAAATAATCTTTGGAGAAATTGTCAAGAACATGCAGTTTCGTAAATAAAGGATGTACCGGAGATATTTTTACATGTGGTACCTTAATATGTGCACGCTTCAGTGTGATGGTTGTATTTCTCTGCGTCGAACAGTTTCCCTGAAAACAGATCACATAATTGACTATCTGATGTTTTCTCAACGGTAGTAACAGTACCACTAAATGAACTATGCCTGACAATATAGAATAACCGTTTTACACCAACAAATCCACATTTCAACAACTGCTTAAGCATTAGTGGTTTGCTCTTGCCACATGTACGTGGATGTACTAAGCAGCCTAAAAACATGTTACTCCTAATAACTATATTTATTAGTCTGAAAATGAAATAAATACTGATGCAATGTTGTTCAATATACCTTTCTCAGTCACCAATAGAATTATCTGCACTTACACCACGAATAATTAGCTGAATAAGCGAGGAACGAGACTTCATGATTTCGATAGGCTTTATCGTCACTTAGACACAAACTATCCCACTACTCTAACAGTATAAATGAAAAGCCCACATAAAATAGAGAAATAATTTACTATTTATTTGGCTTTGTTAACAGAATTTCTTTCTTTCCGGGAAGACACTTCACAGTTGTGCAAAAGCCTGTAATATGCGATCACCAAAACGTAGAAACACGAAAGGACCATGTTGTTTATTTTGTGTCATCGGCGTTGTGAGTAGTTCGATGCGGCCTGTCACGAATTCTTTACTTGTGGGAAGCTCTTCTTGTCAGAATAGTAATTGCAGCCTACATTATCAATTATTTGTTGGAAATATTCCAATTTCTAATATCGTCTACGGTTTTTAACCTCGGCAGCTCCCACTACTGTAATAGACGTTATTCCATGATGTCTTAACACATGCCTTTCATCCTATCCCTTTTTTTGTCAGTGTTTTTTAAATTTTTATTTCTTCGCCAGTTCTTCGGTGAACCTTTTTACTCCGTACCATAACATTCGACAAAAACAAAAAATTCATCATCGCCGCATTACACCACATTTCAAACGCTTCGGTTCTCTTCTTATTCGGTTTTATCACAGACCACTATTTACTATCTGATAACGATGTGCTCTAAACGCACATTCTCATAAATTTTGTCCTCAGATCTAGGCTGATGTTTGATGCAAGCACATTTTCTTTCTCAAGAATGCTTTTTGCCCGGTGCAGCCGCGCGAGATTAGCCGAGCGGTCAGAGGCGCTGCAGTCATGGACTGTGCGGCTGGTCCCGGCGGAGGTTCCAGTCCTCCCTTGGGCATTGGTGTGTGTGTTTGTCCTTAGGCTAATTTACGTTAAGTAGTGTGTAAGCTTAGGGACTGATGATGACCTTAGCAGTTAAGTCCCATAAGATTTCACCCACATTTGAACATCTGTCCGGTGCTAATGTGCTTTGCAAATCCTTCAGTCATCCATCACGTCCAATCATACTTCCGACGTAGTAGAACTCCTCAACTTTATCAACTTGGTGATTCTCTATTTTGTTGTTAAGTTTATAACTAATCTCATTTCCGCTACTCCTTGGTAAATTCGTCGGTTTACTCTCAGTCCATATTCCGTACTTTTCTTTCTGTTAAATAGATCCAGTAATTTTTTTGACTTTCGTACAGAATAGCAATCATTCACCCCGAATTTTGCTCCCATTCTTCAAAGTTTCTTTTATTTCCGACATTTCTCCTTCGAAGTACAGAACGAACATTAGGGCGAAAGATTGTAGCCCTGTCTTACAAGCTTTTTAATACGAAAGCTTCGTTTTTCGGTTTCGACGCTTATTCTTTTACTTACTGCATAATACCTTTCTTTCCCCATAGTTTACTGTTATTTTTCTCACAATTTAGAACATCTTGTACCATTTTGTAATGAACGTTCAAATGAAAAGTTACGACACGTCGTAACAACTAAACTGTTTGAAATTTGCATATGCCTCTTTGGGATAACTTAGTGAGACATCTAGAAACGCGAATATGGCGTCGCCATCTCCCCATGAAATATTGATATCTGAGCTGTCAGCAGGCAAGATCACGCCCGCCAACTTTTTCAGATGTCCGAGGTCCTATGCTTATGGAATTCCTCGAGCACGAACAAACAGTTAACAGTGACGTGTGCTGTGCGACATTGCGTAGCCTACTCAGGTCCATCAACAGCAAACGGCCTGGCCTGCTCACGGAAGGAGTGATTCTGCTTGACAATAACGCGGGTCCATACGTCCCCAACGCCACACGAAGTAAAATGGGAGAGTTCAGGTGGAAGCAGCTTGAGCGCCCGCTGTACTGCCCAGGAATGTCGCCCTGGGATTTCCATGTGTTTGCTCAGTTAAAAATACGACTCAAAGGAAGTATTTCAGGTAATACTACGAACTGTAGGACATAGCTAGGGGACTGGCTCCTGTCACTGCCGAGGAAATTCTGGGAACATACCTCGGCTCGTGAAACAGTAAGATAGTTGTGCTCAAGCCTCTGGTGATTTCTCTTGAATGAATACGGTTTTGTTTGCTATCTTTCCTATTGAACACCCTTCTCAGTTTGTCGAATGCTTTTCCCAGATCAAAAATGCTGTCAACGTGTCGTGATGTTTTTAATACTTGCTTCCACTATCAATCACAAAGTCAGAACTGTTCCTCCGGTGCCATTACCTTTTCTAAATCCAAACTGATCACCTAACTGATCCTCACTTTCCTTTTCCATTCTCCTGCATGTTATTCTTGTCAGCAGCTTGGGTGCATGACCCATTAACCTGATTGTGCGACAGTTCTCGCAATTATTCTCCTTTGCTATCTTCGCGATTGTGTGGATGAAATTTTTCCGAATGTCTAAGTATGCGACTCCAGGCTCATAAATTCTACACACTAACTTAAATAGTTGCTAGGTTGCCACTTCCCCCAAGAATTTTATAAATTCAGATGGAATGGTAAGTATCCCTTCTGCCTTATCTGATATCAAATCTTGCAGGGCTCTTTTAAACTCTGACTAGTACTAGATTCCGTATGTCTCCCATATCGGCTACCATTCTTCCTCAGTTTGTCACAGATAAAATCTTCTATCTTGAAGAGGCCTTCTACGTACTCTTTACACCTACCTGCTCTCTCCCCCGTGCTTAATATTCATATTGCACATTGAATGTTGGAGCCTTGGCTCTTAATTTCACCGAAGATTGTTATGACCTTCCTGTATGCTGAGTCAGTCCTTCTGAAATGATTCGTATTCGGTTTCTTCGCATTTATTCTGCAGCCATTTCACCTACGTTTGCCCACAGTTCCTATTTATTTCATTTCAAATTGCCTTATGCTACTGTATTCCTGAACTCCCGTGAACATTTTTGTACTTCCTTGTTTCATCGATCAATTGCAATATTCGTTCTTTTACACAAGATTTCTTCGCGGGTACCCTTCTTCTATCTAAGGTTCTCGTTCCAACTTCGATTAGTGCCCTTTTTGGACATGTCCTTTTCTCTTCAACTGAACCTTCTGCTGTGGCATTCAGCACAAAGGGTTTCAAACGCATCGCATCATTCCTCAGATCTTGTGTATCTCACTTCTTTCCGCATTGATTCTTCCGGACAATACTCCTTCAGCCCATTCTTTGCGATCATTAAACTGAGATCAGATTCAGTATCCGCTCCTAGGTACACCAATAACTAGTTTCGAAATCTTTGTCTGTCCATTGTGTAATACAGCTGGATTCCTTCCATATGTCCACTCCTTTGCCAAATAGACGTACTACTCCTTTTGTGACTTATAAAAAGTTTATTTGCTGCTACTAATTGAAATTTCTTGCAGAACTCAAGCAGACTGCCTCCTCTCGCATTCCTTCTACCAAGCCCACGTTCTTCCGTAACTCAGCTCAAGTGATTTTACACTCACTATTGTGAACTCAAAATTCTATCCTTCATATTTCAACCGGAAAATGAGAAGTTCACCCGGGATGTGATCTCTGAATTAAATCGAAAGACACGGATGAACTTAGAAGTATTACATCAGAACCTTTGTCTAAAAATATTTCAGTCTCTGATTCACGTAATAACCAAGGGCTTTTGGTTCTCATATCTCTAGTGTAGTACCGCCTGCCACCCTGCATAAGAATATGTGACTATATTTAGTACTTTGTGTATGTAAATCATTAACGATATCATCTTCAACATCAGTTACTGGACAGAAAACTCCTCGAGACTTACCCGCTCAGCCGGCCGCTGTGGCCGAGCGGTTCTAGGCGCTTCAGTCCGGAACCAGGCGGCTGCAGGTTCGAATCCTGCCTCGGTCATTGATGTGTGTGATGTCCTTAGGTTAGTAGGTTCAAGTAGTTCTAAGTCTAGGGGACTGATGACCCCAGATGTTAAGTCCCATGGTGCTCAAAGCCATTTGAACCATTTTAAACTTACCCGTTCAATATTATCGTCAAAAAGCATCCATTATAATCCCGGATTTTATATGAGCGGATAACGGTTACAACTGGTCATTTTCACTGCTTTATTGCATAGCAACTACCGACGTAATTTGGTTCCTCCATCGTTAAATTTTCATCCAGGCTCAGACGCACACACACATCTGCAAGTAGGGAAGTCGGTGCCCAGACAGCAATCTGTAGATATTGCGCCATGTCCATCACAAACTGAGAGTCACTTCCATTTCTCATATATGTATTCTATTGCTCAATGCAACCTGCAATATGTACGTTGTCTTAGGGTATACAATAAAAGAAGTCATAAACTTTAGAAACATTTGATGAATAGATTCATTTTTCATTAATTGGTTTGGCTTTTAAGAAGAAAAGCAATTTACAGAAACTCACAAGCATAATATAACATTTTACGACAGGTAACACTTTTGCCTGTAGTTAGTTTTGCCAACGACTCACTGCTCACGTACCTACTGAAAAATCACTCAAAACGTGTACTTGTGAGTTCTCAAAGTAGTGGTAAAACTGATCGATATTGCATGCTTATTCCGTTTTCTAATGACAGCTACCATTAGGTCATCGTTCCGACGGTAACGTATCTCCTTCAAGGTAGCGAAGATTCTTTCTTGGTTAATCTAACAGCCAGTCATCTGGTTACTTGTTCCGACGCTCTTCATTTCATTTTTATTACAGTGACACTTATGTCCGTCACTGTCTTTCACTTGATCCTGCAGGCTAATAAATTTGTTTAAAGTGAGATGAATTAAATAATTAACTCTTTAAATATTTGAATTGTGAAATTAAATGAGTTTTCTACAAATATCTCTTAAATTGTAAACCTTAACGTTTTTTGACATTTTTTTACGTGTTTGTTCGTTACTTCCAAGTTCCTCTGCCCATGTTCAATGCACACTTTATGACGTAGAACGTATCAGTTGAATAAAAAGTTTCAGTGACAGTATGGGAAGAATATTATTGTCAAAGAACTTAAAGGTAAATTTCAAAACATTGCCACTGTCTGTCCTAAGTTCTGTTTCCACGGGAAGATTGTCAACGAGTTTTACCGCTGTTTGTCTTAATATTCTTTCTTTGAACGTTAGATTAAGTGCAGGGAGGTGTATACTATTTTCTTCTCTGAGTATTTTATTTGTAAATATCACCATTCTTCTGAAACTGCAATGTATTCTTAAAACATATTTTTATCAAAGAAGAATTGGACAACGGATCTGTGGTTAATACATGCACTTCCCCATTCCTTAAAAAGATGTCTCTCACTGCATGTTGGAGTGATACCCGCGCACAATTTCTAATTATTTTATAAAGAAAACTTTTCGGCCACGTGATGAATCATCAAAGAACAGTATATTGGAGGACATCAGTGAATGGAAGCATACCAAACATTTTAACTAATTAATACCGTGTCCGCAAATTTGCTGATTACTCTTATGACATACGTTGCTGAACCAAAGCGTTACATTCGGCTGTTTTGACGTCTTTCCTGTTTACGTTGTGACCAACTTTCACAGTTATGAACATGAAGCTTAGAATTTTATTTATTATAAATCCAGTGTACTGCACTAAAGGGAGGCGTGCACTTTTTGACATTCTGTTGGTGGTGAAGTGCTGAGGAAGTTCAAGTTGACAATAAATTGCACTGAGATTGTCAGCTTAGCAGTAGTCTTGATTAGCAACAGTAGCCCTACAGCGTTTTGGGAGTCACCTAACTAGAAGACAGTAACGATATCTTCAAAGAATTGCTTGGCGAAAGTAAGGGTAACCAAGAATCAGGAAAGTGTGTGCGACAGTGAGGAAAACTTGCAGAGTTCTCCCAAATATTTTTTGTCTTATCTTCGGTCTGACCATCTGCAACTGAAGACCAGATTCTCTTCTGACCGTGCTGGTGCATCAATGACAGTCTTCGTCTCCGACACAGCTGTGCATTTTCTGGAATCGAATAGACTTCAACAAAATTTTAGCTTCCTGTAAATTAATACGAAGCATTTCTTCTGTAATTATCTTCGTGTATTCTAGCCTCACGTGCAATACTTCTTGTACTTACAACAATACAGCAAAGAGAAACTGTTTCTACTTACAACTATTTCATACGTAGGAGACCGACATTAAAATTAATCTTAGGCATGACATCAAGCCACACTGTTACGGTGCGTGGTTTTATCTCGCTGGTGCACGGTGTCACATGCAAGTCAGATAACCAAAACCACAAACAGCTTCGAAATTTCAACAAGTAAATTAGTATATAGCTTAACTACCAATCGTGAAGTAAATAAACACTAAACTATTACATGGTTTAACCATCATTCGTTAACTAAGTAGACGCAAGGTTCAGAATCACCGTACAGCATTTATATGTAACACTAAATCGTACGCTGGTTACCCAAAGCATTATGACAGCTGCGTACCGCGAGATTTAATGCCATCTAGTGGCCTTGTGGGAACCTAACGCGGTGAGGAAAATATGCACGGTGATTAAGCTGCCCCTACCGATGTCGTTAAATGCAATCCGCGATGCTACATTTGCCCTTCAAAAACCACGTGCGAGATTTTCATGTACTCTCGCTCGCTATTCGCGAACTGTTAGTCCTACGGGAAAAACGAACAGTATCTTCTTATAGTAAATTTAATGCAGTTAATTTTTTTTACTGGGATTCGTTTTCGGTGGAGGCCGTGGATTGCGACTTATTGAAGATAACCATAGAAAAGTAACCTCAATGCACCTTCACTCGCGCTTGTGTACCTCACCAGACAGAATTTCTAGTATGTTGTTCGTGGCACTCGATCCTACCACTGTAGAAACATTTCCGGCTACATCACCTGTTCCTGATATTTGACCTGTTTTGGTCTCTGTTGATTGGCGATTCTAATGAGCACAACCCTATCACTGAATCGTTCACAGAATTCACTGTCTACGCTAACTTCCTATTGATAAGGAATCCTTCTCACGTTATACCATTTTCTGTTGCTGTTTATATTGCCCTGCACTCATCTGACCAGATATCCTTGTCTTCTTTTCATTTTACTGCACTAACACGATATTTAGACGGAGGCTTAGTGGATGAATCTCCAATGGTATATCATTATACTCACTTATACTACACACCAACGCGGAGACCTGTTTTCTTGCCACATTCTCCTATGAGTATAGACAGTATGATAGAATTTTATCCATCCCTTCTGCCTTGTTTGATCTTAAACCTTCCAAAGCTCCTTTAAATTCTAATACTGAATCCACCATCTCACCCATATCAATCCTGTTTCCCTTTTATCACGTCATCAGAAGCTAAGGCGAAATTGTTACATCAGATAAGTCATCTCGCTCATAGAGGGATTCATGTTACAGTGGCTTCCCATTGCACTCTTAATGTTACCATCCTTGCTTTTATTTTCACAGAAGGTTATTTTGACTTTCTGCATGCTGAGTCATTCCTTCCGAAATGCTTTGCTTTGGTATTTAGATTTCTTTAAGTTTTCATGCAAGTTCGAAGTCTGCAAGAGCCAACAAATGCGAGAAAGATTTGTTGACCCGGAAAAAGCGTTCGACAGTATTAAATGGTGCAAGGTGTTCCAAACTATAAGAAAAATATAGGGAAAGACTGATAACAGAGAATGTGTAAAAGGGCCAATAAGGAACAAGACGAGTGGAAGACCAAGATCAAAGTGCTCGGATTACGAAGTGTGTAGGACGGGAATGTAGTCGTTCAACCCTACTCTTAAATTTACACAATGCAAGGGTCAAGAGTGGAATTAAAATTCCAACTGAAAGGATATCAACGATAAGATTCGTTGATGAGAAAGTTATTCTCGGTGAAAGTGAAGATTAATTACAGGATCTGTTGAATAGATTGAACAGTCTAACGAGTACACAATGTGATTGAAAGTGAATTGGATAAAGACGAAAGTAACGAGAAGTATTAGGAATGAGAACAGCGTGAAACATGACTTCAGAACTGGTGATTACGAAGTAGATGAAGTGAAGGAAATGTGCTAACTAGACATCAAAATACTCCATGATGGACGGAGCACGGAACACATAAAAAGGTGACGAGCACTGGCAAAAAGGGCACTGCTGTCCAAGTGAAGTCTACTAATATCAAATATAGGCCCTAATTCGAGAAAGAAATTTCTGAGAATATACGTTTGGTACAAAGCATTATATGGTAGTGAAACTTTGACTATGGGAAAACCGGAACAGAACAGAACAGAACCAAAGTCTGTGAGATGCGATGCTGCAGAAGAATATTGAAAATTAGGTTGCCTGATAGGGTAAGGTATAAGGAGGTTCTCCGGAGAATCGGCGAGATAGGAATATATGGAAAACACTGACAAGAAGAAGTAGGAGGACAGTAGGGCACCCATTACGACATCAGGTAATAACTTCCATGGTGTTAGAGGAAGATGCAGACGGTAAAATCTGTAGGGGAAGACACGGACAGGAATATATCAAGCAAGTAATTGAGGATGTGGATTGCAAGTGCTACTCCGAGATGAAGAGATTGGCACAGGATAAGAATTCGTAGCGACCCGCATTAAACTAGTCAGAGTAATGAAAAAAAAGTGCTCTAGTAGGCCAATGACATACCAAAATGAGTCAATGGAAACTAAGAAAAGGTCGAATATGGAAAATAATTCTTAGAATCGTCAATTTTAGTACTGTGTTACCGGTTGGAGCTGAGTCTGGGAATGGGGGTTCGTTTGAAGGTCACTTTTGTGTGTTTTCCTTGAATAACTCCAAAACTGCAGTCTTTAGCGAAAACATATTCAAGTAGAATATTTAACTGCGTGCACTAGTCCTGAGCACCTGTTGACTGACGTTGAAGGACGCCGAAATCACGTGTTGGTGACGAGGTGTTGGATGCCTAACCTCATCGCAGAAATTGAAGGTCGGGGGCTTGCTTGCTATGTAAAGCAGGACAAGCGGTGACGTGTGGCAGAGCTGACAGAGTACAGTGCTGGTGTGTACACGAGCTTTTCGGAGCACATTGTGCAGTGCTTATTGTTGAACATAGAGTTCCTTTGTTGATTCATGGCTGAACCATGGATCAGTGGAATTCTGTTTGCAGGTCGGACGAATCACTTTATATCTTTCACCTGGTCGATGCTCGTGCCCAGGGTGAAGAGATGCTCCGCTCCATGGTCGTAGGCCCTTAAGACGGCGTTATGCTGTGAGGGCATCCATCTGGTCCCCTTGTGGATCTGCGGTAATAATTGAAGCTTCCATGGCAGCTCTAGACAATGTGAACGTCATTGTGGACCACGCGGATCCCATCATGCTTCATTTCGTCTCTGAAGGTATGGTACAGTGGTTTCGCGAGCATTTTAGCGATATCAAGTTGATGTCCCGCCATCAAATTAGTCTGATGCGAGTCCGATGTAACACGTCTGGGGACACTGAAGCACCATCTTCATGCCCATAATCCTGGCCTGTAATATACAGGAACTGTGTAGTAGACATTTGCAACCATGTACCACGGAAAGGAGTTATCGAAATAATGCGATGAAGAATAACTGCTCCATTGCGTTCCAAAGGTCGACCAACACGCCATTACACTGAGGTGACAACTGTGATAAGCACTTATAAAGGTGGCGGTAGTATTGCTTAGACCAGGTGTAAAAGGGTAGTGTAATCGCGGAACTGTCATTTATACTTGGGTGATACATGAGAAAAGACTTTCGACCTCATTGTGGTCACACGACGGGACTTAACATACTTTCAACGCGGAATGGTCGTTGAGCTAGACGCATGGGACACTCCATTTGGGAAAAAGTTAGGGAATTCAATATTACGAGACCCACAGTGTCAAAAGTATGCCAGGAATACCAAATTTCATTCATTACCTTTCACCAAGGACAACGCAGTAGCCGACTGCCTTCACTTAACGACCGAGGCCAGTGGCGCTTGCACAGAGTTGCCAGTGATAACACAAAAGCAACACTGCAAGAATTAATGGCAGAAATCAATGTGAGGCCTACGACGAACGTATACATTAGGACAGTGTGGCAAAATTTGGTGTTGATGGGCTGTGGCAGCAGACGACAAAGGCGAGTGCCTTTGTTAACAGCACGACGTCGCCTCAAGCGCCTCTCATGAGCTCGTGACCATATCGGCTTGGCCCTAAACGACTGAAAAACCGTCGCCTGCTCAAATGAATAGATATTTCAGTTGGTAAGAGCTGATATTAGGGTTAGAAAGTGGCACAGACTGCCGGCCGTTGTGGCCGTGCGGTTCCAGGCGCTTCGGCGCTTCAGTCTGGATCCGCGTGACCGCTGAGGTCGCAGGTTCGAATCCTGCCTCGGGTATGGATGTTTGTGATGTCCTTAGGTTAGTTAGGTTAAAGTAGTTCTAAGTTCTAGGGGACTGATGACCACAGCAGTTAAGTCCAATAGTGCTCAGAGCCATTTGGCGCAGACTCCACGAAGAAATGGACCCAGGTTATCAAGTAGACACTGTGCAAGTTTGTGGTGGCTCCATAATGGTTTGGGCTGTGTCTACATGGGATAGAATGGGTCCTCCGGTCCACCTAAACCGATCATTAACTCGAGTAGACAACTTGCAGCAATTTATAGACTTCACGTTTCCAAACAATGATGGAACTTTAATGGATGGAAATACGCCATTTCACCGGGCCATTACGACATCCAGATCGGCGAGAAGAATCCCATAGATCATTAATGGGTAATAAACGAGACGTCAAATCATGCACGAAATCCTGCACCGGCAACATTTTCGCAGTTATGGACGGATGTAGAAACAACATCGCACAGTATTTCTGCAGGGGACTTCCAACGACTTGTTGAGTCCATGACACGTCGAACTGCTGCAGTACGCAGGCAAAAGGAGGTCCCATACGATATTACGTGGTGTACCACGTGCTTTGTCACCTGACTTAAGTACATAACTATTCTGTTCTGGCTTGTCGGTGGTTTTTCCTTCTACGATGCGACCAGCAAAAAAACTAATTTCATAAGGTAAGCCTTATTTCAAAATCAATTTAGTCTCAGTGAGCAAAATATTAACCCTTATGTATTCATACGAACACCACGAAACATAGAAGTGGACGGCACAATCAGGTCCTCTCAAAATTAATTTTAATTTCAAAGCCAACAGTAGATACATCGGAATTTGAGTAATACAGAAAAAGAAGGAGAAAAATAATTTCCTTCTTAATAAAAAACAAAATATAAACGCTATTAATGCGATAAAACAGTTACAATTAAAGCTCTTGTGCTATAAAACACAAACAGTTTCACTTAAATCTGTACTTGCATAAATTTTGTGTCAAGCAAATTCAGAACAGCTGGTCACATCTTAGAAAGGATATACGTCCACTAATTCTAAAGATCAGTCTCAGTTATATCTCCACATAGACATACCAAACTATTCTTGCTAGTATTTTTCTTTGTCTACAAACTGCTATGGCTAATCAAGAGTGTAATGAAAGAGACAAATCTAAGGTATTAATAGGCATGATGGCCACTGCAGAATCAAACGCAGCTGAAAAAATTCAGTTAGTGGCAAAACATAAATATATCATTCAACCTAATGAGAGCAACAGTGGGAACCGTAACTGTTTAGTCTGTTCAGAAAATGGGTGAGACTTAAAACATCAAACTGTCCAGCAATTTCATCAGAATAGAAGGTGTAACTTTCCTGGGAGAACGGTCGTGACTTACCCGTGAAACATTTAACTTAAGTATTAAAAATAAATGCGACACAGAACTAACAAGGTGACCGTTACTGTCCAACAACTAAGTAAATAAAACAATACAAAGCGTAATTTGCGGGCAGACCACCTGTAACTAACTGGCAGTATCCGTGTATGAATACGCAAATTTTTAGCAAACAAGGACGGCCGTTACCGACCAATCAAAAAAAGTTAAATTACATATATAAAAGGAAGTATAAGTTAGTATTATGAAAGCAGCCGTTACTGTCAAACAGCTAAGTAAATTAAACGTCTCAAGTCAACCGGCTCTGTTAAGATAGTGACAGACACACACAGTGTAAGAGAATTAAGACAAGAGAATCTTTTGGGCAACAACGGCAGGGACAAACTGCCAATTGAACGGTGCAGGAAATATCAGGTAACATTTACTTTCCGAAGTAACAGCCGTGTATAACCAAGGGACAATACTTAGCAACACAGCTAAACACAAGGCTCTGAATTCTCTTTGAGCAAGAAACAACGGCCTTAATACACACATCAAAAATGTTTTGCATCACCTCAGCTCCGAGAGTTCCGGAACTTGTACAGAAAAGTGGAATACAGACTAACAAAAACATCATTTTCGCCCTCTTCATTGCTCATGAAAACCACACATTGCTTCATCTACTACCATACAGCGCGACTTTTAGGGGTGGTGGTGCAGATTGCTGTATCGGTACCTCTAATACCCAGTAGCACGTCCTCTCGTATTGATGCATGCCTGTATTCGTAGTTCACCAAGGCACTGTTGGTCCAGATTGTGCCACTCCTCAACGGCGATTAGGAGCAGATCCCCCAGAGTGGTTGGTGGGTCAGGTCGTCCATAAACAGCCCTTTTCAATCCATCCCAGGCATGTTCGATAGCGTTCATGTCTGGAGAACATGCTGGCCAGTCTAGGCGAGCGATGTCGTTATCCTGAAGGAAGTCATTCACAAGATGTGCGCTATGCGGCGGCGAATTGTCGTCCATGAAGACGAATGGCTCGCCAATAAGCTGCCGATATGATTGAACTACCTACCTTTCAATCAGCTTACACACAGTGCAACTACTAACACCTCAGCGCCAGATGACTGGAACGTAGCCTTCGTCCGATTGGCATTGTGGGGGGCGCGTGTTTTCGTCAACAAGATGATTCCATCCGACAGCGTCCCTGAGGTTCTAGACTTTGTGACGCGTCGCGGTTTCTGCAAAGCGTCGTCATAGCACTGCGCGTTGATTATGGTTCCACGTTCGAGGAACCAGACAAGCAGAGGGTCTCTGCAGCCGAAGAAGAAGGTGTCACGATAACTCCCATCCCCCCACTGCCAGTAGGATGAAGGTTTACTCTTCAGCAATCTGACTGGAAAACACTACCGGATCCTCTGCACAGCCCGGATCTTCCACAGTGTGATCTTCACTCCTCTGGCGACCTGAAGTAAGACTTGCGTGGACGTTGATATCAGTCGCACGAGAAAATGCAAGAGTGGGTTCCCTTGTAGATCCGTCAGCAACCGACCGTGTTCTATGAATCTCCTTTCCTTGTTGGATAAATGGTGTCACGCGTGGGGTGATTATTTTTTAATGCAACCATTCCATAGTCGCCTTGTCGCGTGTGTTCGATTTTAGTTTAACTGCCTCTCACATGACAATGACTCTCCACCTGGCTTAAGACGCTGCGTCCTGCCTGTCAGATAATTTTCGATCCATTGGTAAATCTGGTCAGACAGCCCATGTTAATTTTCTTTCTTTAGAAATGTCATCGCTGTTAGACGGAGTCATTACCTAAGCACGTAACGACATCGTCCGTAAACTTACAGGGACGCTGAGCCGAAAACGCTTCGATCGTCTTCTCTCTCACTTTTCCGCACCAGAATATTCTGCACCACTCTGCCAGTACTCTGTACATGCAAGACAGGTTGATACAGCTACGAACGATACAGGCCGCACTGTGACAGGCTCACTACGACCAACTCATGACAGTAAACAGTACCAAAGTATGGATACAGCGCTACCAAGTGTTGTCAGGAAATCAGCTTCAGAAGTGGAGAAGAAGGAGCGAGAAACTGATGGCAGACATCTTTTGTTGGAACACAAGCCTCAACGACCAAGATGTAGGTCAAGAAAGGGATTCATGCAGCCAACTACAGCAATCTCTTCGTCTCTCATTATTTTCCGGTTGGAATTTTGGCGAGATTCTTCGCCCGCAGCACACCAAATGAATTTCAAAGAGGAAGCACCTGGAGGCACGCATATGCCTTGTGTGACACGGAAGAGGCTGAAAAGACTAATTGGGGTGCCACGATGTAAATTGAACCTGAGGAAATATGGGCTTTATCAGTGATGATGAAATTTTCCATTGTGGTGAAATGCATGACCAACAGGATGTGATAGTCAGCAGGAATCTGCCGGACGCACATAATCGCGATGTTCCTGTTGCCCCTAAAATAACAGCAGTCAAAACCACCGAATAGTGGACTCTCCGGAAAATATGAAGAAAATTATCTTGCTTTTTTATCATCTTGTTTGTATTTCATATATTCTTGTTGTATATTGCTTTCGGTCTTCTGTCTAACTGACAGTTTGGAGGTAATTGATCTCTCTATTTTGGTAAAGCTCTGGCAGTATTACGGTAATTTTATGTCCTGGACACGTAGAGTAAATAAGTAACTGTAGGACTGGAATACTCTCTTTCAAAATACGAAGGTGAAAGGGGTAAAACACATGGAACGAAAGGCTATTTACAATTTGTGCAGAAACCAGATGGCTGTTATAAATAGTCGAAGGGCATGAAAAGGGAGCAGTAGTACACTGATCAAGCAGTAAAGGATACAGAAGAAAAATTTGGAGTAGGAATTAAAGTCTAGGGAGAAGAAATAACAACCTTGAGGCCTGTCGATGACATTGTGATTGTATCACGGACAGCAAAGGACTTGGAAGAGCAATTGGGCGGCATGGACAGTGTCTTGAAAGGAGGATGTAATATGAACATCAACAGAAGCAAAATAAGGGTAATGGAATGTAGTCTAAATAAATCAGGTGATGCTGATGGAATTAGATTAGGAAATGAGACTCTCAAAGTAGTAGATGAGTTTTACTATTTGGCCAGCAAAGTAACTGATGATAATCGAAGTAGAGAGGATATGAAATGTAGACTGGCAATGGCAAGGAAAGCGTTTCTGAAGGAGAGAAATTTATTGACATGGAATATTGATTTAATTGTGAGGAAGTCTTTTCTGAAAGTATTTGTATGGAGTGTAGCCATGCACTGAAGAGAAACGTGGATTGTAAACAGTTTAGACAAGAAGAGAATAGAAGATTTTGAAATGTGGCGCTAAAGAAGAATGCCGAATATTAGATGGGTAGATCACCTAAGTAATGAAGAGGTCCTGAATAGAACTGGTGAGTAGAGTAGTCCCTGAGTAGAGAAAATCTCCGACCCAGCCGGTAATCTAACCCGGGGCGTTGGGTATGACGTTCCCTTGTGCTGACCACTCAGCTACGTGGGGCGGACACAGAGTATGGGTGAGGAAAGCGAATGAGGTTCTGTATTATCGGCGTTTCCATAACCCGCGCTGGTTTCCACGAGGAATTTCGTGATGCAAGTCGGTCATAAATTCTGAATCCAATATATTCTTTAGGCACAGATGGAGTCCGTCCTATGTGTCCTAATGGCGTGCTGCTGTTTCTGTGGGGATTATTGCATGAGGGAGTGCATGTGATGATAATGCGCACTTAGGAAGCAGCGAGTGCCTTCAGTGTTTACGGGTATGCGGTATCCTGACTGCGTCAAAACAGTGCTTTACGGCCCGCAAATGCACCGTAATGAGCAAAATCCCGCGAGAGGGTCCAATAATTACAGCCCCACACAGATTTCGTAGTGCGTGTGCGTAACGCATTACGGGAGTGCGTTGTACAGTAGCCGGCACCGTTGTGTCTTCTGCTGCATTCGTGCCACAGGTAGTTTCCGTTTGGGGCGATGCTGCTCGTCAATGGAGAACCAGCAGCTCGTGGACTTTGCTGTGTGGACGTGCAGATCACACAGCAAATGTAATCTTCATTTACTGATATTAATTAATCGCGAGCAGCAGGGTGAGCCAGTCAATTCTAGTAAATCTAGTCATTAAAATTTTGCATATATGTAGACATTTTTGTATGTTATACCTTAACTTGTACAAGAAAAACAGTATGATGGTTGTATTTTCTCTCCATCGAATTGTCTTTCTGCAAATCTGTTAATTAATTTAGTCCTGGTGTTTTGTGCACGGCCGGCCTCTGTGGCCGAGTGGTTCTAGGCGCTCAGCCCGGAACTGCGCTGCTGCTACGGACGCAGGTTCGAATCTTGCCTTGGGCATGGATCTGTGTAATGTCCTTAGGTTAGTTAAGTTTAAGTAGTTTTTAGTCTAGGGGACTGATGACCTCAGATGTTAAGTTCAAATGGCTCTGAGCACTATGCGACTTAACTTCTGAGGTCATCAGTCGCCTAGAACTTAGAAATAATTAAACCTAACTAACCTAAGACATCACACACATCCATGCCCGAGGCAGGATTCAAACCTGCGACCGTAGCGGTCGTTCGGCTCCAGACTGTAGCGCCTAGAACCGCACGGCCACTCCGGCCGGCCATTTGAAACATTTTTTGATTGTCGAGAGCATGATGGACAGTGGGCTTTGATACGCCAACATATCGGGTAATTTCGTCACAGTGTTGTCAATGACACAACAAAAACACGTGAACTCCTTTCTGTGGTCCCGTTACGTCTGCATTGCATCCCGTCTTACTGAAATGACTCCACACAGCTGACTGGCACATACACACAGGTGATAAGTCATAATTTAAAATTGACCCGTTCCCCTTTGGAAGACTTTGCTGTGTACAAGATTTTTTGCAACACCTGTTCGTCTTACTATACAGGACAAACAGAACGTGCATTTACAGACACATACACTATGTGGTCAAAAGTATCCGGACACTTGGCTGAAAATGACTTTAAAGTTGTGGGGCGCCCTCCTTCGGTAATTCGGAAATTCAATATGGTGTTGGCACACACTTAGCCTTGATGACAGCTTCCACTCTATCAGGCATACGTTCAGTTAGGTGTTGGAAGGTTTCCTGGTGAATGGCAGCCCATTCTTCACGGAGAAAGTCAGGACTCCGTGCAGGCCAGTCCAATACAGGGATGTTATTTTCATGTAACCACTCCGTCACAGGCCGTGCATTATGAACAGGTGGTCGATCGCATTGAAAGATGCTACCGCCATCCCCGAATTGCTCTTCAACAGAGCGAAGCAATAAGCTGCATAAAAGATCAATGTATGCCTGTGCTGTGATAGTGCCACGCAAAACAACAAGGGATGCAAGCACCCTCCATGAAAAACACGACCACACCATAACACCACCGCCTCCGAATTTTACTCTTGGCACTACATACGCCGCGAGATAAGGTTTACGGGGAATTCGCCAGACCCATATCCTGCCATCGGCTCGCCACATTGTGTACCGTGATTCGTCACTCCACACAACATTTTTCCACTGTTCAATCGTCCAATGTTTAAGCTTCTTCCACCAAGCGAGGCGTCGTTTGGCATTTACCGGCGTGATGTGTGGCTTATGAGCAGCCGCTCGACCATTAAATCAATGTTTTCTCCTCTCCCGCCTGTCATAGCACTTGCAGTGGATGCTGATGCAGTTTGGAATACCTGTGTGACGGTCTGGAAAGATGTCTGCCTATAATACATTACGACCCACTTCAACTGTCGGCAATCTGCGTCGGTCAACAGACGAGGTTGGCCTGTATGCTTTCGTGCTGTACGTGTCCCTTCACGTTTCTACTTTACTATCACATCAGAAAAAGTTGACCTAGGGATGTTTGAGAGTGTGGAAATCTCGCTTACAGACGTATGACACAAGTGACATCCAATCACCTGACCATGTTAGAAGTCCGTAAGTTCCGCGGAGCTCCCCATTCTGCTCTCTCACGATATGTAATGGTTACTGAGGTCGCTGACATGGAGTACCTGGAAGTACGTGGCAGCAGAATGCACCTAAAATGAAAAACGTATATTTTTGGGGGTGTCCGTATACTTATGACCACATAGTGTACAAAGAAAATATTTTTAGCAGAAATGGCACTAACCCCAAAAATTCTTCTTTTGCCGACCACCTGACGATTACAGGTCACGCATCTAATGCTGTTCAAGATATCAACATTTTTCACACTGAGAAGAAAAAAGGCATAGATTACATGTTCTTATAGAATTAGAAATTTTAAACGTATTTCTCGAAATGATGGCTTCATTCTTAATGAGCAGGTACTATTACGTAATAAAAGCTTCTTCAACGGTTTAAGCCGTTACCTGATATTTGATTTCGTGTTTCCTCGTGCAGTTACCAAAACAATTTATCTATCTGAGTCGACTCACTAATTTTCGTTTATTAAAGGGTTTATGTTGGCTGAATTTCATGTTATACCGTTTTTCTACTCGCTGAGTTATTCAGCTCCCTTTGTAATTCTATAATAGTGTTTTAGTCTTTAAACTGTACTTCTAAGCTCTTATGTAGACAAAATGTTACCATGTCTACTGCTGTCAGATGAAATATTGCCTCTTACTTCACGTACTAAATAATGTTCATTATAATATTCATGTGTCTCTATTTTGAATGTTAAGTAGTGTCGTCGTAACTGCCGCCTGATTGACGTCTGCTGTGCAGCGAGCTACTTTATTTTAAGTATTAACTGTATTTTTCTTACTTGTCACTTTTTCTTCCGTGTGTTTTTGCTTTTAGGAAGCTTTAATTGTCGAGTGCTAGTAATAGTGTGCCATAGATTTCGTGTTTGTTTTGAATACAATCAGAGGGAGTCCCTATAGTCAACCACAGTGCCAGTAGTGCTAGTGTTTGTTTTCAATACAGTCCAGAGACAGGTAGTGCTATTTTCATTGTTTTCTACAAGGAGTGGCTAGCAACCACAGTTTAGTCAACAAGCAGCCGCCTTTAGTAAATTAGCAGTCTAGTTAAAAGTTGATTAACTCTCTACGGTAAATTGATTTCTTAGGATAGATAGGATGTGTGACTGCTGTGTACGGACACAGGAGGAGCTGGCTACTGTTCGCGAAAAGCTGAATGTGTTGATGGCCGCGGTCAGCCGTCTTCAGGCTGCTGCCTAGGAGTGTAGCGGCAGTGGGGAGTCTGGTGCGTCGCATGGTACACCCTAGGTGTTATATGCTTCACCCACTGTCCCTGCTGTCGAGACATCTTCGCGGGTACCGGGCGCGGTTGGGCCACCCTCTCCCCAAGGGGAGTGGCGGGTTCAGCGGCGTTCGCGGCGCACGAGGCGGAAGGTAAATGTGGAGGCTGTGGCCGCTCCTTCAGCATGGTCCGAGCAGGCACGCGGGGGGAGGGGTTTATTAGTTATTGGGAGCTCCAACGTTAGGCGGGTGATGAAGCCCCTTAGGGAAATAGCGGAAAGGTCGGGGAAGAAGGCCAGTGTACACTCTGTCTGCTTGCTGGGGGGTCTCGTCCGAGATGTGGAGGAGGCCCTGCCGGCGGCGATAGAGAGCAGTGGGTGCACCCGACTGCAAATTGTTGTTCATGTCGGCACCAGTGACTCTTGCCGTCTGGGTTCAGAGGTCATCTTCAGTTCGTACAGGTGGTTGGCGGAATTGGTGAAAGCGGAAAGCATCGCTCGCGGGGTGGAATCAGAGCTAACTATTTGTGGTATCGTTCCCAGAATCGATCGCGGTCCTCTGGTTTGGAGCCGAGTGGAAGGCTTAACCCAGAGGCTCAGACGATTCTGCGGAGATCTGGGGTGCCAATTTCTCGACTTCCGCTATCAGGTGGAGAAATGTAGGGTCCCTTGAATAGCTCAGGCGAGCACTACACGCCGGAAGCGGCTACAAGGGTAGCGGAGTACGTGTGGAGTGCACATGGGGGTTTTTTAGGTTAGAGAATTCCCTCCCGAGGCCCAACAAGACGCCTCCTGAGCCGCGGAAAGGTAGGAGTAGGCAAAATGCAACAGGGAATAACAATATTAATGTGCTAATAGTAAACTGCAGGAGCGTCTATAGAAAGGTCCCAGAACTGCTCTCATTAATAAACGGTCACAACGCCCAAATAGTACTAGGGACAGAAAGTTGGCTGAAACCAGGCGTAAACAGTAATGAAATCCTAAACTCAGATTGGAATGTATACCGCAGAGACAGGCTGGACAGTGAAGGGGGAGGCGTGTTTTTAGCGATAAGAAGTGCAATAGTATCGAAGGAAATAGACGGCGATCCGAAATGTGAAATAATTTGGGTGAAGGTCACGGTTAAAGCAGGCTCAGACATGGTAATTGGATGTCTCTATAGGCCCCTGGCTCAGCAGCTGTTGTGGCTGAGCACCTGAAGGATAATTTGGAAAATATTTCGAGTAGATTTCCACACCATGTTATAGTTCTGGGTGGAGATTTTAATTTGCCGGATATAGACTGGGATACTCAAACGTTCATAACGGTGGCAGGGACAAAGAATCCAGTGAAATTTTTTAAATTGCTTTATGTTAAAACTACCTTGACCAGGTAAACAGAGAAACGACTCGTGGCGATAACATATTAGACCTTCTGGTGACAAACAGACCCGAACTATTTGAAACAGTTAACGCAGAACAGGGAATCAGCGATCACAAAGCGGTTACTGCATCGATGATTTCAGCCGTAAATAGAAATATTTAAAAAGGTAGGAAGATTTTTCTGTTTAGCAAAAGTGACAAAAAGCAGATTACAGAGTACCTGAAGGCTCCACACAAAAGTTTTGTCTTAAGTACAGATAGTGTTGAGGATCAGTGGACAAACTTCAAAACCATCGTACAATATGCGTTAAATGAGTATGTGGCAAGCAAGATCGTAAGAAATGGAAAAGAGCCACTGTGGTACAACAACCGAGTTAGAAAATTGCTGCGGAAGCAAAGGGAACTTCACAGCAAACATAAACATAGCCAAAGCCTTGCAGACAAACAAAAATTACGCGAAGCGAAATGTAGTGTGAGGAGGGCTATGCGAGAGGCGTTCAATGAATTCGAAAGTGAAGTTCTAAGTACTGACTTGGCAGAAAATCCTAAGAAATTTTGGTCTTATGTCAAAGCGGTAGGTGGATCAAAACAAAATGTCCAGACACTCTGTGACCAAAATGGTACTGAAACAGAGGATGACAGACTAAAGGCCGAAATACTAAATGTCTTTTTCCAAAGCTGTTTCACGGAGGAAGATTGCACTGTAGTTCCTTCTCTAGATTGTCGCCCAGATAACAAAATGGTAGATATCGAAATACACGACAGAGGGATAGAGAAACAATTAAAATCGCTCAAAAGAGGAAAGGCTGCTGCACCTGATGGGATACCAGTTCGATTTTACACAGAGTACGTGAGGGAACTTGCCCCCCTTCTTGCAGCGGTGTACCATAGGTCTCTAGAAGAGCGTAGCGTTCCAAAGGATTGGAAAAAGGCACAGGTCATCCCCGTTTTCAAGAAGGGACGTCGAACAGATGTGCAGAACTATAGACCGATATCTCTAACGTCGATTAGTTGTAGAATTTTGGAACACGTATTATGTTCGAGTATAATGACTTTTCTGGAGACTAGAAATCTACTCTGTAGGAATCAGCATGGGTTTCGAAAAAGACGGTCGTGTGAAACCCAGCTCGCGCTATTCGTCTACGAGATTCAGAGGGCCATAGACACAGGTTCACAGGTAGATGCCGTGTTTCTTGACTTCCGCAAGGCGTTCGATACAATTCCCCACAGTCGTTTAATGAACAAAGTAAGAGGATATGGACTATCAGACCAATTGTGTGATTGGATTGAAGAGTTCCTAGATAACAGAACGCAGCATGTCATTCTCAATGGAGAGAAGTCTTCCGAAGAAAGAGTGATTTCAGGTGTGCGCCGGGGAGTGTCATAGGACCGTTGCTATTCACAATATACATAAATGACCTTGAGGATGACATCGGAAGTTCACTGAGGCTTTTTGCAGATAACGCTGTGGTGTATTGAGAGGTTGTAACAATGGAAAATTCTACTGAAATGCAGGAGGATCTGCAGCGAATTGACGCGTGGTGCAGGGAATGGCAATTGAATCTCAATGTAGACAAGTGTAATGCGCTGCGAATACATAGAAAGATAGATCCCTTATCATTTAGCTACAAAATAGCAGGTCAGCAACTGGAAGCAGTTAATTCCATAAATTATCTGGGAGTATGCATTAGTTGTGATTTAAAATGGAATGATCATATAAAGTTGACCGTCGGTAAAGCAGATGCCAGACTGAGATTCATTGGAAGAATCCTAAGGAAATGCAATCCGAAAACAAAGGAAGTAGGTACGCTTGTTCGCCCACTGCTTGAATACTGCTCAGCAGTGTGGGATACATACCAGATAGGGTTGATAGAAGAGATAGAGAAGATCCAACGGAGAGAAGCGCGCTTCGTTATAGGATCATTTAGTAATCGCGAAAGCGTTACGAAGATGATAGAGAAACTCCGGTGGAAGACTCCGCTGGAGAGACGCTCAGTAGCTCGGTATGGGCTTTTGTTAAAGTTTCCAGAACATACCCTCACCAAAGAGTCAAGCAGTATATTGCTCCTTCCTAAGTATATCTCGCGAAGAGACCATGAGGATAATATCAGAGAGATTAGAGCCCACACAGAAGCATACCGACAATCCTTCTTTCCACGAACAATACGAGACTGGAATAGAAGGGAGAACCGATAGAGGTACTCAGGGTACCCTCCGCCACACACCGTCAGGTGGCGTGCGGAGTGTGGATGTAGATGTAGATGTAGATGTAGATGTAGCCTGTTTGTATCTACGGCTACCAGATGTCACTTTAGTGTAATGTTCACCTGCCCACAATCGCTAACGCGGGCGCCTCAGTCTGATGCTACATGTAGCTCTACATGTATGAGCAGCCCATAGTGGTTTGCCTTCCCTGTATTCTATTTTTTAAATTTGGTAACTAAAGCTCTATCTCCTGGTATTTATTTTATAAATGACATGTAAGTACTGGTTGGTTGGTTGTTTTTGGGGAAGGAGACCAGATAGCGTGGTCATCGGTCTCGTCGGATTAGGGAAGGATGGGGAAGGAAGTCGACCATACCCTTTCAGAGGAACCAACCCAGCATTTGCCTGGAGTGATTTAGGGAAATCACGGAAAACCTAAATCAGGATGGCCGGACCCGGTATTGAACCGTCGTCCTCCCGAATGCGAGTCCAGTGTCTAACCACTGCGCCACCTCGCTCGGTATGTAAGTACTGTTTCTTTCTTGTACTGTTGGTCAGTACTTACACTTAAAAAAAAACTTTTTCCCTATAATTTTGTATTCATGTTGTTGGCCAGATTTAGTGTTTTACTTCTGCTGAGGTCACTCATAGTAATGCCGAAACCTAAGTCAAAAGAGATCTTTTTTGCTACCGAGGGCTGTTATTGCTTTAATTTTACTTTGTAAACGGTCGCTGATCTTGTAGCCATGTTCAAAACTTCAAGATATACCGCCTAATAGCTTGTCGGACATTCTTTCTCCCAGCGTACTGCAGCAAATCGACGTGTCATGGACTCAACAGTTTGTTGCAAATCCCCTGCAGAAGTATCCAAATAAGCTGTCTCTATGGCCGTCCATAATTATGAAAGTGTTGCCGGTGCAGGTTTTTGTGCACGACCCGACCTCTCGATTATGTCACATAATTGTTCGATGGAATTAACGTCGGGCGATCTGAGTGGCCACACCATTCGCTCGAATTATCAAACACTACCATTTCCAGTCAAATGATCGGCTCACTTCGACTAGAGGACCAGTTCATTCCGCGTAAGCACAGCACACACCATTATGGAAGCACCACCAGCTTGCAGATCTCCTCAGTGACAACATGTGTCCGTGGCTTCGTGGGATAGGCGCCACACTCGAATTCCGAATCCTACCATCAGCTCTTACCTACTAAAATCGGGACTCATCTGACCAGAAAACTGTTTTCCAGTCGTCTGGAGTCCAACCGATACGGTCACGAGCCCAAGAGAGGCGCTGCAGTCGATGTCGTGCTGTTAGCAAAGGTACTCGCTTCGGTCGTCTGCTGCCATAGCCCCTTAAAGCCAAATTTCCCTGCATGATCCTAACTGATACGTTCGTCGAACGTCTCATATTGATTCCTGCGGCTATTTTAGGTAGTGTCGTTTGTCTATCAGCACTAACACGAAAATCCTTCTCCTCTCGGTGATTAAGTGAATGCTGTCGTCCACTGGCTTGTCCGTGGTGAGAGGTATTGCATGAAGTGTGGTATTCTCAGCACATTCTTGAAACTTTTGATCTTGGGATACTGAGTTCCCTAACGATTTCCGAAATGCTATGTCCCATGCTTCTAGCTCTAACGACCATTCCGCGGTCAGAGTGTATTAATTCCCGTCGTATGGACATAGTCACGTCGGAAACCTTTTCACATGAGTCGCACGTGTACAAGTGACAGCTCCGCTAATGATTTCCCTGTTAGTGTATGTGCATATCCGTGCCACGTGGCTTTTGTCACCTCAATGTACGTGCCACTTTGATGTCATGACTTTCGTCGTCAGTGGAGGGTCACATGACTACTTGGCACTATGCTCCGATGAAAACTGCTTGATAGTTGACAATTCATGCTTTTTAGCTGATTTTCTCGAATCAGAACGGTGAAGGTCGCGCTCGAACAGTTCGCCGTAGACAAACTGCCACAATTGGTCACTTGAGTTCCAGAACCTTGTCCATCTTTATGCGTTTTTTTTTTGGTTCTGGATATATGAATCTTGACTATAGTCCTTTTATTTCGTATTTTAGCGCACATGATAAACCGCGCCAAAAACAACACACATGCACAAAGATACTGACGAAGTAGAAGCGTTTCATACGCTGCATTAAGCAAACACCAAGGGCAGCCATGCGATAATTTGTAGAGGGGAGGGGGCTTGACCTTGGGGTACGGAGTATTTTAAATATTCTGAAGGCGAACAGCGACTTGTAAGTAGACAAAAAAATTTCTGTTTCGACCCTATCACGAACCTGCGTAATGCAGACCTTTAAAACGTTTTGTTGAAAAAACTCGTGACGACAATATAGATTTTTCCCTTCCCTGAGAGGTAAGGAGGAGGGACACATGCCCCCCTCCTCGACCCCGAAACTACTGGATCCATAGAACTCGATACTACCCCGTTAACTGTATAACCAGTAAAGCCACCTATACCTACTACCACGCCTACCCTAAAAGTCAGATTACACGAGTATGTCACGAAGACTCTCAACAACTCAGTCTAGCTACCTCAAAATCTGTGAGTATGAAACTACTGTATCTCTTTTGGCGTTATTTTATGTGTCATGGCCTTCACGTTCCAACTTACAGCTAGCAATGTAGACGCAGCTCATCCAAAAGGTACACTTTTATACATAGTAAGTCTCATATGTTCTCATGGAATTTCTTCAGGTGTTCGAGAGTTACTTACGCTTATACGTCAAAACTCTGGCTCCCCTACCTACGCGAGTATATGCGCTGGATGCTTCCACATAAGACGTGGTTCAGTGCCACGCATACCATTATTATAATCACAGGGATCGGCTTACATTAGAAAGCTCCACACTATATTCCATGTAGCTAAATTTTAAAAGGCTGGACTTCATTCTTCCGATTGCCTAAACAGACTTATAAAGGTGAACACTTTAGGCGTTGTAATGGCATAGAGCATTGGTAGTATACTGTAACATAAAACCGTTGTGTAGTGGATCTTAGGTACGATTCTCGTCAAATTCATTAACATTGGTGGCTGAGCTTAGATATACGAAGATATCCTTCAACTGGTCCACTGCAAAAATGGGCACTGTAACTGTAGTGAAATACCTAGTAGTAGCCATCCGCGGCGACACTAAGAGGTATGACCACACGAAACGAACTGTAGGAAAGGCGATACACCGTAGATACTTACTGAAATGTGATTCGTCCGCGAATGCAGTGGTTTACAAAAGAATTTCTCAACCCACTCTTGAGTACTCTTGATTACTTTGGACCCTTACCAAGCGGAATTTGTAATGGAGGTGAATACCAACGGAAAATTGTCATAGTGTCTTTTTCTGGGAAAAACCATTACACTGCAGATACTCACAGCACTCACAGGCGCTTGCAGAATGTCTACGGAGACCTAGCAGTGAACAAAAGCACGGTGGGTTCTTGGGCGAAGCGTCTGTAGTCATCGTTACGAGTTCACGCAGACATACCTGATCTCCCGTGTGCCGGCCGGCTGCACGCAGCTGTGACTCCTGCTGTCACGGTACGTGCGGTCACTCTCATTTGAGGTGATGGCAATCAAACACCTCGCTGGACAGCTGAAAGTCTCCGGTGGTACACATTCGTCAACTTGTTGAGGTAGTCAAAGATGTGCGGGCTCGTCGCTGCCTAGCAGAACACTATTAATAGCAACCAAGGACTGACTTCGCGGGGAAGCTTGAGCATTACGAAGCTGATCGTGCCATTTTTTTGTCGAAAGTCGTCACAGGCGATGAATCATATGACCACCACTCCGACATGGAAACAAAACGCCGGTTCAGGGAGTGGAGCAACATCACTTTTCCTCAAAAGAAAAAGTTCAAAGCACCACTCTCAGTCGGTAAAGTCATGGATAAGATCTTCTGGGACACTGAAGGGTCAAATGTTGAAATGTGTGTGAAATCTTATGGGACTTAACTGCTAAGATCATCAGTCCCTAAGCTCAGACACTACTTAACCAAATTATCCTAATGACAAACACACACATCCATGTCCGAGGGAGGACTCGAACCTCCGCCGGGATCAGCCGCACGGTTCATGACTGCAGCGCCTTAGACCGCGACGCTGAAGGGTTATTCCGTTTGATGTCGTTCGTCATGACGCAATTATCAGCTCTGAAGTGTACTGTGCTACCCTCAGCGTGTTCACAGCCACAAAAATGCAAATTAACTTCTCCTTCTCCATGACAACGCAAGGTTTCGCACAAGTTTGCATACCCGTTTGGAGCACACAAAATTTCGACCCAGTGAAGGATGCACTCCGCAGGAAGGAGTACGTGAATGATAGGTTATTGATGCAGCAAGACACTGGCTCCAGTGTCGATCAATAGAGCTGTATCATGCAGCCATACGAGCCCTCCCCATAAGGTGGCATAGGGCCGTCATGCTGAACGGACATTTTGTTAGGAAATACTGTTTTATAGCGAAAAGAGTGGAGAATGATATGGTGTATCGTAATGTTGAATAAAATCAACCTACTTGAGACAAAAATTGTATTACATTGCTTATTGAATGCACCTCTTAGATGTATATTGGGACAGTTTGTTATCACGAGTACTTTCCGACAATGTAGTATGGATTGTGGGAACGGTTGTGATACATGCGGTGCGGTGGACTACAGAGTTTAGATGTAGACCTGTTACAGGACGGGGTGAGCAACCTCTGAGGTCACAGAGGTCAATAGCGCCTCCTGGTGGTGACGAAGCCGCGCTGTGACGAGGAGTGCCCCGGGCCCACGGCCCTCCTGTGATTACAGCCAACAGGATTTGTAATTACGGCCGCCGCCAATCGATAGCGGGGCCCATCGGCTGGCGACACGGCCTGCCGATGCCGGGAGGAAAGGCGACGAGAGCGGCAGAGGAGCGGTGACACACGGGATTAGGGTGGGGGGTGGGGGAGGGCGCCGTGCTCTCACAGCGCCGACACTTTGAGCCGCGCTCACAGCGGTAAACACGCGCGTCGCCGCCGCTGCCACCGCCGGTGCCGGAGCCTTATTCCGGGGAATTGGAGCAGCCTGCTCCAGCGACGCAGTGGTGCCGAAATGAGACTTCCACGCGAGGAACACGGGTTCATCTCAAGTAACCACCCGCCTTCCTGCTACTACGATTAGGTCTCCGTAAAGTTCACAGTGTCTGCTGTCGTGTTCACTCTGTTGTTGGGCTACCATTACATATTTAGCGGCAAAAAACGACACGTTATCACCACAGTGTAAGTGATTGACAAATGATCTTTTCTTGGTTTCGTTCTGGAAGATTCAAGCTGCATGCCAGACTGGGACTTGAATCCCGAAAGTTTCCTACTGCGGACGATTTTTCGTACCATATTAGCTGTCTTACATATAGAGTTATTTACAGCTCCTGTTACAGTCTTCTAGGGGTTGTAGAAGGGATACAGTAGATAAAATTTCGACAAGAAACCCATAAGCGGAAATACACTATTAGATGTAAAATAATTTTGAAAATAGGATCACTTTCAACTCCTCTCCCCCCCCCTTTTAACGGTACGCACACAGCGGAGACAATGACATGTTTGCTCTCCACAGGGGCCCATGGCTTGTGCAATGTTGCGAGTATTCATCGTTGGGTTCTGTTCTTCGTGCCGGCGGCGGTGGTCTAGCGGGTTCTAGACGCTCAGTCCGGAACCGCGGGACTGCTACGGTCGCAGGTTCGAATCCTGCCTCGGACATGGATGTGTGTGATGTCCTTAGGTTAGTTAGGTTTAAGTAGTTCTAAGTTTTAGGGGACTGATGACCACAGGTGTTAAGTCCCATAGTGCTCAGAGCTCCAAAGTCGAGAGTACGGGACATCTGGAAGTGACGGTAGTGCCCTCTCGCCTGTTTGTGAGCGTATTGTGAAGTGGGAGATTTGAAAGTGGTTCAATGTGCGGCCTTATTTTGTATCCAAGCGGTACATTTCCGTATGTGGGTTCACTGTCGAAACTTCTTCTACTGAGTCCCCTCTATAGTCCCCAGACGTGTGTAGTATGAGTTGTGAAACATCCTGCCCATTTTCGGTGTCTGTTCTTTCGAATAAATGTACAAAGGGTTTAAAAATTCACATTACAGATGTGATGGCATTATAGACTGGACTTATTATTGACAGTGACCCCATAACCGAAAATGTACCGTTTGTATGTAAAATACGTGTGAAAATCGAACCACTTTCAAATCTCCCTGTTCACAAAAGAACAGACACCGCATATGCATAACTCGGGTGACACAGCCCAATTATCCCTTCAGTGTGGATGCACCACACGTTCAATCTTTTACAGGAATCAGTGGTACGCTGCGAATAATAAGGGTAATTGGCAGGGACACTACGTCAGTTGCGTCTTGGTACTTTGGGAATATAATTCGGTAGGGACAGTATCAAATGGCCGAGGTGATCAAGGCGACGCGAGGAACTGAAGAATCCAGTATAAAGTCTCGTCTGATGATAATTTTTAACTTCCCACTACTCATGTACGAGACGCTACCAAAACTGTCCGTCACTTTCATTGCACCAGTCAGACCGTAGTAGTACGACTTTCTGCAGCTAGAAGCCCCGAGAAACACGTGTAGCTACTGTGGCACAAAGTTGCGTAATCTTTGGAGCATGCAGATGTGTGTCGTAGTGGTGCACGTCATGAGGTGTTTCAGTGCTACTGTAAACTGAGAAATGGAATACGTGAAGGGGCAACAGATTTTCGTCAGATTCTATTTAAAGTTGAAGAAAATTGCAACTGAAACCACTGCATGCTGACGGAGGCCTTTGGCAAGAGTGGGCTGCGCCAGCCAAGAATATTTGAGTGTTTCAAGCGCTCCAATAAAGGCTGAGGATCCGTGTAAGATGACAAACATTATGGTCGACCGTCAACATGCACAGCACCGCAATGATCATGAAAGTTCGTCATGTGATTCACGAAGACCGAAGACAGACAATCCACGATGTTTGTAATGGTACGTGTCATCGAATTATAGCCGATGAATTGAACATGAAACGAATTGCAGCGAAGTTTGTCCCTCGCAATCTCAGCAGCGACCAACGAAACCCCATGTTTCAGACGCACAACAAGCGGCAACAAAGAGTTCGAGAGTGTCCAAGTTATAACAGGTGACGAATCTTGGGTCTGCGGTTATCACCCTCAAACGAAGCAGCAATCATCACAATGGAAAACGCCATTTTCTCCAAGGCCGGAAAAAGGTTGACACGTTCGTAGCAACATGAAGCCAATGCTGTTTACTTTTTTCTACTTTCGGGGGAATAGTGCATAAGGAGTTTATTCCACCTAGTCATCCTGACAACGGGCAGTTTTATTGCCAGGTTTTGAGGCGACTAAGGGAAAATGTTCGGCTCAAACGGCCAGAGTTGTGGAAAAAGAAACGCTGATTGGTGCACCATGACAACACATCTGCGCACACCTCGTTCGTTGCGAAGGAGCTCCTGCCAAAACCCAACATGGCTACAGTCCCCCAACCTCCTTACTCGCTAGACCGAGCCCTGTGCGAGTTCTGCCTGCTCCCGAAGATGAAAATCGCATTAACAGGGCGATGTTTTGTTTCGATTGAACAGGCATCCAAGTGGAATCGCAGTGGGTCCTGAACATCCTACTGACTTCCAGAATTGCTTCCAAAAGTGGGAACACAACTGCTATGGTTACATACAGAATCGAGGTGATTACTATGAAGCTGACATAGGACATTGAGACGTAAGTATAGTTTTCTGATTTTTACAATGAAATTCTCCGATAGTCTGGGCGTCATCTTGTAGGTAAATGCCCAATGACAGCTAATGTCTTCATTTCGTTTCTGTTACGAATTGTCTGTTGTTTGTGTCTCTAAATGAGAGTCTTTTAGCTGGACTCCACTTCGGCAAGTTGCGGGCCCCTAATCCATCCCAGTTATCCAAACGGGGAAAGGCACCCAACTGTAGAACGTGAAATTCCACCCACTTGTGACTCCTGACGGCTCCTCAAATCGATGTTAGATGAAGATTAGATGAACAAGAGACTGAAAAATTTCTCTGGTCCTGTGGGAATTCAGACCAACATTCTCCTCTTTCCTAGGCATGTCTTTGCCGCTAGACCACAACGCCTGTCTATTTAGTGGTAAAACAGATGAAATTCCATTTACAACAAAATATTTGAAAAATTACACTCTTTTCGTGGAACAGAAATGCCTCAGAGATAATGTCCTTCTTGCATGTGTAATACCTTGCATGCGTAAGACAAAATACACTTCTATCCACTGTGGAGAAGAAAGAAATATAGATATGAAATTCTTTAGTGATGAGGGAAATAGCAGAATGAGTAACATATACACCCTTCTCGTTTACACGCAACTAAAATAAATAGACAAGGGAAATACTTGTAGTTGTCAGCTTGGATAACATTGTTTTAGATTAGTCTTAAGGCTATCCTTTGTGATGCCGTCTGCTTGCGTCCTCCTCGTTCCAGCATTAAGTTTATTTTATTCAGCAGGCCGGAGTGGCCGAGCGGTTCTAGGCGCTATAGTCTGGAACCGCGCGACCGCTGCGGTTGCAGATTCGAATCCTGCCTCGGGCATGGATGTGTGTGATGTCCTTAGGTTAGTTAGGTTTAAGTAGTTCTAAGTTCTAGGGGACTGATGACTTCAGAAGTTAAGTCCCATAGTGCTCAGAGCGATTTGAACAATTTTTTATTTCAGTCATTTCTAATTTTTACTATCATTAGGGCGCTATGAAACAAACGACTGCAGAAGTCCCTGCTCCTTGTTCTAGGTCCATGCCATCACCAAGAATTACATTTACGTAATTACGAGAAAGTTTTTTCTAGTTACCTCTGATCTGCTTCCTGAAGATTCATTGCTGGAATCGCAAATGTTGTACCTATTCGAGTCCAGTTTCTCTGCTGAAAGTAATTCCCCATTTTTCCCATGAGTCGTAAGTAAGCATTATGCTTGGCGACGGTTCAATTTATCCAGTCTGTCCCGCCTGGGATGCGGTCCACGTGTTAAGACTCAGCTGTTTTCATGTACCGCTCTAAGTTGTGATGATAAGCTTCTATAAAAGTAAACAGACGTGTCTTCAATCAGTTTGCATTGATCAATTATTGAACCTGAGATTACATTTATCCTATGCTTCTTTTCCAGCCGGCCGGAGTGGCCGTGCGATTCTAGGCACTACAGTCTGGAGCCGAGCGCCCGCTACGGTCGCAGGTTCGAATCCTGCCTCGGGCATGGATGTGTGTGATGTCCTTAGGTTAGTTAGCTTTAATTAGTTCTAAGTTCTAGGCGACTCATGACATCAGAAGTTAAGTCACATAGTGCTCAGACCCATTTTTTTCTTTTCCAAAGACGAATAATTTTCCGTGACTAAATCTAACCACATCGTCCTCACGGCAGGGAACAGAAACCTGAAACGAGGTTGTTCTTAATTCGGTTGAAATTTGCTGGTGGGCATTTGACTAACGAGAGATGTCATCGGGCATCCTGAACCAAAAAATGATGTAGACGGACTGTTGGCTGTTTCGAGATGTTTGAATCAACGTGACTCACATTCAACTGATTGGTGCGCGTCGAGGTTTGACGAGAAGATTCGAAACGGCTCACACGCGCTGCGCTGTGATTAATCTCCTAGGCTGTGGTCATTTTTACGCATTATACTTTCGTCCAGGAGTGCTAGCCCCGTAGGGTGTTCTGGTGAACTTCTACGAAGTTTGGAATATAGAAGAGAGCTTCTATGGAAGTAGAGACTTCACTGTGTCGCGAATCAGGCGTGGATAGCTCAGCAGGTAAGACCATTATCCAGGAATATTCTGGAGGTGATGAGAAGTTACATCTCTTTAAGTATCGTATAATAACTAGTAGGGCAATTTTATTTGTGTTACTAGTCAGAGATATTTAATACAAAGATTAATGCACTACGAGCAGCGTATTTACTTAGCTCTCAACATCCTCCCCACCGTGGTCGACTTCCAGTAGGCCGACGTGATGCACCGGCCGAATAACATTTTTTCCTTCCGTGTTTCGAATAATTAAGGTCTGCATCTTTCCATCTCTCCCTGCTCATGTTTCCCTAATGTGAACTCTCTTCCACATATGTCTTGGCTGCTTATCCTCGTGCAAGAGAACAAAGTCTCCCATTCTACATTTAACCAGTTTCTTGTTAGGACTCTGTACTTCATGGAAGTTTCTTAATTCTAACAAATATTCTTTCTTCCATCTTTTCATAAAATCTTTTTGCAATTTTTCTCGTAGCTTTCCTTGTATTTGCAGATCCTTCTGCATACTCGGTTCAGCACCTGTGGGTATTGTGCATCCGATTCCTCACGACCAGTGAGTTGATTACGGCTTCTATTTCTACTAATAAATTCCTAAGTGTTTCTTCGTCTGCGAGTGAATTTCTCAGAACCTTCCGGTGGCAACGTTTTGTAGTTCCCATCATGTGTTCCCACCATCAATCAAACCAAGCCGTCTGTGGAAAAATACACTTCCAAGAGACGCATTGGTGATCTTGTATCTTGGCAAAAGTGAGCGATGTCTTTCAGTTCTCTGTCTGCGGCTTGAAACGTTTTTGCGTTCTGCGAATAAATAGTATTTGACAGTCCTCTTCAGGCAGTGAATCTTCTGAAGACAATCAAAAACTTATCTGTTCTCATACCTGATGCAAGTCAGAGTGGAGATATTATGTAGTAGCACATGTAAATAATAATGTATAGCATTTTCGTAACAACTTTCCAAGTCTGACAGAAAGAAGTCTCTTGCAGTCGCCTCCGAAAGTACTCATAATCAGTATCTTCCCGTGTACCTCCTTCTTCAATTGTCATACTGATCCGTGTTACTAGTGGTCTTTCAGTCTTTCTTTTCCTTTTCAAGTTTCGTAAACGTTTTTATATACCTGCCTCCGTTATCGTACTTTGAACTGATATCATACACAAACAATCAAAGAATGTATACAAGAAACTGTAAACATTTAGGTGTCTCGGATTAACGTTGCGGAGTAGCAGTGAGAGATAGTAGTACAACGAACAATAGACGGAGTGGTTTGCGCTGCAGTATGTAATGTTGAAACAATCAGAACTCAGTATTCTTGCCCGTAACCCTCAATTTTTGTTACTGAATAGGGCCACCCGTGGTCTAGGGGCGCCGGCACGGTAGCTCAGCGTGTTCGGTCGGAGGGTTAGCTGCCCTCTGTAATAAAAAAACTGAGTTAATCGATCACCAAACGAACTTCAACGGATGTCTTACGACGTCCGCCCCGAGCAGAAGCAACGACCCGAAGCGAACAAAATGAGATAAATAAATTAAAATAAAAAAAGGGGTAGCGTCTTTGATTCATAATCGAAACGTCTTCGGTCCCGGGTTCGATCTCCGACACTGCCTACATTTTGATAAATAATCAGCATTGGCGGCCGAGGACTTCCGGCATAAGAAGTCAGCCTCATTCTGCCAACGGCCTTGTCAAAGAGGGCGGAGGAGCGGATAGAGGTTCAGGGCACTCTCTTGTCCTAGGGTCCGCCGCTCGTGGTCTCGCGATAGCGTTCTCGCTTCCCGAGCACGGGGTCCCGGGTTCGATTCCCGGCGGGGTCAGGGATTTTCACCTGCCTCGAGATGACTGGGTGTTTGTGTTGTCCTCATCATTTCATCATCATCCAGGAAAGTGGCGAAATTGGACTGAGCAAAGATTGGGTAATTGTACGGGCGCTGATAACCACGCAGTTGAGCGCCCCACAAACCAAAACATCATCATCACACGTCTTGTCCTAGGGGTGGGAAATTACCCCTAAAGGCGGAAGAATCAGCAATGATCAACGACATGAGGATGCAGAAGGCAATGGAAACCACTGCATTAAAGACACGTAACGTGTATCCACAGGACATGTGGCCTGTAATTGAAAAAGTGTCATGATAATCTCTCCATTAGCAAAAGATTCCGGAATAGTCCCCCATTCGGATCTCCGGGAGGGGACTGCCAAGGGGGAGGTTACCATGAGAAAAAGATTGACAAATCTACGAAAGGATAACGTTCTACGAGTCGGGGCGTGGAATGTCAGAAGCTTGAACGTGGTAGGGAACCTAGAAAATCTGAAAAGGGTAATGCAAAGGCTCAATCTAGATATAGTAGGGGTCAGTGAAGTGAAGTGGAAGGAAGACAAGGATTTCTGGTAGGATGAGTATCGGGTAATATCAACAGCAGCAGAAAATGGTATAACAGGTGTAGGATTCGTTATGAATAGGAAGGTAGGGCAGAGGATGTGTTACTGTGAACAGTTCAGTGACCAGGTTGTTCTAATCAGAATCGACAGCAGACCAACACCGACAACGATAGTTCAGGTATACATGCCGACGTCGCAAGCTGAAGATGAACAGACAGAGAAAGTGTATGAGGATATTGAAAGGGTAATGCAGTATGTAAAGGGAGACGAAAATCTAATAGTCATGGGCGACTGGAATGCAGTAGTAGGGGAAGCAGTAGAAGAAAAGGTTACAGGAGAATATGGGCTTGGGACAAGGAATGAAAGAGGAGAAAGACTAATTGAGTTCTGTAACAAGCTTCAGCTAGTAATAGCGAATACCCTGTTCAAGAATCACAAGAGGAGGAGGTATACTTGGAAAAGGCCGGGAGATACGGGAAGATTTCAATTAGATTACATCATGGTCAAACAGAGATTTCGAAATCAGATACTGGATTGTAAGGCATAAACAGGAGCAGATATAGACTCAGATCACAATATAGTAATGATGAAGAGTAGGCTGAAGTTCAAGACATTAGTCAGGAAGAATCAATACGCGAAGAAGTGGGATACGGAAGTACTAAGGAATGACGAGAAACGTTTGAAGTTCTCTAACGCTATAGATACAGCAATAAGGAATAGAGCAGTAGGCAGTACAGTTTAAGAGGAACGGACATCTCTAAAAACGGCCATCACAGAAGTTGGGAAGGAAAACGCAGATACAAAGAAGGTAGTGGCGAAGAAACCATGGGTAACAGAAGAAATACTTCAGGTGATTGATGAAAGGAGGAAGTACAAACATGTTCCGGGAAAATCACGAATACAGAAATACAAGTCGCTGAGCAAATGAAATAAATAGGAAGTGCAGGGAAGCTAAGACGAAATGGCTGCAGGAAAAATGTGAAGACATCGAAAAAGATATGATTGTCGGAAGGACAGGCTCGCATACAGGAAAGTCAAAACAACCTTTAGTGACATTAAAAGCAACGGTGGTAACATTAAGAGTGCAACGGGATAGATAACATTCCATCAGAATTTCTAAAATCATTGGCGGAAGTGGCAACAAAACGACTATTCACGTTGATGTGTAGAATATATGAGACTGGCGATATACCATCTGACTTTCGGAAAAGCATCATCCACACAATTCCGAAGACGGCAAGAGCTGGCAAGTGCGAGAATTATCGCACAATCAGCTTAACAGCTCATGCATCGAAGCTGCTTACAAGAATAATATACAGAAGAATGGAAAAGAAAATTGAGAATGCGCTAGGTGACGATCAGTTTGGCTTTAGGAAAAGTAAAGGGACGAGAGAGGCAATTCTGACGTTACGGCTAATAATGGAAGCAAGGCTAAAGAAAAATCAAGACACTTTCATAGGGTTTGTCGACCTGGAAAAAGCGTTCGACAATATAAAATGGTGCAAGCTGTTCGAGATTCTGAAAAAAGTAGGGGTAAGCTATAGGGAGAGACGGGTCATATACAATATGTACAACAACCAAGAGGGAATAATAAGAGTGGACGATCAAGAACGAAGTGCTCATATTAAGAAGGCTGTAAGACAAGGCTGTAGCCTTTCGCCCCTACTCTTCAATCTGTACATCGAGGAAGCAATGATGGAAATAAAAGAAAGGTTCAGGAGTGGAATTATAATACAAGGTGAAAGAATATCAATGATACGATTCGCTGATGACATTGCTATCCTGAGTGAAATTGAAGAAGAATTAAATGATCTGCTGAACGGAATGAACAGTCTAATGAGTACACAGTATGGTTTGAGAGTAAATCGGAGAAAGACGAAGGTAATGAGATGTAGTAGAAATGAGAACAGCGAGAAACTTAACATCAGGATTGATGGTCACGAAGTCAATGAAGTTAAGGAATTCTGCTACCTAGGCAGTACAATAACCAATGACGGACGTAGCAAGGAGGACATCAAAAGCAGACTCGCTATGGCAAAAAAGGCATTTCTGGCCAAGAGAAGTCAACTAATATCAAATACCGGCCTTAATTTGAGGAAGAAATTTATGAGGATGTAAGTCTGGAGTACAGCTTTGTATGGTAGTGAAACATGGACTGTGGGTAAACCGGAACAGAAGAGAATCGAAGCATTTGAGATGTGGTGCTATAGACGAATGTTGAAAATTAGATGGACTGATAAGGTAAGGAATGAGGAAGTTCTACGCAGAATCGGAGAGGAAAGAATATGTGGAAAACACTGATAAGGAGAAGGGACAGGATGATAGGACATCTGCTAAGACATGAGGGAATGACTTCCATGGTACTAGATGGAGCTGTAGAGGGCAAAAACTGTAGAGGAAGACAGAGATTGGAATACGGCAAGCAAATAATTGAGGACGTAGGTTGCAAGTGCTACTCTGAGATGAAGAGGTTAGCAGAGGACAGGAATTTGTGGCGGGCCGCATCAAATCAGCCAGTAGACTGATGACCAAAAAAAAAGAAAAAAAGGAGTTAAAATGCGCATCCATTAATATGCGCCTGCCAGGAAAGACGTACTACTCAAATGCGAGTGATAAAATAACTTGATTACAAGCTGTCCTGCTATAGCTGTATCTGCTCTTACCTCGTTTCAAGGATGTTAAACAAGAGGATGTCGTTTCCTTCTTTCGTATTCCGTCCAGTAGCTAGTTAGTTCACCACCAGTCAGAGCGTCAGGAGTTTCGGAACCGTTTTACGTATCGTATAATGACAGGACGAAACATATCGGTCTTACAGCTTTATTTACGTTACTAGCTAGAAGAATATACTACAAAGTATAATGTAGAGCGAACAGAGTATTTATTTAACCCTCAACACATGTTTCACGAACTTATGTTTTAACCATATCTTCACCAATACATTCATGAATCCATTCCAATTCCATCTTTGTGCTTCATATCTGATTACCTCACACAGCAGTCCACATTCAGCTCTGAATTTCCTGTAACAGGTCCACAGTCACTTATAGCCACTTGACCGGACGCAAAATACTTAGATGGAGACTACTTGTTAATACCTGCACTTTAGTTACATGACTGTTGTCGATTTTCTAAGTCAGACTTATGAGTCTCGTTTTTCTCCTAACTAAGGCAATTTATTCACGTGTCCACATCGCCCTCAAATCTCGCATTACACAAGTATTCTCTCAACAAGAAGAAAGAAGTGAGGTTGTTTCTTCATATATCAGACCCATGACTTATTACTAAGAGTCAGGAGTCAGACATCTCGAACACAAGAGGAAACATAAACCAAAGAAAATCATACTTGATGTACTACATTCATAATTATGTTTCAGAAACATCTACGAATAGATGTCAGTAATTGTAATCAAAATCTGTAAAGAGAAACAACTGAAAACAATATGCGTTCGGTATGCAAAAAGAACAACAGCAAATGGCGTTGCGTAGGAGTAACTATTCCCTACTTGAGGTGGCAGATGAAGCAATAATTATCATCATCACACATCTAACTACACAAGTATTCCATAAGTTGTTAAGTGTTTCTGTAGCTTTAAAGTTGCATAAAAAATAACGAAATTCCCGACATTTCACAGGTATTGTGAAGAATTAATTTCGACGTATACAGAGAGGAAAGGCAGCTGAGAAATATGGTGTTTGAATAGAAATGATCAAAATTTGGAAGAAAAGTAAAGCAACATATATTTTTTAAAATTATTTACAAAGTGGCTGGGGAGGAAGACAGACCTATGAAACTTGATTCTTTCTCTGTTTTACTTCACAATAAAAGAAGCAAAAAAGGCATATAAAATATTGATCTGTCAGTCTTCTCTCAGTAACGTATAAATATAAAATAAAACTATCACCGATAACATAGATAACCTTATAAGACTTTTATCCAGGCGAAGCATCACGTCGGATTTGGGTGTGGATATAGTAGAATGGACCGTTTGCAAGTCGTAAAATAAATGGAACAGTGAGTGTGAAAAATCTTTGCCTAAGATTCGTTAATCGGATCAGCTACGTCATTTCAAAGGAACAACCCCGGTATTCGCATTATGCGATTTATGGAAATCGTAGGAAAAATAAATCTTAATGGCCAGACAGAGATTTGAGCGGCTGTCCTTCTGAATTCTAGTCCATTGTCTAGCCAGGAAGGGAGGATGTAAAATCTGATTACACTATATAGACTACTCCACCGAACAGCATTGAAGTTGTCACCGTACCTGCCCATCCGACGGACGGATGAAAATGGTGCTCATGTCCAAGCGCGGTGACAACGTTGCCGGGGGATAGGGTGCTGGAATACCGCTCCAGCTGTCACGGAACGTCTAACCCCCTATTACGCGGAGTCGAGTGCATGCGGCCATCGACTTTGAACACGCGATGCCACGTGTCTGCCCAACGCCTCGGCTCGAGAGGTGCTTGTTCCACCACCCACTCCGCACTGACCTCCGCTAGTGCAGGCTGTTGACCTCGTGTCCGCCTAGTGTCTACTACATGCAATAGCGTGCTAGTGAACCGCTGACGAACAGGGGTATGTCGATACAGTGTTATTGCATCCTTAAACTAGTTGGAATAGTTCTGAAAAATCGAGTATAAGACGCTAGTGTGACTAATTTTGTGAGTATTGTACTGTATCAAGTAGGCATGAGAACATACATCGGGCGAATTCAGAGACGCGTGCTAGGATAGAACGAATGTTTATCAGAAATACCTGAGGAACGGGAAACCTTGGAATAAGGCCAACATAGTTCTCGAGAAACCTGTTTCCGAAGAAGATTCTACGACCTTCATGCTATTACCACAGACTCTAACTCGGTACTTTGCCTTTTGCGGGCAAGTGTTCTAACATCTAAGCTACCCAAGCGCGACTCACGGCCTGTCCTCACAGCTTCAATTCTGCCAGTACCGCGTCTCCTCCATTCCAAACTTCATAGAAGCTCTTCTGCGAGCCTTGCAGAATTAGAACTCCTGGAAGAAAGGATATTGCGGAGACATGGCTTAGCCACAGCCTGGGGGATGTTTCCAGAATGAGATTTTCACTCTGCAGCGGAGTGTGCGCTGATATGAAACTTTCTAGCAAATTAAAACTGTGTGCCGGACCGAGACTCGAACTCAGGACCTTTGCCTTTCGCGGGCGAGTGTTCTACAATCAGAGCTACCCAAGCACGACTCACGACCCGTCCTCACAGCTTCAATTCTGCCAGTAAGGAGACTTGGTACTGGCAGAATTGAAGCTGTTAGGACGGGTCATGAGTCGTGCTTGGGTAACTCAGATGGTAGAACACTTGCTGGCGAAAAACAAGGGTACTGAGTTCGAGTTTCGGTCCGGTCACAGTTTTATTTTGCCAGAAAGTTTCATATCAGAGCACATTCCGCTGCAGAGTGAAAATCTCATTCTGGATCAGAAAAGACCATGAGAATAAGTTAAGAAATATTGGGGCGTATACAACAACTTGTAGACAGCCATTTTCCCTCTGCCAGTACGCGAACTGAAAGGGAAATCGAAAATATTGATGCGAAGTACCCTCCGCCAAGTTCTGTACAACGGCTTGCGGAGAATGTAAGGAGTGATCAAAAAGTTTCCGTCGGAGGGTGCCGCGGCTGCGTATATGCCACATAGTTTGAATAAAGTACCAACATGTATGCAAGGCATTAGAGTGGCACTGTTGTCTTTCTGACGTACATGGGATAAATGCGGACATGTGAACAATCGCGATGTTATTACCAAATGTGTCCAAACAGGGCCAACTGCTGTTATTGTTTTCTTGACTAAGGAAGGACAAATGCCAGAAGACATTCATCGCAAATTGAAGAACGTGTCTGTCGGAAACCATCACCGTGGGAGAGGAATGCTACTGCTTTGTGACAACGCATGTCACTGTATCGCAAATTTCGTAAAGCAGAAATTACGCGAGCTCAAGGGACAGACACCCGCGCATCCGCCCTGTAGTCCTGATCATTTTCCAAGCGGTTACCACGTCTTCGGTCCTTTGAAATAGGACTAGAAGAATCGACGATTCCTGTGGAACGAGGATGTGCACCAGGCAGTCACGAACCTCTTCGAGCATCCAGGCACGGTGTTTTGCCAAACGGATATCTTCCACCTGGTTCGTCGGGGGGATGATTGCCTTAATACTGACGGAGATTTTGCCTGATTTCCATATAGAGTTTTGCTGTAAGGCTTCCGAGCGGAAGCCTTTTGATCGCCCCTAACAACTGTACTTCTAATGAAACTCTCGTCTTGACCACTTAATATTTGTTTTATTTCTTCCTTACCTGTTTCCGCATTGTGGCATTATAAGAAGAAAACACACTATGAGAAACGTATCTACATCATAAACTGAATATGGTAATATAGACAGTAGATGTTGCACCTACCAGAACACTGTTGATTAAAAACTTTGAACATACCTGTTAAGGTTCACTGGCCGTGTCAGAACTATCACGTTTGCGCTTATGCTTACTAAGAGCAAGTTGTACGGGATACTTTGTATCAGCACAGTTCTGGTAAACCCCAGTTCTCTGTCTGTACTACTGAGTGCTGTTTGTGATATAGACACGTTTGTCATGGCCCCTTCCCTTTTTATATTTAGTTGCTTGGATAACGGCATAACGCCTAAATGCCGAAAGAAGAAATGAATAATTTCTGATCAAGACAAGGGGTTCATTATAAATGCAGTACATTACCGCAACGTCTAATTAAGCTTCCGCGCAACATGTACAGTCGTGCTCAAAAGTATCCGAACGACCTGAACTGCATTTCGCCTGATTCGCATGCAACCGGCATAACGCGGCTGTCTAGCAGGTCCTCTAATCGCTTCTTGGTACAGTCGTTTGACTATTGAAAATGGTTCCAACATGTCACCACTAGAAAACACTGCTCTGTATCGCAGTAACCCAAGATATAAAGTAATACCACGATGCTACAAATATCAGGGAACACATTATCACAAATAAGACTGTCCTTAAGGCTTGTAAGCTCACATTTATTACAATAAATGACATACCTGAAATGTTACCACTCTCATTTTTACGTCAGGTAGGTAATGCACGTAGTAAGTTCGTCGTATTCATGATTTCCTCTCCAAAGTAACATACCGTACTTATTATTTAACACAAATATTTAAGTTATTCACGAGCAGCTAGTTGAGAATGTGTATGAGCTTCAAATGACGCGACGAACCGTCTCGTTCTGCATATGGATTCAAACCCAGGTCAGGCAGACTAAGGAATGATTTCATGACTGACGCAAACTAACAGTAATTCGTCATTAGGCATACAGAGAGATATACCTCGATTTTAGAATGTATCAGTTAGCAAATATCAACTTTAAATTACATAACGCAAACATTTTTAACGGACGCGAATTCCTACCCAGCATATCTTGTCCCTGTTAACGATATACGAGAGATGTTAAATATTGCTTCTTGACAAATAACTTACTTGAAATGCCGTGAGGTAAAGCTTTGTGTTGGACAAGGATTCGAACCCAGAACCTAATCGGATTGATATCTAAACACAACCAACCGTGATATATCGGATTTTCTCAGCAGTAGCTAGATGTTTTAACTGAAATGACGAGACGAAACACTAACTTTTTCCTTCCCAGAACTCCAACCCGGCAGCTATCGCTGTTATATTCTAAAGAAAATGAACGTTAAATATGGGTTTGTTGCACCAGCAGCGACATGTGAGCATGTTTGAACTAGAAATAATATGACGAAGAGTTCAGTGCTCACTGGGAATAGAGCTCCGCACATATCGTTGTAGACTACACACAAAGAGACGTCAGCCACCGAATTGTTCTCCACCAGCAGCTCGGAATAACATCTTGAATTTACAGTGATCTCGCAAATAGTTCTGTGTCCCACTGGGAGTCAAAAACGTGAGATATCGTTAGTGCTGACAACGAATGACAAAACATTAAAAATCAAAATTATTATCCACCAGCAGATAGGTGTTCTCATGCTAGAACTTGATAATACATAATGAAATCTTTAGTGCCGGGGCAGGATTTGAACCCATTCACGCGTAATATGTGGAGATGTTGAGGAATCTGCAGTTTTGAACAAACAACAAATTGTAGCTGAGCTGTATTGTCACGAAGGGATCAAATTCCGCGTTAAGAGCGGTCTGAGTTGCATTCTCAGTTCAGAACCAATTTTATCGACATACAGAAGCTCAGATAAAAGATGGAATAAGTGTCCTGTGACCCTACATAGCGTTTGTTTCGTCACTAGAAATAAGTAACTAGTATATGAAAGGTTACTGGTGATAGAGTTTCTACATGTCGCCACTCCAGACTTTATTGCGGTTCCAGCTAACGTCTACTTGGCAGAGAGGGAATATTATCTTTAATGTGAATTTCAGACCACACTGCCATTATATCTTCTTCGCTTGGTTTAGTCAGAAGAGAATGGAATCTTTCTCTCCCTATCTAAAATCATTGACAGAATTGGGAATCGAACCCAGACCATAGATATAAGAAATTACCATCAGTCCAACAGACCACCAAACCCTCTTTTCTGTGACTCATTTTTCTATCGTAACACCGTTGCGCCACACTGGATGAGAATTCTGACACAGGCTCCCTGTAGTAAATTGCAACATGTTCAGTAAATTCATTTACTTGGTTGACCGAATCACCATGAACTAACTGCCTCGGCTACCCAGTGCATACATTCGACTCTTATTATGTAATCACCGAAATAAAATCACGTAACTGCCACCTACACAGAACTGGCCAACAGTGTAGGATGCAGAAATTTAAATAGGAAGTGTTCCTTTCCACTTGAGCTATTCTATTGCGCTATCTGTTTGTAAAAAAAGGTCATGCAGCACAACAGAAAAGCTCTAACTGTTTCTCTCAGAAGTCAAGACCCGGCCATTTGCATTATCTCGCAGCGCTGTGGTATGCAGAAGTTCTGGAGGAATTGTTGTTCAGCTCTGGAGCTGTTGCAGCTCTGTGTTAACTAGGAGCGTAATGGTAAGTGTCGTGCACCATACATAAGACGTCGCGAGTTCGAATACACTTACTGCTAAATTTTTTTAAAACGCGATTCTGCTGTCTGCTTAAGTTACCAATCTAATGGAACTTTGAACATAATTCCCTCCACATCTTTACACAAAGTAGTCGCATGTGGAAAAAGGGTTAACTTCTGTGACATTTTGATCTTTTCAGGTTTAATAGACAGCTAGGCAGCAGATGCATCTCGAAGCTTTTGTATTATGTATGGGGAGAGCGCATCGTGCCCAAATACGTCAGAAAAGTATTTTCTACATTAGCTGTCGTGTGGTAGAGGCATTTTGTTCTTCTTCAAACATTGTTTGACAGCTTTAACTCAGAACAAGTTTTCTACATGCATGTAATCGATAAACTGCATGTGCATCGTCAAACTGTTATAGATAACATCAGAGAATTCGCATATATCGTTGATGATTAATTTCGCTCTCATGTTTACTATTGTTTCAACAACACTAAAGGAAACCTTACGAAAATTGTGCACTGTATTATAAGAAATAAAATAAAACTACCCACTATAACCTTACGACGAAAGTCTGTTTTAATAAAACTGAGTATCTGTACACAAGCATGCGTCTATCGACACGAATTAGTAAAATACTACTCACTTACATTTTGATTGGGTCTGTGTTTAATTGGTATGCTGTGTCATACTCATGAGGTATGCAAATGTGGCATTTCATAAATATAGTTATGTATTTCTAGAAACCCAAAATTTGCTTGTCAGTAGCGGAAAGAGGCGTTACTTGTTGTGCAGCATTGTAAGTTTTTCACCATTGCACTGTGAGCCGAAAGTATTTCCCTTCAATTTCCTTATTGATGTTTGACCTGACTGCTTGTAGCTCTTTCACAGAAGGGTTAAAAAACGTTAAAGTCAGTGAGACTGGAACTGAGAACCACAACAGACGGTTTTTCATAGGTCAGCACGTTACCACAGAGCTGGCGAAGAGGTATGTGTCTTAGCTTCCTCTTACGAGGCCAACAGTGGCTATAACTCATAAACCGCTATTTAAAGGACGAGATTAGTTAAGATACCACCTGCAACGACTTTCCTGGGCTGAAAACCGTAAGTTTACTATCTTTTGTTACACCTCAAGCATAATAACTGAGATTATTCAATGGAAATCACAGGTAAAATCAAGTGAACTTTGAGGCTTAATTCCGTGCACACAAGGAAGTAACTCGTCGATCACAGAGTTGCCAAACATACGTTGCCTTGTTGCCAAATCTCAGTTTCAGTACCAGCAGGAAGAAGACGATCCGATGTGATCCTACGGCGGGCTGGGAAGTGACCGTAGCTGGTGTCTCCAAGTCGCAGCTTCTACGGCCTGGAATACGTAATGCGTCTGATTCGCATTTCTGTAACTAGGTTTATGGACTGGAGCGTAGTTACTAAAAATACTCAGAATTGACTGCAAACTAAGCATCATAACTCACTAACTCTCATAGTTGTTTTTATATTTCTTTCGTAAGTGTACTCAAAACTAAGAAACTCATTCACAGGCGTTTTCGTGCCTCACCGATAGTCGAGCACAACAAACAAATAAAAATAAAAAAAGAATATGTGTGTGTGTGTGTGTGTGTGTGTGTGTGTGTGTGTGTGTGTGTGTGTCTGAGAGCCAGAGAGAGAGAGAGAGAGAGTGAGAGAGAGAGAAATAAAAATGAATGAGAGAGAGTGTGTGTGTAAAAAATTGTTGTAAAGAAATTGACTCATGGTATGTAAAGAAATCTTTAATTTAAAATGACACGTTCCACATCATTACGAAGTGTCGTATTGATGATCTATGGAACAAGAATTAATCTAATCTAATCTAATCTAATCTAATCTAATCTAATTACATCATATTGATGTCTAGCCATGAAGAGTCATGAATTACCGAAATTTTTTGCCAATACCGGTAACCAAATCTAAACTTGAAAATAAAAGACAACAATTTATGTAATAAATCGGGGCTTCTGTCAAGAAACTTTCGTCCCTGTTAACTAACCACGAAAGATGTCTGATATACCTCCATTCTAAAGTAACAAATTGTGCTTGCAATTAAAGATGAAGTGCATGATGTAAAGTTCTGTGACAGAGACACGAACCCAACACGTAATCGGATTGTTAACTAAGAAAAATCAAATGTTACGTATCGGTTCTTCTTACTAGCTGCTAGCTGTTTGAATCCAGAATAAGGATACAAACTTTTGTGCCTAAGCGACAATCGAACTGCACACCTACCGTGCATCCACGAATATAGCTTAAGTATTAGTTGCTTAGTCACCAACAGTAGGGTGTGTGCGTGGTTGACCAGAAATAACGACAGCTATTGCGATTGTTTGCAACACATCAACAGACATTAAAAATGCACGTTAATTTTCACTAGCAGGTGGGTGTGCACTTGATAGGGCTTGAAATGAGATTAAGAAAATTTTTGTACTGGATCCTTTGGAGGAGACTTAGAGAAGATCGCAGTCTTGGGAAAAGGAACGAAATGATTGAAGTATACTGTTCTGAGAGATTCAGATCCTCGAAAGAGGAGATACGAATTCGAATCACAGTCCAGCACCAAATTTTTCAACGTCTCTTTGTAATGTCTTTTGCAGCGGTCTCTCCGCGATATTTTCAGAAATTTTATAATCTATATAACTCAGTACATATCTCGAAATATCTCTTCTTATCTTACCGATTCCTAAACTTTAATATATGATGATTATCAATACAAAGTAGTTTCAAGCCCTATTATTCCTTGGAGCGTCCATGTACTCCATGGAATAGCTTATCTGCTATCTATGTTTTCTCTTATGAAAAGAATGAAGGAGATCTTGCCGATTAGCCGTGAAAGAACGAAGATGTATATGTATGTATTGTTGAGCTAGTCGCCATCTTGATGAGATTCTGTATGAGAAGGAATTTAATATATGAACTAAACTAAAGTAAGTGTGTTCGCGTATTATTTAACTGATTATTATTGACACTGTCTGCTTACTACGCAGTGTTGCACGTGATCGGTGGGGAACGTCTGATTTACGCTGGACGAACCTGCCGTTTTGTATGCTCAAGATATCCAGCTTATTACTTTCAATAAATAGGCTAACACGGTCTTACCAGAAGATCTCCGGTCTTCCCCATGTGATCACCGAAAGTTAAAAATTATTACAAATGTTTTCAGGAGAGCGACGGACAATTTTCGTCTCATCGAGACTTCGAAATTGCGTCACTGCCTTATGAAATTTAAGTTACGCTCAATTTAATCAGGATAGAACAGTATTGAACTGTGTGAATGTGATAAGCCTGCTTTGTGAATGAAAATTCCCTTAATATACGCATGTTTTTTTACTATCCTGATCAGTTAAGCTAAATCAGGCCGGTGTGAGAGAGATTTCTAAATTTTAGATCCCACAAAAATATTAAATCTTGTTCAATCAAGTACAAGTAAAATAAGAGACCTGTTCCTTTAAATGGCTATAAGTTCATCAAATAAAATAAAATTTTCTAACGTAAGTAAGTTTACTGGCGACTGTTTTTCTGTTTGCCATGACTTCCGCTATGTCATTTCCCAACGTAAACCAGCTCTGCCCAGTCGGTAATGAAGGAACGTGATGTTTAATGCGGATTATAGATTATAACGTCTTTCTCTTGCAGTTACCAGAGGTAAAATAAATCTGTTTCTGCCTCTTAAAAGTAAATTCCGGAACCCACGCAGTGCACCTGTGATAAATCGTTCCACCAGACCATTGTGGCCAAGAGTGTGCTTAGCTTACAAAATTAGTCACGGTGGAAAAAATGCGAGTCTATTAAATGGTGAAGTAGAAGCAAGCTTCTGACGCGGAGATTATGCTATTCTCATTTCAGCAGGATGTAAAGACTCTTCTAGGCATCATAGGCTCGAAGTAAAGCCATTTTGAATTTTTACAAATTGAGCAAATTTCTTAGTTCGAGAAAATCCACTGTGAAGTGTGAAGTTACCGGATAATTCGATTATTACGGTCCTTATTACTATCATTTTATTCATACCGGTGCTGGAACAGACGTGCTTCAAGATCATTTAATGCTTTTTGGTCAACATAGAAGTAGTTTCCCAAGAACAGGTTCTTTTCCTGTCTATGGAATCCTTTTCATGTTAATATCAAACATCAGCAGTTACTCGTAGATTACATTAAAACTAAAGTAATTGATGAAGACGTTACTTGATAACAAAAACGCGCTGCCTTTCTTCATTTACTTGCACCTAGAAATGGCTATCGAGTACTGCCAAACCAAAAGGCAAGAGATCTTACTGCCTTCCGATACACGTTGCGGTCAGTTCTTCCATATGATTTGGTCGACATGACCTGTTTCAAGTTGTGTATGACAGACAATGTTTCAGAAAATCAATGTTTTACTTTGAAATAAACAGAAAGATTTTCATTCTAAGCTATCCAAGTACAAATTTTTGGCAGTATTATTTCAAATCTAATATTCGCTTCTATAGTGGAGGAAAGTATGTCACAGTTGCAAAACTCGTATCCGACTCATTGACCTTACACTTAGTCGCTGACCATAAGTTCTAGCTCAGTATAGGACCCAAACACAGCGCATACGGATAAGGAACTAATAGTCCGAGTCAATATTCGGTTTGAAATTGATGTAAGGAGTTTATGCCACACCGAGTCATTTTAATACCATGGCAGATGCTGAAGATGACGACTACAAGTGTCTATTCTCTCTCTTGAAGAATTACACTGCTTAAGAGTAGTTCCAAACTGAGCGACAAATATTAAATCAAAACTAAACATACACTTTAGTAAGAAGGTAAAGATGTAATGTAAAGAAAGAGGAAGACTCTACAAAATACGAAGTATTTGATTAATACACGCGGATAGTTAGTTGATAAATTAGTTGTCATTGAACATTGTTATGTACGTAAGACTGAGGAATTTCTTACAGTGTTGATTGGAATACATTCGTTGAAGCTGTGATCGTTAGAGCGGTAAAATACGGGGACCGAAATGCAGACTCGGACCCAGTATTCGATTCTAGAGGAGCAGGGTGTCAATGGTTCATTATCCCTCTCTCCCTCCTTCCTCCCCCCCCTCCCACCTCCCCTCCCTACACACACACACACACACACACACACACACACACACACACACACACACACACACACACACCTGTGGCACGTTAAATGAGTGGTTGACGCTAGTTACAGTATGTAACTAGCGTCAACCACTCATTTAACGTGCCACAGGGACATGGGATATATAGTGCGACATCTCTATATGTATCTTTCACTTCAGCTGACCAAGGGACTCGACACTGATACTGACTTGTGGAGCCTACTCTTTTCTATATATTAAGAGTTCATTGCGTCACCATCTCTTTTAGCGTGCACAGGTGCCTGGGTGACTGATGTGCAGTGGGCGACACTGAAATCTGGCTGAAGCTGTGTCATTTTCTGAGGTCCGTGCAAACATTTTACGCTTTAACTATACGGCAAGGACAACTGCACACTGGCTGGCTGTTGCATAGGCCAGTAATGAGTGTAACTGAGCGCAATATGTTCATATGTTACTTTGTTCCTGAAACTAGAAATTATGCGAAGAGCAAACGTTCGTCATCTACGTTGTGTGGGAAGCGCGACTGTTTTGTATGCCTCTCATTTTCATACATAAATGAGGAGCCTATTCTGCTGTTGTCTATCGCTTGTTTATGTGCTACTCAAATTGTTGGCAGACGCAGCTAGTGGTACTGTAGGTGGGCCGGCTCTCAGTTTCTAATCACTGTGATGAAGTTCTCAAATATCCGAAAGGCTTAATGGTATTTTCATCCTCTCCAAATGTGTATACTTAACTCAGTATTTTTGACAGTTTTACGTAACGCACACGTTGCGAAAACTGTAAAAAAAAACGAGTAACCACAGTAGAATTGTCCTTAACTGCCCACTTCATAAGGATAACGCCGTTTGCAAGCAAGGACATTGTTAGCAGCTGAAAGTTAGGACACGTTTTTCGCGCCCTCATTTCTGCAGAACGTTCGTTCAACTATCGTCACGTGGTGAAACTTAAGTTACGGAACTGTACTGCACTCTAGCGAGGCATTTACAAACCTAATTTGCCTTCACTACAGTGTACAGAATTGACAATTCAAGAAAGAAAAGTATCTTTAACAATATCAAAACAGTAACATTAGGCGTCAATTAATAACGAGACAAAGCGTCATAGAGAAGTTGCGAGACTGAAGATTTAGCCATTACGTTGATTCCTCTCCGTTGTATGCAACGGAATGGAAAGTCGTGTGGAAGATGGTACGACTCCCTCATTCTGAGATAGCTGACGCTCCTAGGAATCCCTAAGAGCTGTACTGGATAGACGAGCCGCCACAATCCTCTGCTACTAGGACTTAAGAGGCATTTCAAAGAGCCGCCATTACGCGATTCAGAACATCGTTCGATGTCAACAATTCTAAAAATTATGACTACTATTATTTAGTTCAGTACGCAAAGTACTGACATAATTTTAATTATGTTATACAGAACTGAAGAACGTACTTTGATACATACAATTGTAACGAAATCATTGCCTCCATTTGAAAGCCATTTTCAAATGCAATGGTTAAAAAAGACCAGTAAGTATCAGATATGTATGAATGACATAATAGGCATGCCTGGTACTAACTGACTTTTTCTCGCCATTGCACTTAGGAATGGCTCCGAAGCCGAAATCCCGATAGTTAAATCAATAAATAATAAAAGCTTACTGTCAAATAGTGACAATTATCTCATTCAAGATGTGTGTTACGACTGTGGGCGCCAACCTATCAAAAGTCACCAGTTTTAATATATCTTGTGGTCTTTCTCTGCCTGCGGCGAGTCAATGGAGATAGTTCGTGTTTCTCTATTGCTTCTAGAGAACTGAATGTATATCTTTCTTTAAAGGTGTTTGTTTGCAGACAGTCCATTAAGTTAAAAATATTATTAACCTTATCTTTTAGTTCTTCCTATGAAGATTAATTACACGACATTTGTCACCTGTAGGGAATACTAGTTGCAATAAAGTAATGATGTAATCACTTAATGAGGAATGATCTCTTGTAACTATGTAAGTTACAGAGACATAGATATAACCTTCGCTCTTTAAATGGAACTATAGATATTTCTGCCGATGGTATCGTCTCTGTAACAGAGATAAATTCAACGTCGTTTCGCCCTCCGACGTCCATCAAGTAGCTCTGAACATGAAACTGTCAGGTACCTTACGTTCGTAATTTCATACGCAAATAAGGAAACACGTCATGCCGCTTTAACAGTATGAAGGAGGCATGAGGTAAGTGTTTCTTTTCGTTCAGTCTAATTAGTTAACATTTATCTAGTGGTAGTCATTTTAAATAGGAAAACCGTCTTTCTCGCAATTAATCTGAATGAAAAATAAATTAGGACATATTAAACGATTTTGTAAATGATTCAGGACCACAGAGTTTTTGATTCATTATTTATGATGAATATAAGCGACTAGTGCTAGTTCATTTGAGATTCTTTTCGCAAAAATTTTGTCCCTTACAAAAACTATACGGCGCTTATTTTCCCTTCTTTTTCTTAAACGCGATAGAAAGCAGTTGTTAATAACTCCATTAGCCCCATAGAACTCAAACTTTTGTAAAAGAATGTCGCGTTCTAAACAAATGCCAGAAAAAAACAAGGAAATACCAAACGAAGACATTTTGTTGTTTAAGCCATTTATACCCTATTGCCTGTATTTGGGATACAGTTTCACACACGTTTGTTGTTGACACTCCAGTAGAATGGCGGAAGCCTTTGCCTCAAGCTGGAACAAGCACATCAAAAAGAGAACGACCTCATCTCGCCGGCGATGGACGCTTTTACAGCGCTTGCTCCCGCGGCTGTTACATCGATCTTCCGGTCCGTAACCACGGGCTTCGATGTTTCCACAAAGCGTTTCGGCCGCGATTTCGAGAAAATGTCTCTTTCAGCCACACGAACAACTGCAGGAGGCGGACGAATGCTTGACCTCGGAAATCCTTGAATTTTTTCTCTAGGATGACACTTCCGTGTGAAGAATGAAGAGGCTACATTGTTTTACAAGTTTACTCATTCAATTATTTTTTGTTTACGCTCATTCTGTTGTCGAGATTCTCAAACAGACCATGCTGCACATAATAGTATACGTAACATATATAAGATGGGATGAGCACGAAAGAACTTTACAGTTTTCAAAAATTCACACAAACGAAACGGTGCGTTTCAAACCTTATCATGTTAATAGAGTATCTCTACAAGTTTCCTTTACAAGTTCGAGGAGATTGACATGCGCTCCTTTAGGCACACAGAAACATCAAACAACATTCATACTTTTACCAAACATCTTTGCCATAGCTGTGGCGAGGACAATAGTACGGGTGAGACAAACCCTTTATCTTTCACATAACGCCATAAAAATACCTCAAGGGGATAAGTCTAGTGATCATGCTGGCTGTCAGCTACGTACCTCATCACTGCGTCTGCAAGACTGAGCCATTGTCCGAGCAGACGTGTGTTCAGGTGGTCCCGTACAGCCATGTACATATGAGTAGGTTCACCATCTACTTGCAAGATGAAATTGTTGAAATCTTCTTGCACTTGAGGCAGAAGGCATAAACAAAGCATGTCGAGATAGAAATGCCTGTGAAGGTTTTCTCCGAGAAAAAGGTGGAGGCGTAAATTTCTCCCTCCACATAGTAACATTGGCAATTCTCGTTTACGTTCCATGAAAAAAAGGTGTTTTCTGTTCCCAAAACGTGTACTGTGTCACATAGGGGTACAGTTCACAGACTGTGTTTAGGCAGTAGTGAATGCATGTTGCCTGCCACATCTGTGAACTCAAAACACGACTAACTGTACAAGCTGTTCTAGAATGACATTGCCACTGATAATCATCCACGCTGTTCGCTGCAGATACAGATGAAGTTAAATTACCATAAAATAACCTCAAAAACATTCTTAAGAAAGAAATTAAAAAAATTAATTTCCTGATTAATCAAACATGTTCCTAGTAATGGCATCTATTTTATACCAGAACGCAGACACACCGAGTGCACAGTTCAGTCATGTAGAGCCGAGTGATGATATTTCTAAAGAGAAAAAAGGGTCGCCTCATCAGATAGCTTTAGCATAAAACAATAATAATATTCATTAAAATTAACCATTAGCTTATTGACCCCTAGAAACTGATTCGCAGATCATAATAAACAACAGTGACAGTTCACTGAGTTAAGGGTAAAAATTACTGAACATTGTTCAGTAGAGAAACAAAACTCATATCTAGAATGAGATTTTCACTCTGCTGCGGAGTGTGCACTGATATGAAACTTCCTGGCGGATTAAAACTGTGTGCCGGACCGAGAGTCGAACTCGGGACCAGTTCCCTTTTGCGGGCAAGTGCTCTACCATCTGAGCTATCCAAGCACGACTCACGCCCCGTCCCGAGTTGGAGTCTCGGTCCGGTACACAGTTTTAATCTGGCAGGAAGTTTCGAAACTCATGGCTACTTTGAAAGCACAGTATAATTGCTGAAGGCACCTTTTAACTATGTGAAAGACTCAACAAGTCAATGACTTTTGAAAGTCTGAGCAACTGGAAAATGCAGTAATACTGAAGACGATCGACTCACAATCCCTGTACAATAACTGACTACAGAAAGCAAACTTAAAGTTACGGAATAAACTCTCAGACTGTTGCTGTCCAGAAGAAAAGCAGCGCAAATACTAAACGCGGCACTTACTCAAAAAAGCAGCGAAAGAAGCGCCATACTTGGCCGGACACCTCTCGATATCTTCGCGACTAAACGTCGCCCCTGCAGTGCAAAACAGTGAATATCCAGTGTGTCTCCTGTCCACATTCCACCCCGCTTCTAAACACCACCGGTTGTGTGGGACAATTTGCGAGTTTTGCGAACATGACAACAAATAATTATTACACCATATCTTCTAAAATGCAGGGGAAGCCCACAGAATTTTCTCCACAAGCGGTTATTGTATTTGCATAAACAGACTAAAAGTTGGCTCTGGACGGCCAATCATGCAGCTCGTTTTCCACGCAATGTGTAGCTAAATGGCGTCGGCTCATTATCTGCATTTGATTCTGGGAAAGTTCGTGGTCATTTCTGGCTGCCCTTAAGGGCTGCACGTAGTTGGTCCAGCTCTCAATAGGTACTTAGCAGTATGCGGGCCTTGGAGCACCGTTACCTGCGGCGGCCTTCTCACACGTCTCTACCGCCCTTGGCGGAATTCGGGACAACCTTTCAAAAATCCGGTCCTCGAGCACCCAACGCCTAAAGCTTGAAGATGGAATTCTCACCGCGTTCCAATGTCAGGACATTTAGCAAGCTCATACAGCAGACTTTCCAAGCCCTGTACCTCCTTCCAGAAAATGTAGGATAATACAACGGCAACAAATTTATTTATCGTTGCTTAGCAACATATCGTTAATCAACTACGCCACAAACGAATATTGTGTCGATTAGTGTGCAATATTGCTTCGTCACTTAAAATCAACGTCTCTGACATGTCGTTGTCATTGTCCATTCCTGCGAACATGTTATCCAGAAGTCTGTGAGCTTCACTGGAATTCTGCTAGAACGCTACCATTTTGCTTCAACACCTGTGGGACGACCAGCAGTTTTGACTCTGCACATCCAGCCCTTTTCTTCAATTTGTTCCTACCGAAGGTAAGTGGATATACATTAAAATTTAAAAGACTGTTGATCTCAATCTTGTTAAAATTATTTTTTTTATTGAAATGAGTGACTAGTTTCGACTCTATGAAAGAGTCATCTTCAGACTCCGGAGCGGTGGATGGACACTGCTAGATGAGTTCTGTCGACCCTCGATGCTGGTGTAACTGCCCAAAATTTCAAAAATATTAAGTGAATACTTTGCAGGATGGCTCCTGGTGAAAGTGTGTGCAAAATAGTCGCGGAGCAGTACTTACCTTTTTTGTTAACTAAGGGACACACGATCTCTTCTATTGTGGTGTAGTTGCCCCTTTTTTTTTACATTAGCGCTATCTACCGGCAGCAGCGTGCGACTAAAGAATTGCGCCAATATGTAAAATAAAATTCTAGAGGTACTCTATTAACAGGTTAAGGTTTGAAGCATATAAGTTTCTCAGTTTTTAAAAGTCTCAGGTCATTTTGTGCACATCCAGTATAATTCTATACAATTTATCATTTATTAGTGTCTTTTACCATTTGCTGTTTTAGAAAGGAAAGTGTACAAGTTGGGGGAGGAAACAGACTGTGACTCTGCTTGACTCTTTGGCATACAGACGTGTGCTTATCCCAAATCAGAAATCACTCTACATGCTACCGTGCATCAGTACAATCCTCCATGGATTCGACAGTAATTTTACTATTCTACACTCTATCACACTACACTACACAGCACTGCAGCACAGTATACAACTATGTGATTGTTAAGAAACACTGTCAACTTAAACAAATAAATGTACCTATGTAATGTTTTGTTCACATGTCTGTAATCTACGTAGCCACTGTACTGAAGCATACCAAAATAAAATGAAGCAACCCTTTGATAGAGTTAAGTGTCAAGATATCATTAATTTTCTTTGCTTAAAGCAGAACAACAGAAGCTGTGTTGAGTAGATGGAATTGTACGGCAACAACGCACTATCATATGACACAGCAGTCAGTTGGGGCACACGCTTTTACTGTGGTCGAACAAGTCTGAATGAGTAAGAAAGGTGTGGGAGACCAGGTCTCTGTGAAGACCCGGGAATCTAAACACAAGGAGAGGGCCTGATGCCCGAAGACTGGCTTATATAATTAAAGGAAAACATGTAAAACGTGGAAATCAATCACGGGTCGTCATATCGCTGTGGCACACCGGACCTAAAACGGAGGCCAGGGTGCACGGGACCTAAGACGGAACGTCTCAGGACAGTTCTAGTGGGAATGAATCGTGGACGGAACGCCTAAAACCGAGTGAGAAGGCAGTACATCTACAAATGAAGGACTTATTTCAATAGTGGTACAAGTCCATCTTTGTTCGTTATGAGATACAGAGTCGTAAAGTTAAATGACCGCTGGAAAATCTGCAGTTGAGATACCAAAAATTTTCAAGCATATGGCTTCTTGCTACAGATGAACCTCTCTTTCTGTTTGTTTGGATCATTAATTTCAGAAGCATTATAGGCAAAAAAGTGGAGGTAATGGACTTGTACCACTATTGAAATAAGCCCTTCATATATACTCCGCAAGCCATTGTACGGTGCGTAGACACTCGGTTTCGTGTTCCATTGCCAAGTAAATCGAGGAAAAAACGACTGTCCGCATGTCTCCTACGGGCCCTGATTTCTTTGTTTTCATGGTCCTGACACGGAATGTATATTGGCGACAGTAAAATCGTTCAGCAGTCACCTTCAGTGCCGGTTCTCTAAATTTTCTCAGTAGTGATCGTCGAAAAGAACGTCGACTTCCCTCCAGAGATTCCTATTTGAATTCCCGAAGCATCTGTATAGTACTTGTCTGTTGTTAGAAACTAGCGGTAACACATCTAGCAGCCCTTGTGTGAACTGCTTCGGTGTCTTCCCTTAATCCGGACAGGGGCGGACGCTCCCAGTATTCAATAATGGGTAGCACTAGCGTCTGTATGCGGTCTCCTTTACAAGTGAATCACACTTTCCTAAAATTCTCCCGATAATCCAATGTCGACCATTGCCTTCCCTACCACAATCCTCACATGCTCATTCCATCTGATATCGCTTTACAACGTTACGCTCAGATATTCAATCGACGTGACACTGTCAAGCAGAATACAACTAATGCTGTATTCGAACATTATGGGTTTGTTTTTCCTACTCATCAACGATAGCTTACATTCTTCTAAATTTAAAGCTCGCTGTCATTCATCAAAGTAACTATGTTATGTTGTGTACTCCTGAAGTCACCTAAGTCGACATCTTCCAAAAACCAAACAACCGCAGATTGCTACCCACCCAGTCCGCTTGATCGTTGTCGTATATAGAAAATATTATCGGCTCTATCACACTTCCCTGGGGCACTCCTGACGATATCCCTGTCTCTGATGAACACTTGCAATCGAAGATAACGTAGTGGGTTCTGATACTTAAGAAGTCTTCGAGACACTTACATATCTGGGAATATGATTCGTACCTTCGTTAAGCACCTAGTGAAGACGACGAATCACGCTACCGGAATCTTGTGCATGGACTACACTGCTATCCAACAGAACACGCGACACCTTCTGAAAGGTCAGAAGTCGACGCCCGCTGGATTCCACGACTGCTAACATCCATTCAAAAAGCACGCCAAACTGCGGCAGCAATGGAATTGTAGCAGCTGTGTACGCTCATTCTAGGTAACGTCCTTAGTCATTTAATAAATAGGGTGTAGAGTCGCGCTAAGTGTTTATGTCACTAGCATAGCGTTATGCCAACAGATTGCGCTCATAGCGGGCAAAGTCTTACAGAAGTGTGCTACAGGAATATCCTGGCGACGTAAGGGAGGCTTCCCAGATGTAGAGTCGCATGAAGCTGTCCAAGAGGGTGTTTCTCCTCCATGATACCGCCACAGGTCATTCTGCGAGGAACACAATGGCACTGCTGCTGCTTTGAGGTATCAAATTTTACCTCGCCCATATATTCTGGCTACATGAGCGCCGGTGACAACTTCCTCTGTCCTATCATTGGGTGGAAGGTGATTCCAGATTGACGATGACGTGGTTTTAGGCGTGTACAGCATCCTGAACAGCCGAAATGCAGACTTCTCTAATGTCTTTCTCCAATTCATTCATATTTAGCAAAAATTTGTAGCACTGAATTGTGAAAATATATGCGAGAACAAACACCATCGCTAAAACTTAGGGCTACTATTTGCTTTTTTGCTATTAACTGTCCGAACTTCATGACTACACCTCCTACTGCGTTTTATCAGTAACTATGTGCGTAGATACTTTCGTACGACCCTGTCTTTGGTTTTAGTCTACTGTTACAATCTTGGATGCCCTACAGGAATCTAACAAACCGAAATCTACTGGTTTACGTGCGTCTGCTGTCTGCTGCATGTGTTGTAAGAATAAAGCACGTGTGGTGTAGTACAGGGTTTAGGTTAGCATCTCACTTTTGTAGATCAGAAATGGAGAAAGGAGGAGTTGCCACATTCATCAGGAACTGTCATAAATTTAAGAACATAGACATTCATAAATTTTGCCTAGAACAGCAGGTGGAAGCATGTGCAACAGAATTAGATTTTCACAAAAAATCTTTCATAATATTAAGTGTATATCGAGCACCTGCAGGTAACTTTAATCTGTTTGTAAACCACCTTGAAGCTGTACTGGCCCATTTAACAACCAAAAACAAAGAAATAGTGGTTGCCGGTGATTTCAATGTAGATTTCCTTAAACACTCTCCGAATAAGAACTTATTTGAGTTAGTAACACTATCATTCAACTTAATTCCCACAGTAAAGTTCCCCACTAGGATAGCCACTTGCTCACAAACAGCCATTGATAATATCTTTATAGAAAAGTCCAATGAACAAAATTATATTACAAAACCAATAGTCAATGGCCTCTCAGACCATGACATGCAGTTCCTTCTGTTAAATGTTAATACTGCACAGGATATAAAATCTGTTAAATCTGAGCTCAAGAGGGTAATCAGTAAGCCAAAAATTGATTATTTTAGGACACTCCTCAGAGACATTCACTGGACTGATGTTTACAGTGCTCATGGCATGAATGAAAAATATAACATTTTTGCTAATAAAGTGCTTACCTTATTTGAACACTGCTTTCCCCAAAACTTACCAAGGTTAGAGGAAAATCTACAAAGAAACCATGGATTACTCGAGGAATAGGGGTATCTTGTAAAACAAAAAGAAAACTGTATCTGTCAATCCGAAACATTTCCAATGTTGATGCTATAGCACATTATAAGAAATACTGCAAAATATTAAAGACTGTAATACGGATGTCAAAGCAAATATATTACAAGGAAAAGATAGTCATATCAGATAACAAAATAAAGACAATACGGGATATAGTGAAGGAGGAGACTGGTAGAACCAGATATGAAGAGGAACAAATAGCATTAAGAGTAAATGATACATTGGTGACAGATGTGTATAGTGTTGCAGAACTTTTTAACAAACATTTTATAACTGTTACTGAAAAGATGGGGTTGTCAGGTTCGGTAGATGCTGCTATGGATTACCTTAGACCACACATTTCAAGTAACTTCCATAATATGAATTTGACCCTCACTACCCCAACAGAAATAATGTCCATCATAAAATCTTTAAAATCAAAAACATCTAGTGGGTATGATGAAATATCAACAAAGTTAATTAAAGAATGTGATTCTGAGCTAAGTAACATATTAAGCTATCTGTGTAACCAGTCGTTTATCAGTGGAATATTTCCTGAATGGCTAAAATATGCTGAAGTTAAGCCACTGTTTAAGAAGGGAGATAAAGAAATAGCATCAAATTTCCGTCCAATTTCACTGTTACCAGCATTCTCAAAAATTTTCGAAAAAGTAATGTACAGTCGTCTTTATAACCATCTTATCTCAAATAACATACTGTCAAAGTCACAGTTTGGATTTCTAAAAGGTTCTGATATTGAGAAGGCTATCTTCACTTACAGTGAAAATGTGCTTAATTCATTAGACAAAAAATTGCAGGCAACTGGTATATTTTGTGATCTGTCAAAGGCATTTGACTGTGGAAATCACAATATCCTTTTAAGTAAACTAGAATATTATAGTGTAACAGGAAATGCTGCAAAATGGTTCAAATCTTATATCTCTGGCAGGAAACAAAGGGTGTTATTAGGAAAGAGACATGTATCAAGCTATCAGGCATCATCCAACTGGGAACTAACTACATGTGGGGTCCCACAAGGTTCCATTTTGGGGCCCTTACTTTTTCTTGTGTATATCAATGACCTTTCATCAGTAACATTACCAGATGCCAAGTTTGTTTTGTTTGCCGATGATACAAACATTGCAATAAATAGGAAATCAAGTGTAGTCTTAGAAAGATCAGCCAATAAAATATTTGTGGACATTAATCACTGGTTCCTAGCCAATTCTTTGTCACTAAACTTTGAAAAAACACACTACATGCAGTTCAGAACTTGTAAGGGGTGTCCCAAGAATATATGTCTAACATACGATGACAAGAAGATAGAAGAAGTGGACAGTGTTAAATTCTTGGGATTACAGCTTGATAATAAATTCAATTGGGAGGAGCACACCACAGAATTGCTGAAGCGTCTTAACAAATCTCTGTTTGCAATGCGAATTTTGTCAGACGTAGGGGATATAAAAATGAAAAAGCTGGCATACTATGCTTACTTTCATTCCATAATGTCATATGGGATTATTTTTTGGGGTAATTCATCAAGCCAAGCTAAAGTTTTCCGGGCACAAAAACGTGCAGTAAGAATTATATGTGGTGTGAACTCAAGAACATCCTGCAGAAGCCTGTTTAGGGAACTAGGGATACTAACTATAGCTTCCCAATATATTTATTCTTTAATGAAATTTGTCATTAAAAATATATCATTTTTTCAAACCAACAGCTCAATTCATGGAATCAATACTAGAAATAAGAATAATCTTCACAAGGATTTAAAGTCACTTAGTCTTGTACAAAAAGGTGTGCACTATTCAGGAACACACATTTTCAATAACTTGCCAGCAGCCATAAAAAGCTTAACAACCAATGAAATTCAGTTTAAGAGAAGCCTAAAGGATTTATTGGTGGCCAACTCCTTCTACTCCATTGATGAATTTCTTAGTAAAACCAACTGATTTGTATATAAGTACAACATAACTTCTGCACAATTTCAGTGCAGTAATGTGTTCACTGAAAATTTGTGTGTGTGTGTGTGTGTGTGTGTGTGTGTGTGTGTGTGTGTGAGTATAATCTAACTTCTGCACCATTTCAGTGCAGTAATGTGTTCATTGTAAATAAGTATTACAGTAGTTGTATTACATGTTTATTACCTTATAAATAAATAAAAACCTTTTTTATTTTAAATTCAGTGCATTAGTATTTGTAAAATGACTCTTAGTGTTCATTAAAAAATGACGATCATTCCACTTGGGACCTGTGGAATGGTACATTAGCTTATTTGTTTTAGTTGTAAATATTTGTCATGTATTGTTGTTTTTCTGACATGTTCCACATCCAGGAGGACCTCCTCACTACGGATCAATTGGAATGAAAGTAAATCTAATCTAATCTAATCTAATCATAGCTTTTCGATACTACCGGAGCTGGCGCATCGATGAAGATTCCTACCGGCGCCACGAACGGGGCTTTCAACATCGCTACTAATAGTATGACATGGCTGTGAAGAACCGCGAGTCCAATGGGCGATGAAGACCGCAAGGACGGTATTATAAGTGGCGGGCACCTGTGCACCAGTCCTATAATTCGTGATTAGTTCTGTGTTGCTAGTTGGTGCCGGCCATTACACTCAGCTGTTGATAACTCAACCATCAAACATTCAGTGTACATAGACGCACTCCTGTGTCAGTTCTCTGCTCGTAGCTAGCCACGACAGCAACAAGTTATCAACAGTGTAGCAGCACTTCAGCAACAAACTGAGTAAAATATATTTGTTTAACGTGGACTTGTGACCACTAATATTACCCTTGCCTGTCCAGATTGCTACGACGACTGATCCTTCCGCCACTTCGACCCATTTGTCATTAGCAACAAGGACACAACATTTGGCTTCCCAGAAGATTATACAAGATGGCAAACGAAATGTGTTACCATTTTGTTTTGAATATAAACTTTATTGTCAATACAATCTGAAAGGAACATATACTACAATCAAGAGCCGTCCATGGAGGTTTGTTCTAACTCAGCATACGCTCAATATGTCCACAATTTAGTTTCCTAATTTCCTTCAAACGAACACTGAAGTAAGTGATTACCCTACCGCACATGTCTTCCGTAATTTCACTGCAATCTTGAAGAATAAGTCTTCTGAGCTCCATTAAATCCCGTGGACGTTTCGGGAAAAATTTTTCCTTTAGGCACTCCCAAAGAAAAAAGTCACATGGATTGAGGTCTGGACTATTGGGGGACCTATTTTGTCCGTTATTGAAGCGACTGCGTGTTGAAGGGCAAGGCAGTAGCAAGAAGCTGTAGAATGAAGCTATTGCGAAGCATGCTGTTCACAGTTTCTTCAAAGAAAAAGGGTCCAATAAGTCCGTGACTGGAATTGCTGCCCATGCTGTAATCCTCGGAACATAATATTGTCATTCATGAAGCATTTGTGGGCTTTTAGTGGCCCAAAAGCGTAAATTTTGTTTATTAACCACACCGTTTAAATGAAAATAAGCCTCGTCTGAAAACCAAACGTTGTTGAGAGTCTCTTCCCTATCCTCCGCCCACTGTGCAAACAGTGGTCTCTGCTGCTTGTGTTCTTTTCAGTGAGCTTCTGTGCACAGGTCACTTTTAAAAATGCGTTGAACGGAGCGTCTGGATATTCCCAGTTGCACTGCTGCCTTTCTACAACATTTCCCGGGACTTCTCTGTACAGCAACTCGTACCGATTCAATATTCTCCGGTGAACAAATAGGCTTAGGCCGAAGTCGCTTCGCTTCCAATACTGTTCCTTCCTGTACAAATTTATCGAACAACCTGTAGATGGTCTTCTTGCAAGGGACCCATCGTGTGTTAAACTGTTGTCGAAAACGCCTCTGAGTCACAACAAGGCTTTTCGTTTTATGAAAAAGTAACACAACTGCCGATCGTTGATGTGTCGTCAGTCTTCCATTGTCAGCCATTGCTGCTTACTAGTCTCCTAGCGGCAGTATCGTGAATTACACGTTATTTCGTAATTCATTTGTTTTTCCAAGCTCTGCTGGTACTGCTGTAGAGATCCCAGCGGGATATCTAATGTGCGTCGTAAATTGTGAAAGAAACAACTGGAAACACATTTCGTGCGCCACCCTGTAGTTACCGAGGGCTCGCATCATAACTTCTGGTTTCTTCTGGGTCACAATTAAATCACGTAGAGAAGCTTCAAAGGTTGTCGGGTTTTACAGTAAATATTCGGGATATGACCCACACTGCGCAAGCTTGTCTACTTCTCACTTGGTTGGCGGGAAGTGCGACATTTTGGAGCTTTCCCAGCAGACTGGGGAGAAACGTATATGAACTCCTCCCTTTTCTGTTCTGTCCCACATATCCTGGCACTCTCTATCGATGCAATTCCTTATTCCACTACTGTAAGCGTTTTCCGTGCCATGACGACAGAACGCGAGTATCTTTGCGCACTGTGTCCCCGTTCGCATTCGCACGCGTCGACCGTGTCATAAACGCTGGGCTGCGTCAGCAACGCACGTGTTAATGAAGGGCGCGCACTACGTTGACAGTGCCGGCCATTACAGTGAAACACAAGCGCTCAGTTTTACTGCGAATTGCTTGCGGTCCATTAGTTGTTCAAAACGATAGCTGGCCACAAAATATATTACCCGGGAGCTTTTATTTTTATCTCTCCTATTTATTGAGCGTCTCCTATAGTTGGCCACCGATTATAAATAAAATATAGTGCATACCAGGGCCTGCAAACGCTGGTTTTCCTGCTAAATTCGTTCTTTTGGCCTTGTTGTCACGTACAGCGCGCTCAGACGGAATTGTCAGTTAACACGTAAAATGGCGGTGCGCGTAAAATACCGAATTCCCCGACATCACTACTGGGACACTTTAAAACAACGCCAGATTGCGGCTGCCCCCCGTGGCTACACTTCCACGCACGATCAGTGCATATTTTTCCTTTAATCGCGTAGAAACACATTGCCTAACTCCTGTAAAAAATTACAGCGTCATGAAAAATATGTGTAGATCAAGTGTTCTTATTTACTTACTTATTTGCTGTTTTGCAGCTCAATATTGCAATTTCCCACTATGCTGTGGAACAAGCCATTTAGTTTACAATAATTGTAATAGATGTTCTTACTGAAATACGAGGTAGCTTGGAGACGATTTAAATGACTACATTTTATGTTAATGTTGACCTACATCCTTATTTTTATTAATTTTTTTACTGATATATGCTATGTGAAATATTTCTTACGCCCACGCCGCTCACACATTCATACCACAACGTTACACATTCACAGTGCCTTTTATGGGCTAGAAAGAGTTGGCAAACGGATATGATATCACATGCACACAAGACATGCAGCCTTAAGGGAATACACTTGCTATCTAGAAATTTCTTGGCCCACTGTTTGTGCGGCGCGAATGAAGATTTCGTAGAAATTACGCAGTGGACTTGTGTCCTCATTTTCATAAACAAACGAAGAGTGTGAAATGGATAAATTGGTACCAAATTGACCAGCATGATGTCTGATTTCACCAAAAATTGAAGTAATTGCTTCAAAGTAATCAGTGCATTTAAGAAAAATTTATACATGATTCGAAATATTTCACGAACAGCTAGCTACTGCTAGCTATGTAAATGAAGTCAAGAACTTCATCTCCTCAAAGCGTAGCTACGTTACACATAAAAAGTCACATTAACACGATGTTTAACTGCCAGCGAAAAACTTCTAAATAAAAAATGGGAAAATGGTGACATTTTTGCATTACGATTTGTCTGGAAGTAAGGAATAGATTAGAAAAACATTTGACACACCTTTGAATGCTCTTGGAAATCACGTACTGCAAATATGGCGCCTTTTGTAAACTTAAAGCTCGGTGTTTAACTGAGAATCTTAAATTTTTAAAGGGTGCTAGATGACATTTGTCTGGTGGATTACATAGACCGTGCGGTCTTATTTTCAGGACATGATATCGAGTATGATGAAAGATGCGTCAGATGTTTCTTTAATCTGTTTCATTTCTTACTTGTAAACAAATCATTTTACAAAATGTCAGAAAATTTTCATTAATTTGTGTTTCAGCCTCAGGCCACACAAATGATTTCAGCTCATAGCCAAATCGTCATCAGATTATATGTTTAGAAAAAAAGGAAATGGTGAAAGGGAAATGCTAGAAAACTGAATACCAAATCAGAATAACGTGTTTAAACAATCAAACGTATGTTCATACTTGAATACGATTCATAGTAAGTCGTCAACAGAATGGCCCGTAAAGGTGCTGACGACATAAACATATTTACGTTGTGATAGGAGGACTACGTGAGACCGTACCTCATCAGGATTACAGGAACTCTGGATATCCCGGATATTCAGGAGAAAATTGGTGAAATTCGTTAAATGTCATAGACTCACAAGTTACATTAATTTTCCCGTAAATACATAATACGTGCAAGAATCAAGAGGGAAAAATAAAAATGGAATTGGAGAATAAAGTGCTTGGATCAGAATAAGTGTAGGATATGGATCCCCATGAACCATGGACCTTGCCGTTGTTGGAGAGGCTTTCGTGCCTCAGCGATACAGATAGCCGTACCGTAGGTGCAACCACAACGGAGGGGTATCTGTTGAGAGGCCAGACAAACATGTGGTTCCTGAAGAGGGCCAGAAGCCTTTTCAGTAGTTGCAGGGGCAACAGTCTGGATGATTGACTGATCTGGCTTTGTAACACTAACCAAAACGGCCTTGCTGTGCTGGTACTGCGAAAGGCTGAAAGCAAGGGGAAACTACGGCCGTAATTTTTCCCGAGGGCATGCAGCTTTACTGTATGGTTAAATGATGATCGCGTCCTCTTGGGTAAAACATTCCGGAGGTAAAATAGTCCCCCATTCGGATCTCCGGGCGGGGACTCCTTAAGAGGATGTCGTTATCAGGAGAAAGAAAACTGGCGTTCTACGGATCGGAGCGTGGGATGTCAGATCCCTTAATCGGGCAGGTAGGTTAGAAAATGTAAAAAGGGAATTGGATATGTTAAAGTTAGATATAGTAGGAATTAGTGAAGTTTGGTGGCTTCTGGTCAGGTGAATACAGGGTTATAAACACAAAATCAAATAGGGGTAATGCAGGAGTAGGTTTAATAATGAATAGGAAAATAGTAATGCGGGTAAGCTACTACAAACAGCATAGTGAACGCATTATTGTGGCCAAGATAGATACGAAGCCCACGCCTACCACAGTAGTACAAGTTTATATGCCTACTAGCTCTGCAGATGAGGATTAAATTGAAGAAATGTATAATGAAATAAAGGAAATTATTCAGATAGTGAAGGGAGACGAAAATTTAATAGTCATGGGTGACTGGAATTCGTCAGTAGGAAAAGGGAGAGAAGGAAACGTAGTAGGTGAATATGGATTGGGGCTAAGAAACGAAAGAGGAAGCCACCTGGTAGAATTTTGCACAAAGCACAATTTAATTATAGCTAACACTTAGTTCAAGAATCATAAAAAAGATTGTATACATGGAAGAAGCCTGGAGATACTGACAGGTTTCAGATAGATTATATAATGGTAAGACAGAGATTTAGGAACCAGGTTTTAAATTGTAAGACATTTCCAGGGGCAGATGTGGACTCTGACCACAATCTATTGATTACGAACTGTAGATTAAAACTGAAGAAACTGCAAAAAAGGTGGGAATTTAAGGAGATGGGACCTGGATACACTGACTAAACCAGAGGTTGTACAGAAATTCAGGGAGAGAATAAGGGAACAATTGACAAGAATTGGGGGAAAGAAATACTGTAGAAGAAGAATGGGTAGCTTTGAGGGATGAAATAGTAAAGGCAGCAGAGGATCAAGTAGGTAAAAGGAAGAGGGCTAGTAGAAATCCTTGGGTAACAGAAGAGTTATTGGATTTAATAGATGAAAGGAGGAAATATAAAAATGCAGTAAATGAAGCAGGGAAAAAGGAATACAAACGTCTCAATAATGAGATTGACAGGAAGTGCAAAATGGCTAAGCAGGGATGGCTAGAGGACAATGTAAGGATGTAGAGGCTTATCTCACTAGGGGTAAGATAGATACTGCCTACAGGAAAATTAAAGAGACCTTTGGAGATAAGAGAAACACTTGTATGAACATCAAGAGCTCAGATAGAAACCCAGTGCTAAGCAAAGAAGGGAAAGCAGAAAGGTGGAAGGAGTATATAGAGGGCCTATACAAGGGCGATATACTAGAGGACAATATTATGGAAATGGATGAGGATGTAGATGAAGATGAAATGGGAGATATGATACTGCGTGTAGAGTGTGACAGAGCACTGAAAGATCTGAGTCGAAATAAAGCTCCGGGAGTGGACAACATTCCATTAGAACTACTGACAGCCTTGGGAGAGCCAGTCCTGACAAAACTCTACCATATTGTGAGCAAGATGTATGAGACAGGGGAAATACCCTCAGACTTCAAGAATAATATAATAATTCTAATCCCAAAGAAAGCAGGGGTTGACAGATGTGAAAATTACCGAACTATCAGGTTAATAAGTAACGGCTGCAAAATACTAACGCGAGTTCTTTACAGACGAATGGAAAAACTAGTAGAAGCCGACCTCGGGGAAGATCAATTTGGATTCCGTAGAAATATCGGAACACGTGAGGCAATACTGACCCTACGACTTATCTTAGAAGCTAGATTAAGGAGAGGCAAACCTACTTTTCTAGCATTTGTAGACTTAGGGAAAGCTTTTGACAATGTTGACTGGAATACACTCTTTGAAATTCTGAAGATGGCAGAGGTAAAATACAGGGAGCGAAAGTCTATTTACAGTTTGTACAGAAAGCAGATGGCAGTTATAAAACATAAAATCTCCGACATCGCTGCGGCCGGCTAAGATCCTGCAACGACATGATAAACGATGACTGAAGAGAATGGTTCAACATGACAGAAGCGCAACTCTTCCGAAAATTGCTGAAGATTTCGGTACTGGGCCATCAACAAGTGGCATCTTGCAAACAATTCAACAAAACATCATCGATATGGGCTTTCGGGACCGAAGGTGTCTCGTGTACCCTTGATGACTGCGCGGCACAGAGCTTTACACCTCGCTTGGGCCCGTCAACAGTGACACCGTACTGCTGATAACTGGAAATATCTTGCCTGGTCTGACGAGTCACGATTCATGTTACATCGAGAGGATGGACGTGTACGGGTATGGAGACAACCTCATTAATCCATGGACCCTGCAAGTCGGCAGAGGACTGTTCAGGTTGGTGGAAGATGTTGTGGGGCATGTGCAGTTGGAGTGATATCGGACCCCTGTTACGTCTAGATACGACTCTGCATCCTGTCTGATCACCTACATCCATTCATGTTCATTGTGCACTCCGATGGACTTGGGCAATTCTGGCACGCCAATGCAACGCCCGAACGTCCAGAATTGATACAGAATGGCTCCAGGAACACTCTTCTGAGTTTAAACACTTCCGCTGGCCACCAGACTCCCCAGAAACGAACATTATTGAGCATATGTGGGATGCCTTGCAATGTGCTGTTCACAAGAGACCTCCATCCCCTCGTACTCTTCCGTATTTATGGACAGCCCTCAAGGATTTATGGTGTCAGTTCCCGCCGGTGCTACGTCAGACATTAGTCGAGACCATGCCACGCCGTGTTGCGGCACTTCTGAGTGCTCGCGTGACCGAATACGATAATAGGCAGGTTGAAAGGGTACAGTACCGCCCGACATTGAAGATAGGTACAACATACTTCATTATTTTTGTCAGAACAACACATTTTTTTTTGTAAAATAACTCAATTTCAATTAATACAGTGAAGCCGGATACCAGTGTTGGAAAGAATGATAATTTATTTATTTAATTGATCACATGTGCACTGCCACAAAATAAATCCCTACGTCCAGTTTGGTGAGATCTTTTGAAATGAATGAATGTATGGTCGTCTGCTAACCGCAGATAGTGAATGTGAATATATGATCATCTTTGAGTCGATCCTTTGGCCACCTTTGGTGGGACCAAAGAGATGAAATTTACCTGAGCTTTGAGCGCCTGAAATGTGGCTGACCAATACGGTAGCAAGGTGCTCCCTACTTCAGCAGAGGTGCGAGAGGACCTCGAGAACGGCCATATTTCAGCACTCTGCCGCTGGATCTTGTGCTGTTATGACCTGTTTTAGTTGTGCTCTGTAATGACGAAAGAGTGGAGACATGGTATGCATGTGGAATATTTAAGAGTAGTTCGAAATAATAATTTCTCTATTTCAGGAGCTTTTGTGGGGAGAATTAAATGTCAGGCAGGTAATATTAATGGGATTGTAGTAATCTTCGGAAGTGACCAACGGTCACAATGGAACCACGTGTAGCAATAAGTTGAAATACTTCCGTGTGCTTAAGTTAAGCTGAATTACTAGCATGTGTACAATAAGTTGAAATATTTAAAAAATTGCGTGTGTACCATAAGTTGAAATATTTAAGAAATGGCGTGTGCAGGACTTGAAATTAGAGACGAGTACTTCCACGTGGTGAGTACTGTGTGAGTCTCAAACTGTGTATGAGACAAAAGATAAAGAGAAGTACTCGTCCATGGTATCAGTTGAGGACTCGCGTGTGTGATGAATATGTTCTTAATATTACTTTGCGTGATATGATTCCGTGAGACGCTAGATTCAAACTCTGAGAGAGAAGCAAGGTGAGTCGGCCGTCTATCCAGCAACACCACTTGGCTTGCATTGCACAGGAAGACGTGCATATATCTCCAGAGTTCATTGTAGGAAAGTACAATTACGAAGTGGGGCAGTGTCTTGTGAAACTGGGATAAATATTAATTGAAGTGGGAAAGCTGAAAGTGATAATGTTGTGACTATTACCTGTGTAGTATTTCATATTGTAGTGTGGTGTATGTCATGTAATTTGGGTATGTGTGGTTTGCATGGGAGAGTAGCGAGGTAGTTTCAAAAGATTAGTGGGTTATGCTTGTTCCTTCTGTACCGCTCGGTCTGGAGGAAAGTTTCGTGATGATGATTGTGAGAGTCGAAGTGTGAGAAATAATAAAAGATCCACCATCCTATCCAGAAAGTGCACTGTAGCGTTAAATAATTACGAGACCATAATATAGAGATTCACCAATGTAAAGCCATGCCCACTGGGCGGAATTTCTCGTGTGTTATTGTTGTAGGTTATAGAATATGTGTGTTTAGGTTATAGAATTTATCGGAATAAATAAGATAGTGAAAAGAAAAAAAGATTGGTGGATTTTTCCTTCGAATTGTATGTTGTCATGATGTCCCGAATTTATAATGTGTGCGCCATTCATATTCAGTGCGGTGGCCACGTGTTGATAAAAGCCGTTAAATAAAATACATAAAGAAAATGTGGTATTGCCAGTGTGTAATGAACAGTCTGAGTTCTGTAAATCACTGATAGTCAGATGTGCGTTTCCGTTGCGTATTATTCATACAGGAGGATAATTTGTAACTTAATTGTGAGTACGAGAGTTCATGTTACTCGATAAATAGGAATGAATCCACTCGCTTGGCAGACCACTCATCTTGCAGGCCTGACTGCTTGATGCCACAGTATGAGCAAGGCATGTGGGTGCCTCTCAAGGTGTACCAGTTTCTAGGGTTCTTCAGTGTAATTAAGTTACCATTCTTCCGACTGGCACCATGCTGTCATTTATCTCTCCCTATATTGTGCTACTTTTTATCATCTCCGCATAGCAGCTACACCGAACATCCGGTTTAATCCGTTTTGAGTATATCTTCTTTGCCCCTCCTTCCAGCACCAAGGTAAGCACTCCTGGACGCCAAACCGGACGGCAAATTATAGTACACTGCCTCCTCGTTTAATTCTTAACTGTTTTCGATGTCATTGCGTTTCAAATGCTGGTAGCTTCTTCTTCTCAGGATTTCCGACTGTCCACGTCTGATACACAACATCTTCTTCCGTATTTCCTGTCTCATAATCTCATACTAGTATAGCTCTTCTACTGAAGGTACTTTTCTCCCCCCGTGCAGTGCTGTAATGATATTTTTCTTGCTTTGGTCCTCCAGTGTAATCTTTCTTCCAAGATAGGTGATTTCTTTCCTGTTGTGTCGATTCCTGTTTAATGTTAAGCAAATTGTTAGCATCCGTTCTCCTACCCATCAATATTTTCATCTTTACTTTGTTTATACCGTACTGTAAGTCTTCCTTAGCTTGGATCGGAAAATATTGTCGTCTGAAAAACATTCTTTGTTAATCATTCTTATGACTGGTTTCTCACGCCACGCCATTGATTCCTCATCTGTGTCAACCTCTTCATTTCAAAGTGGAATTTATATGCAACATACTCAAAATTCTTTACAGACGAATGGAAAAATTGCTTGAAGCCGATCTAGGGGAAGATCAGTCTGGATTCCGTAGAAATGTTGGAACACATGAGGCAATACTGACCCTACGACTTATCTTAGAAGAAAGATTAAGGAAAGGCAAACCTTCATTTCTAGCATTTGTAGACATAGAGAAAGCTTTTGACAATGTTGACTGGAATACTCTCTTTCAAATTCTGAAGCTGGCAGGGGTAAAATACAGGGAGCGAAAGGCTATTTACAATTTGTACAGAAAGCAGATGGCAGTTATAAGAGTCGAGGGACATGAAAGGGAAGCAGAGGTTGGGAAGGGAGCGAGACAGGGTTGTAGCCTCTCCCCGATGTTATTCAATCTCTATATTGAGCAACCAGTGAAGGAAACAAAAGAAAATTCGGACTAGGTATTAAAATCCATGGAGAAGAAATAAAAACTTTGAGGTTCGCCGATGACATTGTAATTCTGCCAGAGACAGCAAAAGACTTGGAAGAGCAGTTGAACGGAATGGATAGTGTCTTGAAAGGAGGATACAAGATGAACATCAACAAAAGCAGAACAAGGATATTGGAATGTAGTCGAATTAAGTCGGGTGATGCTGAGGGAATTAGATTAGAAAATGAGACACTTGAAGTAGTAAAGGAATTTTGCTATCTGGGGAGCAAAATAACTGATGATGGTCGAAGCAGAGAGGAGATAAAATGTAGACTGGCAATGGCAAGGAAAGCATTTCAGAAGAAGAGATATTTGTTAACATCGAGTATAAGTTTAAGTGTCAGGAAGTCGTTTCTGAAAATATTTGTATGGAGGGTAGCCATGTATGAAAGTGAAACATGGACTATAAATAGTTTGGACAAGAAGAGAATAGAAGCTTTCGAAATGTGGTGCTACAGAAGAATGCTGAAGATTAGATGGGTAGATCATATAACTAATGAGGAGGTATTGAATTATTATTGGGGAGAAGAGAAGTTTGTGGCACAAATAGACTAGAAGAAGGGATCGGTTGGTAGGACATGATCTGAGGCATCAAGGGATCACCAGTTTAGTATTTGAACAAACTAAGCATATTCAGAAGGATGTAGGTTGCAGTAGGTACTGGGAAACGAAGAAGCATGCACAGGATAGAGTAGCGTGAGGAGCTGCATCAAACCTGTCTCAGGACTGAAGACCACAACAACAACAACATGGATGTAGTCTTTTGGTCCCTACTCTTCATTCTGTACGTCAAAGGATCAACGACGGAAAAGAAAGCTTCAAGAGGGTTGCACAAATTGAGGGCGAATGGATATCAATGACGAGATTCTGTGATGACATTGCTATTCTCACCGAAAACAAAGAAGTTTGGCAAGACCTGTCGAATGGAACGAACAGCCTAGCGAGCACACGTTTTGACGTAAGGGTAAAGCAAAGAAAGGTGAAAGTAATGAGGGGCAGCAGAATAGAGATTAGCGATAAACTCAACATAAAAACTGGGGATGACGAAATTGAGAAAGGATGGAATTCCGCTACCTTCGAAGCAAAATAACACATGACGGACGCAGGAATGAGAACATAAAGGGCAACCCAGTACAGGCAGTGAAGACACGGCTGACCAAGTCTATTACTTACTTTACTATCCTTTTCTTACTTTCTGTGTCCGGGAAAGGACACCTAAACTCTCTTTCATCAAGACTCTGCAGCTTTCATGACCTTGTCATTGCACAAAATTAGATCTTCCTTTGTGGAAACAAACTCCATCTGTGGGCAAATGTTCAATCGTCTGTGTTTCTCCACTTGTCCACTGGGCATCTTCACAGTAGGCCCACTGAACCATGTTTCCTTTGTATTTTGCTACTCTTGTTCTTTATCTATTCAGTGCTATCCATGTACTATACTGTAGTTGCTGCCCTTGTGTGATTTCCTCTTTGGGATGCAGGATGTACTTTGTAGAGAGTCCAACGATGAAGATAAGAGGCGAGTCTCAGGTCGGCCTTCTAGCGGTAGTGTCAGTTGGATAAAGTTCACTTAAGACGAGTTGGAACTGTTCGGTGGTTATATATTAAGTGCCGTGGGTCGGTTTCCCGCTTTTTTCTCTCTATTTCCCTGGCTGCTTTTTGTCTGATGTTTTGCGGTACTATGGTCGATAGTGGGTAAATTTTGTGGACGCGTAAGGCCTCAGTACACGGTGACAATCTTGACAGTCTTATTTAAAGTGACCTCTGCTTGTTTGGAGTGACTAGACACTTCCCGTATTGCTGCCGCATATTCCCCAGCTGCAAAATAGTCTCCCACTGCTGATGTTTTAAGAACTTAAAGTTGTTCTCCAGATGTTGAACCATTCAGGTTACATATAATATTATTTCTAGCACATAGTTTTCCTCTTAGACGAGTGCAGTGTGTTTCGAATGACACTGAACGTTCTAGGTGACTCCAACTACTTGGTTGGGTGCACTGTTGTAGTCTAATAGCTTCCTATTCTATTCCCAAATGCCTTGAGGTTCTATATTACGCAGGTGAAGTGCACATATTTGCTTTTCCTGGATTAGGTCATAGGTGATTTTCTTCAGAGTAGTTTTCCGAGGTATGAAAAGCCTCTGCCAATTTTCTACCCACCCCATCTATTGTTCTTCCTTGAGAAGTAATGGCAATGTCTTCTGTATATATGCCTCTATATATACCTCTCTTTTTTCTGACTGTTGTGGCTTGTCATTCATGTACATATTGTACAAAATAGGGGAAAGGACACTTCCTTTGGTAATCGATTCTTTTGGTTTCTACCCCTGCTTTTCTTCCCTTGGAAGGTTACGTAGAATCCTTAATACTGCAACATGCCTCTTATAATGCAAGTCAACCGCATATTCTTTGTTATTTCGTAGACTTTCGTGAGAAATCGTTGGTGTTTTACCGTATCATGCGCAGCATTTATAAATTTCCATTTAAAATCATCACTGTGTTTAGTCATATTTAATATTTCACTACATCCTTCCCCTGGTCTGAATCCGGCTTGTTCAGGGGTAAGTTTAATGTAGATTTTGGTTGCTACTTTGAAGTCTACTAGTGCCTAACGTCGACCTTAATTTCGGGAAGAAATTTCTGAGAGTATAAGTTTGCATTATAGCAACGTATAGAAGTCAGTTATTGACTGTCTGAAAACTGATAAAGAAGAAGGTCGGAGCGTTTTGGGTGTCTTGCTCCAAAAGAAGGCTGAAAACAGTATTGAATCGTAAGGTAATAAATTTGAGTTTCACAGCAGAATCGACGAGGAAAGAATACGAGTAAAATGCTAACTAGAGGATACAAGGTAATACATGTTAAAAAAAGAATGAATAAGTTACATGGTTCTAGAGTGAGTTTTACAGGGCACGAATTGTTGGGGAAGACGGAAATAGAATACATGCAACAAATATGCGGTCCAACGCCTATTCACTGTAGCATTTGCAGAGGTATGCGCCTGGAAAATCGTTGTTTCGTATGATCTTCCAGCAGATCGTCTGCGGACATGTTGACGTCGATCTGACCACCACGAACAGAAGTGAGACACATTGTTGAACACCACAGAATGCCACTCAATGACCCAGATGAATCCCGTTATAAACATGTCGGTGTAAGTCACTGTTGTCTGCAGTTTTGCGTCAGCGGTAATCGACTCGCAGCAACTCGACATTCCAAATCAACTTCCAGTAATTCGCTATCAGCAGTTCGTGGTGACATTCGGCTTATAATCTCAAACTGCATTTTAGATGCTATCAACCGACAGAGCTAGTCAAAGTCAAGTGTTCTTCTGGAATAACCCAAGATATCTCTCCTTACCACACCGTCCACCTTCTCGTCGCCACTCGCTCTGCATTTATTCCACTACAGCCAAAAGTATGTGTAACCCGTCACTACGACGCTTCCATACTCTCCAGCTAAGGATGCGTTCTTTGTAAAAGTCCGAAAGAGGGCGATCAGTTTTACATCCACTTCCTCTGATCATACTGTGTGGCAGACTCCATCTCAGAAGGCCCCGATAATGCTATAGACACCCAGTAACTCCAAGCGCTCATAGCATTTGTGATCTGCAGCAAAGGATTTTTTCTACAGTTAAAATGCTGGAAGTAAGCTCTCGTAGGGGAGAAATTTCGATAAACAGATCCCACAGGCATGGAGATACAGGAGTATTTGTTGGCAGCGTTCGTTTAACGTGTTCATAGTGTAACAATTTCGTTTTCCGCCAGTGCGTCCACTCTAGGTACTTTTAGGATAAGACGTTATATCTGCATCTCCTTCCCTTGTCCTAGAAGCCAATTTGTAGCATGTGAAGGGGGGTACTTCGGGAAGCACTAGACTTCCGACCTGTTTTGATCTATTTATAAACTGTGTGTGGGAAGAGCGACTGTCGGTAGACATACGTATGACCTCAAACTTCTCTGATCTTCGTTTCGCGGTCATTTCGCTACGTATATGAAGAGTGGGGGGGGGGGGGAGACGCAGTATTGCAGTATGCAACCGAATTGTTCTTGGAACACAGAATCTCGGAATGTCAACACCAAACACCGGCAACAGGACTGTTTAAATGCTCTAGTAAACAGATCTATTCATCACATCATTTCGATATAACTTACGTGTACCAACATACAATAACCCAGTGTTATAGTGTATACAGCGTGAAAATTATTTACGCCGACAATCTGTGAGATGTTGCTCGGGACACGAAATAAATATTTTTCTCTAAATTCGTAATTACTTGTGAATGTTTTTTAATCCATTAGTGGGCGTAATCCTTCATGAGCAATTTCTAATCCATTTAACTTACAGCGTGTGCACAACCTGGAATCAGATGATTAACCACTCAGGGCACAGTTTTCGCAGTGGTACTCTGAACAGTGTAAAATGCATTCGACACTTCCGTCCTCTGTGATGATTACAGATAAAGAAACACTCGGGCGAAATGGGGTCTTCAGCATCCCCAGTTCGCATGTCTGAATGACGTTAATTCCACATGCCACGTTTACTCGCACTCATCAATTGCGGTTCGACGTGAATGTAAGAGCAGATGTTGTTGGGGAACGTTTAACTGGGCAATATCTCCTACCTGTGTCGTTAAAGGACAGATATTATTGCAATTCCTTCGCCAGAGCATTGCCAAATTTGTTGTGTGACGTGCCCTTCGCTACAAGACATCGCATGAGGCTCCCGCATGACGTGCCGCTAGCACACTTCAGTCACTATGTGCGTCGATTCTTGAACGGACAGTTCGCAGAAAGTGATTTGGCAGTGCTGGTCTTGTACCTTGGCGTACTCGATCCCCTTATTTGACCCCTCTTCACTTCGTGTGAGGCAGGATATGCAACCTTGTTTGCAAAACCATTACTAAATCATTTGAGGATTTGGTTGCACGGATAGTAGCAGCAGCAGTAAGAATTGGGGACACTCGTGCAGTCTTGAACAGCATTAGACAGAATATGACCTATCGGTGTATTCTCTGGTTGCAAGTCAATGGAAGCATTTGTGAACCTCTACTGTAACTGAAGTAATTTTGCTCTGTTAATGTTGTTATCTCTTAGTAATACGGAATTAAATTGTTTTCATTGCCCCCACTACCACCCACAGTCTCTTACTTTAATTTTCATCCAAAGACCACCTCTACCAGTTGAAAAAAAAACTCACGAGCAATTATGCCATTATAGAAAAGTATTTGTTTCATTGTCCTGTGCAAAGTCTCAGAGTTTGTCGGTCCGAATAATTTTCACGCTGTATATGCAGAATGAAGCAGCGAATGAAAGTTTGTACCAACGCTGGGATTCGAACCTGGGTCTCCACTCTAGGCAGATGCACTAACCACTACACCCCACACTGGCACAGTGACTTTACACAACTACTCGGACTATTTTAGTACGTCTCCCTCTTCAGTCTCAATTCCCATTCATTCCTCAGACCACTTTGCATTCCCTCTAAACTCGAACAGCGTCATCAATGTTCCGCCAGGAGGAGAATTTTTCCTCCGGCACTTGATTATTACTTTGAGTAAGTATGTGCGTGTGTGCTCTTTTAACTCAGAGTGCAACTGTTCTTTTCACTTTAAAATAATATACATTTTATATAAAAATGAATCATCCAATTTAAAAAAAAGCATAACTATTATGTTATTTGAGATAAGTGCGTGATAAACGCACTGTTGGAAAAAGCAAACTCTCGAGTTTTACGTGGTTCCCGCTAGGTAGCAGCAGTGTGCGCCCACTTTAGTTCTAGCAAAAATGGTGTCCCGAAACAGAGAGCGTTCTGTGCTCTACGCTTTGCGCAGTGCGGGTTAGTAATAACTGTTCAGCGTGACTTTCACATTAGATCTGGTGTGGATCCTCCTATAGCACAGAGAATGGCATGAACAATTCTGAGAAACAGGATGTATAAAGGCAAATTGCCGGTCCGTCCCCGAATGTCTGACACAGACGTTGAACGAATCCGCCATGGTTTCACAAGGAGTTTCCAGAAATCCGTTCGCCGTGCAGCTCGACAGCTCAAGATGATTCGAACAACTTCATTCACCACCACTGGCATCTAGAAGTACGTGAATTTTTCAATCAAAGGGTTACTGAACGATGGATCGGTCGAACTGGACCAAATGATTCATCCTTACAGTACTGGCCACCATGGTCACTGGACCTGACTTTATGTGATGCTTTCTTGTGCTGGTTTATAGAACACTCTGTTTATGTGCCTCCGTTACCAACGACAATGAATGAACTGAGACATCGCAAAGCAGCAGCTGTGGTAGCTGTAACTCAAGACATGCTCGCTGCTGCATAAGAACAATGTGAGTACTGCATTGACATATGCCGTGGATCTCAAGAGGGGCATATTGAACACCTATCGAAAGGTATGAAGAAAAAAAGATTTTCTGTGTTTCCCGTTCATTAAAAAAATTCCTTGTTTGTGTTTACTAATTTCAAACATGTAGACGTGCCAAATAGGATGATTCGTTTTGATACACCGTGTATTATAATAATAATATAGCTTTATTATGGAATGTCAAAATATGTCATGTCGGTACTAACTGGATACCGTTTCGTCAGCAGATTTCACTTGCATCAGTGTGAAGCATTTGATAACAAATTGAGCAATAGATTCGAATTTCATTCTGCCTTCATATACATAGCAAAGTAATTTGATGAGGCTAATGTGCATCACCCGCTCCGTCAATCTACGACTTATTCGTCCACTAACCGACGTCAGCGTAGGTTATCCATGAAACTAGTGTTGCATTCGTCAGTTGCTGGAAGAAATGTACTATTGACTACGCTGCAAATAGACGTTACTCTCAGCTTATGGCTCTGGGTAACCAGGTGACAGCGGAAGATAATAATGGCGGTCGCTTCTACTGACACTTAAAACTGGCCAGTAGAGATCTATATGCACTGAGAAAAAAAAAAATTTAACACCCCGAATACTGGGTCGGATGCCACTGTAACTTTTGATACTTACACACCGTCCGCAGGGTATGTTAATGATTGCAGTTGCTATTCTCTGTGACAAATATAATGTTTACGGGAGTTCGTTAGTGTTGTTTGTGTTTAGTGTTGTTGTCAGGCCTGGTGGGGTATGTCAGACGTGATCTCTGAGAAAGACGGCGAGTTGCGGCGTTCTTTTGTGAGACAGCGTTCTCACTACGTGGCACGGTTTGAAAAGGACCTCATTGTTGATCTCCATTTTGTCGGCTGTCAGATCATGCAGTATCCAGATTTATGGGCATTATGTTGTGACGGCGAGCACGGAAACTTGAGTGAGGCGTACTCGTTAGCAAGTTACCGGTTGACCATGTCTGATCACTAGAGGGGATGATCGCCGAATTACGCACGAAGAAAATCGTAACCACTTCACACCTGCGCTTGCCATCCTAGATCATATAATGGACTGCCTGCATTATTTTGTGTAATCCCACAAAATTGGTCAGAGTCACCGTTAACGCCACATCACACACGGCTGCGTTGGGAGTTCTGCCACGATTGGGAAGTTTGGACCGCAGGTGAGTGGCGTCCCATTATCATCGGAGATGAATCGCGATTCCGTACTACACAGGAGAACCGTCATGGCGGCGACATGGGGGAGGCGTTGCATTCTGCCAATGTTTTAAAGAAGCACGGCGTTAGTAGGCCTACTCCTGTCGTAATAATCTGGAGACCAGCGAGTACAGGTGACATCCAGTAAAGATTGAGAGAGTTCTGAAGACGCGACGGCACGTCACGGACATCCTGAGTCATCATGTGTTGCCTCTCAAGCGACAGTATTTTGGTGCCATTTTTCAACAGTAGAGCCCGGACATACTTGACACTGTCTACTTTTTTTTTTTTTTTTCGTCGTCAGTCTACTGACTGGTTTGATGCGGCCCGCCACGAATTCCTTCCCTGTGCTAACCTCTTCATCTCAGAGTAGCACTTGCAAACTACGTCCTCAATTATTTGTTTGACGTATTCTAATCTCTGTCTTCCTCTACAGTTTTTGCCCTCTACAGCTCCATCTAGTACCATGGAAGTCATTCCCTCATGTCTTAGCAGATGTCCTATCATCCTGTCCCTTCTCCTTATCAGTGTTTTCCACATGTTCCTTTCCTCTCCGATTCTGCGTAGAACCTCCTCATTCCTTACCTTATCAGTCCACCTAATTTTCAACATTCGTCTATAGCACCACATCTCAAATGCTTCAATTCTCTTCTGTTCCGGTTTTTCCACAGTCCATGTTTCACTACCATACAATGCTGTACTCCAGACGTACATCCTCAGAAATTTCTTCCTCAAATTAGGGCCGGTATTTGATATTAGTAGACTTCTCTTGGCCAGAAATGCCTTTTTTGCCATAGAGAGTCTGCTTTTGATGTCCTCCTTGCTCCGTCCATCTTTGGTTATTTTACTGCCTAGGTGGCAGAATTCCTTAACTTCATTGACTTCGTGACGATCAATCCTGATGTTAAGTTTCTCGCTGTTCTCATTTCTACTACTTCTCATTACCTTCGTCTTTCTCCGATTTACTCTCAAACCATACTGTGTACTCATTAGACTGTTCATTCCGTTCAGCATATCATTTAATTCTTCTTCACTTTCACTCAGGATAGCAATGTCATCAGCGAATCGTATCATTGATATCCTTTCACCTTGTATTTTAATTCCACTCCTGAACCTTTCTTTTATTTCTATCATTGCTTCCTCGATGTACAGATTGAAGAGTAGGGGCGAAAGGCTACAGCCTTGTCTTGCACCCTTCTTAATACGAGCACTTCGTTCTTGATCGTCCACTCTTATTATTCCATCTCGGTTGTTGTACATATTGTATATGACCCGTCTCTCCCTATAGCTTACCCCTACTTTTTTCAGAATCTCGAACAGCTTGCACCATTTTATATTGTCGAACGCTTTTTCCAGGTCGACAAATCCTATGAAAGTGTCTTGATTTTTCTTTAGCCTTGCTTCCATTATTAGCCTAACGTCAGAATTGCCTCTCTCGTCCCTTTACTTTTCCTAAAGCCAAACTGATCGTCACCTAGCGCATTCTCAATTTTCTTTTCCATTCTTCTGTATATTATTCTTGTAAGCAGCTTCGACGCATGAGCTGTTAAGCTGATTGTGCGATAATTCTCGCACTTGTCAGCTCTTGCCGTCTTCGGAATTGTGTGGATGATGCTTTTCCGAAAGTCAGATGGTATATCGCCACACTCATATATTCTACACACCAACATGAATAGTCGTTTTGTTGCCACTTCCCCCAATGATTTTAGAAATTCTGATGGAATGTTATCTATCCATTCAGCCTTATTTGACCGTAAGTCCTTCAAAGCTCTTTTAAATTCCGATTCTAATACTGGATCCCCTATCTCTTCTAAATCGACTCCTGTTTCTTCTTCTATCACATCAGACAAATCTTCACCCTCATAGAGGCTTTCAATGCATTCTTTCCACCTATCTGCTCTCTCCTCGGCATTTATCAGTGGAATTCCCGTTGCACTCTTAATGTTACCACCGTTGCTTTTAATGTCACCAAAGGTTGTTTTGACTTTCCTGTATGCTGAGTCTGTCCTTCCGACAATCATATCGTTTTCGATATCTTCACATTTTTCCTGCAGCCGTTTCGTCTTAGCTTCGCTGCACTTCCTATTTATTTCATTCCTCAGCGACTTGTATTTCTGTATTCCTGATTTTCCCGGAAAATGTTTGTGCTTCCTCCTTTCATCAATCAACTGAAGTATTTCTTCTGTTACCCATGGTTTCTTCGCAGCTACCTTCTCTGTACCTACGTTTTCCTTCCCAACTTCTGTGATGGCCCTGTTTAGAGATGTCCATTCCTCTTCAACTGTACTGCCTACTGCGCTATTCCTTATTGCTGTATCTATAGCGTTAGAGAACTTCAAACGTATCTCGTCATTCCTTAGTACTTCCGTATCCCACTTCTTTGCGCATTGATTCTTCCTGACTAATGTCTTGAACTTCCGCCTACTCTTCATCACTACTATATTGTGATCTGAGTCTATATCTGCTCCTGGGTACGCCTTACAGTCCAGTACCTGATTTCGGAATCTCTGTCTGACCATGATGTAATCTAATTGAAATCTTCCCGTATCTCCCGCCTACTACTGTCTACTACACTTTACTATCGCGAAATAGGGGAGATAGTGTCACAGACATGATACGTGAATGGGAGTGCCAATCATTAAAACAAAGGTGTTGTTCGTTGCGACGGGATCTTCTCATGACATTTCACTCACCAGTTTTCTCCTCCGATTGCGAAAACTGTCTGTTGGCACCCACCTACATAGGGAGAAATGATTATGACGATAAGATAAGAGAAATCAGGGCCCGTACAGAAAAAATTAAGTGTTCATTTTTCCCGCGCCCCGTTCGAGAGTGGAACGGTAGAGAGACAGTTTGAAGGTGATACGTTGAACACTCTGAACCCTCTTCCAGGCACTTTATTGCGAATACAAAAGTAATCACGTAGATGTAGATGTACCTGGCACGTGTTTCTATGACCTGTCTGCGTGATGGTGAGGTAATCCCGTGGCGATCTCCTGTACTGCACGTGGGTGGAACCAGCTCGGTTGTCATCTCCAGCTGAATGTCAATGTTCAGGATGTGAAGAACCAGTTACAACAGGTATTGGCCAGCTAGCCTCAGGAGATACACTGCTCTATGACATCCTCCCCTGCCGAATCAGTGCACGCGTCAAGGTCAGAGGTGGTGCAGTGTGATACTGAAAGGCGGGCTTATACAGCCAAGTCCATTGTAAGTGTGATCGAGTTAGTAATAACTGAAATAATATTCTCAACCCGTCGAGTTCCACTTTCTTTTGTCCTCCTCTGCTGGCTGCTTCACCTTTGTTGTCAGACAGTGCATTTCAAAGTAGGGGAAAAATGTTGTAAGAGTTCATTTAATATGTCGGATTAATTTAATACAATTTCAAAAATCCCCAATAAATACACGTTACTACGACGAACTTTGGGTTTTCAAATATGTCACTGCGGTGAGGACCGTCACAGAGAGTTGTGGGCTGTCGGGTATTAGTATAACAGCTACCGAAATGAGAACTGCCTCCACCGTGAGCAGAATAAAGAGGGTATTCCTCTTATTTACTTCCTGCCAAGCGTATTTACCTTATTTTAACAGAAAAACCTTTTCCGGGGTTCCACACAGTTACGGACGCATTTTTTTGGCCCTCGGCCTAAGCCACTCGGCCATCAAGACGTCGCACAAAACTTGATCTGTACGGAAAATGAGAGAAAAAGCTGTTACTCATCCTCTAGTATTGAAATCCATAACTGCGACAGATCTCTAGCTGTTTGCTGTGCTCGTCACATCTAAAGGTGGAAGGCGGGAACGGCGCTTAGAAGAGATATGATACGGGGAACCTCTTTCCCCTTTCTTCTGATTCTTCCTACCTTCTGTTGCCCAAGATGAGGCTATTACAACATCCCTTTTCTTTGTAAACTTGACGTTGTGTCCTTGAACGCTCATTACTACGATGAAAGGGTTTTGAGAACGGAAAAGTTCTTTTGCAGTCCAAGCAATATTTTAATGTGCATGACTGTTATACTGCTGGAACAGTGCTCCCATTCCCATTACTAGAACGAAAACAATAGCTGCAGATTCAGTACAGTTGGTTCTTTCTGCATGCAACACGAACTTCATGCTGGTTGCGATTACTCAACAAATGAACACCGTGAAATACTTGTGAAACTAGCCGTCGTACTGATATGAGCATTCCAGTCACCAAATATATTCCAAGCCTGCAGGAGAAGGCATCAATAAGAGAGTAGCCAGAACATGCAGACTGAATTCGCCGGTTTTGGGGGCGCGTATACAGTCTCGCTTCCTCTTGAGGCGCTGGCTACAGCACATACGGTGATAGCAATAAACAGATGGCAGAATTTCAAGACATAAGACGGCCTCGACCTTCGTAGAGGGTGTCCAGGCAGATAACCTGTCACATCTGGATCATTCTAATAGTATGCCTCCCCCTGGGACCTTCAGAAAAAGACGCCACGACGTTAAAGTCACCACTTTTGGCCCTATGCTTCCTCAGCTTATTTGGCCATACTGGACAATGAAAACTAGTCAGTAAATAAAAGCTTGAAATTATCAACTTCCCCCACTAAGTGGTTTTCTCTTCAATGATACCAATTTAAATTTACCGTAGACCTCGAGTTTGAGTCAAAACTACTTCTGAATTAAACATATTAAAAGTTTGATTAAAATAATAATAAATATTTGATTATAAATTTATAATCGGTTTATTAAAAATCGTTATTATGAAATAAATATGGTATTGAAAAAATTACATTTCTATATCGACTGTGTTTCATAAAATAGTAAGTAAAAATGTATTTGCAATTAATTCCGCTGCATCTGCTTAGAGGTCACATATTCCTACGACACAATGCTTGTACTAAATTCTATTGAGCTGTGAAATCATCATTTAGTAGGCCTAAAAGAAAATGTACCCATGTAGAAGTTGATTGATATAGAGGTAAACAATAAACCTTTCTACTTTTCTTATGATTTACAGGTGGCTTATCTTAAAATTGGATACTTAACTGTAGAAAGGTGCAAAGTGCCAAATCTAGGAAATGAAGTTATTACAAACAAACTGTCTCTAGTGCAGTGTTTTGATTATTTATTCCTCAAACTTTTCCATGTTACAGACTTATCATATATTAGTGGTTTTTTCATGACACAGTTGGAATTCTTTGGTGCTGAAGGCAATTCAAAGAGAAACATTTATGAAAGGTACTAAGTTCCAACAAATTATTCTAGATACTTTGTTCTTAGTCACTCTCGACAGATCTGCGTTTAATGGTCTTTATCTCATTCTTTTACAGATAACGTATCGTGGCCTTTAAATCTTTCTTCTTTTCATCTGTAACTGAATGGATTCAGGAAATAGATTCAAGGTTTCAGAATGAATGTGTCTTGCACGTTTCCCTTTTCTGAGTACATTCACCTTCCGGATCCTTTCCATGTCGGTGTAACGTTCTTTTATTGCTACATGTGCTACATCTGTTGAAGCATATGTGATGCTGACAGCTTTTGAAATTTTCAGCTTGCTTGTAGAGAGTATCTCGTCTGCCACAGCTTGAATATAAACAATATCGGAAGTATTGGTAAACATTACTTTGAAAGTTCTAACAACCGACCGTTTTGCATAAGTCGCTGGGTACAAATACCAGTCACCAATTTCCTTCTCTCTATGAAGGCAAACTCAGAGTCACAGGGTAGAAAGCTGTACCCACTAACAAGAAACCGTTCTTCTGTTTGTGTGAAAAACCCATTTTCCACGAGAAAAAGAAAAAGAAGTACCATTATTCGATTCTTGTTTTGTGCTGCACGATTGACACTCCAAACAATGAGGTTTTTCTTCGTTGTTATTCCGATGCTTAACGCTTCCAGAATGCATGACGGGATTTCATTTCCACCCGTAGCAGCGATACTTTCAACCCACATGCAGATGTGAGACTGAAGGGTGTCACCCACTGATACTGCAAAGTTGTAAAAAGATAAGTGGCGGCGATAAAACATCTCAGAGTGCACTAGTGTGGGCGCAAACATAACCTGCTACACATCAATCGATGGGCAGCAAATGTCAGTGTCAAGGAACTGAGAAGAACTGATGTCACTCTTCACAAGGCTCCATGCCATCTCTGCCCGCGCATGGTGAATCTCTAAACGCGCCTGTGACTGCGTTGAACATGCTTTTGCTTCAAATTTCAGTACGTCACATGTATTTCAGGTATCTTTCTCTTTGGAAGCAAAGATTGAGAAATTCTTTCAGAAAGACTCTACGGTATAAACTGGACTTTATGGTGCTTTCAGGAAACACCTTATTAAAGTGGGAGTATATTCTTGAAATATTCAGATCAGGACTGAGGTATTCCTTGCTTGATATTGCTCAGCTGTAATGGCTAACTTCCCGGGGAAAGTCATTTATGTGGTGTTTTATACACATTTTTCCTTCGTCGTTGTATTGTGATTGAGCGTGTCTTGTTCGGCGGCCGGTGGATGTTGTCCCTCCAAGATTTTTCTTCGTGATAAGTATTTCCAGCCTTTTCTGTCCAACAGCAAAAATATTCATAAAAGTGGTTTTGCAAACTGCAAGAAGATCCCCTGTACTATTTGGAATAGATTACTAAACTGCCGGCGACTTTCAGCGGGATTATCATAGGCTGCTTGTGTTGAATAATCTTTCTTATTGAACTTAGAAAAGAAATCAATTTTCAATGCAGCCGTCAGCTCACTGCAACTTAATCTACATTTGCGTAATACCCAAAGGAAAGAACAACAAGACATTATGTTGTGTACAGAGGACACTGGAAATATGTACACATTCAACAGCTATCGTTTCTTACGTAGATTTCACAGCCAGTAAAGGGCTTACAATCGAAAGGCGGTGAGGGACGGTTCTTAGTGCGTATAACTGTTTCTTTTGTGTTTTTCAGAAGCTAAACCTTTCGTCTTTAATTTCTTCTGTTCATCTCTGAATGATCCATTACCATTCTTCCTCCGTCTCCTACCCATGTGGCTTTCATCAGCCATAACCTAACATATGGACTTCACATATGCACAAAATCATTTAAAGATAACATGTAGATATATAATATTTCATTTTTATATGTAATCCTCCTCGGTATCCTGCATCTTTCAAACTACCTATCACATTTTTCATGAATTTGGCACTTAGCACCTTTCTACAGTTAAGTATCCAATTACTGCTACTGCTTACTCCATATTCAAATAACCTAATGTAATTGTTGCAACAGAATAATTGTAAGCATCTTGGACTTCATAGAGAACAAATTATTCCTATATAAATGTCCACCGCGATAGCTGAGTGGTCAGCGTGATGGATAGCCGTCCTACGGGCCCGGGTTCGATTCGTGGTTGGGTCGGGGATTTTCTCCGCTCAGGGACTGGGTGTTGTGCTGTCTTTATCATCATTTCATCCCCATCCGGCACGCAGGATGTGATAAGACCTGCACCAAGGCGGCCGGGCCTTCCCCGAAGGGGCCTCCCGGCCAATGACGCCAAACACTCATTTCCATTTTTTTTCCTGCACAAATTAGACAAGACATTCATAAACAACTGTTTTCATCATCATCGAAGACATAATCATAAATTTGGCGTAGAATGACTATATTGATGTCACGTGAAATTATTACTACTGTCCACCACGAAATTGAATATTGCCTCCCAACACAGCAGTCGCGTTGCGTGGTAAGGTAAATATATAAGGGGAGCAGAGACAACTGGAGATCACTATAACGACGATAATCGCCGCAGATCGGAAAAACCATTTACATAAGAGCTTTTGACGAAGGAATGATTGTCATGGCTCGGCGCCTGGCAACAAACGGCGAAGTTGTTCGGCTGTTGGTGTTCAGCTGTCTTCAGCGTAAATGGAAATTTGTCTAAGGACGGTATACCCACTTGTAGGCGATTAGGTATCGTACGTCCATCTCTCAGCACACTGTTCAGAGGAAACTGTTGAACATGAGGCGATACAGGAGACGGCCCATTTGTGATGCCATGTTGACCCGGTGACATCGTTAATTACCATACCAGTGGAGAAGAGGTCATCGAGACTGCATCACATATCAATAGATACATGCGTCCTCGTCGTAAGAGTCGTGTTCGTTTATACACTTGTTCGAATATCGTGTCCCTATACGCCATCATCCAGGCGAGCGGTTGCCGAAGCATTCACAGAGCCACAGACACAAGCCGGTGGTGACAGTATTATGCTAGGTGAGACATTCACCTGTGTTTCCATGCGCACTCTGATAGTAATCGAGGGCACACATGACGCTACTTGAACAGTACTGCGTTCTACCTGTGTATCCCTTCAAGCTTGATGCCTGCCCCGACGGCGATGGCATCTTACCCTGAGCGAGGGTGCAGTGGTTAGCATTGGACTCGCATTCAGGAAAACGACGGTTCGAATTCCCGTTTGGGCTTCCAGATTTGGTTTTGCTGCGATTTCAACAAATCGCTCCAAGCAAATGCCGAGACGTTTCCTTTGAAAGGGGCACGACCGGTTTACTTCACTATGTTGTGCTAATTCGAGTTTGTATTCCATCTCTAATGACAGCGCTCTCAATGGGACGTTAGACTTTAACCTTCCTGTCTCCTTTTTTGACATCCGGAAGCAGGATGACTGTCCAAGTCACATAGGTGGAATGGTGCTTTAGTGGTTTGACGATCAACACATCTGGGGCACTATCGGCGCCTGCTCCACGCCCACAATCCACTGATTCATCATTTACGGACATTGCGTGACCTGTGCATCTCTAACGTGTTAGAAAGGTGAACCAAAATGCTAGCCTGCTGTAGGTAAGAAGCTTTTGGTTCATTCATATATATATATATATATATATATATATATATATATATATATATAGGGTGTTACAAAAAGGTACGGCCAAACTTTCAGGAAACATTCCTCACACACAAAGAAAGAAAATATGTTATGTTGACATGTGTCCGGAAACGCTTACTTTCCATGTTAGAGCTCATTTTATTACTTCTCTTCAAATCACATTAATCATGGAATGGTCATTTTATTACTTCTCTTCAAATCACATTAATCATGGAATGGAAACACACAGCAACAGAAAGTACCAGCGTGACTTCACTGTGTTACAGGAAATGTTCAAAATGTCCTCTGTTACCGAGGATACATGCATCCGCCCTCCGTCGCATGGAATACCCGGTGCGCTGATGCAGCCCTGGAGAATGGCGTATTGTATCACAGCCGTCCACAATACTAGCACGAAGAGTCTCTACATTCGGTACCGGGGTTGCGTAGACAAGAGCTTTAAATCCCTCATAAATGAAAGTCAAGAGGGCTGAGGTCAGAAGAGCATGGAGGCCATGGAATTGGTCCGCCTCTACCAATCCATCGGTCACCGAATCTGTTGCTGAGAAGCGTACGAACACTTCGACGGAAATGTGCAGGAGCTCCATCGTGCATGAACCAAACGTTGTGTCGTACTTGTAAAGGCACATTTTCTGGCAGCACAGGTAGAGTATCTCGTATGAAATCATGATAACATGCTCCATTGAACGTAGGTGGAAGAACATGTGGCCCAATCAAGACATCACCAACAATAACCTGCCCAAACGTTCACAGAATATCTGTGTTGATGACGTGATTGCACAATTACGTGCGGATTCTCGTCAGCCCACACATGTTAATTGTGAAAATTTACAATTTGATCACGTTGGAATGAAGCCTCATCCGTAAAGAGAACATTTGCAATGAAACGAGGATTGACACATTGTTGGATGAACCATTCGCAGAAGTGTACCCGTGGAGGCCAATCAGCTGCTGATAGTGCCTGCACACGCTGTACATGGTACGGAAACAACTGGTTCTCCCGTAGCACTCTCCATACAGTGACGTGGTCAACGTTACCTAGTACAGCAGCAACTTCTCTGACGCTGACGTTAGGGTTATCGTTAACTGCACGAAGAATTGCCTCCTCCATTGCAGGTGTCCTCGTCGTTCTAGGTCTTCCCCAGTCGCGAGCCATAGACTGGAATGTTCCGTGCTCCCTAAGACGCCGATCAATTGCTTCGAACGTCTTCCTGCCGGGACACCTTCGTTCTGGAAATCTGTCTCGATACAAACGTACCGCGCCACGGCTATTGCCCCGTGCTAATCCATACATCAAATGGGCATCTGCCAACTCCGCAATTGTAAACATTGCACTGACTGCAAAACCACGTTCGTGATGAACACTAACCTGTTGATGCTACGTACTGATGTGCTTGATGCTAGTACTGTAGAGCAATGAGTCGCATGCCAACACGAGCACCGAAGTCAACATTACCTTCCGTCAATTGGGCCAACTGGCGGTGAATCGAGGAAGTACAGTATACATACTGACGAAACTAAAATGAGCTTTAACATGGAAATTAAGTGTTTCCGGACACATATCCACATAACATCTTTTCTATATTTGTGTGTGAGGAATATTTCCTGAAAGTTTGGCCGTACCGTTTTCTAAAACCCTCCAGACGTTTACTTGCATTACCGTCTTCAACCACAAACATTCACGGCGCTGGTGAAAGTTTTATAAAATCATCGACCCATTTCCCATTTTTTCGAATAAATCTTTCCTTATCTCTTCAAACCCAGAAGAGAAAGGGCCGGCAGGGGTGGCCGAGCGCGTCGCAGGTTCGAATCCTGCCTCGGACATGGATGTGTGTGATGTCCTTAGGTTAGTTAGGTTTAAGTAGTTCTATGTTCTAGGGGACTGATGATGTCAGAAGTTAAATCCCATAGTGCTCAGAGCAATTTGAACCATTCTGAACCAGAAGAGAAAATTCGTCGACATTCTTTCCTGATTACGTTACCCCCCCATCTAATTCGATTTTAATAACAATTGCTATTGTGCTTGCCATTCCAGCGTGTTCCTTGATAGATTAATTTGCTTTACAGTCTCCCTAACTGATTTTCAACGTGCGTCTCTCAAGAGCCCGTAAAGCGACCCTCAGGCTTATAACTGGAGAATTTGTGGGTTATTGTAATACGCTACATGATTTGTTTAGACAAATAATGAACTTCGTTTTCAAGGCGCCAGCCGGTCGTGGTGGCCGAGCGGTTCTATGCGCTTTAGTCTGGAACCGCTCTACCGCTACGGTCGCAGGTTCGAATCCTGCCTCAGGCATGGATGTGTGTGATGTCCTTAGGTTAGTTAGGTTTAAGTAGTTGTATGTTCTAGGGGACTGATAAGCTCAGATGTGGAGTCCCATAGTGCTCAGAGCCATTTGAACCATTTTTTTTTCAAAGCGCAAGTTAGTTTTCCAGTGGCGCTCCCTGCAATATTGACACTCTTGCTTGTTTTTCTTGCTGTCCATCAGTCAAACTCTTCAGCTACATTAAAAGTAAAAACTTATTCCTTAGTTCTATGACTCCGATGTTAAATTTTTATGACGACTTTGCTATAAATTATTATGGACTTGTAGGAATAAATTCGCAGAATTAATTTATTCTGCACTAGAGGCAAGAGTATGCCACCAGTGAAAAGAAAGGCGTATTATGGTTTTCTATTTTCACTAAATTATATAAAAACGATTTAAAGTAAACTCAATCTTGAAAAGAAAAAATTTTCAACATGAAACTACAGAAAAAGTCCACAAGCTTTGACAACTATTGGATGAGTACATAAGATGTAAACTTCTATGCAGCTAACATGTTTACTAGTAACTTTTAATATTTATGCAATGTAATCAATGCTCTTTCCATTACAAAAAAAAATAGTTCAAATGGCTCTGAGCACTATGGGACTCAACTGCTGTGGTCATAAGTCCCCTAGAACTTAGAACTACTTAAACCTAACTAACCTAAGGACATCACACACATCCATGCCCGAGGCAGGATTCAAACCTGCGACCGTAGCGGTCGCGCGGCTAAAGACTGTAGCGCCTTTAACCGCACGGCCACTCCGGCCGGCTTTCCATTACAAGTTAATGCATATTCTCCATTTATGTAATCGTCAAACTGTTTCGTATTCCTTTAAGATTTGGAGACAAGCGTATGATACAACTACTTAGAGCGTACGACGCGGTTACAAACCGTGTAGATGAACACGAACGCACCAACAAATGGTTCAAATGGCTCTGAGCACTATGCGACTTAACATCTGTGGTCATTAGTCCCCTAGAACCTAGAACTACTTAAACCTAACTAACCTAAGGACATCACACACATCCATGCCCGAGGCAGGATTCGAACCTGCGACCGTAGCAGTCGCGCGGTTCTGGACTTAGCGCCTAGACCTGCTAGACCACCGCGGCCGGCGAACGCACCAACAGCCACGTAGGAAATTTCTCATGCGTTATAGTGCTTTTGAAGAATGAAGATCCCCTCTATAGCAATCAACATCGATTTTTAGAACAGACGTCTTGCGAAATTCTGCTCGATCTGTTTCTCTGTATGATTCAGAGACCATTGACATCAGCAGGGCGATTAACGAGGTGTTCCTAAACTTCATGAACGCATTCAGTGCAGTTATGTAACTGTAGTATCCTGAAAAAAAAATGCGAGCTTATCGAATAATGGTACAGATTAAACACTTGCCTAGCGGGTAAAACTTAACACATCGCATATAAAGTAACAAAATCGGCTGTTGAAAACGTACTTTCATCAATACCCCAGGTATGTGTGTTCTGAATCACCCGCCAGGGTAGCCGAGAGCGCTGACGCGGTGCTTCCTGGACTCGGGATAGGCGCGCCGGCCCTGGATGTGATTTTCAGGCGGTTTGCCACATCCCGCTAGGTGAATACCGGGCTGATCCCCACGTTCCGCCTCAGTTACACGACTCGCAGACATCTGAGCAAGCTCGCACTATTCCATTAGTTACACTCGACGGAGACAGCCGGGGTACACTAATTCCGTCCCGGGGAGGGCATCCGGCCACCCCTTTCCACTAACCTTGCCAAATCCGTTCCTAACAATGCCGACTCTGCGTCAGCGCGGGACATGGCACCAGTGAAAGTGAATATCTCTGGAATGTTCATCCATGAGCCTGTCTGCAGACAATGTGGTTGTCCACAAAAAGGTATAGAAGCTAGGAAACAGTAGCGAACTGCAGGAAGTTCTGCAGAGCGTCGATGATTACTACAGTGCCTGGCAGTTCACGCTGAACATAAATAAATCTATCATTACGCGTATAAATGAGCGGTGAGAACCTTTACCGTTCTATTGATTTAATGGTAATAATTCATTGGAAATAGTAATAAGCGTAAAACACCTTGGGGTTACCTCCCTGGGCGACTTAAAGGGGAAATCCCACATAAAACTTACTGTAAAAAGCAGACGTCGGGCTGAGACTAGTTGGCAGAAATGTAATGAACTGCCGTTTAGAGTCTAAGAAGTGGCTTACAAAACAATTGTAAGACCGATTTCTTGGACTCATTCTTGGATGGATTAATACAAGAGATCGATAAGATCCAAGAATGTGCAGCAACTATCATCACCGTATCGTTTAGTAAACACGTAAACGTTAGCGGGTTGCTCAACAAACTATAGAGGAAGTCGCTGAAAGAGAGACTTCGTGCATCACAGAGGAGTTGAGTACTGAAATTCCGAGCGAGAACGCTCTGGTAAGAGTCGGACAACGTGTTACTTTTCCACATACTTCACGTCAAATGACCGCGCTAGAAAATACGAGAGTTTAGAGTAAAAAAGAAAGTTCACAGTCACACATTCGTCCCATGCGCCATTCACTAATGGATGAGGGACGGGCGTAATAGATCCTCCGCAACACCGTATGATACGTTGCGGATCATAGTTGTAGATGTAACCGTACAACTGAAAGATAGAGAGACATGTTGAAAATAATTTGCGTAAATCAGGGAGCTCTAATTTCGTCTGAACGACAACAAGCACGGGACACTTAAATATCAGCCAAACGAGTGACGTAATAAGCTCCGATATGCAATGAACTTTTTTGTATTTCCGCTATCAGTGCTAAACCAGCACTTTAATGCTTATCCTGCAGGTGTACGACTTTCACACTGTTTCGTATGATACTAAGATATGGTAATAACTGAATTCGATGATTCCTTCTAGACTGCAAACAAAATAGACGTACATCAACATATCAGCATCCGTGTAGAACGCAGGCCAACGAAAAGTACTGAAAATAATTTAACCCCCCCCCTCAAGCAGGCAACTACACTACTGGCCATTAAAATTGCTACACCACGAAGGTGACGTGCTACGAACGCGAAATTTATCCGACAGGAAGAAGATGCTATGATATAAAAATGATTAGCTTTTCAGAGCATTCACACACGGTTGGTGCCGGTGGCGACACCTACAACCTGCTGACATGAGGAAAGTTTCTAACCGATTTCTCATACATAAACAGCAGTTGACTGGTGTTTCCTGGTGAAACGTTGTTGTGATGCCTCGTGTAAGGAGGAGAAATGGGTACCATCACGTTTCCGACTTTGATAAAGGTCGGATTGTAGCCTATCGCGATTGCGGTTTATCGTATCGCGACATTGCTGCTCGCGTTGGTCGAGATCCAATGACTGTTAGCAGAATATGGAATCGGTGGGTTCAGGAGGGTAATACGGAACTCCGTGCTGGATCCCAACGGCCTCGTGTCACTAGCAGTCGGGATGACAGGCACCTTATCAGCATGGCTGTAACGGATCGTGCAGCCACGTCTCGATCCCTGAGTCAACAGATGGGGACGTTTGCAAGACAACAACCATCTGCACGAACAGTTCGACGACGTTTGCAGCAGCATGGACTGTCAGCTCGGAGACCATGGCTGCGGTTACCCTTGACGCTGCATCACAGACACGAGCGCCTGCGATGGTGTACTCAACGACGAACCTGGGTGCACGAATGGCAATACGTCATTTTTTCGGATGAGTCCACGTTCTGCTTACAGCATCATTACGGTCGGATCCGTGTTTGGCGACATCGCGGTGAACGCACATTGGAAGCGTGTATTCGTCATCGCCATACTAGCGCATTACCCAGCGTGATGGTATGGGGTGCCATTGGTTACGTGCCTCGGTCGGTCACCTCTTGTACGCACTGACGGCACTTTGAACAGTGGACGTTACATTTCAGATGTGTTACGACCCGTGCCTCTACCCTTCATTCGATCCCTGCGAAACCCTACATTTCAGCAGGATAATGCACGACCGCATGTTGCAGGTCCTGTACGGGCCTTTCTAGATAAAGAAAATGTTCGACTGCTGCCCTGGCCAGCACATTCTCCAGATCTCTCACCAACTGAAAATGTCTAGTCAATGGTGACCGAACAACTATGCTATCGTCTTGAAGCTGCATGGGCAGCTGTAGCTGTACACGCCATCCAAGCTCTGTTTGACTCAATACCCAGGCTTATCAAGGCCGTTATTATAGCCAGAGATGGTTGTTCTGGTTACTGATTTCTCAGGATCTATGCACCCAAATTACGTGAAAATGTAATCACATGTCAGTTATAGTATATTATATTTCTCCAGTGAATACCCGTTTATCATCTGCGTTTCTTCTTGGTGTATCAGTTTTAATGGCCAGTAGTATATAATTCGCTCTGAACCGCTACAGTAGCGAGTTTCTAAATAACCGTCGAAAGAGCTTATAAATGCTAGAAACACACAAACACTCGTCCCTGAACCCGCAAAAAACTCAGCACTAGCAAAGTGTGTGCGTTTAGACCGTTTCACGGCTGGAGCAGCGTAGCTCGGCGGTATGAAAGGCAGTGTTACACACGAGACACGAGGACTGCCGTAGGCACGCGGGTGACTACAGCTCGTTGCCGTGCCTTTGTAGTCTGGAGCAGCGAGTTTTTTTCAGGCGCAAAAGTCAGGACCGCGTGCAAACGTCGCCCGGGCAGACGTCGACAAACAGGCATACCGGTTCCAGTTCGCCGCGCATTCTTCCAGCTCTCAGGCAAAATTCTTCTTCTGCGAATTTTGCCCTTTTTATTCTCTACCTTACAGTTCTCTGGCTGGTACATGTTGGCTACTCTGCTCTGCCATTTGGAATGTACAGTACACGTAGAAGTCACACAGAAATGCATTTATTAATCTACGATTTTTTGTGAAGAGATTTCACCAGAGTTAGCCCTCCTGCTCTCTTCTAATTTATTTTCCAACTGTACTGTTCGAGCAACTATCACCCAATCTGTTAAAATTATACATAAACTAAGAAATAAATTGCTAAAAATAAAATTATAGAAAAAATTGTTAGTAATCCCTGTACGGAACTGCAAATAATGCACTTAGTACTAATGTCATTACAGTGTTTTTTTATATATTGCACACCTATCACAGGACCACTACAAAGATATATTTGTGCATACAGTTCGAACATACTATCGCTAGTATTTTCTTGCAGTTAGGACACTAGAAGGGGACTATACTACACGAATATCTCTGTCACAGTTTCCAGAATTTGCTGTGTGCATCTTTTAAAGACACTCCTTGACTTGAACAGTGTTTTCCGGTTTCTAGATTTTCTGGTAAATCATTAGTGATGCGTTCCCTTGTCCTGTGCCACAGGACGATAGCTTGAGGCGACGTAGCTTGAGGCGATGTGAGTGTCGGAACGAAGAGACGCCTCTCAGATCGAGTGACGTCAGGTGAGAACCGTGTAATGCAGTGTTGTCTAGAGAAACGGCACAGTGTCGGCACGGAACTGGAGGTTTCATGAAGCTGCAGCGCTGTCGATGTCAATAACATGGTGAGCACAAGTAAAACGGAGCAGCAAGTTTTTCTCTCTGTATCCGAAAATATTTATCGGTTTGTCGATGCATGGAAACTGCAATGTGTTTAGTATGTAACAAAGAAGTATGGAGTATAAAGAAGTGTAGTTTACGACGTCATTACTCTGACTGCCACTTAAATGACTATGAGAAATTCTAAGGAGGAGAACGTGCCGCATTAATATCAGAATTACAGGAGCATGCTGATGTGGAAGGCTACAAAATAGGGAAGCGTTTCATACAGCCAAAAAGTAAGTCCTTTCACTGAAGGCGACTTTGCGATCGCCGCCGAATAAATGTGTCAACATTTGGTAGAAGACTTTGAAAGAGTAAGTTTGTCTCCGAAGACTATTACGTGGTGTATTCAGGAAACGGTGTAGATACCCAAGAGGAACTAGATGTTATGGCACGTAAGTTTGTACATTATTCCTTAGCTGTTGATGAGAGTGGTGAGATATCATATAGCATGCAATCAGCTGTTTTCATTTGGGGGTATCGATGAGAAGTTGAATATCAAAGAGGAATTGTTGTATCAACGCAGTTCCCCTTAAGGCTACAACCACAAGGTTGTAAGAACTGCTGAAAACTCTGACCTGAGTTGAAATAAGCTCGTTTATCGCAATGTCGCAACAGACAGGACCCTGTCTATCATAGTAGCCAATGTTGGATTAATAACACGGATAAAAGAAAATCTGGAACATGTTCCTGGTGCAACACATCATGTCACTGCAGTCCTATGGATTCTTCATCAAGAGAATCTTTGCGCCAAGTACATTAAAGTTCAAGCTGTTACGGATACCGTGGTACAAGTTATAAATTCTGTCCAATCACACATAGAGAGTTTCAACCTTTGAAAAACGTTGCTATAAGTATTATAATCCCTCTTATCACCGTATTGTGCGCTGACTGAGCAGTGGAAAGGCATTGAATCGATTCTTTGAGTTAACAAGCGAAATAGCATTATTCATGACTAATGAAAATCAGCCTGTCCCTCCGCTGCGAGAAAAAAAAAAACCTGGATTTCTGACTTAACTTTCCTTCCTGATTTAACAGGTCATTTGAACTATTTAAATAAGTCAGTCCAAGGCAAGGTACTCAACATACTAGACATATATTACAGAATAAAAGTCTGCAAAATGACATTGTATCTGTGGACGAATCAACTGCTGGCTGTAAACCCTATACAATTTGCAAACTTATCGCAAGTATATACACCAGATACTAGTCTCTCTGAAGAATATGTGTACATACTACAAAATCTTCGTAATCAGTTTTGGTCCAGTTTAATACGTGGAAACTTTGTCTATTACCGTTCATCTCCTTGTAATCCCGTATTCAGTGACTGTGACCTTTGTTTCTACCAGGTATGAAATGCAAACGCTAAATTTACAATGTGAAGATTTGGTGAAGGACAAATTTAACCAAAAAATGTAGCTGATTTCAACAAGAGTGTTCCCCAAACCAAATTTACGAAGTTGTATGCATCTGCTGCATTGATATTATGTGTGTTCTGTTCGACATATATGTGCGAAGTTTTCTCTTCTATTATGAAATTAAGCCGGCCGCTGTGACCGAGCGGTTCTAGACGCTTCACTCCGGAACCGCGGCGCTGGTATGGTCACGGGTTCGAATCCTGCCTCGGGCATGGATGTGTGTGATGTCCTTAGGTTAGCTAGGTTTAATTAGTTCTAAATATAGGGGACTGATGACCTCAGATGTTAAATCCCATAGTGCTTAGAGCAATTTTTTTGTTATGAAATTAGCAACGTCCAAATCCCGAAGCGCACCGTCAGATCTCGACCTATCCTGCAGTATTCGATTATAAATATCCCAAAAATTGTGTCCTTGCATTCTTAAAACAGTAAAGAAAAACAAAATAGAAAATGTTGGAAAATGACCACAATATTGTTCAGCAGGGCTCTCTTCTAAATTTTAGCAAAAATCGTATTTTTTTCTGTCATATGTAGGTTATAACATGATTGTCCTCAACATTAAGCTAGAATGTTTAACAGTTTTCTCAGACCATAGGGTGGAAATGCAGTTGTATATAATCTGTAACTATTATGTAATTGAAACAGTGACACCGGCGCTACCAGTCCTGCACTGTTCTGTGGTGTGTATTGATGCAATGTACTACTTTATTGGCGAGGAATCAACTGAAGTCTGCACAACCAAAGGGTTGTACGGAGAAAAGTGTAGAACGTTGTACAATACTACAATTACCTTGCAATTGGTCTAACATGTACACGTGTAAGTATGTGTTGGTTAATCGAGTATGTCAATAAACTCTTTAGTTATCTTTTACTAAAGATCTTTCATAGTTTTCGTCATCTTTGTGCTCGTTCTGACCATTGTGAAGCATGGTACTAATAAGTATGACGTGTCTGGTTTCGCCTTTGGTGTAACTTATCATCGTGGTGCCATTCGTGAAGTAAAATGAGGGACTATGAACTGTCTTATTCGTTATTTGGTGCGGAATTTATGACTTGTTTTACACTGGAATTCATATGGTTGATACATCATTTATTAGAATCTGCTGCACCAAACCACTAGATATGTAAAAATCGTTGACATTTCGACCCCTTGTCTTACAAAATGGGAAGGGGGCGGCTCAAGCAAAATCGTTATTAACCTTCAGTATTTGGCACTTCAATATATTAATTTTGTTTTATATCAAATATTTCCTCAAACCAAATTTTTATGTCCGGCATCTGCGTACCTTGACATGCCAGGTGTGTATTATGTGATGATGTCTGTAGGAAGATGGCTGTGATTGGGTGGCTGACGCGGCTGCTATTCTGTTGCATCATTTCTTGAGGAAATAGTTCGCACATCGCTGACAAAACTTTGGCATTAGGAGCCATAACCGTTAATCAATCGACTATCAAATTCAGAAACTGAGGCTTTAGTATTAGAAATGTTTATATTCATTTATTTCTTCGTATCTTACCATTTGTTCGCTGTGTTGAATATTCACGAACTTAATTACGACCTAGAGCAGTCGTTCAATCTACAGAGCTCTCTACCAGTGGAATTTCATGTGGGATAATGCAAAACAAATCAGAATGAAATGCTTAATAACACTATCATATGGCAGTGGATCCTGCAAAAGATACTAACTTCAGATGGTAAGCCCGCATCTCGTGGTCGTGCGGTAGCGTTCTCACTTCCCACGCCCGGGTTCCCGGGTTCGATTCCCGGCGGGGTCAGGGATTTTCTCTGCCTCGTGATGGCTGGGTGTTGTGTGCTGTCCTTAGGTTAGTTAGGTTTAAGTAGTTCTAAGTTCTAGGGGACTGATGACCATAGATGTTAAGTCCCATAGTGCTCAGAGCCATTTGAACCATTTCAGATGGTAAAGTAAAAAGAAAATATTTTTAGGCCATATTGACCCGACAAATACGTATGCAACATTTGCGGACTGAGCAAAGATTGGACAATTGTACGGGCGCTGATAACCACGCAGTTGAGCGCCCCACAAACCAAACATCATCATCACATGCAACATTTGCCATTTGGGGAAAAACTGTTCAGCAATCGGAAACACTTCGCGGTCTCAAAAACTTACGCAGTTACACCGATCAGTCAGAATACTATGGCCCACACACCTACTATCGATATAAAACCGTCCATGCGATAACATTGTCACCTGGCTAGTACTGACTGCTAGTCAGGTAAGCGTTTGATGCATGCATATCATTGAGCGTGCAGTCTCTGTGTAGAATGGGGAAGGCGCACGATCTATCTCAGTTCGACTGAGGGCAGATTGTGATGGTTCAGAGGTTCGGGACGACCGTTCCGGAAACTGCACGACTTGTCTGGTGTTGGAGGAGTGCTGCGGCAAATGTCTTCAGCACGTTGCGAAACCAAGCTGAAACCACGTCCAGACGTCGTGGAGTTGGGCGGCCACACTTCATTACAGATGCCGGACGTTGTAGACCCTAGCATACTGGGAAAACATCACAGGAGAGAAATGTGGCAGAAGTAATATCAGACTTTAATGCTGTACAAGTATGTGTGAACACACAGTGCACCGGACACTCCCATGAATGGACTTCCGCAGCCGACGACTCGTACATGTGCCAATGTTAACATCACAACATCTCAACTACGACTGAAATGGGCAGGTGTATATCGGCACTGGGCGTTGGTCAAGTGGCAGAGAGTTGCAGTGTGTGATGAACCCCGATACTTAATCCATCATGGCGGTGGGAGGGCGCGGATCCGTCGCCTTCGAGGGGAACAGCTCCTTGTATATTGCGCGACGGAGACAGGTTGGCGCGGCTCCATTATGCTCTGGGGAACATTCACGTGTGTGTCCATGGGTCCAGTGGAGCTCTTGCGAGGCACCATGATGACCAAGGAGTATCGTACACTGCTTTGCAGCCCACGTACAACCCTTTACGACGATCATGTTTCGTGCCGGCAGTGGCATTTCTCAACAAGATGATGCACCATGTCGCAAGGTCAGGAGATTGATGGAGTGGTTCGAAGAACACAGTAACATTTTTCAATTGATGAACTGACCCCCAACTCGCCAGATCTGAGCCCGATCTCACACATTTGAGATGTGATTGAACGTGGCGTCTTAGCTCATCGAACCCTCCGCGGAATTTACGGGAATTAGGTAACTTGTGAGTGCAGATGTGGTGTGATCTCCGTCCGCTGACCTGCCAAGGCCTCACTGCTGCCATGCCACGACGCGACCAATGATTTGTTTTAATGCCTGTACGCGGCTGAAGCCCTGACTTCTCGTAATATAATTTCTTTACAGACGCAGTGCCACCAGTGGTATCTGTTCTGTCGGACACGAAAAACAGGAAAATGCTTGACGAACGAGAACTTCTCTGCTCATCTCGGTTAAGAATCAGTATACACTCAGGGAAACACGAGACTGGCCCACGTGAATCTAAAAACGTAAGTCACACAGTATTCGTCTTCATGGCTCGATTCGAACAAGAACAATAGTTTTGAAACGTGGCTCACCAAGTTCGCAGATGTCTGAAGTATTACCTGGTTCAAGTCACTCGTCTGTAGACAGAACATGGCTCGCCATTCTCTTATTAGTATCACTGAAACAAACCCTGGCTGCACTTATACAGCACTGTGTTTCCTTCTCAGTACGTTTCATGGTAGCCTCGTTTCTTATCACGCCACAGAACAAGAACGAATAACGAAAAAGTAAAGGCAGAATTGTGTTCTTCAAACTTGGAAGCCGCGCTATGTCGACAGCAGTCTTGAAATTGCGTTGGCTGAGCACGGCTTGCCTCAGCGCCTTAGTTACTACAATCGAGTGTAGCTGAACAGTAGTGACTAAACAGTTAATCGGTTAGTTGTTGCAGATATTAAAGCTCATGACTACTCGCCAGGAACAGATGCGTGAAACTTAAATCATGCAAGCTGGAAAAACGTTACGGTCAAAGCCGAAATACGGGTGTCTTTTAAAACTAATAATGTGGCACCAGCTCTATATAACACTGCAGTACAAACCAGAGATGAAAACTAAAACCTTCCATTGTCAGCACTATCCGATATAGCATCTTTATTTATTGGCACATAACCGTCATCATCAGTATGACTGGAGGACGTATCTAATAACTAACGCTACTGTCTCCATGTCCTCATACGTCTTCAAAAGTGACTACATTCTTCTACATTAAATACAATGCCGCAGGATTCATTTCCTATCAAAGAACAGTTTTATTCAGAATGCCTGGACTGATTAAAATGTAGCCTTAAAAAAAACACGTTCACAAACTTTTGGAACGATTTCTGCCATGGTAATGTTTCACGCGAATGTACCTCAAACTTACGAGTGTGTACGATAAATAACGCAATTTTTTTTTGTGAAAGCAGATGGCTTTTATTCAGGATTCCAATATACCACATTATTTCCCACACTTTTTGCTGCAGAATCCTATTTTACAATATAATCTCCGTCCAATGCAACGGCCTAGCGCCATCTTACTGAAAGGCCCTGTATGCCAGCATGATACCACTCTACTGGTCGACATCGGAGCCTGCTTCTTGCTGCATCAGTAATGTCCCCATCATCCATGTACTACTTCATGCGGAGGGCATCCTTCATTGCGCCAAACCCACTCATTCACACAAACATTCACACATCGCGTGTGGTCGGTAGTCACGTGGGAAACCGGACAGTTTAGCGTGACCTTGTTGCGATGATGACAGACGCTTCGTCCAACGATTCATCGTGGTTTTGTTCACTGCCAGTTCCCCGCAGACATTCTGAAAGCACATATTAATATCTGCAATGCTCTGTCTTTGCGTCAAAACAGACTCCATAACAGCTATCTTCTTGAAACGCAGGTCGTTGCAGACGACGTTCTGAAAACTACATATGGCGCCGCCACCAAACAAAATTTTATGAAACTATAGGAGCTGAAGCGCGAATATTCCACAATTTCCAACAACATGTTCCGCATTTTCTTGAACTCAAATTTGCAGAGAGAAATTATTTATTGAACGCCCATCGCCTATATCATATAATACTCTTTTAACAGTTCATAATTTTTAAGATCGGTATTAACGAATATCTACTGCTGAAATAAACGCGTCCAACGGTATACAGAACTCCAAAGACACAACTTCTTAAATGGTTCAAGAAACTGTCACAAAGCGGCGTCTGTTACGGCTCATTTAATATGAAGCGTAGAAAATCCACATGTTTCAACTGGGTAGGGGAGGGAGGGGAGTGCGCCTTGCTATACAGATAAAACAGTTTGGAAGCGCTACAAATATGTTAAGGTCGTGCCTATAGCGCTACATTATATAATACAGTACATTGAAACGTCTAAGACCTTCCAGCGTTAAAAAAAGGGTTTTTTAAGACACACACGAGAATGTGGTGGTCAGATTACGAAAAGGGAGACACATGAATTCGAAGTAGAAAGCATTATTTTAATAACCCTTAGATATCATGAGAGTGCAAGCGGCGACGTCTTAATGAAGGGTTGGGAAATTCGGAACCTCTAAGTGGTTACCTGATTTCTTGGCCGCAGCATGTTGTTCACAAACGCCTCTGGCTGCCTTCAGACGGTGTCTCTCTGCGGTCGGTGACCTAACTGGTATCGAGTTAAATGTCGCCTCATCTGAAGATGAGGCACGTTTGAGACTGGGGCACTGAGGACCAAATGACGCTCACCTTCTGCAGGTGGGCCGCCACATGTACTTCTCCTTATTGTTTTTCCCCTTATTTGTCTCGTTATAAAGTAAACTCTTCGTTCACGCAGTCACTAATTGAAACATAGAAATTATGTTTTTCTGTGAACAAGTGGAGTGAATTGTGAAGCACGAAGTAAGGTTTAAACTTCCAAAATACTCGTAGAATAATACAGTCGTAACCCAGTGCCAGTTCTAGTACCGTTGTCTTACATTTATTTTACTTTTACATTTTACTTTGACAGACTTTAAAAACACTCTTTATTACAGAAGTACTTCAATGCGAGATGCTTTTAATAATTTCCACAACGAAATTCTGTCTCGAAATCTGGCAGAAAACCCAAAGAGATTCTGGTCACACATAAACCACGCCAGTGGCAAGACACAATCAATACCACCACTGCGCGATAACAACGGTGAAGTCACTGATGACAGTGCCACTAAAGCAGAGTTATTAAACACGGTTTTCCGAAACTCCTTCACCAAAGAAGATGAAGTAAATATTCCTGAATTCCAATCAAGAACAACTGCCAAGATGAGAAACATAGAAGTAGATATCCGCGGTGTAACAAAGCAGCTTAATAAAAACAAGGCCTCCGGTCCAGATTGTGTACCAGTCAGGCTCCTCTCAGAGTATACTGATAAAATAGCTACATATTTAGCAATTATATACAACCACTCGCTCACAGAAAGATACGTACCCAAAGACTGCAAAATTGCTCAATTCACACCAATACCCAAAAAGGGAAGTAGGAGTAATCCGCTGAATTACAGGCCTATATCACTAACGTCTATTTGCAGTAGGGCTTTAGAACATATACTGTATTCGAACATTATGAAGTACCTCGAAGAAAATGATTTATTGACATATAATCAGAACGGATTCAGAAAATATCGTTCTTGTGAAACACAGCTAGCTCTTTATACTCATGAAGTAATAAGTGCCATCGACAGGGGATGTTAAATTGACGCCATATTTTTAGATTTCCAGAAGGCTTTCGACACGGTTCCTCACAAGCATCTTCTAATCATACTGCGTGCCTACAGAGTATCGCGTCAGCAGTGCGACTGGATTCGTGATTTCCTGTCAGAAAGGTCACATTTCGTACTAATAGACGGAAAGTCATCCAATAAAACAGAAGTAATATCCGGCGTTCCCCAAGGAAGTGTTATAGGCCTCTATTGTTCCTGATCTATATTAACGACATAGGATACAATCTGAGTAGCCGTCTTAGATTGTTTGCCGATGACGCTGTCATTTACTGTCTTCTAAACCCATCAGATGATCAAAACGACTTGCAAAATGATTTAGATAAGATATCTGTATGGTGCGAAAAGTTGCAGTTGACCCTGAATAAAGAAAAGTGCGAAGTTATTCACATGAGTACTAAAAGAAATCAGCTAAATTTCGATTACGCGATAAGTCACACAAATCTGAGAGCTCTAAATCCAAATAAATACTTAGGGATTACAATTACAAATAACCTAAATTGGAACGATCACATAGGTAATATTGTGGGTGGAGCAAACTAAAGACTGCGATTCATTGGCAGAACACTTAGAAGGTGCAACAGGTCTATCATAGAGACTGCTTACACTACGCTTGTCCGCCCTATTCTTGAATACTGCTGTGCGGTGTGGGATCCGCATCCGATGGGACGGACGGATGACGTCGAAAAAGTACAAAGAAGGGCAGCTCGTTTTGTATTATCGCGAAATAGGAGAACTAGTGTCACAGACATGATACGTGGATTGGAGTGGCAATCATTAAAACGAAGGCGTTTTTCGTTGCGACAGGATCTTCTCATGAAATTTCCATCACCAGTTTTCTCCTCCGATTGCGAAAACATTCCGTTGGCACTCACCTAAATAGGGAGAAATGATCATCACGATAAAATAAGAGAAATCAGGCCTCGCAAGGAAAAATTTAAGTGCTCATTTTTCCCGCGTGCCGTTAGAGAGTGGAACGGTAGAGAGACAGCATGAAGGTGGTTCATTGAACCCTCTGCCAGGCACTTTATTGTGTATATCAGAATAATCACGTAGATGTAGACGTATTATTTTATTTGCCTTTTCTGCAATGTTAACGTCACATATATCTGAAGTGAGGTATTAAGCTTCATTCACTCTCTCAATATTAAGCAACACTAAAGTGCCTTTTTTTGTGTTTGTGTGTGTCCGCAGCTCGTGGTTGTGCGGTAGCGTTCTCGCTTCCCACGCCCGGGTTCCCGGGTTCGATTCCCGGCGGGGTCAGGGATTTTCTCTACCTCGTGATGACTGGGTGTTGTGTGATGACCTTAGGTTAGTTAGGTTTAAGTAGTTCTAAGTTCTAGGGGACTGATGACCATAGATGTTAAGTCCCATAGTGCTCAGAGCCATTTGAACCATTTTTTTTTTAAATTTTGGGCGCTAAAATATGAAGAGGACATACGTACATGACCCTGATAATGACTGAACATAATTCGTTTTTACTACGTTCATTTAAGAAATTATTTGTGGCCTCAGTAGCTGTAGAACAACGGCAGAAGTCTATTTCCATCAACTGTCTTGAGGATACTACATGGTATGTTGTCTGATGTGGCAAGACACGCCATCTAGGTTTGTTATATTTGGTGTTATCTGACACATCTACATTAAGAAAACAATTTCGTGCTGCCTCTTAAGAGACGTCAATGATTTTTTAAACCATGGCCTAATCCAAACCAACAAACATTCATGAAAAGTTTACCATCATCCGAAGTTTTTCTGCACATTGACTTTGTAGTCGTTCAGTCGGAGCACTTCACTATGTTTCTCTTTTTATCTGCCTGCTAGCTGCTTGTCACATAATGTAGAATCACTGTTGTGCAGAATCCTTGCTGTAAGACCAGAGTTAGGATCTGACTTTCGAATTTCCATTTGCATTGATGGTTTTCGGCTATTCTTTTTGCAAAAATCTAATTGTAATGCATTCTGTTATTTTGGATAAGAACTGTATCTGACTTTAACCCGCCAGGGTAGCCGAGAGCGCTAAGTCGCTGCTCCCTGCACTCGGGTAGGCGCGCCGGCCCCGGATCGAATCCGCCCGGCGGATTAACGACGTGGGCCGGTACGCCGGCCAGCCTGGATCTGGTTTTTAGGCAGTTTTCCACATCCCGCTAGGTAAATAGCGGGCTGGTCCCCAAGTTCCGCCTCAGGTACACGACTCACAGACATTTCAAAACGTTCGCACTCTTTCCTGACTTACACTAGACGCAGACGGCTTGGATACACTGATTCCGTCCGGGGGGGGGGGGGGGGGGTATGGGGTGGCGGCAGGAAGGGCATCCGGCCCACCCTTTCCATTAACCATGCCAAATCCGTTATAACCATGCTGACCCGACGAAACCTGCGGGAAAAGGCGCAAGCGAAAGAAAGAAATTTGTATCTGACTTTACTGAGAGTGGCATAATTTTATGATTTTGAAGAAGCAGCTCAGCAAATGCACATATATTACTTTTGAAGCGTTTAATAAGTTCACTGATATAAACCTATACTTTAAAATCAGCTTTAAGCATTTCCAATTTGTGTAGATGGGAGAATGTCTTAAGCTGTTTGAAGTTACGAGAAATTTATCAAAAACATTTACTTTATGAAGAAGATTTTGTGGAAGTTACGACGTAACATCAAATAAATGTTACTTTACTTTTCTGTTTATACAGCATTTTCGGCAATAATACGGCATTAATATTCCACTCCTCACAAGTTAATTTAACTGGAACGGAACGGAACCAATAAATTATTGAAAGACAGGATAAGTTAATACGACATTATATGTGAACTAACCCTTTCGCAAATTAAGTTTCTCAGCACACTGTTACAATTTCAGATAGACCAAAGAACAGATTTATTGTTACTATGTGGAGGAACAACGCAAGTTATTATTTAATGCCCAATGGAGCGAACTTCGTTTACAAAGGTCTCTCTCTCACATTCTTCTTGGCTCTGGCTGACTATACTTGAAATGAGCTTATTCGAAACCTGTAAATCTAATTTTACGTTCACTCAAATTCACAGTTACTTAAATTGAGCAAGGCTGACAGTTCACTGAATTGCTCACACACATTGCAACTGCTGTTCCGATGTGTGCGCACACTGGCATTGCCAGTCGACAACTGATACCTGTTGATAGTCCATCGTAATAACATGGAGATCCACCAGGGACAATGTTCAACATTTCCACAACAGTTACCTATCCAGGCTGTGATCAGAAAGTTTACAGTGATTTGTGAAATACATTTTAGATGTTTTTGTATTTATACTTTCGAAAGTGACTAAGTTACACAGTAAGAATGGAAACATTTCAGTTGTTTTCAAAGAAATTCTATTACACCTTCATTTACGTAAATGTCTCTTGTAAGGAAATATATATTCATGTGGTATCTGTGTGCGTGTCATAGTGTTGTTATGTGAGGAGACGAGGCGAGGTAACATGTTACGATCCCCTTGTAGTTTTTGTAATTTCTTGCCATCAGAAGATGATTGATGAATCAGCCTTTCAGCGTTAACTTGCTGATCACATGGCACAGTTTCATTATGACAACATAGATACGTGATTTACTGATGACATTAATTTTAACCCTCTTCCGCACGATCTCGCAGTCTACAGACCTCGATATGCCTCTGTGTAATCAGTGATCGGCAAACGATAAAGCTGGAACTGGGGATGTCTGCGAGACAGCGGAGTCCATTTACATGACGGCGAAATGTACTTCAAGTTCTCGCTGCGACAACGAGTGATAAATTATTCGCCATGTCGACGTGTCTCGTCTGACACTGATCGATGCCTCTCCCAAAACGTCACGTGACCACAGCGAGCGAGAAAAACGCTAATGGACGAATAGAATATTTGAAAGGGTACCTTAGTAGAGGCGTTTGCGTTGTATAGTGTTCACTTTGTAATATAACTTCACTATATATTCTATCATAGCATAGCTAGCACCTTCATTTGTATTCTGTTTGTGTCAAATTTTTATGGTGGGAATAGAATGAAGCTCTATGCATTCATTTAAGAATGAAAGGACTGACGGATGTGCCTGAAAGTAAGTAAATATAAAGTAAGGCGCATAAAAGATGAAGAGGTCGTATACTGTTCGGTTACACTACTGACAACAAGTCACTGGAAACATTAGCTACCGTAAAACACCGAAGAGTAACCACCTGGAACTATCTAAAGTGGAAAGATCGCATAAAACAAGTCATAGGAAAAGCGAATGGTTGACTGAAATTTCTTGTGAGAGTACAAGAACTGTAATTCGTCCACGAAAGAAATGGGTTCGAAAGAAGTTCCTCCAAAGATTCTTCCATTACGGAATACTGTTAATCCAGCGTGGGACGCGTACCAGGTCCGATTAATCCTCGTAGGAGCCATAGTGAAGATCTAACGGAGATCGGCACTTTTCGTCACGTGATCGTTTAGTCGGCACGTGAGCAGTACAGAGATGGTCAGTAAATTCGCCTCAACAAATTGACAGACTTTACAAGAGAGGCATTCCGCATTGTTCAGCATCCAGTCGTGTACGCTGTAAAAATAGTTTAGGAATATATGATTTTTCCTGATAAATTATTTAAGTATTTTGAGAAAGTTAGAGGTGGCAGTATGGTTCCTTGAGGCACATCTGATGTGTTTCTCGTTGATGTTGAACATCTGTCTTCCGGTATAACATAGGTTCTATTAATCAAAAATAGATAGAACCAATCGAATACCTGTGAAAAATTTTAAAATTCCTCTTCCTGCCTATTGTCTTCAATTTCAGTAACACACCTTTTCCCAATATACACCATTGTCATTTGTAGTAAATTTACCTATACCGCTTTTCCATAATGAAACGACTGAACGAGATGGCGGAGTGGCTAGCACACTGGACGGGAGGACGATGGCTCAAACCCGCGTTCGGCCATCCCGAATTAGGTTTTTCGTGATTTCCCTAAACTACAACAGGCAAATGCCCTGATGGTTCCTTTGAAAGGACTCCGCCGACTTCTTTCCCCATCCTTTCCTAATGTCATGGGACCGATGACCTCACTGTTTGGTCCTCTTCCCCCAAAATCCCCTTCTCCCAAAGTGAAAGTGTTGCAGAGTCAAGTCGGGCACTGAATCATAGGCAAATAATGAACTGGAGGGAATCGATTACTGGCTTAATTGTGATTATTGCCCTTATTCGCTAAATTTTCTTTGTAATGATTACTCTTAACAACGTGGCGTCCGTAATACAACTAAAAAAGAAAGGAAGAACTAAAATTTAAACAAGCGCATTTTATGTGTTCCAAAAGATACAACGCTCTTGCAATCAGCCATTTATATAAAAAACGGAAAATAACAACAACAAAAAAATTCGGGGACACTTCATGTACTCCTAGGCTAAGGAGAAAGAAAAACATAATTCTAATAGAAGGTGAGAATATACAAATGCACATGAGTGCACAAAAACGAAGATTACGATGAATGATACTATAATACATAATTACGTTGAAAATTAATACCGTCAGCTCTTGTATCAATCGACATATTAAAACTTTTTTTTCAGTGGGAATCTAAAACTCTTGAAGAGACGAGTTCAGTCTAATGACACCAGTTAATTTTGGCGTTGATATTTTCGCGAAAATATCCGAGAATTGTGCTAAAACTCAAACACCACGATTCGTTACTCGTGTTTAAATACCATCAAGTGGGGTTCTCATGACGGCTACACTGTTGTAGCTAGCCCGTCCACCGTTTACTTGTCTCCTCAAGAGTTGTTCACTTAAACAAGAGTATGTACGCATATTTGAAATTGATTTTGTAGGCCCCTTCGCGTACGCTAGAAGTTTGCACATAATTTCATTTACAACAATCGTAGCTGACCGCGTGACTATGTGCGATAAAGTGCGCGCAAGAGGAAACACCATGCAATTACACTGTCCACGCCACATTAACCTGTCAAAAGCCTGAATAACAACATATTGCTGCGCAAACCGCTAACAGACTTACAGGGAGAGATTCAGTGAGGTTGTGGAAGGTACCGGGCCAACGGCCTTGCCGCAGTGGATACACTGGTTCCCATGAGATCACCGAAGTTAAGCACTGTTGGGCGTGGCCGGCACTTGGATGGGTGACCATCCGGCCGCCATGCGCTGTTGCAATTTTTCGGGGTGCACTCAGACTCGTGATGCCAATTGAGGAGCTACTCGACCGAATAGTAGCGGCTTCGGACAAGAATACCATCATGAACGGGAGAGCGGTGTGCTGACCTCACGCCCCTCCTATCCGCATCCTCCTCTGAGGATGACACGGCGGTCGGATGGTCCCGGTAGGCCACTCGTGGCCTGAAGACGGAGTGCTGGAAGGTACCGACATGGATATGAATTATGCAGGTACCAATGCAGCGGCCAGCTGCGCCAGTTTTCTCGGTTGAGGATTCATGGCGTGAACAGCCCGATCGGAATAGTCTCACATATTCTCTATTGGGGTTGAATCCGGGGAGTTTGGTAGCCAGTCGAGTACGGTAATCTCGTGCTGGAGCTGTTCGAAACGCGCATGTACTCTGCGGCTGTGTGACACGTTGCCGTGTCCTGTTGGTAGATGCCATCCTGCCGAGGAATAACCCATTGCACGTGGGGTGGATATTGTCGTCAAAGATAGATGTGTACCTTTGTTGATTCACTGTGCCCTCCAGAATGACGAGTTGACACACGAAATGCCACGGAAACAGTTCCCAGACAATTACGCTACGTCCTCGGGCGTAGAACCTTTACTGTGAGATGTTCCACGCAGTACACGCCAACGGCCACATCTCCGATGCAGCATTAAACATAATTTATCTGAAACGTTTGCTTATCGCCATTCAGTGTGCTGTGGCCTTATCCACCAGCCATCACAGCGCCTTGAGTGTCGGCAACTAAACTGACAGCCTGCAGCCACGGGTTGCACGCCTCGCAGGCACACCGAAGCACTACACAACCGCAGGCAATATTGATGAACGGCCACAGCAACAACCACAACAACATCACCACAGCAAAGACACCCACCTAAACATAAGGAAGAGGTCGCTGCAGATCCCGGAACTATTTTCACACGTCAAACCAAGTGATGGAAAATAGTTCCGAGGTACTCATCCGCCGAAGCGCTTATAAAGGCCGGCGCCCGGCGGCACATCGTCAGTTCATTGACCACAGCAGACTTCAATAGCTGCCGCCCAGGCATCCCGGCTTGGATTTTCTCGCTGATGTCTGAATTAGGCTTCCTATATCGGAGAAGTCTCTGGCGGAGACTAGGAGGAAATTATTTCAGTTGTTTTCTACCTTATTCTTGTAAGGAGTTGTGATTCGAAGACGTTTCTCTGCCTCGTGGTGACTGGGTGTTGTGTGACGTCCTTAGGTTAGTTAGGTTTAAGTAGTTCTAAGTTCTAGGGGACTGATGACCATAGCTGTTAAGTCCCATAGTGCTCAGAGCCATTTGAACCATTTGATTCGAAGACCGATCACTGTTTTGTGTTAGAGTTATACTTGGCGAATTTGTTTTGGTTAATTGAACAGTCCAAGAAATTGTTTTCGGACTTTGATCATTAGTCTCTTCTGCTTACGCAGACATATCACAGTGGACATCAAGTTGTGGTACTGGCTTGCCATTTCCATCCTTCGTCGTCGATGAACAGGAGTCAGCGGAGATGCTTGAACCCGGCGCCTACTGTGGAGGGCGAAACGCAGCAACATGTGGTCTACGGTCGTTGACGAGGCACACTTGGGAGCTCCTGAGTTGATACGGGCACTCAGTTGCTCAACAGTCGCACATCTGTTCGCCCGTAGACACCTCTGCAGCTGTTGTTCACCCCTGTCACCTACGGCCCGTCGTAGAGCACAGTTGCCTTGGCTCTGGTCTTGGATAGGGCCATTTTGTCATGCACGGTGTACTTTAATCACGACGGCACGCGAACAGTTTACTAAGCAGTTTGAGAAATGATTCCACCTTTATCCCGAAAGCCAATGATGATTCTCCATTCGGACGTCAGGTAAATCGCTCCGTTTCCACATTACAACAACGACTGCACGTCCTTCCACTCCTCCCTCCCCCTCGCCCTACCACGCCAACAAGCTTTATATATCCTCTACTGTTAATGCTTGCAATGCCGCCTTTGAGTGGTTATCTTACGTTGACGTCGAACATAAGCGGTGGTCACGTGAAAGTGGATGGGCCCTGTACTAGCCTAAGCCTATCTTTGTGCTGAATATATGGACTGAGCCTTGCATCAGAACCCCGCGCGTCTGCGGCTACATAGCAATAACAAATTATCTGATTGATGTATTGCAATCTGTCTTTCTCTAAATCGTTTCCCCTCCAGTATTACGAAGCTATTCTCTCCGTTCTTATCATGGCTTCTGTCGTGCTACTATTTTGGTTCAAAATGGTTGAAATGGCTCTGAGCACTATGGGACTTAACTGCTGTGGTCATCAGTCCCCTAGAACTTAGAACTACTTAAACCTAACTAACCTAAGGACATCACACACATCCTTGCCCGAGGCAGGATTCGAAACTGCGACCGTAGCGGTCGCGCGGTTCCAGACTGTAGTGCCTACAACCGCTCGGCCACCTCGGCCGGCTACTAATTTGGTGATTCCTACTATTCGATGGAGAATTTCTCATTTATTTTCTTACCGGGCAACAGTATTTTTGGCACTCTTGTATAACACAATTCAAATGCCTCGATTTTCTTTTGTGGTTTTCCCACAGTGCTTCTACAGGAAGAATGGGTAAAGTGACCACCCTACAGAAAATGGCGATTTTATCTGACACTATATCATATATAAGCATAAGAAACATATATGTAACAATTTTCTTTTTTAAAAAAGAAAAGAAAATGATCTTAAGTCGAAGTCCGCAAATCGGGCACTTTGCCCGGTAATTTGGACTAAGTGGTCAGAGACAGAGAACTGGAAAAATTCAGATGAAGTCTGGTTTTCCAAGCCTTATATTTGGATGCGTTTTCCTAAACGCTGTCACGCAATCCTTGTCTGCTCTCTTTTTCTCTTTCTTGAATGGACGTGGTAGATCATTCCACTCTCCAAGCTTAAATGACAAGTAGCGTAAATCAGTTACTGATATGCTGTAAAATATTAATTCCACCTCAAAATTAGGGTTAAGGAAATCTTTCTCTTACTCTTGGCCGAGTACACATCTGAAACTGAAAAGATTCTTCTTAACTTCAGTAGCATCCCGACTTCTCTAAGAACTCTTATTCTGAGGTTGTTTCTTGAAACAATGAATAGTTAAGATGCTTTAGGGAAAATGATATTTCTTGTTCGTACAGCATCCAATGTTTCTTACATTGCTTGGAAATCTCGTGATTGTTGTAGTGACTTTCGTAAATTATTTGATGGCAGCTTAATATACGCCTGTAATAAGACAACATATTTTTTCACGAAGTTGTTAATACAATAGCGGCTTATTAAGACTTATTTTATGGAATACAACTTTCATATTATCAATGCCTTTGTCTTGATACAAAGTAAATACATTACAAAGCATATGGCCAATTGGACACTTCGGCCCACAGGCGACTTTCCACTATGACCGACTGGACGCCATTACTTTGAATGTTGTCTGAATACGAGATTACATAACCGGGCGACACACAAATACGTGGGTTCAAACACTGAAAGTTAAATGCTTTATTAGCACTGTATCAGTTAAATGTCACAATATATGTATTTTTTAGTACATGGAAATAATCTGTAACAAGCATTTCGCCAGACGTAGGCAAAGGTCTAATACTTCACTGCAGAGGAACGCGCAATCATCGTCACAAAACTCGATGACACAACCTAAGAAGTCCATTTCCACAATTTTAAGAGATCGCCACTAGACTGTAGCAATCTTCGGAAGAATAAAACAAAGGGGTCACTTTACCCTCCCTGGCCACTGTAGCTGTCGTTATCCTAGTACAGGAAAATGAAATGTGAATACTCCGAACCATTTATGGTTAATTGTAATTGCGGGACCACGAAAGACCATAAGTCTATGGAGAGGCAGAGCTATAATTTCAGCATCTTTTGCAGCCTCATCCAGAAACAATGAAATCCGTATACAGTTGACTCAAACTATCGCAGAAGTTAACGGACGGCATCTTTCAAGGTAGCGTCCCAGAGACATTCCACTTGTAATCGTAGTACCACTGCAGCTGGTAGGGGATTACGTTTTATTATGTCAGCCATATCTCCTCTGACAACTAAACTTAGCGTCTGAGTCCATCTGCTGCACATTGATGTAACGTCAAAGGGTACGAACTAGTATCGCCGAAGGGCGGTAAGTAAACTCAGCCGTCTACTCTTCAAAGGAGCCAACTCAGCGTTTGTTTTGAACGATTTAGAGAAACCACGGGAAATGTAAATCTGAACTCCTGGATGCGGATCTGATTTGCTGCCCTCAGGGTTGCGGGTTCAGTGTCTTGACACGGCCTCGGTCATCTCAAGCGCTCTCACAGACTGTCTCCTCTATGTACGCGCAAGTAATGTTTACGTGACACTCATTGAACTGAGTTGACTAGAGGGATGTAATGCTACAAACATAAAAAAACTGTGCCGGCCGTTGTGGCCGAGCGGTTCTAGGCACTTCAGTCAGGAACCCCGCTGCTGCCACAGTCGCAGGCTCGAATCCTGCCCCGGGCATGGATGTGTGTGATGTCCTTAGGTTAGTTAGGTTTCATTAGTTCTAAGACTAGGGGACTGATGACCGCAGATGTTATGTCCCATAGTGCTTAGAGCCATTTGAACCATAGAAAACAGTATTAATGACAAAGTGAAAATGGAGTAAAAAGTCTGTTTCGCGTGTGGTAAACGATAAAACTTGACTTAGGGATTATAGTTCTGCAAATAAATTTATCTTGTTTTATATGATACGATGTAGTCGCGTATAACGACAGTGAAGCAGGAGCTACATAATTTCTTTAGTTGAAAGCAGTGATCACAAACAGATTTTCGAAGGTTATGGGTTTCACCCTACAGAGACCATCTTCGGATCTGAATAAAAGATAAAAAGCTTTATATTATTGTGAAATGAACAGCCGAAAGCCAAATGTGTTTATCTCTAATGACGATGCCACTTTGGCTTCGTCATATTAGCATAATATAAGGCTCCTTCCGTTTTATTCAATGTTGAAAATGTTCACTGGGAACCGATACCTGTAGTCAGTCGCCAATTTGTTTGTAATGATTGGCTGGAGCTAAACAAAGATATTTCATTTGGACACACTATCTACAAACAAATCTATGTTTTGTGTCTACGTTTCTACTCATTCACACTAAATAAAATCTCTCTCTCTCTCTCTCTCTCTCTCTCTCTCTCTAGATGATGGCATCGACTAAGGTAGCCCAATTATTTTGTGAGACCTTATCTGAAGTTAATGTAAATCTTTGCACTGCAGGGCTTTCGATTTTGTGGAATTAGCTCCCACAAAACATTATCTTACTGCAAATACAAGACAGCTCTCACTGTCAATAAATGTCCGCAACCAAATTTCAAAGCATTAACCATATGTTGACAGTCTATTGCGTTAATGTATGTAAAGTAAAACTATAAAAAGATAATCAGTTTCAAGAAATTTTATAGTGCAGACGAATATGTATATTATGTTGCATCAGATACAACATTTAATATGTGAATATTTGTATTCAACGAAAGCAGAATAACTGGATTTACATTCGTCAAATGATTACTGTCGATAACTAATTATTGTAAGTGGTAAATTCATGAGAATTACTGCACGCCGTCAAGTTATTTTTGATTTTCTGTTCACTTTTTTCGTTAGACGTCAGAAAACGCGACAGCGCTACCATGTCGGAAGAAACGGAAACAGCTCGGCGCTAGACATTTTTTGTTGAAAATGAAAGTACAATCCGCGTAAATTCTGTTTACCTTTTACTTTTTTTTTAGACGTCTTTGGACCGGCTATCTTGCGCTAATATTTTTATCTCTACGTAATGGCTGCATCCACCATTCTTTATGGAATTTTTGGCGTATTCTAGTCTTAGTCTCCGTTAACAGTTCTCCCTTCTACTGCTCCTTCCTGTGCCAAGCCGTAGTGGGTGCCCCACTAACCAGCCCCTTCTTCTTTTATCACAGTTGTCTTCAGTACTCCTTTTAATATATTCTCTCTCCACTTAATCTGTAACATTAGTCGTTAGCAGCAGACATTAAATGTTTCCATTTCTTTCTCCAGACGTAGCCTACAATATATGGGGTGGAGATCTCCGTTTGTATTTGACTATTTGTTATGGGAGCTGGAAAGTCAAATGCATTTCAGTAGTTGCACCACCTAACCATAACAAATTTCCTGTAAAATACGTAATTTTGCTTTATGGTAATTATCCACTAACTTCATTTTTTATTTGCTTGCCACACACAAACTGTCTCCATATCACTCGAAAAGGTTACCTGAAAACTGTCTAGCAGCATTACCTGCAAAGGTCAGTGAACTTGACGTTTCAGTTCTGTTCCCTGAAAACCACTGCCTTATATGTGGCAATATGTAGTAAGGTATGCGTTTCGAGAAATAACGTAAAACTGAATCTGATAGAAACTGTTGTACCTTAGATCTTGAAAGTTCACTTCACGAAACGACCCCTTCTACAACACATAAAGAGGCAGCACCTGGCAGACGCACGAGTTGAAAGTCTAGTAATGTTTCAATGTTCAAATCCACTAACGGAATTAATTATTGACGGTTTAAGTCAGCAGTAAATTTGCTCGCCCTAAGAGTGGAAAGACTTAATATCTCACTTACTGCGCTTTATCTCATGCAGGTGGTGTCCAAAAGCTTACCGCCAAATCTGAGACACTTTAATCTGCAGTTCACTGTCAGCATAGTTACAAAATTATCATTTCAAACAGTCAATTTCGTAAACTCTTACAAAATATTAGCATTGCCCTTACCACAGTACGTCATTGACCTAATTCAGTCATCCAAGACATGCGGTTGGAACTTCTACACCGACAACTTGGTACTAATTAGTATTGACTGGACAAATTAGCACTAATTAGTACGGACTGACAACAAAGGCTGCTCGGGATGAACCGGTCGAACAGACGGATTGGTGTTGGTTGGGCGACTGCTCACTCACTTGACATCTCAAGACTATTTTAGTCCAATTTGTTCGTAGTATAGTCACTCCAAGCCTACTTAATACTCTGATTTGTGGTTATTAGTTCCTCTCGGATAGGTTTGTCATGTATAGTGTCAAGCAAACTTACACAGTTTTTCTTATTGCGTGTACTTAAACGCGCATTAGGTCCTACCACCGCGTGGTCGGTCGCCAATGAGTCCAGTTGCCCAGATTGGCTATTAATATTTTCTCAGACTGCTGCGCCGATGTATAAAATTCCTCTAGAAAAATTTGAATATCGTTCGTTGGTGCAGATGTCGTAGGGGTCGCTTAAGTTCCTTGCCGCGAGCCCTCTACTACAGAAAGAAATGCCCTTCACATCAAACGAAACTCTAAATATCTTTCTCAATTAGTTAACTCTAAATTTTCTCACAGTCGTTCGTAATCACGAAAGCTGTATTTTCTCCTTCAAATGGAACTGTTAAGGACATCGACTTTGTAATGTAGCTACAACAAGTATTGCCTACGTTCGTCTGTGAAAATGGGCTCGATAAGCAACCTGAGCGATCAGTAAACGGAATCTAAGCTGCATAGGACTGTGCGCGTGTTATATGAGTGTCAGTTTCATTGTCATATAAACCATCAACAGATCGTTGCATGAAAAACTTAAAACTGACATTTGATAAGCTATCTGACTGCGTTTTTGAATATGAAAAGCTACAGTAACAAATGAACCTGTAACAATGAATACCTAAGCTATCCGACTGCGTTTTCGAACAAGAATTTACAAGTGATGCAGAATCTGGCTTGTGTCCGGAATTTACTGGACTGGTGTGTAAGTCTCTCTGTTTAGGTCCTAAGTTTTGCACTCACCTCTTTAGATGATTGCCCTTTCCATGTGTTTTACAGCAATACGCAGCACCATGCAGCTAACGTTTATTGTTACTAAGAATGAATTTAATAAAATGGTGTTCCCTTGGGTCCTGTTACAAACTAAATAGCTTGTGAGAAGGGATTTAATAGCTTCAGTCTATTGAAAAACCTCAGAATCATCATAACCCATAACCAATAATAGACAATGCCAATTACAATGACGTAATTATCAGTAATGGCTGAATACCAGATTAACGAATTATTTCTATTTTAAAGTTACATTGACATTTAATAACCACAGCATATTTATTAATTAGATGTGGAGCATAATTATTATTGTTTGGAGGGTAAGAAGGCTTCTTTAACTGGCAAACAAAATATGGGATTATTGCAAACTCGGACTAAAAATCACGTGCCTAACCCTGCAACTGCTTTTGGGCTATGCTTGTGAAGCTTACCTTGAATTCCATCTGCAATCATAGTTAAGCCATCTAAATCTCTCCTGATATCAGACAAGGAGTTTGGTAAGATCTTCCACCACCGACGTGATGGCAGCGTGACACGTCTTCTGTCTCCGAGCTCTCCACTACTACTTCCAGTCTCGAAGATAGAGCTCGTCACACAAAAATGCTTAGAATTTATCTCCCATGATTCGCCCAGAGGCTGTTACTATCGATATCTGAGTGCTTACACACCGCAAAGAATACCGTTAAGTTGGATATATTGTTTTCAATGTATTGAAGAGTGCGGTTCTAGGCGCTTCAGTCTGGAACCGCGCGACCGCTACGCTCGCAGTTTTGAATCCCGCCTCGGACATGGATGTGTGTGATGTCCTTAGGTTAGTTAGGTTTAAGTAGTTCTAAGTTCTAGGGGACTGATGAGCTCAGATGTTAAGTCCCATAGTGCTCAGAGCCATTTGAACCAATTTTAAAGTAGAGTTCTGACACACTCCTTACAAGTTTCCAAAGTACCGATTTAAATCGCTACGTACCATTAATTATTGTAAATGCAAACATTAAAACTGATAAGATACTTTTTGTATTATGTAATAAAAATTTAACTGAAATATCTAATCTATCAAGAAAGCCAAAAGTTTTGATAAACTATATAGCGTTTTATGGCTCATTTATTAGAAATCCGCACTTCACTTAATGACTGAAAGTGATGAATCAAGGTTCCCAGAATGATGTTGGTCTGTGCTGAAATCTACGAGGCAGTGAACTTTAAAATCTACTATATGAAGAAGGTATCTGTTCTTTCGGACATGTCCGAAAGAACAGATACCATCTTCATATAGTTAAAGCTAACGAGCCACTGACCTTCTTCTTCTGTGCGGATGCACACGCATCGCCCGAACTCTTACGGGACTGGGTAAGATTGGCTGCCGCGAGTAATGAGAGTAATGGGCAGGGGCACTACGAATGTAAAGTGTGGACATTAAGGTGGGAATGTGCATCTCACGGGGAGCGTGCAAGGGATAAGTCCCATCAGTCGCTCTATTCTTTGTGCCCTCGGTGGCTGGGCGTCTGCCATGTAAGCAGGAGATCCTGGGTTCGAGTCCCGGTCGGGGCACACATTTTCAACCGTCCCAGTTGATGTATATTAACGCCTGTCGACAGCTTAAGGTCTGCATTTAATTGTAATTAAAATTTACTGTATTCAACCTCGAAATAGTCGCTGTAATTTGGTGTACACCTGAACAGAGTACACAACGTTTTTTTTATAGTGTAACCAATAATCATTTTAAGGACGTGATACGGCGTAGTAGTTAGTTAATAGCCAAGCTTCCGTCATATTCACACGCTGGCTCCAACAAGCGGTAGGGTACACATCCCGGATCTCTCATGGCGTAATGTGAACCATCATACAAACAGAGCACTTGCTTCCATACACGGCGTGACTCTGTCAGTTAAGAATGTTTCCTCGGCCTATCTGATGTAGTCTGATGCAGATATCTTTTTTGTTTCGGTTGTCCAGTGCAATCTGGCTTTCTATAAATTATTTCATGTCTTCACTTCTACGTTGTCGTCAAGGTTGACGTTAAGTAAATTATTAATTTCCTATCCACTACTCTTCATCATCTTTTCTATGTTTGGTTTATCCTTAAGGCACTCAGTGTGTTGTCCATTCCTTCCGAGATGTCTAACACTTCCCAATCTGTTCCTCCAGCACTTTTATACCTCTTTCGAAATTTTCTTCACGTCATTTCTTTCCTGTATTCAAGTTGAACAACAGTTGTAATACGTTTCCATTCTCCTTAACACGACTGTTCCTTATTGACTTTCCACTCTTAAAATCCCACTAGTGCTTCGTCCAGTATCGTACCATTGGTTTACTAAAGTACTGGTGAAATGGTTTCGGTAACTGCAGTAGGCGCCGTAGGGTCTGCTGCACTTTCAAATACGCGCACCTCCAGTCACGCCGTCGCATTTCCTGAAACTGCCACCGGAATACGAGGGCGCTGCCATGAACTTTACGCCGGTGCCAATGATATGCAAGCATTCCATCTCCGGAACTCCAGCGGCAAGTCTAATTAAGTTCAAACACCGACACATAGATCCGACTTGTATGTTTGCTATTTCATAACATTTACAGACTTTCGTAGCGGTCAGGGCTCGTCATCTACGGAATAGTCGTTGTACTAAACGTTGACTGAATTGTAAACATGTATACAGGGTGTTACAAAAAGGTACGGCCAAACACTCAGGAAACATTCCTCACACACAAATAAAGAAAAAAATGTTATGTGGACGTGTGTCCGGAAACGCTTAATTTCCATGTTAGAGCTCATTTTAGTTCTTCCACCTACGCTCAATGGAGCACTTTATCATGATTTCATACGGGATACTCTACCTGTGTTACTAGAACATGTGCCTTTACAAGTACAACACAACATGTGGTTCATGCACGATGGAGCTCCTGCACATTTCAGTCGAAGTGTTCGTACGCTTCTCAACAACAGATTCGGTGACCGATGGATTGGTAGAGGCGGACCAATTCCATGGCCTCCACGCTCTCCTGACCTCAACCCTCTTGAATTTCATTTATGGGGGATTTAAAGCTCTTGTCTACGCAACCCCGGTACCGAATGTAGAGACTCTTCGTGCTAGTATTGTGGACGGCTGTGATACAATACGCCATTCTCCAGGGCTGCATCAGCGCACCGGGTATTCCATGCGACGGAGGGTGGATGCATGTATCCGCGCTAACGGACGACATTTTGAACATTTCCTGTAACAAAGTGAAGTCACGCTGGTACTTTCTGTTGGTGTGTGTTTTCATTCCATGATTAATGTGATTTGAATAGAAGTAATAAAATGAGCTGTAACATGGAAAGTAAGCGTTTCCGGACACATGTCCACATAACATATTTTCTTTCTTTGTGTATGAGGAATGTTTCCTGAAAGTTTGGCCGTACCTTTTTGTAACACCCTGTATATTTCTCAGTTCATATCTACTGATAGTAACTAACGCTGCAACCGCAGTAAACAAAATTGTATGTTACCTCTACTGTTAGGGATTAGATATGGGATAAGTTAATATGGGCATTCCTTCTCCACCAACGGCATCTGTTTCTCGCTCCTGTAGCCGCTGCAGGCCAACAACAGTAACATGTAAGATAAGGTTTGTAACAGTAAGGCAAATATTACAGTTAGACAACATGTATGTGTTTTGAGACAGTGCGAGTCGTGGCACTCAGATCACTAGATTATATTCATCCCGTATTTATGAATCGGAGCACTTAGTGACTTACAACAAACTTTTAACATAATATAAGACCTTTACTAAGACTTTTCTCGCCGATACGTAGCAGAAGATAATGAAAGAAAAATATTTTTGTCGTCTACTGTGTTTTCGCGGTTCACTCTGTAAAACTGCCGCATCACGCATGACGTTCTAATTTATTAATTCTTTACTACTAACTCCGTTCGCATCACATTTTGCTGACAGTGCCCAGACGCCATATTTGTTTACAAATGTGAAAGTATACATGTGATGTGTTACGACAGCGAAAGGAACCTGTGACCACTGGAGGTACTCTAGTTTACTTATTTTATGTTTACCATTATATATCAGTTTCATTTTTTGTTAGAATAAATCCAAAACCATGTTCTGAAACAGTGTCTTGTTTCTCCACTAGGCAGTGCCACAAGTTCCTCCAAAAAATCGTAACACAACACACACACAAATGTCACACAAACTAATGTAAATCACCCGATGATGGAGGTTTAAACCTTTGAAACGCGTCGTGGAAATAAATAAAACGGTCACTGGTAACAGTAAACTTGTTGTTTCATTTAAACGGAATGTACCTGCAAATGTATATCATTGTTGGACGCATAGTACAGGAGATACGGCATCGTAAACAATGCTTGATGAACTAGTTTTTGCTTAAAATTGAGCTCAGGTTATCAGACAACACTCGTCCACTGTTAGATAATAAAATTTAGCGAGTTCCAACAAACTGTAAACATAGTTTCAATATTTTCCAAAGTTCATTACGCTTACATACCTAAAGTAAAATATATAACTCATTAAATAATTTTTAAAGCAATCATATGTTTGAAACTATTTCATACACAGAAAATCAATTATTTACAGAATCAAGGGTTTACTAGGTCATTTAAAACCGCTTTTTGCAGTAATATACAAAAACTAAATTTAAATCTCGTCAGAGAAATGGAGTATTTTATATATTCCTTTTCATTTGAAACTGTCAATGAGAGCAGTAAGCAGTGAACTGTGTGATTCTGTATTAAAAATGAGCGAACGAACGACCAATGTTTCGATGGAATGCCGCCCGGGAAATGTAGTCATCGCTTCCCTGTATTATTATCGACAGGCCTCACGTCTGCTGTGACAATATGAACGAGGGACACCAGCGCCTTTTTTCTTGTCACTGAGCGGGCACGTCCGACATTTGCATGTCTGCTTTTACTGTCGATGTTAACAAGCATGTCTGTATTTATGAACCCCGTGCAAAACAGGAATGTTTTTAAAAAAACGAAACCGATCAGAGGTTCTTGTATGACATCTGCCGGAGAGTTGTGACAGGAAAGTGCTTCTCAGATGCAAAAAACCGGTACTACAGAATCTGGAAATAGCGCATAGAACGGCTGTAATAATGCGTCCTAATGGTCAGAGCGCAGACTAGAGTTGGTCAGTCGCTGCACGCGTGTGCCTTACATTAACCACTTTGTGCCGAGTATCGCGAATTCATATAATAACCAAGCGACTCTAATAAATGGAAGGTTAAAGGTGTTTCAGCGCAAATGCCAGTGGTGCTGAATCTACACGCAGCTACCAAAGTTTCTGACATGCGCTGATGTCTTGTTATCACCTTAGTTTTCGAGTAATTCGACAGCGACATAATGTTTTATTTTTTGTTTCATATACTTGTACCTGCTTACTTCATACAGGTGTTGGCTTCCCTCGACGTTTTTTATATCCTGCCCTGGTCTCCATTACCAGTATGACAATGGCCTCATGCCTTGGAATACATCCTGTCGTTTGATCCTTTCTTGTAGGCAAATTGTGCCAAAAATTTTCTTTTGCTGCAGTTAGATTCAGTACATCTCCATTACCTATTCACTGTACCTACCTAATCTTCAACATTTTTCTAAAGCGTGGGTAACTCTAGAGCAACAATGTTTTATTTTTTGTTTCATATATTTTTACCTGCTTACTTTACACAAGCATTGCCTTCCCTCCACATTTTTTGTATCCTACCCTTGTCTCCCCTACCAATATGACATTAGCGTCATGCCTTCGGATATATCCTATCATTCGATCCTTTCTTGTAATCAAATTGTGCCAATAATTTTCTTTTTCTGCAGTTAGCTTCAGTACATCTTGATTATCTATTCAATGTATGCATCTAATATTCAACATTCTTCTATAGCACTGCATTTAAATAAATTTGTAGTGTTTTTGCTTGAATTTAACATCCTTATAAGGCAAGACTCCAAAAATATTCCTTTTGAAAAGAACTTCATAACATTAAAATTTGCATTGAGTGCTTCCAAAATTATATTTTTGAGGAAAGTTTTTCTTGCTGGTGCCGGTCTGCATTTTATGTCCTTCTACTTTGGCCAACGTCAATTATTTTGTTGCGTAAATATCTGAATTCATCTATTGCCTTTGGGGTCTCATTTCCTAATCTAATTCCCTGTGAATCGCATGATTTAATATCCTTTATTTATTTATTTATTTATTTTTATTTATGCATTTATTTTACCTGGCAAGATTAGGGCCTTCAGGCCCTCTCTTGCACCTAACCAGGCATAATCAGATTCAACAAATTTCAGTTTCTACAGAACATTAAGGACATATAACATGTTATACAGTATTAATGTTAAAGAAAAAAAATAGAGATTATAAAAGTAGTACAATGATAATTATAACAATCAAAAAATAATTATAACAATCAAAAAATAATTATAACAATCAAGAATAATAATGACTATGTATATGAAAGTAAACATATTTTTCTTTTATGAATGTCAGTCCTATTGCTAGTTGGGAATTTTCTCGTTATATTCTTGCAGCTTGTGAGTTATTCTCATCAAGCAGAGACATAAGACGATAGAATGGGGTGAAAGAGATATAGAAGAGGTAGATAGGTTAGAGGAAGAGAAATAGAATGGTAAAATGCTAAGCTATGATGGAGAGGAGAAAGAAAAAGATAAGAGGGGCACAACAATGGTGGCTATACCGTCCCTGATATTAAGTCTTGAGTTCCCTCTTGAATGTTGAGTGGTTCTGGATAAGACGCAGATCGCAGGGGAGCGCGTTCCATAGTCGTATGGCTGAGATGGAGAATGACACGGAGAAAGATTTTGTGTTATGTAAAGGTACAGCCAAGATGCTAGACGTATCCGATCTGGTATTGCGGTTGTGGAATGATGATAGGTGTTTAATGTGAGAAGATAAGTATTGGGAGCACCAGTGGCTAAGAAATCGATGAAGTAAGCACATCGTGTGGAGATCGCGTGCCTTACTCTTGTTTTGCACCTGTTGACGTTTATCTTATAACTTGGCTAGTAAGTTAGTTGATTAGTTATCTGTATGTCACTTAAATAAACATATCATATACAGTCATGTTCAGAAAAAATAGGAACACCTTCAATAAGTAGAGATGGAACGCTCTTATCCACAGGACATTTACATTAGTATGCTCTGCAGAAGTAATTAGCATTTCAGTCGCCTCGGTTCAGCATGAGTCCTGTTGACTAGTAGGCACAGGGTCTGCCATGGGCATTGTTAACTTGTTACGTGCGTGATGGCATCGACGCATATAAGGCGCGAATGACTTCCTGTGGTATAGCCACCCATCTAGTTCTGAAGTTCATTTGTGGTCGTTGCCATTGGGTCGCAGTGCTGCACCTGTCGTTTCACCATGCCTCACACACTTTCGATTGGCAACAAATCTGGTGATCTGGCGGGCCAAGGCAAAGGCTGACATGCTGTGACATCAAGAAGGGACAAGTTCGTGCAGCAACATGTGGTCGTGCATTGTCTTGCTGAAAACCGGCGTCTGGACTGTTGAGCAGAAAGGGTATGGCAACGGGCAGCAGGATGTCATTCACGTGAGTCACACTGATCACAGTATCCTGACACGCACCAAATGTGATTTGTGATTGTACGCAACAGACCCACACACCATAAGGTCTTGAGTCAGCGTTGTATGTCTTGTGTGAATACAGTCACTGTGATGTCGCTTCCCCTGTCTGCGGTGAAAGAAAATGCTACCATCATTTTCCGATAAACAGAACCTGGATCCGTCCGAAAACATTATCTGATGCCATTCTTGTCCCCAGTAGTAGTGGGGCTAGGAGAGAGCTGGTGCATTGTGTTAGTGCGGATTGCCTACATCGGGTGTGGCCTGACCCCACTACTCCCAGTGACGTCATTCCATCCACCATTGTCGACTAGCATGTTTCTGCAGACTCATCAAAGGTAGGCAGAGAAGTGAACAACGTGCACGTAACCATCGCCATAATAAACGTCGATCGATTGTCACCCCTATAGTGTATGATGTGTTACATTCTTGCACTATTGCGCCATAGCTAAGGAGGACGCAGAGCTGTCCTATTTAAGTGCCATTTTGACGGGGTGCCGATCTTCTAGGGAGGTGATCTGGGTGGTGCGTGTTCTGTGGCCTTCCATGCACCACTCTGCACAAACCTATTACACAGCCAAAAAACTTCGTCCAAATGAGCAGCAGTTTCCTGAGGGGACACATCTAATGCCAATTAAGCGCCCTCTTTCAAACTGAATCATTTGACGGTACGGTTCACGTATGCGCCTGCGAGACGTACTGCACATCTGTTCAAGTCACACTAAACTATTACCTTCGGCTTAGAGTGACAACGAGAGCATCAGGCACATTTTAAAGGGAGGTGGTGCTATGCCGGGTATCGATGTTGACTTGAACCCGCAGGCCCACATGCTTCAAATGCTATTCGTTTCTGCCGAATACACCACTGAACATATATTGTGGCCGGCCGGAGTGGCCGAGCGGTTCTAGGAGCAACAGTCTGGAACCTCGCGACCGCTGCGGTCGCAGGTTCGAATCCTGCCTCGGGCATGGAAGTGTGTGATGTCCTTAGACTAGTTAGGTTTAAGTAGTTCTAAGTTCTAGAGGACTGATGACCTGAGAAGTTGAGTCCCATAGTGCTCAGAGCCAGAGCCATATATTGCGACTATAAACGTTTTATCTCAGCTCGTTAAAGAGGTTTTTTTTACTTAACTAAAATTGAAACAATTTTTTAAAAAACACCGTGCAGGCCAGGCGCTGAAGTCATGGACTGTGCGGCTGGTCCTGGCGGAGGTTCGAGTCCTCCATCGGGCAAGGGTCTGTGTGTTTGTCCTTAGGATAATTCAGGTTAAGTAGTGTGTAAGCTTAGGGACTGATGACCTTAGCAGCTAAGTCCCATAAGATTTCACACACACATTTCAACATTTTTAAAAACCAGCTAATTAAGTATGCTGTAATATTATGCCATGTATGTATACATTAACGTGTTGTATTACAAATTTGTATATGTTGTGTGCTGTGTTTCTGTACACAGTTACTGGCTAGTTTGCAAATAACTCAGAATTTCACTTCATTCGTTTGTGTCACATCAATGGTCACTGCCTGTACGAGACACAAATACACACTGCACTGCGTGCGCGAGACAGTAGGTCTGACATTTCACTAACAAAATCTTAGAGCTGTTTCCGTTGGCCCTTCTGGGAAAGCAGGGTCAGTATCAATTTTCTAGATCGAATCTATTCTGTTAAACTTCACTTCCAACGCTCTTTCCGTCTCTAAAAAAACTTAGCCAACAGTTGACGTCAGCGTTATTATTTAATTCTCCAAACTTTTTTTTCCAAATTTCACTTACTGTACGTTCCCTTGACGTAAATTATAACTTAAATGTCGGCAAGTATCTACGGTGTTTATTAAAAACTAACTTCAGGTTTGGCTGGTGCACAAATAAAACGCCTGTCTCCTACTCGTATTGGACGTTGTTCCTTATGATGGTCCCACACGATTTGCTAATGCCGGTATACACGGTGTCCCAGGAGGAATGTTCGTTATGCAGGGACATTACAGGAAAGGTCATACGAAGCAAAAATAATTCTAATAAAGGTGGCCTCTAACGTACATACGTTAAGAGGTATGCGGACATCTTCATCATCGATGCGGGTGCAAACAAGAACAGGTACAGAACAAAAAGTTAGAGAGTATGCTTAAAGTTTGTTGGAAGTAGTTAAGTGCCCTAATTATGAAACACTGGAGGAATATTTTCGCTCTATTTTAAGCAAAAGCTTGTTTTCCACCCGTCTCGATGTTTATGACGTCGTATCTCCTAAACTGCTTGTCTTATAGTAATAATGACATATTGTCTGAAAACTGTGTTGCGAATAGAGTAAGCAGTTAAAAAAAATTAAATTTAAAATTGGTGCCAGAGGCTGAAAATTTACTGCGTGAACAGCGAAAATGTTGTAAACGATACACTTTTCTTATTTCATCATTTTGTGTCACTGTCAGCGAGAAGAAATTTTCTAAAGATTAGAAATTGTGTGTGAAGTTAATTGGAAATGGCTAAGTGCCGTCGTTCTCAAATACTTGATGAAAGAATTCCGCGCTTTGCCCGCCGTCACCTAACATTGCCTCAGGACAAACAGACTTCTCTTAATGTGTGAAATTTTTAACATGAGATTACACCTCGTAACAAGTAGATTATGACAGCATTTAAAATTTTTATGTTCTATCAATAATTACACGTAACAGTGCAAACTAAGGTTTTTTTGCCCGTCAAAACCGTTAAATAGGCAACCTGGAACATATAACGGGTTCTGGGTTCCGGATAACAGCATGTAGCACGTCATTAAGCTCTGATTCCTAGAGAAAGAATTATGCTGCGACATCAACCACGAGGAGTACGCAGAAATTATTGTCATAGCTTTGTACGTAATATTTTAATGTAGTCATTACCCAAATGTGATGCTAAGTTCCTCACTAACCTCATTTCTATTCTGCATTACTTTCGTCTTTCTTCTCTTTGCCTCCAATGCATAGTTTGTGCCCTGTAACTGTTCATTTCATTATTTATGCACCGGAAGTCTTCCTCACTTTCAATGAGGATAGCAGTACCAGCAGATAGTCTTATTGCTGATTTCCTACTGATCACTACTATTACGTATATCACATACGATTATTTTCGCCACATAGCTTTCGACTCTGAAGCGCTCTTTGCTTTGTCACTGAAATCATGCTCCGCACATAGGAACACACAACTCCAGTCTGCGCCATTTTGCACCCTGGGCGCGCCCAGTGCAGACGCGACTTAATGTAAATATATTGACAGATGGAGACGCTGAAACTGAAAACGTTTTTGTAAGACTTGTAATCATAAGTGAAAGACATTTCCAGTCCTGCAGCTACTAGGGTAACAAACTCAACTAATTCGCCACAAGAAAATACTTTCATAGACCTGTGTGTGCAATGTAAGCAGCTCAGGATGTTTCAGAAAGACGAGTTTTTGTACATTGGAGAGACAGACGGAATACTACGGGAGGACGTGCAGAGGACGTTTGAAATCAGCATATACAATTGCGAATAAATCTATACCAGGAGACCTGGGCTAAGCTTCCGCACTCTTCTAGTTTAATATGAGAAAATTTCGAAGAAGTGTAGTCGCTGAGATAAGGGTAGCCGTGTAAATGGAGAGACAACAGCTTTAAAAATGAATCGAACAACATGAAATAATAATCATGCATTTACACTGAGGTAACAAAAGTTATGGGATACCTCCCGAAATCGTGTCGAATCTCCATTCGCCCGGTGTATTGCAGCAGGTGGACGTGACATCGACTTAACAAGTCGTTGGAAGTCCCCCGCAGAAATACTGAACCATGTTGCCTCTAACGCCGTCCATAACTGCGAAACTATTTCCCATGAAAGATTTTGTGCACGAGCTGACATCTCGATTGTATCTCATAGATGTCCAATGTGATTCATGACGGGCGATCTAGGTTGACAAATCAGTCGTTTGAATTGTACACAGTGTTCTTCAAAGCAGTCACGAATAATTGTGGCCGGGTGTCACAGAGCATTTCCATCCTTAAAATTTCAATCGTTGTTTGAGAGCTTGAGGATTATGAATGGCTGCAGATAGTCCACAAGTAGCCGAAAATAAACATTACCATTCACTGTTCGGTTCATTGGACCAGAGGAGCCAGTTCATTCTATATAACCACAAGCCACACTATTATGGAGTAACCACCAGCTTTCACAGTGCCTTGTTGCTAACTTTGGTCTATGACTTCGTGGATTATGCGCCACAGCTGAACCCTGCCAACACTTCTTACCAACTGAAATCAGGACTCATCTGACTAGGTCACGGTTTTCCAGTCGTCTAGGGTCCAACCGATTCGATCACGAGCCCAGGAGAGGCGTTTCAGGCGACGTCGTGCTGTTAGTAAGGGTACTCGTGTTGATGATGATGATGTTTGGTTTTTGGGGCGCTCAACTGCGTGGTTATCAGCGCCCGTACAATTACCCAATCTTTTGCACAGTCCAATTTCGCCACTTTCCTGGATGATGATGAAATGATGAGGACAACACAAACACCCAGTCATCTCGAGGCAGGTGAAAATCCCTGACCCCGCCGGGAATCGAACCCGGGACCCCGCGCTCGGGAAGCGAGAACGCTACCGCGAGACCACGAGCGGCGGACATACTCGTGTTGGGTGTCTGCTGCCAGAGCCTGTTAACGCCAAATTTCGCCGCACTGTCCTGACAGATACGTTCGTTTCTGCGATTATTTCACCCAGTGCTGCTTGTCTCTTAGCACTGACAGCTCTACGCAGACGCCGCTGCTCTCGGTCGTTAAGTGACGGCCGGCGGCCACCACCCTGTCCGCGGTATGAGGTGATGCCTGAAATTTGGTATTCTCGGCACATTCTTGACACTGTGGATATTGTAATATTTAATACCCTGACGATTTCCCAAATGGAACATTACATGAATCTAGCTCCAACTACCATTCCGCGTTAGATGTCTATCAATTCCCGTCATGCGGCCATAATCTTCACATTAATCACCTGAAAGGCAATGACAGCTCCAACAATGCACTGCTCCTTTATACCTTGTGTACAGGACCCTACTACCACCTGTATATATGTATATCGCTAGCCCATGACTTCCGTCAACTCAGTGTATGATATATTGTTGTATATGCGTACCCATGCACATAATCTTGGACGAAATTCTTCACAGATCATTACAGTAGCTCGGTGTTAACGATATTTGGTGTAAGAAGGTAATATTCGTGTACTCTTTGTTTCTCCTTTTCGTTAAGGTATACAAAAATTTTAGTTGATTTAGTTACGGTTGAGAAGGTTACATACAATTGTCCATGAGTAAATACGGGATTTGGTAAAAACAACTCTGCTCCTTTGTTCCTACTACTTGTTTATTGTGACAGCAAATGCAATTTTAATAAGCAACTATCTTCTGGTCTATTGAAAGGCATGCTTTTATAAGATGGTGTTAAGTTTATCCGTAGGTTTTACCGGTGACAATCGTCTGAGAATTAATTGTAAATTCATTGAGTTTTGTCACAACCACGTGTATTCCGTTGACTAAGCCCTACTAAGCCTTCAGGTTTCTTATCAACAATACAATAGTGTTTTCATTTAGTATCAGTTTATGTAGCGGTAATCCTGACGGACGTAATGACTATAAGACTTCTACACAATACAACTGGTTGTAATTATTCTCGTCGGACTGTACGAAGCCACAACTGTAGTAAAGCTTTACATTACCATCTCCAATGTTCTTCACAATTTCTTCATTCATTTTTGTGAATTTTTCATTTTTTGGAAAAATACTGACGTGTTGATCAGTTCCTGCACATTTTCGGCATTAATAGCATTGGCTGGAAATACTTTCTCTACTATTTTGTCTTTTTCACAGTAAAAATTCTTTGGAATCTTGACGATGTGTGGTGAAACTTCTTGTTGGATATCAAGTACTCCGTTACCTAGTAGCAGGTACAGCGCTGCAGTGCTACAGTGCTACTGGTGTTGACACAAACCAGAGTAAGGGAAACGATAAACAAAGCAAACATTGCATTATATCTATAAAAACAGTTGTATAAGCTGACATTTCGTCAGGAAGGCACACAAGGAATTTCGCAGAGTGAGAAAGAAGTGACAGATATAATATTAGCTTTTCTGCAAGATGAGTCAGTATCTGGTGTTATACACGCTAAACTATGAGGAATATAATGATGAGATGTGTACTTAACAAGTGAAAGTGATATTGAAACATAAGTCGGGCCATGTAGTTCACCATGTTTGTCGGATAGGGATCCACAAATCTCAGCTCCAGTGAAACGCAGTAAAAGACAATTGTTGTCCAAAGAGCGAGTACTAAATGTAATTACTACGTATATGGAACATCATTCGCAGCATAGTAAAAACACAATTATGAACAGATTTCGAATAAGTCCGCAGCACTGTGGCCGTGTAATGATTAAGAAAATCTACGGATATTTGAAGGAGGACACGGTACACTTGTTACAAAATCTGGTGTTTTCGTCTTTCAAGAAGCTCGACACAATTTACAGGATATGGTTGATAGTGACCTACTACGTTCTGCACATCAAATTGCGCGCCACATAGATCGTCGTGGTTTCAGGGGGAGCATAACCTCAAACAGTGCCACACAATTGGAAGACATAATGCCGGCCGGAGTGGCCGAGCGGTTGTAGGCGCTACAATCTGGAACCGCGCGACCACTGCGGTCCCAGGCTCGAATCCTGCCTCGGGCATGGATGTGTGTGATGTCCCTAGGTTAGTTAGGTTTAAGTAGATTTCAGTCCTAGGGGACTGATGACCTCAGAAGTTAAGTCCCATAGTGCTCAGAGCCATTTGAACCATTTTTTTGGAAGACGTAATATAACGAAGTTTCAAAATAAACGGCTGCTTGGCTATCTGCAGTAAACTGCGGAATCGGCCAAAAAATTTGTATACGAGATAAAAAAACTTATTCCGTCGTTAAGAAATAAATTTGTTTTCAACTCCGACAAGAAGAGGAAATGCATATGAATGAAACCTTCGAAACTAAAGCCGCAAAGACAGTTGTATGAAGATTAACTAACACCAGTGTCTTAGCGCATTAGTATACAATTATGCCTATTGTAAATCTAGGTGGTAAGTTAGCTGGAAAGTTATTTAATGTGCTGCGAGAAGTTGGAGTAGCTATGCCCCTTTCTCATGTGCGTTATCTTGCAGACGCAGCAGGAAATATTTACGTCTTAGCAAGCAAAAGTGGTAAAATGGGCGTAAGACAACTACAACTTCCGTGTCACCATTGCTTTTGGCCACTAGCTCGTTAAAGTACTTGCCTTTTCTTAATTCCTGGTGTGCGTATAAAACTCACAGTCCCTTAGGGCAAACTATCCCTCCTGAAGAGTGTATGACATAGTAGTTCGTACCATCTGGAACCACTGGACAAATTCAGCCTCTAGATTTTTCTTTTTTTTACATGTCTATAAAACATATTATCACTCTTTCTGCAGCTACGCCTTAAACGGTTGCCAATTTTACGATAAGCTCCACGACAGATTGTTTCGATTTCTGTTGCATGCCATCGTACGCCCTCACAATACGGCCTATATGAGGCTTTAAACTTGTCTGATGACTAATGCAAATCTTAGGGATGATTACAGAAGATACTGGGCCCCAAAAATATACACCAGTTCCGAAACTTTCCATAGAGCCTTTACTAGTTAATAGCGATAGCATGTGTTTATCGTTAGAAATCTCAATGTATGCTCTCTCCTCCTGATGAGAGGTAGGCGGAAGGCCTATCGACGTACGTGCAGTAATGATGATGTTTCTCGTTTCCAACTCCACAGTTTATTGCGCTGCCCATTTTACGCTCTCTGGGAGGTAGTTTTCTTCACTGAGTTCAAGCATCCTATTGCTCACACAAGGCGTTTACCTGCCGTTAGGGCTACGAAAGTTCACGCCGCACACTCTGACCAACCTCACCAGAGAAAACGAAGGCGACTCATACACTCCTGGAAATTGAAATAAGAACACCGTGAATTCATTGTCCCACGTAGGGGAAACTTTATTGACACATTCCTGGGGTCAGATACATCACATGATCACACTGACAGAACCACAGGCACATAGACACAGGCAACAGAGCATGCACAATGTCGGCACTAGTACAGTGTATATCCACCTTTCGCAGCAATGCAGGCTGCTATTCTCCCATGGAGACGATCGTAGAGATGCTGCATGTAGTCCTGTGGAACGGCTTGCCATGCCATTTCCACCTGGCGCCTCAGTTGGACCAGCGTTCGTGCTGGACGTGCAGACCGCGTGAGACGACGCTTCATCCAGTCCCAAACATGCTCAATGGGGGACAGATCCGGAGATCTTGCTGGCCAGGGTAGTTGACTTACACCTTCTAGAGCACGTTGGGTGGCACGGGATACATGCGGACGTGCATTGTCCTGTTGGAACAGCAAGTTCCCTTGCCGGTCTAGGAATGGTAGAACGATGGGTTCGATGACGGTTTGGATGTACCGTGCACTTTTAGTGTCCCCTCGACGATCACCAGTGGTGTACGGCCAGTGTAGGAGATCGCTGCCCACACCATGATGCCGGGTGTTGGCCCTGTGTGCCTCGGTCGTATGCAGTCCTGATTGTGGCGCTCACCTGCACGGCGCCAAACACGCATACGACCATCATTGGCACCAAGGCAGAAGCGACTCTCATCGCTGAAGACGACACGTCTCCATTCGTCCCTCCATTCACGCCTGTCGCGACACCACTGGAGGCGGGCTGCACGATGTTGGGGCGTGAGCGGAAGACGGCCTAACGGTGTGCGGGACCGTAGCCCAGCTTCATGGAGACGGTTGCGAATGGTCCTCGCCGATACCCCAGGAGCAACAGTGTCCCTAATTTGCTGGGAAGTGGCGGTGCGGTCCCCTACGGCACTGCGTAGGATCCTACGGTCTTGGCGTGCATCCGTGCGTCGCTGCGGTCCGGTCCCAGGTCGACGGGCAGGTGCACCTTCCGCCGACCACTGGCGACAACATCGATGTACTGTGGAGACCTCACGCCCCACGTGTTGAGCAATTCGGCGGTACGTCCACCCGGCCTCCCGCATGCCCACTATACGCCCTCGCTCAAAGTCCGTCAACTGCACATACGGTTCACGTCCACGCTGTCGCGGCATTCTACCAGTGTTAAAGACTGCGATGAAGCTCCGTATGCCACGGCAAACTGGCTGACACTGAAGGCGGCGGTGCACAAATGCTGCACAGCTAGCGCCATTCGACGGCCAACACCGCGGTTCCTGGTGTGTCCGCTGTGCCGTGCGTGTGATCATTGCTTGTACAGCCCTCTCGCAGTGTCCGGAGCAAGTATGGTGGGTCTGACACACCGGTGTCAATGTGTTCTTTTTTCCATTTCCAGGAGTGTACATTGCGCGGGCCAAAATACTTTCTTACTTCTTGTGTATCGATAGTGTTAGGATATCCTTGTTTAAAAAGACGTATCGTCTGCTGAAGGAATAGAAGGATAGTAGTAAATGTTTATTCCCTCATATACAGCCACGTTTCCAATGTCACAGATACGATGATCAACAGTCTGTACTGGGAGACGAAAAACACGGTGCTCAAAATTCCAAGGGCACAAATCTCAAAACGAGTCACGAAGCACATTACTCCCTCTAGTGTACTAGTCGTGTGGAAGTATATGACGCTGACAAGAGAGATATTAGACCTTAGGACCGATACATATGGGTAGAGACAGCATGCTATCTGCGAAAGAAATAGGAATGGTGGAAGATGATACTGAGGCACTATGTACCCTCCACCAAACTGGCGTATTGCGGAGTACAGATGTAGATATTTCTGTTGCTATACAGACTTGTGAAGGGCTGTCGTGTAAACTTTTATTAACAGAACAATATTTTCAACATTCGGATGGTAATGAATACGCATTGTTGTTTACCTAAGCTAATGTAATCGAGATTACTGTCGGAGTTAACAATATAAATGCTTTTCCCTACATATCACTTCCCATTTAGTTGGCGGATTTATAGACTACTATTTTGAATTGAAAAATTAACTGTCTTAAAGGGATGAAGTTCCCATTTTGTGTGAAAATAACTGACAATTGTCCCCAAAGAAGGCAGGATTTTGGTTAAACTTATCCGAATGATATAACGTATGAGAGATGTGATGTACATGTCATGGAGTAAGACTTTATCACCAGGGTAGTCGTAATCTGAGATCCGAAATGTGAAATGATTTGGGTGAAGGTCACGGTTAAAGCAGGCTCAGACATGGTAATTGAATGTCTCTATAGGCCCCCTGGCTAAGCAGCTGTTGTGGCTGAGCACCTGAAGGATAATTTGGAAAATATTTCGAGTAGATTTCCCCACCATGTTATAGTTCTGGGTGGAGATTTTAATTTGCCGGATATAGACTGGGAGACTCAAACGTTCATAACGGGTGGCAGGGACAAAGTATCCAGTGAAATTTTTGTAAGTGCTTTATCTGAAAACTTCCTTGGTGACAAAAAGACCCGAACTATTTGAAAAAGTTAACGCAGAACAGGGAATCAGCGATCATAAAGCGGTTACGGCATCGGTGATTTCAGCCGTAAATAGGAATATTAAAAAGGGTAGGAAGATTTTTCTGTTTAGAAAAAGTGATAAAAAGCAGATTTCAGAGTACCTGTTGGCTCAACACAAAAGTTTTGTCTCCAGTACAGATAGTGTTGAGGATCAGTGGACAAAGTTCGAAACCGTCGTACATTATGCTTTAGATATGTGCCAAGCAAGATCGTAAGAGATGGAAAAGAGCCACCGTGGTACAACAACCGAGTTAGAAAACTGCTGCGGAAGCAAAGGGAACTTCACAGCAAACATAAACATAGCCAAAGCCTTGCAGACAAACAAAAATTACGCGAAGCGAAATGTAGCGTGAGGAGGTCTATGCGAGAGGCGTTCAATGAATTCGAAAGTAAAGTTCTATGTACTGACGTGGCAGAAAATCTTAAGAAATTTTGGTCTTATGTCAAAGCGGTAGGTGGATCAAAACAAAATGTCCAGACACTCTGTGACCAAAATGGTACTGAAACAGAGGATGACAGACTAAAGGCCGAAATACTAAATGTCTTTTTCCAAAGTTGTTTCACAGAGGAAGATTGCACTGTAGTTCCTTCTCTAGATTGTCGCACAGTTGACAAAATGGTAGATATCGAAATAGACGACAGAGGTATAGAGAAACAATTAAAATCGCTCAAAAGAGGAAAGGCCTCTGGACCTGATGGGATACCAGTTCAATTTTACACAGAGTACGCGAAGGAACTTGCCCCCCTTCTTGCAGCGGTGTACCGTAGGTCTCTAGAAGAGCGTAGCGTTCCAAAGGATTGGAAAAGGGCACAGGTCATCCCCGTTTTCAAGATGGGACGTCGAACAGATGTGCAGAACTATAGACCTATATCTCTAACGTCGACCAGTTGTAGAATTTTGGAACACGTATTATGTTCAAGTATAACGACTTTTCTGGAGACTAGAAATCTACTCTGTAGGAATCAGCATGGGTTTCGAAAAAGACGGTCATGTGAAACCCAGCTCGCGCTATTCGTCCACGAGACTCAGAGGGCCATAGACACGGGTTCACAGGTAGATGCCGTGTTTCTTGACTTCCGCAAGGCGTTCGATACAGTTCCCCACAGTCGTTTAATGAACAAAGTAAGAGCATATGGACTATCAGACCAATTGTGTGATTGGATTGAGGAGTTCCTAGATAACAGGACGCAGCATGTTATTCTCAATGGATAGAAGTCTTCCGAAGTAAGAGTGATTTCAGGTGTGCCGCAGGGGAGTGTCATAGGACCGTTGCTATTCACAGTATACATAAATGACCTGGTGGACGACATCGGAAGTTCACTGAGGCTTTTTGCAGATGAAGCTGTGGTGTATCGAGAGGTTGTAACAATGGAAAATTGTACTGAAATGCAGGAGGGACTGCAGCGAATTGACGCATGGTGCAGGGAATGGCAATTGAATCTCAATGTAGACAAGTGTAATGTGCTGCGAATACACAGAAAGATAGATCCTTTATCATTTAGCTACAAAATAGCAGGTCAGCAGCTGGAAGCAGTTAATACTATAAATTATCTGGGAGTACGCATTAGGAGTGATTTAAAATGGAATGATCATATAATGTTGATCGTCGGTAAAGCAGATGCCAGACTGAGATTCATTGGAAGAATCCTAAGGAAATGCAATCCGAAAACAAAGGAAGTAGGGTACAGTACGCTTGTTCGCCCACTGCTTGAATGCTGCTCAGCAGTGTGGGATCCGTACCAGATAGGGTTGATACAAGACATAGAGAAGATCCAACGGAGAGCAGCGCGCTTCGTTACAGGATCATTTAGTAATCGCGAAAGCGTTACGGAGATGATAGATAAACTCCAGTGGAAGACTCTGCAGGAGAGACGCTCAGTAGCTCGGTACGGGCTTTTGTCAAAGTTTCGAGAACATACCTTCACTGAAGAGTGAAGCAGTATATTGCTCCCTTCTACGTATATCTCGCGAAGAGACCATGAGGATAAAACCGGAGAGATTAGAGCCCACACAGAGGCATACCGACAATCCTTCTTTTCACGAACAATACGAGACTGGAATAGAAGGGAGAACCGATAGAGGTACTGAAGGTACCCTCCGCCACACACCGTCGGTGGCTTGCGGAGTATGGATGTAGATGTAGATGTAGAATCTCGCAGAAAATGCATTTCTGAAGACGCCTTGAGTCTAGCTTCCAGAAAGCGATGTAAGTCAATTGCCTTTTGGCAGAGAAAAACTAATTAGTTCAGGAAGTGAATTAATTTAAAAATTAAAAAAGAAGGAAGATAGTTATGATAGTCACAATTAGTGAGTCGATTTTGATGAGATGAAAATCTAATGACGTGTTCATTTAATTAGCCGTGGATGGTTTGCGAACGGTGATGATACGGCGAAATGAATATGTAATTTTTGCTTTTAAAAATAACACAGCAAAATGGATGCTATGAAGTGTATCATTACGCACGAAACGTGAACAACAGTATTAAAGTAATGAAGGAGATTTATTTTTTGAAAATTGTCGATTTAGTGCAGAGTAAAAATCAAATGAACATCCTACGTAAATGCGTACACAACATAACACTAATTGCAAAAATGGATTATGGAAGTGCAATTAGGAAGGCCGAGCGGAAAGAGTTTGCTGTATGAAACATAAAATGTTAATTAAAGCACGTTGACTAAACACGTTGTCCTAAGCTACGGTGTAATTACAAAAGACGACCTGCGAAGTTGATGAGAATACGGTGAAAACGTTTTGACCAATAACGAACAGCGAATTACGCGAAAACGGATGTTTCTCGTGAGTTACCATCAACATTAATTAATATATGAGCATAAACAGTAGACTGTTGACAGAATTCTTTTTTCTTCCACTGGGAGGTATTTTCATTCCCTCGAAAAAGGTATGACGGGTACACTGACCCAAGTTACATTACTGTGAAAATAGATCGAAAAACCAACTTCCTGTACTTTCTGTTATTTGATATCAACATCTGGCAGTTGCTCGTCGGTTTCAGTTTCTGATCTGTTTAGTTTACTGTCAAAACAATAGCAGTAGCGGTGTTGCTCTTCGCAAGTAGCGACACATTGAAGAAACACAAAGAGGTTCTCTTTCCGCACCTGGGTTGAAGAACATAATTCCAAAGTTTGATCTAAGTAGCGATTTAGAATTTGCTTATGGGAGAGGCCGAAGGTCAATTGCGCGAGAAATTGTTGCTATGGTTGACAATGCTAGACGCAATATTCGATCGTCAAGCAATGCACTTGCTGTGTCACGATAGCTGAACATTCCTTGGTCCACCGTTCTAAAAGTGCTGTGATCAATTATGAAATGGAACCTCTAGTACTCCCAGGTTGTCTGGGATGCAGATGGTCGTCACATTGAACAATGTAAATATGGTATGCAGTTAAAAATGTTACTTGTCATGTGGAAATGAAAGTGTGATTCTTTCAATGGTTTATCCGTTATTACATGGAAGAAGCCTGGAGATACTGGCAGTTTCCAGATAGATTATATAATAGTAAGACAGAGATTTAGAAACCAAGTTTTAAATTGTAAGACATTTCCAGGGACAAACCACAATCTATTGGTTATGAACTGTGGGAATTTAATTAGATGGGACCTGGATAAACTGACAGAACCAGAGGTTGTAGAGAGTTTCAGGGAACGATTGACAAGAATGGGGGAAAGAAGTACAGTAGAAGAAGAATGGTTAGCTTTGAGAGATGAAACAGTGGAGGCAGCAGAGGATCAATCAGGTAAAAAGACGAGGGCTAATAGAAATCCTTGTGTAACAGAAGAGATATTGAATTTAATTGATGAAAGGAGAAAATACAAAAATGCAGTAAATGAAGCAGGCAAAAGGGAATACAAATGTCTCAAAATGAGATCGACAGGAAGTGCAAAATGTCTAAGCAGGCATGGCTAGAGGGCAAATGTAATGATGTAGAGGCGTATATCATTAGGGGTAAGATACTGCCTACAGGAAAATTAAAGAAACCTTTGAAGAAAAGGGAATATCAAGAGCTCAGATGGAAACCCAGTTCTAAGCAAAGAAGGAAAGCAGAAAGGTGGAAGGAGTATATAGAGGGTCTATACAAGGGCGATGTTCTTCAGGACAATATTATGGAAATGGAAGAGGATGTAGATGAAGATAAAATGGGAGATATGATACTGCGTGAAGAGTTTAACAGAGCACTGAAAGACCTAAGTCGAAAAAACGCCCCGGAAGTAGACAACATTCAATTAGAACTACTGATAGCCATGGGAGAGGCAACCCTGACAAAACTCTACCGTCTGGTGCGCAAGATGTATGAGACAAACGAAACACCCTCAGACTTCAATTAGAATATAATTATTCCAGTCCCAAAGAAATCAGGTGTTGACATATGCGAAAATTACCAAGCTATTACTTTAAAAAGCTACAGCTGCAAAATACTAACAGGAATCTTTACAGATGAATGGAAAAACTGGTAGAAGCCGAAGTCGGGGAACATCAGTTTGGATTCCGTAGAAATGTTGGAACACGTGAGGCAATACTGAAACCACAACTTACCTTAGAAAATAAATTAAGGAAAGCCAAACTTACGTTTCTAGCATTTGTAGACTTAGAGAAATTTTTTGACAATGTTGACTGGAATACTTTCTTTCAAATTCTGAAGGTGGCAGGTGTAAAATACTGGGAGCTAAAGGCTATTTACAATTTGTATAGAAACCAGATGGCAGTGACAGGAGTTGAGGGGCACGAAACGAAGCGGTGGATGGGAAGGGCGTGAGACAGGGTTTTAGCCTCTCCCCGATGTTATTCAGTCTGTATATTGAGCAAGCAGTGAAGGAAACAAAAGAAAACTTCGGAGTGGGATTTAAAATCCACGGAGAATAAATAAATACGCTGAGGTTCGCCGATGACATTGTAATTCTGTCAGAGACAGTAAAGACCTGGAAGAGCAGCTGAACGGAATGGACAGTGTCTTGAAAGGAGGATGTAAGATAAACATCAACAAAAACAAAACGATGATAATGGAATGTAGTCGAATTAAATCGCGTGATGCTTAGGGAATTAGATTAGGAAATGAGACACTTAAAGTAGTAAATGAGTTTTGCTATTTGGGGAGCAAAATAACGGATGATGGTCGAAATAAAGAGGATATAAATTGTAGACTGGCAAGGACAAGGAAATTGCTTCTGAAGAAGGGAGATTTGTTAACATCTAGTATAGTTTTAAGTGTCAGGAAGTCGTTTCTGAAAGTATATTTATGGAGTGTAGCTATGTATGGAAGTGAAACGTGGACGATAAATAGTTTAGACAAGAAGAGAATAGAAGCATTCGAAATGTGGTGCTACAGAACAATGCTAAAGATTAGATGGGTAGATCACATAACTATTGAGGAGGTATTGAACTGAATTGGGGAGAAGAGAAGTTTGTGGTTCAATTTGACTAGAAGAAGGGAACGGTTGGTAGGACATATTCTGAGACATCAAGGGATCACCAATTAAGTACCGGAGGGCAGCGTAGAGCGTAAAAATCGTAGAGGGAGGCCAAGAGATGAATACACTAAACAGATTCAGAAGGATGTATGTTGCAGTAGATACTGGGAGATGAAGAAGCTTGCACAGGATGGAGTTGCGTGGAGGGCTGCATCAAACCAGTCTCTGGGCTGAAGACCACAACACATTCGTTATTTCTCTTCAGCAAGTTCCCACGAATGTTTACATAATGTTTCATTGCCCTACAATCACTCGCTTTTGCGTGGGGGCCTTCTCAAGCAGCGTAAGTTGAATTATATTCACCCTGTAAAAATGAAGGAAGGAAGATTGGGTTTTAACGTCCAATCGACATCGAGGTCATTAGAGACGGAGCACTTGCTGGTATTGTGTCAAGGATGGGGAAGGAAATCAGCCATGCCCTTTCAAAGGAAGCATCCCGGCGTTAGCGAACTCACGGAAAATCTAAATCTGGATGGCTGGACGTTCTCCTGAATTCGAGTCCAGTGTGTTAACCTATGCGCCATCTCGCTTCATACCACCCTGTACATTACTTATTTGGACCTATATAGTGGCAATGGCTGACACTAAATTAATGTCGAAATTTAAGTCTAATGTTGGAAGCTCAGATTTTGGTTAATAGTCAATTGCCACATTATCATTGTGAACTATAGATTTCCGATAAATTTTTTATTTTCCTACAGCAGCAATGTCAGATTTTGTTCATGTTTCCACCCGCGGCATGAAGTGTTTAATTTTACGTCATTGGCTGTTAAGTTCCAGCTTTCTCACATATCTGTAATTTCAAGAATGCTAGTATATTAACCATCTTCAGCAACGGCAGTCGTATGTAATGAAATAATAAACAGCCAGTTCCATAAAAGAAATTTAATTTCTTTACCCGTTTCTGGCACTCGTGCCCTTCTTCCGAAAGATATGTCTATCGTATTATTTGCGAGTGTCAATACAGCAAAATTCGATTGTCCTAAAAAATATGCAGGAGTAATAAGGAATACAACACTGAATCGAGCAATACATTTAGATCTCTTATATGCCTACATATAGTACACAGTGTCTGCAGATGATAACAGCTTTTATATGCCTACAAGTAGTTCGCAGCTAAGAGCTCTTATTTGTTTACCCAACAGAGGAGTCGTCTTAGAGTCACTATCGTACAGTACAGGCTCAAAGTATGAATATTACACACTTCGTTCTGGTTCGGCAAGTTGATCAAATCGGTTCGTTTCCTTTTTTTTTTTTTTTTTTGTATTTGATGTGATCTGCCGTGGGCTTGGTGGAACTTACGAAAGAGCCATTAGTTCATTGGCGGTCCCTCGTAAAACCCTCAAAATGGTTTCTTAGAACTATATTTTCGCCGTCACCAGTCAACCAAAACCCCTCTGAGGATTTCAAAACGGCTTTTCACAGCAAATGGCTGACATTGTTAAGATGTATTTATAAGATTATGATCTCAAAAAACGATGAAAGTTTTCTGCATATCCTTATCCCTTTCTGAGATACAGAGGTTGAAAGTTATATTAATCGTTCAGGCAAAATATGCACGTAAAATTCGGTGTGAGGCAAAACCCAGTTTGTAAAGTGAAGACTCACAGAGAAATATGCTGTAAAGTGTTTCCCTTATGATATGGAAACTTCATGTTCTTGCACTGAAGCACCTGCAAAAATTTTTTCCATGTAAAATCCGGTCTGCAATGTAAAATTAACTTTGCGTTATTTTAATTTCACCTGCGTGAACTATCTAACTTTTACTGAGCAATACATTTCCCTTTATATGAGTTATATGTCCTCCAGCAGGTTGGAATAGAAGGGAACCTGGGTGAAAATGATCTTATGGGAGAACAAAATACACGAATGTGTTCTTGTTGATTTAAAAGTCAATCACTGAAAAGTGTTGAACCGGCTGCCTCATTCTGTCTTCATCAGCACCTTTAAAAATTATCCTAAAAATTTTGGCATGCGGTCATATTCGCGCTTTTTGATGCTGAGATATAAGAAGACAGTGGCAGTGGCACAGAGATGGAAAAAGTAATAAATACCGGAAACAGAACATAGTTGTTGTGTTGTAGAAGTAGCGAAAGAGTCCACGGCGGAGTGAGAGAGAGAGAGGGCTGCAGTGGCAGTGGTACGTACTTTACAGTGGCAGAAAAATACCAGAAAAATACTGAAGGAGATGTGCCAGGGGGAGAGGAGGAATAAAAAGGAGGAGAAAGTGGACGTAGGCGACAGCCAGTGTTAATGAGAGACAGAGTATATGACAATGATGACGAGGAACAGTGAGATAGTGGAATTGAGAAGAGGCAGCATCAATGGGAAGGGAGGAATGAGTATTAGCAGTAAGAGAGAGCATGAAGGAGAAGTGATAATGGGAGGAGAGTGTAGTAGTAGGACAGGAAGAAAGGAACTATGGCTGTGACACAGGAGACAGGACAGAGGGACACAATGAGATAACGACAATGAGATGGGTTGAATGAGTGAGTGACAAAGGGCAACTGGGAGTGGATGGGTATGAGGGACTTAGACAAATGAACTATTGGGTGTGAGTGAGTTACAGTCAGGGCTGCAATTGGAGTCCGAGCTATCTTACATGTTCAATAAGCGCCAAAACATTCGCATGTCAAAATTCTATGAAACGTTTTTAAAGGTACTGAGGAGGGCAGAATGAGGCATCAGGTACGCCACTTTTCAGTCGGAGTCTTTTTAAATCAGCAGGAACATATTTGCATTTTTGTGCTCCGATAGGAGCCTTTACCCGCTGGTCATAATCATACCCAAGCATGCTGCACACCGTACGTCAATTGGACGAATGTAGCACGCTACCTTCAAGGTGTTGCAATTGTAATGTCCAGAATTGTACTTCTGTGTGACGGCACAAGTTCATTAATGTTATCTGAGACTTCTGGTTACAGAGGCCAGTGTATGTCCGTAACTGGTCGCGAGAGGAAACGTGTCCTGTGAATGCGTCCAGATGAAACACAACGAGATACGTAACAACAAACAGTTGTCATTTCTCTCCAGGGCTGGCCTACGTACGCATTCTAGCGCGCAGTGAGCTCTGCTGCTGGGATGAGCCGCCATGCCACGCATCGCTGGCCCCCCGTCATTGCCCTGGGCGGCCATCAGCGTCAATTACGCGGCCACACCACGAGCCGGCCGCCGGCCATGACGCCTCCGCAGTAATTGCTTCAGCGTCGCCGTTCCACCTGGCTGCCACCCGCGCTCTCTGCATTACGCTGGACATCGACAATGAACGCAGCGGCTCGAGGCGCTCTAGCACCAGCATCGAAAAAACTACACTAATGGCCATTAAAGTTGCTACACCACCATGATGACGTCTTACAGATGCGAAATTTCACCGACAGGGAGAAGATGCTATGATATGCAAATGATTAGCTTTTCAGAGCATTCACACAAGGTTGGCGCCGGGGACGACGCCTACAACGTGCTGACATGAGGAAAGTTTCCAACCGATTTCTCATACACAAACAGCAGTTGACCGCCGTTGCCTGGTTAAACGCTGTTGTTATGTCTCGTGTAAGGAGGAGAAACGCGTACCATCACGTTTCCGACTTTGATAAAGGTCGTATTGTAGCTTATCGCGATTGCGGTTTATCGTATAGCGACATTGCTGCTCGCGTTGGTCGAGATCCAATGACTGTTAGCAGAATATGGAATCGGTGGTTTCAGGAGGGCAACACGGAACTCCGTGCTGGTCCCAACGGCCTCGTATCACTAGCAGTCGAGATGACAGGTATATTATAGGCATGGCTGTAACGGATCGTGCAGCCACGTCTCGATCTCTGAGTCAACAAATGGGGACGTTTGCAAGACAACAACCATCTGCATGAACAGTTCGACGACGTTTGCAGCACCATGGACTGTCAGGTCGGAGACCATGGCTGCGGTTTCCCTTGACGCTGCATCACAGACAGGAGCGCCTCCGATGGTGTACTCAACGACGAACCTGGGTGCACGAATGGCAAAACGTCAGTTTTTCGAATGGATTCGGGTTCTGTTTACAGCATCATGTCGGTCGCATCCGTGATTGGCGACATCGCGGTGAACGCTTATTGGAAGCGTGTATTCGTCATCGCCATACTGGCGTATCACCCGGCGTGATGGTATGGGGTGCCATTGGAGACACGTCTCGGTCACCTCTTGTTCGCATTGACGGCACTTTGAACAGTGGACGTTACATTTCAGATGTGTTACGACCCGTGGCTCTACCCTTCATTCGATCCGTGCGAAACCCTACATTTCAGCAGGATAATGCACGACCGCATGTTGCAGGTCCTATACGGCACTGCCTGGGACAGAAAATGTTCGACTGCTGCCCTGGCCAGTACATTCTCCTGATCTCTCTCCAATTGAAAACGTCTGGCCGAGCAACTGGCTCGTCACAATACGCCAGTCACTACTGTCGATGAACTGTGATATCGTGTTGAAGCTGCATGGGCAGCTGTACCTGTACACGCCATCCAAGCTCTGTTTGACTCAATTCCCAGGCGTTTCAAGGCCGTTATTATGGCCAGAAGTGGTTGTTCTGGGTACTGTTTTCTCAGGATCTATGCACCCAAATTGCATGAAAATATAATCACATGTCTGTTCTAGTATAATATATTTGTCCAATGAATACCCTTTTATCATCTGCATTTCTTCTTGGTGTAGTAATTTTAATGGCAAGTAGTGTAATTGTACCAGCAATTTGCAGTAAAGTGATTTCGTACTTTCGCACAAAAATCTAAGTGTACACTGCACTCTACAGGATCTGAAACTGGCGATATGCCTTCCGCGATTGATGCTCTTGCCTAGTAGAACGTCCAAGATGCTCCATGATCCGACATAAAGTGTATAATTCTTCCTGTATTTTGTTAAATGTTTCTCAGTTTTCTTGACACCGCAGACTGGAAGACGCTTATACTGAGATAGAAACTCGTCGGATAACTCCTAATATGGTGTCGGACCTCCTTTTGTCCGTCATCGTGCAGCGTATCGACGTGGCAGGGACTCGACAAGTCGTTGGAAGACCCCTACAGAAATATTGAGCCTTCCTGCCGCTATTGACGTCCTTGACTGCGAAAGTGTTGCCGGTGCAAGATTTTGTGCATGAACAGACTTCTCGATTACGACCCATAAATCTTCAAAAATGGTTCAAATGGCTCTGAGCAGTATGGGACTTAACTTATGAGGTAACAGTCCCCTACAACTTAGAACTACTTAAACCTAACTAACCTAAGGACATCACCCACATCCATTGCGGAGGAAGGATTCGAACCCGCGACCGTAGCGGTCGCGCGGTTCCAGACTGTAGCGCCTAGAACCGCCATAAATCTTCGATGGAATTCATGTCTGGCAATGTGGGTGGGCAGATGATTCGCCAGAACTGTCCAGAATGTTCTTCAGACCAATCGCGAACAATGTGTCCGAGATACATGGCGCATTGTTATCCATAAAAATTCCTTTGTTGCTTTAGAACATGAAGTCCATGAATAGCTACAAATGGTTTTCAAGCAGCCGAACATAAACATTTACAGTTCATTCTAGATTCAATGGGACCAGTGGATCTCGTCTATTCCACGTAAGCACAGTCCAGACTATCATAAAGCCACCACCAGCATGCGCAGTGCCTTGTTGCCAACTTCGTTCCGCGTTTTCGCGGGGGATGCGCCACCGCCGAACCCTACTACCATCAAGTCTTAGCAACTAAAATCGGGACTCATCTGACAAGGCGACTATTTTTCCTGTCCAGGCCCAATTGATGCTGTTACGAAACCAGAAAGAGAGCCGCATGCCATAGCTTGCTGTTAGCAAAGGCAATCGCTTCGTTAGGCGGATGGAGTGGCCCAGCGGTTCTAAGCGCTACAATCTGGAGCTACGCGACCGCTACGGTAGCAGGTTCGAATCCTGCCTCGGATATGGATGTGTGTGATATCCTTAGGTTAGTAAGGTTTAAGTAGTTTAAAATTCAAGGGGACTGATGACCTCAGAAGTTAAGTCCCATAGTGCTCAGAGCCATTTAAACCGTTTAAACTCGCAGCCCATTAACGCCTAATGCCGCTGCACTGTCGTAACGTATACGTTCATCTTGATTTCTGCCGTTATTTCAATGATGTTGTTTGTGTTTTAGCACTGACAACTCTGCAAAAACGCCGCTGCTCCCGGTCGTTAAATGAAGGCTGTCGGCCATAGCTTTGTCCATGGTGAGAGACAATGTCTGAAATATGGTATTCTCGGCTAGCTCTTTACATTTTAGCTCTCGGAATATTGAATTTCCTAACGATTTCCGAAATGGAATGTCCCACGGGTATAGCGGCAACTACTATTCCACGTTAAAGATCTGTTAATTCCCGTGGTGCAGCCATAATGACGCCGAAAACCTTTTCACATCAATCGTCTAAATACAAATGACAGTTCCGCCAAGGCACTGCCGTTTTATTATACCTTGAGTACGCGATACTACCGATTTCTGTATGTCTGGAAATCGCTACCCCCGACTTCTGTCACCTCAGTGCGTGTGAGATCGAAGCTCTTTGTTTCCTCACTGATCATGGGCCGATTCTGAAATACGCCCTGTTATTCGTATAGTGCTGAAATCCACTGAACTCCATGGATAAAATGCTACAATCGCTGAAATGATTAGAAAATGGGATAGCGTATTTGAAGATTGACACGCAAATGTACACAATTAAAAACGAAGTGGGCAGCTGTGCCTCATTACTGATTACCAGGAGCAGTAAGTCGGTATTATAATTCCTATAGAGAGACGTTAGACGATTTCATTTCCATGTTACGCATTCTTCACGTTTAAATTTGGACACAAGCCTTACCGTATCGGAAGTTGTCACACGCTGAGTTTCAAAGATGCTGAGTTCTTAAAAAACAATCCTTTAGCCAGTGCTAACACTTTCCTCTGGTGTTAGTGAGACCAAGGAAATGAGTTTTAAGCCAAACTGTCACCCGTGATGAAGCAAGCAGGTCTCAGATTACACCGAAAGGAACAAAGGATCTTGAAATGCTAGCTTTCAACATCTACCAAGAATATGAACTTACGGCAAACAAGTGCAGCCCGAAAAATCACGAACACAGTGTTTTGAGTTATTCAGGATATTTTGCTTGTCGATTTTTTGCCTCGGGCAAGCATAGCCAAAACACACAGTTATTGCCAAATTTTAAAGCAAACTGCGTCTTGAAATCCGAAATGAAAGACGTGTTATGCTCGGTACAGTGATCGTGTGGCTGATCAACATTCGAGATCTCATCGCGTCGCATGTCTGAGAACAGTTTCATGACTGGACTTGACCTACGACCAAGTGACTATCATGTGTTCTTCTATTTAAAGAAGCCATTCCTACGAGAAAAACGACGATGTGCAGGCGTCAGGACGGGACTGTTTAAAAGACAAAGGCGGATTTTAGAAGCCGCTCATACAATACGAAAACTCCCTTAATACAGGTAGAAATTATCTTGAAAAGGAAATTAAGGTCCAGGCTTTCATGTACAATTAAAGCTGTTGGAACGTTGTTCCAATTTTTTACTTTATTTTAAAACGATTCTTTTTTTAAAAACTTGACTCATGTCAGCACTATGACGTTCCTGAAATGTTCACCGCTAGTCGTATAATTGGCTGTGCTGGGCATTGTCCTTTGCCGTAAGAATTACCTTGTATCGTGTCATTCTGAAGACGACTGCACCAAGTGGATACTTTGTCCATACCCTCCTGCAGACTACAATATCGCCAACGTACATTCCCTTAGTCCCACAGTGGTTTTGGCCCTATCTACCTTGTGCTTTATGTCTTTGAAGTGTTAGTGGATCGCACAGGAAGGAAACAGTTAACAGGAATGCAGTGGAACGTCTTCCGTACGGCCACCTGGGGAGGATAGATGTCGGTATGGATTCGGTGTATGCTGCAGTCGTGTTCTTGGCTGAATATTACGCCGACAATTTGTGAAGTGGGAAACAATATCGCCAGGCCTGGCTGCCGGGAGAACTACGGCATTTATTGCGTTTGCATATTAATGGCGAAACTTCCACAAGCAAGCGCGCTACCAAGTTCGCCGTCTAGGGACAGACTTGGAAGTCCGTTGGGATCCTGCGCGTATGAGGGAAACTGGTTCATCAGCTGCAGCGCAACAGGCATATTACGAGTGTACTGCGGGTCTTTCGGTCTGTCTGCTGAATCGCTGTAGGAAGTTCCTCATGAGAGAGACTACTTGTAGTTGTGGTCACCCACATCCCGCCTGAGTAAGTTCTCGTTCTCAGCTTTACCAATAAAGTCAAGGCGGTTAGAAAATTAGAGTCGTGAATTTGGAGGACCTTTGTTCAAACCTCCCTCTGGCTATACTGATAAACGAAAACCCCTCATGTGACACACAGCTTAATTTATTCACATGCGATGTATTGCAAACCATAGATACTCCTACAGCTGTTACATTCCGTTTTCCTACATTTGCGTGAGTCGTTTAGCACTATACACATTGCCGACTACTAACCAAGACACAATCATACGGGTGAATGTGAAAAAGGGTGACTCGTTAGAGAAACACTTGACAAAAAGAACTCAGTACGGTGCTCTAGACAACAATCTCACCACAGGAAACGAAATGAACATCAATTGTGCACCAAGAAAGTGTTATAGGGTGCATAATGTTCTCATGACACATAAACGGTTTATGAGATAGAATCAGCAGCACTATAAACTCGTACGCTTCAGATACTGCTGTGCGCAGCAAAGTATCACCGTTGGGCAATCGTAAGGAATTTAAGAAATGTTTGAATGAAGTTTCCACCCGGTGTAACCAACGGCAGATCTCTTTAAATTTGGATAAAGGTGAAGTAAAGCCTGTAACTAAGAGAAACTAAAAGTATGCGATTTGAAGATTAGCGGTGAATATCGTAACTACGTCGATATTCAAATGAGTATTTAGATCTAATGCTAAGAATTAGTATCAAACAGGACGATCTCTCAACGTCGGTGGCAGGGAAGGTGAACTAAAGGAGTAAGACAAGAATGTCTCTAACATTAGTGAGCTTTGCCTTAATATGCGCTATCCGGGGAGCTTTTAACCTTTCAGGATTTTCTGTTGTCACGTGTCTTTTGTGACTGCTGAAACACTGTCATGTTGCTCCGACAACACCGGCAGTACCGAGCACGAAGAGCCAGGAATGGTTTTTCATTTAGAAGTTGGTGTCAGGTGAATTGGCAGACTCTGATGCCTATGAAAAATTAGATTCGTGTTTGACTTTGGCCCGGTCCACGCGCTCCCCTACAACAACACGCATGTATGCATACTAAGGCACACAGGAAGTTACAGGTACACAGGTGTACATTTTCATCAAAATTCTCTATTTCATAAGCTACTGAGTAAAATCAGTGGTAAAGAAAGAAACAAGACGCAGAGGAAGATTGGCAGGAAACCAAATTCTTCCACTTTAGGCGGATAGTTCGTAACTGAAATTTATCCTTGTTTCACTCGTACAGAACCGGATGAGGTCATGCTGTGTTTAATATTTTGTAAATACTGCTTCTCCCCTGTTATTAAGCAAAGCTAATCAAAACAGTCACACACTACACAGGCCACACGAGTGTAGTCACCAGTCAGCATTTGGATTCCTAATACTATGGTTTGGACTCGAATTTCATCCCTTTTCGATCGTTTTACACAATCTCTTCGTAAAGCACAAAAACCGTTAAGGCCTTGTCGTCGTCCTGATCTTCAGTTTGAAGACGGGTTCGATGCTGCTCTGCTCTCTACATCCCTCATAACTGCAGAATTACTGCAATATGCCTCAATTTTAACCTGATTACTTTAGTTCATCTTGGCATCCCTCTACAGTTTTTATCCCCTCAAGACCTCCATCCATTACAAAAGGGGCGATTCCGTTACATCTGCCAGCCGGAGTGGCCCAGCGGTTCTAGGCGCTACAGTCTGGAACCGCGCGACCGCTACGGTCGCAGGTTCGAATCCTGCCTCGGGCATCGATGTGTGTGATGTCCTTAGGTTAGTTAGGTTTAAGTAGTTCTAAGTTCTAGGGGACTGATGACCTCAGAAGTTAAGTCCCATAGTGCTCAGAGCCATTTTTGAACCGTTACATCTAAGGATTTATTCTGTTAATCGGTTCTTTCTTTTGGTCAAGGTGTGTTGTAAATATCCTTTTCCCCAAATTCGCTAGAATACCTACTAATCAGTTATCCGATATACTCATGTATCTTCAGCGTTCACTTTTGGCACCACATTTCAAAAGATTCTGTCTCTTTTTATTCTAAATGTTAATAGTATGTTTATTTCTTCTATGGAATGCTACTCTCCAAACAAATATTTTCATAAAAGGCTTCCTAATAATTAAATTTGTATTCGATGTTAAGCCATCCGAGAGCCTTTATCGATATCTGCCACCCTACACTTCGTTCATTATAAGATATACCTGATACAAAAGTGATAATTGGCCAACAGCCGTAGCGCACGCGCATTGAAGCTTTTATGCTCCTAGAAGCCTAATTATATGTCAGATACGTTGTTTCCATATTACTGTAAAAGATGATACAAGGTATTTTAAGATAGTAATAGCCATCGACATGTTTCTTAGTCATGCATTAGCTAAACAGCTTTTATTTTACAAATTGTGTACAATTGCAGTCAATATAAACGCTACATTTGTCCTTACTTTCGCGCTTGTAATATGTACTGCGAAAATGGCTGACGCTATTTCTTGCTCCGTTGTGAAACACGCGAGTGAAATACCGTTAAAAATAGCGAGAAACAGGATGTTCTTAATGTTTTCAGTAAGTTTACATAAAAATATCCATCACTAGCGATACGGCAAATTGCATAAAAGATATCAGAATTTACTAGTATTTCTGTGTGGGATACACTGAGTACGCGGAAAGGAAAACAGAATACCGGCGAACTTTCCTCTCCACGGAAGTCGCTCGAATGTCATTCGCGTGCCTTACGAAAGTGTGATGATTTTGTGAGAAATGCTGTGCGTCCAAAGACGCACTGTCTTTCTTCAGAAACGAGGCACCCGCAATAAATAAGGTATGTGGAGTAGTAAATGAAGATGAAAACTTGTCCATTTTTAAAAGGGTATCATTTTACAAACGAATGAGAAACACTGATGTCCAGTTTCAAAATAGGAAACAAAATAATCTAGTAATACACAGCGCAAATTTACAAATCAGAAACGTAATATTTACTACGTTGATAAAACTTGCGGTAATGCAGGTCATGTACACAAACGTATGGAGTGAGGCAACAATTAGTGATGAGAGGTAAGCTTTCGTTGCACGTCTATCACAGCGGATAAAAACGAGACGGGAAAAGGAAAGAAGTTACTTATGATGCATACAGGTAGTAACTGTGGTTTTGTGGTAGGTGGTGATTTGATTTTTGAATCTAAGAAAACAGATTGTCGTGAAGAAATGAATGGCGAAGTGTTTCTTAAGCGGTTTAGAGATGTTTTACCCAAGTTGGAGCTCACCCGCATTATTGTAATGCATCGTATCACAGCGTGAAAGTTGAGCGTAGTAGGCAAAATTGTTGTAAAAAGCAAGACATCATAAACTGTCTGGAAGAAAAGGGAGCCAATGTCGATCCTATTGCAGTTAAGGTTGAATTGCTGCAATGGGTTTAATGTTATACTGTAGACTAGGGATGAAGCTGCTAAGGTCACATTGTCACCACCGTACCACTGCAATATCGACCCAACAGAACTTGTATGGAGCCAGGTTAACGAATTTGTTGCGAAAAATAATAATACATTTAAACTGCAGACGTACTGGAACTAATGCACGAAGCTTTGTCACACATCACTGCCGAAAGCTGGCGGGATGAAGAAGACGTCGTGGAAGAAGGGGAGACAATGTTAACCTTATATAGTTTAGTGCGTTCTGTTGTTGATCGCCTCCTTATCAACAAGCAGATGATAGTTTCAACATTGAAATACAGCGTACAAACTCTAAGGATTGAGAGATGAGAGTGTGGTGACCTGCCCACTCGTCACGTAATGGGTGCCTAATGAATGCTACGTTCTCGGAATGCTGTACTACAGTTCAAGCAAATAACATTAGTATTTTTATTTCATATAAGAAGATTGCTAGTACTTAACTTGGAATATATAACGGTGTCGCAAGCGAGGGGTGACATGCAACATAAGTGTTCTTCTTTATAGACAATGTCCAAACAAGCAATGGATATAGATCACAAAGAAGTGTTCTGTGAGAGCCGGTCGACAATTGCGTGAATACAGTCCACTAATGTCCGGCCGAGATTGGCAGAAGGTTCTTTATAGACAATGTCCAAACAAGCAATGGATATAGATCACTAATAACTGTTCTGCGAGAGCCGGTCGACAATTGCGTGAATACTGTCCAGTAATGTCCGGCGGAGATTAGCAGAAGGTTCGTTATAGACAATGTCCAAACAAGCAATGGATATAGGTAACTAATAACTGCGAGAGCCGGTCGACAATTACGTGAATACTGTCGACTAACGTTCGGCCGAGGTTGGCAGAAGCGGCGCTTATATCGTGGTGACGACCTGGTCAGCGCGCTATTGGCCGACGTTGTCTCTCCGCCTTATCTTCTCTTGCGTTCTTCATCTTCGTTCCGGCTCTTTTGGTTACGCCAGAACAGGGAGGATACGAAAAAAAAAGTGGCTAATGAACTTACGTCCACCAATGCATGATTCCCATGCTAGAGACCATTTATTTAATCATACACTGTAGAGAGACTGCGATCTAATACACGCTGTACCACGCAGCCACAGTTAAAGTATGTGTTTGAAATGGTTTCCGTGTGCCTCAACGCTTGCGTGAATGCACCGCACCGTAGCATGTTCTGTCTCACACGTTCACATCGGCCAGGATGCCTCCGAACAGGGTCAAAGGCAGCGTGAATACGCTGCTCTAGTGTCTCCACATCTGCAATGGGCTCTGCGTATACGATGCTTTTGAGATGTCTCCATAACCAGAAATCACACAGGTTGAGATCCGGCTAACGAGCAGGTCATGCAACTGGACCCCGTTGTCCGATCCATCGACCAGGGAAGACACGATTGAGATGTGTCCGGACTTTAACGGCAAAGTGGGCTGGAGCACCATCACGTAGCAGCCCCACCAGCCTTCGAATCATCAATGGCACTTCTTCCAGCACCGGAGGTAAAGTCTCTCGCAAGAAACGCCGATGGTTCCGGCCTGTTAGGCGACGTGGAAGGAAGACTGGTCCCAAAACAAGGTAGCCAATTATTCCGGCCCACTCATTCAGGCTGCACCGATGCTTAGGATTCGCTGGCACCAAGCCTTGGGAGTCCTGCCTAGTATCCCACAGATGACTGTTATGAAAGTGGAAGATACCACTCCCCGATGAAAGTGGCCTCATCTGTGACTACAATGGATGACACAAATTCCGGAATCGTGGTTGCCTGGTGAATAATCCAGTGACAAAACTGCTCCAGAAGTGGAAATTCTGTCGCTAGTATGCCTTGCACATACTGTAAGTGATGAGGGTAGTTATAGTTCTCATAGAGAATGTTCCACACGGTCGTCTGTTTACCCTGTACTGGCGGGCCAACTGCCTAGTACTAAGACGGCGTCGCCTTCCACAGTGCTAATCACATTTTCCGCCAAGTCTGGTGCCCGAATATTTCTAGTACGTTGTTCATGATTTCGCGCTTCCAGAAACGACTCTGTCAAAGACAAACGAAAAAACACATTGCTACATTGAATGCTGTGATTGTTGTCGGCGGGGTAGGAGTCTTGATAGAACCTTGCTGCCAGCAAGCTCTCGATTCGAATACGAAACCGTTGTGTGTTACATCCACTATAAGGCGAGTGAGAAGGAGAAGTGAATCGGACACAACTTTACAAATTACTATGGCAGGAGAGAGCGTTAGGGCATGACGTATGAGGAACATACCACCATCTACGAGGAAACCATGCATACTGTAACTGTGGACGCATGGTACAGCTCATATTTGACCACAATTTCTGTGAAAAAGTATGACTGAATAAATAGTCTCTAGCATAGTAACCATGCATTTTCGGATGTATTTTCATTAGACCTTTTTTGTTCAGTATCCTCTGATCGATCAATCCCTAGAGCTTGTACACGATGGAAAAAATCACCTTGTATATTGCTAGGAAGAAGTTCAGAGATTATCGGACGACGGTCTGTAAGTAGTATATTCAGTCAGTTAAGTATTTAACTTCACTGTGAAATCCCCAAAGTACCCTCTTACGTTACACATAGCTTACGCAGAAAAATTACCATGTGTTTCAATTAGGAATTTCCAGAATTCTTGTTTTTAATTACAATAGTAGGTTAGCCGAGAACAAGAGCATGTTATGTTTTCCGTCTCGTCCTCTAATAATCAGATTGCCCAAATTTTACAGTATATAATTTTATTCTGTTTAAAAGCAAAATGGCATTCAAAGCTGTATTGTTTTTGTGGTGCTGTATTTTTACGTCTTAATTGAAGCTGTTCAGGTCACTGCAGGTTAGTAGTACTAGCTGACTGACCAGTGCTGTCCAAGTTATATGCGCCGTTAAAGCTGTTGTCCCCTATTTTCGCTGAGTCGATGTGCGCGTAACGCACAGCATAAATCGCATCCTTATTATCGTACTTGACTGTACTCGGGACAGATTGACTTCCACTCCTCGTGGAACAAAATCCAATTTCGTTCGTGTGGACGCGGAAGAATAGACAGAGTAACGTTTACATCGGGTTTATTCCTGTAATGAAAGCACAACTAAGTAACGTCTTTGGCCATATGTCAGGTAACTGCGGCTCGGCGCCATCGAAGGACGCAACGATGTAATGCTCTGCAAGGACAGAAGCACGCGCATGAGCTTTTGTTGAGCGTGCGTTGCAGTACTACGACCTGCTGGCGCCGTTTTGTTGACAGCTCGTGTACCAGCTGAGTGATTGGTCTGGTGTTTTGAGGCGGATATTTTGACCGTTAATGAGGCGACCACGCTGTTGGAAGTGGCTGATTGTTTCCTGCTTTGGCAGTGGCGAGTCGCAGGTTGGAACGAGAGTCGCAGAACACACGACGCCTTGCCTGGTGGTCAGGGGGCCTGTGGAAGTTGTAATCTATTTCAGGACCAACGTGGAAACAGCGGTGAACATCTACTTTACTGCCGTTGGCCGCCAGGCAGAGGAATTTGGGGATATACTTGCGTTGTACCTTAAGTTCCTGCCATCATGCCAATAGACACACACTGTGCTGTAATATTCTACGGTGCCGGCCTGTATGGGCGCATTGATTATGCTGTTTTCTTGTAATAAACAGATGAGTTGCTTCTTGTTAAATTTTTATAAGCTTTTGCCTCACATTTGGCAGAGGGTACATGAAGCAGATTGACGAACGGACATTGCCCGTATGTAATCAAATTTGTTTCTGTTTGCGTGACATACAAAGCTGCATCACCGCACTGACAGACGAACTGCTCATGGTTCTCTTTGCTTGGCTTTCGACTTATTCTGTGCCACTTCGACGTTTACTGGTAGCCAGCAGCAGTGGCCGAGCGGTTCTAGGCGCTTCAGTCAACAACCGCGCGACTGCTACGGTCGCAGGTTCGAATCCTGCCTCGGGCATGGGTGTGTGTGATGTCCTTAGGTTAGTTAGGTTTAAGTAGTTCTAAGTTCTAGGGGACTGATGACTTCAGATGTTAAGTCCCATAGTGCTCAAAGCCATTTGAACCATTTCTTTTACTGGTATTTATATTTTGATGCTTGTGTCATCTCTCGGTGATCGCTTTTGACGATTGCTTCCTTCTTTATTTGTTTTTTCTTGTTTTAGTGTCTGAAGGCTTCAATATCGTGTATTTTAAATTCGGTTTTAATTCTGTGAGCTTGCCGTAGTAGTATTAAAAAGGTTAAATATGTCTGGTTTCTTTTACTGGTATTTATATTTTGATGCTTGTGTCATCTCTCGGTGATCGCTTTTGACGATTGCTTCCTTTTTCATTTGTTTTTTTTTTTTTTTTTTGTTTTAGTGTCTGAAGGCTTCAATATCGTGTATTTTAAATTCAGTTTTAATTCTGTGAGCTTGCCGTAGTAGTATTAAAAAGGTTAAATATGTCTGGTTTGTTTGAGGCAGTCTGTACCTATTTATAGGCATCCACACTGTAAGGAATTTAAAATCTTAAAAGACAACCCAGTAGAGAGCGTTGTTTCCCATGCGGTTTCTGTGCAAGAGCTGCTTTCTAAGTTTCGGTTCAGAAGGTTCAAATGGCTCTGAGAACTATCGGACTTAACATCTGAGGTTATAAGTCCCCTAGAGAGCACTATTCGACTTAACATCTGAGGTCATTAAGTCCCCTAGAACTTAGAACTACTTAAACCTAAGTAACCTAAGGACCTCACACACATTCATGCCCGAGGCAGGATTCGAATCGGCGGCCGTAGCGGTCACGCGGTTCCAGACTGAAGCGCCTAGAACCGCTCGGCCACAGCGGCTGGCTACGTTTTGGTACTTCATTTCATACGTAGTTGGGGATCTGAGGCGGATAGTTGAATTCTCATATTCATTGGTTCGGTACATTAATTTTCCTACTGTCACTACTAGTTCCCAAATGAAACTTTATTTTTTTATTTTATTTGCTTTTCCGACTAAGACGAGCTACTAATAATAACTTTTGAAATTGTATGTGAACGCATCGGTCTCCGTAAAGGTGCTTTATTAAGGACTGTGGTTCTTTATTCTATTGCCTTCTAAGGCGGCTAACTGTTGCAATGGTTTCTTATTTTTTATTGCTTGTGCCCTTATTGTTCTGAGTGTTCATTAGGACGGAATAGTAACTGGATTAAATTGGCTTTATAAAGTGGCCGCTTCTAAGGGAACTTAAACTTCTTCTTGTTTCTGATATTTGATCTTCTTGTTGTTAAATAAACTAATTGAAATTGTCCAGATTTATTTGATAGAGCTGCTTACCACTAACCGAGATAGCGCCCTACCGTTTCATTGACAAATGTCCCCTTTTCTGAACCTATTTTCTTACTGTTGCCAGAGGGTCTTTTATATCCCCCTACTATGGATGCAGTAGGTTATTTTACGGCCCACATATCAGAGTTCATCTACTGATCTTAGTGCATCATTTCCTTATCTAATTCTGTCAACCTCTCCTAATTTGATACGGCTGCATTCCATTATTCTTGTTTTACTTTTGTTGGTCTTAATCTTATTTGTTGTTTTGAAGATCTTTGTGTTTCTTGCTTTCTCTGGAAGAATGACTATGTAATCGGTAAAACAAAAAGCTTTTTACTTTATTCTCCCTGAACTTTAATTGGCGTTCTAAATTTCTAGTTGGTTTCTTTTTCTGCTTGCTCACTGCACATATTGTACTCGTATCAAATCGAGGATACTCTACAACTGTATGTCACTCCCTTATCAGTTACTGCTTCCATTTCATGTCTTTCTACTTTTACAAATGGAGTTAGGTTTCTGGACGAGCTACAATAAACCATTCCTTCCCCTTCATTTAACCAACACTGCATTGATATTTACAAGTGTGTACTCCAAACATCACTGTCTTTCTTTCTTTTTTTTTCTAGATCTACAAATACTATAAACACACGGCCGTGCGGCTGTATTTCTCAAAATTACCTTTTCTCGACAGTAAGTCGAGTATGTACCATTTCTGGTAGACACCGTTACAGGCGTTCCAGTGTTTTATTAAGAGAAGCATACAGCTGGCGCACGCCCATGCGCACACATACACACAAGGCTTCTTTAATTTTTAATTTCATTCTTAAATTATGGAGCAATATTTGCATGCTATGCCCAGGCGCGTTGTTATGATGTGGCTCTAGTAGTAGTGAACTGGGGTAAATCCCGGCACACTCGCTCGCCTCCATATCTTTCAAATGATACAGCGCTTGTTTCGCCCCAAGAGGAGAAGCAGTAGAACGACAGAATACTGGGATTTTATTTGTGACACAGGAGATAGTTACAGAGAGAAACAAAAAGATAATGACCATCAGGTGGGCTGAATGAGTGAGTGAGAAAGGGCCACGAGGAGTGGATGTATATGAGCGACTTATAGCGATGGACTAGTGGGTGTGAGTGAGTTATAGTTAGGAGAACTGTGGGAGATTGAGGTGAGATGCATGTTAAAAATATCGCGAATATGTTCGCATGACAAAATATTTTGGGAAAGTTTTTAAATGTGCCGTTGAAGGTTGAATAAAGTTGTGATACCCCACAACATATTTAGTCTTTTAAATAAACGGAAGATATTCGCATTATTTTGTGCTTCCATAGGAGCATTTTTCTGCTGGATTTCTTTATTACTTCTTCGGCTCTGAAGTTGGACAGACGAGCTTATCGAATGTCGGAGCTGTTTTGTGACTGGGTACCGGACTTCCTTGCAGATGAAACTCAATACGCCGCTCTTAACGGAACAGAGTGGAAAAATGTGAATGTTAATTTGGAAGTACCCCAAGAAAGTGTTATGAAACCGCGTCTATTGAAAATTAATATTAATTATCTAGTGAATGCCTTTGCAAGCTGCGTGAGGCTACTGTCAATTCATGCTGTTGTCTCGAGTAAAAATAAAGTTGCAACGACAGAAAACTGTTGCGAAATACAGGAATCTCTGCAGACGATCTACAACTGGCGCAGGTACTAGCAATTGAACCTGAACGTAAGTGAATGTTCTGCATCGCTCATAAACAGGCGAAGAGATCCACTACTATTCGATTACACTGGAGCAATATATCACTGTAAACAGTAATTATAGTAAAGTGCGTAAGAGTAACCATCTCATCTGGAGCGACCTAAAGTGAAATGATAATATAAAACAACTTTCGGATAAGCAGATTCCATACTGAGGTTCATTAAGAGAATCTTATGGCAATAATTCATACAACGACATAAGTAGCTTATACAATACTTGATCGACCGATTCTTGACTACTGTTCAGGATGCTGATACCATTAACAAGAAATTGGCAGACGCTGTAAGAGAGGCTTTGTGCATCACGAAATGTTTGAAAAGTGAAGCTGAAAGACATTACGTTTTAGGAAGAGTGGGGAAATATTTTATATCCGTCCACGTACATCACGCAAAATGACTACAAATAGAAAATGTGAGAACTTTTCAGCTAACACTGAGTTTTACCTACAATCATTTTTCCCACGTGCCATCCGTGAATGGATCAGGGAAGGGGTGAACAGATTTTGCAATAAAAAGTAACTTCCGCCACATATCGTTAGGCAGCCTACGAGACATAGTTGTAGATGAAGATGGAAATGGAAATGAGCGTATGGCGCCAGTCGGGAAGATCGGCCGCCAAGTGCAGGTCTTATTAAGTGCGACGCCACATTGGGCGACCTGCGCGTCGACGATGGGGATAAAATGATGATGAGGACAGCACAACACCCGGAGCCTGAGGGGAGAGAATCTCCCTCCCCAGGCGGGTGTAGATGAAGATGGTAGTAAGCATCAAAGTTCTTTTTACCTTTGTATCCTCCTTTGGTTACTTCCACTCGGTTTTTTCAGGTGTTGCTGATATTAGTTTGTATCTAAACTTTACAAAAAATCTTCTAAATGTTGTGAACATCTGACTTCATCTTACTCACTGTATTGTTTTCTATGGGTGCGAACATGCTTCGCCAGCCGGGGTGGCTGAGCGGTTCTAGGCGCTACAGTCTGGAACCGTGCGAACGCTACGGTCGCAGGTTCGAGTCCTGCCTCGGGCACGGATGTTTGTGATGTCCTTAGGTTAGCTAAGTTTAAGTAGTTCTACGTTCTAGGGGACTGATGACCTCAGAAGTTAGGTCCCATAGTGCTCAGAACCATTTGAAGCATTTTTGAATACGTTACGAAAGTACCCTCACAATTTCTTTCAATCTGCCTTTCGTTACCAAGCAGATTGTGAAATTTATATGGGGTCTTATGTACTTAAGAAAACATTACAGATATATTGGCAACTTTGTTTCCACTTTGATATAATACTCTTGGGCAAGGCTTACTTACGTTTTTAATTGCAGTGAGAATAAGGGTATTGCGACCTCTTGTTCGTGTGTATGTTAGCGAAATGCTGACTACTTGCTGGTGAATTTCAAGGCACTATGTCGGCTTCTGTGTTTCATAGAGTTCATTCAGTTCCACGTAGGAGTAAGCTGTTTTATTGTATCTATTTCATATAAGAATATATCACTCTGGGAAACCAATCCCCTCGCCAGAGTAAATCGGGCAGGACTTTTGGCAGACCCATTCAAAGAAAAAATTCTTCCGGCTAATCGGGCAGCAGAACACGAGAGGCTTGAAAAGCACGCTATCGGATTGAGGGCCAACATCGCACAGCTGTGGCTTAAATTTCCGGTGCAGGCCACGGCGGTATAATCCGGTCTCGCGTCGGAGCAGCACGTCTGCTCTCTGGAAAGAGGCGAGGACCAAGCTGGGGCTAAGATATCCTCAGTGCTGTGCTGATCCTGTCGGTCACAAAAATAGGCCACCTCAGCTCGGGGCCTCAGATTGGGATTCCTTATGAGCGGACTGATACATGGTTTCTACATTACAATGACTATAATTTATCGATTTTGAACTGTAGACTAATATCTTAATAAAATGCAGAACGATAAGATACTGAAGAGATGAGGCGCGGATGAACTGAAGGAACCATATGTTATTCGACAGCAATACAACAGAAGACGAATGGATGGCTTTGAGAGTTGAAATAGAGGTTTAAGCAGAAATTCAGAGGGGCAAAGAGATGACCCCTAGTAAAAAATCCTTGTATAACACACCAGATGTCGAACTGAATTGAAGAAAAGAGAAAATATAAAAATGCAGCAAATGAAAGAGGCAAAAGGTAATACAGACATCATAAAAGGAAGTTGACAGGAAGTGCAAAATGAAAAGCACGAATGACAGGAGGCGAAGTATAAGGCTGTAGAAGTATTAATGACTCGGAGGTCCTTTGGGGAAAAAGAAGCATCTGTATGACGAACAAGAGCTCAGATGTCAAGCCGTGCTAAGTAAACAAGAAAAGGCCGTAAAGTGGAAGAAATATATAGAAGGGCTCTAAAAGAGAAAACAAGAAATGGATTGAAATAAAACAGAGGATGCGAAACTGGGACAAGAATTTGACAAACCACTGAAAGACATTAATCGAAATAAGGCTCCTGGAGAGAACAACGTTCCCTCAGAATTACTGAGATCCTTGGAAGAGCCAACCACGACAAACGATCCCACATAACCCTCAGGCTACAAAAATGTTGTAATAATACTAGTTCAAAGAATACAATCGTGACTGGTGTGAATCTTATCAAACCATTCGAGTAATAAGATATAGAAGAAATAAGTGCAAAAAACTGACTCGAATTACCTACAGAATAATGGAAAAACTTGTAGAACCCGATCTCTGAAAAGATCTGTTGGCGTTCCATAGAAATGTAATAATTAGATTTTATATCATTACAAGAACACTAATAACAACAATTTGTTAATATTAGGCTATCTAATATTGTACTTTCATTCTTCCGTGTATTTTTAATTATTCAACACTCACGTTAAAACTCTTTTCGAGGTCCCAGCAACGAAGATAATTTAGGTTGTATGCCCTCCAAAGATGCCTTCCGCTTACCTCCATATTAGTTCTCCACAGATAATTTTCATTAACATTAGAGGTTTTCTTTTCTTTGGCGACTGTAAAGATTCAGTCCAAAAAAACTACAATTTTAAAAGTAAATGTACTCCTTCGCAGATTTCGACAATCTGTGGTGTAATTGGAGCATCGACTGCACAAAAGCTATTAAGAAATGAATATTACGTCGGAAGTTTTATGTTAATTTGAAGGTGATAGTTCAATTCCTTTTAGCATTAAGATAGACCTATATTTGCACGTAAATTCCGAAGGTCAACACTAGATGAGTAGTGGCGGGTGCTTCGTGTCCCACTGCCTCCTGTTCCTTTACTTTTCCCATTCTCGGATGATGCGCAGGAATCCTTCCCGCGAACTTGTATTTCTCTTATTTGATCTTCACGGTCTTTTTGTGAGAAATTTTACACTAGTTCAAACTACGATAAATTACATGAAGCTAAAGCCTTATATTGGTATCCGGCCACAGTCAATACTGTCGACCACAGCGCATCTAAGATTATCAGTAAATCTAGATTTCATCTGACCTACGAATGCAGTTGGAAGTCAGTTAACTTTACTCGTAAACGTTCCAAAGTACCGCAAATGTCGCCGCTTATTGGTCATTACTTACGAAAAATTTTCTAGGAGATTAGGGAGTTTGTCATAGATTCCTGATAGCATTTTCTTCTTTGCACTTAACTTCGTCAGTAGTGACTACGATTGATTATTTGCAGTCAGAAATACCTTCTCTACTGATGTAGTAGTGGTATTTGTAGTCTACGTCATGATACACCATATAATCAAAAGTATCCGGACACCTGGCTGAGAAGGGCTTATAAGTTCTTGGCGCCCTCCATCGGCAATGCTGGTTTTAATATGGTGTTGGCCCACCCTTAGCCTTGATGACGGCTTCCACTCTCGCTGGCATACGTTCAATCAGCATTCAGGTCAGTACTTTGTGCAGGCCAGTCCAGTACAGGTACGTTGTTGTCGCGTACCCACGCCACCACAGGTGGTGCATTACGGATAGGTGCTCCATCGAGTTGAAAGATGCAATCTCCGAATCGCACTTCAACAATGGAAAGCAAGAAGGTGTTTAAAACATCAATTTAAGCTTGTGCTGTGATATGCCACGCACAACAAGAGTTGCAAGCCCCGCCATGAAAAACACGACCATACCGTGACACCACCGCCTCCGAATTTTACTGTTGGCACTACGCACACTGACAGCTGACGTTCACCGGGCATTCGTCATACCCACTTCCTGCCATCAGATCGCCACATTGTGTACCGTGATTCGTCACGCCGTACAACATTTTTCCACTGTTCTATCGTCGAATGTTTACGCTCCTTACACCAAGTGAGGCGTCGTTTGGCATTTACCGGCGTGATGTGTGGCTCATAATCAGCTGCTCGAACGAAGTTTTCTCACCTGCCGCCTAACTGTCATAGTACTTGCAGTGGATCCTGATGCAGTTTGGAATTCCTGTGTGATGGTCTGGTTAGATGTCTGCCTATTACACACTACGACCCTCTTCAACTGTCGGCGGTCACTGTCAGGCAACAGTCGAGGTCGACCTGTACGCTTTTGTGCTGTACGTGTCCCTTCACGTTTCCACTTCACTATCACATCGGAAACAGTGGACCTAGGGATGTTTAGGAGTGTGGAAATCTCGCGTAGAGACGTATGACACAAGTGACACCCGATCACCTAACCACGTTCGATGTCCGTGAGTTCTGCGGAGCGCCCCATTCTGCTCTCTCACGATGTCTAATGACTACTGAGGTCTCTGATATTGAGTACCTGGCAGTAGGTGGCACCACAATGCACCTAATATGAAAAGCTTATGTTTTTCGGGGTGCCCGGATACTTTTGATCACATAGTGTAGCTAAGTACATTACTTCCGTTCTCAATTTTCCTTACACGAAGATAAAAAAAAATTGTCTTATTATTTTCGTATTCTAGTGAAAAGCAAATTACATCAGTAATCTAGTATTTCTTGCTCTATTTCGAATTTGCGTACCAGAGCCATTCTCCTTTTAACTCTAGCGTTTTTCACCACCTAAAATTCGTCGTTCCACACACCCTACCCCTACGCCCAATAACCTCTATAATATGTGTAGCATGTTCCAATATTTGTTTGTACCTACTATTTATTCCCTTTAATTTTTCCATCCAGCACCAAATTATCTTCTTGTTGGATTCCGTAGCAGATTTCGTCTATGCCAGTCCGCAGCAGAGAACCTCCTTAGTTTCACCATTCTGGGTATTCCTACCTGCACTTCTCAGGCTACAGCGTCGTTCCTAAGTTATCTGTTAAGCAAGTCATTATTCTGCTTCGTATTACTCTTCCTCCCCGTAATCTTTTCTTTGGATATCCTTAGCCCATATTCTGTGCTAAGTGCTGTCCATTCCTTTCCACTGTTCATCGAAGCCCGCCCTGCATCGGATCAAATGGGCTATTAAAAATCTAGTCACAGTACACCACCAGTAAAATGTGACTGACCAAAGAATATTTTGGAGGTGTAGCAAATTTCGCATCTGCATCTACATACACATTCCGCAAGCCGCCATTCGGCGTATGGCGGAGGGTATTTTGTATCAATGTTACTCATTCCCTTTCCTGTTTCACGTAGCGAGCGAGAAAAGGCTGTCCAAATGCTTCCTGCTACCGCTGATCTCTCTTTCCTTGTCTTCACAGTCCTTATGGGCACTTTACACTGATGGCAGTAGGATCGACCTGCGGCCCGTCGAAAATGCCGGTTTTGTCACCTTTATCAGCAGTGATTCGCGGAAACAACGTCTTATTCCCTAATGGGATTGCCATTTGAATTGACGGATCACTTCCGGTATACTCGCATGTCGGTCTAATCTACGGCTAACGAACATAGCAACACATGTCTATGTTGCTGCTTTGGTATGTTCCTTTAATGTTGCTGGGTGAGATTTCCAAAAATTGGCGCAATACTTATGAATATGTCGCACAAGTGTTCTCTACACGGTCCTCTACATAGATAAGCTACGCTTCCCTGTAATTCTCCCAAGAAACCGAAGACTAACATTCGCCATCCCTGCAACAGACATTACGTGCTCGTTGCTTTTCACCGTTACTCCTACAGCTCTACACGCTCTGAGTGTGTCAAGAAGCACAACACTAATAGCGTATTCCAAGATTACAGGTTTTTTCATCCTATTCATCTTTATTAATTTACTTTTTTCACTTTTAGAGAAAGCTGCCAGTATCTACACAGTTAACTGTTTTCTATTAAATACTTCCAGCAGAACGTATTGCCTATGTAATACTAGTCGAAAGAAAAATTACAGCAGTGTTTCAGTATGAATATTAGAGGAATTTTCTAACGACAGAATAATTTTATAGGTGGTGTACACTACGGCTTTGTTAGTCTAATGATAACTGTGTGCAGTCTGAGTATTATATTTTGTTTTACTAACTGATCGCAGTAGGACAGTAATATCGGAAGCCGTAGCCTTGTTGAATGTGGAAGTTACGGAAACAAATAGTTAAATACAAATCCTTAGAGTGAATAGTTTGAAACTATTGTATTTGTTTGGAACTGTACTATATGAGCGTCCCGTCATAGCCTGTGAAGTTGACTACGACATCTCAAAGGAGAAAAACTACCAGCAGTAAACCTGAATCGGACCTTCGCATTTCCCGTTGTCTTAAATTTCAAATTAATTAAGTTTACTCGTGAAGATCCATAGTACCTCAGATGGAGCGCGGAGTTTGATTTGAGAGGAGTCCTCCAGTGCAAGTGAGCGACGGCCCTACGGAAAGCTCACTGAAACAGAAAAGTAACTGCAGATGACGACAGTGTAGTAGGCACTAGCGCACAATCTGGAACTCCTTGTGTCAATTTTTTTTCTAATAGTTGTAAGAATACAGATTTACTTTCATTCCTAAATATTTAATCTTGCCACTAATGATCTCTGCCAGACATGACCCCACACGTGGTGTTCGAATATCCCACCATCCTAGTACAGAAGCGATTTGACGTCATCCGATGCAGAGTACAGTGGAGCAGTGGAGGGCAGAATGTAGGCGCGAACATTACTCTTCGTTGATTCACGTTATAAAACAACTTAATAGTTTATGGCGACAGGTCTGAATGAGAAAAACAGTTACCAAATCGTGCGAAGTTGTGGAATCGTGTGAATGCTAATGCCCTGTCAATCAACCTCACACGTCGTACGCATGTTTTCTATGCACTTTAAATATGATAAATACAGTTTCTAGTAGGAATTGTTCTGATATCAAGAGGTCGCATCAGTTTTTATGTGTTGCTGAGTTAGTTATGAGGAGCAGTGAGAGCAGAAGTTTGATAGGAGTCGTGTCAGTCAGACACACAGTTAGGAACTTCATTAGCATCATAGGTGTACTGGGGAGCAATGCAGGCTACCCGTCAGTGCTCTCAAGGTCGAGAGTTCGATGCCAGACCAATATTACAGAAAACTATAGACGCCAATATTCAAGAACAAACATTAATCTATAACCTGCAAGCGATTTAGCAAACTGATGTGTTACATATTATGTAGTTGAAGTTGAGGGGGGGGGGGGGGAGGGGGCATCCGGACTTCGCGTGGAATCTTGGGGCCTCAATGCTCCATAGTTTTTAGATTCACGCTGGAGACCGAACGAAATTTGCATCCGCTATGAAGGTCGAGGAATCAACGCCTATCGAATCAGTGCGAAACAATTACATGAATGCGTGGAGTCTGTTGTTTCGGACATCTCCAAAAGAATAGACGCCACGCATTTGTATATGATATCTGAAAACTCCACCATACACCGAGCTCAGTAGTTCCTAATCCGCTTCCTTATCTACTTCTACATCTACATTTACGAGATTACACGTCGACTGCACATAATTGCAGGCACAGTGTTGGAGGTACCATTTCCAAATTACATCACTCGAACAGCGTGTTGAAAACATTCGATGCGAGCTATAATTTTTCGTACTTGATCGTGATGTTCGTTCAACTTTAGGTGTATGGGGCACGGTACATATATTGATATTCAGAGTGGAGAGGTATCGGTTGGAATTGCGTGGGAACATTTCGCCACAATGAAAAATATTCTACATTTATTTGTAGCCACAACACCTCACCAATATTCGTTACACACTCGCTTTAATTTCGTGATAGCCGGCCGGTGTGGCCGAGCGGTTCTAGGCGCTACAGTCTGGAACCGCGCGACCGCTACGGCCGCAGGTTCGAATCCTGCCTCGGGCATGGATGTGTGTCGTGTCCTTAGGTTAGTTAGATTTAACTAGGTCTACGTTCTAGGGGACTGATGACCTTAGAAGTTAAGTCACATAGTGCTCAGAGCCATTTGAACCATTTTTTTATCTTCGTTATAACATGAAACAGGACACCCATCTTTTAAATACTTTTTGCCGATACTCTGTAGTAAGAGTCCCATACTGCGCAGTAATAGGGCAGAACAGTTGGGACAAGCTTAGTGTAATCTGGTTTCTTAGTGAATTTGTTGCACCATTAAGTCTATCACTAACAAAGTGCAGTGTTTTATTTGGTTCCTCTACAAAGAATTTACGCTATGGTTCCAAATAAAACTTACTCAACACTAACGCCTCTATAATTCAATAAATCGACAACCTTTAAATTTGTGTCGTTCATCATTAAACAGAAACTCCAATAAATTACCTTAGTGTTCATGTGGATTTCCTAATTTTTATTGTTCAGCGTCAGTTGTCACTTTTTGAACCATTCAAGCACTTTAATAATTTTCGCGTTCATTTTCGCCTGTTGAACCCACTAGACCATAGAGAATGACATCATCGCAAACTATTGAAGATGGTAGGTGAGAGTGTGTTACAGACTGTTGATGTAGACCGCGAACAGCAAAGGATCTACACGCTTCCTTACAGAACATCAGATATTACTTCATATTCGCTACACGAAATGTTGTCAGCTACTATGTAATGTGAATTTTCTGACAGGAAACCGCGAAGCGAGTCTCGTAGCTGAAGCGATATCCTTTGGTTAGATGACACTTGTGAGCAACAAAGACAAAAAAACTTCTGGAAAACTTGAAATATGGAGTTCAAGTGGGATTTTCTGTCAATAACATTCAATGTTTCAAGTGAACAGATAGCAGAAGGCGACTTCCAACACCATTTTCTGCTTATGTGTATAAGACCTTTGTCTCGTAGGCTTGTCACTTTATGAAACGTCCCCTTAGAAAACTTAATGAATTACTGTGCTGATAAACCTCTTACATTATTTGATTTTTGGAACAGCTGAGCAGAACTGAACGTACTCAGACATTTCGCTCTTTACCTGTTCTGATCAACACTAAACTGACACACAATATTTTTTAGCGCAACGCAATCTGACTTTCAATAATCCCTACAAGAGAATGGCTCTGACTAAATTAACCAATACGTTTCACAAATCACTTACCTCACAAAAATCTTCGTTACTCAAACTACTGCAATACAGCGAGCGCCAATACTGCTAGCTAAATAAAAGATTCAAACTACTGAAGGCACTAACTAATGATAGGCTTAGTTAGCAAATGAAAGATTTTGATAGAGAACAAACAATGTATTTTCCTTAAAAGTGTTCAAAAGTCATAATATATATAGCAGTTCATGACATCCATTCTTACAAATATACTGTTTCTGATAGACACACGTCCAGATCATCCGCTCTCATAATTCCGCCGTTTCTCTCCCGACATCCACCACTGCTGGCGGCTCACCTCCAACTGCGCAACGCTACGCGCTGTTAACAGCCAACAGCCCAACACTACAATAGCCAACAACAATGCAAACCAGCCACAGACTGCACACAGCACAGCCAGTGACTTTCATACAGAAAGCTACGTGGCGTTACCAATATAAAAACCTAAACAGCCTACTTACAACTTTACACAAAGAACCTGTTAGGAGTTTTGCGATCATATTAACTTCAAATAGTTAAATACTTGACTTGATCGTCAATAATCTGATATGTCATTCCATGACGGGTTTAGGGAAAACACCATAACTAAATCTGAGGCATAAAATATAGAGCATAAGATAATATTTTTTAAAAAACTGGAAGTAACAGCGTTGTAACAGCGGAAAATATACCTAGTGAAATAAATATAGAGTTTTTACTCACTAACTTCACCATTGCCTCACAGCACCCACCTGAATAAGGCAATTTACCATTGTGCGAGGAAAACCATTTGACCAGCAGGTGATGATAGTGAAAGTAATGCCTGTGAAATTAAGTTCAAATGACTCTGAGCACTATGGGACTTAACATCAGAGATCATCAGCCCCACAGAACTTAGAACTACTTAAACCTAACTAACCTAAGAACATCACACACATCCATGGGCGAGGCAGGATTCGAACATGCGACTGTAGCGGTATCGCGGTTCCAGACGGAAGCGCCTAGAACCGCTCGGGCATCCCGGCCGATTGAAATTTAGTATAATCTTTATAATCTAACGTATAAAATATGAGAAATCTAAGAAATAATTGTGGAAGGAATTAAAACCATCTTTCGTTTCGTTGACAGATTGAATGTGCTTCATTTTCCTTCCTTCGAAAATTGCAGTAACTAGTCTAGAAGCAAGATTCAAATTTAGTATTTCACACTCTGACGACGTATATTTTTACGGGACGGAATTTTTTCACCATCTCTGTGGTTTCTCGTTAAATTTTAAACGATAACAGTCGAACGAATTGATAAATAATTAAAAAGAGACAAATCACAAATATTGCTCTGCTTGTACAAATGGTTAAAAAAATTGGTAGTATAGAAACTTTATTTTCGCAATTATTGCTAGTAATATCCAATAATTTGTGTGATATTCATGTTGGTGTTCTTCTGACCAATTTACATAAATTGCATCCAAATAATTTTACTACAGAGAGGAAATTAATTATGATAACAACAATAAATTAATAGCCGTGATATACGTATTTCTCTTCCCACATAATTACTGCGTCAAAGAAAGTTCGTACAGTTACATCATGCATCAGATATCAGACTAAAAATAAGGTGTACATCTCAACTTGTAATGATGTAACGCCTCGACTCGGCCGATTTAGGAACCCAATTTTAAATAGCCGGTGGTCTGTTTCGAAGTGACCTGAAGAATCAAGTGTTACTCGAATGCACCACATTACAAGGAAGTTCAACATAAAAAAAACTGTATGTGACCGTGTTAGAAATTAAGCTGCCTTACTAGCGAAGCAGTGTTACAAACTTCATAAGGAGCTGATCTTCACATTAAATGTACGCAGTTATAATACAATTAAAATAATTCTTCACTTGTCTGTTGAAATGTGTTCTGGACCATAGCAGACACTAAAAGGGTAGAATTTAAAAATTAAAACCAGAATATGAATTTAGTAATGCAAATATTAACGCAGTGTAAACCAGTTGCGCCTATTAACTGAATTCTCTGTCGGTGAATTACAGAAAATAACAATAATGTAAAAAAGGAAACATTCACTACAATTCTTATTAATTTAATCACGAATCGGTTGCAGAACATCACGTAGGTTTTTCTTTGTCGATATTAGATAGTGATTGTCAGTTCCTCTTTCGATTCTTACAGCTTTGTTTTTGCCGTTTATTTCATAGCGGTTCAACCTAAACCCACTATTTCTGAAATTATTTTCTGAACGTCTACTTTTTCTTTCTCTAGTCTGTGCCTTGTCAGTTGCCAACCTTCACTTTTCTCGGAAAGTCCGTTAGGTTGCAAGTTTCCGTTGAAAAGATCGAGCCCTTAAGAGCTCTTTCAACCTCGCTGAAACAGAATCATTACTTTACTTGCTACAGAAAATATATAAAAACCTACTCCATGCCTTTATTTCGAGCGGTGTGTGGCCATAGAAATCGTCCTCCTTCGCATGGTGTTTGACACGCTTTCGACATGGAAGTTCAGTTCCGTGCTATTTCTTCTCCCTTACACATCAGTCGCTTTTATCGGGCCTAATATCTTCTGCCTTATAACACCTACTTTAGACCTTCGTATTGATCGAAAGGTATTCTGCTGTGTGCGGAGCTAAAGGCTGAACGATTATATGGTTGTGTCTGATCTTGGCATTAAACGAGACGGACCGTTCGTTGTAGTCCATTCTCCAAAACATGTACTACGGCAATCTTGGTGATTGTAGAAGTTATTCTTTCTGAGCCATGGTTGATGTCGTCCTCTTTACTAAGCACTTTATATTGTCTGCCAGACTTATTTTTCCCTGATTTACGTCTAGGTCTCTGTGTGCTGTCTAGGTGCAAGTCACCAACACCATTCCCTCCAAAGTAGTTTGGAAAGTCTGTCTTGACCGCTTGCGTTTTGAGTTTACTCGTTTGTTTCGTGGCTAAGTCAGTGGATCCGGTAAGGTGATCTGCAAAAGCTGGGCAATCGATGATCTGGCCAACGTTCCTGCAGCCCATTCTGACCGCCGTTTTGCCTCTTTCATTTTGTGGTTGTTTGTACAACTCTCGGATGACTTTCACCACCACTCCACGGAATGTTAAGCGTGAATAATTGTCTCGCTGTCTAGCTCACACCTTGATGAAATTTCCCCTTGGCGTTCCTCAATTACATTTCGAAAAATAGCGTCAGTGAAGCTCGGTTGGGGACGTGCTCAAGTTTCTTTTGCGGAATTTTGAATTGCGTTGTACGATCAGTGAGAACGAAGGTATTGTTACACTCAACGAAGCAGCCTGCCTGTTCCTCATTTCGAACATTTTGGGTATGAGAGTTTCGAGTTGCATGCTGGGCGTACCAGTCTGTTTCTCATGAATATTATTGTATTAAGAGTTACGTAAAGTGAGTTACGTACAGTGAGCTCAAACATGAAAAGAAATTGTTTCCGGACGGAATCCAGGAGTTCCTAGCAAACAGAGGACAAGATGTCATTCTTAAAGGAGAGAAAAGACGTAAATATATATTTGAACGCATTCCACAGGTCAGTTTCTTTTCAATATACGTGTCCTCGTGGATAAAGTCGTAAGGTTTAAGAGAATTTTCGCAGCCGACGTTGTCATACTCAGGAATTTCGCACTGCTAGAAAATTGTAGCGAAATACACACATCAAATAAGTTTTGCATCACCTTGGTTCCAAGAGTTCCGTAACCTGAACAGAAAATTGGAATAGTGATCAACATAAACATCATTTCCGCCATTTATATTGCTCATCAAAACCACAAATTACATGTTGTACCACCATACAGCGAGACCTTCTGAGGTGGTGGTCCAGATTTCTGTACACACTGGAACCTCTTATACAAAGTAGCACGTCCTCTTGCATTTATGCATGCCTGTATTCGTCATGGCATACTATCCACAAGTTCATCAAAGTACTGTTGTTCCAGATTGTCCCACTCCTCAACGGCGATTCGCCGTAGATCCATCAGAGTGGTTGGTCGGTCACACCGTCCATAAACAGCTCTTTTCAATATATCCCAGGCATGTTCGATAGGGTCCCTTTTTGGAGAACATGCTGGCCACACTAGTCGAGCGATGTCGTTATCCTGAAGGAAGTCATTGACACGATGTACACAATGCGGGCTTGAATTGACGTCAGTGAAGACGAACGTCTCGCCAATATGCTGTCGATATGGTTGCACTATCGGTCGGAGGGTAGCATTCACGTATCGTACAGCTGTTACGGCGCCTTCCATGATCACCAGCGGAGTACGTCGGTCCCACATAATGCCACCTCAAAACATCAGGGAACCTCGACCTTGCTGCACTCGCTGGAGAGTTTTCTAAGACGTTCAGCGTGACTGGGTTGCCTCCCAACACGTCTCTGACGATTGTCTGGTTTATGGGATATGCGATACTCATCGGTGAAAAGAACGTGATGCCAATCCTGAGCGGTGCATTTGGCATCTTGTTGGGCCTGTCTGTAACGCATTACATGTTGTCGTGATTGCAAAGATGGACCTCACCATGGAAGTGGAGAGTGAGGTTGCGCGTCATGCAGCCTATTGCCCACAGTTTGAGTCGTAACACGACGTCCTGTGGCTGCACGAAAAGCATTATTCAACATGGTGGCGTTGCCGTCATGGTTCCTCCAAGCCGTAATCCGTAGGTTGCGGTCATCCACTGCAGTAGTAGCCCTTGGGCAGCCTGAGCGGGACATGTCATTGACAGTTCCTGTCTCTCTTTATCTCCTCCATTTCCGAACAACATCGCTTATCTTTACTCCGAGACGCCTGGACACTTTCCTTGTTCAGAGCCCATCCTGGCATAAAGTGACAATGCTGACGCGATCGAACCGTTGTATTGACAGTCTAGGCATGGTTTGAACTACAGACAACACGACCCGTGTACCTTGTTCCTGGTGGAATGACTGGAACCGATAGGCTGTCGGACCCCGTCCGTCTAATAGGCGCTGCTTATGGACGGTTGTTTACATCTTAGGGTGGGTTTAGTGACATCTCTGAACAGTCAAAGGAACTGTGTCTATGATACAATAACCACAGTGGGAACTGGGGTGATGCAAAACTTTTTTTGATATGCGTACATGACGACCTACAGACAATCGGCACTTAGTGTAGGGACTGGTAGTTGAGCGTCGAGTGCACAAATGTAACCTACTGTGCGTAAATAGAAAGCGCCGTTATTGTATTGGCACACGATTGCAGAAATATAATTGATAGCAGACAAATCCAGAAAACATCTTGTAGTACGCGTACGGTGTGATCTAAAAGTGTAGCGGCCTTGTAAAATTACTCGCATGTAATTCACTGACCAGATTCACTGGAAGAATTCTTAGGAAGTGTAGTCCACGAAAAAAAGGAGCAGCGCGTCGGGTCACAAATTGAAATTCACAAATTCACAGCGTAAAATACTGTTAAAATTCCGAGGGCTTACGTTTCTAGAAGAGTCAATTGCATCCTCCTGCGTATATCTCACGTAAAGCCTGTGAAGGTGTTCGTAAGATTCCAGCTGACAGAAAGGCTTAACAACAACTGTTCTTTCCTTGCATAGTTTTGACGTAGTTGTGTATGTAGATGTCCACATTACATATTGTCGTCTTCGATGAGTGAAGAATGTATCTTGAATGTTGGATACGCTGTGTACAGCAATGAACAGGTTACAGCAAGGGTTAAAATAAGGTTATAAGCTGACGCCTTAGAAGAAAGAGACAACCTGTGGACGTATACGGACGTTCGTCTTAATTAACTTCCCCTAAAAGAGCCTGAGTTACTCTGCCGTGGAATAACTGCTAAAGTTGTGGCTCATTTATCAATCAGTGTATCTTGCCTTAATCTGTAATGGTTTAGTACAATTCATGGATCCATCATTGAACTTACGGTAGAGTTATTCGTCAGTTAATTGTACGTCTTTGTAGTCTTGCAATATATCGTAATTTTGGACTTGTACAGTGTTAACGACAGAAAATACCTCGAACAATGAACAATGTAGCGTCACTGGAAAATGATGTAACTTGGTTCGTCTAGATACACGGAGTGCGCTGCGCCTCTAGAAGAGCTGGCCCTTCACCGACTTCCTGCTCCGTAATTGCAGACGAAGACAATGGTCTGCAGCGCAGATAGGGACGAGAGTTTCGCGACTAGTCTAGCGCCATTAAGAGAGCCGTGTAAGTATACAGTACTACCAACTAGCCGAAACTGGGATGCTCTCTAATGCACACCAGGGCTACATCGGATCGTGGCGGGAGGATGGAGAATTCCTTACCATTAACCTGAAATCGTTGAACACTGGGATGGACTCCGTATCTCAGGGAGAGGGCCGGCCGGAGTATCCGAGCGGTTCTAGGCGCTACAGTCTGGAACCGCGTGACCGCTACGGTTGCAGGTTCGAATCCTGCCTCGAGTATGGATGTGTGTGATGTCCTTAGAATAGTTAGGTTTAAGCAGTTCTAAGCTCTATGGGACTGATGACCTCAGTAGTTAAGTCCCATAGTGAGCCATTTGAACCATTTTTTTCAGGGAGAGGTGCAACGTCATTTACAGGGCTTGTTGTGAAGTACTGTGCACATATTACATTGCATGGAGAAGACTTCGTCCTGATTTCATGCGATCGTCTATTAAGGTTTATAAGTTCGCTCCATATACTGCTACTGTGATGGGAGGAATATCAGAATTTCATCCAGCAAGTGCATAACAGACGAGGAGCTAACAGACTGGTGACCGTGACAGTGCTCAGCCCAAAGGGCAATAGGACCAGAGTTTGGGATCAGGGTTGTTAACAGTGAACTGTATGCTGCCAACAACGATCGTTTTTTTCATTCCTACTAAATATCCTTCGTGACAGTTATCAATATCCTTGAAGGCTGTACGCCACTAACACACTGATATCCTTACAAGTCATTCTAGACAATTTACGCACCTCACTAAGGCTGACTGTTGAGGTCGCAGCAAACAGGGGTGTGCTTAAGCAAATAACACAGCATTATCTAACTTACAAAAAGTGATCAGATTCCACATTTATAGCTACACAATGTAATAAATTTAGTATTGGGCCTTGTGGGAAGCATATATATCTTACATCACCATAGTAAATGAAAAGTGAGCAAACTTTTGTTGCATTTAACGCATGTCTGTCCGCAGCTCGTGGTCTCGCGGTAGCGTTCTCGCTTCCCGAGCCCGGGGTCCTGGCTTCGATTCCCGGCGGGGTCAGGGATTTTTCTGCCTCGAGATGACTGGGTGTTGTTGTGTCGTCTTCATCATCATCATCATCATTCATCCCCATTACGGTCGGAGGAAGGCAATGGCAAACCACCTCCGCTAGGACCTTGCCTAGTATGGCGTCGCGGGTCTGCCGCGTGGCTCCCCTACGCTCTGTGAAGGAGTATGGGATTCATCATCATCCTCAACGTATGTCTGTATCTAGCACTTCATTGCTGTAATGAACTAAAGTAATTTAATAGGTGTAACCTCAACCTTGATTGCCAAAAATCTTTTGAAGCAAAATAATACACAATTGCTTAAGTGAAAAATCATTCAAGGCATGAAATTAAAGACAGGAAACCATGTTCATTGTAGCAATAACAGCAACATTTTATCTGGCCATAACGCATCGTAGTAAATATACACTGACAGAAAAAAGTCGCAACTCCAAAACATAATTAATCTAGAGTAACAAAATTTCGGGAATGTAGTTCTCTAGCTAACGAATGTAAGTAGTCAGCATTGCCAAGTCAAAGGTTAATGTAAGCACTTCATAAGCCATTGCAAATTTGATACGCTGGTACATTAATACGCTATGAAACAGTCAGGATGTTGAATGCAAGCATGCAGACGGGCATGCGTTGTATTGTACATGTGCCGTATGGCAGTTGTGGGATGGAGTTTCATCCTTGTTGCACTCAGTAGGTTAATACAGGGACGGATTATGCTCCTTGAGGATGACGTTGGAGTTTCAGTCCGATGATATCCTATATGTCCTCGGTTCTGTTGATCGAACAGACCAAGGCAACGTGTCGACGATCTGTAGAACATGTTTGCTTACAATTTGCGTATATGGGCGAGCGTTATCCAGTTGGAAAAATCCCATGGATTGCTGTTCATGAATGCCAGAATAACAGTTCGAATTACCAGACTGACTTACAGATTGCTGTCAGTGTGTGTGAGTGCTCCCGCTGTCATACTAAATTGTACTCCAGACGATAACTCAAGGTATTGCAGGATGATTGCAGACCTTCGTTCCCCTCCTCCTAACCAACACACGGCCATCACTGCCATCGACGCAGAAACATCTTTCATCAGGAAACACAACAGACTTCCACCCTGTCCTCGTCTGAGCTCCCGCTTGACACCAGTGATGTCGCTAATGACGATGGTTTGGAGCCAGCGCCAGAGGCACACGTCGAACACTTTGGTCTGCAGTGTCGATAGTGCCACGTGTCCGGCCGGAGCCCCGTCTTCTTGCGAACGTAAATTGTCGTCACCACTGCTGCCGGCAATCATGGATAGCGGATACTTTCCACAGAAGGAACATCCAGCTTCCCGTAGCCCCATTACACGACCTTGTTCAAAACTGGTAAGTTACTAATAATGGCGTCTTTGTCATCTTCAAGGCATTTTTGACCAACATCGATTCACCACATCCAGTATCAAAGGTATATAACGCTCACGACCGTCCCAGCGTGTATTTAAAGCAAACCTGATTTGCGTATTCATTTTGGCGTCACCAGCGCCACTTTTGCTATATGCGTGAAATCTGAAAAGACATCTTCTTTCAGATGTAGAAAGATGCTTACCAACTTCCCTTTATGTCGCACATCCTCCTGTGGTTATGTTTCTTTTCCGCCAGTGTAGAACCATTAAAATTTAAAAATGTTTGCAGAATATTTACACAAAACCCTTACATAAACTCACGCTAAATCTTAAGGTACATCTCGATTCATCTTACAGAAAAAAAACGAGTAGCAAACACAGAGAAAGGTACGTACTTAACTTTAACAAAATGTCAACAAAGTAATTTAATATTCCTGCGTATTGTCCATCAGAAAGACAAAATGTCTAGTATCTCTTAAAATAGGCGACGAAAAATGAACATATATAAAGTGAAACCTCAAGATTATTCTGCTACTGCTAAATGTGAATAGTGCGTCATAAAATTAAAAAAAAAAAGCCTTAAGCAGTTCAATAAAACTTTGTTCGTTTGAGAAAAAAGCTAACATTAAATAATAGTAAAACATAGTATGGTGTTCTCCCTATAACATGCATTTAGTTACTGTCGTAGCAAAGGTTTTGACGCATTGCTGTGCTCACACTTTGACATGAAACTGCACTGGCATACTCACTTGGACAACTTACGCAACGAACTCTCCATTGTATTTTATTTTATCCGAAAATAAAAAATTCTAGTGTGAAACAGCAACTCCTTACGTAGCGTGCCTATTCCCACACTCACGTAAACAATTATATAATGACTTGCGATATCTCTGCTGGCGCCAGAAGAATTCTTCTTTTGCAGAAAAACGCCATCTAATGCTTATGTCATTCGTCCAGGGTCTATACATTTGACACACCCTTATCCAAATCAAGTTCAAGCGGTATGAACATGACAGAAACTCACATACCCATTGTTGTAGAAACAGGAATAAGATCTCTCTGAATCTTCCATAAACTTAGACAAGTACGAAAAAAAAAACATTTCTGCACAGGGCCTATAGTAGTAACTTTTATTTAAAAACTGTGGCATGAGGCAGTTTAATAAGTTCAGGAAGGCAACACTGTCCAGGCTGTAAGAAGCAGCTTTGTATATATAATACTGCTATGGATATCAGTATTCCTTATACAGTTAGTCCCTTCTTACAGTCAAGTTGTGTGACAAAATTTCAAATCTGGCTTCGCAGGACAGAGCGAATCAGGTTGTGGAAAGGGGCGAAGGTCAATTACTGTTAGTTACACAAGAACACACACAACTTTATTCCTCAAACGAACGCACAGTTTCCTCTTTTCAAGCAACAAAGATCAATTCACGGCTGAGGGCCCAAGTAACCTCTCCAGAATACGTTTAAATGATTGCTTTCGAAACACCAGGATTTAGCGTAACGGCTGAAAGCATTACTTAAGTAAAATTACAATATCTTCTCGGCTAAAGGCCGAAATAATATTTCAGATCCGCTAAGGAAATTCTTTAAAAGAAGACCATTTACAAATTCCGCCTAAAAGCCATATTAAGGAAAATACAAGTTAATTTTTCCGCTGAAAGCCCAATTAAAAAAAATTGAAAGACTTTAAAGATAATCATTTACACAGTACAACAGAAAAACATCTTAAGAAAACTTGTCGGCTGAAGACCCAAGCAATTACTCAAGAATATTTAAAGACGATATTAAGATAATCATTTACAGAACACAGCTGAAGGCCGTTCCAAGAATTCAAGATAATTTAGAGAAATTTAAATGAAACACGGCTGAAGGCCTAATGTTAAAGTTGTTATGAAGTTCGGCTGAACGCCATATACTAGACATAAGACAGACAATATTAATACACGGCTGTCTGGAACCGAGCGTCCGCTACGGTCGCAGGTTCGAATCCTGCCTCGGACATGGATGTGTGTAATGTCCATAGGTTAGTTAGGTTTAATTAGTTCTAAGTTCTAGGCGACTGATGACCTCAGACGTTAAGTCGCATAGTGCTCAGAGCCAATACTCGGCTGAAGGCCTGGCACAGTACATGCGACCAAATAAAAAGACAATCACAAACAACAAACAGTGGTGCTCAGAAGTGTTTCAAGGGTCAACCTGGGGAGGAAACTCTAAGCTGTGCTTAGGTGAGACAGGCAACCAAGCTTAACACTAAATAATCGGGTGGCAGCACGACCTAGGGACGACTGAAGAACCAACCAACAACCTAACCAATTCCTTTTGTCGCAACCAACCAACTGCCTACTCCAGTACGCAGACAGCATTCATCTGCTCAGTGGAAATCACAGAAGCTACACACAGTTCCTCGTAAACAAACTCGCACAAGAACTCGAATAATCGTAAAAGCAATCACTGTGGACCAACATCGACGAATCAGTTCGACACACAGAGCGTTTCCACAAGCGGCCGACAACCAAATACACGTCGTCTGATGAGACGACCGACCGAACGACCAACACAGGTCGTTCCCACCCAAGTTATGCGTGTCGGCAACGGTCGGGCGAGTCTTGGCCTTCCAAAGCTAACTGCAGCTCCAACCCGACCCACCCTCTATGTCCGTTTGGAACTCGGAGACACGGCGACCCGGGCACACTGGCTCGGACCCACCCATGCAGAAGTAACTCTTGCCCATTGACCAAGATATCTTTGCACAAGGAAGGAACCGACTCACGTCTGGCAAGATGACCAACTGACGAGGCCCAGAAAAGGTCAAAAGACCAAATACACGTCGCCCGATGAGACGAGTAACCGACGGTCGTCCTTCTCCAATCTCCCTCCGTCGGACAGTTCAAGTCTGTCGCCAGCGGTCGGCGAGCACTGGCTGTCCGCACCGTCGCCGACTCACTGCTGCTGCGTCCCGACTGATCCCCCAACTAACTGACTCTCCCCGACAGAGGACGACCCGGAAATACTATTGGTCGCTCCAGAGATAGTACGACAGAGCACTTATCGATAAGCGTTGCTGCTGCCAGTCACGTGCAGATAACGCAGAAAGTTAATGACGCCAGTAAATGTAATAAGAAAAAGGGGCGGCAGTACGGTAAGAGATGACAAACAATAGACAGAATAAACACGAGCCGTGCACTGCTCAGATTTACTTTTCCTCCTCTTCATTAGCCCTTCCAACTACCCATCTAAGGTTTAGCATTCTTCTACAGCACCACATTTCAAAACCTTCTACTCTTTTCTTGTCTGAACTGCTTGTCGCCCAAGTTTTACTTTCACACGACGCTCACTCTCTAGACCAGCGGTAGGCAATTGGCGGTCCAGGTTCTAACCAAGAAGGTCAAACATTTGCACGCTAAAAATAATGGGGAGTCAAAATCACTGTCTCAAATTGTTTTAAAAATATTTTTCTGTAAATAATAGTTCGCCTGAGCGCCACCCTGAATTTTCTTTCTAGTAGTGTACAACTAACTTCTGGATAATTAGAATTCTTAATGGTTACAGGTACACTAAAATCTAAACTACAGTGTGGTCCATTGATAGTGACGGGGCCTAGTATCTCACGAAATAAGCATCAAAGGAAAAAACTACAAAGAACGAATCTCGTTTAGCTTGAAGGGGGAAACCAGATGGCGCTATAGTTGGCCCGCTAGATGCCGCTGCCATAGGTCACACGGATATCAACTGCGTCTTTTTAAATAGGAACCCCCTTGTTTTATTACATATTCGTGTAGTACCTAAGGAAAAGTGAATGTTTTAGTTGGACCACTTTTTTAGCTTTGTGATAGATGGCGCTGTAATAGTCACAAACGTATAAGTACGTCGTGTCACGTAATATTCCACCAGTGCGGACGGTATTTGCTTCGTGATACATTAACCATGTTAAAATGGACCGTTTACCAACTGCGGAAAAGGTCGATATCGTGTTGATGTATGGCTGTTGTGATCAAAATGCCCAACGGGCGTGTGCTATGTATGCTGCTCGGTATCCTGGACGACATCATCCAAGTATCCGGACCGTTCGCCGGATAGTTACGTTAATTAAGGAAACAGGAAGCGATGAGCCACATGTGAAACGTCAAGCACGACCTGCAACAAATTATGATGCCCAAGTAGGTGTTTTAGCTGCTGTCGCGGCTAATCCGCACATCAGTAGCAGACAAATTGCGCGAGAATCGAGAAGACCCAAAAACGTGTTTGTTGAGAATGTTACGTCAACATCGATTGCACCCGTACCATATTTCTATGCACCAGGAATTGTATGGCGACGACTCTGAACGTCGTGTACAGTGCTGCCACTGGGCACATGATAAATTACGGGACGATGACAGATATTTTGCACGCGTTCTATTTAGCGACGAAGCGTCGTTCACCAACAACGGTAACGCAAACCGGCATAATATGCACTATTGGGCAACGGAAAATCCACGATGGCTGCGACAAGTGGAACATCAGCCACCTTGGCGGGTTAATGTATGGTGCGGCATTATGGGAGGAAGGATAATGGCCCCCATTTTATCGATGGCAATCTAAATGGTGCAATGTATGCTGATTTCTTACGTAATGTTCTACCGATGTTACTACAAGATGTTTCACTACATGACAGAATGGCGATGTACTTCCAACATGATGAATGTCCGGCACATAGCTCGCGTGCGGTTGAAGCGGTATTGAATAGCGTATTTCATGACAGGTGGATTGGTCGTCGAAGCACCATACCATGGCCCGCACGTTCACCGGATCTGACGTCCGCGGATTTCTTCTGTGGGGAAAGTTGAAGGATATTTGCCATCGTGATCCACCGACAACGCCTGACAACATGCGTCAGCGCATTGTCAATGCATGTGCAAACACTAGGGAAGGTGGACTACTCGCTGTTGAGAGGAGAGTCGATATACGTATTGCCACATGCATTGAGGTTGACGGACATCATTTTGAGTATTTATTGCATTAATGTGGTATTTACAGGTAATCACGCTGTAACAGCTTGAGTTCTCAGAAATGATAAGTTCACAAAGGTACATGTATCACATTGGAACAACCGAAATAAAATGTTCAAACGTACCTACGTTCTGTATTTTAATTTAAAAAACCTACCTGCTACCAACTGTTCGTCTAAAATTGTGAGGCATATGTTTGTGACTATTACAGCGCCATCTATCACAAAGCGAAAAAAGTGATCGAATTAAAACATTCATATTTCACGTACTACACGAATATGTAATAAAAATGGCGGTTCCTATTTAAAAAGACGCAGTTGATATCCGTTTGGCCTATAGCAGCGCCATCCAGCGGGCCAACCATAGCGTCATCTGGTTTCCCCCTTCAAGCTAGACGTTCATTGTAGTTTTTTCGTTTGACGCTTATTTCGTGAGATATTTGGCCTGGTCACGATCAATGGACCACCCTGTATACGCCGCCCAAAACAGGCCATAAAGGTCCAACGGTACCTACCGGTCGCCATGTCATCATCAGCTCACACGCGTCACAAGATGCGGACGTGTAGAGGCGTGTGGTGAGCACATCGATCTCCCTGTCGTCTGTCAGTTTACGAGACCGGAGCCGCTACTTCTCAATCAAGGAACTCCTCAATTTGCCTCACAAGGGCTGAGTGCAACCTCCGTGCCAATAGCGCTCGACTGACGGATGATCACCCATCGAAGCGCTAGCCCAACCAGACAGCGCTTAACTTCGGTGATCTGACAGGAACCGGTGTTACCACTGTGGCACAGCCGTTGGCATAGTAACATTAAATATATAGTCGCTACGCTGTGGAGCGCAGGAGAGGGCGCTGAAGGGCGGGGAGCGGGAAGGAGGGAGCTGGCCGGCCGGCGGAGCATGTTATTTTGATGCGCACACGAATGCAACACAAGAATTTTCTTTAATGAAAAGGAAACTTCACATATCGAGTTTAGTGTCTAGCAGCCTCTGAAACGTCTGTAAAATCAAAGAAGACATACACTAAAACATCATTTTTTGTGCTCTTAAATCGAAAGATATGAAACTTAGGGAGAGTTTATTCGGTGGCGGCGATCTTCGACAACGGAGCCCGTCCTTTGCAGTAAGGATCCTTTGGTGTGTGGCAGCATACACTTTCACACGGAAGTAGCTCCTGTGCTGTCCGTCAGCAGATGCTGTGTGCGGGTGCCGGTATTTTTATAAGGAAAGAATCTATACAAAGTATACAAATTTTATCGCCACTCCGTCAGCAGTTGGTACATTCTCTTACGGAGTGTTTCGTTATTGTCGTCGCTTATACTGTTTCTTTTGCATCGATAACGATCCTAAAATGCTAGATGTTCATAGAGAAAATAGGAAGTTTTTGATTGAGTGGACTACCCAATATTGTTTTACGCTGCTTGATAGGCCTGGAGCTGTTTCACTCTACCTCATATGAAATACACTCCTGGAAATGGAAAAAAGAACACATTGACACCGGTGTGTCAGACCCACCATACTTGCTCCGGACACTGCGAGAGGGCTGTACAAGCAATGATCACACGCACGGCACAGCGGACACACCAGGAACCGCAGTGTTGGCCGTCGAATGGCGCTAGCTGCGCAGCATTTGTGCACCGCCGCCGTCAGTGTCAGCCAGTTTGCCGTGGCATACGGAGCTCCTTCGCAGTCTTTAACACTGGTAGCATGCCGCGACAGTGTGGACGTGAACCGTATGTGCAGTTGACGGACTTTGAGCGAGGGCGTATAGTGGGCATGCGGGAGGCCGGGTGGACGTACCGCCGAATTGCTCAACACGTGAGGCGTGAGGTCTCCACAGTACATCGATGTTGTCGCCAGTGGTCGGCGGAAGGTGCACGTGCCCGTCGACCTGGGACCGGACCGCAGCGACGCACGGATGCACGCCAAGACCGTAGGATCCTACGCAGTGCCATAGGGGACCGCACCGCCACTTCCCAGCATATTAGGGACACTGTTGCTCCTGGGGTATCGGCGAGGACCATTCGCAACCGTCTCCATGAAGCTGGGCTACGGTCCCGCACACCGTTAGGCCGTCTTCCGCTCACGCCTCAACATCGTGCAGCCCGCCTCCAGTGGTGTCGCGACAGGCGTGAATGGAGGGACGAATGGAGACGTGTCGTCTTCAGCGATGAGAGTCGCTTCTGCCTTGGTGCCAATGATGGTCGTATGCGTGTTTGGCGCCGTGCAGGTGAGCGCCACAATCAGGACTGCATACGACCGAGGCACACAGGGCCAACACCCGGCATCATGGTGTGGGGAGCGATCTCCTACACTGGCCGTACACCACTGGTGATCGTCGAGGGGACACTGAATAGTGCACGGTACATCCAAACCGTCATCGAACCCATCGTTCTACCATTCCTAGACCGGCAAGGGAACTTGCTGTTCCAACAGGACAATGCACGTCCGCATGTATCCTGTGCCACCCAACGTGCTCTAGAAAGTGTAAGTCAACTACCCTGGCCAGCAAGATCTCCGGATCTATCCCCCATTGAGCATGTTTGGGACTGGATGAAGCGTCGTCTCACGCGGTCTGCACGTCCAGAACGAACGCTGGTCCAACTGAGGCGCCAGGTGGAAATGGCATGGCAAGCCGTTCCACAGGACTACATCCAGCATCTCTACGATCGTCTCCATGGGAGAATAGCAGCCTGCATTGCTGCGAAAGGTGGATATACACTGTACTAGTGCCGACATTGTGCATGCTCTGTTGCCTGTATCTATGTGCCTGTGGTTCTGTCAGTGTGATCATGTGATGTATCTGACCCCAGGAATGTGTCAATAAAGTTTCCCCTTCCTGGGACAATGAATTCACGGTGTTCTTATTTCAATTTCCAGGAGTGTATATCTGTCGCTCTTGTTAAAAGGGTTAATTAAAGGCGACATTACGAAACAACTCACTACCAGCTCCTTGAAAATTTTTCTTAGGTACTGATGCTCATCAAGAAAAACTTCAGGCATGTTTAGCTTCTTACAAAACATGCACTTTCTTCCTAAATCACTCTATGAGCTTAGTAAGCACCAGAAGCCATTTTCAGACTCTGAAATAGTAAAAATAATGTCTATTGGAACTGGTCGTGCCACTTTTTGAAGAGGAAGTGAATGATGGGGCCGCAGTTCAAGGTATTCCATTGTCGCCAAGACGTAAGACAAGCAGAAACGAAATTTTTTTCTGTTGACAATGAAAGCAGTTTGTTCGAAGCTATGTGAAGGTGGCTTGCTACGCCAAGGCGCTAGGTGTTGATGAAGGAGAATTGTCGATTACCGTGGGACATTTTGTATTGAAAGTAAAGAATAAAGGAAGAAATTGCTAACAATATTGTCGATGAAAGCCGGACGGTGTGGCCGAGCGGTTCTAGGCGCGTCAGTCTGGAACCGCGCGACCGCTACGGTAGCAGGTTCGAATCCTGCCTCGGGCATGGATGTGTGTGATGCCCTTAGCTTAGCTAGGTTTATGTAGTTCTAAGTTCTAGGGGACTGATGACCTCAGATGTTAAGTCCCATAGTGCTCAGAGCCATTTGAACCATTTTTTTGTCGATGAAACGAAAGACTGACGGAGAAGATTTATTCAAGACTTTTGATGTCTTCATGTCAATATCCTACATTAGTTATTACAGAATGGTGTCTCGTTCAACTGACGGGGACCCAACAATGACCGGCAGACAAAAAGCACTAGTAAAGAGAATCAAAGGTAAGGATACTGGGCTACTATTTATCTGTACATAATTCACCAGGCAGCCTTTTGTGGAAAGTTTAACGTGATCTGAAAGAAGTAATGGACAGGTTGGTCAAGTTGATTAATTTTGTGACGTCTCGTTCTGCTCTTTAGTTCAGAAAGTTAATAGTTTCTTTCTGAGTGTGATTCGCCGCATTCTACCTTATTGCAGTACGACAATGTTCGTTGGCTAAATAAAGGTCAGGTGACTGAACGTTTTTGACTGATAAAAAAAGAGGTAACAAAAATCTTAGAAAATCTGGATTCATAAGAAGCAAGAAACCATTAGTATATCCTAGCAAACTAAAGCAGTAAGCTAACTGTAGCTTTCTTGAAAGACATTTCGAAACATTTAAATGCGCTCAATACCGAGCTACAAGAAAATGGGGATTTAATATATGATCTGATACAAAATGTGTCTTCTTTCCGTCACAAGGCGGAAAAGACATTGCAAATCAAGATTTTTTTCACTTTCCGACAATTTTAAGATATAAAAATGATTCTGAAGTAGACATTCCAGTTATCTCAAATTATATGTCAGATCTCTAGAAGGAATTTGTAACAAGATTCCAAGACTTTTCAGAGATAGAGACGCTGTCGTGAGTCTTAAAAATCACCTTCCAAATTTCTACAGCAGCAGAATGGACGGATGTGGCTGCGAAGTTGTTCTGCCTTTCGAAGTCTTCGCTCCAAACGGAGATAACAGACGTGCAGGAAGACAATTCCTTGCAATCGTATAAAACTGTATCTGCTGAAGAATTTTAGAAGAAACATGCCCCAGAAAAATATGAAAATATCAAAAAATTAGCTATATATCTGCTACGATGTTTGGCACCACTTACACTTGTGAAATTTAATTTCCAAAATTAATTTTTTGAAGAACAAATAGTGCTGAAATTTAACTGCTGCCCAGCCTGAAGACACTTTTTGCATAAGCTGCCCCCCACGTGTTCCTAACTTTAAGAAACTAGCTCAGGAACGCAAATGTAATTTTTCCCATTGATTTTTAACACAAAGGTGCCTGTCTACTGTATTTCATATTTTGTTAGTGAAAATAAAGAACGGGAAGCCAGGTGTAGCAAAGCTAATGCAGTGAGCGCTCAGCTACGATCTACTCTCTGCTGCAAGAAGGAAGTCAGTACCAAGACTAAGTTATCTGTGCACCGTTCAATCTTTCGACCAACTTTGTTGTATGGGAGCGAAGGCTGGGTGGATTCAGGTTACGTTATCAACAAGGTTGAGGTTACGGATATGAAAGTAGCTAGGATGATTGCAGGTACTAGTAGATGGGAACAATGGCAGGAGGGTGTCCACAATGAGGAAATCAAAGAAAAACTGGTAATGAACTCTATAGATGTAGCAGTCAGGGCGAACAGGCTTAGATGGTGGGGTCATGTTACACGCATGGGAGAAGCAAGGTTACCCAAGAGACTCATGGATTCAGCAGTAGAGGGTAGGAGGAGTCGGGGCAGACCGAGGAGAAGGTGCCTGGATTCGGTTAAGAATGATTTTGAAGTAATAGGTTTAACATCAGAAGAGGCACCAATGTTAGCACTGAATAGGGGATCATGAAGGAACTGTATAAGGGGGGCTATGCTCCAGACTGAACGCTGAAAGGCATAATCAGTCTTAAATGATGATGATGATGATGAAATTAAAATAAAGAATAGTTCTGAATATACGTTCGTTTTCTGTATTTCTCATTACAAATGTACCTATCTATTGTATTTCATAGTTTCTGAGAGCGAAATTAAAAATAAAAAGAAGTGAAGAATATAAGTTCTCTTTAGGATATCTGGATACAAATATGCCTATATACTATACTTTATATTAGCTTGAGAGAGAAAATTAAAGTAAAAACTTGTAACGATAACGGGCTTATTTCTGGTTTTCTGAATACGAATACGCCTATCTATTGTATTTCTTATTATTTTGTGAGTGAAAATTAAAATATTAGGTTAGTAAAGAATACGAGGTTTTTCTTCTGGGCCTAGATAAAATTTTTGGAAAGTGTCAGGACCCCATATAAGATTACTTGTTGACCCCTGCTCTAGACAAATACTTTGATGTATTTACGTTAGATATTAAGAAATTCCTCTTTTTCAGAAATGACTTCCTTGCTACGACAAGTCTGCATTTTATATCTTCTCTAGTACGGTGAGGGTCAGTTGTTTAACTGTACAAATAACGAATGGGATGTACTACTTCCAGTGCCTTATTTTCTCCTCTAATTCCCTCAGCAGCCCCCGATTTAGTTGGCCAAAATTTCATTAGCGTTGTTTCACTTTTTATGTTGCTCATGCTGTAAGTTCATTTCAAGACACTAACCACTCCGTTCAGTGCACTTACAAGTTCTCTGATGTCTGTAACAGAACTTCTTCTCCCTGAACTTTAACCCCATTTCAAAATATCCCCTTGGTTTCCTTCAGTTCTTGCTCAGTGCACAGAATATCATCCAGAATAGGCGTCAGCCTGCCTCATCCCTTTCTCAACTATGGCTTCTCTTTCATATGCTTCGACTCTTTTAACTTCAATCTGGCTCCTTTACAAGTTTTTGAATAACTTTCGTTGCTTGTACTTTTTTTCCGGTCCATTGGGAATTTCATGGAAAACATTGCAGTTTCCATTGTCAAAACCTTCCTGTAACTTAACTGGTGCTATGAATGTAGGTTTACTATTTTTTTTAACTGCCTTTAGAAGAATCCATAGGGTCAGTATTGCCTGGAATATTCCTTATGTTACAAAATGATCTTCCCCGAGGATGGCTTGCACTTTTTCTTTCCCAGTCTGCCATAAATAATTCATTTCATTATTGTGCAGCCATGACTAACTAACCTGATTTGGTAGTCAGCACATTCCTTCTTTGGAATTTTAATTACGAATTTCTTATATGAAAAGTCTTGAATCTTTTTAAAAGAAACAAATATTATTAACATCCTACATCCCTATTTCTGACGTTTACATACTCGCAGCCGTTTGCAGCAAGATGGCTCTGAATTATAGTGTGTAACATTGCGGAGCATGAAAAACAGTTCGCTGTAATTAAGCTTCGAATTCGAAGAGTGCATCTACACATGGAGCCCTCTTTCCTTCAGCATAACTATGTCAGACAATACACGATTGCTGCAGCTTTCGCAGCAATCCAACGCCTTGGGTTTACTGTCATCGATCATCTTCCATGCATTCCCGTCTTGGCCCCATCCGATTTCCATTTGTTTTCAAAACTTCCTTCGAGGTCTTCAGCAGAACTTCACTTTGACAGTGCTGAATTGGTGCAAGCAGAGGTGAGGTTATGGCTTTGTCGAAAGTGTCAAACCTTCTACAGTAAGCCGGCCAGAGTGGCCGAGCGGTTCTAGGCGCTACAATCTGGAACCGCACGACCGCTACGGTCGCAGGTTCGAATCCTGCCTCGGGCATAGTCGTGTGTGAGTCCTTAGGTTAGTTAGGTTTAAGTAGTTCTAAGATCTAGGGGACTGATCACCACAGCAGTTAAGTCCCATAGTGCTCAAAGCCATTTCTTCTACAGTACATGTATCAACAAACTTGTGTCTGAAACTTCCTCAGTTGGTAGAGCACTTGCCCGCGAAAGGCAAAGGTCCCGAGTTCGAGTCTCGGTCCGGCATACAGTTTTAATCAGCCGGGAAGTTTCATATCAGCGCATACTCCGCTGCAGAGTGAAAATCTCATTCTGGAAACTTGTGTCTTCTTGGAAGTAATGTCTTTGTTGCCAGGGTCACTATGATGAGAAATAAATATGTAAATATGATAAAGAAAGATGTAGAAAGTTAATAAAGTTTGTTTCGTTTACAAAACAAATAAAGTGTTTTCGGACAGAAAAATCGAAGGCATTACTTTGCCGCACACCTTCGTACAATATTCCTATTGAAGTCTGATTAGATTTTGTCTGTGTTATATATCTTGCACACAAGGTGGTATAGTTTTGTCATAGATGTCAGCCACAGCGATATCAGAGGAGGACTTAAATAATTAATAAATCGCAGTTTCATTAATTTAATGATAACTAAATTTGTCTGAATATCCCTTCCAAGCACTGTGCGTAGGAGCTGCTTGTCACGCTACTGAAAGTAACCCGGATTCGGTGGTACTCCATCGGTGTAGGCTTCCCTCAGCTAGCGAGAACCGATGCTGATTCCGCGAGCTGTGCTAAAGCCGCGGCGGCCGATTGGTCAACCGCTGAGGCGACCCAGCCAATCTGCTGCGGCCTCTGTCGCACAGTGGCGAGTGGACGCGGCGCCGGCGCCGAGTGGGGACTTTGTAGTTGGATTACGTCGGGCGAGACGCAGATGCGACGCGATCGGCCAATTACACGGCACGGATTAGGAGCCGGAATCTGGCCGCGGCGGTGGCGGCTGTGGAGGCGGCGGGGGCAGCAGAGGGCGAGCACACAGCAGCCGCCGCCGCCACCGCCCCCACGCGCGTCTCGCTAATTGTGAGAGCAATTAAGCCGCAGCGGCGCCGGCGCCGGCCAGTTCGTGTGGTGCGTGGCGCATCGCTAATTATCGCGCCACGGGCCGCCAGGAAGCCGGGGTCACACGGCTGGAACTGGAAGCTGCAGGAGGCCAGCTCCAGCTGCCGGCCGATGCGGCCGCATTAATTGCCTTAGCGCGTTAGCAACTGCCGCACTGGCCGTAGTCCCCCATACGTGGAACGCGTTGCCTTTCCTCGCCATTTACCGCGACACAAACAAAGAGCTCCCCTGCTAACTGCTGCGCAGACAACTGCACACGGCGTGTGCGAATAGCGTCCAGTTTCCTTGGGTATAAAATTAGAGAGATCACAGATGTCTACAACACTGAAACAACGATGGGTGTTTCAACTGTGGAGACATCTACTAGTAGAGGGACAGCCAAATATACAGTCTGTTAAATAAGAGCCGGCCGGAGTGTCCGAGCGGTTCTAGGCGCTATAGTCTGGAACCGCGAGACCGCTACGGTCGCAGGTTCGAATCCTGCCTCGGGCATAGGGTTGTGTGATATCCTTAGGTTAGTTAGGTTTAAGTAGCTCTAAGTTTTAGGTGACTGATGACCTCAGAAGTTAAGTCCCATTGTGCTCAGAACCATTTTTTTGTTAAATAAGAGCACGGTCGACATTACACATAGACGGTAAAAGACATTTTCTTAGTTCTTTCACCATCCAACACAGGGTATCTTTGTCCATTATGCATTATTTTACTTTGAATGCTTGACTGAAATACACAAGGAGACACACGAGTGCTGCTTGCATCAAAGATGCTAGATACCGATTACCAACCGTTGGTCAATCGACAGGATAGGATGTGTGACTGCTGTGTACGGACGCAGGAGGAGCTGGCCACTGTTCGCGAACAGCTGAGCGTGTTGATGGCCGCGGTCAGCCGTCTTCAGGCTGCTGCCTCGGAGTGTAGCGGCAGTGGGGAGTCTGATGCGTCGCAAGGTACACCCCAGGTGTTACATGCTTCACCCACTGTCCCTGCTGTCGAGACATCTTCGCGGGTACCGGGCGCGGTTGGGCCACCCTCTCCCCAAGGGGAGTGGCGGGTTCAGCGGCGTTCGCGGCGCACGAGGCGGAAGGTCAATGTGGAGGCTGGCCGTGTGGCATCGCCCGCTCTGCCTGTGAGGGGACATGTGACTGCTCCTTCAGCAAGGTCCGAGCAGGCACACGGGGGGAGGGGTTTACTAGTTATTGGGAGCTCCAACGTTAGGCGGGTGATGGAGCCCCTTAGGGAAATAGCGAGAAGGTCGGGGAAGAAGGCCAGTGTTCACTCTGTCTGCTTGCCGGGGGGTCTCATCCGAGATGTGGAGGAGGCCCTACCGGCGGCGATAGAGAGCACTGGGTGCACCCGACTGCAAATTGTTGCTCATGTCGGCACCAATGACTCCTGCCGTCTGGGTTCAGAGGTCATCCTCAGTTCGTACAGGCGTTTGGCGGAATTGGTGAAGGCGGAAAGCCTCGCACGCGGGGTGGAATCAGAGCTAACTATTTGTAGTATCGTTCCCAGAACCGATCGCGGTCCTCTGGTTTGGAGCCGAGTGGAAGGCTTAAACCAGAGGCTCAGACGATTCTGCGGAGATCTGGGGTGCAAATTTCTCGACCTCCGCTATCGGGTGGAGAAATGTAGGGTCCCCCTGAATAGGTCAGGCGTGCACTACACGCCGGAAGCGGCTACAAGGGTAGCGGAGTACGTGTGGAGTGCACATGGGGGTTTTTTAGGTTAGAGAATCCCCTCCCTAGGCCCGACAAGACGCCTCCTGAGACGCGGCAAGATAGGAGTAGGCAAAATGCAACAGGGAATAACAATATTAATGTGCTAATAGTAAACTGCAGGAGCGTCTATAGAAAGGTCCCAGAACTGCTCTCATTAATAAACGATCACAACGCCCATGTAGTACTTGGGACAGAAAGTTGGCTGAAACCAGACGTAAACAGTAACGAAATCCTAAACTCAGATTGGAATGTATACCGCAGAGACAGGCTGAACAGTGAAGGGGGAGGCGTGTTTATAGCGATAAGAAGTGCAATAGTATCGAAGGAAATTGACGGAGATCCGAAATGTGAAATGATTTGGGTGAAGGTCGCGGTTAAAGCAGGCTCAGACATGGTAATTGGATGTCTCTATAGGCCCCCTGGCTCAGCAGCTGTTGTGGCTGAGCACCTGAAGGATAATTTGGAAAATATTTCGAGTAGATTTCCCCACCATGTCATAGTTCTGGGTGGAGAATTTAATTTGCCGGATATAGACTGGGAGACTCAGACGTTCATAACGGGTGGCAGGGACAAAGAATCCAGTGAAATTTTTTTAAGTGCTTTATCTGAAAACTACCTTGAGCAGTTAAACAGAGAACCGACTCGTGGCGATAACATATCAGACCTTCTGGTGACAAACAGACCCGAACTATTTGAAAAAGTTAACGCAGAACAGGGAATCAGCGATCATAAAGCGGTTACGGCATCGATGATTTCAGCCGTAAATAGGAATATTAAAAAGGGTAGGAAGATTTTTCTGTTCAGAAAAAGTGACAAAAAGCTGATTTCAGAGTACCTGTTGGCTCAACACAAAAGTTTTGTCTCAAGTACTGATAGAGTTGAGGATCAGTGGACAAAGTTAAAAACCATCGTACAATATGCGTTAGATGAGTATGTGCCAAGCAAGATCGTAAGAGATGGAAAAGAGCCACCGTGGTACAACAACCGAGTTAGAAAACTGCTGCGGAAGCAAAGGGAACTTCACAGCAAACATAAACATAGCCAAAGCCTTGCAGACAAACAAAAATTACGCGAAGCGAAATGTAGTGTGAAGAGAGCTATGCGAGAGGCGTTCAATGAATTCGAAAGTAAAGTTCTATGTACTGACTTGGCAGAAAATCCTAAGAAATTTTCGTCTTATGTCAAAGCGGTAGGTGGATCAAAACAAAATGTCCAGACACTCTGTGACCAAAATGGTACTGAAACAGAGGATGACAGACTAAAGGCCGAAATACTAAATGTCTTTTTCCAAAGTTGTTTCACAGAGGAAGATTGCACTGTAGTTCCTTCTCTAGATTGTCGCACAGATGACAAAATGGTAGATATCGAAATAGACGACAGAGGGATAGAGAAACAATTAAAATCGCTCAAAAGAGGAAAGGCCTCTGGACCTGATGGGATACCAGTTCAATTTTACACAGAGTACGCGAAGGAACTTGCCCACCTTCTTGCAGCGGTGTACCGTAGGTCTCTAGAAGAGCGTAGCGTTCCAAAGGATTGGAAAAGGGCACAGGTCATCCCCGTTTTCAAGAAGGGACGTCGAACAGATATGCAGAACTATAGACCTATATCTCTAACGTCGATCAGTTGTAGAATTTTGGAACACGTATTGTGTTCGAGTATAATGACTTTTCTGGAGACTAGAAATCTACTCTGTAGGAATCAGCATGGGTTTCGAAAAAGACGGTCATGTGAAACCCAGCTCGCGCTATTCGTCCACGAGACTCAGAGGGCCATAGACACGGGTTCACAGGTAGATGCCGTGTTTCTTGACTTCCGCAAGGCGTTCGATACAGTTCCCCACAGTCGTTTAATGAACAAAGTAAGAGCATATGGACTATCAGACCAATTGTGTGATTGGATTGAGGAGTTCCTAGATAACAGGACGCAGCATGTTATTCTCAATGGAGAGAAGTCTTCCGAAGTAAGAGTAATTTCAGGTGTGCCGCAGGGGAGTGTCATAGGACCGTTGCTATTCACAATATACATAAATGACCATGTGGATGACATCGGAAGTTCACTGAGGCTTTTTGCAGATGATGCTGTGGTGTATCGAGAGGTTGTAACAATGGAAAATTGTACTGAAATGCAGGAGGATCTGCAGCGAATTGACGCATGGTGCAGGGAATGGCAACTCAATCTCAATGTAGACAAGTGTAATGTGCTGCGAATACACAGAAAGATAGATCCTTTATCATTTAGCTACAAAATAGCAGGTCAGCAACTGGAAGCAGTTAATACCATAAATTATCTGGGAGTACGCATTAGGAGTGATTTAAAATGGAATGATGATATAATGTTGATCGTCGGTAAAGCAGATGCCAGACTGAGATTCATTGGAAGAATCCTAAGGAAATGCAATCCGAAAACAAAGGAAGTAGGTTACAGTACGCTTGTTCGCCCACTGCTTGAATACTGCTCAGCAGTGTGGGATCCGTACCAGATAGGGTTGATACAAGACATAGAGAAGATCCAACGGAGAGCAGCGCGCTTCGTTACAGGATCATTTAGTAATCGCGAAAGCGTTACGGAAATGATAGATAAACTCCAGTGGAAGACTCTGCAGGAGAGACGCTCAGTAGCTCGGTACGGGCTTTTGTCAAAGTTTCGAGAACATACCTTCACCGAAGAGTCAAGCAGTATATTGCTCCCTCCTACGTATATCTCGCGAAGAGACCATGATAAAATCAGAGAGATTAGAGCCCACATAGAGGCATACCGACAATCCTTCTTTCCACGAACAATACGAGACTGGAATAGAAGGGAGAACCGATAGAGGTACTGAAGGTACCCTCCGCCACACACCGTCGGTGGCTTGCGGAGTATGGATGTAGATGTAGATGTAGATGTAGAATTATGAGCCTACACTGCAAGAACACAGTGACAGAGGCACCGCAGCAGTATGTGTAGCGACTGGAAAAATGAGAAAGGTGTGAACTTAGTGTAAGATGCCCTTACAGTCAACTGACGCGCCTCCCATTGAAACTGTATGATGGTACATAGAAAATAAGGTACGAGGAACACAATATCTCCACTTTGAAACAGCTGTCAACGCAAATTTGAAAAGTTCGGTTGCCTCTTCCACTTGGATACGCGGAATACTTGGTTTCAAGCATGCCTCGGTGATGTCAAGAATTATCGACGCTGAATTGCACTTTTCTTTTGTTCATGTATGAGGTCTGTCAATTTCTTAGAATGTTGTTAAATAAATTTTTTTACTGGTCAACCAGAGCACGGTGTCCCTTAACAGACTGTAGGTATTAGAAGTGTAAGCGGAAAAACACTGTTCACAACATAAGATATACATCAGTTGATTGATGAATGAAGGAGATACAGAAATGTCATGCAATACAATGGTAGGAGGTACATAGGAAAGACATAAAAGGAAGGGCGGGGTTCATAAATTGAAAGAGCAGCAGCAAAACTGCGAAGAAAGTGAAAAGAAAATGGTTGTCAGCGGAACAAATTCAACAGACAAGATAAAATAAGAGTTAGAATTAAAAGCATCTAAATTGAGACAATAAACGAATTGAGTGGTCGAACATAGAGAAAAGAATGGGTAGGTTATAAGGCTGCTCTGTGGACCTCTACTAGGCAAAGGAACTCTCAACTGTCTGTATCTAAATCAACGTGATTAGCACTCAGTTCACTCTGATGTGCTTAGCAAAGGGTTCACAGGACCCCTATCGAATTATTTCTCGAAATTCCACTCTCGAATGATACGTGAGTAGAATTAACATCTAAATCTCGGCTTGAAATTATAATTCCCCAATTTTGTTCCAATGATCATTCCTTCCTATGTATGTGCAAGTAATATATATTCGGAACTCGGAGCAGAATGAAAGTGATTGAAATTTCGTAGAAAGACCTCGCCACGACAAAAAACGGCGACTGAAATCCCACCTCGTATCATGACCGTGACATTCTCTCCCTCATTTCGCGATGAGATAAAGCGAGCTGTTCATCTTTGAACGTTTTTTTCGATGTCATCCACCAGTCCTCTCCGGAAAGTACCACGCAGCAATACTCCAGAAGAGGACAGACAAGCGTATTGTAGGAAGTCTCTTTAGTAGATATGTTCCATCTTCAAAGCGTCCTGCCAATGAAATGCAGATTTTGGTTCGTCTTCTCCACAACATTTTCTATGCTGTAACTGCAATGTAAGTAGTTTCTAATTGTAGATCCTAGCTACTTAATTGAGTGTACAACCTTTAAATTGGTGTTATACATCGTATATCGAAATTTCTTTTAGTACTCGTGTGAAGGATGCCAGAATTTAAAGGTCACTTACCACTTTTCGCACTTGACGTGCCTATATCGTATTACAATTCTTTTTAAACTTTCGACAACTTTACTAGACAGTAAATGACAGCATCATTTGCAATATAACAGGGCGGTTCAGACTGTCTCCTACGAAGAATAGAGGAGTTGTAACACTTTCTTCTGAAACCACAGATTCCTTTCCGGTTTCTGTAACAGTTTCCTGTCAGTTACAACGAACTATGATTTTTCTGACTGTAAATCATGAACCCAGTTGCACAACTGAGACGGTACTCTTTAGGTACTCCATTTGAGTGGAAAGTACTTTTCACGAATGGTGTTAGAAGCCATCTGGAAATCAGGAAGCACGGAATCAACTTGATATCCTCCGTCGACAGCGCTTATTACTTTGTGGGAATGAAGAACCAGTTGTGTTTAACAAGGACGATGTTTCCTGAATCCTTGCTGGTTATGTGTCAGCAGATCGTATTCTTCCTGGTATTTCTGACCTTTGGATCACAGTATTCGTTCGGAAATCCTCCTAAAAATCTATGTCGAAGTTTCTCTTCTATAGTACAGCAAATTACTTCTGATTCGTTTCTTGTGTGCTGGTGGGATCTTGCAAGTTTCCATTCCTTAGGTAACGATCTCTCTAGTAGCCTACGGTTATTCATGATTGCTAAAGTAAAATTATTTCATCAGCCTACTGCAAAATGAACCTAATAGCTATACAGTCTCTACCGGAAAGCTTTCCTTTGGTACATGATTTGCTTCTCTATCTGCCTTCAAATTACTCACGTTTGGAGCTGTGCTTGATTCTAGAATCCACTTGGCTGGGACATCGGACATTCGGAAGGATATCAAGAACACAATCACGAAGATAGGAAGGGCAATTAAACTTGAGACCTGCGATACTGTGAGGATGGCAATTCAAGCATCCAAATTGCTGACCAGAATAGTAGGCAAAAAAAAAAAAAAAAAAAAAAAATGAAAGAAAAAATAGGGAAACGGGAAGATAAGATCTAGCAGACGACGGTCAGTTTCGCTTTAAGAAATGCAAAGGCACCAGAGAGGCAGTTCACTCTTAACGATTTCGTTTGAAAACAAGAATTAATAAAGATGCTTTTATAGAATCCTAGAAAAGTTGTGCAGTGGTGTTCAGTGGTGTGAAATTTTTCAGATAAACACAAAAACAGATGTCCGTAAGAGAGAAAGGCGGGTACTTAACGATGTGTAAAATAAGCAAGACGGAGGTATACGGAAGGAAGACCAGAAGGGCAGTGATGCAGGCTTTGCTAGCTATTATTCAACCGGAATATCGAAGGAGCAGTGGAGGAACTCAAAGAAAAGTTCATAATTCTGATAAAATTCAGGATGAAGGACTCTCAATGGCAGTATTCGCTTATGACATTGCTATTCACTGTGAATGTGAGGAATAATTTGAGAACATTGTATACGAAGCGAACATCCTACTGAACATAGAATTACACTGAATGAGACTAAACCAAAGTAAGATAGAAGTAACGAGACGACGCAGACATAAAATGACAATTATAACATGAGAACTGGGGATGAAATAGTATGTGATATGAAGAAATTCTGCTGCCTTGGAACCAAAATAATGTGTGAATGACAAAGGAAGTATATATGCACAAGCAGATAGGGCACTGGTTGCTAAAAGAAGTCTGCTGGTATATGATACGGTATTTTAATTTGAGGATGAAATTTCTGAGAGCGTGTAGCCAGCACAGCATTGTATGAAAGTGTATCATAGACTGTAGTGAAACAGGAAATGAAGAAAATCGTTGCGTTTGAGTTGTGGTGTTACGGGAGAATATTAAAAATTAATGTGAAACAGAGGGCTAAGACTTGTAGGGGTAGGTAAAGATAGGAATATATAAAACAATTTACTGAAGACGTTGACTGCAGGTGCTGCTCTGATATGAAGATAATAGTAAAGCAAAAAATACATGATTACTCTGCAGTTCAGAGTTAAGTGCCTGGTAGAGGGTTCATCGAACAACTTTGAAGCTCCTCTACCGTTCCACTTTCGAGCAGCGTAGGAAAAACGAACACTTAAGTCTTCCCATGAGATCTTTGACTTCTCTCATTTTATTATGATGATCATTTCTCCCTATGTAGATGGGCGCCAACAGAATACTTTCACAGTCTAATGGGAAATTTGGTGATTGAGATGTCATGAGAAGGTCCTGCCGCAGCGAAGAACGCCTTTGTTTTAATGACTGCCACCCCAGTTCGTGTGTCGTATACGTGAAACTCTCTCCCCTATTTCGCGATAATACAAAATGAGACGTCCTTCTTTGAAGTTTTTCGATGTCTTCCGTTAATCCTATCTGAGGATACCACGTCGCATAGCAGTACTCCAGAAGAGGCCGGACAGGTGCGGTATAAGCAGCCTCTTTAATAGGCATGATGCATTTTCTAAGTGTTCTGCCAGTGAATCGCAGTCTTTGGTTTGCTTTCCCCACAACAGTATCCATACGGTCGTTTCAATTTGAGTTATTCGTAATTGTAATCCCATGGTATTTTGTTGAGTTCACAGCCTTTAGATTTGTGTCATTTGTCGTGTAACTGACATTTAATTCCTTTTAGTTATCGTGTGCCGGCCGTGGTGGCCGAGCGGTTCTAGGCGCTTCAGTCCGGAACCGCGCGCCTGCTACGGTCACTGGTTCGAATCCTGCCTCGGGCATAGATGTGTGTGATGTCCTTAGGTCAGTTAGGCTTAAGTAGTTCTAAGTACTAGGGGACTGATGACCTCAGATGTTAAGTCCCATAGTACTCAGAGCCATTTGAACCATTTTTAAGTTATCGTGTAGATGACTTCACACTCTTCATTATTTAGAGTCAATTGCCACTTCTTGCACTACACAAATATCTTGTCTAAATCATTTTGTAATTCATGCTGATCATTCGATGACTTTGGATGACTGTAAATGACAGCATCATCTGCAAACAATCTAAGAGGGCTGCTCAAACTGGCTGCTGAATCCTTTATTTAGATTCGGAACAACAGAGGACCTACAACACTTCCTTCGGGGATGCTATGTAATACTTCTGTTTTGCTCAATGACTTTCTGACCTTTATGACAGGAAACTATGAATACTGTCACACAACTCAGACGATACTCCATAGGCACGAAATTTATTTAAAAGTAGTTTGTGAGGAACGGTGTAAAAGGTAGTAACCACGCCAAACCTTCGCCAATGGGGGACATAGATACAAGAAAAAGATGAAGAAGAAGAAGAAGGTATACAGATTCGAAGTTAAATTTTTATCTTTGCGAGACGGTAGATAAATTCTACTTTATCTACGATAAAGAGTGTACCAGTTTATAACACAAAATAACATTTTTTTAAATGAAAGAGAGCAACTAGTCCAAAGTGTTTACGTTATTAATGAAATTAGCTTCCTGCAAGAGAGAAGTTCGGAAAAAAGAAGAACTGGATTCACTCTTTCAATAACCGGAACAAGGGAACGTCATAGACAGCAAGATGTGCTATACAAGATTGAATAACGAGATATCTTCCTTTCTAACGTATTTCTCTTTGTGAAATTGCTACGGGGAGGGTACGATTGACTGAAATTAATTTTTTGCCACAGCATAAGTAAAAGGGAATAGGAAAATTTTATACTACCTATAGTTTTGAGAATTTAATAAGGTATGAAGGCCATCATGGTGCGGTCTCTAACAAAAACGTAGATACTACGAGTACTGTTCTTGTACAACCCACGTGTATCCAATTTATGTGCGAGTTCCCAACCATCAGCAGACAATTCGCTTCAAATTCCTTGCTTGATATCCATTACAACGTAAATATCGCATACCTGGGAGCCTAGAAACATTGCTACCTCTCACACACGTATCGCATGATGAGCACTGCCCTAAATTTAAAGAAACTTAGACTCGTAAGCAGACGTATTTGCGTAAGCTATACCTTTCCATGAACGGTAGAGGGAAGGGGGCTTGGGAGAATTAATACAGGTGCTTAAATACGCTCAGCCAAATACCGCACGGTCGTCGAGTGGACGTTATTCTGCAGTCTGCTTCTTTCCTTCCTGCTGCAACATGCCAACCACGAAAGCAAAGGTAGGTGCTGTAAAAGGGAGGAAGGCCGTTTCCCAGATACGCGTCCGAGTCGTAAATTATTCAAGTAAAAATTAATGCACTTGATGCAGCGAAGCGGTAAACAGGCAAATAACGATGTCCACAGCCGTATAAATCGTACGAGCGAGTTCATTACGTTTATTCACGCAGAACTCATTTGGAGCAAAATGTTTCATCCGGTCACGATGCAAACAATTAAAAAATATAAAAATTAAAAAAAAAGACCAGCAGTAGTAATCAACATTATTTCCCTTCTGCTCTAGTAACAAAGTCATAATACCCGTATAGTTAACATAACGATATTCGAAACGCGAACATTAACATCATTACATTCAAAGAGTGTAACGAGAGTTCGTACGCACGTCTGACGTAGAGTCATTTGTTACTACTAGCCACTTCGTTGAAAGTTACACTTCACTCATGTGTAATACACCGGTTAGAGTAAGGAATCTTTTAAGAAGAATACAGTAGTTACATTACAAAGTAGAAACAATTACATAAGAGAAAAAAACTAGTACAGAATGAAACTGGTGATATTTTTATGAGACAAATGATCAAAAGTGTGTAGTTTTTTATGGAAAACGTAGCGGTTCTGCCATAATCAGTATTATTTGAATATAAAAGTTGCCCACTACAATAATATGAGCATATATAAAGAATGGACCAACCATATTAAATTGACAAGAAGCTGAGTTCTATGAAATTTGAAATTGAGCCAAAACTGAGACAGTAAAATGGATCGCTATAGAAGCAGGAACTGAAAATACAAGGTAGAAAGCTGTTTTTCAGAAATTTACCACTGGGCTGTTTCCCACGCACAAAACGTAAAAAAGACGCAAACCATTTCTATTGAGGATAAGCACAGGGCACATAATGAGTCTATAGGCACGAATAAAGGATATAAAACCTTTCTAACTCCTCATTGTTCATCATATGGTTTAGTAGGGCAACATTAAGTAAACATACGAAGAGGAAACACATGAAATACGAATTGGACTCTATTGGAAATAGCTTTAATGAACACAATGCACGTGGCTTTTGTAGTAAGTTCAGAGTAAAGATCAACTGATACACACAGAAGAATCTGTGCACTAGAAAGTTGAACTGTAAATACATTTTGCCGGCCGCTGTGGCCGAGCGGTTCTAGGCACTTCAGTCCGGAACCGCGCTTCTGCTCCGGTCGCAGGTTCGAATCCTTCATCGGGCATGGATGTGTGATGTCGTTAGGATTAAGTAGTTCTAAGTCAAGGGGACTGATGACCTCAGATGTTAAGTCCCATAGTTCTTACAGCCATTTGAATCATTTTATGCCGGCCGGTGTGGCCGAGCGGTTCTAGGCGCTTCGGTCTGGGACCGCGCGACCGCTACGGTCGCAGGTTCGAGTCCTGTCTCGGGAATGGATGTGTGTGGTGTCCGTAGGTTAGTTAGGTTCAAGTAGTTCTAAGTTCTTTGGGACTGATGACCTCAGATGTTAAGTCCCACAGTGCTCAGAGCCATTTGAACCATTTTGTAAACACATTTTGACATATCACGACAATTTTAAGCAAATAGTTCCGATGTTTCTTTGAGCTACTCAGTTGTCCAGAATCAATTTTAGATTTCCCAGAGAGACATACACACCCATAATCTCAATCACCCACCAATAATAGCTTCTACACGCACATCCTTTGGCCAACAAACAAAACGACGCCTAGCGAAGACGGCAGTATTGCGGCGTCATTGAATCACCTATGGAAAAACCCACTGAAGGATCTTAAGCAAATCAGTACTGATAATTGGTACGCAAGAAATCTCCAGAAGACTGGAAGGGCGCACTCATCCACCCACACCGAAAGATGGGTGACCGGACTGACGTATCTACAGAGGTATCTCCGGCCTTCAGGTGTATCCCTAGCAAGGTAACTTCAAAGAACACCAGTACAGATTGAACATAATACCAGCGAATATCAGGCGGGCTTTCAACCAGAGCATTTAATGAATATTGAAATATAAGGCAACTCGCAACAGAACAGCAAGGAGGCATAAGACAAGATTCACCGAAATTCTCTTTTGGAAATCCCAGGGCAGGGACCAGCCCAAGAGACAGTAAACTTCATCAAGGGAACATTGGCATCAAGTCCACAGGAAAGTTAATGATGGAAGTAGGGGAGCCTTTTCAAATTAAAACCGCTGTTCGCCAAGGAGACATAATGTTGCAATTCTTCTTCAATCTCATCATAGGTATTTTCGTTAGGAAACGGGAAAAATAACTAGAAAACCAAAATCACTGGAAGATTACCCAATGTGGAGGAAGAAAAAGTGACATTAAGATCTTTGGCTCAACTTTCACTGATGGTTTAGGACGGTAGCCGACAGTGAAATCGCAACAGTCAAACGCATACAAATTCTCATCGAACGCAGTGAAAATCTGACCCAGAAATCTCTTTTGAAGAAACTTCATTCATCTACTCTAAATTTATCACTTGTAAATGAAACACTACGGAATACGAACATATAAACAGTGTTTGACACTTCGGATGTGTGAGTGAGATCATAGAATGAAGAGTGTTGGAAAGTAAGCACTTGACTGTCATCACTGAAACTCAAAAGAAACAGAGTAATGGTAAAGCAAATGGGAAACTGTCAGAACTGACGACAGACGTTAGAGATGTTCAAGGGCTTCCAACAATGAGGCTTACACGCCATATTATGACGTATGTAGGTTAATTAAGTAACAGAGAATTGACCTGACAAGTTACAAAGGATCTCGAGGTATGGTGTATTCTAAAATATTTTGCCTCACCTGAATACTTGCGAATGGTTGTTTGCCTTTGATTCAACGGGGACGAGGAAATAAAAGATTCATTCTTATTGAAGTAAAGAATAATTTTCCTGTGAAATAAGAACAAATCAGATGGCAAGTGCATATAATTTCACGTATTGAAAATAGGAATATGCAGCTATGTAACATGTAATACTGCGTAGCACCACACCATGTATCGTAATATCCTTGGATATTACTTAGCATGCCGTCCACAAGCTGATAATGTTGATGCTCGAGGCTGTTGTACTCTCTGACTGCGGCGCACCGGACTTCATTTAGTGGGCTAGGGGGCTTCCAGCAACAAGTTTCAACAGCTCTCAAACGTGGTCGGTACTGTTATATATCAGCAGACAACGCGCGCTGTTCCGTTTGGTTCATTCGTGCCTTCTTAAACAAAATGTGCTCTAGTTGGGAGGGCTGTTTTAGTCAATTATTGTCTCAGGACACGAACACATTGCGGAAACGTTGATTGCAGGGCTAGACAGAAGGTTGGAGAGTATGTCTAGAAACCGTAAAGACTTAAAATTACGTTCTATAGCGACGAAAGGCGTCTAACATCTCTACATGATAATGGCACAAAGCGTGATTGCCCTGCTCCCTGTATTATCCTTTGGGACTGCGTGCCAGAGACATGGATTGTTACCTGGCCGCCTCAACACCCCATTTCGACGATCGCCTGGCGTTAGACAAATCCTGAACTCATCGGTAAAGATAACCCAACACCATAGATGCAGGTTCCATCACGATTTGCCTTTGTTCACCATGGTGTTGGGGTGGGTGATGGGGTTGTTCTGTTGATCTTAAAGGACTCTTGGATCCTTAGATGGCGATTGTCTTGAAGTAGCGGCGTCCAGGTACATCATCCTTTTTCGTTCCTGCCATTAAGTCCCAAATGGGCAGGGTGCTATGTGTGCTGATCTGCGAGGCTTGAGACAATGGGTCGGTCTGACGCGGGATATTCGATTATCATCAATATTCAGAAAATCTCGACGTTGGGACTTGATGATCGGTTGTTTTAGTATCGACAGTGATGTGTTTGAAACATCATAATGTAGATATTAAAGATTTTGATATTGGAGAGAAAACTACGCTGCATATTACTACTTTTATTCCTTTTTTTTAATTTTGAGCTCTTACTTGACAGAGTTCTGTTGAGTGACATACTTGACACACTGGGCTGGATCGCATTCCAGCGTCAAGAGTTGTTATAACAATAATCTGATGAAGATTTTTGCTTGAAAAATTTTTATGTCTTTTCAAAAGTTTACGTTTTAATGTTATATGGGTCATACAACCAAAAAGTAAGAATAAAAATTCAAATATCGAAGAAATTTAAAAACGTTATTGTTCGTTTGTAAAAATGGTAACTTTTTATTTTATCATGTAAATGGCTAACAATTTAATTCAGTTTATCAAAATATAGTGCCACAAGATAAAAGTAGTGTATTACATAACTATCCGAAAAAGATATTTGTTCTGGAAAATAAAATGAAGGAATATCGTGAAAAAGTGAGAACCCTGTTGTTATCAGAATAAGCAATGTTTTTACTGCTTAAACACAATGTTCATACAATTTTTATAATAAAATGTAAGAAAAATGTTCATAATAACAAAATTAAGGAATTTCAATCAAATTTATGTATCTTTAAAAGGCACATTCGTCGCGGATAACGATTATCGTCCACTTCGAGCAATTGCCCACACATTCTTGGAGTTTGCATATTATTCCCTGTCTAATTATTTGACTATATGTTAGCTATCGTATAGAACAATTAGACATTGTAAAATACTTTATCTTTCTTTTTGATGCCAAAATATGCTTGGAACAGAATGCATTTACTTTCACACTCTCCACCTTATTTGACACACAGCGTTGTAGGCAACCCCAGCCGGATGTGGTCGGTTGCCGTAGACAGACTGACGCTTGCAGTGTAATGCCACTGGGTTTACAGGGTTAGTGGTACTATCGAACTCACAACAGATGATGCCGTAGACTCGAGTACATACTTAAAATTGACGATAAGTGGACATGGGATATGCTGCATCCCAGTGTGTCAAAAAGATTAAAGAAATCTCTTTCTGAATAGGTCTCGTGAGCAAACCAGCGCAATAAATTTATGACTCATGAAATGTGTGGGAAAAAGGTGTAGGTAGGTGTTTTTAAGAAGCCTATTCCACACACATGGTGCATTGCTTGTGAACGTCATAATCTCTGCCATCAGGACATAGAGATGGCGCTTATGATCAATGATATCTGCATAACACAAACATTTCATAAGTTAAACAAAGTTATTTGCTGTTTTGATGCCCGAAATCTCGGCTCCAAATGGCTCTTTACAGAATATTTCTTTACGATAGCTACCCCGCTTGCCTTAGCGTCTGAACTGATAATGACGTTCACAAGCACTGACTAGCTTGGGATGATGCAAGGTATTTGTTTGAGTGCAGTTCATTTTGTTCTGTTGTACACGTGTCGTGACGAGGATCTGCGACATGCACATGCTGACGTCATACCATCTGACATTCTCATACACTCATGTGCCGACTGACCAGCCATGATACAAGGGATCGCTCTGATTAAGACCATTGTTTGCGCTGTTCATTTGTCTTAGATCAAGAAGCGCGACATGCACATTCACTTGTTAGGCATCCTGACATACACGACCACTGACTGTCCAGCCATGATACAATGAACAGATATGACTATACAGGGTGGTCCATTGATAGTGACCGGGCCAAATATCTCACGAAATAAGCATCAAACTAAGAAACTACAAAGAACGAAACTAGTCTATCTTCAAGGGGGAAACCAGATGGCGCTATGGTTGGCCCGCTGGATGGCGCTGCAATAGGTCAAACGGATATCAACTGCGTTTTTTTATATAGGAACCCCCATTTTTAAAACATGTTCCTGTAGTAGGTAAAGAAATATGAATGTTTTAGTTGGACCACTTATTTCGTTTTGTGATAGAGGACGCTGTAATAGTCACAAACGTATAAGTACGTGGTATCACGTAACATTCCGCCACTGCGGACGGTATTTGCTACGTGATACATAACCCGTGTTAAAATGGACTGTTTACCAACTGCGGAAAATGTCGATATTGTGTTGATGTATGGCTATTTTCATCAAAATGCCCGACGGGCGTGTGCTATGTATGCTGCTCGGTATCCTGGACGACATCATCCAAGTGTCCGGACCGTTCGCCGGATAGTTACGTTATTTAAGGAAATAGGAAGTGTTCAGAAACATGTGAAACGTCAACCACGACCTGCAAAAGATGATGATGCCCAAATAGGTGTTTTAGCTGCTGTGGCGGCTAATCCGCATATCAGTAGCAAATTGCGCGAGAATCGGGAATCTCAAAAACGTCGGTGTTGAAAATGCTACATCAACATCGATTGCACCAGTACCATATTTCTATGCACCAGGAATTGCATGGCGACGACTTTGAACGTCGTGTACCGTTCTGCCTCTGGACACAAGAGAAAATAAGGGACGATGGCAGATTTTTTGCACGCGGTCTATTTAACGTCGAAGCGTCATTCACCAATAGCAGTAACGTAAACCGGCATAATATGCACTATTGGGCAACGGAAAATCAGCGACCTTGGCGGATTAATGTATAGTGCGACATTGTGGGAGAAAGGATAATTGGCCCCCATTTTACCGATGGCAATCTAAATGGTGCAGTGTATGCTGATTTCCTGCGTAATGTTCTACCGAAGTTACTACGAAATGTTTCACTGCATGACAGAATGGCAATGTACTTGCAACATGATGAATATCCGGCACATAGCTCGCGTGTGGTTGAAACGGTATTAAACGGCATATTTCATGACAGGTGGCCCGTAAGTTCACCGGATCTGACGCCCCCGGATTTCTTTCTGTGGGGAAAGTTGAAGGATAGTTGCTATCGTGATCCTCCGACAACGCCTGACAACATGCGTCAGCGCATTGTCAATGCATTTGCGAACATTACGGAAGGCGAACTACTCCCTGTTGAGAGAAATGTCGTTACACATATTGGCAATTGCATGGACGTTGACGGACTTCATTTTCGGCATTTATTGCATTAATGTGGTATTTACAGGTAATCACGCTCTAACAGCATGCGTTCTCAGAAATGATAAGTTCACAAAGGTACATGTATCACATTGGAACAACCGAAAGAAAATGTTCAAACATACCTACGTTCTGTAATTTAATTTAAAAAACCTACCTGTTACCAAGTGTTCGTGTAAAATTGTGAGCCATATGTTTGTGACTATTGAAAGGTGGCTACACTGAGCCACAGCGCCAGAGAGTATTATTTAGCCGCCTCCACAGGCAGTAGTTGTTCAGATGCGGTGGTGGACAGTGCTTGTCGAGAGGTGGTAGTGGAGAGTTGTTGTGAAGTCGTGGTGGAGGGTGCGTGTTCCATGTTTTATGCAGTTTTGATGGGCTAGACAGTAGATGTGGTTCGAAATGGAGGTATTGTAACGATCAGAGTGCTTTTCGTCAATATATATGAGGTAAAAAATTCCCTTTTAACGCTTTCATTAAATTTTCCCTGATTTTCAACATGTTTATTTATGCTCTGGTACTCTTCGGTTTCTGAAAATGGCAGTGGAGCTGTGTCATCTGAATCTCTGTCCCCATTTAAACTAAGATTTGTCAATTTATCTGAAATCTCCTCCACTCTTTCCGATAACTCACCTATTTGTTCTTTCTGTTTATTTACGTCTTCCGTAAGTGTCGCGACTCGGGTTTCAGTATTAACACATTTAGTAGTTAATTGTTCATACTGTTGTGTTAGGTTATTTATTCTGTCATTTGGTACAGATTCCTCTATTCTTTCAAGTATTACTTCCTTATCGTGTGCACGTTGTAAATTTAATTCTGAAAATTTTTGTACTATCGCGCTATCTCTTTCTTCCTGTTCTCTATCCTGTTCCTTTTGTCTAATCTCTACTGCAATTAATCTATTATTGTGGGCATTCAAAATCGGTTGTACTTCTTCTCTAATTTCTTTCTTTAATTCATCTTTCATATTTTTGAAACATGTCCCTATCCGTGAGTTTAACCGTGTTTCCATTGTTTCTATTTCTGTTTCTAGCCGTGTTGCCACTGTTTTCAATTCAGATCCTAACTGTGATCCCAATGAGTCTAACCGTATTTCCATTGTCCCCATCTGTGTTTTTAATTCAGATCTAAACCGTGTTTCCATTGTTCCCATATCAGTTTTTAATTCAGATCGTAACTGTGACCCCAGTGAGTCTAACCGTGATCCCAAATTTAATGTTGCACCCATCAACTGCTCCGTATGAACTAGTTCAAAATTCCTTTCGCCCCTAACATTTCCCACAAAACCAGCTTCCTTCGTCATAGCTGTAAGGCTATCTGTGTTCGATACTATTACAGAATCTTCTGTCGTTAATCTCGTATTCTGAAAATTTTTTGATTGTGAAAAATTTTGAACTGGTTCTGGACTATTTTCCCTGCTTATTAAATTGTTTTCAACTCCATTATTCATCATCCTGTTCTCCTGTGTTGGCGAGTTCGCCATGTTAACAATTTCGTCATTCTCACTATTCATCATTTTTGCCTTTTTCATTGATCGCGTAATCATTTACAAAATATACAAAACTCGTCACTATACAAAAATTACACACTATTCACCTACACAGTAGCACTTAATGTGGATGAAAGATGAGTGAGTGTGTTTTGTGTGTTTTCCTTTCCCAATCCCAAATTGGTCCCAACCTATCTCTTAAATATTATTTTACTTGTTTGTTGTGGCTTGCACTGACACCCATAAACATTATAGGTTTACTGATACTTGTGTAATTGTAATAGTTAATAGGACAATTATCTGATATCATTTGTGTGTTTATTATGATTTGTATGTTTAGTGTAAGAGCATTGATAATAATTTTGTAAAAGCAATTGTGTGTGCATTCAAACTGTTGTTCATGCATGAACTATCTGATTAGTGATGGTGAATATTATGGACTGTTACCTGCACTTATTCAACATGGTGGATGCCACCTAGAAATGTTTAATTACTGCTGATGAACTGTCTGATTAGTGATAGTGAATATTATGGACTGTTACCTGCACTTGTTCAACATAATGGGTACCACTTGGAAATGTTTAATTTCTGCTGATGAACTGTCTGATTAGTGATAGTGAATATTATGGACTGATGTCTGCACTTGCTCAACATTGCTGGGTGCCATTGATGGAACTGCTTCTATTGAAAAGATGTCACTTGTTGGTGTCTGCACCTGCTCAACATTGCTGGGTGCAACTAATGGACTGCATCTACTGACATAATGTCACTTGTTGGTGTCTGCACCAGTTCAACATTGCTGGGTGCCACTGTTGGAACTGTTTCTACTGAAATGATGTTACTTCTTGCTGTTTGCACCTGTTGATCATTGCTGGGTGCTACTGCTGGAACTATCAACTACTTGCTTTTTTTTTTTAATAATTAAAAGCATTTTATGTGAACATTTGCGTAAACTGAGTTTTCTGTGTATTGTGTAAACTATTATGTAAAGTCACATGTATGAAAGAATTTGTATTGCTTACTGTATTTTATATATTAGGTTATTGAAAGGTCAGTGCAAAGCCAAAATTTTATCTAATTATGTGATATTTACGTGTTAATATTATCTTTTATTTTTGTCTGTATTTTTGTGAACGAATTTGGTGGTATTTTCACCACAATGCTGGCAAAAATACCATCAAATTCTGGCCCGTGGAGGAAGGGCATATGAAAGGTGGCTACACTGAGCCACAGCGCCAGAGAGTATTATTTAGCCGCCTCCACAGGCAGTAGTTGTTCAGATGCGGTGGTGGACAGTGCTTGTCGAGAGGTGGTAGTGGAGAGTTGTTGTGAAGTCGTGGTGGAGAGTGCTTGTTCCATGTTTTATGCAGTTTTGATGGGCTAGACAGCAGATGTTGTTCGAAATGGAGGTATTGTAACGATCAGAGTGCTTTTCGTCAATATATATGAGGTAAAAAATTCCCTTTTCCTTTTATTATTTTAATGTCTTAAATAATGCGTCATTACAGGTTCAGTCAACAAAGCATCTGGCTTGTGTTCTTGTATTAGAGTGTAATTCTGGTTTTCTTGAGCAATTATAGTATTTCTATTCTTTTAATTACTTCAATATAAATGGTACTTAAAATTTCTTGTCTTATTGAAGAAGAACCGTGCCAGATGTGTACGTTGAATCACACTTACACACACAGAACAGTTACACTTGTGCTTTGGTTTCGTACGTTTTATAGTTGCTGGGGACTTAATTAATTAATGTGTTAACGGAAATTTTCTTTCATTCTTTGTTGTTATTCTAAGCAGTCAGATTGCGTACTAAAACCAGTCAGGGCCAACCGTTTACGAGACTGCGTAACCCGACAGACAGTAAAATTATTTGCATAATCATAAAAATTTAATTAAGCCCCCATGCACTATTACAGCGCCATCTTTCACAAAGCGATAAAAGTGGTCCAATTGAAACATTAATATTTCTTTACGTACTACACGAATACGTAATGAAAAATGGGGGTTCCTATTTTAAAAAACGCAGTATATATCCTTTTGACCGAAGGCAGCGCCATCTAACGGGCCAACCGTAGCGCCATCTCGATTCCCCCCTTCAAGCTAGACAACTTTCGTTCTTTGTAATTTTTTTGTTTGACGCTCATTTCGTGAGACATTTGACCCGGTCACGATCAGTGGACCATCCTGTATACCAATTGTTGTTGCTGTGGAGGTATCGCGGATGAGAGAGGACGACGTGCACATCCTCGCGGCAGACATCTTCACGTACGCGAACACTGACTGGTAGAGCGTGTTACAGGGGATCGGTCTAACCATATGTCCCTTCTTTCCGCTGTGCAGGTGTCGTGGATCAGGAAGCGGGACCTGCACATCCTGACGGCGGGCATCCTGACGTACACGAGCGACCAGCGCTTCACCGTCATCCGGCCCGACCGCTCCGACAACTGGACGCTGCAGATCAAGTTCCCGCAGGAGCGCGACTCGGGCATCTACGAGTGCCAGGTCAACACCGAGCCCAAGATGAGCCTCGCCTTCCGTCTCAACGTCGTAGGTGAGTACGCAGGCTGCTCTCTGCAGAACTTGGCGGTGCTCCGACAATACCCCAAGCTCTGTCCGATCCAGTGCTGCTGTAAGAGTGGATTTACTGGAGCCGGAGATCTCGCGTCAATTCACTTCGAGACTGCGACTTGCTCGACTTGGAAATTACATCGACTTTGGCGTATTTTAACGCATTAAGCAGTTCCTGTCATGTATCTCTTGCTGCGGGGTGGCGGTTTAATTCTGTCTGTGAGCTGACTTTCTATAAATTTTAGAAACATAAAGTATAATTGAAAAAATAAAAACAAAAACGTGCTACTGCATCACTTGAAGACTCTTCTACAGAAAATATATGAAAAATGCCTACTTTATTTTATTCCCTTGTCAGAAAGATACATAAAACAAAGTTTATGCAATTGTTGACAGTTCAGCACAGTTTATAAAATCTTTGACCAAATTTTGACCACGTACAGTGCATTTACCGTCGCCTGGTGAAGGTAATTTTCTGTTCAGGTGGCTGGACACGGTCGACACTGAAGCATGTGTTCAATAGTCTGTTCTTTGGCGCAGTCGCACTGGATTTTGTTTTCTTCAATGTATCCCCATTTTAACAGGTTTAACCGTGATCTGCCCATTCCTGCTGTCAGCCTATTCAAGAACTTCCAGATTGGCCAATTGTCATCATGAACATGGGTAAAAATTCTGAAACTCTTTTCCAACCAGGAACGTGGGACGTCTCAGCCAACCATAGTTGCAGCCTGGCTTCTTTATCAGTGGTTGTTAGTTTCTCTGATGTTCTGAGGAAAGTTTTCCTTGGCCTTAGTCATTGTGGTTAGGATTTTTGCCCATGCATGGGATGCGTGTTTTCCTGCTCCAGTTTTGTTCTTTGCCTATTTGCTATTACTCCTCTTCGAGCAGGAGGTGGTGAAATTCCTGCAAAGTGGTAGAGGCATTCTATTGGAATGGATGTCAAGCAGCCTGTTACAATTCTGCCTGTGTCGTTTAGGACAATATCCACCTGTTTGACATGTACTGACTTTCACCAAACAGGACAGGCATTCTCAGCAGCGGAGTAGCATAATGCCATTGCAGAAGTTCGGATGGTTTCAGCTGGACTGTCCCACTGTGATCCGACCAGTTTTCTAGGTATTTTGTTCCTGGTGGAGACTTTTGATTTGAAATTCGTGCAGCGTTTTTGAACTTCAGAGAATTGCGAAGTATAATTCGTAGGTATTTTCGACTGTCACAGTGTTCCTTTTTAACCCCTGACCATTCTATCTTTAATGTGTGCGTGGTTTCCCGATTTCTCAGATGTAAAGCACACATTTTCTCTTTGATGGGTTTGGTTTAAGCTGGTTTATTCTGCAGCATTTTCACAGATGTTCGGTGCTTCCTATGAAAAGAGTCAGAAAATTAAATTAATTTTTTATTTCATAGTTTACGTATTGGTGCATCAGATCGAGAAGAGTAGGTCGATCTGTTGGTTTAATAAGCAGAAAATATTCAGTCGGAAACAGTCTGCGACATAACTCTATAGTACCGGATATCGTTCTTTTAATTTTAAGTGCTTTGCATTCGAAATGAGTACAGCGTCTATCAGCAAGATCCATGAAATTTCGGAGGTACTGTCGGATGTCAATAACTTCCTTCCACGACATTTCAGCACTCAGTCTTTTAGTTGTATTCTCGGACAGTATACTGAGCCCAATCAAGGCATGTGTGGTATACTCAGTTGTCACAGCACATTTGTTGCTTGGGCCCATGCATTTCCGCTTCATAGTCTGCACGCTGCTGAAATCTCTTTCCGTGGCGCGAACTCGTCTCATCGTCTTCACATGGTAAAACCATAGAAAGGCGCTGGTTGCACAGAGCAGGATTCCACACAGAACTGGACGCGGCTGTCTCGGTTGATAAGGGCGTCAGAAGGTCATATTTTCACTGATTCACTGACAGTACAGCAGAAGTGCATGCGCACAAGCAACACATGCGCAGCGACAACTTCTACATTTATTTATTTATTTATTATAGCTTCATATCTGTAATTTAATCTCAGGCTGTATTCATTCCCACGTAAATTAATAATATCTACAGCTGTTTATCTTATGGGTATTACATGCAATCACCGGTAAGCCGTTAAACTGAAGAGCTCTGCGTATTTTCGCCAGTATATTCCTGAAGATAACCAGAAAATTCTGCGCCGAAATATCGCGGCAACAAGTTACTGACATCCAGGAGAATGCTCTAAATTTAATGGAACACTCTGTTCGACCGGCGGTGTTTCACATTTCACATCTTTCAGCATCATAGAGTAAGGCTATGACCGTGGCGAGTAATGTAGTTGCTGCTTATTTTCTGTCGTTATTGAAAAACTTTTATTACTGTTTAGGAAGGAAAGGTTAGGAAAACGAAACAAGAAACTTCAGAATGAAAACAGCAAGGCATCTAGTCCCTCAGCACAGTTATCCTCTGTTGCCTTACTTTTGTGTTGGCTCGAGTGTGATTGTCGATTCACCTAGTTGGAGATGGTCGTCTGATCCTTTGTCATCCAGTTAGACAAGCTCCAATTGAGCTCGTTTCCCATGTTGGTCGCAAATTTGTCTTTACCTGCCTCTCGCATCAGTCCTTCTTGCGCAACGAAATAAATTAACTTTTCCTTGAAGAATGGAAAGTGTTCAGTTGGGCATGATGTTAGGAAGAACTCCACTTGCAGCTGGTAAGACTGTTGTTTTTTAAAACACGACCGGTTTCGTGGTTTTAAGCTGGATCATGAGGTGAACAACTTTAAAAGACCATAGGCCTTTTCATCACTCCTGGTCTTAATTTACTATTCAGAGAATATGTCAGTACTATGGCGATATTCTGTAAATAGTAAATTTTGACTAAGGGCGATGGGTATGCCTATGATCCTTCGACGTTTTTCTCCTGATGATGCTGTTTAAAGATGCGAAACCAGTCATTTTTTAATAAAAAACAACTTTACCAGCTGTAAGCGAAGTTCCTCGTGACGTAATACCTTTCGACAACTGCTGTTGCCCGGAATATAAAATAGTTAGTGTCCGGTGGGGACCTAATGGTTTCATTATGGAAATTCCGTTTATCATGAAATGTTGCATATGAGTAATTTACCTTACCCACAAAATATTTATCTTGTGTGATTTATCGTGGCAAACTTCAAGCCAGCTAGCTAGCTGATTCACGACCGCAAATAGACTACTGTTTCGCTTCTACGAATAATCTAGAACATGGGTTATGGAACCACTGAGCAAGTCTCAGGTGACAACACAGCGAGGGAAAAGGTTCTGGTGATAGTCTGACAGCAAAGTGAAATGAAATTGCATATTTGTTTGATTTTGTACTCAAAACACTGGAAGGAATTGATATTAACTCGATAAATTCCTATAGTGAAATAAATGTTGATGTTAACTCTTTGAATTTCTATAATGAAATAACTGAATATCGGAGTAACTCACTAGATTTCTTAGGTCAGTTGTCGGGATCCACCTGGTACACAGATCACCGTCTGATATAAAACTAAGAAACGGGAGTTTCTCGCGATAACGGTTTTGAACAGAGGGAGTTGTTTTAAGTACATTAACCTGTGTATCGATTACTGTTGGTGACAAGAAGCGCCTGCATTCTAAGGTTAATCATCTGGAGTATGTGTTTCGAAAGAAAGGCCAAGGGATTCGTGATACAGAGATAGCGTGCTCCCAGAAAAGAGAACACGAAAATGTTAAACAATCTCAGATTTTTAATGTTATTCATTTACGTACTTGAAGTAGCGGATCTTTTACGTTCGTAGGCTTCTGGCATTCAAAATTAAAGAGGTCACCAGATGTTCGTTTCCGCGAACTGAGAGTGTTACGTTCTCTAACAGCCCGAGGATAAGTGAAGCCAGGTCGTCTTCGCACTAAAACGCTTTTACACTTCGGACTGAGCCTAAGCGGGTGGTAGCTTCAATGTTGTGAAGACTATCACGATATTCCAGAAAACAAATCGTTCACTCACATACTATGCTTCATAAATTTCTTAGTTCATTTCAGCCACTACAGGCGACTTTCGTAAAGATGCTAAAACCAATCTACGGCCAGTGCTGTTCTACTCAGATTGACAAACATTGTTTTAATAATGTCAGAATTATGTTGTAATGGGAGAAACATCAGGAACATTGAAGAAAGCCACTGCACCTTCTATTGTGTTTTCAGCTGCTGTTTTTATCGAGTAATTCATAGAAAACATTTACGTATCTCACGTGGAACTATGGTTGTCTATGTAATGGGAAAGGTAAAAATCTGTTGCAAGTGAACATTAGTGTTTAACGGCATCTATCCCCTCGAGTCCTAGTATTCCGTTAAATTACAGGAATAGCTAGTGAAGTATTTTCTTCTGAATTCAGTGGTTTTTTTATTTTCTGCAGGAAGCTGGATATCGGAATACGAAACTAAAACCACATTCTGAACCCTAAAGAGGGATGCACAGTCTATGTGGAAATTATTTTTAGCTATAGTAATGTAATTATGAACTAAGTGTACAGTAGCTGTCCCATTCATCTTAACTACTCCAAATAACTTTTCGTATAAAAGTAAGGTAAAAAACCGTATTTAGGAAATTTTGTTTAGCTAGTAATCAAATGAAAACACAAGGAAACACAAATGGAAACAAAGAGAACTTAAGTTCTCCATATATGAGTAACTTTTCTACCTTCTCTTCGTTGGCATATGTTATACTCAGTCAAACCAACAACTGGCCATTGTTGTGTATTTTTCTTTTCTTTCCATTTGTTTACTATCAGCTCCAGCAACTGGAAGATTTATGTTACCCAACATTCTTGCATTGTGTACTTGTACGGGACAGTCACTTTTGCGTTGTTTTTAATAATGTCTATTTACATGAAGGGTATGCTGTCATTCGTTTTTGAACTGGTCTTAAGGAGGAGAAGTGGATTAACAAATATAAAATTTAGGGTGAAATTTACAGCGGTTCGTGTATTTGTAACAAACAAAGTTACAAGAGAGATAATCACGCGGGTTGTTGTTTACACGTGTTTCATACGATTTTTGTGTCGTTTATGAGCAAACTTTTGTTTGGGATTGTAAAAATAAATGAGAAACAATATACTCATATCTATATTTTCATAATGTTACAAGCTTTCAGGAATGATGACGAAGGGTTACTGCATCAATTTGAGGCAAGAGACCCTGGTATGGAAACGACCGAGTCGAAACTTGCAGGTGACACTCATTCTGATACCTCTGAAAGTGAAGTACATATCCCCATCTTCCAAAGATGACAGTACAGACCAAACGAAGAAAACAAATCTTGTATACGTGGGTTCTAAAATGCAGAGCTGTGAACACTTATCTTCGCCAATGTGAGACATTTTGCTCAACAAGTGCTCATAGGTTTCGAAGTATGAATTTTTGAGCCGATGATAACTACACAATTTCTTATTGTTTTGTTCCATACTACCAACTCTGAGGGTTGCCTAACGAACAATCCCACCAACAACAGTAGCGGTAAATATAGTCAACTGTCGGAAGCATCAAAATTATAACTTTCGGCACGGTTGTTTCCGGACCATTGTCCCTTAACTCAAATCGATACGTTTACCCTTCTCCATCGTTTGTGTCATCATCGCGCAATCACCGTATATTCACATATTTACAAGAATCTCAAGTCGGTTACAAATGATGGAATATCTAGTTTCGACTAAGTTTTTACTACACGCTTCTACAGAGTAAATACTTTTCCGACATCAGCTACATTTCCCTAGAACAGTACGGTGTAACATCGCAGATAGAAAGTTATGTGTAATAATCTGGGAATAGCATTTACATTCACTGTAAAGAGAGAGATTTACAGCAGTAAGCAGACAGAAAAGAGCTTTTTGCTTAACGTACACAAATGCTCGTGCCACCTAAGTTTACATTGCATCTTCACATTTGCATTAGCCAAAAATAGCATGATATTAATTTTTGTGAGGCTGAGGGCAAAGACGTTTGCTGTTATATAGCTGTAAAACTATTCCACCGTTCGTCTGGCTGTGTCTGGTATGGATACGTTTGAGCCATTTCTCACTATCAGAGAACATCACAGTTCTACAAAAGCCGTCTTACATCACTGTCTTTTACATTCGTTGCTCTAAGGCTCTAACCTTTCCATTCGATATCCCTTTGGATTGCCGCAAGGGGTCCTGCAAATCGCCTCGGACGTCCTGTCACAGACAATGCCGCTCCAATCCATCACCCGCGGCGTACACTATATATGACGTCCCATTATACGAGCTAGGACATGAGGTCTGGAGCAACGACGAGTAAATTCTATGTTTCGCGCTCCCAGTGTACGCTGAGGCTTCGATTATTCTGATTTGGATAGACTACTTCTTGTTGACTTACGACGTTGTTGCCCACACATGAGTATCGTCATTAGACGATCGTAAGAAAATTAAAAAAAAGGCTTGAGTAAAAATTTGGCTTGGTGTAATAAAAGGCAATTATCTTTCATTGCGGATGACTACCATATAGTGCCTACAGCAATGAGCGAAACTCCTCGTTAATATGTAGAGCACATCACATTGTTTAATGATGTAGAGGTTACGTGTCGTTGGAGCCTTTCGCGGCGGCAAGACCGGATAAAATGCTCTCGGTTTTCAAGCTGCATCAATTGCAATTAAATTCTCGAGCTTTAGATGGCTGTTGATTGGAGTTCAAGCGGCTTGAAAACCGAGAATATCTTATCCTCACAGAGGTTACATTAAAAAGAGATATCAAATAAGACGAAAAGAAAATGTATCTTTGCCTTGTTGGAAGGCTTTTGAGGGAAGTATGTTACGTTTGCAAGGAAAATTACATACACCATAATAAAACAGTCAGTTCTAGATTACTGTTGCAGCTTCTGAGGACTGTTAAGCAGGCATGGCTGCAGACATGAAACAAATTGAGAGACATGCTTCTAGGCTCGCAAAAGGTCATTACAGGTCATATGAAAATATAACAAAAATGTTTATGGTGAACTATTTTCACATCGTTACATGCAGGTAATTTACAGATTTTTTTTCTATGCAGATGGTTGATTATTTCTATTCAAGAATTTTTCTGTTGTCGAGAAGGAGCTGATTAGGAGAAACATTTTGAATCTGTATATGGGAAAAACAAATGTCATGTGTCAGACATTTCAGTTTCATGGGCAGAGTGTCAATGAGTTTTATAGCTGCGTAATTCACCACTGTCTAAGCCAAAGTTAGATTCCTTTGAGGCCAATGCACATATTTCTTTCCTTTCAGTGCCGTACCTGTGAAATTCTCTGTTGTTCTCAGCCTCTGATGCATTGTTCATGACAAATTTGATAATGAAAATACAAGTGTGTGAACCCGACACACCAATCTAGTTACTTTCTTTGGGCCAATGAATAATTTGTTTTGTAAGTCTTCTAAATGAGAAGCTACGCCGGCCGCGGTGGTCTAGCGGTTCTAGGCGCTCAGTCCGGAACTGCGCGACTGCTACGGTCGCAGGTTCGAATCCTGCCTTGGGCATGGATGTGTGTGATGTCCTTAGGTTATTTAGGTTTAAGTAGTTCTAAGTTCTAGGGGACTGATGACCACAGATGTTAAGTCCCATAGTGCTCAGAGCCATTTGAACCATTTGAGAAGCTACATCTGAATATTATCTCGTAAGATATCAGTGAATGGAAATTTGCAAAACGTGTTAACGTAACTGTGTTCAGTATCCCTAAAATTGCTAATTTTTCTTATGGCAAAATTTGCCGAACTTACACTTTTAGCTGATTAACTATGAAGTTTTTCAGTTTCAATTTATATCAATTTCCACACCTAAGAATTCTTGTTCGTATACCAGATTAATAGGAATTGGGATAGCTTTCACATTCAAAAGTTTATGAGTTGCTCATTTGTGCAAAATCATTTAATAACGACAGGAAGAACTTCGTTTACTACTTTGTTTTGTAATGTTTCTTGTTTCGGCTTCAAACAATGCTGGTTTCATCTTCAAATAACACTAATTCTGCTTCCTGATTTAAAAAGAATTGGTAATTCAGCAACATAAAGTTGACCATTGATCGAAACTTACCTGCCTCACCTTTCTCATATCCAAATTATGTGATGTCCTCCTTTGTGTTACCCGTGCAGCCTAAGGTAACTTTGTGTTATGTTTCTTAAATAATGACTAAACTACATATGTGCTGAACGACACATTCCATAAATGCCTAACGTTGATGCAACCGACATAATCTAATGTCTTTCCTAAGGCACTCAAGATTCCTACTGGTTATATCTCACCGTTTAAAGATTTTCTTCATGTACTCAGTAAATGGATGGAAACTGTCTCAGGAGAATGGCCATTTTGAAATGCAAATTGTGCCTTTCTAAGTATCTCACTGTTACATCTACATTTATACTCCGCAAGCCACCCAACGGTCTGTGGTGGAGGGCACTTTACGTGCTACTGTCATTACCTCCCTTTCCGGTTCCAGTCGCCCATGGTTCGCGGGAAGAACGACTGCCGGAAAGCCTCCGTGCGCGCTCGAATCTCTCTAATTTTACATTCGTCATCGCCTCGGGAGGTATAGGTAGCGGGAAGCAATATATTCGATACCTCATCCAGAAACGCACCCTCTCGAAACCTGGACAGAAAGCTACACCGCGATGCAGAGCGCCTCTCTTGCAGAGTCTGCCACTTTAGTTTGCTCAACATCTCCGTAACGCTATGACGCTTACCAAATAACCCTGTGACGAAACGCGCCGCTCTTCTTTGGATCTTCTCTATCTCCTCCGTCAACCCGACCTGGTACGGATCCCACACTGATGAGCAATACTCAATTATAGGTCGAACGAGTGTTTTGTAAGCCACCTCCTTTGTTGACGGACTACATTTCCTAAGGACTCTCCCAATGAATCTCAACCTGGTACCCGCCTTACCAACAATTAATTTTATATGATCATCCCACTTCAAATCGTTCCGTACGCATACTCCCAGATATTTTACAGAAGTAACTGCTACCAGTGTTTGTTCCACTATCATACACACACAAGTAAGTGACAAGCCTGGGGTACATTCTTCTCAAAAATGGTTCAAATGGCTCTGAGCACTATGGGACTCAATTTCTGAGGTCATTAGTCCACTAGAACTTAGAACTAGTTAAACCTAACTAACCTAAGGACATCACACACATCCAGCCCGAGGCAGGATTCGAACCTGGGACCGTAGCGGTCTCGCGGTTCCAGACTGCTGCGTCTAGAACCACACGGCCACTTCGGCCGACCACATTCTTCTCAGGAGACCATCATTTGAAAAGGATTGTACTAGAAACTTTCTGCCAGAATCGTTCATCCAACGTGCAGATCAAGTTTACTTCCTGAGCCGCACAGACAATAGCTAATATTAGGTCGAGGTATCCTCTACCAAGCAGAGTACATAGTTCGTAAACTGTAAAAGGTGAAGCAGATGCACATTTCCTAGGCTCATACGTCTCAGAACTTAACACTTACTTCCCATCAGGTCTAATAAAGTTAGTTGCGCTGTATTTATTTTTATTTCGTTCTATTCGCTTGGATACTTATTCGGTACCGTTGGTGATATTGTGGTCTTCAACAGCCTCGGTTACAGTAGGGCGGGGGAGACTAAAAGGGGTATCTGTTCCGGGCGGCAATTTCTGGGGCGTCAAATACATATTCTTGAAGAAAAAAACTTGTTTCACAAAGCGGCTAGCATCCAGCGCACGTCGGTCTATAGATTATTCATGATTTTGAAACGCGTAATAGCTGGTTGATTCTGAATTGATTTCTGAACGAATCATAAGGATTTTAGAATGCGTGCATAGTGTACGTGATGTGTTTGCCAGGAGATCCCCGTCGCATCAAGAAATAACGAAATTTCCTGCAGACAAAAGGGGACGGGGCTGTAAAATTTCAGCTGAATAAAAACGATTGCTTGAATAACAATATCTGTTTTTTCATGTGGTTGATTGGGTGTGCGAATGGCAAGTGTTCTTATAATTATTAGAGGAAAACGTAGATTCAGATTACCAGTGTGGAAATAAACTACTAACAGTAATAACAGGCAAGAAAGATTACATGTTATCTTCTCAATGAAATTTTGATAGAGAATTTTGGCCAGATCGCTACACTACTAAGGACCAGTTGTATAGTCCCCGGTTACCAGCCGCTTAAGATCTATTCTCGCAGTGGGGCGGAAAACGTATTGTATGAACACGTAATAACGCCTAACCGGAGAATAAACGCGGGATAACTAAACCGGTGAATCTGTCAGGGTTCGCGAAGTTAACCGGAGAATAAGCTTTGACAGTGTTAAGAATAGTTACAGAATTAGTGATGACAAGATGGTTTGTTAAAGCGAGGAAGGAGAAGAGATAGGAACATCACAGAAATTATAGGGAAGAATATGACGATTCCAAATTATACAAACTTCTTACTTCTACCACTTTTCGATCTCATGCTTGAGAAACTAGGCAAGGTCCTAATGGAGGTGGTTTGCCGTTGTCTTCCTCCGACCGTAATGGGGATGAATGCAATGTGAAACTATTTCCTGACATAAATAATTTGCTTGTAATAGGCCTAATTGGTATTTGACATTGGTACCTTGTGATTTATAGTCTGTCATGTTATTTGTGTAGATGAGATAGATAAAAATGACCACTTGTGACAAAAAATGGAAATGGAAATGAAGTCCCATGCTTCTTTACAGAGCGTAGGGGAACGATGCGGGAGACCAGCACCGCCTTACTAGGCAAGGTCCTAATGGAGGTGGTTTGCCGTTGTCTTCCTCCGACCGTAATGGGGATGAATGATGATGATGAAAACGACACAACAACATCCCAGTCATCTCGAGGCAGGAAAAATCTCTGACCCCGCCGGGAATCGAACCCGGGACCCCGTGCTCGGGAAGCGAGAACGCTACCGTGATTTATATTCTGTCATGTTATTTATGTAGATGAGATAGATAAAAATGACCACTTGTGACAAAACAGTCCCGCTAATTTGGCGTGTGTTACAATTGCTTAGAAAGGCCTATTTCGTTTTATCTAGTGGACGGTGACAAAATAGACTTAATCAAATCGAGAAACCACACCAGTCTTGGACACTATTCGCATTAACAGCTGTTTCAGTATCAGACAGCAATATTTTCATTTTTCATGTATCAAAACGTTTGACGAACTTTGATGAGGTATTAGACTCTTTCGCTGAAAGGAAAGTACGCCGTGTAAAGGTGTAGCAAGATCTGAGAGAAAAAAGAAATGCTGGGAGGTAAGGATTGAAGAAATGAATAGTGTCTTGCTTGTCTCTTGTCTTTACTAGTTTTGATGTTTCCTATATTTAATTTTATGTCACACAAAAGAAAAAAAAATATTAGCTAATGGGCATCAAGAAGCCCAAATTTCTGAAGAATTCTTGTTCTCCCGGTCACAAATAATCCAACCCGGGATTTATTGTGAGTTTCTCTTAAGGGAGGTAGGATGTCAAACCGGCCGACTGGGAGTAGGAGAGGCACCACAGGATATTTTAAAGAGATGTGGCACAGCACTTTGGCTGACTTAAGACCAAATAACACGTCTTACTTTTCCTCGAACATATGTGTGTTGAATATTAAACTCTTCAAAAAGAAATGCGCTACAAAATGAACATAATTTTGAAAAAGCTTTTTTTTTTTAATTTTTGGCGTCCTATCTCAAACGCTCGAGCGGGAGGAAATGGGGGGGGGGGGGGGGGGGGACGCCACTATCAAGTTTTTGCTCCGGTTCGGAAATATTGTAGATCCGAAATTGGTCTCCACTCCGAAGGCAGGTTCGATACAGCACATCAAGCTACTGTATCACAGCTAATCTTCTTCGTGTCGGTGTTATGGAAGATATATTGTGCTCGCGCATGATTATTCTTCTGGAGAGCAAGAAACCATTGTGTAGCAATCAGTATGATTCCTGAAAGTACAGATTATGTGCTGTAATTGAGATCGAAAGTAGCATAAGATAGGTTCATTACCAGTCAACGATTGTACAGAAAAAAAGAAAAAAAAGGAAAGCGCAGTCAACAAATTTAGAGATTACGTGACAAGCTCAGTGTGAGTTGTAATAAGAGTAATGCCGAAGAGGATGTTAGCTGCCAACTGGGTTCTGAGGTTTACAGGCTTAATGAAAAGGTACAGATTCCAGTTGGGGAGAGAAGCGAGTTATGGTACAAGATGACAAAATGAACGGGTCGGTTAATACGACATATTCAGAAGCACCAAGGAATAATAACTTCGGTTAATGAAGAGATGTGGCGGGGGAGGAGGGTTAAATTATTCAACTAGGCCAAGGCTTGGTTTACTACACTAAAGAAGTTCTAACTTATGTCGCTTACAGCAGTTAAGTGACGATGAAGAGGCTTTAATCACAGTACAGACTAGCGTGAAAGCAGCACCGAACCACTCATTAAACTTCAGAACACAGCAACGGCAGCAATAACAAAATAAGTAATCAATCGAAAACATATAAATGGTAAGCACGTAGCGGAAATGTAGATCATTTATATGCCGAATGTTACGTTCATATGATATGTTCAGCATCATAATGTGAATATCATCTATAAAAGCTGTCATCAGAACCAAGGTTCCTTTGAACGAAACGTAGCCTCGTCAGGCATGGCTATTTGAAGTGGTATGCTGTTGCATTCCTCCAACCTCCGAACTGACAAACCCGGTCACTTATAGAGAGACATACCACGGTAAGTATTTTAACATTGTGCAGCCCTGTCAGCAACTGTGAAATTGAACATGAAACACGTCAGCCTCAGTTGAAAATAGAAAACCAAGCTTTACCCAGGTTTCAGCCAAAATAATTTGGCCTTCTTTCGAAGCGAGTGACACTAAATTACTGCATGCCAAAGTTTGCCCATGTAAAGGATAAAACTGTAGCACCGTAGTAACTAGTCATAATCTAATATTAACTAGTCATAATCTAATGTAGATTATGACTAGTTACTACGGTGCTACAGTTTTATACTTGGCATGGCCAAACTTTGGCATGCAGTGGTTTAGTGTCGCTCGCTTCTGAAGAAGGCCAAATTATTTTTGCTGAAACCTGCGTAAAGCTTGGTTTCAATTTGCAAATGAGGTTGATGTGTTACATGTTCACATACCAAAGTGCAACTTCGCATTTTCCACAAACGCTCCAGAAGGCAAAGTAGTGAAAAGTGGGAGATAAAAACCATGTTATGTACTCTCTGCGGATCGAGACCTGTGGATCCATAGTCTGACACTTGGCAAGCGATCCACATGAATATCATCTCCGGATTTGTAACTAAGTAATTGTGCCTGCGCTTACATTATTACAGTTGCATAAAGTGCAGGAGAATATGATAGCATGTTCCCTGTTGTTCAGTAGTGAACTGTTAACAATACAGAATGAGCAAATTTAAATCCTGTTAAATAAAACATTTAAAAAATAGAAAATAATTCCTTGAAATTAGTTACAGGTCCATACCAACGGTGGGGCTCAATAAATCCCGGTCCCCTGCTCATGCACATAGATGGAACGAAAAGTCACCAAAAGAAAAGAACAATGAAAGACTGTTTACGATTTCAGTAGAAGGGTTCTCCTATCAATGGTTTTGCTATGCTCTGCCTAGGAGGAAGAGCCCGCAATTGTGAAAGTGCCGGTATGCTGTTGTCACGCTATCGTTTAGTCCAAGTAGCAGACAATATAAACGACTACTATCGAAAGATGTCTATCGCTAACAGGGTTTATGTGGAAACAGTGCATTCGCTTCACAAAGCTGCCGGATACACAGTTCTCTGATACTAAACCCTGTAGGTCTTGCTACTAATTCGTTAGAGTGTAGTAGAATCTCTCAGGTCGCCGAACGAACGCAGAAGAAACTACGTAATTAGGCCGAAGGCTTCCGATTTTTGCGGGTTTTTGCCGACTGACGGCTGTAACGAGACACGACGGTGGAGAAAACAAGCAAAAAACGTGATGAGTATATGTACGAGGGTAATCCCAAAAGTAAGATCTCCTATTTTTTTATAAGTACATAGACCTGTGTATTCCTACAGTGGTTTACATAAGTTTGCAGCATGAACATTTAGCTATTTCTCAACATAATCACCATGTCTGTCGATGCATTTTTGTAGACGCTGTGGCAGTTTTTGAGTGCTCGTGTCATACCAGCTCGCCACCATGCTGTTCAGAAAGCTATGAACCCCTTCTTTCACCTCGTCGTCGGAGCTGAATCGCTTTCCTGCCAAATGTTCTTTTAACCTAGGGAACAGGTGATAGCCACTGGGCGCCAAATAAGGGACTATAGGGTGTTCCACTGAAACTGTTGCAGGAGAGAAACGGTTTGCCGAGCGATGTGTGGGCGAGCGTTGTCATGGAGAATGTGTACGCCCTTGCTCAACATTCCTCTTCTCCGGTTCTGAATTGCCCGTTTGAGTTTTTTCAGAGTCTCACAGTACCTGTCAGCATTAATTGTGGTCCCAGCGATCCAGCTCCGACGACGAGGTGAAACAAGAGGTTCATAACCTTCTGAACAGCATGGCGGCGAGCTGGTATGGCATTGGCATACAAAAACTGCCACAGCGTCTACAAAAATGCATCGACAGAAATGGTGATTATGTCGAAAAATAGCTAAATGTTCAAGCTGTAAACTGATGCCAACCATTCTAGAAATAAACAGGTCTATGTGCTTATAAAAAAAATAGGAGACCTTAGTTTTGGGATTACCCTCGTAGTTTACTTGTCCCTCCAGCTACCATTTCTGCTGCTCACTAGGATCAGTTGTAACGATCTGCTAGTTCTAGAGTAAGCTAATGTGTTTGTTAAATAATGAAACTGCAGATGTTAGTCGTTGCGCGTATTGTCAGCTATATTTTTCTCGTCTAAGCTGAAACTTCGTGTAAACATAAGCTCTGCCTATGGTCATCAGCCTGCATAGCATAAGCATCTAGTTTCGTAAGACCACTAGATGCAGGCTTCACATATACAAGTTGAACACGAACCGTTCCGACATGTACATGTACAGATAAACAAATGTTGACCATTTCAGAAAAAATAGATGATTTATTTAAAAGAAAGAGCTTCACGAACTGAGCAAGTCAGTATAGCGTTGGTCCATCTCTCGCCCTTACGCGAGGAGTTCATCGGCTTGGCAATGCTTGATAGAGTTGTTGGATGTCCTCCTGAGGTATATCGTGGCAAATTCTGTCGAACTGAAGCGTTAATTATCAAAATCCCGAGCTGGTTGGATGGCCCTGCCCATAATTCTCCTAACGTTCTCAACTGGGGAGAGATCTGGCAATCTTGATCGCCAAAGTAGAGTTTGTCAACCTTTCAGACAAGCTGTAGAAGCTGTCTTCTTATTTGGGACACTATTATCGTGGAGAAACATAAGCCCAGGATGGCTTTCCATGATGAGCAACAAAAGTGGGCGTAGAATATCGTCGAGTTACCGCTGTGCTGTAAGGATGCCGCGGCTGAGAGCCAAAGGGGCTCTGCTACGATAAGAAATGGAGTCTAGAACAACGCTCCTGTTTGTATGGCCATATGGTTGGCGGCAGTCTGGCCTGTATCCCATCGGCGTCCAATGCGTCTCCAGACACGTCTTCGCTGGTCATTGCGGCACACTTGGACCTGGACTCCTCAGTGAAGACAGTTCTAGCCCAGTCAATGAGATCCCAGTCCGAAGACGTCTCTTGAGACAGTCCAGACAGCGGTGAGATACCACAAATGTTCCGATAATCAGGAGTGATGATCTGGGGCGCCATTTCTTTTCATAGAAGGACCACTTTCGTTATCATCGACGGCATCCTTGTAGCACAGAGATAAGTCGCTCGATATTCTATGCCCCTTTTTGTTCCCCATCGTAGGAAGCCATCCTGGGCTTACCTTTCAGCAAGATAATGCCCACCACACACGGCGAGGGTTTCTACTGCTTGTCTTCGTGCTCATCAAACCCTACGTTGGCCAGCAATGTCACCGGCTGGCTCCCCAGACGAGAACGATTGGAGCATTATGGGCAGAGTGCTTCTCGTATCTCAGGATTTTGACGACATAACGCACCCACTGGCCATAATTTGTCACGAAATTTCTCAGGACGATATCAGACAAATCTATCAATCAATACCAAGCCTGAGTAAAGGTTTCACAGGTGCTATGAGTGTACCAATGAATTATTGTCTTGCTCAAATTGTGAAGCAGTTTCTCTCTAATAAATCATCTAACTTCTCTGAAATCGTGTTCATTTGTTTGTCTGTACATGTACGCAAGATCTACCGATTTCCGTCCCGTTCGGGTAATTCTTCTGTGGTGCGATTGCTTTCGTTTCCTTAGAGTCTACATACCTTAAAGCTATCAGCATTTCTTCACCTTCACTGCTTTGAAACACACAATTTCTATATAAAGACCTCGATTTTCATTTTTGACACGTAGTAGTATGTACAAAATCAATATAAAAGTGTATAATACACATCGTCTCTGAAGTGCGTACCTTAAGAGATAAGAGCACTTGTTCCTCTCCGCTGCGGTGAAACACAAGTTTTCCGCTGAAAAAGTGCTCATAGGTCTTAAGTTTCGCATTTCAGAGCCCATGTTTACTAAACTTTTTTACCTGTTTGTTCTACACTGCCACCTGTAGACGTACATAGTCAGACTAATGCTTCAGTCTGTATGTTAGTTATTTTGCTCTTAATCTAGCACGTAGGGAAATCTGATACTTGCTGAAGTCTTAAGTTTCTTTCCTAGTCACGTGCTTTTATTTAACCCGTGTAATGTCCAATATCACGGGGCCATCTATTTCACTGTGCTTTATTTTTAGTTTTTTTTTTTTTAATCTTATGGGACTTAACTGCTAAGGTCATCAGTCCCTAAAGTTACACACTACTTAACCTACATTATCCTAAGGACAAACACACACACCCATGCCCGAGGGAGGACTCGAACCTCCGCCGGGACCAGCCGCACAGTCCATGACTGCAGCGCCCTAGACGGCTCGGCTAATCCCGCGCGGCTCACTGTGCTTTATTTTTACTTCCAAAACTATAAACGTTGGAAAATCTACGTAGACGTAAAATTTGTAGGAAGATACTTTTAGACGTGGCAAAGTGTGGGGAGTAGCTGTGGAAGATCTGCCATGGGCTCAGAATCACCACGTTACAGCTCTGAATAGCTGCCCATGAGCGAGCAGGGAGTTCACAACATCCGCGCCTCACATTTTGCCTCCTACAGCTGTCTATCAAGTAGGAAATGAAACGTAGTTGTCTAGTAATGGAAGAACTGTAGAGGCGGGAAGACACAAGCGTTAGCTGGCATTTCACTTCGGCTTTGGCTGAGAGAAGAACTGCACAGGCGTCGTCTTGCCTCAGGGAGGCGAGAACAATGGGAGTCTTTGGTCGGGCTGAGCGAGGAACGAGAGTCGTAAACGCAACACTTGTTTTACGGGCTCCCCTTCTTTCTCTTCCCTGGCCATCGCGAGCTTATCACCGGCTGTGCAAGTTTACAGAGAGGCGGGATTAGCTCGCCGGAATTAGCCGAAAAGTAGTTCCCGGCGCCGCCGCTGCACTGAATGCCCGCAAGGTCCGTCACTGGCCCTCACCCCGTGTTCCCCTGCCTAACACCCTACACTCTCCACCCCACCATTCCTCTAAGGCCCTGGCTTAAACAGAGTCTGTGAGTGCAAGACGCCAGCGCAAACACGCCCCCAGCTGTCGGCTTAGGCGGGTCCCAGGTCCTGTCTCCCTCTCTGGACTTTTACCACTCTTGCTGCACGTGAATGTCGTTCCGTTAGTCCACTTCCATTTCTCAGGGCTTCTATGTATGTAAATGACTGCCGTTTACTTTTTGGCACTGCAAATGGACGCCATCCTCAACAAAGAGACCCTACACTTAATTCAGAGCCTTGGTTCAACTATATTTCCGTTGTACGTGAGTTCACGCTGCGGTACGGTATCTTTCATTGTTATCGGACATCCATCTTCGAACGAATAATTGGACGGCAGCTGGTAACTATATGTGATTCAGTGAATGAGACCATCAGCCGTGTGTCGGTGCTCCACAGTCATCAAGCAACCAGATCCACAAAATATAAAATTAGCATCAACCACCTAAAAATGCATCATAATGTCAACAGTAATTTTATGAAACAGACTTGTGTTAGCTAACACGGCAGTGAACCAAATGAAATTACATCCGTCTACGTTGCAGGAAAATATTAAAACCATAAAATAAGCATAATTACAAATACTGTTCCATTGTAATATTCATATTCACTGTTGAGAACCAAACGGCTAAGACAGTGGGTTTATTGCTCACTAAGGGAGGTGGGAGGTGGTTGGGGAGGAAGCTACGGCATTATAAATTTCCTGTATGAATAAGCTTCCACCATAAATCTCTAATACACCTAGATTACACGTTATCTTATGTTGTACGTTTTACCCCACGTAATTCCACTTCGGTTCTTACTATTCCGTGCTCCGCCAAATTACGCTACGGGAGTTTTATTGTTTCTATCGCGAACTGCGGACGGACGTAATGCAATTACGTGTTGCCCTGCTACTGTTTAGAGAGATTTGCTCAGGATCGCATGCTTAGCTACCTATGCTGCTTTCAGTATGTGCTCTTTAAGCTGCAGTTGGAATCCATTGTACGTATATACTATGTATGTATGTTTCCTGCCGACGTTATCAACACAGTTATTGTCCGTTCCTGCCCGTCGCGAATCAGTGCCTGTGTTCAAAGATTAACTTTCATTTTCAATTGCCTCTACAACATGATTTTTGATATTTAATACCAATTCATTAAGAACATTCATATTAAAACTGACGTGATCGACACTGTCCTTCGCGTTAGTTACGTCTCTAGTCTCACATTGTTATTCAAATATGTACGCTGTATATGCAGTTTACAGTCGAGATGATAGTTCACTTTCTCCATCTTCTTCCGTGCGCAGCATTATCTCAGATGTCGAGGGGCCACAGAAAATAGTGCTAGGGCTGTCAATGCGAGATCGTTTGAGCATTCTACGCTCTCGGCACCGGTCTCCATGTGTAACACGATCGCTGTGTCATATTCATGGATGTTGCTGTAATCTTCTTCCCATCATCTCAAAATATGTAATAGGTGTTATTTCTGTTGTCGCTAATTTAGGAAACAGACGATGGTGGGTTCAACGGCGGATCATAGACTCTACGATCTATAGCTGAAAGTACCGCAGAAACTATGAGTTGTCTAGGTATTTATTTACAGCTGTGTGTCCACACCAATTTTAGGCAGCGTTTGGCCTTGTGCTTAATATTTATGACATCGTATTTCCTAAATTGTCGTAAACGGCAAAACACTGTAGGTACATTCAGCAACAAATGCAGGTAATGTCCACGTAATGCCATGTCGGTGCTATTTGTGCTTACTGTCTGCAAAATCTGTCACGAATACCGTTAGTAGTAAAGTAATAATACATTATAAAGTAACACTTCATGCGGTGTTTTTACTGCACGAACAGCGGAAAAATAGTAAGCGATAAACTTATATCCTTTTATCGTTCTGTAGGGGTTGTCACAGTGAAATATTTCCTAAAAGTTTGGAACTGTGTATAAAGTTACTTGCAAGTAGATAATGCACTAATTTTCAAATACTGGGAGAATAACGTTTGTGAATCTATGCAACACGAGCTAGGCTTCTTTTTCACACCGACCGCTTTGCTAAGCAGGTGGTTGTTAACCCCAAAGCGATTGTTGCCTGACAGTAAGGTACAGGTGTGCCAAGTTTGGCTGAATGTACACCAGTCAGAGGATATAGGATCCTCACATTACCAATGAATTATAACCTGTCATTTGATTTAACTAAATACACTCCTGGAAATGGAAAAAAGAACACATTGACACCGGTGTGTCAGACCCACCATACTTGCTCCGGACACTGCGAGAGGGCTGTACAAGCAATGATCACACGTACGGCACAGCGGACACATCAGGAACCGTGGTGTTGGCCGTCGAATGGCGCTAGCTGCGCAGCATTTGTGCACCGCCGCCGTCAGTGTCAGCCTGTTTGCCGTGGCATACGGAGCTCCATCGCAGTCTTTAACACTGGTAGCATGCCGCGACAGCGTGGACGTGAACCGTATGTGCAGTTGACGGACTTTGAGCGAGGGCGTATAGTGGGCATGCGGGAGGCCGGGTGGACGTACCGCCGAATTGCTCAACACGTGGGGCGTGAGGTCTCCACAGTACATCGATGTTGTCGCCAGTGGTCGGCGGAAGGTGCACGTGCCCGTCGACCTGGGACCGGACCGCAGCGACGCACGGATGCACGCCAAGACCGTAGGATCCTACGCAGTGCCGTAGGGGACCGCACCGCCACTTCCCAGCAAATTAGGGACACTGTTGCTCCTGGGGTATCGGCGAGGACCATTCGCAACCGTCTCCATGAAGCTGGGCTACGGTCCCGCACACCGTTAGGCCGTCTTCCACTCACGCCCCAACATCGTGCAGCCCGCCTCCAGTGGTGTCGCGACAGGCGTGAATGGAGGGACGAATGGAGACGTGTCGTCTTCAGCGATGAGAGTCGCTTCTGCCTTGGTGCCAATGATGGTCGTATGCGTGTTTGGCGCCGTGCAGGTGAGCGCCACAATCAGGACTGCATACGACCGAGGCACACAGGGCCAACACCCGGCATCATGGTGTGGGGAGCGATCTCCTACACTGGCCGTACACCACTGGTGATCGTCGAGGGGACACTGAATAGTGCACGGTACATTCAAACCGTCATCGAACCCATCGTTCTACCATTCCTAGACCGGCAAGGGAACTTGCTGTTCCAACAGGACAATGCACGTCCGCATGTATCTCGTGCTACCCAACGTGCTCTAGAAGGTGTAAGTCAACTACCCTGGCCAGCAAGATCTCCGGATCTGTCCCCCATTGAGCATGTTTGGGACTGGATGAAGCGTCGTCTCACGCGGTCTGCACGTCCAGCACGAACGCTGGTCCAACTGAGGCGCCAGGTGGAAATGGCATGGCAAGCCGTTCCACAGGACTACATCCAGCATCTCTACGATTGTCTCCATGGGAGAATAGCAGCCTGCATTGCTGCGGAAGGTGGATATACACTGTACTAGTGCCGACATTGTGCATGCTCTGTTGCCTGTGTCTATGTGCCTGTGGTTCTGTCAGTGTGATCATGTGATGTATCTGACCCCAGGAATGTGTCAATAAAGTTTCCCCTTCCTGGGACAATGAATTCACGGTGTTCTTATTTCAATTTCCAGGAGTGTATGTACTGTTTCTTAAGATGCTGCGAGCAGAGCGTCAGGAAGTTCGAGACGATGAAGTAGCTAAATCTCGGTCTCGCTCAGTCGCGGATTGGAAAATTTCGCTTAGTCACAAATTTGTCTTATATGCTGAGGAACATGCAACATGAGAATGAGGTGACGTTAGTGCATACAATATGAAGCGGCGACTGAATGGTGAGAAAATAACATAATTTAAAAAGCAAAATGGCGATTCATCAATTGCAAGGAACGAAGAAAAGGACACGAAAATGAAACATTGTGTAAAATGGATCGTAATGACTCGCCAAAAACTCTATGTATGTATTAAATGTCTTGACCAATACAGGGATTGCAAATTGATTTTAAAGTTGAGGTTAGGAATAGATTTGTCTCTGACCGTAGAAATGATCTTCAGATTCTTTTCACTGTGTCGTGATAGATACATACATACAAGGTGCACCGGAGCGTCATGAGACAATAAAATGAAACATAATATTTTCTCAGTCCAAGACAAATTTATTCCTAATGTCAACGTATCACAGGACAGTCCTCCCCCGCTCTATCTCGACAGATACTTGAAATATAATTTTAAAGTATTCAAAGAGACAAGGTCACTTCAGTCAGCCATTGTGACTGTTTGCCCTTAGCAAGCAAGCAAGCCAGACAGTCGTGGAGGAGACGAAAGATGCGCTCACGACGTTGTGGAGTGCACTATTAGAGTAAACACAACGGCAGCGACGCCGAAAGACTGGTCCAAATTATGGAAGGTGTTAAGCGAGATAACACCCGTTCGACACGATGATAAGCAAAGCTCACTTTGGTAATAATTCCATAACTGTCATGCGAGTCACACCTACTATTAAAAATCAAACAGCCCGAAATAAGTACGTCAGAAACCAATGTCTTCATTCCACTCTGTATTTCAGCTCATTATTCCTCCAAATATTGGTAAAACTTGACGGATTCTGACGGCGACTTCCTAATTGAGTACACAGTTCTGCATTTATCCCCATTTATCCCACTATATGATCAAAATTGTCCAGACACCCGGCTGTAAATGACTTACAAGTTCGTGGCGCCCGCCATTGGTAATGCTTAAATTCCATATGGCGTTGACTCATCCTTAGGCCTGGTAACAGCTTTCACTCTCGCAGGCACACGTTCAATGAGGTGCTGGATGGTTTCTTGGGGAATGGCAGCCCATTCTTCACGGAGTGCTGCACTGAGAAGAGGTATCGATGTTGGTCGGTGAGGCCTGGCAGGAAGTCGGCGTTCCAAAACATACCAAAGGTGTTCATTAGGATTCGGGTCAGGACTCTGTGCAGGACAGTCCATGAAAGGGATTTTATTATCGTGTAACCACTCCTCCACAGGCCGTTCATTAGGAACAGTTGCTCGATCGTGTTGAAAGAAACAATCGCCATCCCCGAATTGCTCTTCAACAGTGGAAAGCGAGAAGGTTCTTAATACATCAATGTAGGCCTGTGCTGTGCTAGTGCCACGCAAAACAACAAGGGGTGCAACACCCTTGCAAGCCCCTTCCATGAAAAACACGACCACACAATAACACCACCGCCTCCGAATTTTACTGTTGGACTCCATACGCCAACAGATGACGCACACCGGACATTCATCATACCCACAACTTGCCATAGGATAGCGACATTGTGTACCGTTATTCGTCACTCCACATAACTGTTCATTCGTCAATGTTTACTCCCCTTACACCAAGCGAAGCGCCGTTTGGCATTTACCGGCGTGACGCGTTGCTTATGAGCAGCAGCTCGACCATGAAATCAAAGTTTTCTCACCTCCCACCTAACTGTCATAGTACTTCCAGTGGTTTCTGATGCAGTTTGTAATTCCTGTGTGATTCTCTGGACAGTTGTCTGCCTATTACACATTATGACCCTCTTCAATTGTCGGCGGTCTCTGTCGGTTAACAGACGAGGTCGACCTGTACGCTTTTGTGCTGTACGTGTCCCTTCACGTTTGCACTTCACCATCACATCGGAAACAGTGGACCTAGGGATGTCTAGGAGTGTGGAAATCTCGCGTAGAGACGTATGACACAAGTGACACCCAATCACCTGGCCACGCTCGATGTCCGTGAGTTCCGCGGAGCGCTTCATTCTGCTCTCTCACGATGTCTAATGACTACTGAGGTCGCTGATATGGAGTACCTGACAGTAGGTGGTGGCACAATGAACCTAATATTAAAAAAGTATGTTTTTGGATCTGTCAGGATACTTTTGATCACATAGTGTACTTATATCGTGGAGAATTTGCATCTGGCTTATATTTTTGATGACGTTTGGTTTTTGGGGCGCTCTACTGCACTGTTATCAGCGCCAGTACAAAGTCCCAATCTTTACACAGTCCAATATCGCCACGTTTAGGAAAGATAATGAAATGATGAGGACAACACAGACACCAAGTCGCCGAGCAGAGTAAATCCCCAACACGGCCGGGAATCGAAATCGGGACCCCGTGGTACAGAAGCAGCAACGCTAGCCACTAGACCACGATGTAAAGACCTTATATTTTGAAGAGATATAGCTGAATACTACCGGAACATTTGTCCGGCAGACTTCCTATATATTACAGGATATTCTGTGAAAAGTGTGATAATGCATTTAATGTTATTCACTAAGTCATTAGTCTATACCATGAAGAAGAGTGCGAAGAGTGCTATTAATAAATTTCCCCAGACGCACATCAGCAACTGTGAAGAAGCAGAATAAAAACGAAAGTACAAGTAAGAGTGTTTCCTCTACATCTACCTCTGCATCTACATAAATAGTCCGTAAGCGTGGCGGAGGGTACTCTGTAGCACTACTCATTTCCTTTCCTGTTCCACTCGCAAATAGAGGGTGGGGAAAACAACTGTCTGTATGCCTCCGTATGAGCCCTAATTTCTCGTGTCTTCGTGGTCCTTAAGAGCAGTGTATGGTGGTGACAGTAGAATCGTTCAGAAGTCAGCTTCAAATGACGGTTCTCTAAATTTTCTCAATAGTGTTTCCCAAAAAGAACGCCACCTTCCCTCCACGGATTCCCGTTTGAGTTCCCGTAACACTTACCCTTAGTTCGAACCTACCGGTAACATATCTAGCAGCCCTCCACTGAACTGCTTTGATGCCTTCCTCTAATTCGACCAGGTACGGATCTTAAACACCAGGGCAGTACTCAAGAATAGTTCGCACCAACGTCTTATATGCGGTCTCCTTACAGATGACTCTCTTTCCTAACATTCTACCAAAATCCGAACTAAGCGATCTAATGTATTTGCACATGCCATATACAAAACGTTAAATGCAAAGATGGGCGTGGAAAGGCCACGAGAGATATCGGAAACAACTTCACAAACGTTGCACGAACAATTCTTCAGGAGAGGTTTTCTTCATGTTTCATGACTAACTTTATTCTAAAACATACGGTACTCCATTCGTGAGCGGACATTGTTGCAAATAATTTAATCAAATGTAGGAGAAAGCTCGAGTAGGTAAAATAGCGCATTCACATAAGCGCTAGTGTACGGTACCAACAGTAACAAGCCGCAGTTGTTCAGCTGAAAGGTCTTATGGCTGAAGACAGCGCGTTTAGCACTAATTAACGACGCTCACGGGAGGAGTTACGGTCACCGGGCCTTAATAATGCACAGAACCAAGTTCCGCAGCCGCTTCGGAGCAGTCGGCAGTTTCACCCTGCCGCCCGCCGTAATGATCAAATCGCGTTCTTCAGCACTCTGCTCTCCTTAAGAAGCAGTGGCCAACTTGTCGTCGTTGGAGCGGTTTGAAGGTGGGAATCACCGGACAGATTGTTACCACATATGTCTCATTACAACAAACGTTTGTCTGAAACTGTGGCTCTCGGAATTGCCTCATCTACATTTACGAGGTGCATTCAAGTTCTAAGGCCTCCGATTTTTTTTCTAATTAACTACTCACCCGAAATCGATGAAACTGGCGTTACTTCTCGACGTAATCGCCCTGCAGACGTACACATTTTTAACAACGCTGACGCCATGATTCCATGGCAGCGGCGAAGGCTTCTTTAGGTGTCTGTTTTGACCACTGGAAAATCGCTGAGGCAATAGCAGCACGGCTGGTGAATGTGCTGTCACGGAGAGTGTCTTTCATTGTTGGAAAAAGCCAAAAGTCACTAGGAGCCAGGTCAGGTGAGTAGGGAGCATGAGGAATCACTTCAAAGTTATTATCACGAAGAAACTGTTGCGTAACGTTAGCTCGATGTGCGGGTGCGTTGTCTTGAAACAGCACACGCGCAGCCCTTCCCGGTCGTTTTTGTTGCAGTGCAGGAAGGAATTAGTTCTTCAAAACATTTTCGTAGGATGCACCTGTTACCGTAGTGCCCTTTGGAACGCAATGAGTAAGGATTACGCCCTCGCTGTCCGGAAGATGGGCACCATCATTTTTTCAGCACTGGCGGTAACCCGAAATTATTTTGGTGGCGGAGAATCTGTGTGCTTCCATTGAGCTGACTGGCGCTTTGTTTCTGGATTGAAAAATGGCATCCATGTCTCATCCATTGTCACAGCCGACGAAAAGAAAGTCCCATTCATGCTGTCGTTGCGCGTCAACATTGCTTGGCAACATGCCACACAGGCAGCGATGTCGTCGTCCGTCAGCATTCGTGGCACCCACCTGGATGACACTTTTCGCATTTTCATGTCGTCATGCAGGATTGTGTGCACAGAAATGCCAACTCTGGAGGCGATCTGTTCAACAGTCATTCGGCGATCCTCCAAAACAATTCTCTCCACTTTCTCGATCATGTCGTCAGACCGGCTTGTGCGAGCCCGAGGTTCTGCCTTCATTAAACTGTCGCACCCACGAACGCACTTTCGACACATCCATAACTCCATCACCACATGTCTCCTTCAACTGTCGATGAATTTCAATTGGTTTCACACCACGCAAATTCAGAAAACGAATGATTGCACGCTGTTCAAGTAAGGAAAACGTCGCCATTTTATTTAAAACAGTTCTCATTCTCGCCACTCGCGGTAAAATTCCATCTGCCGTACGGTGCTGCCATCTCTGGGACGTATTGACAATGAACACAGCCTCATTTTAAAACAATGCGCATGTTTCTATCTTTTTCCAGTACGGAGAAAAAAAATCGGAGGCCTTAGAACATGAATGTACCTCGCATCCTGCGAATGCCATCTTGATTTCCGTGCTGAGAATGTTTCTGCTACCACCATCGTTTATGCCCTCTTCTGGCACATTTGTGAGTGCATAGCAAATAAATACCGACAAATGCTAGAAATTACGAACACACGTAGCCCACGTCATGATTCGGCGAAAGCCGCGGTATTTTATCCAGTACGTTTCACACACGAGGCAAGTTTCGATCGCTGCAAGCGCTCCGACTTATTTCTCGGACTGTAACAAGTAGCCCATCATTTTTATCTGAAACTTGGCGAATTGTGAGCGGTCGTAAAGTAGATTTGAGAAACCCGTTGCACTTTAACCTGGTGTGTAAATAAAATGTGCATAGACAGCTGAGCACAAATTGAGTCTGAAATCTTACAAGCTGGGTGTAGAGGGTTGACTGAACAATCGGCTCGTCGCCAGTACGGCACCTTGCTATTATCATTCTTACATGGACCACACGAGTTGAACTACCGTCTGAATGTAAAGCATTCGCATTTGGGAGCGTGAACATCAGCTGTATAACATAATGATGACAGTGAAAATTTGTGCCGGACCGGTACACGAACGCGGATTTCCTGGTTATTGCGACCGGTCGCTTTACTATTCGACTGTCCGCGTATGCTCCACGGGCAGACCCAAACTTCCATATGGCGGCAACCATGCGTCTACAATCAGCACTCGTACATTCATTATTTATATCCCCGTAAAAGGGAAAAAATTTAATCAAAAATCGCTCGCTCGGTGTCGGCAAATAAATACAACATTGTAACTCCTGTTGCTTGTCCGAAAGATGGGTTCAAATGGCTCTGAGCACTATGGGACTTAACATCTTAGGTCATCAGTCCCCTAGAACTTAGAACTACTTAAACCTAACTAACCTAAGGACATCACACACATCCATGCCCGAGGCAGGATTCGAACGGTCGCAGGTTCGAATCCGGCGTCGGGCATGGGTGTGTGTGGTGTCCGTAGGTTAAGTAGTTCTAAGTTCTAGGGGACTGATGACCTCAGATGTTAAGTCCCATAGTGCTCAGAACTATTTGATCCATTTGATGTTTATGTTGATCTCTATTCCAATTTTCTGCACAGGTTCTGGAACTCTCTGAAACGAGGTAATCCAAAACTTTTTTGATGTGTGTGTATGTAGTCTGGAAAGTGATCAGAACGTACCTGTCTGCATGAAGTTTACAGAGAAAGTAATTAAAATTAGTAGCCGTAAGTGGCACTGTCAGATCGATGAAAATCATGATGAAATAGTAACTTCACATGTACCGAAATGTACGAGAATGTAGAAAATAAGAGCGGTACTATCACACTTTCTTGGGGTGCTCCTGACGATACCCTTGCATCTGGAAAACACTCGCCGCCGAGGAAAACGTACTGGGTTCTATCATAGGGTGACTGAAAAGAATGTGAAATTTTTGAAAGTGTTGTGGCAACGCTGCGAGGTAAGTGGCACCGAATGACATTCAGAATGCTACATGCACTGTTTTGCCATTTAGTGAACACTAAACGTGGAGCAATGGAACGGTGTGCGGTTTGTCTTTGCTGTAAAAGCCTGTTACAAGGATGGAAATGTGGACCCTGAATTATGGCGACATCGGACGCCACGGTCGTGTTCCCTCAGCGTATGCAGTCACCGCCCGTGCACGCAGTTCTGAAACAGCGGCTTCTGGTTTGAAGAAGCAGTGTGCAGGGAGTCACCGAACCGCTCTTATGGGAGGCACTATCGAGGCTGTGCGAACTGCTTTCGTAAGAAGCCCACAGCCGTTCTGTTCGATGTCACTCTGGATCTCTACAGTTGTATTATTCGAGTGTTCAACAAATACTGAAAGTGGAATTAAATGTCTATCCATACAAGCTACAGATCGTTTAGAAACTTCGGCTTAGCGATCTGCCAATGCGTAGACAATTTGCTGATCGCTTGTTGGCAGAAAGGAGCGACGACAACAATTTCATTGACAACCAATGGATGTCGAATAAAACTTATTTGTACGTTAGTGGCTTTCTCAAAGGACAGAATTTTCGCCACTGGCCTAGGCAAAATCCATGTCAGCTACGCCGAGCGTCCAATGTACAGCTGTAATGCTGTTGCATCTTTCGCCTGATCGTCGAGGGACGTTACTGACGGCTACTTCTTTTAATATTACGAACGTGCAACCACTGTAACGTCTGTTCGGTATGTTGCCATGATGGAAATTTTTGTTGCGCACGAACTGTTCCATTTTACAGCCAGCAGTTGGTTTTAAGAAGAGGGAGCAGCGGCACATAATGCACGAATACCGATGGGAGCTGTGTGAAGATTGTTTCTTAACCGCATCATTACAATGCACGGTGACATTTCATGGGCCCCAAAATCGCCTGACCTGACACCGTCTGATATTTTTTCTTGTGGGGTCACCTTAAGAGCGCGGTTTACCGTATCTAACTGCTAAGACCGGAGAATTTAAAGCAAGAGTATCACAGGAAATCTGCAGGATTCCTATAGAAATTTTTGTTCGAGCCATGCATAACGTTCCTATCCGGCTGCAGGAATATGTGCGCCGAGATGGAACTCATCCGTCGGATGTGATATTCAGGAAATAAAAATGCTTATGACATTCGATAATGACATACTCTGTACTATACAGTGACATAAATTTAGGTATGTAAAGTAAATGTACATTGATTTACCTCCATTCCTAATTTTTCGTTCTTTTTAGTCATCCAATATTTAAGATGTCTACGAGACTCTCACATATCTAAAAACTCGCTTCGTATTCCCATACCTTCTTAACAATCTACAGTGGGGCACCGTGTCAAAAGCCTTGTGTCTGTTGCTCTTCATCTATGGTTTGCAGCACATGATGGAATAAATGGGCGAGCTGAGTTTCACACGACTGACGCCTTCTAAACCCGTGCTGATTTGTGAACAGTTTTTCTATCTCAAAGAAGTTCATTGTATGCGAAAGCAGAACATGCTCACGAATTCTGTAGCGCACCGATCTTAAGTGTATTGCTCGTAATTTATGTGGTTCATTCTTTTTCCTTCTTATAAGCAAAAGTCACCTGTGTTTAATGCCGACCGGTGTGGCCGAGGGGTTCTAGGCCATTCAGTCTGGAACCTCGCGACCACTACGGTCGCAGGTTCGAATTCTGCCTCGGGCATGGATGTGTGTGACGTCCTTATGTTAGTTAGGTTTAAGTAGTTCTACGTTCTAGGGGACTGATGACCTCAGATGTTAAGTCCCGTAGTGCTGACAGCAATTTGAACCTGTGGTTTTTGCTGCCGCTTGGATTTTGCGGTGGGCGAGAGATTCACCACAAATGCAAGCTAAGTATGCAAGCCGTCGCTTTCTGTAATCAAAGATATGCGTGAGTGATGCAAATGTTATTATTTTTACACAAAGAAAAGTATTATTTTCTCAACAACCTTCAAATCGGTAGCTACGTCCTCAATTTTTGTACAAGGATTAGTGAATTTACTCATGACACTTTTGTTGCCTATGCCTGTGGTCAAATTCAGAACTCAGATTAAGTAATTTAATAAGACTGGACCTTAAATTACTGGTATACCCATGAACAACCACAAATAAATAAAACAGTAAATACCTTAGGGAGTATGGATGAGAACATGGGGATATTTAAGTTTACAAAATTATGACAAGTTTTATTAATCCTTTTGTGACTACAACTAGCTGATCAATCTTACACAAAAATGACAAACACAAATCAGAAAAACAATGGTGTTTGATTGGTCAAGCATGCACTGGGGTGGAAGCTACACGAATTCTCCTCCGAATTAATCCCCTTTACAACGTAATCGGACTTGGTTTACATGAATCCACTGTGAGGCCCAACTCTCTTCAAATACAATCAACTACGATCAAATACACCACGAACTATTGTTCACCTGAGTACAGAGAGCTGTGAATATCAGTTAACAAACCTACGCCAGTGCCGCAGTATGTTACCACTTAAGCTTGATTCGGGCGGCAGCAGAAAACGGGCGCACTGTGGACGAGGAGCGGTGTGCTGCAGCAGCTGTGACGTTCTGACGTGTCCACGAAAATTTGCAGACTACACGGTGTGGCGTTTTGATTATAAGAACGTGGGAAACTTCTCTATCAGCGACCAACAATCCCAGCTGATTTCAGTGTGAGGTGCATCCGTTCGCTGGTCTGGCCAAACCAGTTTCACTCAGAGGCACGACGTTGTGTGCAGGAATTGTCAAACGTCAGTCGGCCGACTCAGGACGAATAAGTTCACCATCGTGACACACGATGTGTCTGAGGTGATACGCAATGCCACTGTTGGTACAGTTCGAAACTGCCACTGGCTTTTAGTCTGCCACAAGATAAAGACCACAAGTCTCACCCACAATGGAAAGACGTGTAGTTCTCCGCCAGGGAGGAATTAAAAGACGAAGAGGAAAAAAATAACCACCACTTTCCACCGAGCTCGAAATAGCAAAAATGAAACTGCCCCTTCACTGCACAGACCAATAGAACTATCTTCTACGTATTGAATCTCGCCTACTGACTGTTCTGTTGACATGGTAGCCAATGCAGATACAGCACTGTGGTTCCCACTCAGGGGGAACAAGCCTCCACTTTGCGTATCCTGAAAGGAGTCAATCACGGCTCCAAATCTCTCTTGTCTGGAAAAAGAAGAATTTTAACTAGGGATACGTCATCCTCACGGTAAGCATAATAATGCTTTGAGAAAAAATATCTACCGCGATGGGACCACAATCCCTCATTTACAGAGAGATACAATCTATCCGGACTGACCATATCCAGTTTCTGAAAGAAGCTTCCCAGATCGTCGTGGCTTTGAAATATATATCTTTGCCGCTCGCTAGAAGAACCTGGCGACTTCCTGACGCCAGGGAGATTACCGTCTAGCCTCCACGTTCTACAGCCACAATGTCCGCATCGCCCCAGCTTCTAACATGAGACTGTCCCACTGTTTGCACATAGGCTCAGTCTACAGCAGGCTCTCTAAAAATGGCTCTGTCCACACCCTTTCCGCCAACTGGCCGTCTTCACTATGGACTGACGCCGGGACCGTGTAAAATATTGTGTGAACTGGCGCCCTCCTATCCGACCTTAAGTGGCAGAAGGAAACTGCTTCGGCCCGAAGGCCCTCTTCGGGTACAATCCACTGAGTACTGCTACCAGAATCACTCACACAGTCAAATCGCTCCACTGAGCATTTATGGCCCCCAATTCATCTACCTCCCTGTCCTCCATTGCCTCCACTACAGCCCCTCAGCTACAAGTTCTGGTTCAAATGGCTCTGAGCACTATGGGACTTAATATCTGAGGTCATCAGTCCCCTAGAACTTAGAACTACTTAAACCTAACTAACCTAAGGACATCAAACACATCCAAGCCCGAGGCAGGATTCGAACCTGCGAGCGTAGCGGTCGCGCGGTTCCAGACTGTAGCGCCTAGAACCGCTCGGCCACACGGGCGGCAGCTATAAGTTCTCCTAGGTTACGTATGCAGCTATAAGAATATTCTGCCCACAGGTTTTCATGTAAAAAGTCATAAACCAGAGGTACCAAATGTGGTACTGGGGAACACCGAAATCATGACCTAAAATATGAAAGTTAATCGGACTGACAATGTTGTTAAAGTGAGAGAGTGGTGTGCCCACTCTCAAGTAATGAGTACTCTCTGTAAAACCGAACTGGGATTCGGAGCTGGCGTCTTTACTTATACAGCTCCAGTGTCATTTCGTATTATGTAGTTATTTCGTTCATAAGGGTTGGCATCATGAGGTCTGCGACTGCTAATTAGAGGTAAATAAGAGTTTTCTGTGTAAGTCGCTTGTTTATTGCTCCAGTATGCATATTGGTTTATAACAAAAAACATCTTCTGGTTCACAATTGCGTATGTACATTCTCAGTATTTACAGTTCCTCACTAGGACTCATCCTATTCGCTTCTAATTTGTTAATCCTTAAACTACATTCTGCGCTAAGTTCTTCCCTTACTAAAACTTTGTTCCATCCACCCAAAAGTAAAATGTCAGCTGCCAATCCAAACACTGCTACATGTTACTCTAGCAGTTTTATTCCTCTTCCTAAACTTTCTTTCACTTTCCCCATCACTTCTTTGTTGTGTATGTTGAATAACAATAGTGATTAGTAGCAGGTCTGACCCACACTCTTCATAATGCCAACTAGTCTTTTCTAAAGGCCATTTTTTATTACTCCCAACTGTGTCTCGTTTATGTTAGACATACTCGTTTTTATGTCCCAGTTAGCAATTACAATAACGCTTTTTTGTCTACTCTGGCAGTGGTTGCGTTTCTGTTGTAGGTGACTTAACAGACAATTACACAATTTTGTCCAATTATTTAGTCAACACACGTTTGAAAGTGCTGGGAGCTCATCTTCAAGCAGTGCGTGCATCGCCACGATCAAATAAGGCAAAAAGATGACAGCTTTTGTTCAAATGATTAAAACATATTTATGACATAATAATACCATACTCGTGGAAAATAATTTACTTCATTTCGTTAATTTACTCTCTGAATACATTTTTACGTGTTGGAGGAAATGAGGTAGATTGTTCGCGCACACAATTTAATTTTACCTACTTTTCTGCCTGTGAGTTAACGTGGGATGGATACCGCAAAATTGTGAAAAATCGGCGTTATTAACGTTTACCGAAAGCGACCATTATAGCGCTAGTTTGGTGCAATATTTAAAAATTTACATTATCAGCAAAAATACATGAACATCAAATATCTGGCTTGATCGGAAAGCGAGCGATAGAGACTAGTGACGTTTAATGCACTTAATATATGCACATTATGTATATATCTCGGGTAAGGGACGCTGTTACGGCCATAAATGAACATCTGCCTATTTCCATCCGGCAGATGTCGCATTATGAAAGGGATCCTCTCTACAAACAGAATTTTTCATTACCAGTACTGAATAGAACTACATATGATGTATTACTTAGTCGCTTGATGCTTATCAACTACTGAGCAGAATACTGTACGGTAGAAATGAAGGAAAGTTGAGGAAGTATTGACCAACGAACATTGTGGTTTTAGAAAGAGAAGAAAGTACCGGAAAAGCATTCCTTCATTCTGGTTCAGAATAGAAAGCGTATTTAGAAGAAACGAAAAAAAATGGTGGGGGGGGGGGCAGGTCACCTTCCTGGCACCTAGAGAAATTCATAGATAATGTAAACTAGAATAACGAGTTGCTAGTCCTTATAAGAAGGCTCTGAAATACATAGACATGTCAATGAAAATATTGAAAGCGCACTGTTAAGAAGAAAAGATACTGTTCAAGATGGTGTAAGACAGGAATTCTGCTTATCAGCTGTTCTATTCCGCTTGTACATCAAAGAAGCAACGAAAAAAGAATAAGGAAACGAACAGAAGTGCAAGGGGAACACACAGGGGTTGGACAAACATATATAAACATCACGAGAAATGCATGCTTCAACATAAATGCAGATGCCAGCAAAGCTTTTAGTTTCCACTGTTGTATTTGACTACGAACGGTATCTGCGCAATGTCCTCAATATGTTTTAATTGTCACTCGTGGTCAGAAGTATAGTAAATTCTAGAGATGACGGTGCCACATCGAAGTCGGTAACGCAAATCGAAGCCACAGATGTTATTTAGGCCTCGATACAGATAGAAACGACAAATGGGAGAGGTTGAAGAAGACATGCCCTTTCTCTCAGCACAGAAGCGCCCTCGCACGGAAGTCACTATAGAGCCAGCACGGAAGAGCTCCATCTCAGTTCGTGACCTCGTTCGAACCAGTCAACGTCATCGAGTAGGGCAAGTGTTATTCAAAGTTCTAAATGCTGAACATCGGACTTCAAGGAAACAGTGTGCTAATTAGTGCATCAAGTATTACTGTAACAGTGAATGACAAGTGTGTACTATCAAGTACTCTTTTGGCAAAGGATTGTGTCAAGTAAATCTTTTTATTCATTAATGTAGTAAAACAGACTAATGTTTTAGGTGTCGTTCTAATGAGCCATCTCCCCGACCACTCAAAGAAACCAAAGTTACGGCCAGACGATTTTAGTTTCGTCTGACCATAACGAGACAAATGTCCTGTGTAGTTGTGTGATATGTGGCAGCTGAGTGAATATGAACGTAGGAAAATTGGTGGTGCTCATATATTGTGTGCTTCAGTTACCAAGGAAGCCGAAGTGTTTGGTGTTCCAAAAGGCACCATATCCTGGATATACACGGCACGCAAGGAAAGAACATCATCCACTAAGACCCAACGCATGTGAAATTGCCTGTTGAGTGATTTTGACAGACGTTCGTTGAAGAGATCTGTGACGCAAAATATGAGGACAACAGCTGCAACAGTTACGGCAGAGATGAATGTCACACTCGCGAAAGCCGTCAGCACCAAAAGAACACTAATGTTGCTCCATATTTAAGGAATTGCAGGGCGAGCGGAAATTGGAAAACCGTTCATCAGGGATGCAAATACTAGTAATAGGAAAACGCAATGCTGAGGCCATAAAATCCGGGGCATGGGGCAATGAGGAATTTAATTTGGTCGGATGACTCTCGTTGCACACTGTCTCCTAGCTCTGGGCGAGTTTGCTTCCGAACAGTGGCACATGGCGGATCTTCAGTGATGATCTGGGCAGCCATAACGTAGTATTCTAGAGGAGAGGCCCATGGCTACTTTAGAAGTTCACGTTACTGCCGACGATTATGTGACCATTTTAACTGATCAGGGCCATCCCATGTGTGCAGTTTTTGTTTGTCAATGGTGATGTTGTGTTCCAAGAGGACTGGGCACCAGCTCACGCAGTCCTGGAATGGCTTTGTGAGCACTAGAATGAACTTCCCCTATATCCCCTGGCCACAGTGGTCACCAGACTTCAATATTATCTCCTTTCAGTTTTGTTTTGGGGAAAAGGGTGCATGATACTACCCAAATTCCTCAGCGTTACCTGAACTTGCCACTACTTTGCAGAAAAAATGACGTAAGATTCCCTTAGAAACCATACAGGACCTTCATTTCTCTATTTCTAGAAGATTGGAAGTTGTTTCGAATACCAACGGGTTTTCAACACAGTACTATGTATGGTAATGTGCTGTTGTTTCTGTGGTTCCATGTTTTTGACCACCTATTGTATACTCATGTTAAGATTCGTAGGCCATTCAGATCGGGCGTAAAGAAGAGTTAGAAAAGCTGACAAAATGTTAGACAGCGTAGACAGCTCAGCATAAAGTGCAAAATTTAAAAAAAAAGTCAGTAGCAACATGAATAGTAGTGCAAAGAAGAATTACTTGCTTAATATGGAAATAGGTAACGACACAGTCCTAGGAGAAGTAGAAGAATTCTGCTTCCTAGGAAGGAAGGTTATGTGGGATGGTAGAAACAAAAGAACATATCAATAGTAGACTGACACAGGCAAAGAAAATTCTGACTACAAGAAATGGGATTTTAGTGGAACATATGCTGCTGCATCCATAAAAGTTAATTAGGTGCTGGAAGGTGCAACACATGGAAGAAATAGATACGGAACGTAAAGTCTAGTGTACGCTATAGAGGTGATGTTGGGTTTAGTGGTTACGTAAAAAGGGAAAGATTAACATACTCTAAGATACGATGGAGAAAGTATGAGAGCAGTCAAAAGACTAATGACTTAATAACGTATTAGATGTGATTTTTCAAGTAGTTTTCTCACATTCCATCACCTTTATGGCGTACATCTGGAACAACAATATTACTTCCTCCGATACTTATGCTGGTAACCTTACAGCCACCTTCAAGGTGAATCGCCGACTGAATTAAAACCACTTAGCGCAGTGATATACTGAACAGTAATTGTGCGTGCACTAGAGCGAGAGAGAGACAGAAAGAGAGAGAGAGAGAGAGATAGAGAGAGAGAGAGAGAGAGAGAGAGAGAACAGTCGGCACAAGAGCGTAAGGCATGGATAAGCCCTTAAGCGTCTAACAGAATGAAAAATAGCAAGCGTCGTGTCCTCAAATCCGTACGATCTATGTCATCAGCTATTTAAGTGAAAGTCATGTGTTGGAATGACAGGTAGTACAGACTCATAAAAACATTCCTCCGCGAGCGCAGACGCGCAATTAGTGCTTTCCATTATTTGTCTAGCTGGAAAGCCGAGACGCGGCTGAGCATATTCTCTCCTAATAGCACTTCCAAAGCTTTCTTGACCATAATCTCAGTCACACGAGGATAAAAGCAATCAGCCACTGCAGATTTGTTGGCCTGTAGAAGACAGATATGTTTCTGGTGTTCGATGCACTGTTCCTACACAGTGCGTATTGTTTGTTCTGTGTAACTTCTACGGCCCAGACAAGAAATATCGTAAATACTTTCTTTCGTAAGAAGGGGAAACTATTTCTCAGACCACAGATGAGCTGCCATCCTGACAGCGGGCAGAAGATTTGCGTCAACTTTTGGTACTAAGATATTTCAAGACGACGGTCTCAGTACTTAGAGACATATAGCAATAGTTCAGTGTGACTTAGAAAAATCCGTAGTGGTCAGAACTCTAATTCTATTACGCGAGTACTTCAGTGAAACTCGTATTTATCGAAAGTTAAGCCGGATCGGACTTGGAATTATTTGCAGTGAGTATATCTCCGTTAGCTAGTGGGACTCTGTTCGGTTCAACGCTGCTCAACCGTTCGTCTCGGTTTTCCAGTCGCGGATCTCATTTTGTTAGCACTGATTAGACTTTGTACAGTTTAAGCAGTAAACATTTGCTGTTTTTTATTTGTTATGTTAATTATATGTGTTTCCCAACCACGATATTGAGGACTCGAGATAACTTCAGTTCGCTTAACTATGCAGTGCACGTTAATCACTAATTTTCATTCAGCCTGTTGCAGGAGAACTTTATTTGGATCGCAGCACCTCCATTCAACCTAGCATCATTTAAATCTAACACATCAGGAATAGTTTCATTATTTCTGCTAACTGAAGCGACATAAATCTAAGTTTACTTGTTGTCCACTAGGCAGCGACATCAGCATCTCCATCGCTGCTACAAAGAATGTATGTCACAAGGACTCTTCACTTCCAGTATCTGGCACGAAGCTGAGAAAGAGGTGCCGACGTAAAGCTCCTGCTCAGCAAACATACGTCAGTGTACTTCATTACTCTTCAGACTTCTCTCATACAGTGAGACGCGAGACACTGTTGACGGTGACGATCAGACCGTCGATGGGGACATTCAAACAGGAGGTCTTCGTGGTAGCATTCGGCAGGAGTAGGCAGGGTACTAGCTCCAGGTTTCACCCCTCTCCCTTTTCTCGTCATTAACGCAAGCGTAGTATTTCTGTTGTATAGCTAGAGAAGGCCGAAATGTACGCGTTATACTCAAGCAGGCGGGCGTGAGGTCTGAAACAGGATACGTAATGAATGCTATAAAGAAAAGTACGTAGCTTCTGGAATACTTAACTTTAATCCACATTTGTAGAACATTGCTCGTGATGATACAGAAGTATTATAGCAATTGAATACGGCGCCTTGCTAGGTCGCAGCAACTGTAGCTGAAGGCTATGTTAACTATCGTCTCGGCAAATGAGAGCGTAATTCGCAGTGAACCATGGCTAGCAACGTCGGCTGTACAACTGGGGCGAGTGCTAGTACGTCTCACCAGACCTGCCGTGTGGTGGCGCTCGGTCTGCAATTACTGACAGTGGCGACACGCGGGTCCGTCGTATACTAGCGGACCGCGGCCGAATTAAAAGCTACCACCTAGCAAGTGTGGTGTCTGGCGGTGACACCACAATTTCCACGAAACAGGCTACTCTGCGAGGAGGAAGAAATCCTTTATTATTTTATGTCATCTATTAGGCAGCTAAATTTATTCATCCAGGGCTGCCACTGAATAATACCCTACGATAGTTTCTTCATAATGGAGAACAGGGATTGTGTAGAGGTATACAACGTTGTCATTTATCCCTCTTTACATTTGAGATTAAAACATGTGAGGGAATGCCTCGCAATGATATGAAGTACCTCCTCAGTGCTCTCTACAGTGACTTGTGGAGTATTAATGTAGACGCATGTACGAGAAAGATAGAAGGAAAACACTTATCTGTTCGGTGAATACACCATGTTTCGTGTTCGCAGAATCTCTTACTGTGGCAGGACGTCCGAGATACGTCCTTAGAATGGAGAAGAATGTTCATGATGGCATGCTCAAGAGTGGGTTTTTGATTATGTTTACAGTATTACGAGGCGAAATATTGGACAAAAAATGGTTCAAATGGCTCTGAGCACTATGGGACTCAACATCTTAGGTCATAAGTCCCCTAGAACTTAGAACTACTTAAACCTAACTAACCTAAGGACATCACACACACCCATGCCCGAGGCAGGATTCGAACCTGCGACCGTAGCAGTCCCGCGGTTCCGGACTGCAGCGCCAGAACCGCTAGACCACCGCGGCCGGCGAGATATTGGACACTGAAACTTATGTTAGACCACGGTTGAAAGCACATATAACAAAAATCACCAAGGATGTCGCCAGCATTGCGTAAGGAGGCAAAAGTCAGAGAAGATTAAAGAGAAGTTCAATATGGAGAAGGGGAAGTGTTTTTACGAGCTTCGTTAGATGTGTGTAACACATTGATTCCGCACTGGTGGAAGCAGTTTTCGTCAGTGTTATTTCGCATACCGTGTGACGCGCCACCTTTAAGAATTATCCGTCGAGGATCGGCAGCCAGGGTATGGGGTGTGGGGTATGGGATGCGCTGCCTCGTAGCACCCCAACTTCGTTAGCCAATTTATTCCTCGGAGGCAGTAAAACCCCTCCCCGACGAATATTAAATTTTCTTTTACGTAATTTTAAAATTTTAGCTGGGCCGGCAACAGGCAGCGTGGACGCGACGCTGCGAGTCCGCAACTTCTTGCGAAGATGCCTGGAGCTCTCTCACCAGCACGGCACGTTCGCCACGTTCGCGTTCACGTTCGTCGGTGACCACGGAGGGAACTGTAATTACAAGAGCGGCTCCTCTGCTTCTCCCGCGGGGTCGCCCGCCCTGAACGTGCTCGGTTTCCTGAGGCGGGGCGCATCTGCACCCGGCCACCATTTCACACCCACCTCTTTCCGCTGCCTCAGCCCATTGCGTTTTTACGTCCCAGTGTATGGACTAGGAGCAAACTAGAGGAACGTGAAAGTAGTGAACAGCGGTGTAAATAAGACTATCGTCAAAACTGACAACAAATTTGGTGACTACATGGTAGACGAAGTGAAAGAATTGTGCTACCTTCGAGAAAACTAACGCATGCTGGGCAAATCAATGATGACATAAACTAGTGCAGACAAAAAGAGTATTTATAACTACAAGAAATCTACCTTTGGGAAATATAGACAACAATTTTTATAAAGAAATTTATGAGACTCTTCCTTCGGAACACAGAACTGTAAGGATTAAAATTAAAGAGCTAGAAAAGTGCTATTATAGATAGAATCTGGCAGTTATGTCCATTAATAACACGAGAAACGAGGAGGATTTCTGCGTGAGCGGTTAGGAGGAGGAGGAGGAGGAGGATATTAGTGTTTAACGTCCCGTCGACAACGAGGGGAGGGAAGGATGGGGAAAGAAATTGGCCGTGCCCTTTCAAAGGAACCATCCTGGCATTTGCCTGAAGCGATTTAGGGAAATCACGGAAAACCTAAATCAGGATGGCCGGAGACGGGATTGAACCGTCGTCCTCCCGAATGCGAGTCCAGTGTGCTAACCACTGCGCCACCTCGCTCGGTTGAGCGGTTAGGGTATAAATATGTGGGACTTAATGTCAGGACATGTGCTTGGACACCCTATAACAAATTCCTTGGTACCAGAGTCATAACAGAATGAAAATTATTGATGAAGCCATAGATCAGAGGTTCCAAACAACATGAGTAGGCCTACTTGACGAAGTAGTGTGTACGAGCTGCGGTGAAGTGAAGAGACTGACACATGAGAGGGAATCGTTGCGTTTAGTCTGAAAACAGTCAGAAGCCAGATGAAATGAAGATAGACCTGAATCACATCTATCGGTTTTGCTTAGAGCTCTTCAGCATAAAGTATCTAATAATGTAAAATCTTTATGGGCGTTTGGCTTCGTTATTCTGGAACGCTAAAAGAATTATAAAACAGTTACAAAGGAAGGCAGTATCATCAAAACCTTCAACAGACAAGCGGGAAAATTCAAATTCCTTACAGAACGGTGGCGAGTGCCTTTCAATGAACGACTGAAGAATACGACAAACAGTAAAGCTCCAGGTCGTGCAAGTGCCAAAGAAAAAGAAATGTCTCTTACTACTGTTTTATAGGGTAGTGATCGACGGCAAACGATTCATACCGTGGCCCAAGAGACATATCTGTTGCATACGAGTGTGCTTCCTGTACTCGAACGAAGGAACGTACGGGCAAGAGAAAAATTACAGCACATTGGGCTCCGCATGGTTTGAAGGAGATGCAGAATTGGATACATTACGATGCTGCTCGTAGCCACTCGCTGACATGCATTGCTGGCATCGTTAAGAGGCGCGCTGTGAGGCGCTCGCAACACTTCGAGTGGTCGTATAACTACGGAGTATGGGAAATGAAAAGGGTGCAGCGTCGGCCTAGCCACATCACTACGGATCATTAAGAACGAGTGACGTTTGAAAAGTTCGTGCAAAAATAAAAACTACTTACGCGTTTGGGGTAAAGGTTTTTATTTTTCGACATAGTCTCCTTTTAGACTTACACACTTCGTCCAATGCTGTTCTAATTTGTTGATCCCCTCCGTTTAGTAGGAATTGTCCAAGTCGACAAAACAGCTATTAGTTACTGCAATCACCTCTTCGTTTGAATAAAATCTTTGTCTCGCCAGTCATTTATTCAAATTTGGGAACATATAGTAGTCGGAGTTAGCCAAGTCTGGAGAATAGCGGGATGTGAAACGAATATTATTTCCAATCATTTTGCGACCACAACTGCTGAGGTGTGTACTGGTGCATTGTCTTGATGGAAAAGGATTTTTGCGGTCCATTCGCCGGCGTTTCTCTTGCAGCTCGGTTTTCAAACAGTCCAATCACGATGAATAATATGCACCTGTAATAGTTTTACCCTTTTCCAGATAGTCAATGAGGATTATCCCTTGCGAATCCCAAAGACAGTCGCCATAACCTTTCGGGCCGAAGGAATGATCTTCGTCATTTTTGGTGCAGATTCTCCCTTGGCAACCCATTGTTCAGATTGTTGTTTGGTCTCAGGGGTATAATAATGTATCCATGTTTCATACACAGTAGCGAAACGATGCTTAAACTCCTGCGGATTCTTCCTGAACAGCTGAAAACCATCCTTGCAACACTTCATACGATTTCGTTTTTGGTCAAGCGTGAGCGATCACGGAACCCATGTTGCGGATATCTTTCTCAAGTCCAAATGTTTATGCAAAATATTATTTACCCTTTCATTCGAGATGCCCACAGCACTATCAATCTCACGCACCTTAACTCTTCTGTCATCCGTCACCATATCATGGATTTTATCAATGATTTCTGGAGTCGTAAACGCCACAGAGCGTCCAGAACGTCAGCATGACTTGTGCCATATGGCCACTCCGAAAATTTTGAAACCACTTATAAACTGTTCAAATCGAAGGTGAAAAGTCACCGTAATGTTTATCAAGCTCTATCTTCCCAACTAACCCATACATATTAAATTTAGGACTAAATAGGCTTGTGCTCGAAAACGCATGAAGCACATCTCGAGCCGTTGTTTGAGGTACTCTCTGTAGCTGAACAGGCAAGTCGTTAGATGACGACATCATACACTACTCAAAGCGTCTGGTAGTGTGTAAGGCCTTATTGGTCTATTGTCAGTAATGCCTGCCCGTGCGTTAACTGAAGATCGGCGCCGATGTCTTGCATCTTCAACTGCCTGTGAATTTGCATCATACCACATACGTAGATTACGAAAATTGACAGTCCTATTTCGCGTAAAAACCAGCCTCAACTGGGAATACGATCTCTTTTGTGACAAGTGGATCTTTACCGCATCTCTGCAACATACGTTGGCAGAACTTCATTTTGACAGACTGATCTTGGTCAAAGTGCTTGGTCACGGTGTACATATGGGTAACACAACTATTCATTTAACATCACCCAAACAAGAGGATGACTAAACGGGAAAAATTCTGAAGTTCACCGTACACTCGTTCCAGGGTCTTCTTTTACTCCTTTAAATACTTACTACTCCGCAAGAGAAGCAAAAGTGGTGCGAGAACTGCCACGGTTCGCCGCTGTAGTCCGCAGCTGTCCCTGGAATCTTCATGCCACTTGTTTAATCACTGAGAGGTTTTCAAAAATTATAAAATTTTCTTGCGCAATTTTCGTATTTTCCAGTGTTTGCTGTTTATCCAGCAGTACTGCCGGCTTAATCAATCCCTTCATTTTACCGTGGGTCAGTCGTGCAGTTTTTGTCTCTGATACTGACTAAGGGGCGAGAGACGGATGACGCAGCCTGTCCCGCGCACAATATTTCTGGCTTAGGAACGGACAGATGAGTCCGGGGGCGCCATCCATTGGCCGCTGATCCCCGGCCTGGCTCTAGCTTTGCCCCTGGGGCGGCCGCCGGTGTTTACCTTGGCCGCGGCGCGACAGCCAATCAATCGGCGCCCGCCCCAGCGGCTCGGCAGATTATCTGGCGGCCGCCGCCGCAAAAACTGGCGACCGCGTCGGGAACTGTCGAACTGCCGACCGCCTCTCACGTCACAGGGTCTAATCCTAAAGCGTATCATTACATCTCACGTTTATCCAGCTATCGCATTTGGTGCTTAGTGATACTTTCCTTGATATGCGACTGTCATTTTCAGCTACTTAGCCTTAAAGATATTTTCTGACAACATTGCTTCCATGGCTTTTGACAAATCGTAGATTACTGGATATGAGGATAGCTACAAACGGCTACTAATATCTTTATACTACCACTTTAAATTATTGTATATAACAACACCAGGTGTTATGGGGTTCTGAGAATTGAATACAGCAGTATTATCTGCGCAGTAAGATATATGACACTTGGTAAACAATACAAGCCGTCAAGGATATTAGTTCTGTAGACATCCGACTGGAATTCTGGGAACTCTATGGGTGGACGAGAGTCGCTTATAAATGGAAAAGATAGGAGTTTTATTGAGCAGCAATTGCTTCTATCATTGGTGTTATATTATATTGCTTTTGAACAATATCATAAATAAAGGAAATTTGATGTTCCAGTCGATGAAGAAGAGTGGATACCCAGTTTCTTGCAACATAACTATTAATGACACCACACCATGCTAGCCTTTCTGTGCCCTAAGTCGAGTTGACCGAACTCAGAGCAGCGGAACAGTTTCTCTAATATTTTAAGAGAACTGTATTCAGGGCCTCACACGAAATGTTTACTTTAGTATTAGCTTAGATTCAGGGCTATTGTTCTGTTTCGGTATTTGTTGTAATGGTATTGTGACTTCTGACCCCACACCAGCTGTTTTAAGGATGGCCACTTCTGTCCAGTATGGAAAAATCTGTGGGGTGGTGTCTTCTAGTACTACAGTGAGCGCAGGGTCAAAAACGCTTACACAACAGTGCCATTCCTTATTAACTGCTACTTTCATACAAGATGTCAATGACTGCGTCCATGAGTAGGGTGGCAGATGGGGACACTGAGGCAGCAGTGTGCCGCCTGAACATAAAAACGACAGGCAGCATGTGAGACCTTGCCGATGAAAGATTTGGGTCAACCTGGGAGCCTATGACTTGTGGATGGACCTGCCTACAGTGCAAGCAGCACCATGTGGCCGGCAAGGGCGTACAGAAACCCTGCGTTGAATGTAGAACTCCTGCAGTGCGAAGTGATGACACCCAGGGTGTGGCTCCCCTTCAGCTGTACCATTTCGCCATCCGGAAGGATCAGGGTTGTCCGACTGATGGTAGACTAGCAGCTCCCACTAGCTGATGACGATGTTTGGTACGATCTCAACTGCTTGGGCACATATTCAGCTGATGACTGTCATAGTTTTGGCGGAGATCGGGAGTAACAGTAGAACCGCTGTTAATGGCTGAGCAGGAAGGTTATACTCGCTTCCAGTGTGTTTTATGACAGGCACCTGCTTCTCTTTTCGTAGGTAGCTTCAGCAGTGCGGCGTGGCGCCATGGCATGTGATAACCCAACCCACCAATGCTATAGCCCACTGCATAGCAGAATGGAACACTAGCATAATTTGGGCACTCAGCTGCAGGAATTCGTACCTGGTGGGCCTGCATGTACCTCAGCTGGTTTCAGAGTCTTGCCTGAGGCTGACAACGCAACACTCCCTCTCCTCTTCGCAAAATTTGTCCCCATAAATTTCAGGCTGCTGCTTAATCTTTGAATTACTAAACCTAAAGGCACTTCTTCGTCTACATTCTGCTATGCACCCACAGTGCTTTCCCCCTCTTGTCCTATTTACATTTTTACGTTATCTATTCTTCCTCCCTGCACACCTCATTACATGGTGTACAGTGACTGGTATATCCACAATGTTCCATTCCTCTGTTCCAACCTTGTTTCGACCCATTGGGTTGGCAAGTAATGGACTGAGAATTCCACACGTATCTGCTTCGTTATTGTTGTATACGGTGGAATATCTGTTCGGTGCTGAATATCTGTTCTCTGCAGCTACAACTTGTCAACAGAAGTAACCGTTGTGGTGTCGAGGGTGTTATTCAGATAGGTTGGAATTTTTGCTGGCATTATTTCGGAAGGATGATCAGTTAGATAAGGTACTGGATACATTACTTTCAGAGCAGTAATTCCATTATTATTGATGGGAGCCGAGAAGTCGGTTCCGAAATGTCACGTTGAGTTCCGTTTGCAAGTACCCCACTGTTCCAAGATTCCAAATGCTGTTCTCCTCTTAAACGTCGTTGCTTATGGTAGTATCTGTGACTGGCTCAAAGACTGAGCCACCCAGTGAAGTCGTACTTTCGAAAAATATGGATGGGCTGTAGGGATGTCCTGTGGGTTCCTCTCTCATTTGTTTCACTTCATCCCTGAGGAATCGTGCTATCTCACATGCCCCCATGACAGTTTCAACTACCATGGAGTAGCGTACCATAACTTCGTTACAAAGCGCTGATTTTCTTCTACCCCGTTGTGAATAGAATATTGCGGAAATTGCTGCACTCCAAAACCAATCAGCTATCACAATCGCCCTAATGCTACCATTCATGCAGATTGTGAGTTATTTTGTGCTTTATTTAAATCCATCATATGCATAATTACCTTGAACTTCATGGAATAACACATACACAACACTTTTCATCCACAATAGATTCCTCGTATTGACCACGTCTTCACTAAGTACATTTGTGTCACCGTACACGCAAAAACCAGTGCTGCAATTCTCCAAGAGTTAGCTACAATGGCAGTATGGAACAGCTATAACACTATGGAACAATCTGTCAGCTTACTCTTACGAACTCAGTAACTGATATGTCTTCCACGGATTGTGCTGCCAGAATGCTTATCCTACTTATGTCCATTCAGTCTTCTTTCACACTTTTAAATTATATCTCTTCTCTTTCTTTTATGTTCTCTTAACTCTCAATGTGGACGCCTATTGCAAAGTACATGTAATCTGTGCAGGAACGGCGTGCTCACAGTTTTGGGCCACTTTTCGTTTCTTACCCCCTCCCTCTCCACCCCCTCCTTGTAAGGACCGATGATGGTAATGATGGTAAAGAGTTTGAGCGCTCTGGATACGTCGAATACGCCAAATGTCGACTAGTGTCGCTACAGCAGAAAGCTGTGGTTTCATATTAACAGGGGAGTTCATAGCAACCTTTCAGTACAGATCGCAATAACGAGCGTAAAACTTTTGAATCCATCCGTTTGGGGTGTGAGAGAGCATCAGCATTACCCACTGCCCTACATGGTATTTATGTAAACTGAAAATTTGTCTCAATGAATCCTGTGGTTCCAAAGACATAGTTTTCCCTTTTTGAACTTCGTGCCATACCATGCTTAAAGTCTTCGCTTGGTTCTGCACTGATTCTCTGTGCCCTCACTCTGAGTTCTGTTACTGCTAAAGGTGATAGTATCTTCTGATAACGCTTACCCCATAGTGTTATAGCCCAGTACTCTCGTGAATCTCCGAATTGGAAACTGCATCAGTATTAGGTAGAAGCACATCCCAGGCAATATTATTATGACTTTTCGTATAGTGACTCAAAAGCTTCCCTATGGTCCGGTGTACCCATTCCGTTCTTTCATTTGCTTATGTGTGCAAGGTTCTTGTTCTTCATTTACGAATCCGTAACGAACGGCGTAGTTGTTTCATCAGTTTTGATATGAGTTTAGTGCCTTGGCCCGTAAACAGCGTCCCTGAAGTACTGAACATTAATAAACAATTACAGTGGTCGAAATACATGCTGCATGTTCCTTTATGTCTATGTCTGTACTGGACATAATACGAAACTAATGTGATTTTTTTTCCCTCAGGTACGCCGATGAGAAAACAAAAACAAAGAAGATAAACTAGTTTATACTTAATAAACACCAACAATAAAGGCGAAACAAAACCTTACAAAATATTCCACTCCAAACATTAAAGTTTCTCTCAATTGTCATCTTACACAACACGTTGTTTCTGAACTACTTGTCCCTCCTCGAAATTGGAGACACTTCTCCATGTTGTTACGCGTACTCCTTACCCAACTGTACAGATAAACCTGTGGGATACTGTCCCATTCCTCCAACACGACCTCTGTGATGAACTCTACGATCTCTGGTGGGATAGGAAGATTGTATTCCGCTCGTTTTAGCGTGGCACATGCATCCTCAATTCAGCTGAGATCTGCAGAATATGGAGGCAATTACATCCGACTGATTCTGTGCTCTGCTAGGAAGTCGTTAACAAGATTGTCGTCCATCAGCGTGAATCGCGCTCATTTAAGTTCACCAATTGGAGCCATAATGCGTGCATCGATGTCGCCACGATACTTCATACCAGTTATTCAAATGGTTCAAATGGCTCTGAGCACTATGGGACTTAACATCTGTGGTCATCAGTCCCCTAGAACTTAGAACTACTTAGAACTTAGAACATTACAGCTGACAAAAATATTTAACGTCGAATCTGAGTATGTCAGTGAAGTTATTTGGCCGCGTGTATCAGATCTAGGTTAATTGTTAGATTTTTTACCGGCCACTCGATTCCGCCATGATAGTTTTAAACATGGCTCTGAGCACTATGGGACTTAACTTCTGAGGTCATCAGTCCTCTAGAACTTAGAACTACTTAAACCTAACTAACGTAATCACACACATCCATGCCCGAGGCAGGATTCGAACCTGCGACCGTAGCGGTCACGCTGTTCCAAACTGCAGCGCCTAGATCCGCACGGCCACACCGGCCGGCCACCAGTTATTCTCCAGTGTATTGGCACAAGAGGGCTCCACCCCTAAACATGACTGAAATGTCTTGATAAGGGTTCCAGTGTATGATACAGTCAGGGTGTGAATGTTGGCCTCGTTGACTCTGTACAAAAATACCAGCGTCGTGAGTGTGGAACTTGTACTGGTTTTAACACAAAAGAGCGTTGTGTTCCACTGCTGCCTAGTCCATAAAGAGTGGTTTGGTGACCTTGCGACACCGAACCCGACTGAAAGAAGGTGCCTTTACAGGTCTCCTGGCACGTAATTCCTGTTCACGGGGCGTATTCCCTATCGTCTGTGATGACTCCTGCACTCCTGAAGCTGTCTGGAATGTTACTACAGACGAGTACCATTCTGTTGAGGGTTTCTGCTTGCTCTTATACGTAGTTATTATGGTTTGTCAACTTAAAATTTACAGCCTTTACATCATTCATCAGGCGTAAAAGAGATCTTGAATTTGAAGGTGAACAGGACAAGTCTCCTATCTACCAAATGTCATTTTGTTTCACTTACTCGCCATCTTAGCACCACATGATCTTTGGGAGTTATACTGAGTGACACACACTTTTCACATTCCTTTCTCCTTTAGAATATCAGTCATTCTGCGTAAAATTGAAATTAGTCATGAGCACAATGCCAAATTCTTAAACCTGATACTTAGTTGGCTTTATGTTGGCTTCGTTTTCTACTTCGTGTATACAATACAAGTGGAGAGGTTGAATCATGAGCTGATTTACCAAAGTCTTTATTAGCAAGTTCAATCATATGGTAGGTACGATAGGCAATTACATCTGTATCATTAAAACTTTCAAGTCCAGGTACACTAGACACTCCGCTACCTCCTCTCACTCTGGCAACAGTAAACCATCCATTTCCATGTGAGAATGTGTCGTTAATATATAAGCTAAAATTAAGAGAACATCCAAGAAATACAGAAGGTCCATTGATGAGGGCGTGGGCTGCAACACTCTTCACTGGAATACGGTTTTTCTTGTGTCCTGATGTTGTAGTAAGTTCAATGTTTTCTATATCTTCATAAACTGTTGAGCGTCGTCGATATCTCCTGTAAAGCATGTCGGCGGCGTTCAACGCAGTTGACTGTGCAGCAGAAAGGCACATGTTTTGTCAATTCGAGGAAATTACCAACAAAATTCGATTTCGATTTTGAAGGTGGCTCCTGATCAGAGGTAACAAAGTCATGTGAAAGCGAGATGTTCATACACAAATGGCGGTGGTATCTCGTACACAAGTTATAAAAGGGCAGTGCATTGGCGGAACTGTCATTTTTACTCAGGTGATTCATGTGAAAATATTTCCGACGTGATTATGGAAGTAACAGACTTTGAACGTGGAACGGTAGTTGGAGCTAGACGTATGCGACATTCCATTTCGGAAATCGTTAGGTAATACAGTATTCCTAGATCCACAGTGTCAAGAATGTGTAGAGAATATCAAATTTCAGGCATTACCTCTCACCATGAATAATGCAGTGGGTGGCGGCCTTAACTTAACGACCAATGAGAGCGGCGTTTGCATAAATTTGTCAGTGCTAACAGACAAGCAATACTACGTGAAATAACCATGGGATGTAAGACGAAAGTATCCGTTAGGAGAGTGCGGCGAAATATATCGTTAATGAGCTATGGCAACACATGACCGACACGAGTGCCTTTGTTAACAGTGTAATGTCCCCTTAGAAAAATTAATGAATTACTGTGCTGACAAATCTCTTACATTATCTGACTTTCAAACAGCTGACCAAAACTGGACATACTCAGACATTTCGCTCATTACCTATTCTGATCAACACTAAACTGACACAGTATATTTTTAAGCGCAACGCAATCTGACTTTCAAAAATCCCTATAAAAGAATGGCCCTGACTAACATTAACCTATACGTTTCACAAATCACTTACCTCACAAAAATCTTGGTTACTCAAACTACTGCAATACAGCTAGCGCCACTACTGCCAGCTAAATAAAAGATTCAAACTATGGAAGGCACTAACTACTGATAGGCATAGTTAGCGAATGAAAGATTTTGATAGAGAACAAACAATGTATTTACCTTAACAGTTTTGAACATATACATAGCAGTTCATGACATCCAGTCTTACAAATTTCAAAACTCAGCCATTTCTCTCCCCACATCCACCACTGCTGGTGGCTCACCTCCAACTGCACAACACTACGCGCTGTTAACATCCAGGTGCCCAACACTACAATAGCCAACAACAATGCAAACCAGCCACAGACTGCACACAGCACAGCCAGTGATTTTCATACAGAGCGCTACGTAACGTTGCCAATAATTGCACACGCAGCAAATGTTGTTTGTGTTCTGCTGTGTGTATACTGAACATGTACATTTTTCCCTACCTGTGTGAGGGTGGTGAACTGCACTGCTTCCATCTTCACTGTCATTTCTCAGTTTACTTTGGAGCCTAGCATTACGTTTTTCACACGCCATAATTGTCACAATATTTCACACGATAACACAGAAAAGCACAATTTGAAGAGCATAAATAAGTGAACACATTAACGTAGCACTGAAAATAATATCTCGTTAATTGCAAGTGCAGCTGCGAAATACTTGCTGCAAATCTACATGCATGCCACAACTGTTTTACTGTACAACAATGAAAAACTACAACTACAAAGGAAATTCTCCCTATAATTACGCACTAGCTATAAACAAAATCTACTCTAATTACACAAACTACAAGAAAAAATCAGAAGATTCCAGGTTCGAATCCTGGCAGGGTCGCCATATGTAACGTCCCCTTAGAAAAATTAATGAATTACTGTGCTGACAAATCTCTTACATTATCTGACTTTCAAACAGCTGACCAAAACTGGACGTACTCAGACATTTCGCTCATTACCTATTCTGATCAACACTAAACTGACACACTATATTTTTAAGCGCAACGCAATCTGACTTTCAAAAACCCCTACAGAAGAATGGCCCTGACTAACATTAACCTATACGTTTCACAAATTACTTACCTCACAAAAATCTTGGTTACTCGAACTACTGCAATACAGCTAGCGCCACTACTGCCAGCTAAATAAAAGATTCAAACTATGGAAGGCACTAACTACTGACAGGCATAGTTAGCGAATGAAAGATTTTGATAGAGAACAAACAATGTATTTTCCTTAACAGTGTCGAATATATACATAGCAGTTCATGACATCCAGTCTTACAAATTTCAAAACTCAGCCATTTCTCTCCCCACATCCACCACTGCTGGCGGCTCACCTCCAACTGCACAACACTACGCGCTGTTAACATCCAGGTGCCCAACACTACAATAGCCAACAACAATGCAAACCAGCCACAGACTGCACACATCACAGCCAGTGATTTTCATACAGAGCTCTACGTTTCGTTGCCAATAAGAAAAGATAAACAGCCTACTTACAACACTACGACATCGCCCACGGCGCCTCTCCTGGGCTTGTGACCACATCCGTAGGACCCAAGACGACAGGATAACGGTGTCCTGGTCGGGTTATATGATTGTATGAATGCATGGTCTGTACTCTTTCAGATCCGCTGCTGTGATAGATTATATTTATACTGAAGGTTCATGGGTGGAGAAAGGAAAGGAGAGGTAAGGGATTTTTGATGTCAGCTGCATCGGGGGACAACAACGCACCGTATCGCCAGGTCAGAATTGCCTTAGACTGGTTTCAAGAACGTTCTTGGCAATTTGAGCGGATGATTGCCGTCCAGACAACCCAACAGAATCCTATCTACATGGGACCTACTCGAGAGGTCATTTTGTGCACATAACCTTCCAGCGGCAACAGTTTCGCAATTACGGACTGCTACGGCGGCCCCACAGCTCAGTAATTCCGCAGGGGACTTATAACGACTTGTTGAGTCCATGCTACGTCGAGCTGCTGCACTCTGTCGGCCAAAAGGAGGTCTTACACGATATTAGGAGGTATCCCATGGCTTTTGTCGCCTCATTGTAGTGAGATATAACAAACTGTTACCTTCTTTATTTTTCATAGTAAACAAGCAAACTGATTCGCAATGATAAACCGACTTTGACACAAATGTAACTCCGTGCAACTGCACAGACACGTCTCTGTGTCCGAGCGGTTTTGGCGCTTCAGCCCGAAACCGAGCTGCGGCTACGGTCGCAGGATCGAATCCTGCCTCGGGCATGGATGTCTGTGATGTCATTAGGTTAGTTACGCTTAAGTAGTTCTACGCCTAGGGGACTGATGACCTCAGATGTTAAGTCCCATAGTGCTTAGACCCATTTGAACCATTCTAATAAACCGACTCCACTTATACCTCCCCGACATGCGCGAGTGAAAAGAACAGAGGTAGTGCCATTGTAAGCAAAGAGTCTAGTATGTGGTGATGAAAGTATTGAAATCTACTTCATGCAAGATTTTAGTTCAATATTACAAAATTAATTGAAAAATATATCTGTAAAAAGCTTTATAAAATCTATTGACACAAAGTTACAATTTATGAAGCGATGGAGACCCACCTTGATCGAAGAGTTACTGATAATCAACTCATTGGAATACATCACAGCCGTTATTCGTAAAGAGTGCCTAAAAATAAAATTGATTTTGTGGTGACAGCTTTATATTCTTTGTGTCCACGCAGCCGTCGCAGTTGTTTTCGGATAGGCAGTGCGTAGTTTTCTAGCATTTTCCTCGATGTACATTGAAAAGCGAAAGAAATTGGTACGTGCCTAATATGTTGTAGGGCCCACTCGACCGCACAGAAGCGCCGCAATACGACGTGGCATGGATTCGACTAATGTTTGAAGTAGAGCAGGAGGGAATTAACACCATGGATCCTACAGGGATGTCTATAAATCCGTAGGAGTACGAGGGGGAGGAGACCTCTTCTGAACAGTACGTTGCAAAGCATCCCGAATATTCTCAATAATGTTCATATCTGCGGAGTTTAGTGGCAAGCGGAAGTGTTTAAACTTAGGAGAGTGCTGTTGCTAGGGCCACTCTGTAGCATGTCTGGACGTGTGGGGTGTAGCATTGTACTTCTGGAATTTCCCAAGTACGTCGGAATGCAGAATGGACATGAACGGTTGCAGGTGATCAGACAGGATGCTTACGTACGTGTCACCTGTATAGACATATTAGGGCTTCCATATCACTTCAACTGCATACGCCATTGCAGAGCCTCCATCAGCTTGAAAAGTCCCCTGCTGACATGCAGGCTCTATGCATTCGTGAGGTTGCCTCCCTACCCGAACACCTCCATCCGGTCCATACAGTTTGAAACGAGACTCGTCCGGCCACAAAGCACGTTTCCAGTCATCAACAGTCCAATGTCGGAGTTGCGGGCACAGGAGAGCCGTAAGAAAATCTTTGTGTAGTGCAGCCATCAAGGGTACACAAGTGGGTCTTCATCTCCGAAAGCCCATATCTATGATGTTCCGTTGAATTGTTCGCACGTAGACTCTTGTTGATTGCCCAGCATTGAAAGCTGCAGAAATTTGCGGAAGGGTTGCACTTCTGTCACGTTGAACGATTCTCTTCATTGGCCATTGGTCCCGTTCTTGCAGGATCTTGTACCGGCCGCAGCGAGATCGGAGATTTTAATGTTTTACCGGATTCCTGATGTTCACGGTACACTCGTGAAATGGTCGTACGGGGAAATGGCAGCTTTATCGCTACCTCGGAAGTGGTGAGTCCCTTCGCTCGTGCGCCGACTGTAACACTACTCCAAACTCACTTAAATCTTGATAGCCTCCCATTGTAGCAGCAGTAACCGATCTAACAATTGCGCCGGGCACTCGTTGTCTTATATAGGTATTGACGACGGCAGCGCCGTATTCTGCCTGTTTATATGTCTCTGTTTTTGAATACACATAAATGTACCAGTTTTTTTTACTCTTTAGCTGTGGGCTATAATTAGTAAATAGTGAAGTGGCCTTGTTCATTAAGGAAATTACTACGAGATATTCCTTAAATGTTTCTGACTTAGGTTCGTGGTTGAATATTAGAACTTGATGGCTGTGGTGTAAGCCATTTCGTCGTGCAACTTACAGTACCAATAGTCTGGTATGACTCAGAAATGACCGTTAACGGTATGAACACAGAAGAGTGACCACAGCCTACTTTTCCGTCTCATGATTGAAAACTTGGCGTACCTGCTGAACAACACAGAGAACTTAAGTTTCGTTTCACCTCCATTAAAGATGTGGCGATTTCCTCTGGCAAGACAGTTTCGCCCCGCGGAGTAGCCTCACGGCCTCAGGCGTCTTGTCACCGTCTGCGCGGCTCCCACCGTCGGGGGTTCGAGTCCTCCCTCGGGCATGGGTGTGTGTGTTGTCCTTAGCGTAAGTTACATTAAGTTAGATTAAGTTGTGTGTGAGCTTAGCGACCGATGCTCTAAGCAGTGTGGTCCCATAAGATCTTACCAATAATTAAAAAAAAAAAAACGAACAAAAAGCAATGAAAAAACAAGGCAGTTTCGGGGATGAGGTTCCTGGGAAAAAAGGAAATGTGAACGTAATTATAGTGGGTTAAGACATTTTTCAGCAATTTATGTTTGGTTCAGAATTTCCAAAATACACTATATCTTTATATTCAGTTCTTAGCCGAAGTATAAACCTTAATATATACACTACTGGTCATTAAAATTGCTACACCACAAAGATGACGTGATGCAGACGCGAAATTTAACCGACTATGATATGCAAATAATTAGTTTTTCAGAGCATTCACACAAGGTTGGCGCCAGTGGCGACACATACAACATGTTGACATGAGGAAAGTTTCCAACCGATTTCTCACACTCACACAGCAGTTGACAGGCGTTGCCTGGTGAAACGTTGTTGTGATGCCTCGTGTGAGGAGGAGAAGTGCGCACCATCACGTTTCCGACTCTGACAAAGGTCGGATTGTAGCCTATCGCGATTGCGGGTTATCGTATCGCAGCATTGCTGTTCGCGTTGGTCGATATCCAATGACTGTTATCAGAATACGGAATCGGTGGGTTCAGGAGGGTAATACGGAACGCCGTGCTGGATTCCAACGGCCTCGTACACTAAGAGTCGAGATGACAGGCATCTTATCTGCATGGCTGTAACGGATCGTCCAGCCACGTTTCGATCCCTGAGTCAACAGATGGGCACGTTTGCAAGACAACAACCATCTGCACCAACAATTCGACGACGTTTGCAGCAGCATGGACTATCAGCTCGGAGACCATGGCTACGGTTACACTTGACGCTGCATCACAGACAGGAGCGCCTGCGATGTTGTACTCAACGACGAACCTGGGTGCACGAATGGCAAAAGTCATTTTTTCGGATGAATCCAGGTTCTGTTTACAGCTTTATGATGGTCGCATCCGTGTTTGGCTACATAGTGGTGAATGCACATTGGAAGGTGTATTCGTCATCGCCATATTGTCATATCACATGGAGCGATGGTATGGGGTACCACTGATTACACGTCTTGGTCACCTCTTGTTCCTATTGACGGCACTTTGAACAGTGACGTTACATTTCAGATGTATTACGACCCGTGGCTCTACCCTCCATTCGATCCCTGCGAAACCCTACATTTCTGCAGGATAATGCAGGTCCTGTACAGAGATTTCTTGATACAGAAAATTCCCCAGAACTCTCACCAATTGAAAACGTCTGGTCAATGGTGGCTGAGCAACTGGCTCCTCGCAATACGCCAGTCACTACTCTTGATGAACTATGGTATCGTGTTGAAGCTGCAGGGGCAGCTGTACCTCTACACGCCAACCAAGCTGTGTTTGACTCAATGCCCAGGCGTATCAAGGCCGTTATAATGGCCAGAGGTGGTTGTATGGGTACTGATTTCTCAGGATCTGTGCACCCAAATTGCGTGAAAATGAAATCACATGTCAGTTCTAGTATAATATATTTGTCCAATGAATACCCGTTTATCATCTGTATTTCTTCTTGGTGTAGCAATTTTAATAGCCAGTAGTGTACATAACACGTAAAACAGAAGAATAAAATTGCGTAACGCTAATGACACACTAAACAAGCTGATTACTGAGTCTGCCGAGTTACTGTTTCGTTCTGTTGTGAATAAACAAGGCGAGCGCTGTTTGGTGTTCGGAGCTGCTGATGTTGATAACTTCTGAAGGAGTCACTAGCGCTGTACAGTGCCTCGGAACTGATGGTGACGGAGATCGTTTTTCTCACCGCCGCAGTGGCCAGCGAGCCGCTCAAACTTCTGTAAGCGGCTGGCGGTTCTCGGGCCATTCTTCTCTAGCATATCGACCCCGGACGGAGACTTGCTGGCAAGTTGGCCGACGTGGCACCGCTTTCGGAACTTGACTCTCTGCAGCCCGTCCACTGAACAGAACAGGCGTACCCGGCTGGGTAAATAGCGCCGGATAATACACAAAGCGCAGTTTCCAATCTGTCAGCCAGCCGCCCGAATTACATCTCTAAAACAAACAGCGTCCGATCCCGTAGTTTATCTTGTATGCCCCAGGTTCCGTTTTATACGACTGTGAAACGAAAAAACCTGAATCAGTCGGGCGAAGTTACTTCATAAACCGCTCTCTGTATTGACTGTGAGACTACAGTTTTGTCGAGAACGCAGCAAAATATATATTAGAAGAAAACACAGTCAGTAACTGTAAAATATTATCCCTACACTAGACGGTAAAACCACAGTTCGGTCGTGAACAGACAAAAATCGTTATTACATGAAAACGCAGTCTGTTACTATAAAATGTTCTCGATACACTTTCAGTTGATTGGCCTCTCCATGGAGTGCTGTGTGCACAATTACCATATATGTTAACTTAAAAGGAAGGTTCTTGCTCTCAATAAACCTGTTGTGGCTTACCAATACAAGTACAAGAATAGCGTACCAATAGGGACAAGAAAGGGGCATGAAGGGCGCCAAAATCAGAAACAACAATCATCCATTAATTGCACCATTACACACGCACGTCATGATATATGAGACATTATAGTTCCCATACTCAAATCTATTATGACAAACAATATGTAGCCGGCCGCGGTGGTCTCGCGGTTCTAGGCGCGCAGTCCGGAACCGTGCGACTGCTACGGTCGCAGGTTCGAATCCTGCCTCGGGCATGGATGTGTGTGATGTCCTTAGGTTAGTTAGGTTTAAGTAGTTCTAAGTTCTAGGGGACTAATGACCACAGCAGTTGAGTCCCATAGTTCTCAGAGCCAGCCAAACAATATGTATCACGAAGGGCACACACAATGGAGTTTAAGAAATTACAATGGTACATCAACTCCGCTATGACAAACAGTGTGCATAATGAAGGCCGCACAATTTTACCAACGTAAGAAATTAAAATAATACTAGCATAAAATTAACTAAAATGCGTTGAAGGAAATGTTTATGAGAAGAACACGACGGGGCCGCAAGGGAGGAGGCAACACAATACTTAACTCAGGTGCACCAAAACAAACAACGGGCACCAGGCCGCGCCAACAACGGACACGTAAGGCACGCAACTACTCTCTCCGTTGAGGTTCCGCGCGTTCCACGCAAGTAATAGCTACCTGAAACATTTTAATACTTGGAACAGTACACCAGTGATTAAAAAAACAATAACATGACATAAAAATGCAGTAATTTAAGAAAATAACATCTTATGACTACGAGCTTAAGGTCTTTAGATAATTAACACATGACGAAACAGATAAAGGGGCATGTGCGACTATTAAATCTTCCGTAATTACACCCCTAAATTTCTCAGTACCCAAGTTGCAACTAACGCAACAAGAATTAAATCATTTAAGTGATAATGTTACTTTAATAACAAAGTCATTTTATACACCAGAGGACCAAGAATGACCCGATCAGTACTCCCCAAGAAACGGTTCACACAAGTAGTACTCCACGGCTCCGAGTACACAGCCCCATACAAAATGCAACACAACCACAGCTACCCGGCGTGCTACCAGAACCACCAGGCAGTAAACCAAAATCGTACTAAGCCAAAACAAGGACCGACTTTTAAAATGACGAGACGTAGCCCGGGCCGGACAACAGACCAAATGCCGGGAAATCCATAAGAAACCTCAGCCAACTTAATACCGAAACAACAATTTATGAACAATATGCAAAATGCAAGACCTCTCAGCCCAAAGGCTTCCGTTTAGTCGTGAAGGTGGCTCCGACCCGCCTGCTGAGGTGCCAAGCGTCGTACGGAATTCCGAATCAAGCTTAACCTTCGTTAACGGAAAGCGGAAGCACCACAAGACAAAATAAACTCCAATCCAACTGCACAAGGCAAGCTCTAAGGAGTGCCACTTGAAGATCAAACATAAGGCACCCAGAGTAACGTGCCGCTGAACGATGCACTTCCATCACCAGTGTCTAGTAGAGTACGGAGAACAGCGTACCCCATCGATATACATCCACGGGACGGGTGGGGCAGCGACGGAGACACAGGAGGACGAGATGACATCCCGCTGCACATAGAAGGTATTTCAAACCCAGGCTCGACAAACTACAACAGGCGAGATTTTGCTCCTCTTGCGAATCAAGTTAAACGGCACACCACGCCGCTGTCCACACTATTAACCGTAAAATCACGATCCGGTCTTCCCATCGGCCCCACTCGGCGTCCAGATGCAAACAACGCCAGCCGAGCCGAACTGTCTCCACGCCAAGGCAGCCACCTCTTTCCTCCTCCCACGCCTCCAGCTAAGCTCCGGCCAGTGATCACACACGGAAACAACCGCCTAAAGCAAAAGTGCCGTCTGAGTGAAAACTCAGCACTAAGATCGATACGGACTTGGAAATATGCGAGCACCGTAACAAAACCATCAATATTACGGCCAACGCTTACCTTTTTAATTTGACACCTTCAGTTTTTAATTATAATAAAAATTCCACTTTCCGACCATACACTCCATCACTTTAATTAAGAACAAGCGACTGTCGTTAAAATACTGCATATCGCGTCGATGACTGCGATGCTGAGCCCGCTGGAATGTCAGCAATTGTGCGAGCTCTTTTTGTTCTTTTTCCTGTCTCTCAGTGCAGAGAGTCTTATTCACGTAACCTGACTGCAGGGACTCTTTCTTAAGAAACCATGCACGTCCGAATCTGTAGTAACAACCTGAACCATGACAGCGGCTACTAATCATAGGACGCACTAGAACGGTCTAGCGATGTGGAGTTTCGCACTGTTTCCCTCACTGTCAATAAAGCAATACACTGTGGTGCAGGTTTCGTTTTCCGTATCTTTCGCTTCCGAACTGATAAATGTATCTCCTTATATTTAGGTTTTAATCTAATTTGTAAGGCTTGTCTTTTATTCTCTGCATGAGTTCATCGCCATAGTTCAGTGTACTGCTGGTTGTTTATGCTACAACGAAATCCGGTTTGTGGTGCCATTGGGCGAAGAACTGTTGGAGCAATTCCGACACTTTTTTTTTTTTGCTACCTCGCCATTGAGTCCCATAAATACCTCAAAAAAATGATATATTGACATATAACCAGAAGGGATACAGAGAATTTCGTTCTTTATTCATTCGAAGTAATGAGTGCCATGAACAGGGGATCTCAAGTTGATTCCATGTTTCCAGAGGTATAAAATTTCTTTGACACCGTTCCTAACAAGAGGCTTCTAAGCAAATAGCGTGCCCACGAATTATGCCTCAGCTGTGCGACTAGATTCATTACTTCCTGCCATTAATGTCACAATGCATAGTAAGTGACGGAATGTAACCCAGTGAAACTAATTATCTGCGGTTCCGTACGGAATTACCACAGGCCCGCTGCTTTTCTTGATCTGTATACACAATATAATGTACAATCTGAACAGTCCTCTGAAATGGTTAGCTAATAATTTTAGCGCCTTCTAAAGTCATTAGAAAAGAAAAAAGAATCGCAAAATGACTAATACATCATACCTGCATTTTGCTACAAGTGTTAATGACCCTAAACAATAAAAAGTGTGAGTACGTCGACATAAGTACTGAACGCATACTGTAAAATTTCGGTTAGACGATAAATCACATAAAATCATGTTGTTGATTCAACTAAGTAGATAACTGCAATTGTTTCAACTAAGTAGATAACTGCAGTTACCAACAACTTAAATTTGAAACAACCACAGAAAATATTATGGCAAATATCAACTAAAGACTGCATTATATTGGTAGAAGACTTTGAAGATGTAAGAAATCTACTAAGCAGACAACATACACAAACGCTTGTCTATCCTCTTCTGCAGTACTGCTCTCTGAGAAGTAGGATTCACGGATGGCCTAGAAAATTTTCAAAGCAGGGTAGCGCAATTAGCATTATCGCGAAACAGCGGAAAGCGTAACGGATGTAACTAGCGAATTAAGATGGCAATCATTAAAAAAAAAAAGATTTTCTTTGCAGCGAGTTCTTTTCACGAAGTTTCAATCACCAACGTCTTCCTCCGAATGCCAAAATAGGCGACTCTCACTGCATCAGAGAGAAATGGCTATGGTAATAAGCTAATAAAAATCAGAGCTCGCACGAAAATACTTTTCGCACGTGTTTTCCAAGAGAGAGAGGGCAAGGAACGGCAGAAAGTGGTCCGATGAACCCTCCGTGAAACATCTGAGAATGAACTGCAGATTAATGTTCGATGTACGTTACCTTCATTCTGACTACATAATTGTTGTGTATAATAATCCGCTATGTAATACGCTGGTGTCCAAAATTAAAGCAACAAACGGAAATTTTGCAAGGTTGCGTTTATTTTACCACAAACCAGTATAAACAGGTGATAGTAAAGTGGAACCAATATAAAGAATAAAGTATGTACTCAGCGGCAACATGCATAAAGGTAGACAAAAATGTTCTAGCTTTTTTTCCAAGTTAACGGATTTGCACAGACAATCCGACTACTGGTTAATGTGATTAGTATGGGGTGTGACCACCTCTAGCAGCAACACAGAGTGACAACGACGGGACATGCAGTAAATGATGTAATCAATCTCATGCTGAGGCAATAACGCCCGTCCTTCCTGCAGAGTTGCTGTCAAGTCTTGGGGAGTGGTAAGTGGTTGCTAACATGATGCTTACTCGTCTCCGCAGTGCATCCCAGGCATGCTCTATGGGATTCAGATCGGATGAGCTAGACCATGCCATACGTGCAATATCTTTCGTTTCAAAGATAACGTCAACCATCTGTGCTCTATGAGGTCGAGCATTATTGTTTATCAGTACGAAGTCTGGGCCCACAGCACCTCGCAATACCGCATATGAAGTCTCAAGATCTCGTCACCTGACAGCAGTTAAACCTTGCCGATTCACCCGTACAATTTCATGAAGAGCTGTTCGAGTGGTCAACATAATCCCTGTCCACACCATTAGGGATGCTTCTCGATATAGGTCTGTTTCCACAAAGTGTTGGTCCCGAAATTGTGTACCAAGTTCCCTTCGAATGCGAATCCGTAGAGAATCACTCTCCAGACCAATTGGTGACACACCTGTGAAAAGAACGTTGACCCATTGCTCAATCGTCCAAGTGGCATGTTGACCAGTCAAATCTAGACGTTCCCTTCTTTGAAGACACGTCAGAGGTAAACAGACCGCAGGTCACCAACAATAAAGGCCACTCTGACGAAGTCGTCTGTACACCGCTTATCTCTATATAAAACATCCAGTGGATGCTGCGAGGTCAGATGCCACTTGTTGATCAGTACCAAGCTGGTACCGTAGTACCCTTACAACCAAATATCGGTCCTCGCTTTCTGATGTCACTCATAGTCGGTCGAGCCCCGGTCTTTGGGAAGCAGTTTCGCTCCCTTAAACTGTCGCCACATCCGATAAACAATGGAACGAGTTACATTAAGCCACCGGGCGACATCAGTTTACAACTGTCCTGCTTCCGTTCTTCCTCTGCCTCTCCACTGCAGAGCAGGATCTTCCTGTGCCATACTGCACCGCCTGTGACTGTGAACTCAGATAGCGATTGTGGATGTGGGACTACCCGACAAATACTACCCCGTTTGATGGGTTCCCTGATGGCATCGATGGCATGGTTGTCCGTTGACCGGAAGACCATCTTCCTGACAGAACACGATCGTACGGACATCTGTTGATGATTGGTATGATTATATCGTGACTTGGACACAGAACAGGTTTGTTGTTTTAATTTTGGACACCAGTGTAAATAATAATGCGAGGTGCAAAACAAGCTCATAAACATAATGGTTCATATAGAGTTACCTTAACGACAGGTCGATCCAAATAAACTTGAATTACTTCAACGGATGATAATTTCCCTCCGAAAGCTCGAAGAAACTGGAAAGTTGTTTTAATGGTCTCAGTAGCTCTGCGAGAAACACAAGTACTGCTCGTTGTTGGAAAGTTGATTATTGTTTCTGGGCGTGAGGTCCTTTGCGCGGTATAATGCCACGTTTTCTCTGCTCGTATGAACGTTCGTAGCCTCTACGGTCGCAATTTTTTAAACTGTGCGTGTGTTGTTCGGAATGCGTGACAATAACGAGCAATTTAGTGATCCGTTCGCAGTCTTTAGTTGGCAGAAAGGTGCAGTACACACTTCGACAGCTGGCTTTTATAGTGAAAACATATTTTAAGACAAACCCTTTGGTTGCAACACACCAGGCATTCCGGAGAGAATTCAGTGTGCCCTATGTTCCAACAAAGGCAACAATTTATCTACGAGGTGCATTCAAGTTCAAAGGCCTCCGATTTTTTTTCTCCAGACTGGAAAGACATAGAAACATGCGCATTGTTTTAAAATGAGGCCGCGTTCATTGTCAATATGTCCCAGAGATGGCAGCAGCGTACGGCAGATGGAATTTTACCGCCAGCGGCGAGAATGAGAACTGTTTTAAATACTTAAAATGGCGACGTTTTCATTACTTGAACAGCATGCAATCATTCGTTTTCTGAATTTGCGTGGTGTGAAACCAATTGAAATTCATCGACAGTTGAAGGAGACATGTGGTGATGGAGTTACGGATGTGTCGAAAGTGCGTTCGTGGGTGCGACAGTTTGATGAAGGCAGAACATCGTGTGACAACAAACCGAAACAACATCGGGCTCGCACAAGCCGGTCTGACGACATGATCGAGAAAGTGGAGAGAATTGTTTTGGGGGATCGCCGAATGACTGTTGAACAGATCACCTCCTGAGTTAGCATTTCTGTGGGTTCTGTGCATACAATCTTGCATGACGACCTGAAAATGCGAAAAGTGTCATCCAGGTGGGTGCCACGAATGCTGACAGACGATCACACGGCTGCCTGTGTGGCATGTTGCCAACCAATGTTGACGCGCAACGACAGCATGAATGGGACTTTCCTTTCGTCGGTTGTGACAATGGATGAGACGTGGATGCCATTTTTCAATCCAGAAACAAAGCGCCACTCAGCTCAATGGAAGCACACAGATTCACCACCACCAAAAAAATTTCGGGTAACCGCCAGTGCTGAAAAAATGATGGTGTCCATGTTCTGGGACAGCGAGGGCGTAAACCTTACCGATTGCGTTCCAAAGGGCACTACGGTAACAGGTGCATCCCACGAAAATGTTTTGAAGAACAAATTCCTTCCTGCACTGCAACAAAATCGTCCGGGAAAGGCTGCGCGTGTGCTGTTTCAGCAAGACAACGCACCCGCACATCGAGCTAACGTTACGCAACAGTTTCTTCGTGATAACAACTTTGAAGTGATTCCTCATGCTCCCAACTCACCTGACCTGGCTCCTAGTGACTTTTGGCTTTTTCCAACAATGAAAGACACTCTCCGTGGCCGCACATTCACCAGCCGTGCTGCTATTGCCTCAGCGATTTTCCAGTGGTCAAAACAGACTCCTAAAGAAGCCTTCGCCGCTGCCATGGAATCATGGCGTCAGCGTTGTGAAAAATGTGTACGTCTGCAGGGCGATTACGTCGAGAAGTAACGCCAGTTTCATCGATTTCGGGTGAGTAGTTAATTACAAAAAAAATCGGAGGCCTTAGAACTTGAATGCACCTCATATTGTAAGGAACGTGAAGACAGATGGTATACTAAATAGTGACAGTGGTAAACATAGAACATCACTGAGTGCAGATGTTACAGATAATATTCGAAGGTGCTTGGAGAACTTTCCAGGGAAATCACTGCCTTGACTGAGCCAGGAGTCAGACATTTCTTAAAACACATTACAGAGAGTTGCGAGGAAATAGTGTGCACATGGCTGAAGCACTGCAAAGAAACAGGTAATTAGAAAAAAATGTTTTATTGTCGATCGTTTCAGGAGTTTCTTATTCGACGTCCAGACATTCTATCCATAACTTGGATTACCGATGGGGCAAGGTTCCATCTGTTAGGTTATATCAACATACAAATGAGTAGATACTGGACTGGTGTAAACCCCCATGTTATCCACGAAACACCACTGCATGATGAAAAGGCTGGGCGATATCATCTTATTGGTCCCATTTTCTTTTATACGATCATAGACATCGCAATTTAAATGGGCATATATTTACATACCAATAAGATGGAGCAATGCGTCACACATCTGACGCATCCATGGAGCGTGTACCCAATTTCTTTGGTAACCGCATAATCCAAAAAGACGTGTGGCTCCACCGATTGCCTGACCAAATATCCACACGGTTTTCTTCTTGTGGGACTAGCTTAAAACTCTGTGTGCAAGATTACCCATGGACTGTTGCATAGCTCCGTTAGGCCTTCACACGCGAAATAATTAATACACTTCAGGAAGTCGTGGAATATGGTGAAACGAGTACAGTTGTAAATAGATGCTGATAGAGGATACTTCCGAAATTTGTCATGAAGACCTTGTATCTATTTACGTAATCTAATTGCTGTGTTATGTCATCTACAAAAATTGCAAATGTGTCCCATTATTGGTTATAATCTATGACTAATTAAAGTAGTTTCGACTTTTATGGATAATACTGCACTAAATCTATTACTACAATATGTATCTCAATGAAACCTCGAATCAGATGTGCAAACCCAGTATCTCTGTATGCCAAAGTAACTAAGTCGAATCTGTGCTTAGATTTGCGTACTCAGTCTGGAGCACGTCCCTGTCCTTCCAGATGAGACAGCCAAGTGAACTTCCCTGCTGCTCGAAACTGTCCTTCTCTGCCTCCGAAGCAAGGCTGTATAAAGAGGCCAATCAGAAGTTTCCATTGTTTCAACCAAAATCCTGTTACTACTTCGTAGAGCTTAAGATTTCTGTCATTAATCGAAGTAATTTCGAATAACTTCCCAGTCCAATGCGTGGAAACTGTTCAGCGTCTTACGCCCGATTACTTTCACTCATTTAATTATTCACAACTTTACTTTCTCTAGCAGTCTCGTCCTCAGAGACATATCTCTCAGGCTGTTGGCATGTAACCTGCCGTTTCGCACATCCCCTCGCTCTCTATCAGCAAGTATTGCTCTCACTAATTGCACGATTACGATTACGAAAGATAGTGCTGACTTCAGACTCCAGATGACCAGCACATCTCGCTTCCTCTGTGTATTCCTTCCAGTGCGTTCTCCAGTTCGACAGAACAGATTTTCCGGTGCATTGAGAGTACCTCTCTCTGAATTAGTTAAGACAATTTCTTGTCACCTTTCTGTGAATTATGTACTGTCTCGAACCACGGCCAAATAGCTTCGACTCACGTGGTAACAGAAACCATATGGAAAAACAAACAAATAGTCAAGGGATCGGTCCTGCTAGTCGAAGACTTTGAATTGCAACTGTTAAAAAGCTCACTGAAATTTAGAACGTTTTCACAAACGGATCCAGTTTGCGAAAACCCAACTACAACCTCTCTGAAATGTTGTGTGGTGCAGAGAATTCTGCTCCCGGCTCTTATGTGGGCTGGCTTGGATACGGCGGTCCCACAAAGAGCGGATCGTCTGCGGACGTCAGCAGACAATGGCGGCCGTTGCAGATGAAAGCCGCCATGCCGGTGTGCGCCTTCATCAATGACTGTCAGTTCCCATTCCGTACTCAGAACAAGTAGCGCGGCGTCCCTTTGAGACTTTGCGCGTTCCCCGTAGCTCTCCACGCCAACAGCGCGGCAGTAAACGCCGCTACCAGAGTCGGGGCGTCTAGACACAAGGACGGCGACCCTCTGACGTCTAGAGAAAGTCCCTCACCCGGTGAAGAGCAGAGGTCTGTTAATCGCTGCAAAGCTTAATACGACCGCCCAGAAGGCAACTGCTCACTGTCAATGCGTCTACTTTGACTTCAGTTGTCGTCAGACCACACATACAGATAGACAGTACATATCCCTGTCTCTGCAGTGCAAAGCTTTGCAACAAAAGTCGAATGCTGAATGCAGTAATGCGGTGCCCATATCACTCCGTGCCAGCTTGAGCTGACATTTTCTCACTTAGCGCTTCATTCCGGATTTCTAGAACTTAGCAACGTACTATGTTAGAATTACGTTTGTACCACTACGATTGACGTAACTCCTGCGATATTCCCAGTATCAAAGTCCCGTATTTAGTGTCAACCTCTGCCTAAATAAAAGTATAATAGACAAAGTTTGAAACAAAGTGTTTACATTTCTTTCCATACATACTTTTTACTAGGGCCAGAAATAATTTTTGTTTTTGTTACGGTGTAGGCTGCCGGCTCTTTCTTCTAATTCAGATTACATGTAGATGAGTATTCTGAAATGTGCCCTCAATAAAAAGCCCTCTTACATACGAAATTTAAACCCATAATATCATATGATAATTCTGTCCGGCTGTACTCTTAAAGAAATATAACAAAAGAAGGACAAGAGCAGCACTTACCTTGCCGAGCGTACCAGTAATGGGCATAAGCAAATACACACATCAAAAAAAGTTTTGCATCATCCCGGTTCCCAGAACTCCTGAAGATAAACGTTGACCGTGGGTACTGTATCACAGAAAGAGTCCGTTTGACTGTTCAGAGATATCACCAAACCCGCCCAAAGATGTAAACAACAATGCATGAGTAGCGCCTCTTGGACGGAGGGGGTCCGACTGCCGATCAGTTCCAGTCATTCCACCAGGAACGAGGCACACGGCTCATTCAGTCTATAATTCAACCATTCCTAGACGGTCAATACAGCTGTTCGATTGCGTCTGCATTGTAACTTTGTGCGTGGAATGGCTTTCAAAATGTGAAGTGTCCAGGCGTCTCGGAGTGAACCAAAGCGATGTTGTTCGGACATGGAGGACATACAGAGAGACAGGAACCATCGACATGCCTCGCTCAGGCCGCCCACGGGCTACTACTGCAGTGTATGAACGCTTCCGACGGATATGGTTCGAAGGAACCCTGACAGCAAAACCACCATATTGAACAATGCTTTTCGTGCAGCCCAGGACGTCGCGTTACGCCTCAAATTGTGCGCAATAGGCTGCATGATGTGAAACTCCACTCCTGACGTCCATGGCGAGGTCCATATTTGCAACCACGACACCATGCAGTGAGGTACAGATGGGCCCAACAACATGCCGAATGGACCGCTCAGGATAGGGATCACGTTCTCTTCACCTATGAGTGTCGCATATGCCTTCAACCAGACAATCGTCGGAGCAATGTTTGGAGGCCGAACGCCTTAATGGTTCAAGTGGCTCTCAGCACTGTGGGACTTAACTTCTGAGGTCATCAGTCCCCTAGAACTTAGAACTACTTAAACCTAACTAACCTAAGGACATCACAAACATCCATGCCCGAGGCAGGATTCTAACCTGCGACTGTGGTGATCGCGCGGTTCCAGACTGTAGCGCCTAGAACCGCTCGGCCACCCCGGCCGGCTGAACGCCCAAGACACACTGTCTAGCGAGTCTAGCACGGTGGAGGTACCCTGATATTTTGGAATGGCATTATGTGGGGACGACGTACGCCGCTGGTGGTCATGGAATGCGCTGTAGCGGCTGTACGATACGTGAATACCATCCTCCGACCGATAGTGCAACCATATCGGCAGCATATTGGCGAGGCATTCGTCTTCATGGACAACAATTCGCGCCCCCATCGTACACACCTTTGAATCACTTCCTTCACGATAACGACATCGCTCCACTAGAGTGGCCAGCGTGCTCTCCAGACATGAACCCTATCTAACATACATGGGATAGATTGAAAAGGGCTGTTTATAGACGAGGTGACCCACCAACCACTCTGAGGGATCTACGCCGAATCGCAGTTGAGGGGTGGGAGAATCCCGACCAACAGTGCCTTGATGAACATGTGGATAGTATACAACGTCGATTACAGGCATGCATCAATGTAAGAGGACGTGCGACTGGGTATTGGAGGTACCGGTGCGTACAGCAGTCTGGACCATCCGCTCTAAAGGTCTCGCTGTATGGTGGTACAACATGTCATGTGTGGTTTTCATGAGCAATAAAAAGGGCGGAAATGATGTTTGTGTTGATCTCTATTCCTATTTTCTGTACAGGTTTCGGAACCCCCGGAAACGAGGTGATGCAAAACCTTTTTTTGATGTGTGTAACTGTCTGTATTACTTGAACATACTAAGTTGGGAAGAGCATAGGAATTCACGTGATTAACATGTGTGCTAACAAGCTTGTACGCCAGTTACGCGCACTGAGCACGCTTTAGCCCAATACGTTAACATGGCCTTTCTATATAGAAATCCGAGAATGCAAATTGGTTTATCACTCACATTTTATATAACGTGATGAACTGCCACTTCTCTACGCATCTGCCGCGGCTAAGTTACCTTGATTTTTGTAAGAGCATGCATGGAGAAATGTACTAAATTTGCCACTGACAACGGATTTTAGATACAGGCGTTATCTGTAATAGCAATACAGAAGAGGTTGTGTTTATGCAGATGGTAGTCGGAATTATTAAGCTTGTTACTTGAACGCCAGTTGCAAAATGCAGCTCATTCTAAAATAGATCATGATTTTAGATAGATGGTAAGCGTTCAGGAATATCCTGTAGGTTTTGTGAACACGAATACATTAATTACATTTGAAGCATAATGAAGATTACCATGACCCATACATCAACTGTGTTTAAGACACGTGGTGCAATGCTTAACTGCATGTGAAACATTTCAATGAAAGGAACTTTCTATGCACCAGAAAATACAGAAGAAGCTCACTGAGTAGGAATAAGATGAATTCAAATGCCCTATTGTTCGAATGGATTAACCCTTTCAGACCCGAAATTTTTCTGGAGGAAGAAACATTTTTATGTGGTAGTGGTCTTAGGTGATTTTTTTAATGATTTCAGGAGCAAGATTTATACAAAAATATGTACCCGTTTCCAAAACGTACTTTGTTCACTTTGCTTCACTTTAAGGACTAAAACAACTAATTATGAAACATTCTCTATTGTAATATATAGCAAAATGATCATGCAATAATTTCCATGTAAAATAACAACAACAATATTCAATTATACACTGGAATATAGCGAACCATGTATTCCGGTGGTCACGAGTTGCTGCACACTGGTACATTGACTAGCTGATATTTTTATAGTGATGCCCAACGGTTGGCAGCATTTGCGCGTGATGAAAAGGTTGAACATTACAAGTGTGTAGCTCAGGTTCGCTTAGGGAAGAAATACTTTTGCTGCAGCTAACAGACTGTAAAAGTTAAAAAATGGTTCAAATGGCTCTGAGCACTATGGGACTCAACATCTTAGGTCATAAGTCCCCTAGAACTTAGAACTACTTAAACCTAACTAACCTAAGGACATCAGACACACCCATGCCCGAGGCAGGATTCGAACCTGCGACCGTAGCAGTCCCGCGGTTCCGGACTGCAGCGCCAGAACTGCTAGACCACCGCGGCCGGCTGTAAAAGTTAATGTACACAATTGTAGCCAGAGGGTCTGAAAGGGTTAATGTTGACTTGATACTGCACCGTACTTCGATTGTTAACAATCTCATCTAACATAGTTCGATACAACTTTAAGTGGATACGAACGCGCTAAAATCCTGAAATTACTGTAACTTCCAACTCCGCCAAGCTGTACAGTGCACACCAAGGAATAAGAGACGTCTGTAACACGAGATCTACGACTTTACTACAAATTCTGATTGCAGTTCTCCTCTATTTATACTCAGCTAACCAGTGTCTCACCATACCAGCACATCTCTTGATCCGCGTGAAAAACTCGACCCTTTGCGACTATTCTAAGCGAACGTTCTCCTGCTAACCACCCGGTCTGCTTATCTCTCATTGCTCTTTCGCAAAAGGTACCTGAAACAACTTCCTACTAGTGTCCTACGGAGATTAGTCATAGACAGCTTTATTTTTATAGATCGATTGCTCGATACAGAATATATCTTAACACAATATCTGCAGTTTTACATACACGAATAAAATCAGATCGGAAAGTTGTCATTTTAGCATACAATTTTGAGATTAAGCATGGACTCAAGTTGTTAACGAGACACTGTGCACTGTGGCTTCATAAGGGTGTGGACTGTGTTTACATGGAATCAAATGGGTCCTCTGGTAAGAGTGAACCGATCGTTGACTGGAAACAATTGTTCGAGATTGATCTGAAGAACAGTCTGTACAATTTAAGCTAATGATTTGGCCACTCAGATTTCCCGACATGAATACTACCGAACATTTATGGGACATAATCGAGATATCAGAGGGTGCACAAGCTCCTGCACGGGCAACATTTTCGCAGTTACGGACGGCTTTAGAGGCAGCATAGTTCAGTATTTCTGCAGGGGACTTCCAGCGACGTTGAGTTGCTGTACTACTCCGGGTTAAAGGCGGTCGGACATAGTATTAGGAAGTACCCAGTGACTTTTGTCACCTGGGTGCGCAACCCCTGACTTGTCGAAAGGCCCACGCGTAAACCGGAAAGGTGTACAGGTCACACCAGTACGCAAAAAAGTACATAGGAGTAATCCTCTCGATTGCAGACACATAGCACCAATATCGATTTGCAGTAGGATTTTGGAACATGTCTTGTATTCAAACATTATGAATTACCGTTACCTGAAATTATCAGTCAGTACAGGAAGTGATATAAATTTACGTATTCAAGTCTTACTTTGAAAATCAATTTACTTGCCAAGATCTCTATGTAACCACAATTATACTGGATTACTAGTTTGAGAAACACTACTAGCCATTAAAATTGCCACCAAGAAGAAATGCAGGTGATAAACTGGTATTCATTGGACATATATATTATACTAGAACTGACATGTGATTACATTTTCACGCAATTTTGGTGCATCGATCCTGAGAAATCAGTACCCAGAACAATCACCTCTGGCCGTAATAACAGCCTTGATACGCCTGGGCATTGAGTCAATCAGAGCTTGGTTGGAGTGTACAGGTACAGCTGCCCATGCAGCTTCAACACGATACCACAGTTCATCAAGAGTAGTGACTGGCGTATTGTGACGGGCCAGTTATTCGGCCACCATTGACCAGGCGTTTTCAATTGGTGAGACATCTGGAGAATGTGCTGGCCAGGGCAGCAGTCGAACATTTTCTGTATCAAGAAAGGCCCGTAAACGACCTGCAACATGCGGTCGTGCATTATCCTTCTGAAGTGTAGGGTTTCGCAGGGATCGAATGAAGGGTACAGCCACGGGTCGTAACATATCTGGAATGCAACGTCCACTGTTCAAAATGCCGTCAATGCGAACAAGAGGTGGCCGAGACGTGTAACCAATGACACCCCATACCATCACGCCGGATGATACGCCGGTATGGCGATGACTAATACTAGGTTCCAATGTGTGTTGACCGCGATGTCGCCAAATACGGATGCGACCATCATGATGCTGTAAACAGAACCTGGATTCATCCGAAACAATGACGTTTTGCCATTCGTGCACCCAGGTTCGTCGTTGAGTACACCATCGCAGGCGCTCCTGTGTGTGATGCAACGTCAAAGGTAACCGCAGCCATAGTCTCCGAGCTGATAGTCCATTCTGTGTTACAGACCCTGTGCTATCCCTGATCTACATAAACGGTAGGAGACAATCTAAGTAACCCTCTTAGATTGTTTGCTGATGACGTCATTTACTTTCTTTCATACGTGCTCCACGCGCACGTATTCGTCTCACCACGGACTTCTAGTACTCAGCCACACACAACTGATATCATCAAAGTGTACGGGCCTGAAGCTGTCGTTGACGCAACGTTGAAACTAGTAGCCAAATAAATATGAAATCTTAAGTACAGCTGGAGGAGTATCATTTTTAATAAAAATAAATATAGAATGAAGTCCTCAAGACGCATTGGCGTGAAAATGTTCTTATTGCTCTTCTTGGTTAGAGCCGCAGCGCCACCCACAACCGTAACCCACTCTTTGTGCACAAGAAGAGACGTAACGAGCCGGAAGCTCGATTTTGGGAATTTATGGTTCTCCGTTCTATCGGTAACACACGTTGGACACCGTCACGATGAGGATAGCATTGACAAGACCCATTCTGCCCGGAACACTGCCCTTTCGTGCGTTCCCGTAACGGGATCTCTGTTTACAGGCGAGCACCCTCTCACCGACACCTCCTCCCCCTCTCGCCACGTGTTTGAGCTCCGTTAATGACGTCATAGAAGCGCATTAAAAACGTTAACGAGCGAACGCGGAAGGCTTGCCTCTGGAATGGAGACGAGTAACGTCTGCAGCGGCGGTCGAGGATTAATTATAAACCGAGAAAGAAAGGGATCGAGCTGAGAAGAGGGAAGAGTAAGGGGTGGCGGTGGGAAGTATGATGGGGGAGTGAGGAGGGTATTGAGGGGGTGTCCGCCCCTTCATTACGGCGGCACAAGAAGTGGCCCCGGATTACGGGTTCGCTAATAACGGCTGAATAATTGAGAGCCTCTCGCGGCCACCTCAGCTGGTAGCTAGGCGCTAGCGGGCTTGTTGCTGGCGACTCGTAGCACGTGGGACGTACAAGACGCTTCGTCTTCTCACTATCCGTGCTATGCGAAGCTTAGAGCCGATATCTTAATGTGCCTCCAAATGCGCTTGAATAATCAGCTTATTTCAGTAATTAATGATGTTAACAGTTCTGTCACCTGCTGTAAGGTTTAGCAGTTACTATAAAATGGTTATATTTACTATCCACATACGAATGCTGCCATCTAACACCCCACTTCCTCTCCGAGTGCCGGCCGTTGTGGCCGTGCGGTTCTAGGTACTTCAGTCTGGAACCGCGCGACCGCTACGGTCGCAGGTTCGAATCCTGCCACGGGCATGGATGTGTGTGATGTCCTTAGCTTAGTTAGGTTTAAGTAGTTCTAAGCTCTACGGGACTGATGACCACAGATGTTAAGTCCCATAGTGCTCAGAGCCATTTGAACCATTTTTCCTCTCCGAGTGATAGACTAATTAAAGAATTACAGTGTTGCTAATGGTTTGATATTAATTCGGAATAAGGCATCGAAACCCAAGTGAAAGTATTACCCGGAAGAAGTCAAGTGCTGTCATAACTTGATTACTATATTATTCGCAACTATTATCGGCAGAAATAAAATACGTACCAAATAATGCGGAAATTAGCTAATGAAATTTTTGTCCGAAATGATAAATTAATTTTGACTCTGTTTGGAAATTACTGTAGATGAACGGACGCCAGCTTACTTAGTGCAAGCGAAATAAATTACAACTCTTGACTTTGAAATCAGATCACGTTACAATAGTAGCATGTTGGCAGGTGTGGACAGTCGCAAAGGCACTGACTCGTACTCGTTATCAAAACACAATGATCAGCAGAAGCATCTGAGTGATGGACAAAAGCAAACTTGCAACTACTTCATGAAATTAATTACCAGTTCTTTACACTACCAGTTACGTAACAACTGAACTGCGGTTCTCATTGTATTTTTGCATGCTGTTAAACTTTTTTGCAAAAAGTAAACTTTTCGAAAAGAATAATTTTAGTACTGAAGTCGACTGTTCTCATAATAACTGGTTTTTAAAATGATTACGGAGTTCGCTACTTTGACTTATTGTTGTGTAAATTACAACTCACGGAAAATTGTCTAAAAATGAAGAATTGTTAAATATACTGCTTTTCCAAATTACTTGTCAATAATCACCACTTAATTAGCAATCTAAAAAAATTAACTTTTTGTTACATCAATTACATCAAATTACAATGAAGCCCACTATGTTATCAAAAGTATCCGGACACCCACAAAAACAGACGTTTTTCATATTAGGTGCATTGTGCTGTCACCTACTGCCAGCTACTCCACATCAGCGACCTCAGTAGTCATTAGACATCATGAGAAAGCATATTGGAGCGCTCCTCGGCACTCATGAACTTCGAACGTGGTCAGATGATTGGGTGTCAATTGTGTCATACGTCTGTACGCGAGATTTCCACACTCCTAAACATCCCTTGGTCCACCTTCTTCTTCTTTTATTCCGCCTCCAGTCCCAGAAATTGTCATATACTTTTAGTGCAACCCGCCAGCACGTTCCAGCGTGACACCATCACTCGGTCCCCCACAACACTCTTTGTCACATCTTCAATTTCTTCAAAACTCCTTCACTTTACTTACCGAGCCTCTCTGGTCACTCTCCTGTTCACATGACAGTCGAAAGAGTGAATACATTAGTGCAGTGTCTGTATTCGACAGTGACCGTATAGTTCGATGCAACGTTTCTTTCGACATCAATATTTACTCCTACACACTTACTCCTACGGTGTGTGGCGGATGGTTTCGTGCACCCTAAAATTCCCCAGTACACCGAAGACGACCATTCACCTTTCCTACAACCGTCCTTGCATACTCATTCCATTTAACACTGCTATGCAACGCTACGCCCAGATATTTAATCGATGTCACTATGTCAGCAGCACACCACTAATACTGTATTCGAACATCACGTGTTTGTTCTTTCTACTCGTCTGCTTTAACTTACTTTTTCCTACATCTAGTGTTAGCTGCCATTTATCGCACCAACTAGAAATTATTTTGTCTAAGTCGTCTTGTATCCACCTACAGTCACTCAACGACGTCACCTTACTGTACACTACAATATTATCAGTAAATAGCCGCTTACTGCTGTCACCCTGTCTGCCAGTTCCTTTATGTGTATAGAAAACAATAGCGGTCCTACCACAACTCCCTGGGTCACACCTGACGCTAGCCTTGTTTCTGATGAACACTCGCCGTTGATGACAACGTATGGTTCTGTTACTTAAAAAAAAAACTGCGAATCACATACTTATTTCGGAACCTATTCCGTATGCTTGTACATTCGTCAATAGTCTGCAGTGCAGCACGGTGTCAAATCCGTTTCGGAAATCTAGAAATGTGGAATCTACCAGTTGCCCTTGATCCATAGTTAGCAAGAAATAACTTGAGAGAAAAAAATGGTTCAAATGGCTCTGAGCACTATGTGACTTAACTGCTGTGGTCATCAGACCCCTAGAACTTAGAGCTACTTAAACCTAAATAACCTAAGGACACCACGCACATCCATGCCCGAGGCAGGATTCGAACCTGCGTCCGTAGCGGTCGCGCGGTTCCAAACTGTAGCGCCTAGAACTACTCGGCCACTCAGGCCGGCAACGTGAGAGCAGTGCAACCTGAATTTCGCATGGGCGATACTTTCTAAAACCGTGCTCATTCGTGTATAGGAGCTTTTCCAAGTCAAGTAAATTTATTATATTCGAACTGAGAACATATTCAAGAACTCTGCAGTAAACCGATATTAAAGATATAGGTCAACAATTTTACGGGTCAGTTCTTTTGCCCTTGTATTATACAGGAGTCACTGCGCTTTTTTTTAGCCACTCGGGACTTTGCACTGTGCTCGAGATTCGCCGTAAACTCAAGCTAGGTAGAGGGCCAGTGTCGTACTGTGTCCTTCGTAAAACTTACTGCAATTCCATCCTGACCTGGCGACTTGTTTTCAATTATGTCAGTTCCTTCTCTACGTCAGGGATACCTATTACTATGTACTCCATGCGGGCGTATGTTTGTACAGTCCTCCTATGTCAGTGATTTCTTAACGCGATATTTAAAACTTTAGCTTTCGGTCTTTTATCTTCTGCTGCCACATCACACTTGTCAACGAGTGACTAATTACAATCATTGAACCAGTTTAGCGATTTTATATAGGACCAGCAATCTCTCGCGCTCTCGGCCAAATCTTTTGACAAGAAATGACGCTGGTTGTTGCAGTTTGCTTCGCGCATCGATCTGTTTCAAACGCAAGAATCTCTGCAAACTTTTTCCTGTCGTCATTTGCGCATTCTCTTTGGAGCTGAGAGTGCATCTACCTTTGCTTCCTCAGCATTTTCCAAATTCTGTCGTTAAATGGCAATAATGAGTCTTTTCCGTCCTTAAATGGCTCTGAGCACTATGGGACTTAACATCTATGGTCATCAGTCCCCTAGAACATAGAACTACTTAAACCTAACTAACCTAAGGACAGCACACAACACCCAGCCATCACGAGGCAGAGAAAATCCCTGACCCCGCCGGGAATCGAACCCGGGAACCCGGGCGTGGGAAGCGAGAACGCTACCGCACGACCACGAGATGCGGGCTTTTCCGTCCTTAAATCACTTACTCAGCATATACCTGTTGAGTTCGCGATTTATAATCCATTTAAATTTTACCCATAAATGCTCAACGTCCATCGTCCTGGGACTGAAAGAAGTAAATTTACTGTGCAATTAGAATGCTAGCAACTAACCAGTTTTTACTAGCAGTTTTCTAGAGAAAAACTCTCCTAGCCTTCTTGATTGATTTATTAATTTTACTAACTATAGTAGCTATTATGACATCATTATCACCTATCACTCAGTCTAAGCTGACGTCGTTGGTAAGGTCAGGCCTGTTTGCTGCTACAAGATCTGATACATTTCCAATGTGTGTGGGATGACAAACTAGCTGTTCAAGACAATTTTCGGGAAACTTTTTCGAAAGTACTTTGCAAAGTTGTCTGTCTGCACTCGCTGCAATGAATCTATAGACGTCACATTCTATACCCGGCAGTTTAAAGTCACCTACAACAAGTATTTCATGATCTGGGTGTGACCGCGCTACTGACCGTAGAAAACCTGTGAATGAATCCAAAACTATCATGGCCGGCCGGAGTGGCCGAGCGGTTCTAGGCGCTACAGACTGGAACCGCGTGACCGCTACGGTCGCAGGATCGAATCCTGCCTCGGACATGGATGTGTGTGATGTCCTTAGGTTAGTTAGGTTTAAGTAATTGTAAGTTCTAGAGGACTGATAACCTCAGAAGTTAAGTCCCATAGTGCTCAGAGTCATGTTTAAAACTATCATGGCGGAATCGAGTGGCCGGTAAAAAGTATAACAATTAACCTAGATCTGATACACGCGGCCAAATAACTTCACTGACATACTCAGATTCGACGTTAAATATTTTTGTCAGTTGTAATGAACAGCCCTCCTCCTATGGTGTGTCATCTGTCTTTCTGATATACAGAGCTCCCTCTATCGGGTTTCAGCGAGCTCTTGATACCGAGAATAATTTCAGTGTGACAAATTTCCTGAACGGCAGTAAATTCGGCAGCCTTCTTACGAATACTTCGACAGTTTACTAATGCAGTTTTAATAATCGAAGTGTCTTTTTTTCTGAATGCAGTCTAACTCACATGCATGTCGAAAGGAGCAGACACTACTGATGATCGATAGCCGTATTAAATCATGATGTATTCGCAAATTACGAATACAGTACCACAATAGCTAAAAAATTCACTGCAAGCATATCAAAATTTGTGGTGGACCAGCACCCGATCCCGGATTTCTGACTTATCACAAGCGTTCGTTTCAACCTGTTCTTTACTGAAAAATACCTCGTTTTACAAAGATTTCATCCCGCAATCTCTCTATTTGGAAGGACGCGCTTTACTGTTTTTTTCCCATTCTCTTGATTGGGTGACACGCACAGTTTAATTATTCACTTTATCTCCTACAGGAAAATACAGTTTTCATTGCAAATATAACTGTTAAAATTTGAAAAAGACAGTAAAAATTTCATTATTTTCATCTTTATGTATTTTACTTTTCATCCAAACGCACGTTGAATATGCAGGTTTGTTTCAAAATTTGCTACAGCATGGAATCAAACCTTGACCACCCATCTGGCACACACGGAAAGAACTCTTTTCTTATTCCTAAATAGCGAATGGTAAAAAAAGGAAAAAAAAAACACAATGGAATGTGGACCAGTGGTTTGGTAGTCTAACGCCTTGACCGCTCTTTCTTTTTACATTACCATCGGGGCAAGGGAACGAAATAGGTAAAAATAAATCTGAAAAAGGTACAAGGACTAGAAAGCCCCAAGAATTGGCTACCTCAACAGATACATTGAATACGAAATACAAGTTTGAAAATACTGGCGAATAGGTCACGGTAGCATGGCAGGCGTAAACACTTCCAATATGCAAACGCCATATATTGGTGGAAGGTGAGTGGGTCCATATCAGCCCCCTACATTTCTAATAGTGTGAACATGGTAGATGAACAGCCGTGGAACTGTATCTGACTTTGTCGTCGGAAAGTAGGAACAGTCTGGGTGAAACAGGACACCAGATTAAAAGGCAGTCTCAGCTAACTGAGCCAGAAACGCTAGTCGTCTCCGAAACCAGGATAGTACGCCTCGCGGCCTGACAGGCTAATCTACATTGTAGCGTGTCTATTGCGGGACAGCGACTCCACTGATCCGTGATACTAAGTCCGACACGAAATAGACGCTCATTGTTGGATAAACAATTGTGACCATTTGCTGCCACTAGGACGCCACCACCATCGGCAGAACGAGAAGCCTAAGATGAAACCACATCGTCTTGTAAGAAGTTTGCGACGATGCAGCATATAGTAAATTTCTCTTCTTCGTATTAACAAAAGTATGATAGGAAGAGGCGGAATATATTCTGTAGAATATCAGCCACCAAGTAACTTACAGCAATATAAAATTCACAGATATGTTTTAACTGAACACTCAGTCGACCGACATCTACATGAGGATGAAGACTGCCCGCTTCAGGCAGTAAAACAACCGAGACGTGAATGTGTGGATTGCGTGAATCATAGTCAACACGAAGCGCCGAACAACTAATGGAGAGGCTTTCACTGAATATCGGTAAGTCCCAAACCCTGAGAGGACACGCAAGCACAGTCACCTTGTATCGTAATCGATAAATGTTATGCTTCGAAAGAAAACGACTAAGATCTTTCAGTTTCCTAGCCATCATCACTGGAAGGGAGGGGACCTGAGCGATGTAGTATGCTTTGCACAAGTAGGTTAAGGAAACGCCGTTCATGTTCGAGGACTGCAACATCTATCTTCCCCGTAACCGACTTGCAATTAAGTGTAGATGTTTTAGTTGGAGAACGATCAATTATGACCCCTCTCAAAGACACGCCGGTCGACCACCGTTGCCCATGAAATGAGAGCATCATCAAAACCTCGTAAATCCATCGACCCACATTGGCCTTCGTTGATGCAGGCATCAGATACGAGGCAAAAGGAATCCACTGTAGCCTTGAGCAACGGAATCTCAGATGGGGAACAGAGTAATACCAACACTTCGTCCGCGAATGCACGAACCGAGATCGTCTCGCCCAGAGTAAATGAGCAACGATCCGTCGAAGAATGGGCTCAAGTAGTAGAACAAAGAACGACACTGGAAGCGGCCTTCCCTGAAAGCCCCTACGGACGTTAATAGGCCGGCTTCTGTGGTCGAGCGGTTCTAGACGCGGTTCCGAAACCACTAATGGTGTCATAATAGTACGACCATAAATACAACTTTGACGATCATCTTTCTCTAGCAAAGCAGACAGCCGGCTGGAATCGCCATCTCCACAGTCTTATAAACAAAATTTAAAAAGGAAATGTTGATAAATTTGCCAGTAATTGTCCTATACGAACTTTTAGGAATTTACATGATTTTGCGAATCTTACAACAGTCGGTTACCAACCCACATTTTAACACTCCTTTTCTAAAGAAACGTAAAAGTAGTACCCAAGAAAGGTAAAAAAACTCATATAGCTCCTTATGTGGGCCATGCAACCCCAACTTGACAAGTGTCGGATATTTACAGATCATAAGGTCTTTCCCTTTCAAAGAATGAATTTTTATAGAACCGGGAACGGTCCTAAATGCTCCCAGAAACGGACGTTGCATAAAAGAGAATCGATGTCAGTTGAAGAAAAGTAAATAATTTTCTTTTACCATTATAAAGAACTTCAACCAATTCAGTGAGAATGTCCTGCCTAGAAAACAAGACAGTCTCGTGAAACAGTCAGGGGCATATTGAACACAATGCAAAATCTAGGGAGTTAATTACGAGTGATTTGATCTTCTGGAAAGAATACAACATCCGCACAAAGAATCATAGATAATGTCACAGGAATTATAGGTAAAGTGACGCAACGAAGCGATCCGCAGTTCCGATTTTACATGATTTACATTCAAAGAAAAAAGTTTGTAGGCCAGTTTACTTTAACAATGAGAAACCAAATTCGAGCCGCTGATCTACTTAATTACTTCACCAACGTGCGCCAAGGTCCACTGCCGAGTCCATTAAAGAGCATGAGTGCGAGGCGCCTGCACACCTGCCTCTGGAATCTTCGTTTCTTCTTTTTACAAGCTACTGTGCACTCAGGTTAGGCGCGTTGTTTACAGTGACTACGGGGCAATACACCATCTGTAGTCGGGGACGTAAGTGACAAACAAGCAGCCTCAGAGCCCCACTTGGTAAGGTGGGATTCTTGTAATTCACATCGATACATAAGAGAAGGGACAGGAAACACAACATCTGTGTCGACAGGCTACCAATCGCCTCCACAGGAGTAACAACACTGGAGCGTTCCGATCTCAACTGAATGGGTGACGCAAGGAACCAGGTGGGTTTACGGGCCCTCAGATTGCTATTGTTGAATCACTGACACACAATGAGGCCCATCGACTTCCCCACCCCTGAGTGAGTTAAGGAAATTACCTCAACCGCAGGGGGAACCAAGGAAAAATAAGAAAACTTAAGGTACATTAGTAGCGGTTCCCGCACCACCGATCCCAGCAGGAATGCAGGACTCATCAGTACAAATTGCATCAATTTTTTTTCAGGTTGGAGTGGTTGGGAAGAAGATGCATCTGACTCTTCAGCATTCGGCATGTGACGTCTCTTATCTTGTACCGCGGACACTGCCGGCTTGGCAGCAACAAATTGAGGACCGTGTTGCGAGAGTAAAGCCGGATATCCAGGAACAGTAAGTTGCGCATCCACCTGTTTTCCCATTTCACCCGGGGAAGAAGTGGCACGAATCTCGTGAGCTGGAGAAACGAGATCAGCTAACGTAAATTTTCGACGCTGTTCTAGTAAGTACTTCGATACAAAAACCTGTCGCGGGCAATTAAAGCTAAGACAGTCCCTTTCATAGCAGAGAAAGCACGTCCCTACTTGTCGTCTGTAAGTTATGTGGATGCTGTAGCCACAGATTTGCATACTGGAAGGATCATTACGTTTTGAGAACCACCTCCATTGTACAGATATCACTAAAAAAATGCCATCGGTGTTGAGTGGACCAGCGTTCGCATCTTACACTCCTCATATCACAACAAGGGAGCTGAACATCCTTACGTAAATTGCCCTCAACCTCCTGCGTCAGGCTGAACACACGGACATTCGTGTAATCCGGTTCGCGTTAGCGAGAGGTACCATAATTATGGAAGTATGACGATGCTTAAAGGGAACTTGCGAATCATGACGGGAAGGCCACCTATCTATTTGTAGAATATGCAGAAATGTAACTAGCCTGTTTGTATGTTGGCAGCGCTGTAGACTGTTTTAATATCGCTGATAGCGCTCTGCGCCCTCGGCAAGAGATTCCATGGTTGGACGGACTAGCAGTTAGCGAGTGAATAGACAAGTGTATGGACATGATTTTCTTAGTGGAGGCTCTGTGTTGGTAGGACAAGCATTATAAAGTGAGATGAAATGATGTGTTTATAAGAAAATACGCAAGGAAACGCATCAGGATGGATGCATGGTTGATAATTTTTGGGCAGTGGAATTATTGACAAGTATATAATTTTCTAAATACATTGTTTTCTCTTCAACAAAATCTTTCTTTTTGCTAACCATATGCCTCCTAGTAGTCAGAACATATAATAATAAGAATCTTTTTATTTAGCTGGCTGTTGCTGCTACTTGATGTAATTGCTATAGTTCGTGTTATGAAGATTTTCTGTAAGTGACTTATGAAAACGAACGGGCTTTCCATTATCGGGATTCGTGGTTGAAATGAGTTCATACAATTAACAGAGTTGGAGGTAGTTTCATATTTCTTTAATTTCATATTTTTTGGATTTGTATTGTTGTTAGGATTTCTTGCAATTCAGGGGCATTCTTTTATGTTGATTATTGGAAGTCATGTTGTCAATGTGTAGCAGTCAGATCGCGCTGGGCTTTTATATTGTGGGTAATAAATGAATAGGTTAAGTCTGAGTTGTCTTTGTCAGGGAAAATTCTGTAGGTCAGTGTATAATAGAAAAAAATAATTATAGATCTACTTTCAGTTATCATAGTCAAAATAGGCAGTATGGAACAGATCGGATATCACTTGAATGGTGTCGATGAGCGAGTCACGAATCTCCATACATCCGGGTAACTCGGAAGGAGATGATTTGACAAAACTGAAGCTTATTGTACTTTTACTCGAACATGTGATGATGACGAACGAGTCATCACCAATGTTGACTGGTGGCCGATGCTGAATAGAAACATATAAATCACAGCAGGTTTGTCAGTAACATCGATAAGGTGCTGGCTGCATAGTCTGGATCTGCAACGACTAAAATAATTAGAAGTCGTTGGTAAAACATAATATATATATTGTACTTAGGTGGTTGTACAGGATTCTTCTTGGCTACATATATATAGTTATAAACAGATAACTCTTGAGGCCTCAATTAGGCCATACGTTGCTAAGCACCTTGTTAGAGGTTGCTACCTTACTACTTGACGTCCCGAACAAGAGTAGACGAGCGCTCGCCAGAAGCTTGATAAACGCCGCGGAGCGGCGCTAGCGGCGCTGTTCGCGACTCGCGGGTCCAACGATACTAATACGGACCGCGGTCGATAACTGCAACCCCTAACAAGAGTGGTAATGAACGTTGATACCACGGAACACACTCGGGAATCATGGTCGAAATGATGGAGCGGACATAGCTGCTAGCAGCAGATGCACACAGACGCCACGCACCAAAACCACGATGTTACACACACGAAGACACAAACAACATTTAGGCACGCTTGTCAAGGGGCGCACGACGCTGCGTTAAGCAGCCTTGCTGTTCTGGTTCTGCGAACGGCTAAACACAAGCGGAAAATACAGCGGTAATTTTTACCGACTGCTTGTAGCTGTACTGTATGGTTAAATGATGAAGGCATCCAAGTCGGTAAAATATCCCGGGTATAAAATAGTCACCCAACCTATTCTCCTGGAAATACACTAACCAGGACGACGTCGTTATCAGCAGAAACAAAATTGGCGTTCTACGGATAATAGCCTGAAATGTTAAATCCCTTAATCGGGCAGGTAGGCTAGGAACTTCAAACGGGAAAATTAATAGGTTAAAGTTATTTATAGTGGGGATTGGGGAAGTTCGGTGACAGGAGAAATCAAAAACATTATCATCTTTCACGGTTTTCTATTTTTTTTTCCGGCATTTTGATAATGTTAGACGCTGAGCCTTGAGTTAATGAGTGGGATAATTTTCAGCTTGAATGCATTGTTTTCAGACATTCGTTATGAGATCTTACTCGAGTACGTACAGCTTCGTCATCACCTCTTAACTCTTCAGCATTCTCCAAGGGGCAAACAGAAAACCGTATAATGGGCTGTGATATTATCTGTGACGAAAAAATCTAATTATTCTTTGAAACTCCTGTAACTGGGAAACGAAATAATGTCCTTCATTTTGTCGTGTCAGTTAACCTAGGTCGTTAGCATGTACACTCTAAAAACGTGAACAGGACCTGCATGATGCCAAATCCCAATATAAACTCTGCATTAGGAGAATTGCTTTGCTCACCTACCACATCCGTCTGTTCATGTTCTCACTACACTTTCGAACTAAATATATTCTAAATTCGAACAAAACACTCTACATAGCTACAATAAAACCAAAGACGGGTCGGAATAAAACTAGCGGCTTCGCCGGCAAATATGACACAACTAACAGTAAGTGAGCCCAACTGAGATTGACAGAGAATTGTTTGTAAACAGAGTCTTAATGGGTCGAAAAGCTAAAAGTGAATGTCTATTGGTTCAAACAACAATTGCAATAATGTGCTGAGCAACGCTGAAAGGAAGTCTGAAAATTAGATTTCAATGTATCTAAAGTAATGTGTAATCAATTGCACTAAAACAAAGTCGTAAAAATTAACAGATAAGTCGTCGAAACAATTGATGAGCTTTTGTATTCAGTGTAGCTGACAACGGAGAATGGATAGGAAGCAATATAAACAAACAGAAAAGTAGAAATGGAGTGGATTTTTTGGTAAACAGAATCGTGGTCTGAAGACGAATATCCCATTGTGTTAGTAAGACAAAGTTGATAATGAAAGTGTGTTTTTATTAGTTTTTGCTTTATTAGTTTCACAGAGTAATACGTGGAGTTATAGGGTGAAAACATTCAATAACTGAAAGTTTCCCAGCCGAGTGGAATGATGAAAGTTGCTATCATCAACGAAGAAACAAACATAACGGTAAGGTTCAAATGGTTCAAATGGCTCTGAGCACTATGGGACTCAACTTCTGAGGTCATTAGTCCCCTAGAACTTAGAACTAGTTAAACCTAACTAACCTAAGGACATCACAAACATCCATGCCCGAGGCAGGATTCGAACCTGGGACCGTAGAGGTCTCGCGGTTCCAGACTGCAGCGCCTTTAACCGCACGGCCTCTTCGGCCGGCATATAACGGTAAGGGAACAGCTTGAGTGGAACACATGATTACGACAGTAATGAAGATGAAATAGAAGTAGACGGAACATGTAGCCGGGCGAGCAGACGGTAAATGGGCCGAGTTGTCACAAGAAATCGTAGAAGACCGATATGACAGCATAGGGTAAAGTGGGTGGAAAACATTAGGAAACATGTGTGTGCAGGTGTACGAAGAAGCAGGCGCAAACGCATAAGCCCAGCAGGTGATTAAGATAATTACGATGGTGATAAGATCGTCAAATGGATGTCTGTACACTCGTAACAGCATGTCAATATTTTCGGAATTTTTTATTTCATTTACGTCTGTGCATTATGTATGGGACTTATTTGTGATGCCAGACCCGGAAAAATTTAGGAGAGGAAAATGAAGAACAGGTTGAATTTAGTCACTTTTCAGTGTGTCGTAAATAATTCAGCTTCCATTTAGATTAGCCTTTGGTCTAATTAAAACTTTCCCTGACTCCGAAATACTAATGAAGAATTATTAAATGCTCTTGTTCCGGCATAGGTAATTAATAATGTTGTAGCTGGAAAATTTCTGACGCTGCACGTTTAGTTTCTAATTAAAACTCTCGGTTAGTCGAACTCGTCTACTAGCGGCCTCTGGGATGCGTCCAGTGTCCTCTATTTTACTGCTTTGCAAGTTCTGGGCGGATCCTGAGTTACTGCCGGAACTATTCCAGTGAAAAGTTACACTAAAGTATTCCTGACATTATGTTTCACATATTGTGCAGTCTGTCCTTAACTGAAGCTCAGCATGCTCGGTAAATACATTGTGAAGAAAAATAGCAAATATAAATGTCCGTAAGAAAATAATATCCTGTGGTAACGTTCAGTAACGTGTCAAACAACACCGTCCTGGTGACACTGTATTCAACCCTCCTTCAAGAGATCATCATGTAATTTTTTTTAATGATTCGAGTTCGTAAAAGATATATTGTTTTCAGTTTATTCGGTTCTATTACCACGAAAGAAAAAATTATGTTTCAAGAGCAAAATATGTTTCATGAGGAAAATTTCTATGGTTGCTAATAGCACGAAGAAATGGTGAAACAAACGAGTGGAAGGCTGGGCTGAAGGAGTGTATTGAGTACTTATACATAAATATCATGGCTGCGCGGTGTAGCCGCGCTGACTGGTGCGTCTTGCCACGGTTTGCGCTGTTTCCCCGCCGGAGGTTCGAGTCGTCCCTCGGGCACGGGTGTGTGTGTTGTCTTTAGCATAAGTTAGTTTAAGTTAGATTAAGTAGGGTGGAAGCCTAGGGGCCTATGACCTCAGCAGTTTAGTCACATAGGAACTTCCCACAACCACCATAAACACCATCATCGTCGTCATCGTCCTAAGGACAGGCTGCACAGCTTTTTCCGGAAACCATATTCCCATCTTCTCACCGGACGTCTGCCTCTTCACTGTCCATTGGATTTGTAATTTATGGCGATTCTAGGTAGGCAACCCCGCTGCATTCTTTCTATACATTTACATCAGTTGACGTTACATTTCTCAATTTCTTTTTCCAAATGGAAAAACTGTGGCTCTTGTCTTATTTCTATGTTTTGTATTTTGTCCATCAGTGTGCAGCCTTTTGTCATCCCTGAAAACTTTCATCTCAGCTGACGTAATGTTCCTTCTGTCTTTCTCCAAAGTCACCCACGTCCCGCTTCCATAGAATACTACCGCCATTATTCTATAAAAAGTCAGTTTAGTTTCATTTATGGTTTTACATTTCAGAATTCTTTTAATTTTTATGTATATGCTTTAATTTTCAAACTTTTATTTCCATGTCACTATATGTTGTTGTTAGTGTTTTTCATCCAAAACACAGGTGGATACCTGCCCCAGTAATATGCCATTCACGTCAGTAATGAGTTTCATCGTGCTTTTCTCCGGGAATGTCATTAGTTTTCATTTATGAGAAGATATTATCAGTCCATATTCTCCTTCTATGTTTCTTGCTATGTACGGCCCCCATTGAAAATTATTTCTGTTGAGCAATAACACCATCGTCTGGATATAAAATACTACTTAACCTATGCTGTAATGGGAGCATTGTACCACACTTAAACTTGTTTCCACTTTACTATAGCCTCGTCCACATAGGAAATAGAAAGTATTAGGAAGAGCCAGTAACCTCGTCTATCTCATTTATTTGGAGTCGGAGGAGTAACAAACTCATTGAAAAACATAGCTCGATCTGGCTCTAGATGATAGTACCTACTAAGGACCCATGCCTATGGTTACAGTTGAAAACTGTTCATCCGCCTCGAAGGCGGAAGAAGAGTGTACCAAGAGCTGTGAAGCCTAGGGGAAGAAACCCTGATTAAAAATCGAGCAAGTTCATATGCACCAGGGTGGCGAGCAGTCGACTGAACTGCGCTATACGGCTCTCATAAAGCAGCCCGATGAAACATACGTTACTGGCAGATACCATGAAACCCTCGGATCTACGAACGGATTAAACTGTATATCCATGGTGTCCCGCCTACCTCTGCCACCTCATGTGTTTCCGAAACGAAATAAAATGTGAAAACTAAAGGTGGCTAGAGATGCACCTGTGTCAGGGGCTCACACAATTGTTTGCAATATCCAGTCCATAAATGTATACAAATATAATTTCAACAAAAAGTTCCGTTTCATGACTGGCAACATGTGTGATTTTTCTACGGAAATAAAAGCTATAGATACAGTTAATCACTCTTCTAAAACTTATATCTTCTGAAATACGTACACTTTAAAGGACAGCAACGGCGCCAAAATTTCTGCCGTAATGTGCAGAGCAAGGGTTGTTTTCAGCAGGCTTCAAGATAGTGCAGGCACCTCGCATTACGGCAGAACCCGAAGCACCGTTTCCATCATTCACAGTCTAACGATTCCAGAAGGTACAATATTTACAGCAGTGACCAAGACCGTCATCACTAATACTAACTGTAGTTTTCATTTCGGTAGAAAATACTTATATGTGCAATTTTTTTAAAAAACTAACTTCTGTACTTGTAGCTATTATGCATTCCCTCCAGTTGGTTGAGTCCTGACATAGGTACATCCGTCGTCAATTGCACTCGCCACGTTTCGTTTCATTTCAGAAATATATGTGGTGGCAATGTTAAGTGGGAGACTCTCTAAAAACAAAATGAGGATATAAAAAAAGAAAATGAATTGGTTGAAAGTTTGAGTTGATTCTGCATTTAGAAGTATTTCCTTTATTTGATACCGAGCGAGATGGCGCAGTGGTTAGCATATTGGATTTGCATTCGGGGGACTACTGTTTAATCCCGCGTCCGGCCATCCTGATTTAGGGTTTCCGTGATTTCCCTAAATCGCTCCAGGCAAATACCGGGATGTTTCCTTGGAAAGGGCACGGCCGACTCCATTCCCTAATCCGATGAGACCGATGACCTCGCTGATTGGTCTCTTCCCCCAAACAACCCAACCAATCCTTTCATTGATAATTATATATTTATTATTATAATTTCGGTCTGTGTGGTATGTACTGACAGTTAAACAGTAATTCGTGCAGATTTTACGCAAAATAGGTGTAATTGTTTAGCGCTAATCTAGGAAAGAGAGTATGACCATTTTTATTACTCTCCTTTTAAAGACGTACTTTACATTTAAGCATTCACTCTGTTCTTTTACCATGGACTCTACGGCTCTTTGTTTCTAGTAAACAGCACAAAAACTTTCTAAAATCAAAACTGTATCAGTTTTTCTTTAATTACAACAACTGGTTTCGACAGACTTTGTAGAGCCGGCCGGAGTGGCCGTGCGGTTCTAGGCGCTACAGTCTGGAAATGAGCGACCGCTACGGTCGCAGGTTCGAATCCTGACTCGGGAATGGATGTGTGTGATGTCCTTAGGTTAGTTAGGTTTAATTAGTTCTACGTTCTAGGCGACTGATGACCTCAGAAGTTAAGTCGCATAATGCTCAGAGCCATTTGAACCATTTTGAAAGACTTTGTTGTCGTTTTCAGGTCTTAGAAAATTTTTTTAAAGCCGTTTTCATTTTCAGTTGGAACCTCACACCAAGTTGTCATATTAGCGGATAAAAATTAGTACATTTTATAAAGGTTTGTCATAAATAAGACAGTTGACGTAAAAAAGTAATTGTGCATATGGCTATGCTTGTTTATGTATCGCTCACATGTGATAGTTACGTTCTAAAAATCACAGTACACAGTAAAATGCACAGTGGCACATCTGTTTACGTAAGCTAGACATGTTTTACTTCACGTAAACAGATGTGTGGCTGTGCATTTTACTGTTTATTGTGACTTTTATGAGGTAACAATCATCTGTGAGCGTTACATACAAAGACACGGCCATATGCACTAGGTGCTTCTACATTTTAAATGTTTTATTTTTGACAAACATTTGTATAATTTGCTTCATTTTATCCACTAACATAGCAATTTGGTGTGAGGTTCGAACTGAAAACGAACGCGTTTGATAACAAAATTTTTTGAAGTCCTGAACATAACAGTGTAGTCTCTCCAAAACGCTTTTTGTAAATTGAGAAATATCAATGCGACCACGGCCGTCTTCAGTTTTTACCATGTAAAACAGATCATTCTTCCAGATTTCACAACATTAGAAAATACAGTTAAACTGCATTAAACAGCAAATCAACCCATGTTCTGTCTCCTCTGCAACTGTTCCTCTTGTCCTAATATACTGAGTTCAGACTTCTCATAGGCAGGTTTCCCCAAACCACAAGCAACAAAAACAAACAGTTTTTACGTGACGTCTATCACAGCATTTATTCTGCTGATTTCGAACGCAGATTTTGGTTTCTTTTTCTTCTGTTTGATTTAGATAAGTTTTATGAATGTTCAGTGGAACGTGTTCACAACAACTCGACATGACGTAGAAGATGTTGGTTGGTTTACAAATAAGACAGATTTTGTGGCACTTAGAAAAAAACATAATGAGGAAATTAGTTAACGGCGAATGAGAAACTATAGAGAAGGTGCAGAGAACCGTAAGTACTGTGTTTCCACGCGGGAGAGTATACACTACTGCCCATTAAAATTGCTACACCGCGAAGATGACCTGCTACAGACGCGAAAGTTAACCGACAAGAAGAAGATGCTGTGATTTGCAAATGATTAGCTTTTCAGAGCATTCTCACAAGGTTGGCGCCGGAGGCGTCACCTACAACGTGCTGACATGAGGAAAGTTTCCAATTGATTTCTCATACACAAACGACTGTTGACAGGCGTTGCCTGGTGAAACGTTGTCGTGATGCCTCGTGTAAGGGGGAGAAATGCTTACCATCACGTTTCCGACTTTGATACAGGTCGGATTGTAGCCTATCGCAATTGCGGTTTATCGTATCGTGACATTGCTGCTTGCACTGGTCGAGATCCAATGACTGTTAGCAGAATATGGAATTTTTGTTTTCATGGGGGTAATACGGAACTTCGTGCTGGATCCCAACGGCCTCGTATCACTAGCAGTCGAGATGACAGGCATCTTAACCGCATGGCGTAACGGATCGTGCAGCCACGTCTCGATCCCTCAGTCAGCAAATGGGGACGTTTTCAAGACAACACCCATCTGCGCGAACAGTTCGACGATGTTTGCAGCGGCATGGACTATCAGCTCGGAGAGCATGGCAACGGTTACCCTTGACGCTGCATCACAGACAGGAGCGCCTGCGATGATATACTCATCGACGAACCTGGGTGCACAAGTGGCAAAACGTCATTTTTTTCGGATGAATCCAGGTTCTGTTTACAGCATCATGGTGGTCGCATCCGTGTTTGGCGACATCGCGGTGAACGCACATTGGAAGCGTGTATTCGTCATCGCCATACTGGCGTATCACCCGGCGTGATGGTATGGGGTGCCACTGGTTACACGTCTCGGCGACCTCTTGTTCGCATTGGCGGCATTTTGAACAGTGGACGTTACATTTCAGATGTATTACGACCCGTGGCTCTACCCTTCATTCGATCCCTGCGAAACCCTACTTTTCAGCAGGATAATGCACGACCGTATGTTGCAGGTCCTGTTCGGGCCTTTCTGGATACAGAAAATGTTCCACTGCTGCCCTGGCCAGCACATTCTCCACATCTCTCACCAATTGAAAACGTCTCGTCAATGGTGGCCCAACAACTGGCTCGTCACAATACGCCAGTCACTACTCTTGATGAACTGTGGTATCGTGTTGAAGCTGCATGGGCAGCTGTACCTGTACACGCCATCCAAGCTCTGTATGACTCAATGCCCAGGCGCATAAAGATCCTTATTACGGCCAGAGGTGGTTGTTCTGGGTACTGATTTCTCAGGATCGATGAACCTTGCGTGAAAATGTAATCACATGTCGTTGCTAGTATAATATATTTGTCCAATGAATACCCGTTTATCATCTGCATTTATTTTGGTGTAGAAATTTTAATGGCCAGTAGTGTACTTGCAACGGGTAGTCCATATCTGAACACGCCAAAAAGGCCGACTTAAGCCTAAACGGAACAAGCCAAGTTGTAACCGATCTCCTGAAGCTCTCGCCACTCAAGAAACAGCACAAAGTGTCTGAAGTTTGGAACCTCAAATCCCGATAAGCAGGTCACCATCACAATGGGAACCTTAGGCATATCGTCGATGAATGCAAGACATGATTTGTCGCTTCCTCTGGACATGGAAGGACCTAAATCCAACAAGATATTCTTGAGCCAAACATTTGCCGAGACTCCAGATGACAACCTCGACCACAGGAAATGCTCAGCGACAAGAATTTCAAATGTAAGTTTTAGAGGAGCCTTCACCACATCGTAACAGGTGTAACGCCACAAAGGCAAATCTGATAACGTGGGGTGTTGAAGATGAATTTGACGACAGATGTGATGGTCGTGATCACATTTACGAACACACCCTAACTGTCCCAGTAAACGCCCCCTCCATGAACTGTAGTGGTAATGAGGGAAGCACTAGTTGTATCCCTATGTTTGCGTGAATATCTTCGATCTTGGAAGACTAACACACGAGATAAAGTAATTTTTAATCTTTATCTACAAGAAAATTTGTTTAATGTAACCGTATACTTAATATTCAGGGTGTTTGTAAATCCCCGTTACAAACTCCTAGGACTTGTACAGCACTGAGTACATAATATTTTGTGTAGGAACCCAAGTCCGGAAACGTCCCGTTACCGCGCTACAACCGTCTGAAAACACGTTTGTATTGCGACCACTTTTACAGGTAATTTACAAAGCTTGCTTCCGTACATCACTTGTTTTACAGTTCCACTCATTAATAATCAAGGAAACTTAATCGTTTTTCACAAACATCACAAACACTTATCCATTCTATGCGTTCGGCGTCTCCCTGGAGCATCTTTTCCACCCCCAGTGTCGGTGAAGGTGCCACTTTCACGTTGCGTAATCGTGGCGCAGTCTTCCATTACAATGAGCTTCGCCATACAGAACGATCATGTCGGTGTACTCTGCAAACGTGTACTCAACCATGTTGCTCTAACATTTACAGAGATGTGAATGAGGTTCGAATCAGGTCAGAGAGGTAGGAGAGACGCAAACGTCATCAGTCGATCCGATGTAAACAGTCCCCCACTATGACTACCCTGTTGTATACCTGCCTATCAAACATGTTTCCAAACGGCTGTAGCACGGAAAGGGTACTTTTCCGAACATGGGTTCCAAATCAAAATATTTTCTACTACTCCCCTCTCCAACTACAAGAAATCTGAACGGGAATATCCTAACATCCTTTATACTTAGTAACTGATTCCATCGATTTGCACCAAATATTATTTTTGACAGATAACGTACCCGAAAGCAGCCGGGTGACGTCAACAACCCCCAATATTTAGACAGGAGCGTACCCTGCCATTTCCAAAACACTGTGGTATTTGTAGGAACTCTGCATGGGAACCTGCTCTCTCACTCTTAAAAAACCAGAGGAATAGTGTTTTTGTTACCTCACTTGTTGATTTCACCATCGACGATTTCTGACGTCGCTCATCTTTGGTTTGCGATGGCGCTAATGTTTACAGTGTGTGTGTGTGTGTGTGTGTGTGTGTGTGTGTGTGTGTGTCACTCTGTACTCTTACGGAATTTATGCAGAGACTTCGAGGTCTTAAATTCGCTACCTCAGGGCTTACCTGCTGCAGTTTTGCCTTGAGAATGGCAGGGTGTTCTCCTGTTCCAATATCGGCGGTTGACGAAAGCCTCATCCGGCTGCATTCCCGTAAGTTAGATGAACATTCTGTATGGCGGTAGTAACTAAAGTCTCACATCATTTCTTACAACTTCCTGCTTATTACCTTTAGTTACGGGTTAATGTTACCAGTAGAACTAAAATTAGATTTCGCAAGTTCATTTACTAATTATTATTACTTACTTTGAGGAGATTGCTGTAACTGAAGAACGAGAAAATCCTGCTGACATTGACTCGAAACCATGGAGAAATGTATTGCATGGAGAGGGCATGAATTGAAAGCTTCAGGTAAAAAAAATTTAAAAGTAAAATAATGAACAGCGTTATTCTCTTATTTATGTATTAGGACTGAATAATTGTGGAGGATTTTTGCAAGACATGCTGTATTTATTTTATAATAATGAAGGAGTCAGATACCACCTACGAAAATAGAAACTAACACCTCTACACTCTGAATTGGACATACGACCCATTACACTGGGCACTGATTTTATACTAAACAGAACGTTGATACTACTCGTTTTGTGATAATAGATCACAGTGTTTTCAGATTGACAGATGTCGAAGTCTGTTCTCTAGGGAAAAGAGCACAAGAAAAAACTGAGTTGGCTCATATGGCTCTGAGCACTTTGGGACTTAACTTCTGAGGTCATCAGTCCCCTAGAACTTAGAACTACTGAAACCTACCTAACCTAAGGACATCACACACATCCATGCCCGAGGCAGAATTCGAACCTGCGACCGTAGCGGTCGCGCGGTTCTAGACTGTAGCGCCTACAACCACTCAGCCAAACCGGCCGGCAAAAACTGAGTAGCTGACATTTTATTTTGTTGGTGTGATTGGAGTCCTCATAGGTAGACGATCAGCGTGTCTTACTGCTAAGCGGAGGACCATGATTCGGTACGTTTTCCTTCGTTGGAGGACAGGACCGAAGTACACTTGGCCACCGGAGGCCAGCAGGAATACTATTGTAATGAAAAACAGTTGCTGAATGATCTTTAACTCCGAAAACGACGGGGAAGGCGGTGTTCTGAACCCATGTCCACCCATATAAAATCCGTTTGGCAGAGGATGACATAACGGCCAGTCGGCACGGTATGGTTTTCTAGGCGGGTTACTATCAGTAAGCAAGATACTACGACGTGAGTTCCGAGTATTCCATTCTTTCTTTAAGCAATATGTGGGGTCCCACTAAACGTTCGTAGCAAAATATTTCTATAAATACAGATCCATTGCGAAAGTATTGCAGGTCACAATATAATCACATGAATTACGTCTCAGGTTCTGTAAGTGAATATATGGTATACTTCATTATATTAGTAAGTATTCTATAATTGCTTCCTGTTAATCCGCATAATAAATGAATACACAAAACAGACTTTTATAGAAATGAAATATTTTGAAGTGCAATGAATCGTCGTAATCTATACCCGCAATGCACAACGAGAGGGTTACGTTGGTGTACCACTCACACTACATAAATTTGGTAAAGCCATCATTTTGTCTCTAGAGCCTCAGCTCGCAGGTCCGCAGCTCGTGGTCGTGCGGTAGCGTTCTTGCTTGCCGCGCCCGGGTTCCCGGGTTCGATTCCCGGCGGGGTCAGGGATTTTCTCTGCCTCGTGATGACTGGGTGTTGTGTGCCGTCCTTAGGTTAGTTAGGTTTAAGTAGTTCTAAGTTCTAGGGGACTGATGACCATACATGTTAAGTCCCATAGTGTTCAGAGCCATTTGAACCATTTTTAACCTCCGCTCGCATACAAAATATTCGTAAATGTTGAAAAGAAAGGCAATTTTCGGTTGAAAAACTGCCATCCGCGGTGTTCTTGGGCATTTGAGACACGTTTGTATGTCGAAATACACGTGGCTAATAGAACTGCATACTATCAAATTGCACAGTAATGAGAATACTTATCATCTGTTTAGTAGTATTAAACAGGGTTGAACGTGTTCAGGTTCGCTGTCTGTAGAATTACAGAAGGGCCGAGCGGAGACATCCCTGTATGAAGTCAAGATAGCAGTTGCGAACCTGTGAAACGTCTCTGACGCTAGTAAAATATTCCCAAAGTTTAGTTAATAACCCATGTTTACAGTCGTCTTGTTCCACGCCGACCTTGTAGCCGATGCCTCATTCAGCTGCGTCTTGGATCCCCGCTGATGGCTGCCGAGTAAGCTCCTCGTCTGCATGCCCAGGCGAGGAATTGGTGACCTCGCGCAGCGGCGCGCTGCCCGATTGACTATGGTCCACCACGAATGAACTATTACTAGCTGCAAGAGTATGTTTGGTCCCCCTCCATATTCCATATTGGCTTTTTGATGGCCCATCTGCGATGTGGTGCTGTCGGAAGTCGTGTGATCGGTAGATCTCCTTCCTACTGACCAGGTAGGTTTCAGCACCAGCAGGCGCCTAAGTGTTGAACAGGAACGTAGACCCAATGAGTCCCCTGCTGTCCATTTCCGCGCTGAAGTTAGATGCTGTCAGCACTCTGCGGTATGGTACTGTCGGAAGTCAGTCAGTTAATTCATCAGTAATGGTAGGCGGCGAATGGTATGAAGTTCATGAGGCGAAGACCATCATCTCAGGTACATCTTCAACTGGTTCGTAGACTGGAGTATCTATTTTAATCATGTAATCGAGTGTTATTACTGTGAACGCCATAGATCCCAATGATTAACATTTCAGAGCTGGAGAGCTAAAATATTTAAAGGGCACGAACGTGAGGCTACGATGCGATGACTGCAAGTGTCCTTACTTTGCTATATTCGCTTAACACGCTCTTAACTGCTGTGTAGGTTCTCTGATACTGAGTCTTATGAAGTAGGTTAAGTTTCTTTTGACATACGAGTTGACGAATGTGTGTGTCACATAGCCGTTGGTTTTCTGTCCCATGCTGTTTTTTGCTGAGATCGTCCTCTCTCTCTTGGCACGGTGTTGTAACATGCTGAGGCGTGACCCACTTGCGTCATACTGCTTATTTCTGTCTCAGCCTCTGGCATGACCACGGTCCGCTTGTTGCAAGGTGAATGAGTTTTAATGAATTTTTTTATTAATTTTCAATTTCTTACTATTGTGTGACATACCAGAATTGATGTTACTGGATGTTCTATCAATAATGAAAAGAAGCTGTTTTTAGTTTCATACAAGTTCTGTTTTGTAAGGTCTGCACTACAACCCAACATGGCTATGATGTTGCCAGTCAAAAATTACCCAGAAAAGTTTACAGATGGCGATACCAGACACATACCTGGTTCTTATGAGAGCTCAACAAGAATCACAAATAGCTCTCTGTAGAGATAACACTGTCTGCACTATCAGTCTTTAGCCAAGAGGCATTTTGATTTCTGGATGAAAACCTTTCTTTTCATTGACTGTCTTCAGGCAACTCACGATCTAACATTTGTGAAACTGGTTATGATCTACATTCCTACCACAGTTGTGCAAGGACGCTCTGGGAGTGGTTTAGGAATTTGTGTTGAATCTACGGCCTGCGAGGTACGAAAGCACCAGCTCACCATGCAGAGTTCAGAAGACTGCAGCAATATGGACAGTGATGCAATCAGGCAATGTATCAATGCCGGTTCCACAACACTCCCTGTAAAGGAAACGTTATCGCTAACAGAAATTAGTGTATTGCATCAGGCCGAACTATACGCTAGCAAAATATGAAAATCTTACATTTTCGTTATTAAGGTTTGTTTTTTTCTCTACTTTATGACGTATCAGTCATAATTGTAATACGTACAGGATGGTAAAATATTGATATTCGATGTTCACAACTGTGAAGCGAAATTACTAACTATTTTAAGGTTCTTTAATAGTAAAATGTTTGATGACCATGTCTGGGGGGTCGATAAAATGCAAACAAACATAATAAAATTGAGGCCAGAAATATCAATTAAGCTAAAAATGCACAAAGAAAATACCCAAAATGAATGGGATCAGTAAAGAGCAATCAAAAAGAAGCACTCAATTAAAAGAATTCAATAACTTCTGAGTATAAAGCACTTTGCATTGGTTAATCAATCCGTTTTGTTAGATCGGATACATCGCATATTTTCCTTTCAATTAAGCTCGACAGCTGTAAATACGTTTAACTGCATGTCATGATTGAGCGTACAAAAGAAATAAGAGAGACGGAGACTACCGCAGTTCTCAAATGGCTCTGAGCACTATGGGACTCAACTGCTGTGGTCATACGTCCCCTAGAACTTAGAACTACTTAAACCTAACTAACCTAAGGACATCACACACATCCATGCCCGAGGCAGGATTCGAACCTGCGACCGTAGCGCCGCAGTTCTCAGCTGGTGTAGCGCGTGCGCGCATGTTTACCTTTCAAAAATGGCCCTGACCACTATGGGAGTTAACAGCGGAGGTCATCAGTCCCCTAGAACTTATAACGACTTGAACTTAACTAACCTAAGGACATCACACACATCCATGCCCGAGGCAGGATTCGAACCTGCGTGCGTAGCGGTCGTACGGTTCCAGACGGAAGCGCTTAGAACCGCTCGGCCACTACGGCGGGCTGTTTACCTTTCGCCGGCGGTGGCACAAATGGCTCTGAGCACTATGGGACTCAACTGCTGTGGTCATACGTCCCCTAGAACTTAGAACTACTTAAACCTAACTAACCTAAGGACATCACACACATCCATGCCCGAGGCAGGATTCGAACCTGCGACCGTAGCGCCGCAGTTCTCAGCTGGTGTAGCGCGTGCGCACATGTTTACCTTTCAAAAATGGTTCAAATGGCCCTGACCACTATGGGAGTTAACAGCGGAGGTCATCAGTCCCCTAGAACTTATAACGACTTGAACTTAACTAACCTAAGGACATCACACACATCCATGCCCGAGGCAGGATTCGAACCTGCGTGCGTAGCGGTCGTACGGTTCCAGACGGAAGCGCTTAGAACCGCTCGGCCACTACGGCGGGCTGTTTACCTTTCGCCGGCGGTGGCAGTAGCTGCTGTCAGCAGAAGCTGTGAACCTCAGAATCTATTCTAAATCTCTCTCGGCTGTTAAACGCAAGTCTGATACATTTACAAAGTCTTTGGTGAAGACGAGACGCCTAGGTGTTCCTTGGTAATTGGCATGCTACCCGCTATTTGGCTGGAATAGCTCGTATATCGTTGACGTCAAATCGCTCGCAAGCGTTAACTGTCAGTGCTCAATGCAACTGTTTGTACTAAGAGACTTTGCAGTTTAACTCCTTAGGAGTTAAGACGAACCTGTGAACAAGTGTTCACATAATTACTCTCGCAATCATCTCAGCGTGGCGCGAGTCGCCTTGCTTAAGCTCTCGGTGATTTGCTGCAAGAGAGGAGCGAATTTGTCTGCTGCCATTTACCTATATCAAAGTTGGTGGTCACGCTTTTTCTTTCTGGCCAATCACAGCGTTTGTACTTGTTATAACTCCACCAACTAGAGTTTCTGTGGCCTATCACAGGTGCCATTTATTTCGCAGGGCAGAGTTTAGCTTTGGCCACGTAATACTGAGATAAAAAGCATTTGTCCAAGTGGATTTTAACACAGGTGGGTACAGTGAGTCAGCAGTGTTTTGAGTTGGACTTCTCTGGACATTTATCTGCTATCTCCAGCCGTGTTCCTATAAAAAGGCTTTCCGAAGGGTCGTCATTAAAGGCAGGGACAAGGGCGGGTTTGGCCACTAGCCTGCTGGATGTCCCACTTTGGAGGTTTCATCCAAACGCGGAACGGGTATTGCTATCGTAAGGTTCTCCTCTCCTCAGAACTGCGTCTCGTGGCTTGGTTTTGCAATTGAGTGCAATTACTAGTGTGAGTGTTAGTGGCTTATACTCATGAAATTATGGCTTGCTTATTCGATTTGCCTATCAATAAAATTCGTACATTTTCAGGTAATTATGTCATGTGACATTTCAATTTAACCAGAATTATTTCAGGTATTCAATGTAAGGTGTGTTATTTGTTTGAGACCTTATAACGATTAGTTTAATTAATTAATTAAGAATCAGATATAGCCTTTTAGTAGCTTTGATTGCCTGTATCAAGAAAGTTTGAAACATCATCTTGTCTGGAATAGCATAAACACCTGCATATGTGATGTAATCTGACAAAAGCAGGACAGCCTACGAAGATGTTTCCGATCAGTTTAATCCTAACATCACAAGGGGAAATATGACCCCATAAGAACACTGGAAATATATATTTCCCTTGTTTTCAAAACATGAATTTCCCCTTGTGAGTCAAATATTCAAATGATGTTTTGATTACTTTTATATTTACAATACATTAAAATTGATTCTTGATTATAGCACTAAGAACTAGCACTGAGTACCACTGGAGTCTGTATGACAACAATCTAAATTACTTGTTGTTTCTTGAATGTAACATTTATGAAAATGGAGTGATGACTGTTCAACTGAATTACTGTGATGTATATTTTGAAGTTAGTTCCTTAAAAGACAGCCAGTTTTTCTTAGGGGTCTTTTTTACAGTGCCCAAGTAGTACTCAGCGAAACAAAAGCAATCCTGATAGTAGGAGAGTTAATAAACCATGAAGTGCGCTTACTTATTTTTTCCGATACATGTTAGTGTTCGCTGGTGATCACACAAAACTCAGAGCAGAACTTGTGTGTGGGATCCACTCAGACATATGCACACTAGCAAATGTCTTCTGTTTGTCTTAGCAAATGAATCAGAACATTGCCAGAAAAATTAGTCTGTCAAAACTATGTTGTTTTGGGGCAAAGATATTCAGGTATACACGAGTCAGTTCACTACCGGTCTTGTCCATGCAGTCTTCACATGAAGCTTTAACCTTAGGTAACTAAACACTCATAAAATTTACGATTTTAGTATTTACCAATTAGCGGTTTCTATCAATCTGATATTGTCAGCACAATGTATACAACGGGACGTTTTGCATTTACTTTGTGTGAGGTGTACCACCGGAGACCTTATAATTGTAATTAAATAGTGTATAAACTATACATCATGCCTTCATTCGAAAAAAAATACGTAGTAGTAAAATTTACAGTAACTTCCCCCCCCCCCCCCCTTTAGTTGTCTAAGGTTAAAGACAGCAAAAAATGAAATACTTTTGTGGAAGTACACTACTGGCCATTAAAATTACTACACCAAGAAGAAATGCAGAAGATAAACGTGTATTCATTGGACACATATATTACACTGGAACTGACATGTGATTACATTTTCACGCAATTTGGGTGCATAGATCCTCAGAAAACTGTACCCATAACAACCAACTCTGGCCATAATAACGGTCCTGATACAACTGGGAATTGAGTCAAGCAGAGCTTGGATGGCGTGCACACGTACAGCTGCCCATGCAGCTTCAACACAATACCACAGTTCATCAAGACTAGTGACTGGTGTATTGTGACGAGCCAGTTGCTCGGCCACCATTGACCAGACGTTTTCAATTGGTGTAAAATATGGAGAATGTGCTGGCCAGGGCAGCAGTCGAACATATTCTGTATCCTGAAAGGCCCGTACAGGACCTGCAACATGCGGTCGTGCATTATCGCGTTGGAATGTAGGGTTTCGCAGGGATCGCATGAAGGGTAGAGCCACGGGTCATAACACATCTGAAATGTAACGTCCACTGTTCAAAGTGCCGTCAATACGAACAAGACGTGACCGAGACGTGTAACCAGTGGCACCCCATACCATCACGACGGGTGATACGCCAGTATGGCGATGACGAATACACGTTTGTGCGTTTACCGCGATGACGCCAAACACGGATGTGACCATCATGATGCTGTAAACAGAATCTGGATTCATCGGAAAAAATGACGTTTTACCATTCGTGCAGCCAGGTTCGTCGTTGAGTACACCATCGCCGGCGCTCCTGTCTGTGATGTAGCGTCAAGGGTAACCACAGCCACGGTCTCCGAGCTGATAGTCCATGGTGCTGCAAACGTCGTCGAACTGTTCGTGCAGATGGTTGTTGTCTTGCAAACGTCCCCATCTGTTGACTCAAGGGTCGAGACGTGGTAGCACGATCCGTTACATCCATGCGGTTAAGATGCCTGTCATCTCGACTGCTAGTGATACGAGGCCGTTGGGATCCAGCACGGCGTTCCGTATTACCCCCATGAAGACAACAATTCCATATCCTGCTAACAGTCATTGGCTCTCGAACAACGCGAGCAGCAATGTAGCTATACGATAAACCGCAATCGCGATAGGTTAAAATCCGACCTTTATCAAAGTCGGAAACGTGATGGTACGCATTCCTCCTCCTTACACGAGGCATCACAGCAACGTTTCACCAGGCAACGCCGGTCAACAGCTGTTTGTGTATGAGAAATCGAATGGAAACTTTCCTCTTGTCAGCACGTTGTAGGTGTCGCCACCGGCGCCAACCTTGTGTGAATGCTCTGAAAAGCTAATCATTTGCATATCACAGCATCTTCTTCCTGTCGGTTAAATTTCGCGTCTGTAGCACGTCATCTTCGTGGTGTAGCAATTTTAATGGCCTGTAGTGTATATCAGAATTGCTTGGCACGCTGTTAATGTTTTTGCCATCTTTAGACGCTCTTCCATATCGTTGGGTGATGTATTTGCTAAACCAAACATAGTATCTTCACCGTTGTTGTTGCTGTTCCAGCCATCAGTCCTAAGACTCGTTGATGCAACTCGCCCTAGACTTGTTTCGAGGAGCAGACTGTTCTCTGATGTCTCGGGACGTTTCCCAACAACCCATCCATTCATTTATCGAATTTTTATGAAATCGATTTTGTATCTCTTCAGTGGTTATCCAATGTACCAATCTAATCTCAAACATTACTCAGCAGCATTACTTCTGCAAAGCTTCTGTTCTCTTCTTGTCTGAAGGATTTACTATTCACGTTTCTCTTCTGTAAGAGGTTACACTACAGACAGATATCTACAGATTATTTATAACACTTAAATTTACGAAGATAAAGAGGAATTAGAGACAAGAGCTGCCAGCGGGCAGACATTTCCAGCTAAATAGTGTGTCAAAACAATGTAGTTTGCGAGTGGAATGTAACTGTGTTAGTACGTAAATGAGGTATTGGGGCAAAGATATTCAGGTGTACACGCAGAAGTGCTGACTACAACGCCAACCGAACACAGAACGCCTCCTGGCTCTGAGCACTATGGGACTCAACATCTTAGGTCATTAGTCCCCTAGAACTTAGAACTACTTAAACCTAACTAACCTATTGACATCACACACACCCATGCCCGAGGCAGGATTCGAACCTGCGACCGTAGCAGTCCCGAAACGCCTCCTGTCCGGCCCAATTCTCAACTTATGCGTTTATGTTATATGTTAGTACATTTTTCTTTTTTAGAAACATGTTTCTTGCTTTTACCAGTCTGCATATTGTATTCTCTCTACTTAGGCCATTATCCGTTATTTTTCTACCGAAATAGGAAATCTTATCTGCTGCTCATAGTGTCTAGTTTCTTATTATAATAGCCTCAACACCATCTTATTAATTTGACTTTATTCCATTGCCCTTGATATACTTTTCTTGATTTACATAATGTAACCTGCTATTAAGACACTATCCAATCCATTCAGCGGATTGTCCAAATGCTTGAACATCTCTGATATAATTGCACTCCAGCGGGAAATCCGAAGGAATTTGTTCTTCCCGAACTTTAATTCCCTTTCCAAAATTTTCTGGGTACTCGTTACTAATTGCTCAGTATCCGCATTGAATAACATTTGGCATAAGCTACGACCTTGTTGCACTCCATTCCCAGATATTTTAAAGTTACACAATGTTTAGCGTTACCGTACCAAAATTCGAAATGTAACAGCAAATTTAATGTAACTCAGTTGAATATAGACCTATATCTTGTAAAATACTAAAACTGGATGCGAATGAGTTAAAGTGCAGGATAAATACTTTTCAACCTGTTTCATACCTTGACATATTAATTTGGAGATACCTGTACAATTAAGACAAGACCAATACTCCTAAATATATTTAACTAAAGGTTTTTCAGGCTTTTTGGAGTGATCATTATTGTCAGCTTGGATATAACTCTTCGTTTTATAAAGTTAAACATTTTTCTCTTACTGCAAACTTTATTTATTTATGTTATAAGTGCTTTTCATCTTTCGTGTTAAGGCCTCTACAATGGATTCAATCTGGAATAATATAGTGCTGCTTTTATATGGCATACACATAGATTAGAAAACAGTTTGTGTCATAATTTTTATATTAACAAATAATTACTCTAAGTGATTCGTTTCTTTGGCCAAAATTTGGGTTTTCACTCATCGGGACGTAGATTATAGGTCGCACTGTCACTTCACTCGCAATACATTAACACATTTTCACGTCACGATCTTTTGGTTGTCTAGTTTTCGTATTTCATAAGATATCTGCCGTGGAACGCCAGTACTGGTGCGCCACCAGCTTCAGTATTTTCTTGCAAGGAAGTGCTGTCGTAATTGTGTTCATTTGGTTTCTCTTTTCTTATTTGTTTATGTGAGTGTTGCCACCTATAGACGTAAATGCTCTAATCCTAGCAACTGTTAATATCTCATCTCTCTTCTCTCTCTCTCTCTCTCTCTCTCTCTCTCTCTCTCTCTCTCTTTCTCTCTCTCTGTGTGTGTGTGTGTGTGTGTATGCAGTTTCTTTCTATTTCAGAGTTGTAACATTATGTTAAGACTGTTCTTTTGGGTATCTGGGGCAGAGGTTGTGAGGCTAGTCGGGGAGGGGAATGCAAAACTTCGAATTTGTATTTAATAACTGTCAGGTAGTGGGTAAAGAGTTCTAGGTGTTTACCTGATAGGATAGTAGAACATCACGATAGAGTGAGGGGAAAGGGATTGAATGGTCTTATTCTACTCATCATTTATTGGGGTGTCACACTATGTAATTTATTAATGTGAATAATAAGTTATTTGAGATGTACATTTGGTCATTAAAAAGGGTTTTTGTGTCGATTTTGGTTTTTTAGGTACTTTGGTTTCTTAGGCACTTCGAGGACGTCTTTTATTGTTTGTTCTGTTTATTCTAGTCTTTTTCTCGAAAGATTATCATGTTATCATGCGCTGTAAAATGTGAAATTATTTCTACCGTACGTTGGGGCTCTCATACGTTGTCCTACATACCTCTCACCTCATGTGTTACATTGTAATCTGGTATACATCTGTCTCTTGTCAGTTTTGGAATGTATTTTTGGGTGGAATTATCTCTTCTGTAAATCTTACCTTTTGAGAATATTATTTACTTTGTGTGTGAGTTTGGGTCTGTATGTATTGTGTGCCATCATGTGCATTCTTCTTTATTTACTCGATTAAAATGTGATCGTCATGTGAAAATATGTTGAACTTCGATTAATGAAGTGACAGCGTGATCTCTGACCTATGTCCAGACGAGAGGACAAGCTGATTTAGGGAAAAACAGAATAACTTTAAGGTTATTAATATAACTTAAAGTTTATTAATGTAAAATTTATGATGTGAATAGATTTTAATCTGTAAGTATCGCTTATAAATATGAAACTGTGTTATTCCGAATTAAACTGCCTAACCTACCTTAAGATGAATGATGAAAGGCATCTAGAACATAAGTAAATATAGACTGCAACAAGAAAAACGTATTTCAATTTATAAAATGAATAAAGACGTTTCATTTACTTTTGACAGTAAATTTACTAATGAACACAAGCTATAATCTACTTATTTACGGGGTAGATTGACAATAAAGGTCACCACAATCAATATTACTTTAACTGACAATGCAAACTAATTACACATTCATGCTCCAATTGGCGTTGACAAATTAACGCAGATAACACGGAATTGCTTAACTACACTCAAATTATTCGCTGCAGTTCCTGATTAAAACTTAATATGTTCAGCTGGAACAGCACACAACAGATCTGCTAAACCAATCTTTGTTTGCAGTTCGTGTTTTCCCGGTCATGAATGGTGCAAAAATGAAGAATATTATCCTATTTTGATTGCTGTTTTTCGATAGAGACATACATATTTTATTTTGGGATAGTTCATCAAAGCAGGGTAAGGTTTCTGGGTTCAAAACGATATCAGATGGATTAATGGTGAGGAGATCTTGCAGAATCCTGTGCAAGGAAATATCTACGTAAACATAACTAATGCGCCGGCCGCGGTGGTCTAGCGGTTCTGACGCTGCAGTCCGGAACCGCGGGACTGCTACGGTCGCAGGTTCGAATCCTGCCTCGGGCATGGGTGTGTGTGATGTCCTTAGGTTAGTTAGGTTTAAGTAGTTGTACGTTCTAGGGGACTTATGACCTAAGATGTTGAGTCTCATAGTGCTCAGAGCCATTTTCAGCCATAACTAACGCATTCTTCTTTAATACTGGCATGTCAGATTACGGAATCAACATATGGAATAAGATTAATATTTATAAAGACTTAGTGATTTGACTTGGTCAGAAACGTATCTCTTATTAAGAGAGCACACAATTTAAATATCTCACTAAATACGACAAAAAGTTGAACTACCAATAAGGAACAGTTTACGAAGAAGCTCTGAATTTATTGGTAACCAACGCCTTCTACTCTGTTTGGATAATTTCTTATCAGAACCAACGGATGTATGCATTGTTAACTATGTCATATTGCATCAGTGGTACCTAAAACCTGGGTTTGGCCCATCTTACGCACATTAACGTATTAATGCACGCAATAGAAGTAAGCATTAATGCATTAATGGAATAAGCCTCGTGCAGTATTTGAACTTCAACAACCCTTGGCTACAATAGCCTTGAAATTATGTTATGAACAAATTTAAAGTTTAGTCGCAAACTTTCAAATTAACGTGTGCCGAAATTGAAGAATAACCTTTATTATATACTCATTATAAGTTTCTAGAACAAACATGTATCAAATCTAACAAAATTCTTGCAGGAAAAACTATCTGAAAGATGAAGAAATACGCAGCATTTACTTATGAGATGATAAGGTGGATTTAGTTATCTGAGTAAGAACTAGCAAATTATCGTCCTGCGGTTTTCGATTGCTCTAATAGTTTCCAGATTTGTAAAACAAATTGTCGGATTGGATGCGACCTCTTACTGTAATCTTAAATTTGGTGAGAACATTGGCATAACCTGATTTAGTATTTTGCATAACGAGACGGAATACCACCTTACTAAAGGAAATAAATTTCGTAACTCATCGTAGATCAAAACATAAGGTGGAAACGTCACATAAAACCCAAGCCTGGGTAGCTCAGATGGTAGAATACTTGCCCACGAAAGGCTGTCCCGAGTTCGTGTGTCGGTCCAGCACACATTTTTAATTTTCCAGAAAGTTTCCTACAACTAGTTTTATATGAAGTTTCCACCTTATGTCCTGATCTACGATGAGTTATAAGCCACATTGTTTTACTGTAAAAGGTGTTTTCCTTGTTTTTAATACAACTTGAAAACGAAATTTGTTTCCTTTTATAAGGTGGAGATTCTAATTCCGGACCTTTGCTTTTCGCGGGCAAGTGCTCTACCATCTGAGCTACCCAAGCTTGGGTTTGCTCTCGAAAGGCAAATGTCCTGAGTTCGAGTCTCGGTCCGGCACACAGTTTTAATCTGCCAGGAACTTTCATATCAGCGTACACTCCGCTGCAACGAGAAACTCTCATTCTCGTAGTAGGAACATTAGATTCCAGGATGAGATTCTTTGGAAGAAACCTAAAGAAATGTGATTCATTTAACAATGCACAGACTCAAAAAACCCTCGTTCTTGAGTGTGGCTCACCATTATGGTATTCTTACCACGTGCTATCAACAAAAGAGATAGAGAACGTCAAACGAAGAATGGCATGTTTGGTAGCGGGATCGTTTATTAAGCGCGAAAACCTTACAAATACGATCACCATCCTCCAGTGACAGGATAGGGGCGAAGTGCGTACCAGAGAGATTTATTGCTGAAATTCCGAAAGCAGGCATTCCGAGACCGGTCGAGCAGCGTATTAATTTCCGCCACATACATTCCGGGAAACAACATGAGGGGAAAGCCAGAGGAAGTGGAGCTTGTACGGTGGATTACTGATAGCCGCTCTCGTCATGCACCGATGACGAAGGCAACTGGGAAGGACCCTTCGCCACATACTGTGAGATGACCTGCGTATAACTATAGGAGGAGAATTCACAGTGAAACGCTACAGTTTACTGTTTGTACTCATGGAAATTTCTCAGTGAGCTTTTTCACGTTAAGTAGTACTAATGAACATCCACGCAATCTGTGCCCGATACTGCGCAAGAACTACTGCAGCAGCTGCTGCGGTAATTGCAGGATGCCCAAGTTCAGATCACTTGTTAGTGAATCAGTAAAAATAAGAGTTCTGTTACTCGCACCTGTGAACGGGAACGCGTTATGCAGATCTTGGTGTCACTCGCGTCCATCTAGAAAAGGTAAGGCCTTATCATAAGGCTTCGGCAGTATGATTGCGTTTCTGAGTGTCCGTTCACTGGTGAATTTTTATCTGATTTTACTATTTTATATTTTTAGTCTTTACTGAGTTTAGCGAAGGCGATTTTGGCCTGATATATTCGACGATATCCATTGGCTACACTTACTAAAGGATCCTTCTAAGAAATACCAAATTAAGGTATTTGGTCTTTCAGTATTTGAACTGTTTATACAAGCTTTTAGGTTATCCAAGTCTGCACAACGCGATCGCGATTCTTAAATAGATGTATTTGTTTTTCTATTTTCTATGTAAATAACCTGAAGATCTCTAAATAAGGCGAAACGCGTATTTGAAAAAAAAAAATAAAAAAAAATTGCAACCAAGATTGGTTTTAGCCAAAACAACTACGAATTTGTTTTCCCCTAAAGAATACTGGGCAGCTATACGCATTATGAACAACAACAACAAGGAACTGATATTCAATTCAGTAGTGTTTAAATAGTATGTACTATTTTGTGTTAATTGTATTTAGTGCGTTGTTTTGATGTTGAAATGTAATCTGTTTGCAAAAACAATATTAATTGTGTAAAATGTCTACAACCCATATTTAATACGAGAGAGAGTGTTTAATGCTGGACCCTATTTAAACAAATGTATCGGTAGTTTTTTCATATACAGTTCACAAGACAGCCGAGAATAATTAGCATAAAACGTGTTTGAAACGATTTTAGCACGCAGAAAGCGGCTACAGCTTACGAGACAATGTGCGTGCGGCATATCATGAGACAATGCGGAGTAATGGAAGACTGCAGCGGCCAACTTGGGTGTGAATACTTGTCGAGATGTTCCTACTTAAAAACTATTGTGAGTATTTAAACGATGTCTGGAGTGAAAAAGAGTGTATTGTTCATTTAAAAAACGGAATGTTACTGAAAGTGTGGCTTCTCCTTGTGTACACTGCTAGATCCACCACACTTCAAGTTAGTAGACCTAAAACGTCATTCATATTACGTAAGGATTCACATAAAAAGAAGATGAGGTTCTGGTATGCAGCTTCTCCGACGTAACTGCACTATTATCCGATTGTACTACTGTAGGACTTTCTCGGATGGTGATAAAACTGTTCAGAGTGGTTAATTCAATTAACTCTTCTCTCTCGGAATAAAGGACAAGAACCGCGTGATAGAATTTGTTATGCAAATGTTTAGTTACCGTACTGACCTTGCACTAATGCAGACTTATTTCCTCTTTATCTGTGCATTTAAAAGAGCTAAACTAATTGAGTGTTGAGAAGAAATGGCTACAGAAAGCTCTAAGAATTCTAGGCACGTACACAAATCATTGCTACACTGCAATACAGTTAAGTCTGGCCTGCAAGTAACTCAACTTCAAATGGAATCAAACTTGATGCAGTGGCTGAACTTAGTGTGATTAAACCTGAAGACACCGTTCACTCTCTCTTTCCAAGTTGTTACCTACGTGATATTTCAAGGACATGTTGCTACTGGTTCAAGTTGCAAGAGTTAGTTTTGTCTGACTCAGTAGTACAATTGGCACTAATTTTTCTGAACGTTACACTTTCGGCTATTTGTAGATGTTACTATTTCTGCTGTGTGTAGATTTATTGTTGTTGTGAATGTCAGTAAGAGATCGAAATTTATTAAACTATTAATATGGTTCAAGCAGTAGCATCTGTTAGTGTTGATTATCAATTGCACCAGTGGTTTGGTTGCACTAATTACAATATGTAATTTGCATCCTCTGTTGTGGGAGAACTGATAGTCGTTTACTGTGCCAACTCATTTAGTTAGTGTTTCTGTGGTTTATAAGTCCGTGTTTAATCACGGGTAAATGCACGTTACTGATGAGTTACTTGAATCTTCTTGGACTCAGTTATGGCTACCCACTGCTGGCGACCGTTTATCATTGTGTTATAATTGTAGTGTGTGGTACTGCAGTGGCTTTCCCAACCCCGCATATCTTCGACTGCCTTAAGGTTTGCACGAATTGCTTTCCATAGGTAAACTGAAATACACATAACAAAGCATTATGTGCACTTCCACATTTCCTGAAACACAACTTAAAACTGAAGTTCATGAAGTTCTCGTAAAAGGCAGGGAAGGGACATTCCAACTTGTCTGTGTGAAAATAGTTCTGTATATACATATTTTGTTTTCAACGTATGTCAACTATTGCAGATAAACAAAACGGGTATCTAGAAAACTCAGCTGCGAAGCGTTCAACGTCGAAATGCAAAAGGAGAACTCTGACTACGTCAATAAACGGGAAATCAGAACAAGGCAGCTGGCTGTAGTTGGTCGACTTAGTTACTTATTTACATGTTCCGTTGCAGATTTTTGTCAACACCAAGTGGAGCAATTCCGTTTACTGGAAACATATATACGGTTCGTTCATTCTTAGGGCTGCATTCTGGGCGTTTACTGGGTACTATATGCGAAACCCACTTAAGTTCAGTAATAATGAACATTTTGTTTCTTAAATGGGAATACTGTTTTTTAGCCACACATGCTACCAATTATTAACTAAAAGTTTCTATGTCTAATAGAAGATGATGTCCTGGTGCAATGATTTTTGGCTAATTTTAAAATCTGCGAAGGTGGGTGTAAAACATTTTAAGTTCTTGCGCTGCACATTGTGGCTGCGTTTAACTGCATTCTCCAACGATGACGGCTGTAGTAAGGAGTAATAGAGGTCGTATGTGGAAGTTAGTATGCCCCTGAAATTGTGAGGCAATTGTACGATGAATGACATAGGTGAATATACATATCGTGAAGTTGAGATTGTAATGCCTATCTTTATAAAGGTGCCTCAGTAAGCTGATTTTGGGTAGAAAACTCGAGTGTGGCTGTTTGTAAAAATACTGGTGTCATAGATAAAAATTATACGCTAGAATATACAAATGATTAACATTTCAGAGCAATCGAAAAAATGAGAAGTAACGCCATCTAGTTTCTGGTGAATAAGGATAGAACATGCAACAGGTTACTGTTTAAGAAATCGCGTTTGATTAATGGCTGTTCCCGAGAAGATCATTTTACGGCTACTTTAAGAGTATGAAACGTCTATCAACATGGTCGTGGCCAGTTGAGACTTATCCCTGCAGTAGGGGTGTGCTGTATCGTTACGGGGCTAGGTGCGTATGGGATTCCTGTCCGCCATTTGTGTTTCTTAATTACTCATTGAAATGATTAGCAAATGTTCTTTAGTTGCTTTTTCTATGTTTGTATATGTATAGTGATGGAAATAAAACACTAATTTCGAAAACAATATTTCAGTAATTTATTTCAGAAACAGTTAACACATACGGCATGCAAATGAGCCAGACAGATCCATCTTTTATATTTATGGCACCATTTTCTAGTTGACTTGTCTTTGCCGTCCACACTCGTAGCGATGTCCTTTGGAACCTTCTCTAGGATTGTCTTGTGGTGTAACTGTTGAATTTATGTCCAGCAGAGAACGTGCATGCCACCGTAATTAAATGGGAATTTGGTGGACAGAAGATCTGTACTCAATTTGAGGTTTCATCATTTCCCAGGCCAACCTCTGCTGAAACTCCGTTTTTTTTCCAATGATTTAGGTGTTCTACAATTTTCTCGATATATACACATTGCGTTCATGGCAGAAACATTAAGTACATTATAGAAAAAAACCATAGGCCACCTACGAGTCTTTCGCGACATCATTTTTTTGAATTACTTGGTGAATCGACTCCTCTTTGCCATATCGTAAAAAGATACAATGTCTGGTTTCAGTGAATCTCTTGTGGTATCATGATGTCATGTAGATATCAAGATGACAGCTTGATTAACTTTAGGGCAGTATGAAACTAGCGTACAATTCTCTTGGAATCCAAACACAGAAGAATATTGAGGTCTTTGCATATTAGGTAAAAGCTCCTTGGGGATTTCCTTCTTGTTTTTCTGGAGCATCCCAACGTATGTCAGTCCCTTGTCTTCTAGTAGCTTCTCAGCCAGTGGTATGCTACTGAGCCAGTTGTCACCAGTAACGTTACGGTGAGTCACGCTGACAGGTTCCATTAATCTCATTAGTACATCTGTAGGAGAATTACTGTGCTTGTAAAAACCCTCTGGCCGAGTGACAGCATAAGTTCCTCAGTTGAACGTATAGGCAGTTTTTGCATCTACCAAAGCTAATGTCTTATTGTTGTATTTGGGGGGCTTTTCAGGAAGATAATGTATGAATTGACATTTCTCTCGACAAGAAAGTAACTGTTCGTCGACAGTAAAATATTCACTTGGAACAATGTGTTTTGAAAAATTATGAAACACAGTCTCATAAATATCTCTAATTAGGTCTAATTTATCAATTTATTTTCTAAAGCTTCTGGCCCTTACCTCATCAAAACGTAAACATCTTAGAAGAAATTTAAATCTTTTTTTCACTCGTTGTTAGGTAACAGGATTCTAAGCCGTTTCCTCTAGAGTTACCGCAGAGCATGCTAGTGTTTTTTCTACAACTTCTTAGGGTTCCTATTAGATAGAGTATGCCGAAAAGTGCTCTTATTTCAGTCTCATCAGTGAGTCTAGCATCTCCATGTCTCTGAAATTTAATTTCCATGTTTCTTACATAAATATTTGTGCAGTTAACTATAATTTTGTAAACACTACTGTCTAAGAAAAGACCTAATACTTCACCTTCAGGAACTATTGCTGATGCTTGCATCTTGGAGCCTGGTAGATGAGTTATTATGTTCTCTGACCATGTTCTCACGTTCCCTTTAGGACAATACTTTGACCAATTTTTTTACTGTCCGTTCCAAGAAAATAGGAAATACTAGACTCATAGTTGTCATTATCGTATTCATCTGCAGATTTTTCAGTTTCAATATCATGATCACTTTCCTTTAGTTGACCATTTTCATTTGAATCAGATTCTTCAGAATCAAATACATCATTTCCATTATTCTCTGCATCTTCTTCGAGCCACCTCATCTACACTTCATGGTCGGAAGACACATCCCCCCTTCTTTTCTTTGGATCTGACATCACTAAGATAAAAACATGTGTATGAGTATCAGTTTCTGTAAATTATAGCACATGTTGAAGACTGTAAAAGTAATGACTTTAGTTAACATAGTTATTTTATTTAGATTAATAAAAATTTGAAATAGTGTACTTACAACCAATTTAGTACGAGAAATGTTAAAAAAAGAAAACACCTTGTTACGTACGTACATGATGGACAGTTGAACCCCAACTCAATTCAACGTCCTGCTGCTCTCTGTTTAGCTGTCCAACTGATATTTGCTGTAAACGGAACTTCAACAATGCACCCATTTGAAAGGTACCGAGCGTGGGAACACTGCGACTTTAAACGTAACGGAAATAATCACAATGTAAAGCCGCTGTTGACAGGTGTTCCCCACGCGCCCACACCACGGTTAAACATTTTCGATGCTAGTGTTTACGTTTTTCGGAATCTCACGACTTTCAGAGTAACATGGAATCGATGGGTACAGGCAGGCTATTCTCAGCTCCTCTCAAGTTCTCAGTCGCCCCATTCGGCTAGCGGCCAAGACGACAGAGATCAGGGGCCATCACATGGGCACTACTAACAACGAGATTTACTACCTGCTAGCGCATTTAGACGTAGAGGCCTTGCGTGACGGTTGGCTACACTCCACTGAGTTCCAAGTACTGCACTAGTGGCTGCCGCATCACGGTGGCGAAGTTGGGAGAGGCAGTTTCAGATAAGTATTTACAGTCTGACGATAATTCATGGATTTGTAGTTTGAGCTTGACGATGTCCATTATGGACAAACGGTAATTACTGTTATTCTGAAGAAGGTTGGGTTATCCCGACTGAAACCTAGGTAAATTCTAGGTAAACGGTGCAACTGAGGCTGTTGGTTATTAAAATTAAAATCCCTTTGTATTTATTTACTGCACGTGATCGCCTCCTTAACCGACTGATTTGCGTCGCTGCCTTCGACGCAGAGGACCCGTGTTAGATTCTCAGTACTACTTCGGATTGTTTCTGAGGTCAGGCATTCGGAACGCATCCACTCAGCCACGTGACGCTAAATGAGGAGCTACTTGAATAAAGAAAAGGCGGCATCATCAGGATTCATTTGCTGCTGGAGGAACTGGCGACAAGCTGATCGCATGTCTAAAGATCACAGATCGCTTCTCGTACTACTTTGTAGGACAGCAGTCAAGCAGCCAGAACAAGCTTAAGGCCGAAACCTTGCGTGGAATTTAAGTGTACGAATTACTTTATCCTTTTAATTGCATCACCATTGCACTGTCATACGTGAAATTTACACCGTATTCGTACCTCACTCTCGAAATTTAACATCTTTTTCAGTATTCTTCGTGATAATTGTACCCTGTTTGACGAGAATAACTATGGTCTGATGATGGTTTGGAAATCGGAATACTCATTAAGAAAATAATACTGTGGAACAGACAAAAATGGTTCAAATGGCTCTGAGCACTATGGGACTCAACTGCTGTGGTCATCAGTCCCCTAGAACTTAGAACTACTTAAACCTAACTAACCTAAGGACATCACACACATCCATGCCCCAGGCAGGATTCGAACCTGCGACCGTAGCAGCAGCGCGGCTCCGGACTGGAGCGCCTAGAACCGCACAGCCACCGCGGCCGGCGTGGAACAGACAGAATGCAGTGAATTTCATTTATAATTATGAAGGCGTTCTACCAAAAAGTGACAGGAGATACATTTTACACGATATTAAAATAGTTTAACAGTACTTTTCTCGTCATTCCTTCAACAAAACGTCAGTATATTATAGGAAACTTAACCATGAAATACCTTAATACTTTCCTTGGCTGTAGGTAGCTAATAGTGTTGAGCTTACCCATTATGGACGGTGTAGATACTATAGATCATTTAGACCAGCCACTTACTAAATATTGCTTTATTTTCATTGATTACATAAACATTTGTCCAGTGTACGAGCTGAATCTGTGTTTACCATAAGACAATATCTCAAGTAATTCACTGTCACGTTAAAATAACACTAGACTCAAACCAGAAGTTCACATAAAATACAATATCCCTACTCTGTGGACTGTAAGGCTACATTTCAACATTTATGTTACCACCAGTCTAGTTCAATGTACCAGGTGATTATATTAAACTGACAGTGTTCCGAGTTCTGGAGCATGGTGTGTATACATCGCAGGATGCTTAGACATCGTAGCTGTGTTCATTAGTTGGTGCGCTCACTGAATGTGCTGAAAAAATAATGTTTCCACTTTCTGCTACCAGGTGGAAATAGGGCGCTGTAAACAGTCAGAATCTGAAATTTTCCTGTTTATCACAACAGTACGCTGTTTCTCGCTTGGGAACGCGTGTTGATTTCGTTTAGAAGTGACGACTGAGAAGAGAGACTGTGCTCTGTTGGTGAAGTTGCTTTATAGAATGGTAGCAATAGTAGCGCTGCATTGCGTAAATATCTCAGTCAGAAGCAGCTGCGAAGGGCCCATGTCAACAAATGAGCTACAGAATATGATCAAGAAATCTGAAAAAAAGGGTGAATTAGGCGATGCAACAGGAAGGCGACCTTTTCCCACGGCAGTTGCTGAGAACGTTGCTATAGCTATAGCCGACCGCGCAGCACTTGCATCCAATTCTCGTCAACAGTTAAAGAAGATTTTGCGGTGCATTTTATACTGGTATCCCTTCAAGATTTTGGATGTGCACCAAATGAAGCCCCAAAATAAGCTACAAAACTGGATTTCGCTCTTAGGTTTTATATTTGCTTATTTATTTATTTATTTATTTATTTTGTTTTTGGGAAGCATGGACATGGATGACGTGGCCAGAGAATATATTTTGGACGGGCGAGGCACTGTCGCATATGGGGCTCTACACCACTACAAGTGGTGCAGGAATATCTACTGCACTCATCTTACGTGAATGCGTGGTGTGGTTGCACAAGCTCCTTTATTCTCGTTCTGTTTTATATACACACGTGAGAAGGACCCCTTAGTGCAATAGGAGATTCCCGCTCTGTAAGGCCGGCCGGAGTGGCCGTGTGGTTCTAGGCGCTACGGTCTGGAGCCGAGCGACCGCTACGGTCGCAGGTTCGAATCCTGCTTCAGGCATGGATGTGTGTGATGTCCTTAGGTTAGTTTGGTTTAAGTAGTTCTAAGTTCTAGGGGACTGATGACCTCAGAAGTTAAGTCCCATAGTGCTCAGAGCCATTTGAAACATTTGAACCGCTCTGTAAGAAAACAACTGTGGCCGCATCACTATTTTCTTGCAAGGTAGCGCGGCATCACATGTCGCTTGCTTGGTGAAAGATTTGCTTCGAGAAACCTTCAGTGACGACTGCATCATATCTATGCAAACGCTACTTTATATGAAGGGCAGCCACAGCCGAAATCTTCCATGATTTGAATAGACAAGACCACTGCGACTGTTAGAATTCTTTATTGGAAAACACGACAGATTTCCCAAATTAATTTTGCGTCTTCAGGTGCTTCAAGTCAGAAGATTGAAAGTTGTATTTGGATGCGATAAAGACATTCACAACATTTATATCCAGGTATTTAAAACTTTTGACTCGCGAATGTGCGAGCGTCTACTATAGAATATATTGGGGGCTAAGGCCATTCCCAAACATCCATTGTAGACAGCCATGTGTTTTCTGTGGAATTTGGGGATGGCCTTAGCCTATTCCTGCAACAGTCGCAGCGGTCTTGTTTATTCAGATCATATCTACGCAGTTTCAAGATGTGTGGCCTTCCAGAACACTCGAACTAAATCCACGTTATATATTGTTTTGTGGATATCTGAAAGATCGTATCTATTCCTGCTACGAAGGATACCATTGGGTGAAACATCGCTCTTATTACACCAGAAATGCTGCGAGCTACCATCGACCAAGCCATATGATGGATTTCCGTCACTGACGCCACTTTCTAACTGCCTACATCGCTATATTGGCATCTGGTGTCTCAAAGTGGAACTATTACTTTTTTAATAACACTCCGCGAGCACAGTCATTAATGAACATACGTACGACGTTTCAGCTGTCGGCGATGCATAGAGCCCGCACTGAAGCATTCAGTTTAATTATAACCATGCTATATTTTCCGATACATTGATTGTGTAACGTACACAAGAACCAAACATCTGCTTACAACAGAGAATTTTTGTATCTTTAAGCGAAGATTATGTGATGTGATCAGTTGTACAGCACATGCTATATGCTGGTTACTTTCTTATGACGCTCACTGTGTGACAGTGAAAGCTGCCAGTTGTGTGTCAACACTAAACGAGCCCAAACTGCTACAGTGGTGAGTAAAGAAATTAGTTTTTACGCATCTTGCCATATAGCTAAGGCATTCTTATCACGGTAAAGATACTTCCAGTATCCAGAATTACACTACAACTCGAAAATTCAAACTTTAGAATGCCTTATCTGGAGGTGAGTCTGAAAGAACACGAAAACTGGTTCTGGCCAATGAAGAAATATTGCTTATTGGTCATATCCGTCCGTGTTTACCAGTTTCGGAGAAAACTATGTAGTTGTATGAAATATAAAATTACATAAATGGTTGCTTTGAATCAGTAACCGAAAACAGCAACTAAATGTAGGTAAATAGATTATTTTTGCATAACTGCTATCTTATTATACGTAATCTCTACTCTGTGTTCTTGCTATTCTTTGACTGCTACTGCCGTTTAGTGTATAGCTGTAATCGCTCGCCGGCCGCGGTGGCCGAGCGGTTCTAGGTGCTTCAGTCCGGAACCGCGCTACTGCTACGGTCGCAGGTTCGAATCCTGCCTCGGGCATGGATGTGTGTGATGTCCTTAGGTGTGTGATGACCTCAGATATTAAGTCCCATAGGGCTCAGAGCCATTTGAACTTTCTTTGTAATCGCTTCATATCCCTGAAGTCTCTCCTTGATGGTAAACATGTGGTTAAATTAACGAGTCAGTCGGTAATTAGTGTTGGCTATGAAACAAAGAACGGTAAATAACACGTGACATTTCGCCTTCCAGTGTGCGGTATCGTTGCTCTTAACACCAAACTGAAAAACTTTGAATGCCGAATGAAGTCTATATTACCACCTGTTTCTAAGGTAACATGTGGTTTTCAGATTGTGAAGAGTGGGATACTAACATAAATTTTTAAATGTTGCAGTATTAGTGTGTTGAAAGGAAATAAAAATCAGATAGTGCTTGTTTGAAGCCTAGGTACCTGGCTGGTTATTTCAAAGAGCAGACAATTCCAATGATTCATCACTGAGTAAGCAAACACTGGAGTAACATGCGGCTTTCCCGACAGCAACTGCAAAGGCCTCCGAATAAAACGCCGGCAACAGCAATTAAGATTTTTCTTGTTAATTAATTGTTGGTTCAATTATGTGTGGTCTCGCTTGCCAGTGTTTGCTTTAGAACAACAGCCAGCACTTATTTCAGTAACCGCTGCTCTGAGCTTAGTTCTCGACACGGATCGAGCAGTATCTACAGAATACACACACTGTACAAACCACGCTATAGTGCGTAGTGGGAGGATACTTCGCAGCAATATTGTCGATTTTTCGGCCTGGTTCGTTTCCGTATTAGAACAGACGAAAATGACTGTCGACGTGCCTCGGACTGTACTCTAAACTCACTTTAACTAGTTCTCATTCTCATAATTCCCACGTGACATATACGATGGTGCTAGTAGAGCTGTCGCCAGCACCTCCTCGATTACCGATTCTCTAAATGTATCCAACATGGCTTCACGAGATCTAATGGGTATCTGTAATTAAAGTGCATCTACTCGTGGACGTCAAGTGTGGTCTGTGATTATTTGTGGCCCGTAGGTGCGTGATTAGTGCTGTGAATTCATGAAAGACTTATGTTTCCATATGTATTGGATTAGGAACGGGATGTAGGCGAAAAAGGTCAGACAAGTGAGCAAGGCAAAGTGTAGATTTTATTAAAACTCCCCGCTTACACAATTTGTTCAGTATGAACACCGGAGATGTAGACGAGATGCTACACGTCCGTCATGTCCCTGGAAGACGCGGTCTTTTAGATTTATCCAAGCCATAAGTCTCACTGATTCAGATCGCGTGATTTGCAGGCTATGCATCTGGAAAACTTCTCGAGGTAACACTGTCCTGGAACATGCATTAAGCATGACTTTCACTTGGGAGGGGGGGGGGGGGGGGGAGGCGCCATGAGTCGCATCTTGGCTGAAAGGTTACCACATAACTGCGCTCTTGCAAAGCAGAGGTCACATGCCGTACGAGAACTCTAAATGGTGCAGATATCACGCTGCTCCTGACGGACAATTTGGATGTGTTCTCTTCAAAGAATAACGGACGGAGAATAAAGGTGTTCGTAGCTTCACACCACACAGTTACAAATGGCGATTTCAGTGGCTCTTCTCGCACAACACGTGAATTAACAGTACTCCAAATTCAGCAGTTCTTTTCATTAACTTTTCATTAACAGCACCCTGTAGTGTCTAATGTGCCTCGTCACTCCACAGAATTTGGTCCGGGCACATGTTTCTGTACCAGAAACCAAAGAGCAGATTCACAAAGTCGCTGCGGATCACGATGTTTCAGTTGCAGCACCGTCTGGATATTGCACGGGTACCGATGTGAAACAGACAGCATAATTTTCCGTACTATTGACCATGAGGTGGAAAATTCTCATGACACTACACAAGCACAAACACTACCCGTGGAACGTGCTGCATGGTCAGTTACAGCAACAGCAACATCTTCAACAACCTCCAACGGGACAGGACGCCTCCCTTCTCCAAGTACCACACTAAGCTCATCCGCGTATCCGAATTTTACTATCATCTTATTTAATGACGTCGTACCTCTCTTCAGACCTTTCAGTCGGCGATACTCTCTCAATGCAGCACTGTGATTGCTGCCGTTGACGTAAGACAGTGTCACTAACAGAGCAGAGTCTGCCTTCTCGACAACTACACTCTTCACTCACGCTAAGACTTGTCAAATGATAGCGTGGTGACGTACATACACAATCAGTGCACAGCGCCAGACTTGCACCTGGTGGTCATAATTGTAACTATTTTTTTTGCAGCTTAAATCGATGCCGTTTTAATGTATTGGAATATATCTATCACGTTTCGCTGGCATACGATAATTACAGCGCACACTTGACCTCCGTTAGTAGTAGCACTTTAATTATAACCACTCGGTGCGTCTTCCTTCTGCCAGGCTCACCATTTTAACTCCCGGAGCAACTCTGTCGCACTTTCTTATTGGCTTTACGGTCCTGTTACCACCCTAGCAGGTTGTTTCTTTAATCATTCGACGTCAGGTGCCTTTACCTATTTAACAAGAGTACCGAACAGTGAAACAGTAGTTTAGAACTGTGATGATGATGATGTTGTTTGGTTTGTGGGGCGCTCAACGGTGTGTTATCAGCGCCCGTACAATCACCCAATCTTTGCTCAGTCCAATTTCGCCACTTTCCTGGATGATGATGAAATGATGAGGACAACACAAACACCCAGTCATCCCGAGGCAGGTGAAAATCCCTGACCCCGCCGGGAATCGAACCCGGGACCCCGTGCTCGGGAAGCGAGAACGCTACCGCGAGACCACGAGCGGCGGACAGTTTAGAACTGATCGCAATAGCGTCTCTTATGCGATTTCTTTTACAAGTGAATCGGACCCTCTCAGAGTCCATCCAACATTTACATCTATACTTCGCAAACCACCTTACAGTGTGTGGCAGAGATAATTTCGTTTATTACCGTCACTTCGCCCGTTCCTTTTTCCAGTCACGAATGGTCTGCGGGGACAATGATTGTTGGTAAACTTCCGTGTGAGCTCTAATCTCTCAAATTTTTACCTTTGTGGTCTTTTCGTGAGTTGATACAGTTGACTCTTCTAGGAACGTACGGTCTCATAATTTGAATAGTACTCTAAAATGTGATGCTTGACACGCCTTTTGTAACACCTGCCACTGGAAATCGATAAACATATCTGTGACACATTCGCGCTTACTAAATGAACTTGTGACGAAACGAGCTGCTCTCATGGCCACTTCTATTTCCTACAACAATCATGTTTGGTGCAGATCCAAGACTGACAAATATTACTTAAAAACTGACGAAGCGAAGATTTTATGAACTAGCTTCTTCGTGGATGGACTACACCGTCTAGGGATTCTTTCAATGTATCTTACCTCCAGTTAGGTTCATCTGGTCGTTGCACTTTAGCCTTACGCACGCTTCCACATATTTAATGAAACTAACTATTTCCAATGATTGTTTAGCAACTGTACGACTTACAGTTATGGATAACGCCAGAATTTCCCAGAGACCTTTCGCGAAAGATATTGTTGTACATAGAGAAGTCGCAACTTCAGAAGATAGTAAAGAATTGGACGAAGACTTGCAGGGTATCGACGCTTGTTCTACGGGTCGGCAACTGACACATACTGTATCATAAGCAAAACGTAACGTACTGCGGAGAAGTAGACAGAAAGACCCAATATCCCCTAGCCCTGTGCGTTTGAGTGTATGTATGTTTTGTTGAAAACGGTCCTAGAACACCCCCTTGGGGTGTAATCAAAGTTACTTTTAGGTTCTTTGAGAATATTATATTGTGTTCCAACAAATTTAGGTCTTCCATCTGCCTTCATAATTTACATGATGTTCCCATTTCATATTCATTGTTAATGTTACCACAAATGATTTATGTGATGTACTTGCTCTTTCTCTTCCTTATAAGCTTACAAGCATAATATTACAGTTACCCACATTCCACCAAATGAAAACTTCGTATAGGAATTCCAGATTTTCTTCGTGGTCTTCCAGATATTTCAATTTCCTACAAAGAACATCGTTAACGAATGATCTGATAAGATTGCTCACACTACAGTGTATGTGCTGAAACTAAATATTTTAATAATTTTACACAAGCGACATCTAAGTGGGTTATCTTTTAATAGGTTACAATTTGATTATTTTTCCTTATTGTAGACAAATTACTGGATTTATTCGCCTTTAAATAGAGCTTCTCTTCATTAAATCAAGCTACAATTGGTATTCACACTCTACTGTATTTCCATGCATCGTCCAACGATACTTCTTTGGAGACAGCAGCATTGTTAGCAAATAACCTCACAGGCCTGAAACCCGTACCTGATACGTATTTGTGGATATTGCGAGCACCGGACATACGACAATGCTCATTCGTGGTACGTCTGGTGTTGTATTCATTTCTGTTGAAGATCCACCGTCCTATATATTGTACTAAGTTACGTTGATTCACTGCACAATGTTCCGATTATGCTGAATTGAATTTTAGTACGGCATTATTTTTTCTTGTGTTGTATGATCCGAACGTCTTGTTTACCAAAGGGTGTCTTGTAATAAACTTGATCACTAAGGGCCAATTCCACAACAGATGTCCTAGTTGAAGGTAGCTGTAGCAAGACAGATGGTGTGCAAATGAACTCTTTATTATTCCTTTGGAATACATTATGGGAGTGAACAGTGATCAATAAGTTACAAATATTTACTTTCAAAAACAGTCTTGATCACAATTTATTTATTACAGTTACCGGTTTCCAACACTACTGTGATCATCATCAGACCAATGAGTAAGAACCTCCTTCTGCTGGACAATCACATCCCGCAGAAGGAGGTTCTTACTCATTGGTCTGAAGATGATCACAGTAATGTTGGAAACCGGTCACTGTAATAAATAAATTGTGATCAAGACTGTTTTTGATAGTAAATATCTTTATTATTCCAGCAAGCTACAGCAGTTACAGATTCTTACAGGTTCGTGCTCCCGTCGAATGTCACGGCCCAGCGTCGACTTAAGCCATCCATATTCCATGTGCGTGCTCAATCGTCCATCGCGGGGCCACAGTGGCGGTATGGTGGGCATACCTCAAAAGTGCTGTGTCAGATGCGGAAGTTGTACGTTATTTTTAGGCCTCTGGTGGGGCGCCTGTGTCCTTCTGAGCTGAGGTGAATGTTGGCCGTCGGCAGGCACCTTGGTTCGCCGATTACGAGGGCATCGGTTGGACCCTCAGCAGTAGCAGTTTGCAGCAGGAAGAACGTAGGCGGCCTTACAGCTGCGGAGGGTGGACGCTCAGGCAAGTCTTGTTCCGCTTGAGGTGGAATGCGCGGACCGTCTACCGCAATCCAAGCTGCCGGCATCGTCCAAGTGCTGATCTGTCGGATGCTGGCAGGCGTTCGGCCTCCGGAATCGGGCAATGGCTTTTACCCGCGGCGCTACACTGTAGACAGAAAAGTGTGCTTACATGTCTATTGGGTTTATGTTGATGATATAATGGTTCAAATGGCTCTGAGCACTATCGAACTTAACGTCTGAGGTCATCAGTCCCCTAGAACTTAGAATTACTTAAAACTAAAGACATCTCATATATCCATGCCTGAGTCAGGATTCCAACCTGCGAACGTAGCGGTCGCGCGGTTCCAGACTGAAGCGCCTAGGACCGTTCGGCCACGACGATTTAATGGACAGACTCATAATGAACGAAGCGGTACTCAACCAATAGCTATTGTGATCTACCTTTTAACCTCTGGTTTGATGTAGCTATCCTGTGCAAGCACTTTCATCTGTGAATAATTACTGAAACCTACATCCATTTGAACGTATTTACAGTATTCATAACTAGTTTCCCTATACAATTTTACCCTCCCCTCATCCCCCATACCTCCATCTTTTACCAAATTGACTAATAATTGACGAAATTTATTTTTCCGCAATTAAGTTCATGTCCTCCTCATTAGTTATTTGATCTACCACTCTAATGCTCAGCAGTTTTGTGTAACACTACGTTTCAAGCGCTTCTGTTCACTTCTTCTCCGAATTGCTTATTGTTCACGTTTCATTTCTGTACAAGGCTGCACTCCAAAGAGTTAAAGAAAATGGTTCAAATGGCTCTGAGCACTATGGGACTTAACATCTGTGGTCATCAGTCCCCTAGAACTTAGAACTACTTAAACCTAACTAACCTAAGGACATCACACAACACCCAGTCATCACGAGGCAGAGAAAATCCCTGATGCTGCCGGGAATCGAACCCGGGAAAAGAATTCCTAGCTCATATCAGAGGTTAACAAATTCATTTTCTCCAGGAATTCTTTTACTTGTTGTTGTCAGTATGCATTTCATATGCTCTCTACTTACGCCATTATTCGTTACTTTGCTTCCCAAATCGTAAAACCAATCTTCGATTTTTACTGTTTCATTTCCAATCCAAACTTCCTTAGCAACCTTGTTTCACTTTTGTTAAAGTCCGTCTTAGGAAATCCTTTTAAGGAAACTATACATTCCTTTGAACTGCTCGCTCTAGTCCATTGCCGTCTCTTAAAGAATTACACCTTATCATCATGAACCAACCTAAACTTTTCCTTCTGGTGATGGAGGGAAGTGGAATGGGGTAGGGGAGTGAGGTTAAAAGTTGTAGAAAGTAATATGCCTGCTAAAATAGACGTGCGTTGCAGCAATTATGGACAAACGAAGAAAATTGTAGGATGCAGTCTAGCGTTGCCGTCAGCGTCAAACGTCCGTTTGGACTGAAAACTACAAAACCAAACAATACAAAATAGGCAAATAATCATCAGTCTTTATCTTCATCGAAAGGTGTTTGTATTCTTTTAATTATTTCCTAGCAAGTGCTAGATACTGGTAACCTTTCTCTTCTCAGTCAATTCCCAACAAGTGAAATGTCAGTTAAAAATATGGAATGGAGTGGAACACACATCTAAGGATTCAACAAGTTTACTATTGGGTACTGTGGTTATATTGAAAAATGGTGTGAGCGTTGGTGCAGAAGTGGAAAGATGCGAGGAGGTACGGAAACACTAACAAAAGATTTGAAAAGCCAGAGCAGCTCTTTGTACGTTCCCAGAGGGATAACGGCGACTGGCCTGGGTTGTGAGCCAACACATCACAGGTCTGCATTTAAATTATGTACCACCACTCCGTCTACAGGCCACAAGTGGCACATCGAGACCGTCCGACCGCCGTGTCATCCCCAGAGGAGGATGCGGATAGGAGGGGCGTGGGTACAACACACTGCTCTCCCGGCCGTTGTGATGGTATTCTTGACCGAAGCCGCTACTAGCCAGCAGAATAACTCCTCAATTGGCATCACGAGGCTGAGTGCACCCTGAAAAATGGCAACAGAGCATGGCGGCCTGGATGGGCACACATCCAAGTGACCACCACGCCCGACAGCGTTGACTTCTGTGATCCCACGGGAACCGGCCTATCCACTGCGACAAGGCCGTTGCCATTTAAATTATGTACATCCTATTTAATACAAAAACTGCCTCCTAATTCGAGACGTATGAGAAAGAGAGTTGCCATCATATTTTCTGGAAAGATTATTTGCTGTTCCAGAGCCAGAATCAAAACAAAACTACATTAAAAAACTAGTATGAAAGGAAGTGCCGGCCCCTGATTATCTGGCACAAACATGTCTTGTGGTGAGCTGATCACAAGACGATACCACTCGCAAAAGTATAAGGTTTCCATAAATTATCTTCAAACTTTAATACCTGTAAAGCTACACTAGATATTAACAAATGGTTTTCAACAGGTAATAACTATAAAGTTTTGTTTCCTCATTCACACACATCAAAGTGTGCAGCCTTTGTGTCACGGAAAATGTCTAACTGGAACGTACGATTCAATACCCCTACGGTGACATGTTCAAATGCATTTTGAATGAGTGCCTTCAAGTTCTGTATGTTTATAATCTTGTTTCATTTCACCACATATCTTAGGAACCCCACAGGGGAAAGTCTAGTGATGCACCCGGGTATCAGACGGCGTCTGTATGAAGCGGGCCACACACTGAGCATTCTCCTGTCGCCTCCACAATTAATCAGGTTTTCAGTCTCAATTTTACGTCAAAACTGCGTCAGCTAGAAGGTAATTCAGTACAGCTTTGAAGTTATTAAATTAGTTATCAAACTCTTAATTTGTAAAGATAACTTATGGACTCCCTGTACTTTGCCCTGTACATTGAAGAGCTATGCAAGGTTTGTTCCTCAACACTCACGAGCTATCAGATACATTTCACTGTAGGATTAAAGAACAAAGATGAGATGTTTTGTAGCATTACCTTGCTCCGTTGGCACTGTTGTCCCGAAACAGATGGTGGCCTATCCATTTCAGTGCAAGTAAACGGTGTGAGGTAGAAACAGTGCTTCTGAAAAGTTAGAATGTATTGTCGTTGTGATGCGACATTTAACAGTCATACCCTACTTACACTTATGTATTGTGTGTTGGAAATGAGCAATTCTTTGGAAACATTGGAAAGCCAGGCGACACAAATGGCAGTTATTAGTGACAGGAACTATATCTCATTTAATGTCGGAATTTTACTTCTTGTTTTTAAGTTTGCGTTTAATTATTACAAATTTAATAACTGTCTATGACGATGTTAACTAGCAATAATTTGCCTGGTAACGTGAGATATATTCTGAAAATGAATAAAGGCTGCAGCAATGGTCTGGGCGATCTCGTCGTTCAGCTGCATAGCACGTAGAAAGATCATACGGCTACCTGAAATCTTAAAAATGTAGTGTAATTTCACTGTTAGATCTCTCGGGGACTGTTTGAGTGGATTTTGAGCGTGGATGTCCAAATAGTATGAAGGAATTACTGACAGAATCGTCGGATAGTATTCTTCTTGAAAAGTGACCGTGTTAGCTGGACCGCAAGGAAACATCCAATATTCATTTTCCGAGGTCCTAAGTCAGCGTTCGTAATCTACAGCCTAATTAACGTCAGTTTGTCGTCAATGAGAAGTTCATTATTTTTTTCACTTCGTCAATTGTATTTGCTGTATTCGTACGCTTAAAGTGGGAATAACTACCGTGTTTTACATATACACCTGTAAATTAACAATAGGCAAGATCCTCCGAAAACGTACATCCGTTCTCCTTCAATAGGTACAGAAAGATATTAATATAACAGTGCACACGATAAAATTCCATACCTCCATGAATTCCTTTAGTCGATTCTTTGCTGATGACAGAGATGCAAGAGAGTCATAGATATTCAGCTACGCTCACGCAGCTAAGGCGTCATAGGCACTTAAAAAAAAAGAAAAAAAACTTTATACAGTGTAATTGTAGCTACATTACAAACTTTTAACTCGCCGCTACGTCAATTGGAGTGCTATAAGTATATGAGTGCATCGTCGTGCTCTTTTGCTGGCTGTCTTTTAGTCTTCCATGTCTGCTTTCATTTCATAGTAAACAGAAGTTGGTTTCATCACATTGTGGTTTTGATTACAATTTCTCGTGTGTATTGCACTCTTTGAATTCCGTTGTAAATACATTAATCATATTCAGATTACGTTCTTCTCGCATTCTTAACACTGGGTGCTGTACATAATACCTAATCTACAAACAGTACATCCTTAGCCGAAGTCAAAGAAAATTTCGGTGTCCTACAGTAAACGAGAGATTACAAAAAGTGAATGTTAACAAAAATGATGTAGAATACGAGCAATATACTTAAAGTCTAATTAAGTCAAGTGTTTCACAGCTGGATTCACAAGCAGTAATAAAGAAACGTGAGTCCACAAAATGCATGTGACATAAACCAGATTCCATTCCATATGAAACAAAAACAAATACGGAATTATTTACCCTACCCAATATTACGGATCATAGCAAATCAAGCAGGCTACGAGCAACGTACCTACGTTGCAATTCGAAGAGTGCAATACGCACAAGATTGTCGTGATCTGGAACATAACTTCTACTTGACAATAGTTCACAATCGAAACTGCAATATTGAGTTTTACAAATAAATGCACTTTAGTGACAGTCTACTCATAGGATATAAATGATAAATATGATCATCTAGTACCAGTATTTCGAAAAGTAATAACACGGATTTCCGCACCCATATATATGGTATTCAGAGTTCGCTGAAACGCCACGTATAGCGCTGCTGTTGGGCTCTCTTTCCGTGCCCTAACATGGGCCTTGTAATCCTGATATTTATGTGCTCTGTGCCAGCAGCGTTCTTATCGTTCAAGTTACTTCCTGCTGCTGATGTTGCACATGTATGCTGAGCATGGAGTGCATCCCTCGTGCTGCCTGCAGGGCACAAGAGTTAAAGGTTTAGATGGTGGTCAAATGTGTCTGAGTAGTACAAATCGGTTCTCGATTCGCTAGTTTCCTCAAGTTATGGAATAAGCACATGCAAGTGCAATAGAGATACAGCATTTTAAACCTTTTATCGCACACGGCTTATGTCATGGCAACCACGGAGCTATCGCTTGAGAATGCCTAGCTCGCATAACAGGTGATAAACATGTATTGTGTGGAGGCGGCGGGCCGCTGCTACGTGGTTACGCCAGCGCCATTTACTTTGAGTGGGTCTTAGCCCTGAGAGCGGTGAGCTAGGAGACGCTTCTGCGGCAAATCCACGCCATTCCTCAGGGGAAAATAATTTCGCGGCCGCAACGGCGACAGTCGCCGAGCAAGCGACCACTCCGTGTCTGTCATTCCTAATAAACAGCGGCCTCCATCAATTTTCCCCGCGGATTTCGGCCTTTATTTATCTTGCCGCGCCATCGCCGCACCTGCGGCGCGAGGCAGGCGAAAAATAGAAATTAAGGAATGCAGTTTCCAGACCAGATAAACATCCCCCTGGTGACGCCATTTATCACCGCAGCAGATTGGGAGGCGGGGGAGGAGGGGGGGAGGGATGAGTGAGTGGGCGAGGATGCTTTGCCTGGGCTGTGAGGACGCCGCGACCGAAATTAAGCGCTCATTTCGATGCTGGCAGCGAGTCAACATTTTTCATCGGACACGAGCTGCTTTTTTCTACTACTTTGTTTGCGTCAGTCAGGATGTGTATCTGTTTCCTTTTTTTCCTTTTTGTTTCAAGCGACAGGCTGCGTCGGGCGTCACTAGTATCGCTGTTTGTTACTCTGTTCCGTCTGCACTACCCCTTTATCTCTGATAAGGTTGCCTGCAGGTTCTGCTGCATTGCCATAAGCCAAACTGATCTGGATCTCAATAGAATAGAATAGAATAGAACATCATAGGATGTAGAAAGCGAATGACCTAGATATTGAACCCCTTTTATTTCGTCAATAATTCCAGTCGTCGAAACGGGATTTTTAGGAATGACGTTACTTCATCAAGACATGAAAAAGGGATATTCGGGAAATTGTATTATTTGGAAGCGGACAAAATTCTGTTATGTGAATCATGTTCTTTAACTGTAAGGATATTTTTTCCTTTCTAAGTGGAACGAAGTCCTTTTGTTAACAGTGTTCGAAAGCTCCTGAAAACGCAAGAAAATTGACACATTATTTGTTACTATTGGATTTCAATCTTTTCGAAAAAAACATTTATGTTGTATCCAGCCTTTCCACTGTTCACCCGTGTCCACAAAAGATGTTTATTCAAATATGAGTATGTACACACATTTTAAATAGCGTTCGTAAGCCCATTCGGATACCCAAGAAATTATGACATACTGTAGTTCCATTTGGACGTAGCTGACATATTATCAGTGTGATGTAAAGTAAGGCCTACATAATAGTGTTTTAATCTGGTAGAATGTCCTTTTAGTGGGGCTTACAATGCACTAGTCATATTCGCCACATTTCTCGGATCCTTTTGCGAAAAATTTCAACGCCACCATTAACGAATGTTGTATATCATTGTACTGATTTCACGAGATTTGAATGCCTATTTAAAGGGTGTATCTTTATACTTAAAGTAACATACTTGTTCAATATCTAGATTCATAGAAGAGTTGTGATACTGACACAATAAGGATATGTCGTTTCGGCTACCTCGTTTTGATGTCTTAAATAAATCACGAAGTGACAGATATACAGCTATAGGTAGCTCATGCTGTATAGAAGAAAGACAAACACATATTTATAGCATTTTCAAGCATAGACTAAAAAACCGTTTCATAGTTATTACTGTAATACACAGTTTGAAACACTGAAATTAATGGGCGACAGTTTATCTACAAGTTATACAGAAATCTGAATCAGCAACACGAAATGGAAATAATAATTGCGAGTGAGGAATGGTTACAGTATATATCTACAGTGTTATTATTGGGTACGTAGAGGAAGTTTTGAACATTACTTGTCTTCCCTACTACGTTGCGCGTATCGGCATTGTCACTTTCACTGCCCATTCTGTGCCTCTAAATTTTTAGTAACATGAGTGAGATCTATTTATCTTCAGTTTTTATTATTTTTGTAATATTAAGCATATAGAACGCGTAACGCAAGTAACATAGTGATAACGATACGCTGTGGTCTTCGTTGGGTGAACAATCTACTTGAGACATATTATACACTCTGGAAAACGGCAGTTGATATTATACGACGAAACTGTATTTTATGAGGCAATTTGCTACAGAATCACAATGTTAACACGCGACTGCTCAAAGAGAGAGACATGTAGATCACAGTTCCTGGTTTGTACCAAGGCATGCCCTACTGCATGACCTTTCGAAGTTTACAAACTGTCAGTAAATTGCAGAATAATCTCAGTAATAAACAGATTGAATACTGGATTAGGGCTTCAAAGCCTGTGGATCAGCCAAAATGTCATTTAGATCTTTTTCGCATGTACACCAACTGTATTTGTTGTACACAACATTTTTACAGATTTACACAGCAGTTCAAAATAATATTATTCGATTTCTCGGGAACTAATATTTTGCATGCCTGATTCTACAAATAACATTTATATATTTTCGGATGTTCTAATGAAACGACCTGGTCCGCCGTGACTCTGTGACATGACTCCTGACCTATGCCTTCACGGAAACATAGTGACAGAAACTATGTATCGCAAGCTGTGGCTTCTCCTTGTAAGACTTTCATTGTTAGTTTCAATCACTGTTGTAAAACGGATGATAAAGATATTGGCATTAGATGTTAACACATTTCTTATTTTCATAAGAAATTTTTCTTGCTATTGCCAGAAGGAACTTTGTAATCTCTTTACATCACTTATTTTCTGCCCAATTAGGAAAATTTGTGTACTACTATCAGGACCTCATTCCCAAACATAAACTGTCCACTATTGCATGAAGCAAATCTCCATTAACAATGTTCTATTCTTTTATATTCAGTTAATAGCATCTTTCCAACTCTTTATTAATTACATTTACTGATTTCACGATCATCACATCATCTCCCAATTCTTTTACTGTCTACGTCAGGACTAAAATAACTTGTCTGCAGCGAGTCAACGACAGTATTGGGACAAAATATAATTTGGCACACTCTACATTGTTGCCAGATGTATACAAGATGGTGGCGATGACGTCATAATAGATGGCGGTGTGTAGACATGGCAACAGCGCATGTCATCACCCAATATGGCAGCCATGACGTCAGTTGATGACGCAAGTACCGTTATCCAAGATGGCGACTTTTGTTGGGAATGTGCAATGCCTCTCTCCAACAAAACATGGCAGGAAGTTCAAATTCCAACAGGATAATGCATCACACCACAGTTAGCTATACTAACCTAAGAAAATCGCGGGAAGATAGGACAGTTGGGCTACCTCCACTAGCCTAAGTCACCCAATGGCTACCTCTTCCTAGGAACTTTTTGCAGTAAAGAAAGGTCACTTGGGGTTTCGCTACCAACCTAAGAAAATCACGTGAAGATAGGTTACCTGGCCTACCTCCACTAATCTAAGTCACGCAACTGCCACCTCTTCCTAGGAACTGGCACCAAGTTCGAATTTTGGCAGTAAAGGTCACTTGAGGTTTCGCTATCAACCTAATAAAATTGCTGGAAAGAAAGGACACTTGGACTAACTTAAGTCACCTGACCGCCACCTCTTCCTAGGTATTTGTGGAAAATGGAATCAACCTGCACTAGGCTGCTGGAGAGAGGAAGGAGTGTATTTTATTTATTTTGGAACAATTCATTTAGGGATGGAGTATATTTATCACAGGGATGCAGAACACACGCTCTGACATGCCTCAAAGCATACAGACCTGCAAACTTCTCCTAAATAACTCATGTATAATGCTATACACAAGCACCTGATAATTTTAAACTCTCAAAATAACGCATTGCACATACGATAGACATGCAAACAACACGTAAATAATGCAATACATTTACATCCAGAGAGGCAAACAACTCCTAAACTGTCAAAATAATAATCCATGTAATAGACATTGCAAACATGCTTGCTAATGGTCAACTATTGAAATCATGCTCCAGTGTTTATTTAAACAATTAGAGACAGCATCACCATCCAATGTGTTCGCCAGGAGGTCTGGATTCCAACGGACTTCGTACACACTACCACCAGCAGAGGGTGTTTTCATCTGTGACGTCATCTGATCATGCGATGGCAGGTTCCATAGTGTTCACCATGAGAGTTAGTACATATTGACATCACCAGAGAGCGCTACCATGGACTTGGAATGAATATTCGTGAATGCCATACCCACGTGGACTTGGAAGGAAACAGTTAAAGCCGGCCGTGGTGGCCAATCGGTTAAAGGCGCTACAGTCTGGAACCGCGCGACCGTTACGGTCGCAGGTTCGAATCCTGCCTCGGGCATGGATGTGTGTGATGTCCTTAGGTTAGTTAGGTTTAAGTAGTACTAAGTTCTAGGGGACTGATGACCTTAGAAGTTAAGTCCCATAGTGCTCAGAGCCATTTGAAACATTTTTTTTTGAAACAGTTGAAGTCTCCACCACGATTCTCAGCTGACTGCCACATCCCCTTACAAACCCATGTTGTCGGGCTAACGTGCACTAACGTCTGCTAAAGTGTACTAACATGCACTAACGAGTACTAACGTGCACTAACGTACACTAACGTGTGCTAACATACAAAGTGCATGATGTCATCCTAGATGGTGGCGGGAAATGGAGGGAAAACGACTCTGAACATGAGTCTTTATTTTGTAGGCAGTCTGTGCACCACGAGATCTAGAGTCCAACTGACCTAGTACACATTACTGCCATTACTGCCACCAGAGGATGCTGTCATCCCTCCTGTGACCTAATCCTAGATGATGGTCTGAAGGGGGAAAATGGTGCAAAAATGACACAGCCTGCACAGGACTGCTGGGGGTAGGAATGATGGAGTATACTCTATTTTCGAACATTTAATTTATTGGTGGAGTATATTTATCACACTGATACAAAACACACGGTCTGACATGCTTGGGGTCATGCCACACAGCCCACAGATCTGCAAACTACTCCTAAATAATGCTCTCCAAATACGTAAACAGCCCCTAATTTACCCAAATAATTTCAGTACAGACATGCAGACTCCTCCGAAATAACACAGCTCAGTGATCTGTAGTCACTCTCAGTACTCGTAAACTGTCCAAAAAACATACAGCGCAGCTTACAGACCTGCTCACAAAATAAAGCAACAGACACGCAATCAACGCTCCCAGACACCGTTCGCCACCCACTGTCCAGTACAGCACACACGAGGTTAGCAGCAACCCCCACGAAGTGATGCAGCCATCAGCTGTCAAATTACACACAGTTACCCTCAGGTATGAGGCGGTGACATCCCATTCATACTTGATACCAGAGAAATTCCTATCCAGATATGTGTTCACGTAGGCACCAGGGCTGGTACGACCGCCAGGGGCATGCGTGCAGTCACAGTCATGAGCCGCAGCCGGATGCAGGTGAAAGTTGCATCTATTTTCAAGTATACAGCCACTGTTATACTGACGTCACAGAACTCCAAGCCACAGCCACCATATGCGAGACACCTCCGGACAGCACTTGTCTTTACCATTAGTGACAGAGTAGCTACAGATGTCTGCAAACGCATCTAACATTGTTCTCAATCTTATACTCGTGTCTCGTGGCTATGTAAAAAACAAGAACTGAGTCGACCTCGCAGAAATTCTATACTGTCCCTGAAGTACTTACCGCTTGCTTTCTTGATGTGTCAGCTTGTATGCACAAAAATTCTAACCCTAACAGAACCTGTTCACGAAAATAACGCAGAATAACGTCGAATGTCGTCTTCCCAGCGCTCCTAAAGCAATAACCTTCCTGCTCTCAACATACCCAAATGTTCTCACCATGATGTAGACGCTCATATATCCCAGGAAAAAATATTACGCTACAGTCTGACACCGATCGATGTACAGGTAATGTCTCCTATTGACAGCTGTTGTTCTGGAACGATTCTCAGTATCTGTAGCACACGCAATTTTCCACATAAAAAATCTCTCGCTGTTATCGATGTGCTGAATCTATAAGTACCTCACGATAGGACACACGGTCATCCACTTTAGTCATGCCGCAACATAAACCACAGTAACTTTGCAATGCAATATATACACGTTTTACACAACATAAACCACATTAACTGTACAATGCAATATATACACATATTACACAAATAGTGCACTTATCTTTTATATATGTACAGCAAACAAAAAAATTATTGTATACCTGCACTCACACCAGCTATATGCCACGATGCTACTCAGTCCTAGGGAAGCACCGTCGTCCTTTTCTTTCTTTCTACAGACAAGACTTTCAGTGGCAATAAACTATTTTACACTGATAGCCATATTGCAGCTACAACTAAACCTTGCAATACATGTCGTCAAATACCTGAAGACTCTAACCCAATTACACTGCTCTCCCATTGATGACAAGAGCTTGAATACAAGAACACAAGTATTTTTGCTTGGTGTACCATAATATTATATCATTTTCGCCGTACTTTTCGATATCCAGCACACAGCAGTAACCTCCCGATCGCTCACACAACATAATTCCGAAGATATACACTGGAAATTATTTCTCTACAAACCCGAAAATTTAGCTAGGTGGAGAATGCTCTAGACCACTGAGTAACTAGAAACAAACAGATGAAAAATAATATTTCCACCCGCCAATATCGATCTCGCTCATGTAACAGATTCAAAATAATCCCTATAATTTACAAGCCAACTAACGTGTTTCTCATGTCTAGAGAACAAGGAAATGTCTGTTTCACCTGCTAGATGCACACCCCACAGTCAATCTTCTCTCAACTAAAAAAAGGCGAGGAATGTGCAGAAGCAGTCAACAGAGCAATTTACATGGGAGGTAATAACAGTCCAACGCAAATGCACCTCCATATTCATTCTCAAATTTCCACTTGATCACGAAAGCTATCCAACAAATATTAAGTATTGGTTCGCTATTCGGTCATCTAGAAGATGGCAAAGTTAACTCAGGTACGTTCCTACACTCCAACAGGCATTTGGACAGATGCTGCTGTCAACAGGAAACGTGAATCATTCCCGCCACAGGCCATGCATAAACGGAATCATTCAAGAAAACCGGTTTCATACATGTTTTATCATTATACTTACAATTAAATGTTATGATTGTGATCCCAACTGAACGGCATTCGACAATGAGTGAAGTATCAGTATCACACCATGCTGAAGCACGTGGCTCTGCAAGTGGAAATCTACAGGGCTATTACAAATGATTGAAGCGATTTCATAAATTCACTGTAGCTCCATTCATTGACATATGGTCACGACACACTACAGATACGTAGAAAAACTCATAAAGTTTTGTTCGGCTGAAGCCGCATTTCAGGTTTCTGCGGCCACAGCGCTCGAGAGCGCAGTGAGACAAAATGGCGACAGGAGCCGAGAAAGCGTATGTCGTGCATGAAATGCACTCACATCAGTCAGTCATAACAGTGCAACAACACTTCAGGACGAAGTTCAACAAAGATCCACCAACTGCTAACTCCATTCGGCGATGGTATGCGCAGTTTAAAGCTTCTGGATGCCTCTGTAAGGGGAAATCAACGGGTCGGCCTGCAGTGAGTGAAGAAACGGTTGAACGCGTGCGGGCAAGTTTCACGCATAGCCCGCGGAAGTCGACGAATAAAGCAAGCAGGGAGCTAAACGTACCACAGCCGACAGCTTGGAAAATCTTACGGAAAAGGCTAAAGCAGAAGCCTTACCGTTTACAATTTCTACAAGCCCTGACACCCGATGACAAAGTCAAACGCTTTGAATTTTCGGCGCGGTTGCAACAGCTCATGGAAGAGGATGCGTTCAGTGCGAAACTTGTTTTCAGTGATGAAGCAACATTTTTTCTTAATGGTGAAGTGAACAGACACAGTGTGCGAATCTGGGCGGTAGAGAATCCTCACGCATTCGTGCAGTAAATTCGCAATTCACCAAAAGTTAACGTGTTTTGTGCAATCTTACATTTTAAAGTTTACGGCCCATTTTTCTTCTGCGAAAAAAACGTTACCGGACACGTGTATCTGGACATGCTGGAAAATTGGCTCATGCCACAACTGGAGACCGACAGCGCCGACTTCATCTTTGAACAGGATGGTGCTCCACCGCACTTCCATCATGATGTTCGGCATTTCTTAAACAGGAGATTGGAAAACCGATGGATCGGTCGTGGTGGAGATCATGATCAGCAATTCATGTCATGGCCTCCACGCTCTCCCGACTTAACCCCATGCGATTTCTTTCTGTGGGATTATGTGAAAGATACAATGTTTAAACCTCCTCTACCAAGAAACGTGCCAGAACTGCAGAACTTGTGAATGCCTAAAAAAACTTTTTGAGTTTTTGTATGTGTGTGCAAAGCATTGTGAAAATATCTCAAATAATAAAGTTATTGTAGAGCTGTGAAATCGCTTCAATCATTTGTAATAACCCTATATGTACCTTCCTTACGACTGGACATAGTTATTTCCTTAACACAAACACATACTTTATAAACCTGATGCTCAAATGCGAACTTATCACGCATCTCCTACTACTAAGTATAATACTTCGTCTATAGTTGATTGCCAAGGTACAAAGTACTACTGAACAAAAATCATGACGCGCATGCATGTCCCTTAGATTTCTTCCTGTGAGTGCTACCACTGTGCCTTAGAGAGACGTAATCGACCAGATGTTAAAAATAACCTGATCCCAACAACTACTGCATATTACTGTCACAAGCGGTCTTGGTTCTACAAGTACACACAAGTATCCATGTTAAAAGCTATACCCACTTTGAGAATCGAGGTAGAACATTACCTCTGAATGAGGTGGTTTTCATCCAGACAAATACTGTGACAGTGATTGTAGGAATGTGTATTATCAGCCCACGATGCAACCTCATGATAAAATTACCGCATTTTGAATTAGCATTGGCTAAGGAATGTGGTATTTAAACGGTATTTGCGACTCCCTCACACCACCCCAAATAGGTAATTCTATAGTCTTTGTAGCACATTCTGTCTCGAAACCATATAAGAGGTTCCGCGATACATCCACTGAGTTATAGGCGATGACTTATTGAGAAGGAACACGAACAGTAGTAGTAGATGATGTGCCGATTGAGGTCATAAGAAATAGTACTCTAGTTTCCCAGATCTCTAGTGTTATGCTATCGAAAAGAAATGGTTTCCATGATTTGGAATAGGGTCATTACATTCAAGCACATACCACCATTGGATCCTATTGACAATTCCTTTAATGATTACAACCACAACTCATTCATATTTCTGGCACTGTCATATCTCGAAACAAGTCACCTTTCCTGAACCTAGCTGCTACAGTAAAATTCCAACGTGATTTTAGTCACCCACTCCACTTCTTGCAACTGCTCCCATTTCTACACATTTTCGCATGTGATCGTTTCACTTTAAGTCGGAACTCTGCATAAGTCGGAGGAAGACATATCCACCATCTTCTACAGTCCATATAGAAACAGAACGACATGAGTTACTGCAACAGTACCGTGTTTTGACCATTCGGTGGAAATGCGCGCTTTGTGGTATGTCTCCAAACTAGATACAGATATTACAACCAGAAGCAGATTCGTGTCCATTCAAATGAGTCAGCCAAACGTTCTATCATCCTTATTCTCTACCTCCAACAGAGATAAGTTATGAACTATAAAAGCTCAACAAACTTCATCCAATATAGAAGTCACCCAGGCACCGACGATGGCGCGATGATGCAAAACTGTTGTGGGACTCCAGTGAAGAGAAAGAAATATCGCAATGCTCCCCAGAATAGCGCAGCGTTCATCCATCCAAGCATCCTAACGGTATACACAGTCCCTCACCGAATTTATACCTCAAGCTGCTGCTGCTGCTACTGCCTTCTGTTTGGCACGATCCTATTAATTATATAGGCACTGCAGAGGCCACTTTAAAGATTAATCACCTATACTCTGGGCAAATGATCATATCCCACAGACTATACTATGTCGCAGAAAGACGCTGCCTCTGGTCCTGGTTAGTTGTTTGAAACACTGTTTTCTAACATGCTTTTGAACACGCCCAAAACTTAGTTTTTCTGCCGCGACTTCAGGGCCTGTGCCAGCTTCTAAACTGACATTAAGAGGCTCTGATTCACAGCCTTTCACAGGAAACTAGATGTTGCACGGTGTAAATCATGTTCTTACTGTGGATACCATAACATGCAACGCATCGTCTAATTTTAAATAAAAGACACTTACAACCTAAGGAAACCGGAAGAGTATGCTCGCGTTGTGTAGAGTCTCTAAACTACAGTCCTAACGTGATCACGAGCTCTAAATTTAGTCTCGTCTCCCACATTGACAGAATAGCTGATAACTCTACGTTCCGTTTCGACTGATTCCTCATATTTCAGCCATGTACGCGATCACTGTTTCGGTGCAGTTCACGCCAGAAGGTATAGCCCAGCCGCGAAAACTCTCTCTCCAACTCAAACAAGCGATGTCAGTCAATCATTATGTGGTGACCAATAGCGTGGCAGTGCATGGATGGGATAGAAAAGACAGCACCAAAGTACTCCAATAATAAGCTCCACAGTTGATAACATGAACAATTTTAGCAATTTTACAGTAACTTCAACACCTGCCAATTATGTGACAGCATGTTTCCCCCAATTTCAGTATCATAGCTGAACCACCCCCTCTCCACTTAGCGAGTATCAATGCGAACATGAATAGATGACTGTGCAGTACATCCATTCAGTGTTAATTCTCGAACACATAAATCATCAAAGTATAACACACAGTGCTCGAAATATTTCTTTCACATCGAGCATAGTTTTTAATTTACGATCTATCTCTCTATATGTGGGAGTCACAGAGCACTGTCGCTGTCTTAGGGTAAAATTAGAGAGTGAAAGACCCTCCTCACACTGTCACTGACCAACACGCCGTGCAGCACCGTTATGAATTAATCTGCAATCGGTCAGAAGTATACCGCTACACTCCACGTCTCGTGAATGAATAGAGCTTTCCGATCCCTCACCCATCCAAGTGTATGAGATTTCTCGATATGCGCCCATATCGTGAAGCTTAGCACTCCTTATCGGTGTATAGTAACAGATTTCAAAGTGTGGTAATGTAATAGCATATGGTTAAGAAGAACAAGAAACGAATCATTTTTATACGTGATGGATCTCCAGATGGATGGAGCTCGACGCATTTTTATCTAAATCAACCAAGCTATCAATTCTAAAATATAGTCCTATAGTCTAGGATCCGTACCTGGAAGGCACTGGTAAGAGAGAACATAAACACACACACTCCTAAGGCTACAACGTTCTGCACTTAAAACACGCTATAATGTTATATCGCATGCGTTTCCAACCTATCAGCTGTATGGAATATAGCGCTGTTTATATTTCAATGTAAGAAATATATTTCAAGCGCAGGACATACATCCTTCTTCCCGATTTCTCTACGATAAAATATCTTATCGAACTGTAAAACGAAAAAAAACTACTTCCTTAAAACAATGACTCTGTGTGATACGAGTACAATACAGCTTTCCGGAGATGTATAACATGCCCTGTTCACATGCGATCACGGTTCGCAAATTATACTATACATGCATCAGCCCTATATAAAATGATCGTTAGTAACGGCGAATACCTCTTACAAAGAGACAGATAAATGCATAGCAGCAGCGTCCGACATGCGGAAATGAAGAGTCAGTCCGTCACTAACTCAGTAAACAGAACTTATGTCGGGAAAATGTGTTCACAAGGATTGCAGCACCTCACAAGCACCTATCGCTAACTTAGTTACGACGCTGAATTCTAGATTTTACGCCCAAGATGCGATAGTGGGGGGGGGGGGGAGGTCGCATAAATCAAAGTTCGTTTAGAGGAATTGTGTCAAGTTTCTCCACACGTGAGAGGGAAGTCCTCTGATGACCGACAGGTTTACCGTTAACGGTCACAAGTAGACAGTGCTTTAAACCACATACAGAACACGTGGCTGTACACAAGTAGAACATAGGCTATGTTACGCGATTGATGCATCTGGACAGAACACTGGAAAAATGGACCACAACTTCTCCTTCTCTAGAATGCATCAGACAACCATTAAATCGTACCTCATTTCAGATCCATATCAATCGATCACCCTGTCCATTTTCGATTATCCTTTAATTTAGATGCAAGTAAGTTTAGAGGTCCTCCTCAAAAGCTTCAAATACAGCAGCCAACTCGCGTGTATCACTGGTACCTCAACGGGCATACAGTATAATGCTGCCTCGACGGAAACAAATTGATCGCCTCCCTGATTCCCTTCGTTTCGATCTCAACGTTTTCTCGGATTCCTCTTGCTGCCGCAGACTTGTTCCCATGTACAAACTGTTCGGCGCGAACCAGAAGATACGCAAGTACTTGCTCAATTTCCAGCATTTCGGTGTATATTCAGTCAATTTATACCTATTACCGCCGAGCCACCAAGTTAGCTTGATCTGAACCTGAAGGAACAGATGTATAACACTCTCGAACCACTGGCCCGTAGTTTATGGGAACTGAGTAGTCATGTCGTGCCACATACTTCCCGAAATCTACCGAGAACATCTACATTTCATGATATGCTGCTGTGTTATTCCCCAAATATGAATCAACAAGCTAACAGAAAAAGCAGTCATTATTTGCCTCATCAAAAGAGGTTTGAACTGACTAGTAGTGTCTACTAATCGGGTGTTACGCATACTACCCCAGTAAATATTACTCCAGGAAATTCACAGATCAACTGTCAATAACAAAAACCGAATGAACGAGGACGTCTAAGCAGAGAAAAATGTCTTAGAATCATGCGGGGATCATCGAATTTTTCTGGGTGTCTCAACTTTCACATGGAGCAAATGACTGGATTACAGGCAACGTACCAGGCACACGCATGCCGTAAAATCCTTGTACCCTGCTGCCTCTCAGGGGCACAACCGGAAAAAGACGCCTAGTGTCACAAAGTATGGGCCAACAATTTGTATCTAACAAAACTTGTCCCTTATTATATGGTCCATCACCCGTAGACGTTTGATGCAGGAACTCTGAAATACTTTGTCTAATTATCTATTTTAACAGCTGTGAGGTGGAGTTTCTTACACATAGCTTACACTTAAACTATTGCATTCAACGACGTGCTCCTGTAGTTATTTTGAACTGTGCGTTTCGATAGAACAACCAATAATATTCATGTTTATTGCAACGGAAGTACGTTAATAGTAATGTCTTGCGGGCTTTCAAAAAATAAATAATGTAAGGTGGTGGCCCTCAACTATGCACCCTCTGACTCAGAGTTGAAATATTAAAAGTTTTGGCTGGTTTCATTGTCAAGGAGCTGCGATACGTAGTTGCCGCGTTACAGGCTAAATACTGCTGAGTCTACAGTATAAGATAAGAATACACACACGAATCAAATGGTCGAATGTTTCTGTCACTTAGCAATTGCGAATTATGAAAGTAACATATGAATTTATCAATGAAAGACGGCAGCGGTGGCCGAGTGGTTCTAGGCGCGAAGTCCGGAACCGCGTGACAGCTACGGTCGCAGGTTCGAATCTTGCCTCGGGCATGGATGTGTGTGATGTTCTTAGGTTAGTTAGGTTTAAGTAGTTCTAAGTTCTAGGGGACTGATGACCTCAGATGTTAAGTCCCATAGTGCTCAGAGCCATTTGACCCATATAAATGAAAGATTTCAATCAAGTAAAATCTGCAGGTACTACCTTAACGTCTTTAAATGATGAGTACGGTAGTAGAAGTACTTTTGAGAATGCGGTATATTTCTGCAAAACACTTATTAGCGTCGATGGTCCAGCAATTAAATAAAATATAAATTGAATAACAGGGAAACAACAGATTCCTACTTCGCGTAATTAGTTATGAACAACAACATAGCTCGCGAGATATTCACTTCTGAACGCATACTACAACTTCACTGCAGATGCCACGGAAATCATACAAGAGCACAGGTCGGCACTCCGCAATATTTCTATCCTCCACGACCACGTGCAAACTGCTGCACTCTCCAAGTCCTTCGCGCGACTCCGCGTCCGTCGCGTTCAGAACTTTCCGTGTCCTCTGCGACTGTCCCTCGCACCGCACTCTCCCAAACTACCTTGTGTCCTCTCTGGAAACCATGCTCCTCCGCAACTCCATACGTCTCTCTTAGTAACGACCACTGTGATGGGCTAGAGCTCTCCCTCCATGTCTCGAAGCCAACGTATCCACACAAACATAGCCGGCCGTGGTGGTCTAGCGTTTCTAGGCGCGCAGTCCGGAACCGCGCGACTGCTACGGCCGCAGGTTCGAATCCTGCCTCGGGCATGGATGTGTGTGATGTCATTAGGTTAGTTAGGTTTAAGTAGTTCTAAGTTCTAGGGGACTGATGACCACATATGTTAAGTCCCATAGTGCTTAGAGCCATTTGAACCAAACAAACATAATGAAACACATTCAAAATACTGGTTTACATTTAAATAACTTGAAATTAAATGAATATTCCTACGGCTGGTCCATAAACACGCTCTAACACACATTATTGAATTCATAAAAAAATTAAATAAACGTATATCAAAGGGATGGCGACAAAAGGTAGGCCAGTAGCCTGATGTCGCTGTGCTTTCTAAAACACAGTAAATATTTAACCAATTTCTTCATGAATAGTGTATATCGGATATAAACAAAGACATAGATGAATAAATATGTTTATAAGCATGCTGCTACTGTTTTTCCGTTTAACTGTGGAGTGCTTATGGCCTGACGCGATCGATAGTAATCGGCCACTTTGACTTCCAATAACTCATGTACCATTCAAGTTACATGCCTGTAATTTATACCAATTTAGGTTTACACTAACAGCTTTCTAAAGACACGTCTATCGACGAAATCGAATGAAGCGTTTATATTTTGAAAATTCGTTACTGAGTGTTACTTGTATAATTTAACGTCAGATACTAAACTTTAAACTGATAAAGATACTGAAAATCTGATTACACCATCAGAATCGTCAGGAAAACAATGGTAATGTACATGTTTGTTTTTGAGGTATCATGATTCATCTGGCAACTATTAATTTCTATACAAACTGTGAAATGTCTGCCATTAAGGTTTCACTAATTCCACCGTGTTTGACCGTCCCGGCGCACAGTGTCACCAAGGAATTCCCAACCACGTGCTCGAGGGACGACGTGCTCCGGCCATTGTGAGGCACCACGTGGATCTTAACGATCTCGGTCCCGCCGCGCGGCGTTGCGGTGGCCGCCAACTCTGAACTTAGACTATTTCCATGGCGCCGCAACTCGCCTGTTACCTCACAGTCGCCACTAAAATATGTAGTACATCATGCTTATGTGCCTATCTACGAAGTATTAATAGTTGTTCCGCCAACACATTAAGAATAACACAGTGCAAGGGAACTCAGTTAACAGTCTTGCCTCTGTGAAGTATGTGTAACATTACGTCTTAGGTGAGGTAGTAAATATTGTGTGTGGGGTCCCGAATGTTGTTTCGGTCGGCGGAAAAACAAGGTATCGGACACTTGAGACATGTTGCGCGGCCACCGTGAGTTTCTGGCGCTGCAGTCCGGAACCGCGGGACTGCTACGGTCGCAGGTTCGAATCCTGCCTCGGGCATGGGTGTGTGTGATGTCCTTAGGTTAGTTAGGTTTAAGTAGTTCTAAGTTCTAGGGGACTTATGACCTAAGATGTTGAGTCCCATAGTGCTCAGAGCCATTTGAAGCCACCGTGAGTGGCAATCGGGAAAACACCCGCGCGACCTGTATGTTATCAACCGGTGCTCATTGCTGAACCATGTTCTACATTAAAGTAAGGAAACAACACCGTGTTAATATATTTTCTACATTAAAGTAAGCAAACAACACCGTGTGAGTATATTTTAACATGTTGACAGGAGAAATTCTAATATTTGTGATACAGTTGACAAAGAAATGGCTCTGAATATGTTTTGGTGGGGGAAGACTATTAATTTAGTTTCATTGTGGTGTGCTATACTCTAATGTGTTGACAAGGGAACCTCAATGTTTCATAGATGTTGAAAAGGACATGATGTAGGATAGATTTAGTATGCGAACTACTGATATTGCAGTTCCGTTCCACTGAACGTATATATGAGAACTGTTCCCTCGAAATGCGTAGCTCAACGAGAATAATTACACCCCCCGGTTGAATACAGTAATTCAAGGTATTAACAGAAATAAGTATCACTCAGCGATACGTCACCTTTCTCAATTAATTTCGAATGTGTTAACGCGTAATCAGCCCTTCGAAACAAATACGCACAACACAGAGATCGAAAACCCTGATAGCTACGTCAGAACAATGTGGTGTACATTCAGTCGAACGATATTTGCCCCATATTCGTAGATTATTTATGTACCGGTGTGGAGCTACAGCTCTCAAACGGCACATAATCTATGGCTAAAATATTTGCACTTAATACAGTTTGTCCTAGCTAATATTGTTATGCCCAGCAGCTCAGCTACCGCTTAAACTTGTACAAAGTAATTGTGTAGTCAAACATAGGGAACTCTCTAATCTCTATTATATCTGGTTAAGTTTTTCCTTGATACGTGTACACCTAAAGTTCTACTGCTAAACCAGCTACGCTCTAAGTGCTTGAAAGTTCTTAATTTTTTGGAGTAATAATAAGATGGGTAACAGAAGTACCACTACAGTAACAGAAAACGATGGCTCTATAAACTGCCACACTGTTAATTATGAGCAGCCACAAACCACCACGGTAGTACGAGCTACAAAGAATGAAAACTGCAACAAAAGCTATCAGACGTTCACCACATGCAACATTGTATTCATCATCGGACCATCAGCAGAATATCAAACCAAAATTTCTGACAAAAAGAAGCTGGAAATGTAAGTGTAAATCTGCGTCAAGTGTCTTAGCATATGAGATTCCGCCACTGGGTCTGCGGGGGGAAAGGGGGTGGGGGAACCACGCGAGGGGGCATGGATGATGATGTGACAGACTGTAACTCTTGTTTGTTGTCTCCGAGACGAAGCAACAATCTGTTGCGAAGGAAATTAAGTCGTTGGCAGCAACATGCAAACGTAGACCATTTTGCTAGATTAACGTACGTGTAATGTATCTGTATTGCGTCTAGGGTGCAAGGGTGTTGATTCTATTCACACACGGTTAAGCAATTCTTTCACAGCCGGGAATCACGTCTGGTTTGTAATGCAGGTAACAGTAACGACTGTTAAAAAAACTTACTTATAGTTCAGCATCCTCAATCACGACTGTAAGGATAATCTCTGCAAATTCCGAAACCGTCTGACAAGCTGTGTCATTGCACCTCGATAATTCCCATGGTATTATAGTTGCCTAGAGGTATTTTCATATGAAACTATCAAGGATAAAATAAAATATAACACTGCAGCTACTGTGAGGCACTGCGTAAGAAAGCGCCACCATCTATTATTACTTTTGGTGTGCTCTGTCTTAAACATACTGCAAGTTGAAAAGCTCCTCAACATATGCCCTTTTCACTTTTATTGATAAAGCATCAGCACTGGTTGTGAAATTAATATGTGTATATGATATTTATCATTCTCTCTATATTTATAGACTTAATGAGTTTTGCGTAACGTTGACTTACTCTAAACATTCCATCAGCGTTCTGTATTCCTTGTTCCATGGTCTGATGACAACTGCAGAAGCTGGAATCATTCTTTCATTGCACACATTAGCTGTTGAATTTTCTTCATTGCGTTTTGAGTCCACTTTTTCACTTATTGCGCATGATTTCATTGCATGTAAACGTTATTGATTTTGAACTTTGTTATTCGTAGCTTACATAATTTCTCTTTGGATGTCTACGTTCGGCAGTCAGTACAACGTTTCTGTATTTTCTATTTTGTACCTCTGTTTGGAGGAGAGTGCCAATGACAGTGTTGTTAAGAAAACCCTCCCTGAGTCAGTAATGGTCGAAATATGCATTGGTTACTCATAATGTTTGCAGTATAACAACTTTTCAGTTTTCAGTGCACGTAAAAAAGAAAGACAAAAATAATCCATTCCGGATATTCTCATTTTTGTTCATGAACTTCTTATACCTTCATAAATTCTACAACAGTGAGTTTTGAACCGGAAAGTCGTTCCAGGCATGCCTCTCGACTTGGCCAAAGTACATTGCGGTAATATTTGAAGTTTCCATAAACTTCGTTGAATTCCAATGACAATTGTTGCAACTGACAATATAATAATACATGTAGCTTCAGAAATTTAAGCATTCGTACCACCAATTCCTTCTCCTGCTCCAGGCTTGTAAATTTAGTTCAAAGTGCTGCTTAATGCACAGAAAAAGGAATCCCTTCTGTCGATCGATGTAATGTTTTGCTCGTTCATTGTCAGCTAAATATTTAAATTCTTTCTATATGCAATGGCATTTCGTAGCAAATATGCAGTACCCCTTGATTATGCGAAATGAGAATTCTTATTCCTCTCTTCTGTCATACTCATTCCTTTTAAAGGATTGTGAAGATAAATCGATAGACTGCCTCTGTTTCTGCAAACAGCCACTGGACCTGGAATTTCTTCGTTCCACGAACAAATAGAGGAAAGGTAAACAGCACTGACACCACGATTCTCGTGAAGTCGGAGAGTGTTCCGGAGAATCACCGAGCAAAGGCAAGTGGCAGGCTGGGGCTTGGCCCATGTGTGGTCTACACATGCTGCACGCGTGAAGTTTGGCATGCCGTGGCCGGCCCTAATCTAGGTCGAAATTCAATAAAGGAATCCCAAGGAAACTTTTCCATCGCAAGTCTTCTCCCTGTCTTTTACTACTTCTGTCATCAGTATTGGTTTTTCTGAATAAACAACTTTATTTACGAAATTGTGTCACTGGGTAATTAATTAACTTGGTTTCTTTATACATCTACTCGGAAAGCCACGTTTCCGTACTATTTGAGTGTGAGACACCGACAGTATGTAAACACAAACCACTTAAAGATCAAAGTGTGTAATGTCTTACTATTTCATGTAGATTAAGACGCGTTCAAGTTACAGATCCTTTTTTTATAATTAAGGGGCTCCGGAAAGGCTCAAAATCATGAAAAGTTCAATTTTTACTTTTTTGCGTTTTCTGAATCTACAGACTGTTACCTTTTAATAGATATATAATTTATTCAATTCCGAAGACTACAACTATTTTTAAATATTTTTTTGAAATGTGTTCTACATAGGCGTGACCCACTGTGGCGCTGTTAAACTGCTGTCAAATGGTGTTATTATTAACGTTCGTGTTCATCAGGTACATTTTAGTGATGTGAGATAAAGTATGTGTTGTGGCTAACCTGTGATGGTTCAATATATATCGCTGTTGAAAAAGTGTATTCACGGAAAAACTCAAAACCCCAATGAAAGTGTAAATAGTGTTATATGGTCGAGAATCCCCAAGACTGTATTTGTTGGAATAGAAACACTTCACTTTGGTGTGTATGATGCTGTTGCGACTTTCAATGATGGCAACATTGTAAGGTGCAAGGTATTTAGAAATATGGGAATGAAGATAGGTTCTAACATGGTACGTGCGATGCTTGCTTTAGACAAGGAACGCCTTCGGGCTGCAGAGAGGGCTGTAAAGAGTCTAGAAATACAAGCAAGAGTAAACAGGAGGAGGAACGAGAGGAAGCTGAAGGAGGAGTTTGCAGAGAATGAAGATAATCCATCCCATGGACCTGGAATGCACTAAAAAGTTAATCCAATCTTTGTCGCTCGATTCCCAAAACTTTTATTTTCTCATACTAATTACATGTTTTCTAAGGATCTTCCAAACATATTTGTTTCAAACTTTCAGTAAATGTTACACAGAACCTTCTGCATAATTTAACACAGCCTTTTTCCAAAAAAACTGTATATTTTTGAATATATAAATAAAAAATTGCAAAAAAATGTTGTGAATTTTCATTACAATTGAAAAAAAAATCATCTTTAATAACTGAACTAAAATTTTGTAAAATCCCTGTGTTAAGTTGTAGCCCATATTCCAATAAATAATTTATAAAAAGTTCAACTTCCTACCTCAAATACTTTGTGAGGAAAGATGTAATTTATAAGTGTTATTTTAACATTGCAAGTATAGGGCGTTCCAGAGTCCCTTAAAAGAGCTTTTAATCGTAAGGTTTTGGTAATAAGATGCAATTCATTAGTATCAGTATGGCGTATTAGTGTGGTCTATACTTTAAAATCGTTTTTACGTTGTTCATTCATCACAACAGTAAACATAAGAGAAAAGATAAACGTCGACAATATTTTCTCTCACGTTATCTGAAACAGTCTTCCAACGCTCAGGTAGTTTGTTGACCCCACGCTCTAGAAACCTAATGGTTCAGGGTTGAAGATGTCGTGAATCCAGGATTCTGTACTGTTGTTCGAGATATAGTGGGAAGGGTAAACTTTAGAGATTGCAAGATCAGCAGAAAATGTGTGTGGGGGATGGCATTATGTGAAATCAGCAAGGTCATTGTGAGTGAGGTAGTGTGGTAGCAAAGCTCGTTTTGTTGATCGTGTTCCTTACTCTGTGACCATAAGGGTCTCAGTTGTAGGCAACAAATGTCTCTTTCGGAGACACTCTTGGACAGAATCCAGGGGAGCCGTTCTTAGTGCACAGCATTTTTGTGCCAACAGATGCAAAGTAGTATTGTTCACACTATCTCTGCTCGAAAAGATGCCTTTTGTTAGGGCTGAGCGATTAACTTCTTCTTACGCCGTTAATGTAAAAGCATTGTGAGATGAACTGATCTTATGGCGTTATTGGCTGAGAGTCCCCGTCTTGTTGATGGTACAAGTCTTTCATTTTGGTACCTCTTTGACGACTTCCTTATGAATGATGAATGATGAAAGTGAGATAAACACGTTAGGACAAGACATAAAAAACCATTCCCTGAGCGAAGAAAATATATGACCCTGCTGAATATTGAATTCGGGTACCCGTTATATATAGAGGCAGATCACACTAACAAAGTTGCATATGATTACTCTATGACTGAACTGATAACGTTCAATAAAAATAGGCTTTTAATTTTTCTTTCTTTGAATTAGATCAAGTAGCACTCCCATACCCGACTTCTAAACATACCCAGTTCAATCCAGATGTCAGATGAAGATTAAATGGTTGCATTTTATCACATATGTCAGTTATGAGGATTTGGATGTGGAAAGGCATTAGTCACAGACTGATCTATCTCAATACAAGAAAGTCCTTTTCTGACGTGTTTTGTCCGGTAGCTTTCGCTCCAAAAAAATGGTTCAAATGGCTCTGAGCACTATGGGACCTATCGTCTGTGGTCATCAGTCCCCTAAAACTTAGAACTACTTAAACCTAACTAACCTAAAGACATCACACACGTCCATGCCAGAGGCAGGATTCGAACCTGCGACCGTAGCAGTCGCGCGGTTCCGGACTGCGCGCCTAGAACCGCTAGACCACCGCGGCCGGTGCTCTCGCTCCCACATGGCACAAATGTTCTCAGATTCCTCTGCTGCATTCACCTCTTTATTAAACCCAAAGAAAATGGTAGATCTTCTTCCACTTGGGGCTCTATTTTGCAACGCTTAAACGACATTGGCAAAAATTCCAGTATACAAAATCCAATACGTAACAGCAAGGAAAATACTAGAAATTCAAACTAAAAAAATATCAATTGATAAATACAATGATACATTCGTTGTGCTACTGTATGGTAACCACTCAGTGTATCGAAGTTATCTAGCTCAGAAAATTTAATGTTTGCCAATGGTAGAGTAGAAACGTACTCACGATGTGTGTGTCACCGTCACTAGAGAGGACGCCGGGTGGTGTTAGGCGGTCGATGACTGATGGCGGGTGGCCAGTGTTCGGTGGCCGTTTTATGGCGAGAAATTCCTACAACATAGTCCGCAAGCCACCTAATGGTGTGTGGCAGAGGGTACGTTTGGACCACTAACTGAGCCCTCAAACCCTGATCCATACGCGGGAAGCGCCTGGGAAGAACGATTATCGGTAAAACTTCGTTTTGACTCTAATTTGTCAAATTTTCTACTCGTGGTCACTAGGCGACATGTATATGGGGAGAAATAATACGTTGTTCGACTCTTTCTGGAAAGTGCCCTCTCAAAATTTAGTGGTAAATCTCTCAGTGGTGCACAACGCCTCTCTTGTAACGCCTGCCAATGCAGTTTGCAGGGCATCTCCGTAACTCTTTGGCGCCGGCTGAACGATCCCGTGATGAAACGCGCCGCTCTTTGTTGAACCTTGTCTGCCTCTTCTTTCAGTCCTACCTGGTAGGGATCCCAGATAGACGAATAATATTCAAGAGTTGGTCGACTAAGCGCCTTATAAACCACTTCCTTGAGATCCTTACCATCTGATGCTGGCACGTGCTTTTCCCACTATTTTTTTCATGTGGTAATTCCACTTAAGGTCACCCTGGATTCTTACTTTTAGATATCTTACGTTAATGGTGTTCCAGCTGTTTGCCATCAATAGAGTAGCTGTACCGTAGTGGATATCTTTTCCGGTGTATGCGCAATATGTTACATTTATTTATATTTAGGGTAAATTGCCATAGCCTGCACCATTTATCAATTCTCTGGAGATCATTCTGCAAATAGTTACTATCTTATGGCATCGCTACTTTGTTATAGACAAACGCACCACCTGCGAATAGCCTTAAAGAGCATCCGACGATTTATTCTCGATCTCGACAATAAACTGTTTTTACCTCAACGCAACCTTTAATTCTTTCCCGGAAATATTTCTAGAAGTTCCTGCTTTTTCTGGTGGGTTAGAAAATGAAGCAAATTGTCTTTGTGGTTCCATGAGACTTATGCACTAAGGAGACATGTGATTTAAAAAATTTAGAAAGATGTGGACTCAACCATGAAACATTACATCTACACCGTGTGATATTTGCCACTGCATCAGGAGCATATCTATTTCGATAATGGCTCGAGCAGTGAACAACACTTTCTCCAGATCTTCCTTTCCCTGCAGTGTTACCAGATGAGGGGCTGTCAGTTTTAATGGCGCCATAAGTGAATGTCTCGCATTGTGGCTGCCAACTGGTGTCCTGGTCGTTTGTCAAAGACCGTACACTCTCAGAAATTTTTTCCTCAAATTAAGATCTATGGTTCATACCAGTACACCTTTCGCTGTTAAGAAAGTCCAACATCTACACCGTGTGATATTTGCCATTGCATCAGGAGCATATCTATTTCGATAATGGCTCGAGCAGTGAACAACACTTTCTCCAGATCTTCCTTTCCCTGCAGTGTTACCAGATGAGGGGCTATCAGTTTTAATGGCACCATAAGTGAATGTCTCGCATTGTGGCTGCCAACTGGTGTCCTGGTCGTTTGTCAAAGACCGTACACTCTCAGAAATTTTTTCCTCAAATTAAGGTCTATGGTTGATACCAGTACACCTTTTGCTGCTAAGAAAGTCCAATTTACTTCTGCAAGTCTGCTTTTGATAACCTCGTTGCTTGGTCCCTCATGCTTTATTTGGTTTCCAAAATGAAATAATTCCTTTATTTCAGTTACCATCTGCCACTCAGTTTTGGTATTAACTACGTCGACATTCGTAACTGCGAAACTCCTCATTACCTCCGCCTTGCTCTAGTTTAAACTTGGTCGACATAGTGCGCTCATTAGACCACCCAATCCACTGCGTAGATCGTGAAATTCTTCTACAATTCACTGCAGATAGAATTGTCATCAGTATATGTTATTATTTCAACCTGAAAGTTATTCCCACTTCTGAGACTTTTCTGTATTTCCTTCATACATTCTCCTATCTAGAAGCAGAACTACAGGTGAGCGAGACTGCACTTCTGCCTTACGGCTTCGGTAATGCGTTCAGTTCTCTTTTGTGCTTCCATTTTTATTGTTCCCTCGTGGCTGATGTAGATAGAGTATAATACCCACCTCTACGCGTATCGTGTAACTAGTTTTTAAAGGATATCACTTCTTTTGTAGCAGTTTAGACTGGAAGTGTTAATTTTTCTGGTTTCTGTTGTCAAGCTCATAGTCAGAACTGCCTCCTTCTTTTTCCCGACTTGGCACGTTGTCAGTTTACAGATTAATCGGTTCGCTATCGATACGTCCAAAGCTTACATTTCCGGACGTTATGGGCTGCAGATAATGGAGAACGTATTCTTATATAGATGAACTTAAACACACACGTCCGCAACATTTCCATTGCTTAGAATAAAATAATTTGTTATATTCCATAATGACAGAAGACGCTGTGTAGCTCCTATGAGCTTGACAGAGGAAAGTATATATATTTGTTCGTTCTTTTTAGGCTACTTCTTTACACTCTCAGTCGTAGTTTACTCTGAATGCTGTCGATACCTTCACTAAAGCCTAGATTTTCACAAACACAATCCTCTTTGGACCTCTGTATGGTGCATTAACATGGGTACAGTTAGCTTTGACATCGAAATCATCTAAAAGTGAAAGCAATAAATACACTTCATTGGATAAAGAAAAAGGAAAAAAGAAAAGCATTAATTTACTTCCTGTATGAATAATTATGTAAGTTTTATGTAGAGAGCATCTGAATTAAAACAAAGCCTAACCTGTAGATTCAAAAACGACATTGGATTAAAGTGCTGAGAATAATTTGCTAATAGGAACGGACTTAGCACTGCGCCCTGCGGGACGCTCTCGCCGCCAGAGACGCTGAGACGGGCCTAGCTGAGACGCGGACAATCGCGGCCTGATAGGCAATCTCGCCGGACCAGTATCGACTCGCTGGCACCTCCCACGCACAATTACCGCCCGGCAGCCTCATCTATTATTCTCGCCTCATTGTTCCGGCCCTTTTGTCTCTCGCTCGTCGCGGACGACTTTTTTCGCCGTCCCTCGGGATTAAATGCTTAACTCGGCCATTGTTAAGGGCGGCCCGCCTTCGCTGTGATCGCCAGCGGCGACACGCTGCTCAGGCACCGCACACGCCCTCGCCACACCAACCCCCAGTCCAGGACCACCTGCCCTGCCGCGCGCCCCCTGTGTGCAACAGTAGCCGGTGCGCACCGCTGCTTAACAGCCCACAGCTCTGGATTCTCGCTCTGTCTATCTGTCTGTCTATTGTCTATCTGCCTCTCTCTCTCTGTGTGTGTGTGTGTGTGTGTGTGAAACAACGTTTACTCAGTCTTACGCCACAGTGCCATTCATTGCATACTGACAATACAAATAAGTCAGTACCGACCAAAACTTCGTCCATTGTATACTTTTGGGTAGGAAATGGACGCCAAGGAAAGGCAGTCTAGAAACTCTACACACATGTATCAAGTAACTTCGTTCAATGCTTTGTAGTCGTTCTGCACACTTAGTGCACTAGCAGATTCCAGGTCTCATTGGAACTATTTTTATTTTATAATTTTTAAACAGCGTGATATGGCTTCTTATTCGTTTTACAGCAGTTACTGCGGGTCTTAGTGCATAAAAAATGCAGTTACTTAATGTTAAGACAGATATGAGAGTTTATTGAGGTTATGCTGTCGCTGAATTTAAAATATGACAGCTGATCAAAAATGGCTCTGAGCGCTATGGGACTTAACATCTGTGGTCATCAGTCCCCTAGAACTTAGAACTACTTAAACCTAAGTAACCTAAGGACATCACACACATCCATGCCCGAGGCAGGATTCTAACCTGCGACCGTAGCGGTCACGCGGTTCCAGACTGAAGCGCCTAGAACCGCACGGCCACACCGGCCGGCTGACAGCTGATCGCTCTTCTTCAATGTCATACGTATTTTTAATATCACCACGGTTATCAATTTTTTAGTTACTTTTGTCTTATAGCTGCAATTTACTTTCGATTCCTTTCATGAATGTTTCTGACATCTCTGACCAATGGCTGCTGTTTTTAACGTTGATATACAATAGAAGCAAATATTTTTCCCTGAACATAGTCCGAAAATGGTAAATGTGTGGTTACGAGCCACCACGGACTTCGGCATGAAGTATTGTCCTTGTTAGTACGAATGTAATCAGCATACTAACTTCTCAATTAAGCGTGGGGATTGTGGTACGCCGGTCGCTGTGGCAGAGCGGTTCTAGGTACTTCAGTCAGGAACCGCTCGCCTGCTACGGTCGCCGGTGCGAATCCTGCCTCGGGCATGGATGTGTGTGATGTCCTTAGGTTAGTTAGGTTTAAGTAGTTCTAAGATTAGGGGACTAATGACCTAAGATGTTAAGCCCCATAGTGCTTAGAGCATTTGAACCATTTGATTGTGGTACATCCATAATGGAGGATCTGGAAGTGTAAGATGACATTTAACGTGCTAGGGTGGCTCACGATGTACAGGGCACCCAGAGCCTTTACCGTAGTCCCCATAATCACCTGGCTGCATTCCTTTGAAAATTTACATCCGGGGTCTTCTCAAAGGTAAAGTGTATAGTACTTCTACGATGCTCTAAGAACTCAAGCAGCGAATATTACAGTCTTGTCAAGTTTTACGTGGGGATCCGGGGACAGTTAGAAATAATTTAAAACTCACTGTAGAGCCAAGTGTGATACTCCATCGAAAGGCGTAGGTGATAAGTTGATCACCTAATTTAACAAGTGCGAATGTGCAGTAAACTGTAATGCATAACGTGCTGAAGCAGTGTTCTGTCAATTGTTAAGGAATTATATGGGTGAAATTAGAATCCAATCAGACGGGAACTTCATAGAAATTATACTTTTCAACTACATTTGCATTAAATACGAAAGTATACTGAATTCGATGACAAATCTAAAACCACACGTACGAATATGTAGTTACATGAAAAACAGCTCACTTGCATTCCCACATCTATTGGAACTTTTCGTTTACGTATACTTTCAGCCGTGTCCAGTTTTATTTTTAATTATGATAGTCATTGGCATAAACATTATGATCACCTTCCCAGTATCACTCGGTGTCCATAAATTGTCTTTAAACCTTGAGGCTTTAAAACAACTTTATAACTGTAGTATATATTCACAAATGGTTTCCACGAAGCGATAGAATAATAATAATAATATAACTCATGAAATTTTTGTTTCCTCATTCATACACATCAATGTTTCCTCATTCATACACATCAATGCGTGCACCCTTGGTGTGACATGTAATGTCTAGTCTGATTTCCATTTCTCTCCAAGTACGATTCAAGACCTCCACGGTGACATGTTCAAATATTCTGCGCAATCCTGTCTTCTACACTCCACATATAAGATACTTTAAAAAAACCTCACGGAAGAAGTCTTTCTCTCCACGTACGATTCAAGACTTCCATGGTGACAAAATGGTTCAAATGGCTCCGAGCACTATGCGACTTAAATTCCGAGGTCATCAGTCGCCTAGAACTTAGAACTAATTAAACCTAACTAACCTAAGGACATCACACACATCATGCCCGAGGCAGGATTCGAACCTGCGACCGTAGCGGTCACGTCGTTCCAGACTGAAGCGCCTTTAACCGCACGGCCACACCGGCCGGCTCCATGGTGACATGTTAAGTTACAAAGCGCAATCTTTTCTTTTGTACATCAGGTACCAGATACTTTAAAAAGACCTCACAGAATGAAGTCTTAGTGGTGTGAGTCTAAGGGATCATGGCGGCCAACGAAACAGACGATCTCCTCAGATCCACCTACCCGGAAACTTCTCATCTAGAAACTGACTAACATTTAGGGTCTGCTGGTAAGTGCTATATCCTGCTGGAATATGCCATCTGGTTGCAGTTATTACAGTTGTGACGTAGCACACTCTTGTAATATTTCCAGGTAGACATCACCTTTGACAGCAGACTAGATAAAAAAGAATAGACCAATGATGCATTTGTGCGTCAGTCCGAACCAAACAGTGACCTTGGGACTGTCTTTTTCCATTTAGCGTGCAACAGGAGAATGCTGTAAATCCATATACGAACGTTGTGATCATTTCGTTTTGCAAATACATGAAATGTTGCCTGACTGCAGAAATAAATCTTTTCTAAAAAGTCATTCTCTGGGTCAGGACTACCTAGCATATCCGCTGCAAACTGTTCACGCTGAAGTTTGGCCGTAGGCTCTAATGCTTGTAGCAGATGCACCCAGTAGAGACAGAGCGGTGATCTCTCATGCAAGACACTGCACTTATTTCCAACTCTCTGGCCACCGCACACACCGATTTTGTCGGACTCATTGCAAACGATTGCCGCACCTTGTCCACGTTGGTGTCTGAAACAGATGAACGACCCGCCCCCTTTTTATGTGGAACACTACCTGCTTCCATTGATAAAGTGTGCCAGGCTCGAATATTTGGTCGGGACGGTGGGTGCCTTCCATACCGTTTTCAAACGTTTCGTCGAACTTGGCTATCAGACGTTGTCCGTATGAACCAGGCCACACACTGAGCATTCTCCTGTGGCATTCACGTTTTATCAGGTTTTCAAGTTCAATTTTATTTCAAAATTGTGCCACCTGGAAGGTATAAAATCCTTGTGATTTATCTTATCCCATGTTGAAAAAAATTTTTCAACATCTAGTACAAATTTAAAGATATTGAAGTCTTAAGTTCCGGGCACACTGTGTAACAACCTGCCCTTTCTCGTAGTCGCTCACCTCGGTGAATTTCCCCATTTACGGGATGTATCGTCGCTGGAATAATCCCCCATTCTACTTTACTACACGGCCGATTCGAGAACCCCCTCCACTTTCCTCTTGACTCAGACACTTCCAACCGTGTCAGATTTCGTTACTAATTGTGATACGCACTGTGTAGAAATCTTATTCTTTGCAGCACTTGGCATCTCTTTCAGCTTGACGCCCCAAGTGGCCCCCACCAATTGTGTAGATATCTCACGATTGCAGCTCCTGGCAATTTTCCCACCTAGGCGCCCTAAGCGGCGACTAGAGTCTCTTGGACACTTAAACTCAAATAATTACATTCTCCCTACAGAGTCACGTGACGGCAACGCCACCAGGAGGCTCTCAGTCTCTCAGTAGGCAGTGGTCCATATGTATGTATCCTACAGCACAACTCTGGTACGTCGTCATAAATTTGGAACTAACTTCATTCAGATATGTCTTAATGCCAGCAGCTAACATACGTTAAGTCTCGGAGAGTCGGACGAACTGGGTGAGCAGCTCACGCTACTTGCAGGGAAGCTCTTTCGTGTACAAACATGGTGCAGAAGTGTTGCTGTTATTTTTATGTTATTTCTGGAGAAAGTCACATTCTCTTTTCTGGTACGCCGAAACGTTCTATAGTGCAGTTCCATAATTTTCGTATGAACGGTCAGTTTGTACAATACTGATTCAGTTTCTTACTGCAAGCTTGAAAATTGTGTAGGCATAAAACTAACCTAAAATGACACCTATTTCGCTGCCTAGACATAGAATTTGGAGTGGTCCATCTCTCCCAGACAGTCGGGAGAGATGTACTAGTGTCATTGGGAAGAGATGGTCCGCTTATTTTAATCTGAGAGAGGTGGAGCACAATTAAATTTAGCTACACGGCTGATGCCATGATTCCACTGGAGACGGCCGCAGTCTCAGACTACAATTATTTCTCGGAAAGTATGTTTGTGCAAACAAATGGAAGAGCAGACAGAATATCATACACAGGTCAACGAACCACTTCAAAGCTCACCAAAAGGCTTATTAACCCCAAGCACATCAAAAGAGCAGAGTTATTTGCACAAGACAAATTACTTCACTGACGCAACTTCAGAGTCCACACCTACCAAATGTAGTACTTTGAGGATTACCACCTCAAAACTGACTACTCCTAAGCCAACACAGACAATTTTTTTAAAAGATTATCACCTGTTACTTCTATTGATAGAAATATGAATTTCAAGTGGAAGACAGATACTATATCCAAAGACCTAAAGGCTGTTGAAAGTATGGAATCTGTAAGGAAAGAGAGGCATTGGGAAAGAACGGAAACAGGAAAACGGCACAAAAAGATTATCGAAGGGAAATATAAGTCAGAATATAAACAGACTGCAGAAACTCGTGGAAAAAATTCACCAGATGCAGACATTGTGGAAGATTACGAAAAAAACTTTGGTGAATGAGGTGAGCAGTAATCTGCTAGCTGTGGCGAAATCTATTAGGAAAGTAATAAAATGAAGATTAGATTCAGTGTATCGCCTGTTCACGATGGTTAACATTTGGAAGTAGGTGTAATTGCTATGGTGAGAGAAATATAGGTTAATGCTTCGACAGAACCAACAATTTATTAGAAAAGCCACTGTTTATACAATATTTATAGTAAACTGATGAAATCGTTTTGAACTAAAATATTTAATACAACAACATATTCAAAAACAAAATAGGAAAATTTAATTGACTCTTTTTCTACATGTATAGCCACTTTTATGTAATGCATCTATCCCACTACGCTGTTCCATCTCACCCATAGACCCGTGGGTGAGATGAACCTCTCATGTATATTATCGTTTTAGAGTATCTCTTGTATTTTAAGTGGTACTGCTTCAATAACGTATTGTACTTAAGTTTATAGGACACCCTGTACGGACATGCTGCTAAAGACATAGGTAAAGCGGTCAGATAGAATGTCTAATATAATGATTTCGATCTTAGGCGCAACAGAAATAGTGCTGAGCATTTGTTTCCAAAATTGTATCATAAGATTTGGATAAAAAGTGAAACACTAACACTGGTAGTTAAATTTATTGCGCCACGATATAGTTTTCCACACTCTTCTGGAAATGTACCTAACAAGAACATAGGTTCGCCGGCCGGAGTGGCCGGGCGGTTCTACGCGCTTCAGTCTGGAACCGCGCGACCGTTACGGTCGCAGGTTCGAATCCTGCCTCGGGCATGGATGTGTGTGATGTCCTTAGGTTAGTTAGGTTTAAGTAGTTCTAAGTTATAGGGGACTGATGGCCTCAGATGTTAAGTCCCTAGTGCTCAGAGCCATTTGAACCAAGAACATAGGTTCAATCAATAAACACACTCATCTCAAGAGCTTTTCGTTGCAATTATTAAGCAACAGGCGTCGCACTGTACAAGTAGGTATGAACTACATGCATATACGGAAAATTTGAGGCAGAATTCTCTGAGGAGGCTCTGAATTTTACTGCTTCAGTCGGGAAGTGACTTATTACAGTAGTACACGGACAAGAAAAATGAAGGTCTGCTACACACAATAGATTCACTGGTTCAACATTACAAGATGTAGCCGATTGGTCAGTTCGAATATTTATTACCATAGGTTACGACTCTTCTATGATACAGACTACATCGTTTTCTGGACAAAAAATAACAATAACCTGAAAATTGAGCAATTAACACCGCAACTTACAAAAAAATAGGAAGAAAAATATATTCTAGTGTCGAAGAAATAGAAAGTCCCGTGAAAGCATTTATCTGATATGGAGTGCGTCTCATTGTAGCTTCAATACGTGGCTCATCTGGAAATTAATAAATTAAACTAACGGTTCGTACCTGAGTAGCAAGAAAAACAGCATTACGTGTAGGAAGTGGTCCTGTAAAAAATTTTGGATAACGAATTTGATACAATACTGCACCAGAAACCCTCAGATATTACATCGAATCCCTTTGCCGATAGCAAGAATAGGAGTTTGATGCACAGATTTTGCCGGTTGTGCTACATCTACAACTATATCTAAACTCCCCAGGTCACCTTACTTATCCTTCCATTTACTTTTCGTCTAAGGCGCTGCAGTCATGGACTGTGCTGCTGATCCCGGCGGAGGTTCGAGTCCTCCCTCGGGCATGGATGCGTGTGTTTGTCCTTAGGATAATTTAGATTAAGTAGTGTGTAAGCATAGGGACTGATGACCTTAGCAGTTAAGTCCCATAAGATTTCACACACATTCGAACATTCCATTTCCTTTTCCATTCGCTAAAGGGGCATGGGAAGAATGACGGCATGTAAACGACCGTATTAACAACAAATTCGCAGATTTTCTCGTTGTCATCGTTTCGCGAGTAGTTTCTGGGTGCAATGTAACTCCACTCTTCGCGGAACGTACTTTATCGAAATTTATCTGTGATGCACGACGCCTCTCTTCTAGTGTCTGCCACTAGAGCTCGTTGCACATCTCCACACCACTACCACGTCGACAAAACAATCCTTTCACTAAGTGATCCCGTCGTCACTGGATCTTCTCTATGTCTTACAATAATCCAATCTTATAAGGTCCTGGACTGATGGCATATACTCAGGTATCGGCCGTAGATGTGTTTTCTAAGCCGCTCCCTCCATTGCTGAGCCACATTTCCTTAACATTCTTCTAATAAACGTTAATTCTGGCATCTGCTTTTTCTGCTGTTTGTTTTGTGTGGTCATTTCGCTTTAGGGCTCTCCGGATGGTTCCTTCTAGGATTTCTATTTCCAGTGATTAGTCGTCAATATTGTTAACGTACGGTAGTGGATTTCGTCGCCTATTTACGTCTAATGCGTTACATTTCAAATGGTTCAAATGGCTCTAAGCACTACGTGACTTAACATCTGAGGTCATAAGTCCACTAGACCTAGAACTACTTAAACCTCACTAACCAAAGGACATCACACACATCCATGCTCGAGGCAGGATTCGAACCTGTGATCGTAGCAGCAGTGCGGTTCCGGACTGAAGCGCCTAGAACCGATCGGCCACAGCGGTCGGCGCGTTACATTTATTTGCGTTTTAAGCTCAGCTGCCAGGATCAATTATGAATTCTTTGCCGAATTTCCTGGAGCCGCTACCGTTTTCTGGCGTCGGTACTTTCTTATAGGCAACAGTGTCACCTGGAAACAGTCTAATGGAGCTTCCGACTTACTCCACTAAATCATTTACCGTATCCTGTAACGGTGGTGTTAACTTCGTAGAATTACTCCTGAAATCACTGTTACATCCGTCGAGTTTTCTTCTTTAAGACGACATACCGAGTCGCGTCTACAAAGAAGTTTTGAATTCGGTGACAATTGTGGTGCGACACTCGTTGTGATTGTATTTTTTTTTTCATTAAGCGACAGCGAGGAATTGAGTCAGATGCATTCCCTAGGTCAAGGAATACGGCACCCATCTACTTCCTGATGATTAGATCGTAAAGAGAACAAAGTGAGTTTCACAAGCTCTCCATTTTCGGGGTCAATGCTGATTTTTACAGCGGTGATTTTTGCTCTCCAAAAACATCATATATGAACATGACGTTTTCCATAATTCTGCAACAGATTTACGTCAGTGATGCAGGCCTACAATTTTGTGCATCTTTCCTAGGACCCTTCTTGTAATCCGGAAAACCTTTTTTGCTGCGTTCGTTTTGTTGCTCCAGCGATAGTAATAAACTATGGCTAGAAGAGGTGTAAGTTCTTTCGCGTAACCTCTGGAGAATTTCACACGTATCTCATTTCTCTGAAACCACTGTCACCGCAGACCTTGATCTGAAAATTTTCGACGATTTCCACCTCCAGTTAAAGGAACATGAAGGGCAGTGCTGGTTTTTGCTGCGAGTTGGTGCTCAGCATGAGACGTCTCGTCAACCGGTGTCTGGTGTTCATGAGGCCTTCGCAGAAGAATGCACAGTAAGTTAAGGCTCGTGGCCTCCTCGTTCGCTGCACTTGCCTGTTCGTGATATTTATCTATGGGGATATTTAAAAGGAAAAGGGGACGAAAACACGCTTAAACAGTTGAGCAATCGACCATTCACAATGTGGCAAAATTACTTTGTGTAAAAGTGGCTTCAGATGTATGCCATGTAGTAGTAATAGTAGTAGAAGTAGTAGTAGTAGAAGTAGTAGAAGTGCCATATGACGATTATAGTTCACGCTACGTTTAAATAATTTGTTTGATAACTTACGGTGCTGTTTGTGGCCCATGATGGTAGAGCAGAAACCCAACACGAGAAAACTGTAGCAAAATCCAGGGTGACCTGTAGAGGTTTATCGCATGGTGCAAGGACTGTAAGCTGACGTAAATAAATATGACGTGTTTAAATCTGGGGTAAAGGCACACTACTTGTGAATACACTGCTGGTAATCAATCACTGCAAAACTGTAGCAACAATTTACTTGTGATGTCTGGAGAAATCAATAATGGGAGAGCCTCACAGAAACGCTTATTCGAAGAGTAAGAGGGTAATCGGAACATAGTATCACCTCGAAAAACTAAAATTAGGTAATATATTTTTCCGGTTTATTGCTGCGCTCCTAGTACAAACTAAAATCCCCGCGCCCCACAACCAAACCTTGCCACTACGAGAGGAAAAACAACATGGTACAGTCCATAGATAAAACGGAATATGCCTTTTAGTATTGCTAATCAGTATGGGATCCTTATCGTGTAGAAATAATAGGAGAGATCGAGAAGCTCCAAAGAAAAGTTTTCTTGGGAGAAGAGAACTCTATCAGTATATGTAACAAATTTCTCCGCCTTAAGCGAAGTCAAATCCTGGTAGATAAACTAAGCTGAATTAAGCGAGGATGAGCGCAACGAGAGCAGAGCGAGTAGTAGTCAGTTAATTGCGAAGTAAAAGCATGTCAAATAATCTGACTAAAAATTAGAAGAACGTTTGGTCTTATCTAACGACCGTAAACAGATGGAAATCATCTATTCAGTCGGACACTGACCACACTGACACTAAAACAAAGGATGATAGAGAGCAGGCTGGAATACTGAATTCAGTATTCTGAAAGTGTCTCACCGAGGTAGTTCGTTGTACGGTTCCTCCTTTCAGAAGTCGCACTAATTTCGAAATAGCAGATATTGACACAAGTTCTCATGGGATATAGAATCACCTAGAAAAGTGAGAAAGGTAATTGTACCAGATTAGATACCTGTGTAGTCTTATAGAGATTATGCGGAAGAACTCGATATCCTTCCAGTAGTAATTTATCAATAGGTCAATGGTGCAACGAAGGGTATCTAGCCATTGGAAAGAAGCGCAAGTCATTCCCGTATTCTGGAAGGGTCGTTGGACACACCTGAAGATCATATTGCTATATCGCTTCCGTCAATATGTCACACTCTTAGAATTACGGAACATGATTTATGCTTAAATATTGTGGGGCGTATGGAGAAATATAATATTTTGTACAGAAAACGAAATAGAATTTGCGAACAGAGTACTTACAAACCTCAGCACGCTCTGTTCGTCCATGAGATCCATAGCGCCGTAAACAAAGCCGCTCAAGTTGATGCTTGTTCCTTGGTTGATGCTGTGTTCCTCAAGTTACGGAAAGCATTCGATACGGTTTCGCACTGTCATTTATCGAATAAAATACGAGTCTTCCGTGCATACGACCGGGTTTGTGAATGGATATTGGAGTTTCGTGCAGATGGAAATCAGTGCGTCGTTTTAACGCTACAGCATCGACAGATGTAATGTAATTTCGTTACTACTCCAGATGATTGTTATAGGACCGCTACTGTTTACAGTATATATCAATGATCCGGTGGACGATGATCGAGGATCCAAGAGGTGGTTTCAGATGATGCTGTTGTTATGGGTACGTAGCAATGTCAAAAGACTAGCAAAATTTACAAAGACAATTGGTGCTGGAGTGGCAATTGACCATGAACGTAAATGTTGGGTTGGTGTATTATTTCGTAGCATTTTTGTTTTGCATTTTGGTAATCCCGTTCTATGGGTATATTTACCGATTTTCATTCCTTATTTGTAGTTCACTGTTGCTATCTGAATTTACCTATTGTCATTTTGTCATTTGTAGACAGTGATTGGAGTCATGGATGCTAGAAAATAGAGCGCTATATCCTTTCATTCAGGAGTGCTAGTTCTGCAAGTTTCGCAGGAGAGCTCCTGTAAAGTTTGGAAGGTAGGAGACGAGATACTGGCAGAAGTAAAGCTGTGAGTACCGGGCGTGAGTCGTGCTTCGGTAGCTCAGATGGTAGAGCACTTGCCCGCGAAAGGCAAAGGTCCCGAGTTCGAGTCTCGGTCGGGGACACAGTTTTAATCTGCCACGAAGTTTCATATCAGCGCACACTCCGCTGCAGAGTGAAAATCTCATTCTGTTAATATATGTTCAAAGCAACGGCCTTACGCCACTTTGCTGGAATGGTCTGAATACCCACATGGAACTGTTATATTGGTTGACGTGGGGCCAATGTCTTACTGCATCAATCCATGTACGTCTTCCTGTAGAGGGTATCCTTCCTTGAGTCAAATAGATGGAATCTGGATGGGTGAGATACAGAGCGTAGGTTGGATGCGGAAGAACAGTCTAATGAAGTTCCTGAGTTGTCGTAGAGTAGGAGAAGTTCGTGAACACAATTTAGGCGTCTCTTCAACTTTTTGAGGGTAGCACAGTACGCTCTTTGATCGTTACGTCGTGAGGGAGGACATAAAATAGAGTAACCATTTCAGAGTCCCAGGAGAGCATCGCCATGACTTTACCGGCAATGGTTGTGGCTTTCAAGTTCTGCTTTGGATGAGAGGTGCTGTGGCGCCACTCACTTCCGTTCCGAAGTGATGAAGTCGTGTTTCATCACCTGTGACGAAGCTCGATACGACGACCAGCATCGCAATGCGTAAGCAAATCCGCAGAGATTGTCCTCCGTTGCTCTTTATGGTCTTCTGCTAAATGGCGAGGAATCCAGGTGGCAGACACCTTTGAGTATCCCAACTAGTGGGCAAGTGCGTCAACGTTACCAAGAGGGATGTCCATTTGACCCCCGTCGTGTTTGACAGTGATCCATCGATCACCTCGAATGAGAGTGTTACCATTTTCCAGCACCGCCCGCCGGAAAGCGGGGGGTAGGACAGGTGTGCGTGATCTTGTTGTGATAAGGATAGAGGCCTCGTTTGTTCACTGCCAGTTCTCAATAGCCATGTTACAAGCGCCTATGAATATCTGCCATGCTCTGGTTTTCCTCCAAAATAAACTCAGCGTCAGTTCTCTGCTTGGACTGCACCTCCGCCAAAAATGCCATTATCAAGGCTACGTACAGCTCTGCCACATATCGGGACTTCATGAAACTATAGGAGCCGGAAGCGGGAATATTTCCCGATATCTCAGAAACTGGCTGAGAAAAAGAATGTGTTGCGTTACTTACTGTAACCCCACATACTAGCTTGCGTACTTGCGAGCTGCTGCATCCGGGTGAGAACTTTGGGATAATATAGTCAATAGCCTGGCGCCCACGTTGCCCTTCTATTGCTGCTCTCTGGCAGCGGACGTGGCTTGCTCGCTTCCCGGGAGATGGGTTGCTACGCAGGGCCTCTGCATCACTAGAGTTTCTGTAAACAACCGGTCACTCGATACCGCCCGCCGCGTGGCCTCACCATTTGCTAATGAGAGCGGGATGCCCAGCAATGTTTGATCTCTGCGCCACATTTTGTGGCATGTGTTTGCACTAGGGTGCGAAGCGCGTATCGCAGTTAAATGCAATTCCAAGATTTCCTGATTGTGGATGCGGAGCCGATGTGGAACTGGTCGCAGTTCTACTCTGCTAATTGTGGTCAAACGTGCTGACTCGTTGCTTGTTTCCCTGCGTTATTGACATACACTGCGTTACTGGCTCGGGCTCTCAAATGTATTGCCGCGCCCCCGTAATACCTGCTGAAAGAGTCAATACAGTACATCGTTCAGTGTGTACATTTAGTACTTCGCTATAAGAGTGCTATCGTTCTTTAATAAGGACACGGCTAAGTGTGGGGATTTATTAATAATTTACGTTTGTATTCCAAAGTCACCATTAGCAAAACGTCGTAGTTATTATTGTATTAAACTGTAACGTAGTACTATAGGTATAATGGACAGATGAGATAACTGCACTGCAAACTGCATTCCTTATTCGAATTTTATGTCAACAACTACAGTGAAAAATTCTATGAAAGACAGACAATGGTAAGCTTTGAACGTGTCTGCTCTTCGCAGGATTATGTAATATCTCTTTCCCTGCGTTGTTGGCCATGTACACTGCATTTCAAAATGATCATGTAATAATCACAATTCTCCTCTTTCATACGGTATGCTTATGAACTTACAAGTGAGCCTTAAAATTGAGTACACTGTGTGCAGTCTAAAATTACACTGTAAGTTCAAATGGTTAAAATGGCTCTAAGCACTATGGGACTTAACGTTCGAGGTCATCAGCCCCCTATACTTAGAACTGCTTAACCCTAACTAACTAAGGACATCACACACATCCATGCCCGAAGCAGGATTCGAACCTACGCCGTAGCAGCCGCGTGATTCCGGATTGAAGCGCCTAGAACCGCTCGACCACAGCGACTGGCTCCACTGTAAGTAGTAATTAGCAGCTGCATAGATTTCACCTGCAGTTACAAACTAACTGAATACGTACACTCAGTTCAAAATGTTTACAGCTGAAATGTCATCCTTTATATTGGGTAAATACAAGTCATTTGCACATACGCTTTACTTGCTGGTAATACGAAACACTACAGTAAATGGAATATGAGTTTTAACATATATACCAGCCACTCAAAGCCAATATAAAAATGATTTACCGCTCCTTAATAGCAACAAAATAAGTTCACAAGAATCCTGCTACTACTGAAAATTGTTCCAAGTACGGAATTGGGGTGTTGCCCATACTTCTTGCGTCCACACAGCAGCAGAGTAAAAGCAAAAGTGAGTCATTTCTTATTTCTTTGATTTTTTAAATTTGTAAATACGTTAAGATAGCTGATGTATGTCGGCTGCACTGATAAAAATCTTTGTAAAATACCTAGTCGATTGAAATAGCAAAAAGGAAGTACAGAGACTTTGGTGACTTTAAACTTTCCTAAACGCCTGACGCCACCCCATCAGAGGCGTGCTGACATCACAATTTATACAAGGTAACTATTGAAATTATCGGCTATGACATTTCTGACACTGTGAACGCATCCTCAAATGTTCTAGCTGAAAGCAACACACAATAGTCAGTGAAACATCCAAAAAAAGCCTGTACCTTGCAAAAGGTGGGGTAGAAGGCTTTATTTTTTTAACTCGTTTATATTGTTGGAAAAGGTAGAAAACCAAGTTTTGCCAACAAAATTTCTCTTGGGAAAACTTTCTGCAGTCAAAAAGCTTCGAAAATTTCGGACTTTTTCAGTTTTTTCAAAATATTTCAGTTTCATTTGCTCCTATCACTTTGACATGTAGTTTCTTTTTGAAAGAGAACAAAATTCTCCACAAACTTGATTCTTACCATTTTTTCCTTCTCCCAGTATCTAAGGCGCTGCAGTGCGTCAAAAAATACCAATTCTTTAAATTTCGAGCAAAGTGGCAAATTACCTAATATTTGAACACTGTTATTTCAGTTTTGTATTTGTGTACTATAAACATATTACTCATCATGTTATTCACTGGAATTTACCATCTCACTCTGCTGCACGGCCAGGACAAACAGCATCATATTCAGTAACTACGAACACATTCACGTCGGATTGCGTGAAGTTTATTTGTGTTACAATATGTAATACGATTGCATGCAGGTGCCGTTACATTTTCTACAGTTGATTGACGTTAATGATCAGTTATAAGAAAAAGTATGTAGAAATTGTTCTTAAGCGGACAAAAGCGTATTTATTCTTTGGCCGGCGGAAGACGATTATCTCTGGTGATTGTTCACAGTGCGCTGACAGCTATTAGCACACAACAATAAGGGTCCTACAGTTTGGAGTCTCTTTCATTCAGTATATATTGTGGTGTTGAAAATGAATATATCTGACATGAATTTGTGTTTCATTTGCGAAAAAACTGTGGTGAGTGGTGGACGCAGTGTGAAAAAGAAAGGACTGAGCACACTTATCGATTGTAGTGCTAAACGCAGGGAGTCTGCTCACACCCGTTTTTTGAAAACGCTCAGTGAAGTGATGGTGCATGAAGCAGGCTACAAGAAGTACATTAATGAGAGAATCATAGCAGCTAGTCTTCGACATCCTCAGGAACCAACAGGCGTGCTATGTCAGTCGCAGGGAAAAGGTCAGTTCAGTTTTAAAGAGAAAAGCTTCTTATGCGCAAAATGGAATTCTGATGGCTTTTTAACCAAGCGGTTAAGACTGCCATATGCCAAACGAAATTTTGTTTACAAAGTAATGAAATTGGAAGTGCAGTCGACAGTATTAGAAAAGGCTAAACGACGTGGTGATGAATTTGGTCAACAAGTGATAGAGCGGATTAAAATGTAAATGATTTGGTTGCTGCAGATGGGTGATTCCACAGATTTTGCTACAGAATGTTCTTTCACCGTGTTTAAGCTACTGGACAGAAACGAGGTTACCGACCTGCAACACAAGTGGATGAAGGAATGGAGGCTATATTTGCCTACCTAGAAACCAATACGGAAGAATGTCAGTTTCCTGTGGACGATCTGTTAGAGCAAATACCCACATCACCTCCTCCTGATATTCGAACCGTCAAGACTCGCCTTTTCCAGAAATATGGTGACGATGTGGTGATAGCTGAAACAGCTTCAAAGCCAGCAGTCGTATGTTTCAAGAATGTTGGGCACCAACTACTCTCAGAGAAAATTGATACACCAAAAGAAATTCAGATCCTCAGCAAGAAAGACTACGAATCGTCAAAGCAGCTGCAAATATCATATTAGACGATATAAGATCAGTACTGTACGATGTAAAACAGTACCCTCCCTCTGATAATTTTTTATGTGATGTAGAGTCTGTCATACCAGAAACTGTAAGATTGCTCTTTGCAACTATAATTTTGAAACACAAGCGGTCTCCCAGAAAATGGGGGAAAATATGTGTTTCTCTTGCTCATGCACTCATAAATGCTGCGAGGCCACGTTCATTTATTTCATCACATTTGACTGCTATTAGTGCACACTTGTACCGGAAGTTTGGCTCAAAGCATCCTGGTTTTGTCTTTCCTTGGCTTTGCAGCATCTTATACGGAAGCTGCCTTATTGGAAGTGTCTTCAATCCTTCAGTTTGACAACGAAAGACAACGAAGTGTCGCATTTTGCCAATTTGTGTTTGATAATGCAGATTTCAATGTAAACACTCTAGGTGGAACTGGTACTTTTCATGCAATGGAAGTATAATTTCAATGTAAACACTCTAGGTGGAACTGGTACTTTTCATGCAATGGGAAGTATAATGTGTGTTACTCCTCATGATGCATTGCTTCCTCAGAAAAATATTAAAAAGTTGAATCATCGTACCTCAGCTCAACTTGTTAGTGAAGCCGGAAAAAATGACATACAGACATTCCACAGAACACAAGTTGGAGGGCTGAAGGCTATAAAAATTTAAGAATTGAACGTAATTGCTCCTGCAAAAGGTGAGATCGTCATCTCAACAGCTGAAATTACGTGGTTATATTGTAAATGGTCTCAGAATGCAGTTGTTTCAGGATGGAATGGTTACATGGAACGCTTGACGAAAGGCAAAGAATATGAACGTTCTAATATAGTCTTCCATTTCTTAATTCATCACCAACCCATTATGACACCATATATACTGCTCTGATGATAGCTAGAGATGCATGTGAAAGACATAAACAGACTATATGCTTTGTCAAATCTCATCAGCCTCTGTATTGGAAGGCAAGGGATATTGTGGAGATTGACCTTCCTGAACTTCATAATGTGTTTCCATTTCCTTATGTCGTTCATGGGATGTATCGGTATGATCATGGGTGGAAGTGGATTAAAGGACTTATTTGGTGTAATATTCGCTGAAAACAGCGTTGAAAAGATTTTGTCAGACATGCATATTCCAGGGCTGTGCGAGCGCATTTATTGTGTCCCCTTGCTTTGGCCGGTCGAGTGTGGGATCACATTGAGCTAACAGAAGATGAACGTGAGACATTGAATGACTTGTCTTCTCCTTGTGATGAGTCACAACTGTCAGTTGGCCAGGATACCAGTGTTCTGAGGGAAAAAGTCATAAAAATATTTGTAACAGCCGTGAAAACGATTGAAAGTAAGGGACCCACAGGAAAATTATGGGTTCAATACTACAAGATGGCAACTCTCATGAAACAATTTATTGAAGCGGATCGATCATGGAATTAGGAACTTCATCTTGAAAGCGTGTGAAAAATGCTTCCCTACTTCCATTCAGCTGGACATTTTATGTACGCTAAAAGTGGCCACCTCTACTTAGAGGATATGTTGAGTCTCGAGGAAATAATGGATTTATCAGAATATGAGAAGTTCACAACGAAAGGACATTTTACAATCCGGCGATCAGAAAAGTTTTGGTCAGGGGTTCCTTCTGACAGGACTATAGAAAAAACATTGATGAAAACCATGAAGAGTTCTGGAGGACTTACTTCTGGCCGAGGAATTACGGATAGTGTATTAACCAGATGGACATTGGGTATGATTCACATGCAGAACATTTGTGAAGAAATTGAGTCGTATTGCGAATTGAGCGCAGTAACATCAGAACAGCATGTAGATGCAAGAAGTTGTCGCATCAAACGAGATGGCACGGACTTGGGTAAGCTGGGTGATTGGTTTTCAGTGCACCCTCCCTTCCCTAAAAGTGATTTTATAATGTCTATCAGTAGTGGTGTTGTCGGAACGGAGGATGTTAATTGTCATATGTCTCACGAAGGGGGGGGGGGGGGAAGGCGTGAAAAGAATAGTTGGCGACAATTTCCAAGGTGTAAAGTTCCGTATAAAAGATAAAGTTATGACTCTCCTTTCTGCGTTCAATTCTGTAAAAGCTGGGAGCACTAAAATTACTCCTGTTGATCCTTTAACTCTTTTCCAAAGAATTTGTTTAATGAAGCAAAGTGAAGAAGAGTTAAAAGCCTTTCTGAAATATGAACTTGCTCCTTACCCAATGTCCCTATTCTCAGAAAAAGGCATGCGAAAAGAAACAAAATCTTCATTCTACAATGCCTTCGTTCCAGTGGAAGATGTGAAGTCAGGTGAACCGAGTAAATTTTTTGTCATTGATGGAGGGTACCTTATCCACAAACTGACTTGGACTCGAAATGTTTGCTTCAAGTCAATAGCTATGTTTCTTACCTGCAACGTCATTTTGGATCTCAATTTGCTATTGTATTTGATGGGTATCCATGTGAGGGAGACAAATGTAGCACAAAGAGTGCTGAGAGGATTCGTAGGTTGAATCAGAGATAGTGAACCAAGTCCCTCAGGACAAGTTCTTGTACAATGAACGAAACAAGATGAGTTTGATCACACTTCTTAAAAAGAAATTTCTATAGTGTAGCATTGAAGTGCACCAGGCACAAGAAGATGCTGACCTTATGATTGTAACATCTACCATTTCCAGAACCTAAGATTTTGGAAGTGTTGTCATTGTAGGAGAATATGTTGACCTGCTTGTGCTCATGACCGGTTTGTGGCAAGGCATTGAAAACTTACATTTCTTAAAGCCAGGAAGAGAAAATGCTAAAGACAAGTGGTTTTCCACTGCATCCTACGAGTTTGACAGTGAATATATTCTGTTCACCCACGCCTTTAGCGGATGTGATACAACATCCGCTTTTTTTGGTCAAGGAAAAATTAAGTGCTGCAATATTGTTGCGAAAAATGAACACCTAACCTCAGCGCTTTGCACGTTCAATAAACCACATGCTACCCGTGAAGAAATAATAACAGCAGGAGAACAGGTTACTATCCCATTGTATAGTGGAGGAGTCAGCAGTTCCCACACACTAGACCATTTGCGGTACCAGCTATTCACCAAGTCTGCCACAAAAAGCAAACTGAATCTTCCACGGTTGCCACCTACACAAGATGCTGCCCAAGATCATTCGTTGCGGACTTACCAACAAGTCCAAAGTTGGATGGGAAACTGGAAACCTCCTGATAAATGGGGCTGGAGTCACAGTGACCACGGTCCAATACCCGTTATAATGAGCCAAGATCCAGTACCTGAAGCACTTCTTCACATTTTTTCATGCTCATGCAAGCTGAACTGTAGCGGAGCGTGCTCCTGCAGTAAAGCGGGTTTGAAATGTTCTACAATTTGCAAGAAATGTATTGGGGTCAACTGTGAAAACGTGCCAAAATTTTTATATGAAGACAGTGAAGAAGACGTTATGGAGGAAGTTGAGGAAACAGCTGACTAAATCAACGAACTTGCTGAGGCTGACTCGCTGTTTAAAGAAGAGATCAATCTTGGATCAACTCTATGTACAGACCCTGAATCCGTAACTCAAGGTATTTCTGGTGAAACTGAGGAACCTGGCCCATCAAAACGTTGGAAGTGATGCTCATATCTTTTTCAAGTGCGCTAAAGTGCGATATTACAAGTATTACACACCCAGACCTGTCAACATTTTTTAGTAACATAGTTTTACAAATACCAGGGCTGAGGTGGCCCATAGTGAACTTGAGGTAGTGATGTAATAATCACAATAGTTGGGTGCCTAGCAATCCTCATGTTGCATACAGAGAAATTGAATACCTAAAAGTGAGGTGGTAAATTCCAACATATAATATGATGTATAATGTATTTATACTACACAAACAGAAACTGAAAAAATAGTGTTCAAAAGTAAAGTATCTTGCCACTATGCTCAAAATTTGAAAAATTGGTATTTTTTCAGGCGCTGTAGCGTCTTAGATATTGGGAGTAGAAAAAAATGGCACGAATCAAATTTGTAGAGAATTCTGTGTTCTTTAAAAAAGAAAATATATGTTAAAGCGATAGGAGCCAAAAAACTGAGATATTTTGAAAAATCTGAAAAAAATGCCGAAATTTTCCAAGTTTTTTGACTGCAGAAAGTTTTCCCAAGCGAAATTTTGTTAGCAAAACTCGGTTTTCTGGTCTTTCCAACCATATGAACGAGTTGAAAAAATAAACTCATCTACCCCACCTTTTGCAAGGTGTATCTGTTATTTGACTGGACTACAAAGAGTTATACGATAAAAATGCGCTGTTGTTATGAGAAAAAGAATGTTAAAGAATTCCAGGAACACAGGAACATTAAAGAGTAGGATGGCACTAAATCAACTTAAGAGCGCTGTATAATATCAACATTACACAGAAGTAAACGAGATATGAGAGTTCGTGAACGAAAATTTTACCATAAAACTTCTAGCAGTTATCTGACATGCATAAGACGCAGTGGTATTAATGTGACCACCGTCAATGTTCGACGTCAGTGCTCCGTAAACACTCGCCTGCATGTGTCGCCGAGCGGTTCTAGGCGCTTCAGTCTGGAACCGCGTGACCGCTACGGTCGCAGGTTCGAATCGTGTCTCGGGCATGGATGTGTGCGGTGTCCTTAGGTTAGTTAGGTTTAAGTTGTTCTAAGTTCTAGGGGACTGATGACCTCAGATCTTGAGTCCCATAGTGCTCAGAGCCATTTGAATCATTTGAATAAACACTCACAGATGGGAGCACTAGCAATGGAGGGTATACGAAACAAAGGGGGAGGGGAGGCTGGAGGGGAAGAGACACAAAAACAGAGCAGTGCTTGTTGTAACGAGAAAACGTGTGATTTATCTGACATCCAAAAGGGAATAATTATTAGCTTCCGGGGAAAGAATGGAAGCAGTTCCGAAACTGCTAACATCAAACCAGTTCTCGTGACGCCGTGTTTAAAGTATACCGGGCATGGTAAAGTGGCGTTATCCTAAACAGGCGCCGAGGCAATTGTGGTGCACCATGGCCCATAGAAGACAGGGGTGAACGATGGCTGCGGAGATGTGTACTGTTGTGTACATAGTTCCGCGTAGTCAGCGCGTACACAATTTTCCCACTAGAGCGCGCCCCGCTAAGCACAACAGCGCAGGCGCAGCGCTCGTCCATCCCCGCACTACGAGATGGATTAATATGTAACGCAGCCAATGAGATTGCTGCTAATGTAGAACCTTTTCTCCTCACGGATCACACTCGCGCAGTGACACCTGAACGCTCGAGGTATTATAACGAGTGTACAGACCTCCGATTAGTCAGTCTGCATTAGTCTGCATTTGTCTGTAGTCAAGTTTCAGTCTGCGCCTAATAAGATTATCATATTCCTGTACATAGCCTTGAAGATATCAGAGATATGTGAGAATAAGATTAACGAACCAAGACCAAAGGAACTTCAGATTGTCAATTGTAAACAGCATCCAGAGTCAAGTTAAGTAATGTCTATGCTTTTTATTATTTTAATAAATGTGTGTGAAAATTAATCAAGTACTGCTTAAAGTTGGTCACCGTTAATCTGCTACTCTAAGCGTGCAAGTGGCATTTCTATCGTCTGACCTAACGGCAGAAGATAAACACGCCACGATAAGAACACGAGACATATTGCTGACACTCGCCTACTTCGTTAGAGCGACAAGTCAAATAATCTGATGGTGTGTGTACCGAAGGTCTTACAGTACGCACACCATATGTACACACGTACAACTAACGAGCAACTAACCTACCAGATGAACCAAAGTGCTACTAACAGTCAGTTCTCAAAGACCATTCAGCAAACATTGCTGCGGATGAGCCTCCGCGGTAGCCGCCTGGTTCACGCAGCTCTTCATCGTCGACGAAGGCGGGAGTTGGCACGCCAGTACCGCATCTGGATGTCCACTGGGTGGTGATAGGTGACCTTTTCAGACGTCAGTTTTCGCGTATGGAATGATACGCTTGAAAGCAAACACCTCGCAACAATCGTCGCAAGGATCCAGATGGCGAGCGAGCGTTATGGTCTAGGGAATGTTTCTCTGGCATTCCCTCGATGACTTCTTCATTCGGTAAGGCACAAGTATGAGTCTATAAATGTGGCCCATGTCCACCGCGCAGTTTGTTTTTCGTCGACACGATGTCATCAGTCATCAGGACAATTACACGTTTCATGCAACTCGAAGGGTACGTGGGTGGCTTGAAAAGCATCAGGAAGAATTGACCGTTCTCCCCGGTCCATCAAACACCCCAGATTCAAACACAATCGAGAATCAGTAGGACAACCTCAATCGGACTGCTCGTGCCATGGATCCTCAATCGGGAAATCTAGGGCAGCTGGCCACGACACCGGAATTGGCATGGCTCCACACCTCTATCGCTACCTTCCAGAACTGCATTGAGGCTAATCCTGCACTTGTCGCAGCAGTCCGCTCTGCAAAAGTTGGTTTTTCAGGAGGTCATATTAATGTGACTGGAGAGTGTATATGAATACAAACGGTAAAAAGCTCTATACTTATATGGATATGTTCTGGCAATACCGGCCATGACCTTCTTATTCTGTGCGTATGCACACACACATTACCCGAACTCTTACGGGACTTGGTAAGAATGTGTTCCACGAGTAATGAGTGTGTTGGTTAGGGACACTACGAATGTAGTTTGTGGACATATAAGGTGAGACTGTAGGTCTCGCGGGAGGCGTGCGTGAGATAATACATGCAGTCGCACTATCGTCTGCGCCCTCGGTGGCTCAGATGGTAAGAGCGTCTGCCATGTAAGCGGGAGATCCTGGGTTCGAGTGCCGGTCGGGGCCCACATTTTCACCTGTCCCGTTCATATATATCAATGCCCGTCAGCATCCAAAGGTAATTTCGTAAAATGCTCTTGTCGGAAGAGGCCAATATGCTCCTGTTTAAAAGACTCTCACTGAAACGTAGGTATCAGCTACCTCATTTTACCTTCCTCAGCACATTTAAAATTTTTGTCAAAATTTTGGTATGCGAATACATTCGTGTTCTTTATAACACGCATCTCACCTCTCACTGCAATAAGCTCCCTTAACCGTAGCTCGCCCACACGCAGTAGTCCATCGCTTTAAGTCGCTCATACCCACCCACTCCCACATCTCCAATCTTACTCACTCATTCAGCCCAAATAATTGTCTTTATCCCTTAATGGTGAATGTCTCTTGCCTCACAGGCATAGTCTCCTTTGTTCTGTCTTGCTACTACTGTCTCCTCTCTTTGTCATTGACTCCCTCTTGCTCCCTCTTACTGCTACTATCTCATCCATTTCTTCCCACCGCTGCTGTCTCTTCTCGCTGTCATTGTCTCTCTCTTTCCCGTTGTCTTTGTCACAGACTCTGTCTCTCATGATGACTGACTCACATCCACTTCCAATTTTTCCTTCTCTTTATGTTCGCCCAGTGCCACTGTCTCCGTCACTCTTTGTCTAGCACAGTTCTATCACTCTCAACTATATTCCAGTGCCACAGTGTCCCTCCGTTTTTCTCATACTGCATTGTTGCTTCACTCTTTTTATGCCACAATCACTGTATACGATCTTCCAGTATTTATTACTTTTCCGTCCCTTTCGCACTGCCATTGTCTATTTGACGTTCAGGATAAAAGTTCAGGAAAATGCTGGCATGCCAAAATTTTCTAAAGTTGCTCAGGGAGGTACGAGTAAAATGACGCTGCTGATACCCAAGACAGTTCTTTTTAAACAGAAGTGTATTCGCCAATTTGGTGCTCCAACAGGAGAATTTTGCCAGTGTTTCCTTTTTCTTACCTGCTACAGTACGACATGTCACTCATATGGAAAGAACATTATGGATTAGAATAATTTTAATAGTTTACTTATGAGAAACTGAAACAAAGCAAAACTAGTTTTAAATCTCAGACTGGATTTTATGTATAGAAAAATTTTGCAGGTGCTTCACTACTACAGAATGTGGTTCCCAGACCCCTTCTCAAGATAAAGGGGACATGATATATTTCTCCGTGCTATGTCACTTTAAAAACTACGTTTACACCTCACACCAAATTTTACGTCCGTACTTTAAGCTTCTCGGGTTTGGTACCCCAAAACCAGGTATGTGGTCTGTTCCTCAATAACGGATAAAGATTTTTGAAAACGGGAAGATGCTGCTTCTAGATAAACGTCTACAGAATCTACCGTTAAAATTTGAGCAACTTTGTGTAGTTAGTTATTTCGGTATCCGTAGCAAACGGCGAAAAGTTGGTGAAAACACTTTTTCATGTTTCCTCAGGAAACGCCCATGAACCAAATGATGTCTCAATAAGCCCGCTGAGGCGCACCGTGGACTGCATCTAATGCAATAAGAACCAGCCGATTCGCTCCATTTCCCCAAGCTGTAGGAGATGCGTAATATTAAAAAATTTACACTGTAAAGTAGGACAGTTACAGAAAGACTATCCTTCTGTTGGATATAAAAATGGTCCCTAGCCCAAGGGCCACCCAATACACTTAACACTGCCATCCTATCACCAATGGAATCCTAGGTATGAGCCCCCTGAAGAATACTGTTTTTATGAGTGTAGTTTTGGACCATATTGCTAGCGCACGTTGTCGCATGCATACCCATAAGGCCTGCTGTAGGTTTGTGTCTTAAGGCAAGCACTTTTGCAGCAGTATCGTTAGACACAAGAGATTATCATTGATTTAATTACATATGTTGTTTATAACACACCTAGTACTTAAGTGTTCCGATTAGAAATAACTTTAGATTCCACTTAATGACGGAGGCTCCCTAGTTATAGGAGGCAGACACTATTGCAGGCCACCAGAAGTTTGGGGATAGGGGCGTTATTCTACACAGGGCGTACAACTGGCGTTTAGAAAATTCGATTACAGTTATATTGTACGCGTTCATAAAAAATTACTAAAATAACTAAACAAGGGCATTCATGTGGATCCAACGTTCATTATCGTAACTTGGAGATGCATGAGGTTTTTTGTTGCTTTCGCATATTTTGAAGTGAGAGATGATTGATCTGAGCTAATGACAACTTTTCCTAGTATCTTAGGTTGCTTGCGATGTATATGTACCTCGAAATCGAATTTCTGTGAATGTTTAAAATGCCGATCATTGTTCTCCGGACAGTGTCACTGATTTGACGGCACCACTTGTTGACTGTTGACAGGCGATAGTCCAGTCGTATTTCTTTCAGTTGGCCGGAAATTGGAACTGTGGGAGGGAATCCACAAGTGGGTGCGGGTGCTGCTGTTAGGGGAGACGTATGGTGTCAACGATAGTACGGAGTGGGCAGCCGGAGATCGGAAATGGCGGAAAATTGGATCGACAGCTACAAGTCACGTGTCGCGTGGTTCTATCCGACACGTGTTGTTTGCGTCCGCAGTTAATGTGGCAGAATAAACCTCTCCCACCTCTCTCTCTCTCTCTCTCTCTCTCTCTCTCTCTCTCTCTCTCTCTCTGTGTGTGTGTGTGTGTGTGTGTGTGTGTGTGCGTGTGCGTGTGTCTGTGTGTGTGAAGAGTGCAAACAGTAGTCTGTGCTGGGAACAGTGTATGAATGTCTTCAGCGTTCACAACCAAATTTAGTCTAAAGTAATCACCCCAGAAAACGTAAGTGTTCCCAGATCTCCGTACAGTTACATACTGTGCACAGAAAAAATAAATCGCTGATATTCAGTCAGGTTATGTCGACTATTGCATAATTTGTAAAATTATGCAACTTCGTGGAGTTAAGGCGATGAAACGGCATTCAATCAACTACGAATTCGAGGAGGAGTGTGCTTCAGATGTAATTTGTCCCCGACAGAACCCGTTATTCTAAAGTGCAGGAGCACTTCACTGAAGTATGTATATTTGGAGAGAGGTACTGGCAGAAGCAAGCTGCGACGACGGGTTGTATTTCGTACATGGATAGATAAGTAAATAGAGCATTTACCCGTGTAGTTAGAGTCCCAATGCAGCAAAGAGCTTTAATATTCCGAGACGTAGCACTAAGTGAAAGATGTACAAATATTAAAATCCTGACCACTGATAATTTCGGTAGAAGTGATTTTTCTGTGATGTTTATTGGATAAAAATGTTACTCTAAAGCCGGCCGCGGTGGTCAAGCGGTTCTGGCGCTGCAGTCCAGAACAGCGGCACTGCTAAGGTCGCAGGTTCAAATCCTGCCTCGGGCATGGGTGTGTGTGATGTCCTTAGGTTAGTTAGGTTTAAGTAGTTCTAAGTTCTAGGGGACTTATGACCTAAGATGTTGAGTCCCATAGTGCTCAGAGCCATTTGAACCATTTTTTTGTTACTCTAAAATTACCTATGCTAGATGCTCTCATCAGTCTATTAATTTTTAAAAACAATCCGATGCTCTGTGAAAACCACACTGCAGTATGGTTGCGCTCAAGGGTTATTGGAAGCTACAATGTTTTTCATAATGGAAGCTAAGGACAGCTGCTTTTGTATTTGGATTGTGTACAAAGAGCATTAATGAAACGTTACTCCAACAAATTAATGACCAATTAGAACTAAAACATTGACGAGACTAATACTTATTTAAACTTTGAACAGTCTTCAATAACTGTATAATTTCAAAAGTAAAATCTCGGTATTTCTGATTGTAATATTGCTAAATAATTATTATCCTTGAAGAAATGATTAGCACTGCCCCTCCTAAATTCACTATGTACTGCGAATGTTCGTGACGAAGTCAAATATTGCTACCACTAGCTCTTCATGGGTATCAACTATCTTCCAATAATCGATTTTAGGCTGGTCTTCTGTTGCCGCACCTCCAACGGTATATTTCCGAACTCTGCTATTCTGGCAAATTAAGCTCAACGTCATGTATGCTGTCCTGATCTGTCCCTGTTTGAGAGCGGTAGTAGTATTTTAGGACGCGGTAGTATAGATTAACGAGAATAAAATATTGCTTATTTTCGTACTAGAAGTAATATCACTTCATCTGATTATCTGTTACCAGGTAAATAAACTATAAAGCTAACTTAGTTCAGCTGCGTCTCTTTAAAAGTACAATACGGTATACTATCGTTGGTTGTTCACTTACGCTTTTTACCTCAATACAACCACCACCTACCTCACTCTTCGTGATGTTGGGGATGTCGTCATCCACATCTACACTGCACTCCGCATTCCACTTTATAATGAGTTACGTAGGTACTTGTGGTACACCTGTTCCCTCTTCCCTTTTTCCTTCGCGAGTGGCGCATGGAAAGAATGACAGCCGTTAAACCTCCGTTCTAACTCTAACTTCTCGGATTCTCTCGTTGTGTTGGTTTCGCTAAATTGTGTGCGAAGCAGTGATGTAACCCTCGATTCTTCACTGATCGTAACACCTGGAAATTGTAACAGTAAATTGCTCTGTTATGGACAACGGTTTCTTGTAGAGTTTGAAAATTGAGTTCATTGAGCATTTTCGCACTGCTTTCTCGCCGACTAAGCTATTCCGTGACGATACGCACTGCTCTTCGTTGGATCTCTTGTATTTGTTGTATTAATCCTATTTGTAAGGCCCGAGGTTGACGAAGAGTACTCAAGAATCAGTTCAACAAGTGTTTTGTTAGTGGTACCTTTCGTGCATGAAGCCTTAAAATTCTTCCTATGAATCTCAGCCTGACGTGCAAGTTTCCTACAATTTGTCTTTGTTTATTGTAGGCCATTCCACATGGTTATTTCTATTTATTTTACATTATTTAGTGTTTCCGGAGATATGTTACCGGTAGTGTAGTTGTAAAGTAGAGGATCTGTTCCCGTATTTCGGAACATTATGTCAGTCAATAGTCCCCTGCAATAATGTGATGGCCGAGAACAGTGCACGGTACTAAATCAGTATTAGTTCATTTGCGGACTAATACAGTATTTTTTTAGGTTGGTTAGTACATCCAAGTATATGTGGCAAGAGGAAGCCATTAACGCTTATTTTCCCCTAGGCACTAGATGAGGTGTTGAAGTGTGGATGTGTCACTGCAAAACGGTTAGCCTAGACTGACAGGCGTAGTCCACAGAGGGTGCTGTAACAACCATGCAAAAAATTTCAGCATGTAAATTACGTTACATGTTTGTGGTAAGACTGTTCAGCGCAGTGAAAAGACAACGAACACAGTGATGTGTGTACATTTTAGTTATAACAAATAAAAACATATAAAAGAACCTGCATTTATACATACTACAACCTGTATATAGGTATTGTAAACAGTAATGGTCCTAAATCTGTGGATTTTGTTCGGTCAAGATGGACGAGTTGATCTCTGTCTACTATGGAATGCTGAATGAGATTTTCACTCTGCAGCGGAGCGTGCGCTGATATGAAACTTCCTGGCAAATTAAAACTGTGTGCCGGACCGATACTCGAACCCGTGACCTTCGCCTTTCGCGGGCAAGTGCTCTACCAACTGAGCTACCTAAGCACGACTCACGCCCCGTCCTCACAGCTTTACTTCTGCCAGTACCTTGTTTCCTACCTTCCAAACTTTACAGAAGCTCTCCTGGGAGCCTTGCAGAACTAGCACTCCTGAAAGAAAGGATATTGCGGAGACATGGCTTAGCCACACCATAGGGGATGTTTCCAGAATGAGATTTTCACTCTGCAGCGGAGTGTGCGCTGGTATCAAACTTCCTGGCAGATTAAAACTGTGTGCCGGACAGAGACTCGAGCCCGGGACCTTCGCCTTTCGCGGGCAAGTGCTCTACCAACTGAGCTACCCAAGCACGACTCACGCTCCGTTCTCACAGCTTTACTTATGCCAGTTCTGCAAGGCTCGCAGGAGAGCTCCTGTAAAGTTTGGAAGGTAGGAGACGAGGTACTGGCAGAAGTAAAGCTGTGAGGGCGGGGCGTGAGTCGTGCTTGGGTACCTCAGTTGGTTGAGCACTTGCCCGCGAAAGGCAAAGGTCCCGAGTTCGAGTATCGCTCCGGCACACAGTTTTAATCTGCCAGGAAGTTTCAATGCTGAATCCTGTCATAAATCTGATCCAGTATTGGAAAAACTTATTTTTTGTACTAACGACAGTGCTGAACTGTATCAAATACCTCCTCGATCTCGTGGAAATCCGCGTTCAACTTAGCGCCGATGTGTGCAGTGTCCTGTGTGTCATTGACGAACAGAGCAGCTAAGTTTCGGACGATTTCTGTTTGGGGAAATAATGTTGATTATTATGGAGGAAAGTTTCGTTCTCCTCGATCGTCGTAGTATGTGAGTATAGAACATGTTCCACAACTATGTAGCTGACTAATGGCAGCGGTAGAGGTCTCAATAGTACTTTTAATAGGTGGTACTGAGTTTGGTTGAATTTACTTCAGAGTTTTACTTACATGTATTGGTGCTTCTTGCTTATACAGCTTTGAAAGCCCATACAGTCTAGGAAGCATTGGGTTTGTGTTAACCCTTTGTTTGGTGGAGGCGAACCATCTGCTCGGTGCGCTTAGGCGCTGCGGCCCGCGTCTTAATCCGGCTACCTTCTCTAAGTGGCTGTTCCTGCAGCCGCCGCCGGGCCGAGCAGCCCACGCTGCCCCACCCGCTCAGTGCTGGGTATTTGTGGAGTGAGTGCGGCCCTAGGCGAAGCACTGTGCCCTCTCACGGCTGATACAGAATAAATGCTCTAACAATCTTCAGATGAATTGCTGTAGAATCAAACTGAATCAAAACTCTTTTCCGTCACCAAGAATTATATCTTGCTTGTAATTCGTTAAAACGGAATTTGTAGCTTATGCCGAAAGCGACGTGATACGTTAGATTTACCTCAATAGTATACTGTTTACCTCAACAGTATACTCAGTAGTATACCCGTTTATAACATCTGCATTCCCTGTATTGGTTCCTCACTGTAGTAACACAAGAACGAATAAAATAAGCTATAGATTACAAATTACTGTACATTATTTTTGTTGTTCAGAACGTCGTATTAGGTCGTTTACGGGAGAAAGGAGGTGTAGCGCCTTCGCATCGCTCCCGTCACTTGATAGGACGATATCGTTACAGGCATGAGTCATCGACAGATGTCACCAGCTGACATGGACCTGAGTTACAGGTCTGCACGTAGTTGCACTAGTAGGCGGCAGAGGTCAGCAGTTGACGGACAGTGCTAGCAGTCGTAGTCAAAAGAATGTTGTTAAGTTAGTTTGACTAATATTTAATGTATTTACATTATTATAATTGTTTTATATGTGTAGTAATTAGCAGTGTGAGTGTTGTATGAGTGAAGAAGAACAGAAGTAAATGAAAATTGTTTTTTCACGAAGTACCAGTTAAACTATGCAGGGGATTTACTATAATTAAATGTGCAGTCAGTTTATGGTAATAATAAATCGTGAGTAGAACACAAATTAATCGGTAATTGCAGAAGGAGTAATTTTATATTTGATACTTTTCTATATTTATTTATTTAGCAATTGCCATAGAAAGAAATGTTTTACTATGATTGGTCATTGAAGTAAAGCACGGGTTCGCGCGGTATAATACTGCAACCTGATTTGCTGTTTGTGGTATCAGCCAATCAGAAAAATGCAGGCTCGCGCCAAGCTATGCTGGGAACAAAGCCTTTGGTGTGATCTAGGGGGGTCGGGGCTGAGGGTTCGAACTAGCAACATCTCATTGAAAGCAGCTCCGACGAAAGTACTGTAAAATCGCGGAGGAATGCTAATTACGAGTTCGCGAATTAGTACAAAGTGTATTTAAGTGAACGGTATAGTGGAAGTCGTGTGGAATTTCGGACGGAATATCAAAATTATTTCTTTTGACTGTTAGTTAAAACCGCGTGGCGTGTTGCACGATCTAAGACTGGAACAGGTATTAAGTTTACAGCAGAGTGCACATTTGAGCGAGCATTTTCATAACTAAACGATCCGGTGAACTCTATTATCCTCGGTAATGGGTGTAAATACCACAAACTGGCTACGTGTGTGATTGTGGTGTGCGTGTGAACTTTACATTGTGTCGCCACTTAGTACGGACTTGGCAATATTAACTGTGATCTCTATCGTAAAAACACACCAGAAAATTTACATTGCCAAGTTAAAACTTTTATTTCAGTAGCTAGCCAAATCCCGTTTACCGGACAATTCTATGTATGTTGCGACCTGCAATAGACAGTTGTGGTCTAGTATTTTCTACTACAGCTTTTAGCTAGACAAATGAACATTGCTGGACACAGGCAGGGCGGTAAAAAGTAACGTGCCGCGCCGCAACAGATCATATTTCATTTCGCACTCTTTTTTTCTGAGAACACAACAGACTGAGTGCTTGTCATCCACAGTCTGATTATTTACCTGTAATAGGTGCACTGTGTAAAGTTTTCCATCCTGGCTCAGATGCAGCATTCCATTTTAGTCTGTTTCTTCACCATCTATATTGAATCGGGTTTCAAGCTATTCTCTGATACTATTACCTTACATATTTTATTAGACTGAGTTTCTTAATCTAATTAAATTGTTTATACACTATAAGTTGTACGTCTTCTTCTCTCCTGAGTGTAATTCTTTGGTAATGCTTCCCTCCTCCTCTTTCGACTCACCCTCACACAACATACACACACACACACACACACACACACACACACACACACACACACATTGGTTGTTCCAGTGCTTATTTATAATGTTAACTGATATATTTTTTGTCATTTACGTAACGTGCAACTTCAATGTCTTCAGTTATATTGCTACTACACTTTGAAATATTAGATTTAATTTTATTTTGTACCTCACCATCTATGATTCATATCTTTCGAATATTGTTCACCAGCACTCTTCGCTGACGACTGTTGGATATAGTCTGAAGATTACTTTCTAAGTCGAACACCGGCAAACTAAATAAATCAGTACTTCAAAACATGCACAATTTTGTGATTTTTAGCTATAAATAAGAAGAAACAAATTTTCAAAACATGCACAATTTTGTGATTTTTAGCTATAAATAAGAAGAAACAAATTTTCTGAAGTATACTAGAAAGAAGAAAGTGAACCTACTACTGTACGTATAGGTTGTAGACAAGAAAAATGGTTGCAGATGATTACTGTTGATCGAACAAAACGAGGGAAAAGTTACTCAGCTCGAAGAAAATATGGCACGGTGAGAGGTTTGACAGGAGGAATATTCTGCCCAGAACTGAAGGAAACATCAAGGAACAGGACATCGTGTGGGAAAATTTGTCATGGCACAGAATTATGTATGCTACGATGGCTATCAGGGGAGAGGTAAAAAATTTTATGAATTATCAATTCTATTAATGTAGACAACTTATGGAGTAGCTGTTCGCAGAATTACTGCAGAATAGAGAAAAGCTGTCTGAAATGAAATCTAGGGAAGTCTCAGTGCTGCTTATTTCTCTTAAAACTTGCACAAAAACAGAAAGCAATCAGTGCGTTTGGAGATGACTAGACATCATCCACTGCGCGAACAGGCATCCTCTGCTGTCAAGCTCTGTAACAATGTTCGCATCGTGGATACAAATTACTGTGCGCCGTTGAACAACATATGGTATTAAACTTAATGGGTTAAATTGTTTATTACCAGGGCGTTAAATTAGGATACAGCTTTTATATGAAACCAATAACGATCCGGCTCGATATTAATAAACTGCCTATTATTGTGAAAGCAATAGTCAGTGTAAAGAGAGCACAATGCAAAACGTTGTCATACAACCGTAACGTCATTGTGAAAGGTGAACAGAGCATATAACGATCTACCTCGGAGGTATATCTGAACGAAATTTATTGCTCGTTCACTTTGGAACAGAAATTTTTTAACAACAACAGTGCAGTAAAACAGAAGTAAGTTGTAAATAGTCTTGCATAGTCACCACTGCTTCGCAAAGTGTCAGCCCTTGATTTCTTGTAGAAAATACGCAGAATCAAAGTAACAGCTACCGTACTCGGACACATCATAGTGAACACCAGTTTATCTGAGAAGGAAGTGGCTCGCCAAACTCTCGCTCGACCAATTACTGTGTGTTGTTCGTCTGTCAGGGACCTTTACGTACAACCATGGACAGAGAAGATGAAGAATATCCAACGGAAAACGGCGTTTTTCGTCACGGGGTGGCTTAGCAAGCGCGTGATCGTTACGGAAATGCTCAAGAGGCTACGCTGGTATGCGATTCAAGAGATGTGTTCCACATCACGGAAAGGGCGTATGCTATTTCTTCCCACAAAAATCTCGCGAAACGGTAAGAAAGGACAATTCAGAGATTTTCCCACGTCAGTCGAAGGCTGACCAACTGTCGCTCTGCCCACGCACCGTTACAGAATGGACAAGGGCGATGGAAAAGGTTGGAAGCGGGGTAGTGGTACCAGAGATCTCCGTATCACATACTATGTAGGGAGTCACTCGAAGTACGGATGTACACGTAAAAGGATCTGGGGTGCAATTGAGCGAACGACATACGAGACAGAAGAAAATGTGTGAATTACATGTGGTTAAATTGAAATTACGTTTTCATCGTAGGTACATATAACGACTACAAACGATAAATTAATTGTATAATTATGTCTGAAAAGGCGAAAATGATAAAAGAACGAAGAGTGAAGGCAGTATATTGGTGTCCCTTTATCTCTGTATCGTCTTGTTCTTTATCTTCCATACTTCAAGAATCAGAGGCTAGGGTCTAAAGTTTCCCTCGGTCTTCCGTGAATCATCTCTCTCTGCCTCTCTCTCTCGCTTTCTCTTGTTGTTCTTCTTGTTCTTCTTATTCTTCTTCCTCTTCTTCTTTTTATGGTAAGGTCTTATGAGACCAAACTGCTGAGGTCATCGGCCCCTAAGCTTACACACTATTTAATCTAACTTGAACTAACTTAAGCTAAGGACACACACGCCCATCCTAAAGGGGGGCCTCGAACCTCGTCGGGGAAAGCTGCGCGGACCGTGACAAGACGTCTAAGACCGCTCGGATTCCCCGCGCGACTCTCTTTCTTCAAACGAACAGTGACCAAGAGTTTATTAAACTGACAGCAGAGCTTTCTGGTAAGTTCATTAATAACCAAGACACTAGCATCAGCTTAGTTTTTGAAATGGAAATAGGCGTTTCTTGCGATCAGAATAGCAGATCTCGATGAGACAATATCAGTGATATAGCTCTATTGCAATCTGACGAGAACTCATGGAGTACAAACTGACCGAAGTTAGAAATGTTTGCAGAGTTTCAGCTCACGAGTAGTGTACTTTCAACATATGAATTCCAGTCTATCTTGTAGTAATCACATCTTTACAGATCACTTATTTCTGATTTCCATTGTCAGAGAAAGTTTAGTAATAAGGTTTTTCAGTCGAAAACAAACTTTTCATAACTAAAAATGTGCACAAAAATACAGTTGTTCATTACTCCGCTGATTTCAACTAAAATTGAAAGGAAAATAGAATAATAAATATTACTAATTATAGGGGGTTTGTGTAAAGGCTCAGATGTACGTTAAAAAGTAGCCTTGTAGTTAAAAAGTAGCCCTTGTAGATGTTGCCAGCAAACTGCGAAGTCTGGGATTTAATGGGATGCCTAGGTAGTATAGAGAATCACAAAAATCATTAGGCAGCGTATGAAATTCATCTTATTTAATACTTTGACTAGCCACTTAATAGAATTCCAGTTACGTTTAAGGCAACGTATGAAAGAAAGGTAATTTGAATACTTTGACAGTTACAAGTTCCACAGACGTCATTATTGCAACAATTTTGGTTCATATCGGCTGGATTTCAGTTGTGTTGGGGTGTCACTTGCTTATAAACTCAAAAGTTATTTATATTTAGGTATGTTCTTTCAGTTATGCTTGCTGCAATAAATAAAGTATAACGGTTTCGAGGTATACAAAAAATGAAAGTTTAGATCAGTTATTCTCTGTTATAAATTTGTAACAATTGTTGAAAATTGCTTTTTCGGGTGTTTATTACATATTAGTAACTGTTAAAAACTAGCAAGACACGTCTGCTTCAGTATAAGCCAATCACAATTCTCATAATTTACATGTTTAAGTTTAACTTTCATTAAACATATAAGTTTCTGATCTGAAGGTGTAATTTGATTGTAATTTTATACTTTGCCTGTGCCCATTTCGAATATTATAAAATACTTAGGTATACCATGCATTTTCCAGGAAATGTATTAAACTAAAATTATATTTAACACCCTGTCACAAAGTTCTAGATATTTTATACGTTGTGTATGCTTCATCTGAAGTGCCTTGATCTGACACTATGCTGACACCGTATATACACATCCACGGAGAGAGAAAGTAGAGAGTTTGGCTGTGAGAACCAGCAGCAGGCCACTGTGTAGATTGCTGTTACTTTGGCGAGGACTGTAATTGAATAAAAAACCCGAGGAGGAAGTGGCAAACTTGGAAATGAGTTATTCCAATTACTCTCTGGCTATGAATTTCTGTATCAGGCAGCCCTGAAATTAGGGGGCTTAAAAGTTCCACCTCGCAGCTTCTCTGCTCGATCCCGTCTCGCTTGGAGCGCCGTTTTTCCACAGGCCCTGCGCAAAGCTGCGAATATTCCACACAATTCTCCGACTAAATCGTATAAAATGGGTCAAGTTGATACTATATATATGATTCAGCTGTCCATATCTAAGGGCTTTAAGGATTTATGGAACCTTCAATACCTTAAAAGTCACGCTTAACATCTTAATATTCTCTCACTCACTGCGCATAAACTATTAGTCCTACAGAAAAATGAACGGAAGCTTTTTGCAGGAAATGTAATGTACGTCTTCTCTGGAGGACACGGGAGTCAAGTTATTGAAGAAAATCGAGTTTTAAAGTCAGTTTTGTGTTTCTCCTGAATAACTCGAAAAACACGGCATCTAGCGAAAACATATCCGAGTAAAAATTTAACTACATTACATTTGCTGCAAAATGATTCTCTTTATTTTTCCTGTGGAGCTTATGCTCGTAGTTTGTACATAGCGAACATTTATAGAGTGAGCAAAATAAAATTGTTGCAGAAAATATTTACAAGATTGGTACAGATCTGACCCTCTTTAATGAACTAAACAACTGCCAAGAAATGCTTGAAAGTCTATTGTTGTCACATGCGCATCTAGCACATTTTCTGTCCTGAGTACTTCGCTGTGTCTGTACGTTCGAATGAGTGGCAGAAGCAAACATGTTTAGTCACCAGACGAACGCAACGCAAAACAATTGCCACCTTAAAACAGTAAGTTTCATGCGGAAATATTATCGATAAGGGCCTGCTTCTCTGTCCTTAAAAATTTTCTGATGTTTAGGAGTTAAAGCGTGTTGACATCTGTCGGTGGTTTCTGAAAGAAATGGAACAAATTTTGGGCCCTCAGGTTTTCATTTCTTCAAATGAGACCAGGCACAGCCTATCAGGGTATGTGAGCTCACAGACCATATGCCATTATCCATCATAAAATCGTCAGCAGTACTCTGAAGAGCAGTGGCATATTCTCAAGATCTATGTTCGGTCTGCAACGTCGGGTGTCCGCATCTTAACACAAGTATTTCGTTAAACTGTTAACGCTAACTGGTGTGTCCAGAAACTGTGTAATGCGTACGTGGATTAACTCATAGAAAATGAACAATCGTATGAATATTTTCATCGAAACAACTGCGTACACCGTCTTGACAACCTGGTTACTAGTGCGTGCAGTTTCGGTGAAGAGAGGACAATCAACAGAGGCACAACATTCAGCAGGCCACTTCAGTCGCCTGAACTCTCTTTCTTTCACGAAATAATAGGACGACCATTAATTAAATGTATTTGTTTACACTTTTACAAAATGTGCACCGATTCGCACAAGTCTGAGATATAGAAGTGGCGCGCGAAAGAAAACTAACAAAAAACATGTTTTTCTACGTAAAATCCGAATTAAGTTAGATTTTTTGAAAGCCAGCTTGCAGTTTTATCAGAAGAGTGAAATTTTTTTATTGATTATATTCGCATTAAACAGTTTCCATGCATAAATTCGGGTAAGAATGAATTTTACGTGCTACGTTTAGCTCGGATTTCAACAATCGTATTTCGACAGGGGATAAAGATCATTGGATAAAAAAGTCTTGGTTTGGTTTTATCTTTTTATATACATTACTGCAAGGATTGAATCGATTGGTAGAAGTTTTAAGTATACAAGTGGCGCACTTCAAAAACGTATGAAGATTATTGGATAAAAAATTTCATTTCACTTTGAATTTATGCTTTTATCTACTTTCGTTCAGTTGGAACCGATTAGTAAAGGTTTAAAGTATTGAAGAGGGGCTTCCAAAGCCACACAGAACGACGTGTTTTGCAAGTCAAATCCAACCGAAGGAAGATTTTTTTCAAAGGGTTAAAACATATATTAAATCCAAGCCGATAGACCGGTGGACCAAATTTCAAACATCAGGCTCGCTCTAGTCCGGAGTTATTTAAGAGTAACTGTTTTTGTACGTAAAATACGAACGGTGACGTACAAATTAACTAAGAATTAATGTCAGCCTGATTAAAATCTTTTACAAAGAATTGGTCATGCGACATCATCAGTAAAACTGAAGTCAGGGCTGAATGATCCTCAGAAAAGACGCACGTAGGGTAGGCATACAGTGTCACCGTAACGTTGATCGCTGAGTGTATCGAAGTAAAAAGTATTTGGAGGTCAGAACTGTACCTCACCACATCATAAGACCTGGACCACCAAAACGATCATGTTCAACATTGCTCCTTGGTGCACTACGTGTTGCCACCTCTTTCCATATGAGCATAAGTCCAGAATCACTACTGAGAGTGAATCTGCTCTCATCCGAAAAGAGTACACGTCTCCAATCCTCGTCGGTCCTAGCCGCATCCTGTTGGCACCATCGCTAACGGTGCCGCCAATTTGCAGGTGTCAAGGGAACACAGTGTAACGGTCGTGGGACGAGTCCACTACCATGTAATCGGTGTGCTACACTGGAACGTGAGATGCGTGCCTTGCAGTCCTGTTAAACGTGAAAGCAACTTCACCTGCTGTTTGACGGGGGTCCTTTCTTGTCTGTTGCACACTGCAGCACATGACCGCTTCGGACAACAGTGCTTCCGCTCCGTTAAATTTCGGGGGTGCAACCCCATACATTCCATTTCTGCTTGTGATATTTATGTTGTATATCGTTCAGCCATATTGAGAGTGAGACGAATGATAACGCTCCAAAACTCGTCCCACCTTTTTAAATTCGCGGATCGCACCACTGTGCTTACGGTCACAGATACACAGGTGCCAATGACATTGATCGACGGCAAAGAGGTACAACATATTCATGAATTAGATCTCTGGCTACGAGGTCGAACCACGCTGGCGTGTCCATGTGTCACTGCGACCTCTACTGTGGCGCCATCTTCGTAAATTTATTATGTGCTGGATTCCATGATTTACCCAAGCTGAAGCCCCTGTGTCTATTAACTAAATTCGTCGCTAACCGAATTTCGGTTGCCTCTTTCACTACTGAGTCCCAGAAAGGTGAAGTCAAAACTAAAATTTCGATTTTTCCGTGCACCACAGACGCTCAGTGCTAATGCATTGCTCGGATACCGCCGATTTATTAGGTCGTAAAAGCCGAGTGGACCTGTGATATCCTATGCATCTTTCCTGCTGCGCATGTGCCATCTGTCCGATGTATGAAAAGCCACACTCACAGGGGATATGCTATCTCACAGTATTTTGGAGGTGCGCTGCTGACACCTTTGCAGTGAGGCCCATTCTGAAGATAAATAACAAGACTTTTTAAACCACTTGAATTCCGTCCATAGTCAAATCCAGTTTGCAACGGAAAAATCCTTGAAGATGAGTGTTCTCAGGACTATGGTACATCGAGTAGGCGTCGTTGCTGACGAGTGCAGCCTGGAGTTCTACGAATGAAAGCAGCAGTGGGCGTAAGGAATGCAGAAGTAAACTTGGGAAGTTCGAAATCCATGGCTTTACCTGGATATGTGGAACTTCTGTTGTCAAAAGCAGGGCGAATTCTCAACAAACACAAAGTAAAAGTAATTTTTCGCCCCTCACCACAGGCAGCAGCACTTCTGGGTTCCATTAAACATGATCTAATGCTTCGATAGCCTGGAGTTTACAATTTGCCCTGTGAGTGACTGACGACTCGTACAGTCCGTGCCGGCCGAAGTGGCCGTGCGGTTAAAGGCGCTGCAGTCTGGAAACGCTAGACCGCTACGGTCGCAGGTTCGAATCCTGCCTCGGGCATGGATGTTTGTGATGTCCTTAGGTTAGTTAGGTTTAACTAGTTCTAAGTTCTAGGGGACTAATGACCTCAGCAGTTGAGTCCCATAGTGCTCAGAGCCATTTGAACCATTTCGTACAGTCCGTGAAAAATGCACAGAGTATTGGAGGAACAATCGGCACTTACAACCTAATAAATCGGCTGTGGTGGAGTGCTTTATAGACACTGGGCACTTTGTGGTGCATGAAAACGCCGAAGTCGTAGCTTCGACTTCATGTTTAACTGCTGATCCACGTGTTGCTCACGCAAACAGCCGCACTGCAGAACTCAGTGATTCCGTCATTTATGAGCTCATTATCTGCGAGCAGATACGCCCACTTTGCGCTTCCCGTTTTACCAGCAATTACCACCTCTGTTTCCGTTGCTCCCTCGATGGTCAATATACTGCGTTCTGCCGCTTCTAATCTTAATTTTGCAACTGCCTATCGTTCCTTCTGTTTTAAATAATATATAGCAATTGATAAATTATAAATCTTTTACAATTCGACGACACCTTTTCGATACTTCCAAACTGGTGGTGCACTGAAGTTCAAGAGACCAATTACTTTATATAACTTAGGTGGGGCTTTAATTCCTCAAAAACGTTTTAGCTTTATTCACTCACATTACTAAAACATAATGGATTATAAATGCTCTAGACAGTAAATCGTTCGGTAAAAATGCGAAGTTGTGGAGACAGGAAAATCCCTCAACGACCTGTAGAGAGCACTGGTTAACTTCGTTACAAAGTATCGACAAATTAAGTGGAAGAACAAATGTTACAAGCCGTCACGTAATTCCGGTTATCCGCTAATTTTCATGCTTAGAAGGTAGAGTGCAAGTTCAAGATCAGTAACGTCCTGATCTATGTAGACATTTGCACATAATCTGAATCTACGTAATATCTCAGGTTTCTGTTGCGTACCAAATAATTCAACTGTTTCCTTCATACTCTTATTCTTTTTCCTTTCTTTCTAGGCTAAAGACTGTCTCTTTCAGTACCCGTTAGTCCATTCTGAAGTTGCCACCTCATCTTTTACTTGGATGATCAATATTTCTTTTACCAGACGTAAATTTATTTCGTACGATTTTCACGATCTTCATTTCATCCATTCTGTCTAAGTGACCGTTCCACTCATGCTTTCTTTTATGTACCTCTGATTAATGGAGTCCACTTTACATCCTTTTCTAATGATTTCTCTTCTCTCTCTATCTCGAATTGTTTTCCCTGTAAGTCTTTACAGGATTTTCAAATCCTTATCCTTTTTGATGTTTCCGGTCTTGTCTCAGCTGTGTATGTCATAATTGATTTCAAAATTGTCGTTTATATTCTTGCTTTTGCTTGTTTCCCTCTATTCTTGTTTTACCAAATAGTATTGTTTAAACACTCTGTCACTTCACTGGCTTTTGTTACTCGTTCTCTAACTTCCTTTCCACTACTGGACCGTTCACTAGCAAGATATTTAAGTGTCATTACCTGTTGAATAATTTTTCCACCAACTTCCAGTTTGCATATAATGGATTCCACTTATGTGGTCATACATTTGGTGTTTTTGTATGAGTATGATAACACTTAGGATTTTTGCTGCTACGATAAATATATGTAAAGGATTTTGCATGTTATCTCCACTGTTTGCCAGCAGAACTGCATCGCCAGCGCTATAAATAGTTCTTACATTTTCGTCCCACATTATATAATCACTACTCTCTTTCCCACCTCGTGTAAGAGCATGTTAATTAGTAGGGGGCTCAAATAGTCACTTTTTCCAATACCACTGTTAACTGCGAACCAATTTTCGCCTGCCTTAGCTGTTGGAATCAATGTTTTCAGCTGTTTTTATTAAGTTATAATTCATTCCCAGATCGCAGAGCATGTTTATCGCATCTGTTCACTGAATCTTATCGAAAGCCTTCTGTAAATCAGTGAAACAAAAATAAATTGGTCTATTCTGTTCAATGGACTCCACTGCAACCTGTATAAGAGTTAACACTACGCCTGTGCATATCCTACCGGATCTAAAACCATGCTGTTCCTCGGCAAGGGTTGAATTGTTTTTTATTTTATTTCCTGTTATTTTTGTTATGAATTTAAAAATAGAACGCACTAGCTTTATCCCTCTGTAGTTGATAGGGCCTCTCATATCCCCTTTCTTGTACATAAGGATTGTAATGCTAGTTCTCCATTCGTTTGGAATTTTATTACCAGTTGTAACATTGTAAACGAACTTGGCCAATCGTTCATTTATTGGATATCCTCCATAATTAAGTAATTGTTTGGGGATCCTTTCTTTCCCTGGAGACTTCCTATTATTAACAGACTCACAGCTTCTTTTACCTCTACATGTGAAACAGATACATACTTGTATGCTGTTCTCTGATCGCTTTCCATTTTCTGGTGACTTTTTATTTTTATACAACTCCGTTAAATATTTAACCTACGATTCCTCACTTACGTCGTTCAGTTTCAAAATTTCGTTTCAATCTTTCCTCTGCTTTTTACTATTCCCCAAACTTATTTCTGTAACCCATAGAAGTCATGTTCTAAATTTCTAGAGAAGATTTCCCAGTGTTCCTGTTTAAAACAATTCACTAGTGATTTTGTCTCGTTCCGAGTTCTTTTGCAATCTTCATAAGATTCAGTTGCCTTAATATTTCTTTTGATTTTGCAGTTCATTTGATACCAGACCCACTTAAAGCGTTTACTCATTTAGATATTTATGAAAATTACTAAATACGGTGTTCCGAAATTACTGCACCAAGGAAGATGTAGTAAATATTCCTCATTCGTAATCGCGAAAAGCCGCTAATATGAGTACTTCAGAAGTAGATACTCCGGTCGAGATGTAGAGGTGTAGCGAAGTAACTTAACTCCATACCTACGTGGTTCCTTTGGGAGAATGCTGTTGAAATAACTCCATTTTTAGCAGTCACAACCACTCGGTCGATGTTATATCTTTAACTAATAACTGGAAAGCTGCACAGAACATAGTTGACCGATTTTTAAACAGCTGCACTTCAGTAAGACTGGACATAAATAAGGTTTGATACTGTATGGTGGTACACACACTTCACGTAGCATGTTTTGACGTTGCGAGATGTGACCGTAATTTGTTCTGTTCTTCACGGCTTTGTGAAAGCGTCTGCTCTTTCTCTCTGTCTCTCTCTCCCTCTCTCTCTCTCTCTCTCTCTCTCTCTCTCTCTCTCTCTCTGTGTGTGTGTGTCTGTGTGTGTGTGTGTGTGTGTAGGTAACATTTTATTTTACAATTTTCTAGAAGAAAACTGGCGAATTGAATACCCGCTCAGCTAGTACTGTCATAGACCGGTGGACATATCTGCAGTCTCAGGGAACTACTTAGTTCCGTTAATCCATATCATATGATATGTGCTGATATTAATACGTTGTATTCTGTTGTTTTGATTGCATCACATGCTATCATAGTGGTTTCGTAGTACAGAGGATGTTTACTTCGATATAGGTAATTGAATGTAATTAGTAGACTATTTTAAAACAGAATGAATTAAATAATAAAGCAATATTGAACCGTTAATTACTTCACTAACAATAACCGTAGAGTTTACTGCTGCAATAAATCATTACACAGAAAATGTGACTGAACAACCTACATCAACTAACTATTCTGCTATAGTAAGTGTTAGGGTAAAAGTAATTATACTCATTTTTTTGAAATGTCGCCAATGTCTTCTTCTTCAAGATGACAAATAATTACAATCATTCATCATACATTAAAGGTTCTGCCGCTCTGCGAGGTAAGCTATTAAAAATTGTATTTTGTTAATGTTTGAATTTGGTCTTCAGCCAGCGATAGTGTTATTTAAAACACCTATAGACTCTTCCCTGATGACATATATGGTGGTATTTTAAAGTAGAATCCTTTCAGACGGAAGTGGCGATCGGTGAAGAGTTCCCTTACAAAGCAGACATACGTGATGCAATTTTCTTGCGAATTTTTGGTTGTAAAGTTGTTACCTATGTGGAGTTTTTAACAAGTATGATTTACAAAGTAAGCTCGTAATGAGACGATTTTTTCTTCATTACTGAGGTGACCTACAACAAACCAATTATTTTGAAATAGGAGACTTGCTGAGTTATAGCCCAGGACAGTGCAATCGAGCATAAGAGTATGTATTGCCAACCAGAGTACACACAACCATTCCTCCAATACGCGTCTAGAAACTTTCCAGAACTGATCATGAATACCGCATTCAACTGTGATTATTTATATATCTATTTATTTGTGGCACGTTCATCATGGCTCGCAGTCTAGATATTGTGGTGGACCCTAAACTCTATTACTTACACAGTAACAGTCACAATTATAGTAGTTAAATTATGTAGAAGTTATTCCCAATTTGTGTACTCACTGTTATTTGATATCACAGTAATAAGTGAAAGAGTAACAGTGTCTTGCGCCGACTGTTACTACTTTGTCTACAAAAAATGTAACTGCGCCACAAAGCTGAAGACATCTAGCTGTTTTAAATGCCTTATTTCACAAGTCCGCGAACGTTAGTCACACACGAAGGTCGGCTGGTGAAAACGAGTAATTCGAGTTATTGACTCGGCTCTTAGGATGCGGTCTTGTATGAGCCACCAAGGAAGTGATCGACAGTTTTATCTTCGAGATGAAATCCTGAAAGTCGTATGGTCGTGCGGCTTGGTGAAAACGGCCTCGGTACGAATATTCCGGCTGCGAAGGTTGCAGTTTTTTTTATGAAATGCCTTTTTGGCTCTGAGCATAGGGTAGTATCATATTGCTGAGATTGATACTTGTTGACGTTGGTAAAGGAGGCTGATAATTTTTATGGATGTAATTACACAGGTCTGTGCCTCATATTTATTGAGATAGTGTGTATGGTAATGGGATCCCAGTTTCATAGTCTGACTTGAGCATTTTCTGCACATGCGTATCGCATCCGTCCTGGATTACGGTGATAGCTTTCGTTAAAAATCCTTTTCTAGTAACTATGAGACAACTGCAACCTTTGCAAGCCATATTTTTCAGGACACAATCAAAGTTCTGAGATGGTGAAGTTCGACCAGATTTTTGATAGTCCCTTTCTAGGCTTTGGCCACATGGATTTTACTTTAAAATCCCATTGAATAATTCCTTCATATAAATATTTTCCTCTTCTCTTTGTTGATTTGGTTTCCGAAAGATACAAGCTGCATTTGTGTGAGCCAACAAAGTGTCCAATTTTAATGTTGTCTTCCGAGAATGTACAACCGCGTTTGAGGTGTTACAGTGGTTCAGTTCGGAGTCGTGTGCACCACCAGTGTCAGTTTTGTATAAAATACACAGAATAAACTTGTTAAATGTTATCTACCACTTAGTAGAGGTCAAACTAGCTACTGATCGAGCCGTCGAATTCGCTTTGATTTATGTCCATCCCTCCCATGAATGGCAGCATGCAGCAGGAGAACATAACGTATATTCTTGTGTAATATATCAACTGCCGAAAATGTCTGTGTTCGTGAAGATTAACCAATCTACAGCCACTTGAAGCTTCTGTAAACCTAATTCAGTCGTCAGAGTCTTAATGTACGTCTATCATATTGACCAACACATAGTGTCACTGTATACGGTAATACGGTATCATAAAGCGTGTTATCTTACAGGACTGTGCTAGACTTTTTGGGTAGTTGCGATCCACTCAGATGAGTGTGCGGTGAACTTCGGTCACTAATTATTTAGTGTTCTTAGATATATAAGTTGTGTAGTGAAATTGCACTTGCGTGGTCTAATAGCATAATGCGAGGTTTATGAGGAAAATAATGAGACAGACTTTTTATCTACCAATTTTTTTTTTCAAACAACAGTATTGTGCCCTTCAACATATTTCACATCTGAACCGTAATGCCTTTTGAGGTCAAAATTCCGTGAGAGATGTGGCCATGTGACACGGAACGTTGTCATGATGGAGCATCCACGTATCTGCAACGTCTAGTCTCATTCGATTCGCTCTTTTCCTGAGCCTTTCAAGGAAATCTTTGCAAAAAACTTGACTGACTGTTTGTCTGGTGGAATACTCCCGCAAGAGTACGGAAACGATCGACATTTTCGCTGTTTTTTAATTTGAAGGTCTCCCTGAGCAAGGTTAATCTTGAATGTGTTTTCGACCGTCCTAAACTGATCTGCGCCAGTGGAAACTTTGTGCTATTGTTTAGGAATGATCCCCATAGGCCTGTTTCAATTTCTGAAAGGTCACACTCGCGGATTCCCCAAGCTTAACAAAAAACGGGATGGCGTAATGTTGCTCTAAATCGAGCTATTTTAATTTCGTAATACACAAACAGAACACAACTTCACGCTGGCGCTCTCAGATATCACGGAGCTGGAACTCGGACTGAACATCTGGAAGCGATGAGCACACCGGTCTACACAAGTAGGACAGCACAACGTTCCCAGATCACTCAGAGTGTCGTCAGTTTCATTACTTTTCACACACGTTGTAATTACTTGTTTACTGAAATATAAACAGATTCAGACAGGGGGTACAAGCATGGGCGTTTCACAACTTATTTCTGTAACACCTCTATTACACTGTATTATCAATATATCCACTTACTCACTTTGTTGCAAATAAGAGCATAAATGTTTCACTTGCACGAACTTTCCAGGATAAAGCAAATAAACGCTGCAGCATCTATCAGGGACTCAGATTAATAATTAGCATAGAACGATGCTAATAATAATAGTTACAATGATTATGTTGACAAAATTAGAAAAAATTCAGATACCGTTTTGAAACAGTAATAAGGACCATAGAATAAATACACTGAAGCAAAGTAAAGTAATATTTCAGTTCAGAAAGATTTGAAGAAGGAAGTTGACGCGCGCGCGCACACACACACACACACACACACACACACACAACCACACACACACACACACACACGTATGTGTGTGTGTGTGTGTGTGTGTGTGTGTGTGTGTGTGTGTGATACAATGAACGTAAAGTAGCCTGGAAATATGGCACCAGCAATTTAACATTCGCAAAACACCTTCGACAAGAAAACCATCCCCCCCCCCTCCCAACCGAGAAAGGAGTGTTTATGAAACTAATCAGTCTGAGCAACAAAAGGCATCTTGTAACACTGGAAGAAATCCAATTTTTAACGTAAGAACAGATTGGAAACACCTAACAAACGACAAGACAGACATCAGCATCCAAACGTTATATAAAGAAATAAAATGTATAGCAGATAAATAACACTCCCTCTATACACCACAGAAACAGTATCATACAAAACAGCTAACATACTCTCTCTGGATCACTCACCATAGTACTACAGTAAAGTAGTTATAGTAAAGTAATAATACACACACACACCCACACACAGACACTCACACACACACACACACACACACAGAGAGAGAGAGAGAGAGAGAGAGAGAGAGAGGGAGAGAGAGACAGAGAGAAAGAGCAGACGCTTTCACAAAGCCATGAAGAACAGAACAAATTACGGTCACATCTCGCAACTTCAAAACATGCTACGTGAAGTGTGTGTACCACCATACAGTATCAAACCTTATTTATGTCCAGTCTTACTGAAGTGCAGCTGTTTAAAACTCGGTCAACTATGTGTGAATGAACGCTTGGAATGAAACAGGAAGCAAACTGTTCGTGAGTACTCATTGTAATTCAAAACTGTTTAATAGTAATAAAGAAAAGCGTGAGTACTGTATACGATCTGGAAAAAGAGATTTTTAAGTAAAACCAAATTGTTATAGTAACCACTGAAGAGGCTTTTATATGAAGCGAAAAGCGTATGGTGTAAATTAAACTTTTATTGCAGATACAAGAGACGTAACAGAGCATACGTTACTACTAATAAAAGGTTTAGAGGAACCGATAGAAGCACGAAGATTCCCAAACGAAAGCGCTTTTCTGTCTGAAAGTAACGATGATTTGGAAGAAATGTACAATAAAGGAACAGTAAACACAACTAAGAGATTCGGATGACGGGAACAGGATCAAAGGAAAACGTGATGAACAAAAGCAGAACGTTGAGAGCGACTTGTAACACACCAACAGTGGAAGAGTAGTGCTGAATGTTAGTCATTATCTCAGCTTTGCCACTTAGTTTCTCATCATACTCACGCTGCCCCTTTTGTACTCTGCTCTACTGAAACGTAGCTCTTCTCTTGCAAAATGCACAGTCGTTTGTTGTTCACAAAACAATAAATAAAAACCCTTCTTGCCAATTAAAAGGATGCACCAATGAAATCGCAGCTGCTCTGTCTACTGTGCGTGGAAGTTTCCGAATTCGCTAAATTGGCACCCACGAACTAACGGTTGCAACACATTGTAGGTAGATAATTAGTGATCCTTTAACCTACTAGTCAGCTTTTACGTGCATAACAAAAGTAACGCGTCTTTCCCTACACGCATCAACATTGGCTCTGCTAATAGAAACCGTATTTTGATGTGTTCCTCCCTGAGAGTCAGACTGCAGTGCAAGCCAGACCGCAGTCCACGTATATAGCGGTATTCCTTTACACCCGGAAGTCCTTCCGTACACAGTCATTTACAGAACATTTTAGGAGAATACGATAAATTGGCCCGGGTTAGTAACTGTACTCATAATTTCCTAGCGAGTAGATGACATCACGTAAATTCGCCGCTACCCAGGAGAGTGTTATACCACCGATATTTTTCAGTATATACAAGCCATTTTTTTTCATCTTGACACAGCTAAATATCTCAGAAGCTAAGCATCGGATTAAAAAACGGAAAAATTCGTATTCAGTATTTTAAAAGTACTGTTCTGCGATACGAATATTAACCACCCTCCGTCTGCCCGACATCCCATGTGGCGGGCTGGGCACGGGGGGGGGGGGGGGGGGACTACGAAATATTAAATAGGAGAATCCTATTGTTTTATTGTACATTCGGATTCTGCGGAAAAATAGGAAATTTTTTATGTTGCACTTCCATAGTTGTGAGACAGATGGCTCTGTAACCCGCAAATAACACTGTTGACTCCCAAAACAGTAATATCTCGAGTAAAATGTACTGGATAAAAAACATAAAAACAGACGTCTGTCCAAATGACTCTGTATTTGCAATTTTCTCCGAGTAGCTGTTTTGAAAAACTCATTAATTTATTATTTGATTTGATCTCTTTGCGTGCACGTCATCTACATTTCTAAGTACTTTACTTCGTAACGTGACTGCGCTGTATCCTCATCGTCCTACTCCTCCTCCACGTTTCACCCCCTCCCCCCTCCCTGCAACATGCCAGTCTCATCCTCCTCTTCCTCCTTCTCTGAGAATCGCGTCACTTGTACCGCTCCTTCTTGTGGAATGGTGACTGGCATACTGTCACACGCCATCGCAAATACAGAGACACGTCAGGAATATACGGAATGCCAAAGGACGCTACGACTGGCACCATACTCAACGCGACACTCCCTGTTACCTCTTCCAAGTATTGGAAAGTTTTCCTTCTATTCACTGGCAATAGACCCATCCCCCATTACCCTCTCGTCCACAACAACCATCACTTACCTGACTATCTAAACAAAGCTGCACGCTTTGCATGCTATCTCAGCAACATATTCTCCATCGATGATGATCCTCATTTTGATGATCACATGACGTAAGACAAGTACTTAAAGTAAACCCAAAGTATGTCCTGATCACGACAATGTTACCTGTCGACACCTTAGAGAATGCCCTGCCTCCTTCTTAGTTAGCCTTGTATCTCTTTATACCACTATCTCTCTAAAGTTTAGTGTCATTAAATGCGGAAAGGCTTTAAAATCCTACTCTTCCTCAAACTGCTCAGAACCCCTACTACTACCTTCTCCTACCGCCATCTATGTCTTACCCGAGTCTTCAGCAAGGACTTGGAATCTACCCTCTGTCACTGCACACCTGACGAAACAGTACCTACTTCGACTTTAACCAGTATGGCTTCCACCCCATTTTTCTGATGACAAAGTCCTCCACCATACTCATCTCCTTTCCCATCATCTCAACGTCCGTACATTCGCTATCTCGGCCATCTTCGAGCTGTATAAAGCATACAACCGTATATGGCATTCCTCTCTCCCTTTCAAACTCCAGACATATGCACTTCCTATTAATTATTCCCGTCTTATTGCGTGCCGGCCGGGGTGTCCGAGCGGTTCTAGGCGCTACAGTCGGGAACCGCACGACCGCTATGGTCGCAGGTTCGAATCCTGCCTCGGGCATGGATGTTTGTGATGTCCTTAGGTTAGTTAGGTTTAAGTAGTTCTAAGTTCTAGGGGACTGATGACCACAGCAGTTAAGTCCCATAGTGCTCCGAGCCATTTGAACCATTTTCTTATTGCGTCCTTCACTCTATTTGCCCAACATTTCTCACCATTAGCGAAACCAATTCCGGCGCATTCCATCCGACTGCAGGTGTACACCAAGACTCCGTCCTCTCCCCTCTTCTTTACTCATTTACATTACCAATATGCCTAAACAACCACCATCACTTAACCTTCTTCTGTATGCTCATGATGACATTTTCTCTCTCTTTATCCTACCTTCCAGAAATCCGTACGATCCCTCCAAACTCGCCTCAATTAATTTACCTCATGGCGTAACCAATGGCTTCTCAAGATCAACCTATCGAAAACCCAGGCAATCATTTTAGGACGCACTACCCATACATTCCAAGACTTCTATCTTACCATTTATAACCGCTCTATCCGGCTAACTAATACACTAAAATATCTTGGACTAACATCGATTCACAACTAACTCGGAAAACATGAATGGCGGGCTCCATGTGGTTCCCAAGTCGTGCAACATAATGTTTGATCTCTGCTTAAGACAGTATTACTACCAAGGGTACATATTGGTTGAAAGCACCGATGATGGCTGTTAATCAGTTGAAATCGACTTTCAAGAGTGAATAAATAAAACATGATTTTGCGACTGGTTGCTGCCTATTTGGTAATAACACGGAAAACTCACCTACTAGCCATCCAAAAGAAATCCCATAATTGACTAAAAGGTCTAAAACTACTAATTGGTCGAAATTGGAGATTACACCCTTCTACTGTCCTCAGTACCTACAAAACCTTGATTTGACAGGTCCTTTGTTTTGCGAATGTTGTATGGACCGCCTCCCCATCTAAATTCTCTAGCTCCCTTCAGATCAAACGGTTCAAATGGCTCTGAGCACTATGGGACTTAACATCTCAGGTCATCAGTCCCCTACAACTTAAAACTACTTAAACCTAACTAACCTAAGGACATCACACACATCCATGCCCGAGGCAGGATTCGAACCTGCGACCGTAGCAGCAGCGTGGTTCCGGACTGAAGCGCCTAGAACCGCTCGGCCACCGCGGCCGGCCCTTCAGATCAGATCATGGGATGCCATGCACTCCGCATTGCTTTCTGTATTCGTTTACTTTCCCCCACAAGAATCCTTTACGAACTAATAACCTTCCGTCCTCTCCTCACTCACACTAAATCCCTGCAAACAACCTACACCATTCGCAAAACTTGACTCTTATAATCGTATGCCACCCACCTCTCCAGGGCCAACCTCTTCATTTCAGAGTAGCATTGGCAACCAACGTCTTCAATTATTTGCTGTATATATTCCAATCTCGGTCCCCCTCCACAGTTTTTACCCTCTAGTACCATGGAAGCCGTTCACTGATGTCTTAACGTATGTCCTATTATCCTGTACCTTCTCCTTGCCAGTGTTTTCCACGTATTTTTTTCTTCTGCAATTCTGGGCAGAGTCTCCTGGTTTCTTACCTTATCAATCCACCTGATTTTCAACATTCGTCTGTAGCATCACATCGCAGATGCTTTTATTCTCTTCCTTTCAGGTTTTTCCACAGTCTATGATTCACTGCAATACAATACTGTGCTCCAAACGTTCATTCTCAGGAATTTCTTCCTCAAATTGAGTCCTGTATTAGATACTTGTAGACTTCTCTTGGCCTTTTTTGGGATTGCTAGTCAGCTTTTGATATGCTCCTTCCTGCATCGTTGCTGCCTAAGTAGTAGAATTCCTTAACTTCATGTACTTTGTGACCATCAATACTTCTGCTAAGTTTCTCACTGTTCTCATTTCTGCTACTTTTCATTGCTTTCGTCTTTCTTCGATTTAGTCTCAGTTCATATACTGTACTCATTAGACTGTTCATTCCATTCAGTTGATCACGTAATTCTTCTTCACTTTCGCTCAGGATAGCAATGTCATCAGCGAATCGTAGCATTGATTTCCTTTCACCTTGAATTTTACTTCCACTCCTGAACCTTTCTTTCATTTCCGTCACTGCTTATTCGATGTACAGATTGAACAGCAGGGGCGAAAGACTGCATCCCTGTCTAACATCCTTTTTAATCCGAGTCCTTCGATCTTGGTCGTTCAGCTTTATTATTCCGTCTTGGCTCTTGTACCTATTATTTGTTACCCGTCTCTGCGTCTAGCTTATCCTTATTTTGCTCAGGATTTCGAACATCATGCATCATTTTACATTGTCGAACGGTTTTTACAGGTCGCCAAAGCCTACGAACGTGTCTTGATTTTCCTTTAGTCTTGCTTCCATTATCAACCGAAACGTCAGGATAGCCTCTCTGGTGGCTTTACCTTTCCCGAAGCCAAATTAATAGTCATCTAACACATTCTTAATTTTCTTGTTCATTCTTCTGTGTATTATTGTTGACAGCAACTCGGATACATGAGCTTTTAAACTGATTGTGCGATAATTATCGCACTTGTCAGCTTTTGCAGTCTTCGGAATTGTGTATACGTTAAACTTCCGAAAGTCAGATGGCACGTCGCCAGACTGAAACATTCTACCGACCAACGTGAATAGTTGTTTTGTTGCCACTGATGGAATGTTCTCTGTCTCTCCTGCTTTATTTGATCTTAAGTCCTCCAAAGCTCTCATAAATTCTGATTCTAATACTGGATCACCTGTTTCTTTGAAATCCACTCCTGTTTCTTCTTCTGTCACATCAGACAAATCTTTCCCCTCATAGAACCCTTCAATGTATTCTGACCACCTATCCGCTCTCTCCTCTGCATTTAATAGTTGCTTTTCGTTTGCTTTCTTACTGTTATCATTCTAGCTTTGTATTCCGCCGAAGGTTATTTTGACTTTCCTGTATGCTGAGAAAGTGCTTCCGACAATCATTTCTTTTCGTTTCCCTCAAATTCTTCACGCAGCCATTACATCTTAGCTTCCCTGCGCTTCCTATTTATTTCATCCCTCAGTGACTTGCATTTCTGAATTTCCTTGAACATTTTTGTACTTCCTTCTTTCATCGATCAGCTAAAGTATTTCCTTTGTTACTTATGGTTTCTTCGCAGTTACCTTCTTTATACCTGTTTTTCCTTCCAACATCTCTGATACCCTTTTTAGAGATGTCCATGCCTCTTCAACTGTGCTGCCTACTGAGCTATTCCTCATTTATGTATCTACAGCCCTAGAGAACTTCAAGTGTGTCTCATCATTCCTTAGTACTTCTGTATCCCACGTGTTCCTTACTAGTCTCTTAAACTTCAATCTAGTCTTCATCACTACCAAATTTTGATTTGGGGCTACATCCGCTCCCAGATAAGCCTTACAATCCAGTATCCGAGTTCGAAATCTCTGCAGGACCATGATGTAATCTGACTCAAATCTTCCCTTATCACCCGGTCTTTTCCAAGTATATCGCCTCCTCTTGTAATTTTCGAACAGAGTATTCGACATTACTAGCTGAAATTTGTTACAGAACTGAGTTAATCTTTCTGCTCTTTCATTCCTTGTTCCAAGCTAGTGTTAGCCTGTAATGTTTTCTTTTACTCCTTCCCCTAGAACTGCATTCCAGTCCCCCATTGCTATTAAATTTTAATCTCCATTTACGTGCTATATTACCTTTTCAGTATCCACATATACTTTCTCTATCTCTTCGTCTTCTGCCTGCGACGTCGGCATGTATATCCGTACTGTTGTTGTCGGTGTTGGTATGCTGTCGATTCTGATCAGAAGAACTCCACCGTTGAATTGTTCACAGTAATTCACTCTCTGCCCTACGTCCCTAGTTACAACGAACCATACTCCCGCTGTACCATTTTGTGTTGTTGATATTATCCTCTACTTAGCCGACCAAAACCCTTGTCTTTTTTTCCATTTCAACATACTGAACCCTTCTATATCTAGATTTTTGCCTTTGCATTTCGCTTTCAGATTTTCTAGCTCCACTACCACGTTCAAGTTTCTGACTGTCCACGCCGCGACTAGTACAACGTTATCCTACCGTTGATTATTCAGTCTTTTTCTCACAGTCACCGGAATCTTTTGTCACTAGAGAGATCATCATGACACTTTCCAGTTACAGGACACGTGCCCTGTGGATACACGTTACGTGTCTTTAATGCAGTTGTTTCCATTGCATTCTGCATCCTCACACCGTTAATCTCTGCCGATTCACCCGCCCTTAGGGGCAGTTTCCAAACCCAAGGACAAGAGAGTACCCTGAACCTCAGTCCACTCGTCCACCCCCTTTGACAAGGCCATTGGCAAAATGAGGGAGACTTCCTATGCCGGAAGTCTTCGGCGGCCAATACTGATTATTAATCAGAATTTAAGCACTGGGGGTGTCGAAACCGGGACCGATGTCGTTTAGATTAGTGATCAAACACGCTACCCCCGTTTTCATTTTTATCTCATTTTGTTCGTTATTGTTACTTGTATTCAATCGGAGTGGACGTCCCATGACGCTTGTTCAAATTCATCGTAGAACCATTAACTCAGTTATTTATGACAGAGGGCAGCTAACCCTCTGACCGAACACGCTGAGCTACCGTCCCGGCGTCTCTGTACCACAGATGCGTGACGTTAGCTGCAGTGTATGATCGCTCCCACGTAGCTAAGTCGTGAAACGTGCATCATTTCATTCGTTTCATATTTCACCCCATCAGGAACTTTATTGCAATGATTTCCAGAACCGAATAACATTTATCCAGCAGTTTCTTCAGCAATGCAGAGAGACCACACTACCTTTTCTCTAGTATTGCTACCTCATGAGTCGACCTTAACGAACCACAGTACGATTCATCGACACAACACGATTTATTGGAAAATTAAAAAACCACATTTCTTACACCAAGCTTAACAACAGCGTCCGTGGATTGCGAATCTTTAAGACGGTTCAAATGGCTCTATGCACTAGGAGACTTAACATCTGAGGTCATCAGTCCCATAGACTTAGAACTGCTTAAACGTAACTAACCTAAGGACAGCACACACATGCATGCCGGAGGTAGGATTCGAGCCTGCGACCATAGCAGCAGCGCGGTTCCGGACTGAAGCGCCTTGAACCGTTCGGCCACACCGGCCGGCGCGAATCTTTAATGAGGACTGACTGGTGACAAACTCATTGTGTCATTCCTTATCGCTGGCACCTTAAATGATGATAAACATCGAGTATTCTTGTAGGACGATCTTTCAATATTGTTTGCAGAGCTTTATTTGGACAAGCATTGTGGTTTCAGCACAGTGGTTATCCTGCAGTTATTCTGTAGCAGCACGAGAAGCTTTAGATCCTACTTGCCTGACTTTTATTTGTTGGTTTACATGAGGAGCGAGGTCAATATTGCACGAAAACGCGCGATAAAATGTCTCAGCGTATCACCAACGCGTATCAGCAGAGTACTTCTAAAGCATTTATCAGTTTTGTAGAACCGTTCTATGTGCGGATAAACAAGGTATCGAAGCGGGCGGCCACATTTTTCAGCACTTATTGTGAAATAATTCTAACAAACAAGCAGCCTTTGGTGAGAAGTGAAACGAAACATCTCAGACAAGCTATATTCATAGTTACTGAAAAGGTCTGGTTTTATTTTTCTGCTCCAGTTCACTTTTCTGGAGATAAAGCTGTTTTGAAACTCAGTTGCGTTATTTGTCGATTACAGCGCCATCTGTCACGCAACGACGATGTGTTACATACAGAGGTTAAGTATTTTTCTCCGTAGAAATTGAATATACGATAAAAGTGGAATGATTCTATTTAAAATATTGAAGTTGCGCTTGCCTGAGGAGATAGGGTAGCGGGGTGAGAACTGGTATCGACGGATGGCACATTTCAAAATGTTGTGCACCTCTTTCTTCGTTTTTCTAACCCGATGCGTAGTTTTTGGAATATTATTTTGTTTTCATGTTAAGTAAGGTGAATTGTTATAGACACAACGAATTAACGACTTCATTATTTTTATGGACTGAATAAAATATTAGTGCATTCACCTTAAACCCTTTGGTGCTGTCTACATCAGTTATTAAGTAGAATATAATACTTTTATTATTATTCTATTTTAGTACAATTTGCGTTTTATTTGAAAATTCGTATTACATGCCAGTGACTGTATAATTAGACCGAAGGGTCACAATATATAACAATTTTATGTAGCGATTTTAACACCTGGGAATGCAAGAAGACATGTACGGCATGACCCCGTGACTTTAGGAGCTACAGTTGTAATTAGAATCATGCATCGCCCACTTTCTCTAGGTCTTGATTTCGTCTCGAATATATTATTTAGTAAATAGTATGACGACAGGTCCGTCACATGAAACTGGTCGTCTGTTTAGGTGCTATTGTCACGAATATCTGAAAAAAGTGACTGAGGAACGGTGAAATCACTTGTGTATGACAAAGTGGTGTAAGTCTACGTGACAGAACAAGTGTTTCGGAGCACACAGTTCTGCGCCCTTCGTAGAACGTTGGGCTATGCAGCAGATGACCCACACATCTTCCCCTAGTGACCGAACGGCATCGTCATTTACAACTGCGGTGGGGACGTATTCATGGAGACTGGACCGTCGGTCAACGGGAACTTGTCGTCTGGTCCTATATATATCACGTCTATTGTTACACCAGATCGATTTTCGTTTCTTGATACGCCGTCATCTAGGTAAACAGCTGCTAGAAATATGCTCCCTGCCAAGAATGCAAGGCACTGGGGGCAGTATTATGATATTTGTACCATTCACCTGGACACCCATGAGAGTCTGATAATAATCGAAGACACCATGACAGCTATGGACCATGTTTACCTGCACTCGTTCACGCATGATGTCGTCCCCTACGGCCACGTTATATAGCAGTTGGGTGTATATCTTTGCCACATGACCAGATTCGTGGTATAGCGGTTTGAAGAGCATGATAGTGAACTGATGTAGACATCTTGGCCACCAAATTGGTCTGATCTGAACCTAGAGGATCAAATATGGGACGCTACTGGGTATCAGTTCCGCTCCCGCAAACAACCGTCTCGTAAATTACGAGAATTGCATGACCTGTGAGCATATATCTGGAGCTACGGAACTGCAAAAACCAACCAAAAACTTATCGAGCCAGTGCCACGCAAAACAACTGCCGTACTGCGTTTCTAAGTAGGATGAACTTCCTACTAAGTAGGTAGTCATAAGATCTCAGCTCATAACTGTATGTTTCGCGTAAGGACTGCAACAGAAGAAGTAAAATAAATAGAGTTGATTGGCAAGCCTACCGACAGTCGCTCTTTCTTCTACTGTGCAGGGATGGGAAATAACGAAGATACCAGCAGTTCTTTCTGACATAGAACGTAGCGTGGATTGTGGAATACAGACGTAGATGTACTCGTATTTTGCGTAGAATCTCGCATGGTGTGTAAAATCGATTTTGTATGACCCTCATATTCGCTTCAGGTGGGCAAAAACCATATACCAGACTCAGTCCATCACAGATATACAGCAGTAGAACTCACTCGCGACAAAAACATGGTTGCATATTGTTTCAACTTTAAGTGATCATCATCAGATAGCCCCAACTGCAATTATCATCTTACGTGGCCACACCGCTTACTGGATGCTTTTATGTACTTCCAGGTGTGCATTGCCTGATGTTGATCTCAGGACGCATGACGACATCCCGCATAGAACGAGACTACTTTAGCCGAAACATGTCTGATGATGCTAAGTATAATTTGGAAATCTGTAAATCACAGTATTTCCACAGCGATACTCATACTACAGAACCACTGACGGGCTGACATGTTTAAGGAGTGATTATGATAAGTGAGTGTTGTATGGGTGTCCACAAAATGTTCTCCTGCAGCATGACAGCGAAACTTCATTTCGTTCATGCTTATTGGTAGAGTGCCGTATCTGCAAGACAGTGTTGCATCATGAGCAGTTACGACGCTTCTGGTCATACCACAAATACAAATGTTTTGCAAAATGGATAAATACCAGACCATCTATGTGATTAGATTCATTATTTTCTAGAAGCTAGGACTAACCCTTCTTGACGGGGCGAAATCGTACGCTATAGAAATAACTTCACAAATTTCCCAGTGCATATCACTGTTTACGTATGTAAACTAGGTGCATTGCGTGACATTACCCGGGATGTTTAATGTCAAAGTGAATGGCCCTGTGCTTTGTTGATACTCATAGAAAATGCAAACTGCGTGGGAAACTACAATCACTTTAAATCGAAGAGCATATTGGAAGATAGTCAAGTACCTTTCGCGATGTGACAACATTTCTCCTTTATATATGTTATACATATGTTTATACATATTGTGCATTTTAAGGAATGTATAGCCTATGTCAGCGCAAAGTTCATTAGGAAATCGCATAGAAATTTGAAGTGAGTCGGCCAAGAAGTTGTAGAGGTTTTTGGTAACAACATTTCGTTGAAAGTTGGATTACGAAATCTTATGCAAACAGTGATGTTCCTCTTGTCTTGAAGCTAAAAAGTGCCAAATTTCATTAAGAGTGGGACAAAACTGTAGATTTGTATGAGTTACAAATAAACAAACGAACGAATGCTCTCCTTTATATATAGAAATTCGTAGACGGATGATCTGATGCGTAGCGTCGGAACCTATGTAGGACTGTTAACAGATGGTAGTCCCATACACAGGAAAGTCTTAGTGATAGTTGACCCTCAAAACGCCGAACTGAAATATTTTAGCTCCATAAATGAGGAAAAATTAATTACTCAGTCTCGTGAAACAGTAACAACAGCAAGTATCTAAGACTTGCCGTTTCTGAGGATGCAAAGGGAAACCCTCCGTACTTCACGATCCTGCGCCGCAGAAAATAAAATTCTCCAGTCATGTGTCATAGTTGCAAGAAAGGTTAGCCATTATCAGCTTGATCAAGGTCTTTTTAAAAGGAAGACAGTTAAAGCTATAGAGCGTGTTGCACAATACTTAATGCCAAAATTGTACAAATGGTAAACGATGCACTTCTCATATACTACACAAAAACAAAGAGTCTTATTATCATATAACTATCAGAAAATAAAATTTAGGAAGAGAACCAGCTTATTTCCAGATTACCCAATAGAATCATAATCCATTTCGCTAGTGATTCATATCATGAAGGAAAGGAGAATAAATTACCTTCCACTGAAAAAACCAGTAAATTAATTTCTGTCGGGCCAATGATCATATACAGTATGAGCTAGTCTAAGAGAAGCAAAGCTTTTGGAATTACTTAATGATGTCACATTTGCACCAAATATCACCGAAATTCTGCCCAGTGCCACCGTAGACGTGTCACACGATCAGAAGGTAGTCACACCAACTCTTACCAACACTTCACCTATCTTTTTGAAACCTCAGTGATAGAGGTCAGAACCGTAACCCCCAGGGTTGAAATCAAGCGTTTGTCGTATGAGTAGCCGAGGAAAATATTTCAGACACCCCGTCGCTCAGCATCGGCACAAAAGGCTACGATGGGTGGCATAAAGTGCCTCAATGAAAGAACCCCTTTCTCCGGGGCGTTGATTTCTACACTTTTCTTGGTCGAAAACGATAATTCGCAGTGGAAAGAGCAACATGTAGGCGGACGGGCGCACCTAGTGAGTCTAGTGCGCCCGTCCGGGATAACGCGCCGCTGGCACTGTGAAATACGCTAAGTCCCAATCAAGGTCACGCGCTATCGCGCTTCTATATAAGCGAGCGAGCGTCGCGCAGCGGCTCACTCGCGCTGCTGCTGCTGCAAAGGCAACTGCATTGAACGCTGCCAAGATGCCTTATTACAGAAGATATCGCCGTCGCTCCAAACAAACAGTCTATAAAACCATCGAGAACATAGAATTGTCAACGTCTGCTGCAGACAAGAAGAAGAACACCCTGAAGAACACAGCCTCTACCGTACTGCTCGACCGACCTGCTGTTTTTTGTGGCTGTAGACTTAACTTCAGCATTGATTTGAATGATTCGTTTTCACATGGTAACGGATGGCTTACAGTGGCAATTGTACGTGGTGGCACTGGAGTTCCCAATGTTCCTGGCCTGGAAAGTTTCGTCGACAGAGACATCATCGCTTACCGCACCTATCACATTGCAGAATTAGCCAATAAAGATTTTGGAAAATGCGCATACATGTCTACATCGTCCTTATACTTGTATACACGTAACAAAAGAAAAATTTCTGTAAATGAGTCTGTATTTATTTGGATCAAAGGGAAAGGTGTATGTGAATATATTAAATTTGACTCTGTCGACACCCTCCGGCATTTCAAACATTCTTTAAGAACACTGTGGGCCTGTATCCCCTTCCGACGTGATCGCACCTGTTCGGGACACAGCGGAAACGCAGTTCTTGCCCTTGCGTACAGATTGGAACAACTAGAGACTGTTCAAAACTACGTGACCAAATTTGTACGTGATCCGAATCATCAAAGGGTGTTTACGCTGTTTCAGTGGTCCTTCCTTGTGACCTCCTGTGATGTAATCATGTGGGGATGCAACACTGAAACAAGCATGAATAAACTGGCAAATAGTTCCTCTAAGACCGCACAGATCGTCTAAACTCTCAATGGTATCCGCCCACCTGTATGGTAATTATGAAAATGCACATATATAAGCAGATCCCAAGACGGAAGTACAAGGCACCCACAGGCAGGCTACACTGCTCCTTTTTCGCGGCTGCAGTGCTGCTCTTTCTACTGACAGCAGGCCATCCCGAATATCAGGATGTGAAGGTTGTTGCCAGTCAGCAAGCTCTTGGGAAGTCTTCGCGAGTTCTGCTTGCACAGGTTTATTTTTTAAAATTCTCGATAAAGTTGGATAGGGGCCATCGAGAGTTTTGCCGAATCTGGGAATCTTAGAGCAACCACTTGCCGTTTTATTAAAGCATATTTAAATGTCGCGGCCCCTTGTGATCACGCGACAGGACGACACAAATTAGAAGCGCGGAGAAAGCATAGGCACTCGTACATCCTTCGCATTTCTGTGAACTGTCAATTCCGACCACGAATTTATGTCATCACTGCAGACTTTTAATGTCGATTCTTACGAGGGAAACTCGACGTCGCACCCTCCCCCCCCCCCCCTCACTCCTCCACTCCACACTATCAAATTTAATGATAAAATGGTCGCCGGCTGCTGTGGCAGAGCGGTTCTAGGCGCTTCAGTCCGGAACCGCGCTGCTGCTACGGTCGCAGGTTCGAATCCTTCCTCGGGCATGGATGTGTGTGATGTCTTTAGGTAATAATAATAATAATAATGTCGTGTGACGAGGGCCTCCCGTCGGGTATACCGCTCGCCTGGTGCAAGTCTTTCGATTTGACGCCACTCCGGCGACTTGCCGTCGAGGGGCATGAAATGATTGTCATTAGGACAACACAACACCCTGACCCTGAGCGGAGAAAATCTCCGACCCAGCCGGGAATCGAACCCGGGCCTTTAGGATTGACAGTCTGTCGCGCTGACCACTCAGCTACCAGGGGCGAACAGGTCCTTAGGTTGGTTAGGTTTAAGTAGTTGTAAGCCTAGGGGACTGATGAAAAAAAATGTTCAGATGGCTCTGAGCACTATGGGACTTAACAACTGAGGTCATCAGTCCCCTAGAACTTAGAACTACTTAAACCTAACTAACCTAAGCACATCACACACATCCATGCCCGAGACAGGATTCGAACCTGCGACAGTAGCAGTCATGCGGTTCCGGACTGAAGGGCCTAGAACCGCACGGCTACCGCGGCCGGCCGGGACTGACGACCTCAGATGTTAAGTCCCATAGTGCTTGGAACCATTTTTTGATAAAATGCTGCTGTGGCTAGCCCGCAAAAAGGTGAACACTGATCAATTATGAAAACAGGTAGAACTTGTAGTGAACTGCGAAAAAAGAAGCAAAATAGAAACAGTGGGTGGTTTATGCTAAAGATGTGCAACATCGAGCGAAGTGGAATAGCCACCGCGTCGTAATTGAGTGATCACGGTGTTGGACTGTAAAGTGGGGGACCTATGTTCAAATATGTCTCGCGCACCATTTTTTTCACAAAATTATGGACCTTGCATCCGGTCATTGATGTCTCTGTTCTCCTTCTGCAGTTTCTAAAACTGTCATACTACACGTTGGTTACCGAATATGAGACATGTGGTTTGAATATATTACCGTGAGAGCAGGCGAGCTACCGCATAGATCACTCACAGAAATGAAAGTAACAAATTGGTGATAAAATATGTTACAATAAAGAAATTCAAGAGTCAACATTTCCCAAACGAAATGTAAGAGTCGGAACAAGAGGTAGTTGTGGAGAACAAATAGATGGTACGTACGTCTGGAGGTTTCTTCCTTACACTTCGTTGTTGCTAACGGACGTTTCATCACGATGCAGACACATAATTAATACAGCGAACGGAAAGCTCAATCAGCGGACAGACAGTTTATAATTTTGTGAAAAAAATTGCCACACTAGGGAGATTTTAAGACGGATCCCGCCCTTCGTCGTCCAGTACCGTGACTACATAACCACGGCGCCGTTGCAGTTCCAGTTGGCTCGATATTCCCCATCGTCATCTTGGTTAAGTCACTGATTCTATTGTTCTTCTTTTTTTACAGTCAAATACCCCTTGTTCCTGTTTTCATGCGTGATCGGTGTTTATTTTTTAACGGGCTATCTAATGGCCCATCTTACTGCTACCTCTGAGGGTTGCGAAGGGGGTTTCCTTTGTGAGTGGTGGTATGTCTGGAATGTTTTCGTCGGCTAGTGATAAGATAGCCGTGTGATTTGAACGCTAGTTGTCGCGGTTCTGACCAAGGCGTTACAAGAAAGGCGGAATGTTGGTATGAGGGGGTGTGCCAACCTTCCGGTCGTTTGGCATGTCCCTGATGGCGTTGGACAGAATTGTGGTGAAATCTGGTGTAATGTGACATAATTAACCCGCCTAACACGTCACATGAGCTTCTGAGCTGAGGCTTTTTTTCTCGCAAGTGTCAACAGCTTGCTGTCTGATGCGTAGGCGAGTCCACGTCGCAGTGCGCACCATTACAGAGGAAGAATGTACACACGTCTGAGCCAGATTTCAAGCTTTACCATCGCAATGAGCAAAGATTACAGGGGTTTCGAAAAAGTGACCCTTTATTTATGTTGCGCAGTGCATTTGTACTGGAAGAGTGTGGATAAAATTCAAAGTGCTTTAAAAATAGCCATATTATTAAGCGAAATTAAAAAGGCAGGTGTTATTCATAGCAAGAGAAAAGTTATTAACAAGTTGTACTGGAACCACACTATCTATTTGAGAGCCCAAGGACATGGAAGTGAGGCATTAATTAAGAAGGGGACTATGATAGATTTCAAATCCATTCCACATGTTATCCTATCTGCACATGCAAAGAGCGAAAAGGAAAAATTAGGAATAATTGTGAAAAGGAACAGTAGTTGAGAAATGAAGAAGAAAAACTTTATGGTCATTAAAATTGTAAATTCGTCTCAGATGGCAAAGGACTTTGAACATCAGTTTTATGTACTGTCTTGAAAACCGTTATATGGAACATCAATAAGTGTACAACGTATGTTTAAGATTGTGGCTAAATTACATCAGAAGATGAAAAGGAAATGAGATGAGATGACATACGACTTTTGCTGTTTGAGAAACAAAACAACAGATAACAGCAGACGTGAAGAAGAGACATGATTTACACCGGCTATAACAAGAATATCTTTTTTGAAGGTAAATATGTATGACATCGCTGACTATAAACGTCACATTCAGGAAGTATTTCCGTAACGAATTTGTCGATGTGAAGTCCAAGCATGGAAAAGAAAATTAACGATAAACTGTACGGGAAAGAAGATAAATGTGATGCTACAGATGAAAGCTAATGATTAGAAGGGTAAATAGAGTTACTAGTAAAGAAGTACTGAATCGAACTTGAGACAAAAGAAGTTTTTGTTAAAATTGAGTGAAGGAAGGGGTACGTTGGCACGTTGCATCCTGAGATCATAAGCAGTTATTTCGGTAATGGAGGAGATGTGGAGGGGCAAAACATAGAAATATAACATTGCTTGACTACAAAACGCTGCTTAAGTGGATACACAGTGCAATGATTATGTAAATACGAAAATACTAACACGGTAAAGATCAGTGTGTCAAACAATCTCAGACCAGTTTGAGAACACAAGACTACAACAACGCAACAATTTAAAATTAGGTAGAGATCCAAGACATCTTTATATGCAGGTTAAATGGTTACTGTATATGCAGTCTCTGTATAAATGTAAAACCAGTATACGAATTTGTTATACCTAACTTCAAGGTTGTCGTATGATCCCAGCAGATTTATGAAGCTACCCCTTTTGATGAACCTAGGCTGCTGACTTGGACACAATGTGATGTACGAGGGGGTATCACCAATTTCATTTCGAAAAATATAAAGTTGCATAGTTAATTTTTTATTTGTTTATAAGTAGATGTATAGATTATTGCTGTCGCTGGAAGTCCCACGCTACATTATCGTAGCATGCCATTAGCGAAATTAAAAGAAAAAAAGGCGCAGCACACTGACGAAGTAGAGGTGTGCTACAACTTTTCTTTTTGCTCCTTCAGTGGGATGCAAAGAAACTGTTGCGAGGGAAATATTATGTGTAACAGGAGTAGAGGCATTTATCTCTAAATAAACGTAGATGATTAACCTTTGTGAATTGATAATTGCTTTATGACAGAACGTACTAGGAAGACAACTCAGCAAGGCAAGTTTTAGTCGTTCGGTCACCACACGACGGTCTCTGCATTGCGGGTCTACTTCCCCTCCTGGCAGGGGCCGTACATTGCAGGCTGCCTACCGGCAGGGGCCGGCCCACCTGTATTTTATGTGCCGCTTCCACTGCTGCCCCCACACTGATCGCACCGCGCTGTGCAGATCGATGCGACAGCCAACCTCCACCGTTCACCATTCTCTGGCACCAGAATCTCGCCAGTGGTTCATATGTCAGGAATGGGCCGGATAAGCACACTGTGTTTCATTATTATAAGACGAAGCCATGTGTGTAGTTTTCTGGAGACAATTGAGTAACTAAACGTGTCTGTAATACAGTGCCTGATTTGATTAGCATGGAATCGGACGCCTGAAAGATGTAATGAAACATGTTTGCAGGCCGCAGTGACCGTCTGGCTGTAGGCGCTTCAGTCCGGAACCACGCTGTAGCTACCGTTGCAGGTTCGAATCCTGCCTCGGGCATGGATGTGTGTGATGTCCTTAGGTTAGTTAGGCTTAAGTAGTTCTAAGTCTAGGGGACTGATGACTTCAGAAGTTAAGTCCCATAGTGCTTAGAGCCATTGGGACCATTTTTCATGAAACATGTTCAATGACAATTGAAAACGGCATTAATTCACAATGCACCGCTAAGAAGGCTACTCACTTTCATTGATGAAAAATGAAATGTCACCTGTAACAGCCTAGATTTTTCCGCTGATATAGGTACCGTGAAACAGAGATATTATTCATAAACAGAGAAACAGAGACAGGGCAGCGTTTTAGATTGCCTGTCTCCCTGGCAACCACCGATCTGTTTTCACATGACCTTTCAGTTCTTACAATTAATGTGGAAGATGGTCAATCACCACGATAATCATCTCTCTTATGGTGTTTCGGGGACCGGGACTTACTACGCAATATAAATCTGCTTCTAGCAGTTATATAATAGCAAGAAGAATCATAGTGTGAAGGTCTCCTATGTACGTAAATAGGTGTAGTCTTTCAAAACAGTGTTGTGTAGTAACAGGTCATGTTGAAACTAATTTCACTCACTTGTGTACATATACCGACATGGAGCGACCAAGTGAAGCATACAACGCGTTCCTCAGTGTCGAGGAGATGTGAACGGTGGAAGCTTCAATATAATGGGTTAGCTGTATTAATAAACAATGTAACTTCTACTTGGCCATCAGTAACAAGAGTAGAAAGACTACAATTGAATTTCACATTTTCACAGATTATGCAAACCACCTCGTAATGTTCAGAAACCAATTCAACATAAAGAAACAAAGAACTACCTTAACAGGGATTTTATATAGGATGGACATGAAAAAACCCTACACAGAGGTTGCTCAAAAATCATCTATCGTTGCCGTATGAAAATTTACATTCCACCCTCAAAATGAATGTCACTTTACATAAAAACTATCGGCTTTTCCCGATTTAAGCGAAAAATTTTTTCCTGCTTCAATGGAATATCTGTACCGAGGCCCTTCTCTCGCCAATCATGTCACATAAGCAGATCAACTACGTGACAACTGAGGATATCAAAGATAATAGCGGACCACAAATACAGTCGCCAGCCAAGTTGGTAAACTTAAAAATAATCGTACTATAGACACAGAAGAGGAGATACATTCTTGTAGATTTCAAATCCAGCATTTGTGATGCGAGAGGTAGAGGAAGTTTATACTATGAGCAAGACAATGTATGTTGTTGATTTGCAACACAGTAAGTCCCTGCAGGGTGCTGCACTCTCGTGATAGTTGGTAAAATGGTAGGATAAATGAGACATCAGTTGCTGCAGTGTTAGTGCAGCGAAATAACACATGGTTATCAAGATAGGTTAAAATTTTTCAACTTCAAATGTTGATTTAACTATACATGGTGAGTCACCTAACGTTACCGCTGGATAAATTTCGTAAACAACATCAAATACTGACGAACCGATTCCACAGACCGAACGTGTAATTCTTTAATACAATCCATACAAAAATGCACGGAAGTATGTTTTTTAACACAAACCAACGTTTTTTTTAAATAGAACCACGTTAGTTTTGTTAGCACATCTGAACATATAAACAAATACGTAAACAGTACCGTTTGTTGCATTGCAAAATGTTAATTACATCCGGAGATATTGTAACCTAAAGTTGACGCTTGAAACCTCCGACGTTCAGTTGCGTGTTGTAACAAACACGGGCCACGGTCGGCGAGCCCTCCTGATCTTACACCTCTGGACTTCTTTCTGTGGAGTACGTTAAAGGAGAATGTGTACCGTGATGTGCCTACAACCCCAGAGGATATGAAACAACGTATTGTGGCAGCCTGCGGCGACATTACACCAGATGTACTGCGGCGTGTACGACATTCATTACGCCAGAGATTGCAATTGTGTGCAGCAAATGATGGCCACCACATTTAACATCTATTGGCATGACATGTCGGGACACACTCTATTCCACTCCGTAATTGCAAACGGAAACCACGTGTGTACGTGTACCTCACCCCTCATGGTAATGTACATGTGCGTCAGTGAAAAAGACCAATAAAAAGCTGTTAGCATGTGGACGTAATGTGCTGTTCCAGTCTCTTCTGTACCTAAGGTCCATCACCGTTCCCTTTGGATCCCTACGTAATTCGGTGCTCTCCGATACACACGATCGAACAGCGGAGGAGTGGGACGCAAGCGTCAACTTTAGGTTACAATATCTCCGGATGTAATTAACATTTCACAATGCAACAAACGGCACTGATTACGTATTTGTTTATGTGTTCAGATGTGCTAACAAAACAGACGGGGTTCCATTTAAAAAAAACGTAGGTTTGTGTTAAAAAACATACTTCCGTGCATTTTTTTATGGTTTGTATTAACCAATTACACTAGCCCCTCTCCTCACGTTCGGTCTGTGGAATCGATTCGTCAGTATTTGATGTGGTTTACGAAATATATCCAGCGGTAATGTTAGGTGACTCACCCTGTATAATTTATTATTAAATGCATGTATAAAGTAAGTAATTTTTGCATATCTCTTTATGCGGAAGTCAAATATTTAACAGACTGAATTTGATGTGTACCTTTGTAACGCGTTTAGTTAATCTTGTGGTCTTTGTGTAATATGGCGGGAAATGGCTGGGTGCACATGCAGTCCAAAGTATTATATATAAGGTTCTATTATAATTTTTGGGTTTTTGATGTCATAACATATTTGGAAATAGAACAGTAAACACTCCACAAGTTGTGGCTTTGCTGCACAAGGAAGTCCTGAAAACGATGGGCGAAACAATGTAAGGTGAAATAAAAGTATTTCGAAGAAGAAATCAGGTCCTGTTAAGTCTAGACGTACGAGTTATGTGACAAAACTTGAATTTCCGTCATCAGATGTGTATTGATCAACTTGTGTGACGACAGTGTACTAGATCGTCAGGATACTAATTAAAAAAAAAAAGGTTGTTCTGTGCCTCTGAATTTGAAAGCGACGGAGAATTTTCTTACAGATGCATATCCTGCGCGTATTGAAGCCCAAACATAGGTTAAACGGATATCAACTGTGTTTTTTTAAAATAGGAACCCCCATTTTTTATTACGTATTCGTGTAGTACGTAAAAAAACATGAATGTTTTAGTTCGATCACTTTTTTCGCTTTGTGATAGATGGCGCTGTAATAGTCACAAACGTATATGTACGTGGTTTCACGTAACATTCCGCCAGTGCGGACAGTATTTGCTTCGTGATGCATTACTCGTGTAAAAATGGACCGTTTACCAATTGCGGAAAAGGTCGTTATCGTGTTGAGGTATGGTTATTTTGATCAAAATGCCCAACGGGCGTGTGCTATGTATGCTGCTCGGTATCCTGGACGACATCATCCAAGTGTCCCGATAATTCGCCGGATAGTTACGAAGGGGGCTGTTTGAAGAGCAGAGGTAAAAAAGTACCATGGGAAGGGTAAATGCAAATAAAATACGTCTGCGACAATTGGGTCGGGTTGTAACGGCAGTAGCGATTTTATAGCTCCCTGTGACAGGTCATGCAAGTAGGTTTTATTAGTAGTGAATATCATGCAGCCTGATACCTTTGACATTGTGGAGCTGTGTTACTCGGCGGTTGCAGCTGGATACCGGTGTTGGCTTCACGGTGAGTATCAGCATGCTGTAACAGTTCGGTTCATCATCGGTTAGTGTCCGTTGGTCTAATATCGGATTCGCAGTTTAGGGTAGTGTTGGCGGTTTGTTTATGCCTCAGTGTGCGAGATTATCGGCTTGCCTGCTGTAGCCTGTTGGCTTCAATAGCTGCTGGCATTTCCAATCAATGTTGCTGATTTGCAGGGGCTTGCCGATATTGTCGCTTGTGTATGTATGTTAATTGGGCAAAAGTGCTTATGCCCTAGCTAGTAGTGTCTTTGGCCGCTTATGCTTCCAACTGTGGTTGTGGTCATAGCTTTCCAGAGTAAGGATGGAAGGACTGTTCGAGTGCCTCGAGTTCCTGTATAGTGATGGGGCGAGTCTTTTGAATACTTCCTTGTGGGTTTAAAGGCGGTATTCATTGCGAAGATCCACCGTGTGAGTGTAGTATGGAGCGTTGCTAATGATTCGTAGGACTTTGTTCTGCATGATCTGCAGGCCGCGCAGTCGTGTGGGAGCTGCATATCCCCAGATGGGAGCTGCGTACGTCATTAGACGTCTAATTAGTGTTATGTATATGGATGGACCTCGACACCCTCCTATTCAGTGTGCTTTCCCTGTTGAGCACTAGGTAGAGTTGTTCGAGCCTCACGTACTCTCTATTTGCAACGTATTCTATGTGGTTCCCCCATGTAAGCTTACAGTCCAGCCAGACACCGAGGTATCTTACTTTCTCTCGGAAACGTATTGGGCGTGCATGTAGTGTTACCCATCTACAGTATTGATGTTTGCGCAGTAGCTTCGGTCTGCTAGTGAACAGAGCTGCCTCACACTTGTTGACGTTTACTTTGTCGTTCCAACCAAGCTCGGCAGTTCTGAGTGTTGTCTGTGTTCGTGAATATTTGTTCGACGGTTTCCAGTCTTGAGCAAGGAGGCTGTGTCATCCGCATAGATGGCTAACAACGTGCTTTGTGTTGCTGGAAAGTCATTAATGTAGACGCTAAACAAGTTGTGCCCCAGCGTGCTTCCCTGGGGTTCTCCAGCTTGGATACCGTGTTGTGTCGATATTTTGCTCTGTACGTCATTGTTGAAACATCTATTCGGGAGATACAAGTTTATGAGACGTGCAAGTCCATTGGGGAAACCAGCATCGCTTAGTTTGCGTATAAGGCCGTTGTGCCAGAGACGGTCGAAAACTGTTTCGATGTCCAGGAACACGGCCCCTGTAGCTCTGTTCGCGTTGTAGCCGTGTGTTATATATTCGACTACGCAGAGGATTGGTGATTCCTAAAGCCTAAAACCTCCGATATTAGGGTTTCATTGACGACACAGTGACTAGTCATGCGTTTTGATATTACCTTCTCAACAACCTCGCTGAGCGAGCACAGCTGAGTGATGGTTCGGTAGTTTTGTGGAAGGGAGTGGTTTTTCCCTGGCTTCCTAAACATCAGGACCTTGGCTGCCTTCCAAAATCCAGGCAAGTGTTGGTGTTTCAAAAAGGCTTTCGTCATGAGTGAAAGGTATTCTACGGCTATATCCTTGAACTCCTGGAGGACACGGTTTTGAATGCCATCGCAGCTAGGGGCTTTCCTAGCATTACTGTGCTTGATAGCCCACTAATTTCGTTTGTACTAGAACGACTGATTTCGTCTCGCTTCGGCTGGGCGTAGCCTCCTGGTCTGTTTAAAATGTGAATACTGTATCTGAAGGAGCCAGCTTCGGCATGAAGGACGCTGCGAGTCTTGTGGACGTAAGCTGTGCGTTCTTCTTCGCGGCTTAAGCAGGGCCGTCTGGTCATTGTAGAGTAGGAATGTAATTTTTCTCCCCGCTAGTTTTTCCTGAGCCTCTTCATCTCTAAATTCTACTGTAACTGTTTGAACTTGCTAACTGTATTCATGCCAATGTCTCTCTCTACACATTTTAGCCCCTCCATCCGCATTTCGCACCATTAAAAATTTAATTATTTCTTGAAGCCCCAGGGTAATTATTTCTTGAAGCGCCAGGATGATTCCTATCAATCGAGCTCTCCAAATTCCCCCCCCCCCCCCCCAATTCTATTTAGTAACTTCTCAACAGTTTTTCGGACTACTCACATAATTTTCAGCACTCCTCTGTAGCACTACAGTTAAAATACTTTAACTATGTTTTGTTGGAACTGCTTATCCTCCACGTTTCAATTCCATTTTATGATAAACTCCATATCTTCAGAAGAGACTTCCTAGATGCAAACATATTTCTCGTTTTAAGAAACGCATTTCTTGCTGTGTAGTCGCCTGGCATTTTACATGCTCCTTACTTCAGGCATTGTCAATTATTTTGATTCCCAAATAACAACACTCATCTACTACTTTTAGTGTCTCATTTCCTAATGTAACCCCTTCAGTTTTGCCTGATTTAATTCGACTATATTCCATGATCCTCGTTTTACTTCTGTTGACTTTCACCTTATAGTCTCACTTAAAAACACTATGTATTCAGTTAAACCACACTTTCAAGTCTTTGGCCATGCCAGACAGAATTACAAATACTGTTGCAAACCCCCAAGTTTTTATTTGTAGTACCTGACCTTTATCTTCTCTTCCAAATTTGTCCTTGGTTTCCTTCACTGTTTGTCCAATACACAGAGTCATAATATCAACCACAGGTTAGAATCTTCTCTCACACTCTTCATAATTACTGTTTTCCTTTCATGTTCTTCGACGCTTGTAACTGCAGTCTGCTCTCTGCACAAGTTATAAATGACCTTCCCTTCATTGTATTTTGCCCCACCTACCTTCGGACTTTCAACGAGTGTATTTCAGTTAAGATTGTCACCAGCTATCCCTCAATCTACATATTCTATTAATGTAGGTTTGCCTTTCTTTGATCTACCTTCTAAGATAAGACGAAAGGTCAGTATTTATTCATGTCACTACTATTCTTAGAGCTCCAAACTGATCTTTCCCGAGGTCAGCTTCTGCAGGTTTTTCCATTCTTCCATAAACAATTTGCATTGATATTTTGCAACCGTAACCATAATATGACTGTAGCGGCTCTGATCCACTATGGAATACAAGAATTGTATGAAACGCAAACATGCGATCACTTTGGAATGCAAGGAATGATTATGTCATAAGCCCCACGTTCCATATCAGTGATATCATCACCTTTGTTGGTGACACCATTACCCTTATAATTAATGTCATCAAGCCACACATCTTCCTTCTGCCCCTCCAATCTCCCTCGAGTCGAGGCCTATTATTAAAATAAAACTGCCAATCAAAATCCAGCAAAATTCAGATTGGAATAATTAGCCCATTAGCACTCAGGAAACTCAAGACTGTGAAAGTACGCTAGTTGCAGTTAGAACCCCCTCCGCTCCCTTACCCCCTTTTCCTCTCTCCTTTCACTATCGAGGAAATCATAGCCTACTATTAATATGAAACAAGAAATCCAGACCCATGACAGGCCAAATGGCCTAACTTTGCCGGTGGGAAATTTACAGCCCCCTTCTGTTTCCAGCCAGTAAGATCGAAGTATTAGAATGAGGCCCAAAGATGGTACCTAGGTCAAGGATATGCAGTATTTCTGTGAAAGTGAAGGAAATTATATACACATACATATCTCGGCGTGGTCATAAATTGATACCCGAAAAGTGTGTCAAGTTCTGTTATTTCCATGAAAGTCGAAAATAATTGTGTAGACGTATGTACCTCTGTATTTAATCGGCATAATATTCAAATGGTGCATAAAAATGACGTCGAGTAATACTACTTTAATACTACTTGACTTGTACAGGGTGTTTCAAAAATGACCGGTATATTTGAAACGGCAATAATAACTAAACGAGCAGCGATAGAAATACACCGTTTGTTGCAATATGCTTGGGACAACAGTACATTTTCAGGCGGACAAACTTTCGAAATTACAGTAGTTACAATTTTCAACAACAGATGGCGCTGCAAGTGATGTGAAAGATATAGAAGACAACGCAGTCTGTGGGTGCGCCATTCTGTACGTCGTCTTTCTGCTGTAAGCGTGTGCTGTTCACAACGTGCAAGTGTGCTGTAGACAACATGGTTTAATACTTAGAACAGAGGATTTTTCTGGTGTTGGAATTCCACCGCCTAGAACACAGTGTTGTTGCAACAAGACGAAGTTTTCAACGGAGGTTTAATGTAACCAAAGGACCGAAAAGCGATACAATAAAGGATCTGTTTGAAAAATTTCAACGGACTGGGAACGTGACGGATGAACGTGCTGGAAAGGTAGGGCGACCGCATACGGCAACCACAGACGGCAACGCGCAGCTACTGCAGCAGGTGATCCAACAGCGGCCTCGGGTTTCCGTTCACTGTGTTGCAGCTGCGGCCCAAATGACGCCAACGTCCACGTATCGTCTCATGCGCCAGAGTTTACACCTCTATCCATACAAAATTCAAACATGGCAACCCCTCAGCGCCGCTACCATTGCTGCACGAGAGACATTCGCTAACGATATAGTGCACAGGATTGATGACGGCGATATGCATGTGGGCAGCATTTGGTTTACTGATGAAGCTTATTTTTACCTGGACGGCTTCGTCAATCAACAGAACTGGCGCATATGGGGAACCGAAAAGCCCCATGTTGCAGTCCCATCGTCCCTGCATCCTCAAAAAGTACTGGTCTCGGCCGCCATTTCTTACAAAGGAATCATTGGCCCATTTTTCAGATCCGAAACGATTACTGCATCACGCTATCTGGACATTCTTCGTGAATTTGTGGCGGTACAAACTGCCTTAGACGACACTGCGAACACCTCGTGGTTTATGCAAGATGGTGCCCGGCCACATCGCACGGCCGACGTCTTTAATTTCCTGAATGAATATTTCGATGATAGTGTGATTGCTTTGGGCTATCCGAAACATACAGGAGGCGGCGTGGATTGGCCTCCCTATTCGCCAGACATGAACCCCTGTGACTTCTTTCTGTGGGGACACTTGAAAGACCAGGTGTACCGCCAGAATCCAGAAACAATTGAACAGCTGAAGCAGTACATCTCATCTGCATGTGAAGCCATTCAGCCAGACACGTTGTCAAAGGTTTCGGGTAATTCATTCAGAGACTACGCCATATTATTGCTACGCATGGTGGATATGTGGAAAATATCGTACTATAGAGTTTCCCAGACCGCAGCGCCATCTGTTTTTGAAAATTGTAACTACTGTAATTTCGAAAGTTTGTCTGCCTGAAAATGTACTGTTGTCCCAAGCATATTGCAACAAACGGTGTATTTCTATCGCTGCTCGTTTAGTTTTTATTGCCGTTTCAAATATACCGGTCATTTTTGAAACACCCTGTAAATCAAAGATATTTATGCCCAAAGATATATCTCAGTTTTCAATCAGTGCAGTCTTAAAAAGCTGCATAGAAATGGTGTCAAAGATTTTTTATTTACATGAAAGTTACGTAAAATGGCGTACATACACACACACACGCGCGTGCGCGTTATTGAATGAAGACAATTGTGAAGAATTGAATGGATACTATTGAGGGGTCAACGATGAGCTATAATGGTCAGTGAACTATAACAGTCAGTCATCACTGATGGACAGTGACAAATGATGGTGAGTGGTTAATCATGTCTGGTCAGTGACGGTCTTTTAGAGGGTGATCACCATTCTCCTGGGTGGCTAGAAAATGGAATGGCCCATCATTTACAAAAAACGCATTGCCTACGATGTAAAGAGATACAAGAGACCACCATTTAAGGAAATGTAATGGGCCCCTGTTTAAGAAAGTGGCACAGGTTAATGTTTAAAGAAAAAGTGTCACCCTTAAAAAAAGAAATGGTTCACTGCTTAAGAATTGCAAAACGGCACTGTAGAAA